>NC_091799.1:7265000-8465000 GCF_041296235.1 Equus asinus
AGAACTTCTGCTCTGGGTGTACTCCATTGGCCTAGGGCTGCCAGGCCCAAAGGGCTGCCTTTATTTCCTAAGTGTGAGAGAGGCCCCAAAGCATCTTGCTTCCTGCTCTCTGGGAAGCTAAAACAACTGGCTCTGCACAGTGCTCTCAAAGCCAACCGGGAACGTCACATACAAAGGCCTGTGAAACGCAGCTTCTTGACAGGCCTTATCTGGCTGAGGTAGAACTTGTGCTCTGGGTGTGCTACTTTGGCCTAGAGCTGCCAGGCACAAAGGCTGCTTTGTTTCCAAAGGGGGAGAGAGGCCCCAAATCATGTTGCTTCCAGCTGTTTTTGAAGCTAAGAAACAACTCGCTCTGCCAGGTACTCTTACAGCCTTCCGGGAACACCTCTTACGAAGGCCTGTGAAAAGCAGTTTCTTGGCAGGCCTGATCTGGCTGAGGTAGAACTTCTGCTCTGGGTGTGCTCCATTGCCCTAGAGCTGAAAGGCCCAAAGGGCTGCCTTGTTTGCAAAGGGGCAGAGAGGCCCCAAAGCATCTTGCTTCCAGCTCATTGGGAAGCTAAGAAACAACTGTCTCTGCCCAGTGCTCTGACAGAGTACCGGGAACATCTCTTACCAAAGCCTTTGAAACGCAGTTTCTTGGCAGGCCTGATCTGGCTGAGGTAGAACTTCTGCTCTGGGTGTGCTCCATTGGCCTAGAGCTGAAAGGCCCAAAGGGATGCCTTGTTGGCAAAGGGGCAGTGAGCCCCCAAAGCGTCTTGCTTCCAGCTCTTCGGGAAGCTAAGAAACAACTGGCTCTGCCCAGTGCTCTTACAGCCTGAGAGAAAATCTCTTACCAAGGCCTGTGAAACGCACTTTGTTGGTGGCCTGATCTAGCTGCAGTAGAACTTCTGCTCTGGGTGTGCTCCATGGGCCTAGAGCTGCCTGGCCCAAAGGGCCGCCTTGTTGGCAAAGGGGCAGAGAGGCCCCAAAGCATCTTGCTTCCAGCTCTTTGGGACGCTAAGAAACATCTGGCGTTGCCCAGTGCTCTTACAGCCTACCGGGAACATCTCTTACCAAGGCCTGTGAAACGCAGTTTGTTGGTGGCCTGAACTGGCCGAAGTAGAACTTCTGCTCTGGGTGTGCTCCACTGGCCTGGAGCTACCTGCCCCAAAGGGCTGCCTTGATTCCAAAGTGAGAGAGTGGCACCAAAGCATCTTGCTTCCAGCTCTTCGGGAAGCTAAGAAACATCTGGCGTTGCCCAGTGCTCTTACAGCCTACCGGGAACATCTCTTACCAAGGCCTGTGAAACGCCGTTTCCTGGCAGGCCTGATTTGGCTGAAGTAGAACTTCTGCTCTGGGTGTGCTCCATTGCCCTAGAGCTGCCAGGCCCAAGGTGCTGCCTTGTTTCCAAAGGGGCAGAGAGGCCCCAAAGCATCTTGCTTCCAGCTCTCTGGGAAGCTAAGAACCAACTCGCTCTGCCCCGTGCTCTTCCAGCCTACCGGGAACATGTCTTTGAAAGGCCTGTGAAACGCAGTTTCTTGGCAGGCCTCATCTGGCTGAAGTAGAACTCCGGCTCTGGGTGTGCTCCATTGCCCTAGAGCTGCCAGGCCCCAAGTGCTGCCCTGTTTCCAAGGGGCAGAGAGGCCCAAAGCATCTTGCTTCCCGGTCTTTGCGAAGCTAAGAAACAACTGGCTCTGCCCAGTGCTCTTACACCTACCGGGAACATCTCTTACCAAGGCCTGTCAAACGCTGTTTCTTTGCAGGCCTGATCAGGCTGAAGTAGAACTCCTGCTCTGCGTGTGCTCCATTGGCCTAGAGCTTCCCGACCCAAAAGGCTGCCTTGTTCCCAAACGGGCAGAGGGGTCCCAAGCGTCTTGCTTCCAGCTTTTCAGGAAGGTAAGAAACAACTGGCTCTGCCCAGTGCTCTTACAGCCTACCGGGAACATCTCTTACCAAGGCCTGTGAAACGCAGTTTCTTGGCAGGCCTGATCTGGCTGAAGTAGAACTCCTGCTCTGGGCGTGCTACTTTGGCCTAGAGCTGCCAGGCCCAAAGGGCCGCCTTGTTTCCAAAGGGGCTGAGAGTCCCCAAAGTATCTTGCTTCCAAATCTTTGGGAAGCTAAGAAACAACTGGCTCTGCACAGTGCTCTCACAGCCTACCGGCAACGTGACAGAGAAAGGCCTGTGAGACGCAGTTTCTTGGAAGGCCTGATCTGGCTGAGGTAGAACTTCTGCTCTGGGTGTACTCCATTGGCCTAGGGCTGCCAGGCCCAAAGGGCTGCCTTTATTTCCAAAGTGTGAGAGAGGCCCCAAAGCATCTTGCTTCCTGCTCTCTGGGAAGCTAAAACAACTGGCTCTGCACAGTGCTCTCAAAGCCAACCGGGAACGTCACATACAAAGGCCTGTGAAACGCAGCTTCTTGACAGGCCTTATCTGGCTGAGGTAGAACTTGTGCTCTGGGTGTGCTACTTTGGCCTAGAGCTGCCAGGCACAAAGGCTGCTTTGTTTCCAAAGGGGGAGAGAGGCCCCAAATCATGTTGCTTCCAGCTGTTTTTGAAGCTAAGAAACAACTCGCTCTGCCAGGTACTCTTACAGCCTTCCGGGAACACCTCTTACGAAGGCCTGTGAAAAGCAGTTTCTTGGCAGGCCTGATCTGGCTGAGGTAGAACTTCTGCTCTGGGTGTGCTCCATTGGCCTAGAGCTGAAAGGCCCAAAGGTCGGCCTTGTTGGCAAAGGGGCAGGGAGCCCCCAAAGCATCTTGCTTCCAGCTCTTTGGGAAGCTAAGAAACAACTGGCTCTGCCCAGTGCTCTTACAGCCTAAGAGAAAATCTCTTACCAAGGCCTGTGAAACGCACTTTGTTGGTGGCCTGATCTAGCTGAAGTAGAACTTCTGCTCTGGGTGTGCTCCATTGGCCTAGAGCTGCCTGGCCCAAAGGGCCGCCTTGTTTGCAAAGGGGCAGAGAGGCCCCAAAGCATCTTGCTTCCAGCTCTTCGGGAAGCTAAGAAACATCTGGCGTTGCCCAGTGCTCTTACAGCCTACCGGGAACATCTCTTACCAAGGCCTGTGAAACGCCGTTTCCTGGCAGGCCTGATTTGGCTGAAGTAGAACTTCTGCTCTGGGTGTGCTCCATTGCCCTAGAGCTGCCAGGCCCAAGGTGCTGCCTTGTTTCCAAAGGGGCAGAGAGGCCCCAAAGCATCTTGCTTCTAGCTCTCTGGGAAGCTAAGAACCAACTCGCTCTGCCCCGTGCTCTTCCAGCCTACCGGGAACATGTCTTTGAAAGGCCTGTGAAACGCAGTTTCTTGGCAGGCCTCATCTGGCTGAAGTAGAACTCCGGCTCTGGGTGTGCTCCATTGCCCTAGAGCTGCCAGGCCCCAAGTGCTGCCCTGTTTCCAAGGGGCAGAGAGGCCCAAAGCATCTTGCTTCCCGGTCTTTGCGAAGCTAAGAAACAACTGGCTCTGCCCAGTGCTCTTACACCTACCGGGAACATCTCTTACCAAGGCCTGTCAAACGCTGTTTCTTTGCAGGCCTGATCAGGCTGAAGTAGAACTCCTGCTCTGCGTGTGCTCCATTGGCCTAGAGCTTCCCGACCCAAAAGGCTGCCTTGTTCCCAAACGGGCAGAGGGGTCCCAAGCGTCTTGCTTCCAGCTTTTCAGGAAGGTAAGAAACAACTGGCTCTGCCCAGTGCTCTTACAGCCTACCGGGAACATCTCTTACCAAGGCCTGTGAAACGCAGTTTCTTGGCAGGCCTGATCTGGCTGAAGTAGAACTCCTGCTCTGGGCGTGCTACTTTGGCCTAGAGCTGCCAGGCCCAAAGGGCCGCCTTGTTTCCAAAGGGGCTGAGAGTCCCCAAAGTATCTTGCTTCCAAATCTTTGGGAAGCTAAGAAACAACTGGCTCTGCACAGTGCTCTCACAGCCTACCGGCAACGTGACAGAGAAAGGCCTGTGAGACGCAGTTTCTTGGAAGGCCTGATCTGGCTGAGGTAGAACTTCTGCTCTGGGTGTACTCCATTGGCCTAGGGCTGCCAGGCCCAAAGGGCTGCCTTTATTTCCAAAGTGTGAGAGAGGCCCCAAAGCATCTTGCTTCCTGCTCTCTGGGAAGCTAAAACAACTGGCTCTGCACAGTGCTCTCAAAGCCAACCGGGAACGTCACATACAAAGGCCTGTGAAACGCAGCTTCTTGACAGGCCTTATCTGGCTGAGGTAGAACTTGTGCTCTGGGTGTGCTACTTTGGCCTAGAGCTGCCAGGCACAAAGGCTGCTTTGTTTCCAAAGGGGGAGAGAGGCCCCAAATCATGTTGCTTCCAGCTGTTTTTGAAGCTAAGAAACAACTCGCTCTGCCAGGTACTCTTACAGCCTTCCGGGAACACCTCTTACGAAGGCCTGTGAAAAGCAGTTTCTTGGCAGGCCTTATCTGGCTGAGGTAGAACTTCTGCTCTGGGTGTGCTCCATTGGCCTAGAGCTGAAAGGCCCAAAGGTCGGCCTTGTTGGCAAAGGGGCAGGGAGCCCCCAAAGCATCTTGCTTCCAGCTCTTTGGGAAGCTAAGAAACAACTGGCTCTGCCCAGTGCTCTTACAGCCTAAGAGAAAATCTCTTACCAAGGCCTGTGAAACGCACTTTGTTGGTGGCCTGATCTAGCTGAAGTAGAACTTCTGCTCTGGGTGTGCTCCATTGGCCTAGAGCTGCCTGGCCCAAAGGGCCGCCTTGTTTGCAAAGGGGCAGAGAGGCCCCAAAGCATCTTGCTTCCAGCTCTTCGGGAAGCTAAGAAACATCTGGCGTTGCCCAGTGCTCTTACAGCCTACCGGGAACATCTCTTACCAAGGCCTGTGAAACGCAGTTTGATGGTGGCCTGAACTGGCCGAAGTAGAACTTCTGCTCTGGGTGTGCTCCACTGGCCTAGAGCTACCTGGCGCAAAGGGCTGCCTTGATTCCAAAGTGAGAGAGTGGCACCAAAGCATCTTGCTCCCAGCTCTTCGGGAAGCTAAGAAACAGCTGGCTCTGCCCAGTGCTCTTACAGCCTAAGAGAACATCTCTTTGAAAGGCCTGTGAAACGCAGTTTCTTGGCAGGCCTGACCTGGCTGAAGTAGAACTTCTGTTCTGGTTGTGCTACATAGGCCTAGAGCTACCAGGACCTAAGGGCTGCCTTGTTTCCAAAGGGTGAGAGAGGCCCCAAAGCATCTTGCCTCCAGCACTTTGGGAAGCTAAAAAACAACTGGTTCTGCCCAGTGCTCTCACAGCCTACCGTGAACATCTCTTACCAAGGGCTGTGAAACGCAGTTTCTGGGCAGGACTGATCCGCCTGAAGTAGAACTTCTGCTGTGGGTGTGCTCCATTGGCCTAGAGCTGCCAGGCGCAAACGGCTGCCTTGTGTCCAAAGGGAGAGAGAGGCCCCAAAGCATCTTGCTTCCAGCTCTGTGGGAAGCTAAAGCAACTGGCTCTCCACAGTGCTCTCACAGCCTACCGGGAACATCTCTTACCAAGGCCTGTGAAACGCAGTTTCTTGGCAGGCCTGATCTGGCTGAAGTAGAACTCCTGCTCTGGGCGTGCTACTTTGGCCTAGAGCTGCCAGGCCCAAAGGGCCGCCTTGTTTCCAAAGGGGCTGAGAGTCCCCAAAGTATCTTGCTTCCAAATCTTTGGGAAGCTAAGAAACAACTGGCTCTGCACAGTGCTCTCACAGCCTACCGGCAACGTGACAGAGAAAGGCCTGTGAGACGCAGTTTCTTGGAAGGCCTGATCTGGCTGAGGTAGAACTTCTGCTCTGGGTGTACTCCATTGGCCTAGGGCTGCCAGGCCCAAAGGGCTGCCTTTATTTCCAAAGTGTGAGAGAGGCCCCAAAGCATCTTGCTTCCTGCTCTCTGGGAAGCTAAAACAACTGGCTCTGCACAGTGCTCTCAAAGCCAACCGGGAACGTCACATACAAAGGCCTGTGAAATGCAGCTTCTTGACAGGCCTTATCTGGCTGAGGTAGAACTTGTGCTCTGGGTGTGCTACTTTGGCCTAGAGCTGCCAGGCACAAAGGCTGCTTTGTTTCCAAAGGGGGAGAGAGGCCCCAAATCATGTTGCTTCCAGCTGTTTTTGAAGCTAAGAAACAACTCGCTCTGCCAGGTACTCTTACAGCCTTCCGGGAACACCTCTTACGAAGGCCTGTGAAAAGCAGTTTCTTGGCAGGCCTTATCTGGCTGAGGTAGAACTTCTGCTCTGGGTGTGCTCCATTGGCCTAGAGCTGAAAGGCCCAAAGGTCGGCCTTGTTGGCAAAGGGGCAGGGAGCCCCCAAAGCATCTTGCTTCCAGCTCTTTGGGAAGCTAAGAAACAACTGGCTCTGCCCAGTGCTCTTACAGCCTAAGAGAAAATCTCTTACCAAGGCCTGTGAAACGCACTTTGTTGGTGGCCTGATCTAGCTGAAGTAGAACTTCTGCTCTGGGTGTGCTCCATTGGCCTAGAGCTGCCTGGCCCAAAGGGCCGCCTTGTTTGCAAAGGGGCAGAGAGGCCCCAAAGCATCTTGCTTCCAGCTCTTCGGGAAGCTAAGAAACATCTGGCGTTGCCCAGTGCTCTTACAGCCTACCGGGAACATCTCTTACCAAGGCCTGTGAAACGCAGTTTGTTGGTGGCCTGAACTGGCCGAAGTAGAACTTCTGCTCTGGGTGTGCTCCACTGGCCTAGAGCTACCTGGCGCAAAGGGCTGCCTTGATTCCAAAGTGAGAGAGTGGCACCAAAGCATCTTGCTCCCAGCTCTTCGGGAAGCTAAGAAACAGCTGGCTCTGCCCAGTGCTCTTACAGCCTAAGAGAACATCTCTTTGAAAGGCCTGTGAAACGCAGTTTCTTGGCAGGCCTGACCTGGCTGAAGTAGAACTTCTGTTCTGGTTGTGCTACATAGGCCTAGAGCTACCAGGACCTAAGGGCTGCCTTGTTTCCAAAGGGTGAGAGAGGCCCCAAAGCATCTTGCCTCCAGCACTTTGGGAAGCTAAAAAACAACTGGTTCTGCCCAGTGCTCTCACAGCCTACCGTGAACATCTCTTACCAAGGGCTGTGAAACGCAGTTTCTGGGCAGGACTGATCCGCCTGAAGTAGAACTTCTGCTGTGGGTGTGCTCCATTGGCCTAGAGCTGCCAGGCGCAAACGGCTGCCTTGTGTCCAAAGGGAGAGAGAGGCCCCAAAGCATCTTGCTTCCAGCTCTGTGGGAAGCTAAAGCAACTGGCTCTCCACAGTGCTCTCACAGCCTACCGGGAACATCTCTTACCAAGGCCTGTGAAACGCAGTTTCTTGGCAGGCCTGATCTGGCTGAAGTAGAACTCCTGCTCTGGGCGTGCTACTTTGGCCTAGAGCTGCCAGGCCCAAAGGGCCGCCTTGTTTCCAAAGGGGCTGAGAGTCCCCAAAGTATCTTGCTTCCAAATCTTTGGGAAGCTAAGAAACAACTGGCTCTGCACAGTGCTCTCACAGCCTACCGGCAACGTGACAGAGAAAGGCCTGTGAGACGCAGTTTCTTGGAAGGCCTGATCTGGCTGAGGTAGAACTTCTGCTCTGGGTGTACTCCATTGGCCTAGGGCTGCCAGGCCCAAAGGGCTGCCTTTATTTCCAAAGTGTGAGAGAGGCCCCAAAGCATCTTGCTTCCTGCTCTCTGGGAAGCTAAAACAACTGGCTCTGCACAGTGCTCTCAAAGCCAACCGGGAACGTCACATACAAAGGCCTGTGAAACGCAGCTTCTTGACAGGCCTTATCTGGCTGAGGTAGAACTTGTGCTCTGGGTGTGCTGCTTTGGCCTAGAGCTGCCAGGCACAAAGGCTGCTTTGTTTCCAAAGGGGGAGAGAGGCCCCAAATCATGTTGCTTCCAGCTGTTTTTGAAGCTAAGAAACAACTCGCTCTGCCAGGTACTCTTACAGCCTTCCGGGAACACCTCTTACGAAGGCCTGTGAAAAGCAGTTTCTTGGCAGGCCTGATCTGGCTGAGGTAGAACTTCTGCTCTGGGTGTGCTCCATTGCCCTAGAGCTGAAAGGCCCAAAGGGCTGCCTTGTTTCCAAAGGGGGAGAGAGGCCCCAAAGCATCTTGCTTCCACCTCTTGGGAAGCTAAGAAACAACTCGCTGTGCCCAGTGCTCTTATAGCCTAAGAGAACATCTCTTATCAAGGCCTGTGAAACGCACTTTCTAGGCAGGCCTGATCTGGAAGAAGTAGAACTTCTGCTCTGGTTGTGCTCCATTGCCCTAGAGCTGCCAGACCCAACGTGCTGCCTTGTTTCCAAAGGGGCAGAGAGGCCCCAAAGCGTCTTGCTTCCAGCTGTTTGGGAAACAAGGAAACAACTGGCTCTGCACCGTGCTCTCACAGCCTACCGGGAACGTCACATACAAAGGCCTCTGAAACGCAGTTCCTTGGCAGGCCTGATCTGGCTGAAGTAGGACTTCTGCTCTGGGTGTGCTCCATTGGCCTAGAGCTGAAAGGCCCAAAGGGATGCCTTGTTTGCAAAGGGGCAGAGAGGCCCCAAAGCATCTTGCTTCCAGCTCTTTGGGAAGCTAAGAAACAGCTGTCTCTGCCCAGTGCTCTGACAGAGTACCGGGAACATCTCTTACCAGAGCCTTTGAAACGCAGTTTCTTGGCAGGCCTTATCTGGCTGAGGTAGAACTTCTGCTCTGGGTGTGCTCCATTGGCCTAGAGCTGAAAGGCCCAAAGGTCGGCCTTGTTGGCAAAGGGGCAGGGAGCCCCCAAAGCATCTTGCTTCCAGCTCTTTGGGAAGCTAAGAAACAACTGGCTCTGCCCAGTGCTCTTACAGCCTAAGAGAAAATCTCTTACCAAGGCCTGTGAAACGCACTTTGTTGGTGGCCTGATCTAGCTGAAGTAGAACTTCTGCTCTGGGTGTGCTCCATTGGCCTAGAGCTGCCTGGCCCAAAGGGCCGCCTTGTTTGCAAAGGGGCAGAGAGGCCCCAAAGCATCTTGCTTCCAGCTCTTCGGGAAGCTAAGAAACATCTGGCGTTGCCCAGTGCTCTTACAGCCTACCGGGAACATCTCTTACCAAGGCCTGTGAAACGCAGTTTGTTGTTGGCCTGAACTGGCCGAAGTAGAACTTCTGCTCTGGGTGTGCTCCACTGGCCTAGAGCTACCTGGCGCAAAGAACTGCCTTGATTCCAAAGTGAGAGAGTGGCACCAAAGCATCTTGCTCCCAGCTCTTCGGGAAGCTAAGAAACAGCTGGCTCTGCCCAGTGCTCTTACAGCCTAAGAGAACATCTCTTCCAAAGGCCTGTGAAACGCAGTTTCTTGGCAGGCCTGACCTGGCTGAAGTAGAACTTCTGTTCTGGTTGTGCTACATAGGCCTAGAGCTACCAGGACCTAAGGGCTGCCTTGTTTCCAAAGGGTGAGAGAGGCCCCAAAGCATCTTGCCTCCAGCACTTTGGGAAGCTAAAAAACAACTGGTTCTGCCCAGTGCTCTCACAGCCTACCGTGAACATCTCTTACCAAGGGCTGTGAAACGCAGTTTCTGGGCAGGACTGATCCGCCTGAAGTAGAACTTCTGCTGTGGGTGTGCTCCATTGGCCTAGAGCTGCCAGGCGCAAACGGCTGCCTTGTGTCCAAAGGGAGAGAGAGGCCCCAAAGCATCTTGCTTCCAGCTCTGTGGGAAGCTAAAGCAACTGGCTCTCCACAGTGCTCTCACAGCCTACCGGGAACATCTCTTACCAAGGCCTGTGAAACGCAGTTTCTTGGCAGGCCTGATCTGGCTGAAGTAGAACTCCTGCTCTGGGCGTGCTACTTTGGCCTAGAGCTGCCAGGCCCAAAGGGCCGCCTTGTTTCCAAAGGGGCTGAGAGTCCCCAAAGTATCTTGCTTCCAAATCTTTGGGAAGCTAAGAAACAACTGGCTCTGCACAGTGCTCTCACAGCCTACCGGCAACGTGACAGAGAAAGGCCTGTGAGACGCAGTTTCTTGGAAGGCCTGATCTGGCTGAGGTAGAACTTCTGCTCTGGGTGTACTCCATTGGCCTAGGGCTGCCAGGCCCAAAGGGCTGCCTTTATTTCCAAAGTGTGAGAGAGGCCCCAAAGCATCTTGCTTCCTGCTCTCTGGGAAGCTAAAACAACTGGCTCTGCACAGTGCTCTCAAAGCCAACCGGGAACGTCACATACAAAGGCCTGTGAAACGCAGCTTCTTGACAGGCCTTATCTGGCTGAGGTAGAACTTGTGCTCTGGGTGTGCTGCTTTGGCCTAGAGCTGCCAGGCACAAAGGCTGCTTTGTTTCCAAAGGGGGAGAGAGGCCCCAAATCATGTTGCTTCCAGCTGTTTTTGAAGCTAAGAAACAACTCGCTCTGCCAGGTACTCTTACAGCCTTCCGGGAACACCTCTTACGAAGGCCTGTGAAAAGCAGTTTCTTGGCAGGCCTGATCTGGCTGAGGTAGAACTTCTGCTCTGGGTGTGCTCCATTGCCCTAGAGCTGAAAGGCCCAAAGGGCTGCCTTGTTTCCAAAGGGGGAGAGAGGCCCCAAAGCATCTTGCTTCCACCTCTTGGGAAGCTAAGAAACAACTCGCTGTGCCCAGTGCTCTTATAGCCTAAGAGAACATCTCTTATCAAGGCCTGTGAAACGCACTTTCTAGGCAGGCCTGATCTGGAAGAAGTAGAACTTCTGCTCTGGTTGTGCTCCATTGCCCTAGAGCTGCCAGACCCAACGTGCTGCCTTGTTTCCAAAGGGGCAGAGAGGCCCCAAAGCGTCTTGCTTCCAGCTGTTTGGGAAACAAGGAAACAACTGGCTCTGCACCGTGCTCTCACAGCCTACCGGGAACGTCACATACAAAGGCCTCTGAAACGCAGTTCCTTGGCAGGCCTGATCTGGCTGAAGTAGGACTTCTGCTCTGGGTGTGCTCCATTGGCCTAGAGCTGAAAGGCCCAAAGGGATGCCTTGTTTGCAAAGGGGCAGAGAGGCCCCAAAGCATCTTGCTTCCAGCTCTTTGGGAAGCTAAGAAACAGCTGTCTCTGCCCAGTGCTCTGACAGAGTACCGGGAACATCTCTTACCAGAGCCTTTGAAACGCAGTTTCTTGGCAGGCCTTATCTGGCTGAGGTAGAACTTCTGCTCTGGGTGTGCTCCATTGGCCTAGAGCTGAAAGGCCCAAAGGTCGGCCTTGTTGGCAAAGGGGCAGGGAGCCCCCAAAGCATCTTGCTTCCAGCTCTTTGGGAAGCTAAGAAACAACTGGCTCTGCCCAGTGCTCTTACAGCCTAAGAGAAAATCTCTTACCAAGGCCTGTGAAACGCACTTTGTTGGTGGCCTGATCTAGCTGAAGTAGAACTTCTGCTCTGGGTGTGCTCCATTGGCCTAGAGCTGCCTGGCCCAAAGGGCCGCCTTGTTTGCAAAGGGGCAGAGAGGCCCCAAAGCATCTTGCTTCCAGCTCTTCGGGAAGCTAAGAAACATCTGGCGTTGCCCAGTGCTCTTACAGCCTACCGGGAACATCTCTTACCAAGGCCTGTGAAACGCAGTTTGTTGGTGGCCTGAACTGGCCGAAGTAGAACTTCTGCTCTGGGTGTGCTCCACTGGCCTAGAGCTACCTGGCGCAAAGGGCTGCCTTGATTCCAAAGTGAGAGAGTGGCACCAAAGCATCTTGCTCCCAGCTCTTCGGGAAGCTAAGAAACAGCTGGCTCTGCCCAGTGCTCTTACAGCCTAAGAGAACATCTCTTTGAAAGGCCTGTGAAACGCAGTTTCTTGGCAGGCCTGACCTGGCTGAAGTAGAACTTCTGTTCTGGTTGTGCTACATAGGCCTAGAGCTACCAGGACCTAAGGGCTGCCTTGTTTCCAAAGGGTGAGAGAGGCCCCAAAGCATCTTGCCTCCAGCACTTTGGGAAGCTAAAAAACAACTGGTTCTGCCCAGTGCTCTCACAGCCTACCGTGAACATCTCTTACCAAGGGCTGTGAAACGCAGTTTCTGGGCAGGACTGATCCGCCTGAAGTAGAACTTCTGCTGTGGGTGTGCTCCATTGGCCTAGAGCTGCCAGGCGCAAACGGCTGCCTTGTGTCCAAAGGGAGAGAGAGGCCCCAAAGCATCTTGCTTCCAGCTCTGTGGGAAGCTAAAGCAACTGGCTCTCCACAGTGCTCTCACAGCCTACCGGGAACATCTCTTACCAAGGCCTGTGAAACGCAGTTTCTTGGCAGGCCTGATCTGGCTGAAGTAGAACTCCTGCTCTGGGCGTGCTACTTTGGCCTAGAGCTGCCAGGCCCAAAGGGCCGCCTTGTTTCCAAAGGGGCTGAGAGTCCCCAAAGTATCTTGCTTCCAAATCTTTGGGAAGCTAAGAAACAACTGGCTCTGCACAGTGCTCTCACAGCCTACCGGCAACGTGACAGAGAAAGGCCTGTGAGACGCAGTTTCTTGGAAGGCCTGATCTGGCTGAGGTAGAACTTCTGCTCTGGGTGTACTCCATTGGCCTAGGGCTGCCAGGCCCAAAGGGCTGCCTTTATTTCCAAAGTGTGAGAGAGGCCCCAAAGCATCTTGCTTCCTGCTCTCTGGGAAGCTAAAACAACTGGCTCTGCACAGTGCTCTCAAAGCCAACCGGGAACGTCACATACAAAGGCCTGTGAAACGCAGCTTCTTGACAGGCCTTATCTGGCTGAGGTAGAACTTGTGCTCTGGGTGTGCTGCTTTGGCCTAGAGCTGCCAGGCACAAAGGCTGCTTTGTTTCCAAAGGGGGAGAGAGGCCCCAAATCATGTTGCTTCCAGCTGTTTTTGAAGCTAAGAAACAACTCGCTCTGCCAGGTACTCTTACAGCCTTCCGGGAACACCTCTTACGAAGGCCTGTGAAAAGCAGTTTCTTGGCAGGCCTGATCTGGCTGAGGTAGAACTTCTGCTCTGGGTGTGCTCCATTGCCCTAGAGCTGAAAGGCCCAAAGGGCTGCCTTGTTTCCAAAGGGGGAGAGAGGCCCCAAAGCATCTTGCTTCCACCTCTTGGGAAGCTAAGAAACAACTCGCTGTGCCCAGTGCTCTTATAGCCTAAGAGAACATCTCTTATCAAGGCCTGTGAAACGCACTTTCTAGGCAGGCCTGATCTGGAAGAAGTAGAACTTCTGCTCTGGTTGTGCTCCATTGCCCTAGAGCTGCCAGACCCAACGTGCTGCCTTGTTTCCAAAGGGGCAGAGAGGCCCCAAAGCGTCTTGCTTCCAGCTGTTTGGGAAACAAGGAAACAACTGGCTCTGCACCGTGCTCTCACAGCCTACCGGGAACGTCACATACAAAGGCCTCTGAAACGCAGTTCCTTGGCAGGCCTGATCTGGCTGAAGTAGGACTTCTGCTCTGGGTGTGCTCCATTGGCCTAGAGCTGAAAGGCCCAAAGGGATGCCTTGTTTGCAAAGGGGCAGAGAGGCCCCAAAGCATCTTGCTTCCAGCTCTTTGGGAAGCTAAGAAACAGCTGTCTCTGCCCAGTGCTCTGACAGAGTACCGGGAACATCTCTTACCAGAGCCTTTGAAACGCAGTTTCTTGGCAGGCCTTATCTGGCTGAGGTAGAACTTCTGCTCTGGGTGTGCTCCATTGGCCTAGAGCTGAAAGGCCCAAAGGTCGGCCTTGTTGGCAAAGGGGCAGGGAGCCCCCAAAGCATCTTGCTTCCAGCTCTTTGGGAAGCTAAGAAACAACTGGCTCTGCCCAGTGCTCTTACAGCCTAAGAGAAAATCTCTTACCAAGGCCTGTGAAACGCACTTTGTTGGTGGCCTGATCTAGCTGAAGTAGAACTTCTGCTCTGGGTGTGCTCCATTGGCCTAGAGCTGCCTGGCCCAAAGGGCCGCCTTGTTTGCAAAGGGGCAGAGAGGCCCCAAAGCATCTTGCTTCCAGCTCTTCGGGAAGCTAAGAAACATCTGGCGTTGCCCAGTGCTCTTACAGCCTACCGGGAACATCTCTTACCAAGGCCTGTGAAACGCAGTTTGTTGGTGGCCTGAACTGGCCGAAGTAGAACTTCTGCTCTGGGTGTGCTCCACTGGCCTAGAGCTACCTGGCGCAAAGGGCTGCCTTGATTCCAAAGTGAGAGAGTGGCACCAAAGCATCTTGCTCCCAGCTCTTCGGGAAGCTAAGAAACAGCTGGCTCTGCCCAGTGCTCTTACAGCCTAAGAGAACATCTCTTCCAAAGGCCTGTGAAACGCAGTTACTTGGCAGGCCTGACCTGGCTGAAGTAGAACTTCTGTTCTGGTTGTGCTACATAGGCCTAGAGCTACCAGGACCTAAGGGCTGCCTTGTTTCCAAAGGGTGAGAGAGGCCCCAAAGCATCTTGCCTCCAGCACTTTGGGAAGCTAAAAAACAACTGGTTCTGCCCAGTGCTCTCACAGCCTACCGTGAACATCTCTTACCAAGGGCTGTGAAACGCAGTTTCTGGGCAGGACTGATCCGCCTGAAGTAGAACTTCTGCTGTGGGTGTGCTCCATTGGCCTAGAGCTGCCAGGCGCAAACGGCTGCCTTGTGTCCAAAGGGAGAGAGAGGCCCCAAAGCATCTTGCTTCCAGCTCTGTGGGAAGCTAAAGCAACTGGCTCTCCACAGTGCTCTCACAGCCTACCGGGAACATCTCTTACCAAGGCCTGTGAAACGCAGTTTCTTGGCAGGCCTGATCTGGCTGAAGTAGAACTCCTGCTCTGGGCGTGCTACTTTGGCCTAGAGCTGCCAGGCCCAAAGGGCCGCCTTGTTTCCAAAGGGGCTGAGAGTCCCCAAAGTATCTTGCTTCCAAATCTTTGGGAAGCTAAGAAACAACTGGCTCTGCACAGTGCTCTCACAGCCTACCGGCAACGTGACAGAGAAAGGCCTGTGAGACGCAGTTTCTTGGAAGGCCTGATCTGGCTGAGGTAGAACTTCTGCTCTGGGTGTACTCCATTGCCCTAGGGCTGCCAGGCCCAAAGGGCTGCCTTTATTTCCAAAGTGTGAGAGAGGCCCCAAAGCATCTTGCTTCCTGCTCTCTGGGAAGCTAAAACAACTGGCTCTGCACAGTGCTCTCAAAGCCAACCGGGAACGTCACATACAAAGGCCTGTGAAACGCAGCTTCTTGACAGGCCTTATCTGGCTGAGGTAGAACTTGTGCTCTGGGTGTGCTGCTTTGGCCTAGAGCTGCCAGGCACAAAGGCTGCTTTGTTTCCAAAGGGGGAGAGAGGCCCCAAATCATGTTGCTTCCAGCTGTTTTTGAAGCTAAGAAACAACTCGCTCTGCCAGGTACTCTTACAGCCTTCCGGGAACACCTCTTACGAAGGCCTGTGAAAAGCAGTTTCTTGGCAGGCCTGATCTGGCTGAGGTAGAACTTCTGCTCTGGGTGTGCTCCATTGCCCTAGAGCTGAAAGGCCCAAAGGGCTGCCTTGTTTCCAAAGGGGGAGAGAGGCCCCAAAGCATCTTGCTTCCACCTCTTGGGAAGCTAAGAAACAACTCGCTGTGCCCAGTGCTCTTATAGCCTAAGAGAACATCTCTTATCAAGGCCTGTGAAACGCACTTTCTAGGCAGGCCTGATCTGGAAGAAGTAGAACTTCTGCTCTGGTTGTGCTCCATTGCCCTAGAGCTGCCAGACCCAACGTGCTGCCTTGTTTCCAAAGGGGCAGAGAGGCCCCAAAGCGTCTTGCTTCCAGCTGTTTGGGAAACAAGGAAACAACTGGCTCTGCACCGTGCTCTCACAGCCTACCGGGAACGTCACATACAAAGGCCTCTGAAACGCAGTTCCTTGGCAGGCCTGATCTGGCTGAAGTAGGACTTCTGCTCTGGGTGTGCTCCATTGGCCTAGAGCTGAAAGGCCCAAAGGGATGCCTTGTTTGCAAAGGGGCAGAGAGGCCCCAAAGCATCTTGCTTCCAGCTCTTTGGGAAGCTAAGAAACAGCTGTCTCTGCCCAGTGCTCTGACAGAGTACCGGGAACATCTCTTACCAGAGCCTTTGAAACGCAGTTTCTTGGCAGGCCTTATCTGGCTGAGGTAGAACTTCTGCTCTGGGTGTGCTCCATTGGCCTAGAGCTGAAAGGCCCAAAGGTCGGCCTTGTTGGCAAAGGGGCAGGGAGCCCCCAAAGCATCTTGCTTCCAGCTCTTTGGGAAGCTAAGAAACAACTGGCTCTGCCCAGTGCTCTTACAGCCTAAGAGAAAATCTCTTACCAAGGCCTGTGAAACGCACTTTGTTGGTGGCCTGATCTAGCTGAAGTAGAACTTCTGCTCTGGGTGTGCTCCATTGGCCTAGAGCTGCCTGGCCCAAAGGGCCGCCTTGTTTGCAAAGGGGCAGAGAGGCCCCAAAGCATCTTGCTTCCAGCTCTTCGGGAAGCTAAGAAACATCTGGCGTTGCCCAGTGCTCTTACAGCCTACCGGGAACATCTCTTACCAAGGCCTGTGAAACGCAGTTTGTTGGTGGCCTGAACTGGCCGAAGTAGAACTTCTGCTCTGGGTGTGCTCCACTGGCCTAGAGCTACCTGGCGCAAAGGGCTGCCTTGATTCCAAAGTGAGAGAGTGGCACCAAAGCATCTTGCTCCCAGCTCTTCGGGAAGCTAAGAAACAGCTGGCTCTGCCCAGTGCTCTTACAGCCTAAGAGAACATCTCTTTGAAAGGCCTGTGAAACGCAGTTTCTTGGCAGGCCTGACCTGGCTGAAGTAGAACTTCTGTTCTGGTTGTGCTACATAGGCCTAGAGCTACCAGGACCTAAGGGCTGCCTTGTTTCCAAAGGGTGAGAGAGGCCCCAAAGCATCTTGCCTCCAGCACTTTGGGAAGCTAAAAAACAACTGGTTCTGCCCAGTGCTCTCACAGCCTACCGTGAACATCTCTTACCAAGGGCTGTGAAACGCAGTTTCTGGGCAGGACTGATCCGCCTGAAGTAGAACTTCTGCTGTGGGTGTGCTCCATTGGCCTAGAGCTGCCAGGCGCAAACGGCTGCCTTGTGTCCAAAGGGAGAGAGAGGCCCCAAAGCATCTTGCTTCCAGCTCTGTGGGAAGCTAAAGCAACTGGCTCTCCACAGTGCTCTCACAGCCTACCGGGAACATCTCTTACCAAGGCCTGTGAAACGCAGTTTCTTGGCAGGCCTGATCTGGCTGAAGTAGAACTCCTGCTCTGGGCGTGCTACTTTGGCCTAGAGCTGCCAGGCCCAAAGGGCCGCCTTGTTTCCAAAGGGGCTGAGAGTCCCCAAAGTATCTTGCTTCCAAATCTTTGGGAAGCTAAGAAACAACTGGCTCTGCACAGTGCTCTCACAGCCTACCGGCAACGTGACAGAGAAAGGCCTGTGAGACGCAGTTTCTTGGAAGGCCTGATCTGGCTGAGGTAGAACTTCTGCTCTGGGTGTACTCCATTGGCCTAGGGCTGCCAGGCCCAAAGGGCTGCCTTTATTTCCAAAGTGTGAGAGAGGCCCCAAAGCATCTTGCTTCCTGCTCTCTGGGAAGCTAAAACAACTGGCTCTGCACAGTGCTCTCAAAGCCAACCGGGAACGTCACATACAAAGGCCTGTGAAACGCAGCTTCTTGACAGGCCTTATCTGGCTGAGGTAGAACTTGTGCTCTGGGTGTGCTGCTTTGGCCTAGAGCTGCCAGGCACAAAGGCTGCTTTGTTTCCAAAGGGGGAGAGAGGCCCCAAATCATGTTGCTTCCAGCTGTTTTTGAAGCTAAGAAACAACTCGCTCTGCCAGGTACTCTTACAGCCTTCCGGGAACACCTCTTACGAAGGCCTGTGAAAAGCAGTTTCTTGGCAGGCCTGATCTGGCTGAGGTAGAACTTCTGCTCTGGGTGTGCTCCATTGCCCTAGAGCTGAAAGGCCCAAAGGGCTGCCTTGTTTCCAAAGGGGGAGAGAGGCCCCAAAGCATCTTGCTTCCACCTCTTGGGAAGCTAAGAAACAACTCGCTGTGCCCAGTGCTCTTATAGCCTAAGAGAACATCTCTTATCAAGGCCTGTGAAACGCACTTTCTAGGCAGGCCTGATCTGGAAGAAGTAGAACTTCTGCTCTGGTTGTGCTCCATTGCCCTAGAGCTGCCAGACCCAACGTGCTGCCTTGTTTCCAAAGGGGCAGAGAGGCCCCAAAGCGTCTTGCTTCCAGCTGTTTGGGAAACAAGGAAACAACTGGCTCTGCACCGTGCTCTCACAGCCTACCGGGAACGTCACATACAAAGGCCTCTGAAACGCAGTTCCTTGGCAGGCCTGATCTGGCTGAAGTAGGACTTCTGCTCTGGGTGTGCTCCATTGGCCTAGAGCTGAAAGGCCCAAAGGGATGCCTTGTTTGCAAAGGGGCAGAGAGGCCCCAAAGCATCTTGCTTCCAGCTCTTTGGGAAGCTAAGAAACAGCTGTCTCTGCCCAGTGCTCTGACAGAGTACCGGGAACATCTCTTACCAGAGCCTTTGAAACGCAGTTTCTTGGCAGGCCTTATCTGGCTGAGGTAGAACTTCTGCTCTGGGTGTGCTCCATTGGCCTAGAGCTGAAAGGCCCAAAGGTCGGCCTTGTTGGCAAAGGGGCAGGGAGCCCCCAAAGCATCTTGCTTCCAGCTCTTTGGGAAGCTAAGAAACAACTGGCTCTGCCCAGTGCTCTTACAGCCTAAGAGAAAATCTCTTACCAAGGCCTGTGAAACGCACTTTGTTGGTGGCCTGATCTAGCTGAAGTAGAACTTCTGCTCTGGGTGTGCTCCATTGGCCTAGAGCTGCCTGGCCCAAAGGGCCGCCTTGTTTGCAAAGGGGCAGAGAGGCCCCAAAGCATCTTGCTTCCAGCTCTTCGGGAAGCTAAGAAACATCTGGCGTTGCCCAGTGCTCTTACAGCCTACCGGGAACATCTCTTACCAAGGCCTGTGAAACGCAGTTTGTTGGTGGCCTGAACTGGCCGAAGTAGAACTTCTGCTCTGGGTGTGCTCCACTGGCCTAGAGCTACCTGGCGCAAAGGGCTGCCTTGATTCCAAAGTGAGAGAGTGGCACCAAAGCATCTTGCTCCCAGCTCTTCGGGAAGCTAAGAAACAGCTGGCTCTGCCCAGTGCTCTTACAGCCTAAGAGAACATCTCTTTGAAAGGCCTGTGAAACGCAGTTTCTTGGCAGGCCTGACCTGGCTGAAGTAGAACTTCTGTTCTGGTTGTGCTACATAGGCCTAGAGCTACCAGGACCTAAGGGCTGCCTTGTTTCCAAAGGGTGAGAGAGGCCCCAAAGCATCTTGCCTCCAGCACTTTGGGAAGCTAAAAAACAACTGGTTCTGCCCAGTGCTCTCACAGCCTACCGTGAACATCTCTTACCAAGGGCTGTGAAACGCAGTTTCTGGGCAGGACTGATCCGCCTGAAGTAGAACTTCTGCTGTGGGTGTGCTCCATTGGCCTAGAGCTGCCAGGCGCAAACGGCTGCCTTGTGTCCAAAGGGAGAGAGAGGCCCCAAAGCATCTTGCTTCCAGCTCTGTGGGAAGCTAAAGCAACTGGCTCTCCACAGTGCTCTCACAGCCTACCGGGAACATCTCTTACCAAGGCCTGTGAAACGCAGTTTCTTGGCAGGCCTGATCTGGCTGAAGTAGAACTCCTGCTCTGGGCGTGCTACTTTGGCCTAGAGCTGCCAGGCCCAAAGGGCCGCCTTGTTTCCAAAGGGGCTGAGAGTCCCCAAAGTATCTTGCTTCCAAATCTTTGGGAAGCTAAGAAACAACTGGCTCTGCACAGTGCTCTCACAGCCTACCGGCAACGTGACAGAGAAAGGCCTGTGAGACGCAGTTTCTTGGAAGGCCTGATCTGGCTGAGGTAGAACTTCTGCTCTGGGTGTACTCCATTGGCCTAGGGCTGCCAGGCCCAAAGGGCTGCCTTTATTTCCAAAGTGTGAGAGAGGCCCCAAAGCATCTTGCTTCCTGCTCTCTGGGAAGCTAAAACAACTGGCTCTGCACAGTGCTCTCAAAGCCAACCGGGAACGTCACATACAAAGGCCTGTGAAACGCAGCTTCTTGACAGGCCTTATCTGGCTGAGGTAGAACTTGTGCTCTGGGTGTGCTGCTTTGGCCTAGAGCTGCCAGGCACAAAGGCTGCTTTGTTTCCAAAGGGGGAGAGAGGCCCCAAATCATGTTGCTTCCAGCTGTTTTTGAAGCTAAGAAACAACTCGCTCTGCCAGGTACTCTTACAGCCTTCCGGGAACACCTCTTACGAAGGCCTGTGAAAAGCAGTTTCTTGGCAGGCCTGATCTGGCTGAGGTAGAACTTCTGCTCTGGGTGTGCTCCATTGCCCTAGAGCTGAAAGGCCCAAAGGGCTGCCTTGTTTCCAAAGGGGGAGAGAGGCCCCAAAGCATCTTGCTTCCACCTCTTGGGAAGCTAAGAAACAACTCGCTGTGCCCAGTGCTCTTATAGCCTAAGAGAACATCTCTTATCAAGGCCTGTGAAACGCACTTTCTAGGCAGGCCTGATCTGGAAGAAGTAGAACTTCTGCTCTGGTTGTGCTCCATTGCCCTAGAGCTGCCAGACCCAACGTGCTGCCTTGTTTCCAAAGGGGCAGAGAGGCCCCAAAGCGTCTTGCTTCCAGCTGTTTGGGAAACAAGGAAACAACTGGCTCTGCACCGTGCTCTCACAGCCTACCGGGAACGTCACATACAAAGGCCTCTGAAACGCAGTTCCTTGGCAGGCCTGATCTGGCTGAAGTAGGACTTCTGCTCTGGGTGTGCTCCATTGGCCTAGAGCTGAAAGGCCCAAAGGGATGCCTTGTTTGCAAAGGGGCAGAGAGGCCCCAAAGCATCTTGCTTCCAGCTCTTTGGGAAGCTAAGAAACAGCTGTCTCTGCCCAGTGCTCTGACAGAGTACCGGGAACATCTCTTACCAGAGCCTTTGAAACGCAGTTTCTTGGCAGGCCTTATCTGGCTGAGGTAGAACTTCTGCTGTGGGTGTGCTCCATTGGCCTAGAGCTGAAAGGCCCAAAGGTCGGCCTTGTTGGCAAAGGGGCAGGGAGCCCCCAAAGCATCTTGCTTCCAGCTCTTTGGGAAGCTAAGAAACAACTGGCTCTGCCCAGTGCTCTTACAGCCTAAGAGAAAATCTCTTACCAAGGCCTGTGAAACGCACTTTGTTGGTGGCCTGATCTAGCTGAAGTAGAACTTCTGCTCTGGGTGTGCTCCATTGGCCTAGAGCTGCCTGGCCCAAAGGGCCGCCTTGTTTGCAAAGGGGCAGAGAGGCCCCAAAGCATCTTGCTTCCAGCTCTTCGGGAAGCTAAGAAACATCTGGCGTTGCCCAGTGCTCTTACAGCCTACCGGGAACATCTCTTACCAAGGCCTGTGAAACGCAGTTTGTTGGTGGCCTGAACTGGCCGAAGTAGAACTTCTGCTCTGGGTGTGCTCCACTGGCCTAGAGCTACCTGGCGCAAAGGGCTGCCTTGATTCCAAAGTGAGAGAGTGGCACCAAAGCATCTTGCTCCCAGCTCTTCGGGAAGCTAAGAAACAGCTGGCTCTGCCCAGTGCTCTTACAGCCTAAGAGAACATCTCTTTGAAAGGCCTGTGAAACGCAGTTTCTTGGCAGGCCTGACCTGGCTGAAGTAGAACTTCTGTTCTGGTTGTGCTACATAGGCCTAGAGCTACCAGGACCTAAGGGCTGCCTTGTTTCCAAAGGGTGAGAGAGGCCCCAAAGCATCTTGCCTCCAGCACTTTGGGAAGCTAAAAAACAACTGGTTCTGCCCAGTGCTCTCACAGCCTACCGTGAACATCTCTTACCAAGGGCTGTGAAACGCAGTTTCTGGGCAGGACTGATCCGCCTGAAGTAGAACTTCTGCTGTGGGTGTGCTCCATTGGCCTAGAGCTGCCAGGCGCAAACGGCTGCCTTGTGTCCAAAGGGAGAGAGAGGCCCCAAAGCATCTTGCTTCCAGCTCTGTGGGAAGCTAAAGCAACTGGCTCTCCACAGTGCTCTCACAGCCTACCGGGAACATCTCTTACCAAGGCCTGTGAAACGCAGTTTCTTGGCAGGCCTGATCTGGCTGAAGTAGAACTCCTGCTCTGGGCGTGCTACTTTGGCCTAGAGCTGCCAGGCCCAAAGGGCCGCCTTGTTTCCAAAGGGGCTGAGAGTCCCCAAAGTATCTTGCTTCCAAATCTTTGGGAAGCTAAGAAACAACTGGCTCTGCACAGTGCTCTCACAGCCTACCGGCAACGTGACAGAGAAAGGCCTGTGAGACGCAGTTTCTTGGAAGGCCTGATCTGGCTGAGGTAGAACTTCTGCTCTGGGTGTACTCCATTGGCCTAGGGCTGCCAGGCCCAAAGGGCTGCCTTTATTTCCAAAGTGTGAGAGAGGCCCCAAAGCATCTTGCTTCCTGCTCTCTGGGAAGCTAAAACAACTGGCTCTGCACAGTGCTCTCAAAGCCAACCGGGAACGTCACATACAAAGGCCTGTGAAACGCAGCTTCTTGACAGGCCTTATCTGGCTGAGGTAGAACTTGTGCTCTGGGTGTGCTGCTTTGGCCTAGAGCTGCCAGGCACAAAGGCTGCTTTGTTTCCAAAGGGGGAGAGAGGCCCCAAATCATGTTGCTTCCAGCTGTTTTTGAAGCTAAGAAACAACTCGCTCTGCCAGGTACTCTTACAGCCTTCCGGGAACACCTCTTACGAAGGCCTGTGAAAAGCAGTTTCTTGGCAGGCCTGATCTGGCTGAGGTAGAACTTCTGCTCTGGGTGTGCTCCATTGCCCTAGAGCTGAAAGGCCCAAAGGGCTGCCTTGTTTCCAAAGGGGGAGAGAGGCCCCAAAGCATCTTGCTTCCACCTCTTGGGAAGCTAAGAAACAACTCGCTGTGCCCAGTGCTCTTATAGCCTAAGAGAACATCTCTTATCAAGGCCTGTGAAACGCACTTTCTAGGCAGGCCTGATCTGGAAGAAGTAGAACTTCTGCTCTGGTTGTGCTCCATTGCCCTAGAGCTGCCAGACCCAACGTGCTGCCTTGTTTCCAAAGGGGCAGAGAGGCCCCAAAGCGTCTTGCTTCCAGCTGTTTGGGAAACAAGGAAACAACTGGCTCTGCACCGTGCTCTCACAGCCTACCGGGAACGTCACATACAAAGGCCTCTGAAACGCAGTTCCTTGGCAGGCCTGATCTGGCTGAAGTAGGACTTCTGCTCTGGGTGTGCTCCATTGGCCTAGAGCTGAAAGGCCCAAAGGGATGCCTTGTTTGCAAAGGGGCAGAGAGGCCCCAAAGCATCTTGCTTCCAGCTCTTTGGGAAGCTAAGAAACAGCTGTCTCTGCCCAGTGCTCTGACAGAGTACCGGGAACATCTCTTACCAGAGCCTTTGAAACGCAGTTTCTTGGCAGGCCTTATCTGGCTGAGGTAGAACTTCTGCTCTGGGTGTGCTCCATTGGCCTAGAGCTGAAAGGCCCAAAGGTCGGCCTTGTTGGCAAAGGGGCAGGGAGCCCCCAAAGCATCTTGCTTCCAGCTCTTTGGGAAGCTAAGAAACAACTGGCTCTGCCCAGTGCTCTTACAGCCTAAGAGAAAATCTCTTACCAAGGCCTGTGAAACGCACTTTGTTGGTGGCCTGATCTAGCTGAAGTAGAACTTCTGCTCTGGGTGTGCTCCATTGGCCTAGAGCTGCCTGGCCCAAAGGGCCACCTTGTTTGCAAAGGGGCAGAGAGGCCCCAAAGCATCTTGCTTCCAGCTCTTCGGGAAGCTAAGAAACATCTGGCGTTGCCCAGTGCTCTTACAGCCTACCGGGAACATCTCTTACCAAGGCCTGTGAAACGCAGTTTGTTGGTGGCCTGAACTGGCCGAAGTAGAACTTCTGCTCTGGGTGTGCTCCACTGGCCTAGAGCTACCTGGCGCAAAGGGCTGCCTTGATTCCAAAGTGAGAGAGTGGCACCAAAGCATCTTGCTCCCAGCTCTTCGGGAAGCTAAGAAACAGCTGGCTCTGCCCAGTGCTCTTACAGCCTAAGAGAACATCTCTTTGAAAGGCCTGTGAAACGCAGTTTCTTGGCAGGCCTGACCTGGCTGAAGTAGAACTTCTGTTCTGGTTGTGCTACATAGGCCTAGAGCTACCAGGACCTAAGGGCTGCCTTGTTTCCAAAGGGTGAGAGAGGCCCCAAAGCATCTTGCCTCCAGCACTTTGGGAAGCTAAAAAACAACTGGTTCTGCCCAGTGCTCTCACAGCCTACCGTGAACATCTCTTACCAAGGGCTGTGAAACGCAGTTTCTGGGCAGGACTGATCCGCCTAAAGTAGAACTTCTGCTGTGGGTGTGCTCCATTGGCCTAGAGCTGCCAGGCGCAAACGGCTGCCTTGTGTCCAAAGGGAGAGAGAGGCCCCAAAGCATCTTGCTTCCAGCTCTGTGGGAAGCTAAAGCAACTGGCTCTCCACAGTGCTCTCACAGCCTACCGGGAACATCTCTTACCAAGGCCTGTGAAACGCAGTTTCTTGGCAGGCCTGATCTGGCTGAAGTAGAACTCCTGCTCTGGGCGTGCTACTTTGGCCTAGAGCTGCCAGGCCCAAAGGGCCGCCTTGTTTCCAAAGGGGCTGAGAGTCCCCAAAGTATCTTGCTTCCAAATCTTTGGGAAGCTAAGAAACAACTGGCTCTGCACAGTGCTCTCACAGCCTACCGGCAACGTGACAGAGAAAGGCCTGTGAGACGCAGTTTCTTGGAAGGCCTGATCTGGCTGAGGTAGAACTTCTGCTCTGGGTGTACTCCATTGGCCTAGGGCTGCCAGGCCCAAAGGGCTGCCTTTATTTCCAAAGTGTGAGAGAGGCCCCAAAGCATCTTGCTTCCTGCTCTCTGGGAAGCTAAAACAACTGGCTCTGCACAGTGCTCTCAAAGCCAACCGGGAACGTCACATACAAAGGCCTGTGAAACGCAGCTTCTTGACAGGCCTTATCTGGCTGAGGTAGAACTTGTGCTCTGGGTGTGCTGCTTTGGCCTAGAGCTGCCAGGCACAAAGGCTGCTTTGTTTCCAAAGGGGGAGAGAGGCCCCAAATCATGTTGCTTCCAGCTGTTTTTGAAGCTAAGAAACAACTCGCTCTGCCAGGTACTCTTACAGCCTTCCGGGAACACCTCTTACGAAGGCCTGTGAAAAGCAGTTTCTTGGCAGGCCTGATCTGGCTGAGGTAGAACTTCTGCTCTGGGTGTGCTCCATTGCCCTAGAGCTGAAAGGCCCAAAGGGCTGCCTTGTTTCCAAAGGGGGAGAGAGGCCCCAAAGCATCTTGCTTCCACCTCTTGGGAAGCTAAGAAACAACTCGCTGTGCCCAGTGCTCTTATAGCCTAAGAGAACATCTCTTATCAAGGCCTGTGAAACGCACTTTCTAGGCAGGCCTGATCTGGAAGAAGTAGAACTTCTGCTCTGGTTGTGCTCCATTGCCCTAGAGCTGCCAGACCCAACGTGCTGCCTTGTTTCCAAAGGGGCAGAGAGGCCCCAAAGCGTCTTGCTTCCAGCTGTTTGGGAAACAAGGAAACAACTGGCTCTGCACCGTGCTCTCACAGCCTACCGGGAACGTCACATACAAAGGCCTCTGAAACGCAGTTCCTTGGCAGGCCTGATCTGGCTGAAGTAGGACTTCTGCTCTGGGTGTGCTCCATTGGCCTAGAGCTGAAAGGCCCAAAGGGATGCCTTGTTTGCAAAGGGGCAGAGAGGCCCCAAAGCATCTTGCTTCCAGCTCTTTGGGAAGCTAAGAAACAGCTGTCTCTGCCCAGTGCTCTGACAGAGTACCGGGAACATCTCTTACCAGAGCCTTTGAAACGCAGTTTCGTGGCAGGCCTTATCTGGCTGAGGTAGAACTTCTGCTCTGGGTGTGCTCCATTGGCCTAGAGCTGAAAGGCCCAAAGGTCGGCCTTGTTGGCAAAGGGGCAGGGAGCCCCCAAAGCATCTTGCTTCCAGCTCTTTGGGAAGCTAAGAAACAACTGGCTCTGCCCAGTGCTCTTACAGCCTAAGAGAAAATCTCTTACCAAGGCCTGTGAAACGCACTTTGTTGGTGGCCTGATCTAGCTGAAGTAGAACTTCTGCTCTGGGTGTGCTCCACTGGCCTAGAGCTGCCTGGCCCAAAGGGCCGCCTTGTTTGCAAAGGGGCAGAGAGGCCCCAAAGCATCTTGCTTCCAGCTCTTCGGGAAGCTAAGAAACATCTGGCGTTGCCCAGTGCTCTTACAGCCTACCGGGAACATCTCTTACCAAGGCCTGTGAAACGCAGTTTGTTGGTGGCCTGAACTGGCCGAAGTAGAACTTCTGCTCTGGGTGTGCTCCACTGGCCTAGAGCTACCTGGCGCAAAGGGCTGCCTTGATTCCAAAGTGAGAGAGTGACACCAAAGCATCTTGCTCCCAGCTCTTCGGGAAGCTAAGAAACAGCTGGCTCTGCCCAGTGCTCTTACAGCCTAAGAGAACATCTCTTCGAAAGGCCTGTGAAACGCAGTTTCTTGGCAGGCCTGACCTGGCTGAAGTAGAACTTCTGTTCTGGTTGTGCTACATAGGCCTAGAGCTACCAGGACCTAAGGGCTGCCTTGTTTCCAAAGGGTGAGAGAGGCCCCAAAGCATCTTGCCTCCAGCACTTTGGGAAGCTAAAAAACAACTGGTTCTGCCCAGTGCTCTCACAGCCTACCGTGAACATCTCTTACCAAGGGCTGTGAAACGCAGTTTCTGGGCAGGACTGATCCGCCTGAAGTAGAACTTCTGCTGTGGGTGTGCTCCATTGGCCTAGAGCTGCCAGGCTCAAACGGCTGCCTTCTGTCCAAAGGGAGAGAGAGGCCCCAAAGCATCTTGCCTCCAGCTCTGTGGGAAGCTAAAGCAACTGGCTCTCCACAGTGCTCTCACAGCCTACCGGGAACATCTCTTACCAAGGCCTGTGAAACGCAGTTTCTTGGCAGGCCTGATCTGGCTGAAGTAGAACTCCTGCTCTGGGCGTGCTACTTTGGCCTAGAGCTGCCAGGCCCAAAGGGCCGCCTTGTTTCCAAAGGGGCTGAGAGTCCCCAAAGTATCTTGCTTCCAAATCTTTGGGAAGCTAAGAAACAACTGGCTCTGCACAGTGCTCTCACAGCCTACCGGCAACGTGACAGAGAAAGGCCTGTGAGACGCAGTTTCTTGGAAGGCCTGATCTGGCTGAGGTAGAACTTCTGCTCTGGGTGTGCTCCACTGGCCTGGAGCTACCTGCCCCAAAGGGCTGCCTTGATTCCAAAGTGAGAGAGTGGCACCAAAGCATCTTGCTTCCAGCTCTTCGGGAAGCTAAGAAACATCTGGCGTTGCCCAGTGCTCTTACAGCCTACCGGGAACATCTCTTACCAAGGCCTGTGAAACGCCGTTTCCTGGCAGGCCTGATTTGGCTGAAGTAGAACTTCTGCTCTGGGTGTGCTCCATTGCCCTAGAGCTGCCAGGCCCAAGGTGCTGCCTTGTTTCCAAAGGGGCAGAGAGGCCCCAAAGCATCTTGCTTCCAGCTCTCTGGGAAGCTAAGAACCAACTCGCTCTGCCCCGTGCTCTTACAGCCTACCGGGAACATGTCTTTGAAAGGCCTGTGAAACGCAGTTTCTTGGCAGGCCTCATCTGGCTGAAGTAGAACTCCGGCTCTGGGTGTGCTCCATTGCCCTAGAGCTGCCAGGCCCCAAGTGCTGCCCTGTTTCCAAGGGGCAGAGAGGCCCAAAGCATCTTGCTTCCCGGTCTTTGCGAAGCTAAGAAACAACTGGCTCTGCCCAGTGCTCTTACACCTACCGGGAACATCTCTTACCAAGGCCTGTCAAACGCTGTTTCTTTGCAGGCCTGATCAGGCTGAAGTAGAACTCCTGCTCTGCGTGTGCTCCATTGGCCTAGAGCTTCCCGACCCAAAAGGCTGCCTTGTTCCCAAACGGGCAGAGGGGTCCCAAGCGTCTTGCTTCCAGCTTTTCAGGAAGGTAAGAAACAACTGGCTCTGCCCAGTGCTCTTACAGCCTACCGGGAACATCTCTTACCAAGGCCTGTGAAACGCAGTTTCTTGGCAGGCCTGATCTGGCTGAAGTAGAACTCCTGCTCTGGGCGTGCTACTTTGGCCTAGAGCTGCCAGGCCCAAAGGGCCGCCTTGTTTCCAAAGGGGCTGAGAGTCCCCAAAGTATCTTGCTTCCAAATCTTTGGGAAGCTAAGAAACAACTGGCTCTGCACAGTGCTCTCACAGCCTACCGGCAACGTGACAGAGAAAGGCCTGTGAGACGCAGTTTCTTGGAAGGCCTGATCTGGCTGAGGTAGAACTTCTGCTCTGGGTGTACTCCATTGGCCTAGGGCTGCCAGGCCCAAAGGGCTGCCTTTATTTCCTAAGTGTGAGAGAGGCCCCAAAGCATCTTGCTTCCTGCTCTCTGGGAAGCTAAAACAACTGGCTCTGCACAGTGCTCTCAAAGCCAACCGGGAACGTCACATACAAAGGCCTGTGAAACGCAGCTTCTTGACAGGCCTTATCTGGCTGAGGTAGAACTTGTGCTCTGGGTGTGCTGCTTTGGCCTAGAGCTGCCAGGCACAAAGGCTGCTTTGTTTCCAAAGGGGGAGAGAGGCCCCAAATCATGTTGCTTCCAGCTGTTTTTGAAGCTAAGAAACAACTCGCTCTGCCAGGTACTCTTACAGCCTTCCGGGAACACCTCTTACGAAGGCCTGTGAAAAGCAGTTTCTTGGCAGGCCTGATCTGGCTGAGGTAGAACTTCTGCTCTGGGTGTGCTCCATTGCCCTAGAGCTGAAAGGCCCAAAGGGCTGCCTTGTTTCCAAAGGGGGAGAGAGGCCCCAAAGCATCTTGCTTCCACCTCTTGGGAAGCTAAGAAACAACTCGCTGTGCCCAGTGCTCTTATAGCCTAAGAGAACATCTCTTATCAAGGCCTGTGAAACGCACTTTCTAGGCAGGCCTGATGTGGAAGAAGTAGAACTTCTGCTCTGGTTGTGCTCCATTGCCCTAGAGCTGCCAGACCCAACGTGCTGCCTTGTTTCCAAAGGGGCAGAGAGGCCCCAAAGCGTCTTGCTTCCAGCTGTTTGGGAAACAAGGAAACAACTGGCTCTGCACCGTGCTCTCACAGCCTACCGGGAACGTCACATACAAAGGCCTCTGAAACGCAGTTCCTTGGCAGGCCTGATCTGGCTGAAGTAGGACTTCTGCTCTGGGTGTGCTCCATTGGCCTAGAGCTGAAAGGCCCAAAGGGATGCCTTGTTTGCAAAGGGGCAGAGAGGCCCCAAAGCATCTTGCTTCCAGCTCTTTGGGAAGCTAAGAAACAGCTGTCTCTGCCCAGTGCTCTGACAGAGTACCGGGAACATCTCTTACCAGAGCCTTTGAAACGCAGTTTCTTGGCAGGCCTTATCTGGCTGAGGTAGAACTTCTGCTCTGGGTGTGCTCCATTGGCCTAGAGCTGAAAGGCCCAAAGGTCGGCCTTGTTGGCAAAGGGGCAGGGAGCCCCCAAAGCATCTTGCTTCCAGCTCTTTGGGAAGCTAAGAAACAACTGGCTCTGCCCAGTGCTCTTACAGCCTAAGAGAAAATCTCTTACCAAGGCCTGTGAAACGCACTTTGTTGGTGGCCTGATCTAGCTGAAGTAGAACTTCTGCTCTGGGTGTGCTCCATTGGCCTAGAGCTGCCTGGCCCAAAGGGCCGCCTTGTTTGCAAAGGGGCAGAGAGGCCCCAAAGCATCTTGCTTCCAGCTCTTCGGGAAGCTAAGAAACATCTGGCGTTGCCCAGTGCTCTTACAGCCTACCGGGAACATCTCTTACCAAGGCCTGTGAAACGCAGTTTGTTGGTGGCCTGAACTGGCCGAAGTAGAACTTCTGCTCTGGGTGTGCTCCACTGGCCTAGAGCTACCTGGCGCAAAGGGCTGCCTTGATTCCAAAGTGAGAGAGTGGCACCAAAGCATCTTGCTCCCAGCTCTTCGGGAAGCTAAGAAACAGCTGGCTCTGCCCAGTGCTCTTACAGCCTAAGAGAACATCTCTTCGAAAGGCCTGTGAAACGCAGTTTCTTGGCAGGCCTGACCTGGCTGAAGTAGAACTTCTGTTCTGGTTGTGCTACATAGGCCTAGAGCTACCAGGACCTAAGGGCTGCCTTGTTTCCAAAGGGTGAGAGAGGCCCCAAAGCATCTTGCCTCCAGCACTTTGGGAAGCTAAAAAACAACTGGTTCTGCCCAGTGCTCTCACAGCCTACCGTGGACATCTCTTACCAAGGGCTGTGAAACGCAGTTTCTGGGCAGGACTGATCCGCCTGAAGTAGAACTTCTGCTGTGGGTGTGCTCCATTGGCCTAGAGCTGCCAGGCCCAAACGGCTGCCTTGTGTCCAAAGGGAGAGAGAGGCCCCAAAGCATCTTGCTTCCAGCTCTGTGGGAAGCTAAAGCAACTGGCTCTCCACAGTGCTCTCACAGCCTACCGGGAACATCTCTTACCAAGGCCTGTGAAACGCAGTTTCTTGGCAGGCCTGATCTGGCTGAAGTAGAACTCCTGCTCTGGGCGTGCTACTTTGGCCTAGAGCTGCCAGGCCCAAAGGGCCGCCTTGTTTCCAAAGGGGCTGAGAGTCCCCAAAGTATCTTGCTTCCAAATCTTTGGGAAGCTAAGAAACAACTGGCTCTGCACAGTGCTCTCACAGCCTACCGGCAACGTGACAGAGAAAGGCCTGTGAGACGCAGTTTCCTGGAAGGCCTGATCTGGCTGAGGTAGAACTTCTGCTCTGGGTGTGCTCCACTGGCCTGGAGCTACCTGCCCCAAAGGGCTGCCTTGATTCCAAAGGGAGAGAGTGGCACCAAAGCATCTTGCTTCCAGCTCTTCGGGAAGCTAAGAAACATCTGGCGTTGCCCAGTGCTCTTACAGCCTACCGGGAACATCTCTTACCAAGGCCTGTGAAACGCCGTTTCCTGGCAGGCCTGATTTGGCTGAAGTAGAACTTCTGCTCTGGGTGTGCTCCATTGCCCTAGAGCTGCCAGGCCCAAGGTGCTGCCTTGTTTCCAAAGGGGCAGAGAGGCCCCAAAGCATCTTGCTTCCAGCTCTCTGGGAAGCTAAGAACCAACTCGCTCTGCCCCGTGCTCTTACAGCCTACCGGGAACATGTCTTTGAAAGGCCTGTGAAACGCAGTTTCTTGGCAGGCCTCATCTGGCTGAAGTAGAACTCCGGCTCTGGGTGTGCTCCATTGCCCTAGAGCTGCCAGGCCCCAAGTGCTGCCCTGTTTCCAAGGGGCAGAGAGGCCCAAAGCATCTTGCTTCCCGGTCTTTGCGAAGCTAAGAAACAACTGGCTCTGCCCAGTGCTCTTACACCTACCGGGAACATCTCTTACCAAGGCCTGTCAAACGCTGTTTCTTTGCAGGCCTGATCAGGCTGAAGTAGAACTCCTGCTCTGCGTGTGCTCCATTGGCCTAGAGCTTCCCGACCCAAAAGGCTGCCTTGTTCCCAAACGGGCAGAGGGGTCCCAAGCGTCTTGCTTCCAGCTTTTCAGGAAGGTAAGAAACAACTGGCTCTGCCCAGTGCTCTTACAGCCTACCGGGAACATCTCTTACCAAGGCCTGTGAAACGCAGTTTCTTGGCAGGCCTGATCTGGCTGAAGTAGAACTCCTGCTCTGGGCGTGCTACTTTGGCCTAGAGCTGCCAGGCCCAAAGGGCCGCCTTGTTTCCAAAGGGGCTGAGAGTCCCCAAAGTATCTTGCTTCCAAATCTTTGGGAAGCTAAGAAACAACTGGCTCTGCACAGTGCTCTCACAGCCTACCGGCAACGTGACAGAGAAAGGCCTGTGAGACGCAGTTTCTTGGAAGGCCTGATCTGGCTGAGGTAGAACTTCTGCTCTGGGTGTACTCCCTTGGCCTAGGGCTGCCAGGCCCAAAGGGCTGCCTTTATTTCCTAAGTGTGAGAGAGGCCCCAAAGCATCTTGCTTCCTGCTCTCTGGGAAGCTAAAACAACTGGCTCTGCACAGTGCTCTCAAAGCCAACCGGGAACGTCACATACAAAGGCCTGTGAAACGCAGCTTCTTGACAGGCCTTATCTGGCTGAGGTAGAACTTGTGCTCTGGGTGTGCTACTTTGCCCTAGAGCTGCCAGGCACAAAGGCTGCTTTGTTTCCAAAGGGGGAGAGAGGCCCCAAATCATGTTGCTTCCAGCTGTTTTTGAAGCTAAGAAACAACTCGCTCTGCCAGGTACTCTTACAGCCTTCCGGGAACACCTCTTACGAAGGCCTGTGAAAAGCAGTTTCTTGGCAGGCCTGATCTGGCTGAGGTAGAACTTCTGCTCTGGGTGTGCTCCATTGCCCTAGAGCTGAAAGGCCCAAAGGGATGCCTTGTTTGCAAAGGGGCAGAGAGGCCCCAAAGCATCTTGCTTCCAGCTCATTGGGAAGCTAAGAAACAACTGTCTCTGCCCAGTGCTCTGACAGAGTACCGGGAACATCTCTTACCAAAGCCTTTGAAACGCAGTTTCTTGGCAGGCCTTATCTGGCTGAGGTAGAACTTCTGCTCTGGGTGTGCTCCATTGGCCTAGAGCTGAAAGGCCCAAAGGTCGGCCTTGTTGGCAAAGGGGCAGGGAGCCCCCAAAGCATCTTGCTTCCAGCTCTTCGGGAAGCTAAGAAACAACTGGCTCTGCCCAGTGCTCTTACAGCCTGAGAGAAAATCTCTTACCAAGGCCTGTGAAACGCACTTTGTTGGTGGCCTGATCTAGCTGAAGTAGAACTTCTGCTCTGGGTGTGCTCCATTGGCCTAGAGCTGCCTGGCCCAAAGGGCCGCCTTGTTGGCAAAGGGGCAGAGAGGCCCCAAAGCATCTTGCTTCCAGCTCTTTGGGAAGCTAAGAAACATCTGGCGTTGCCCAGTGCTCTTACAGCCTACCGGGAACATCTCTTACCAAGGCCTGTGAAACGCAGTTTGTTGGTGGCCTGAACTGGCCGAAGTAGAACTTCTGCTCTGGGTGTGCTCCACTGGCCTGGAGCTACCTGCCCCAAAGGGCTGCCTTGATTCCAAAGTGAGAGAGTGGCACCAAAGCATCTTGCTTCCAGCTCTTCGGGAAGCTAAGAAACATCTGGCGTTGCCCAGTGCTCTTACAGCCTACCGGGAACATCTCTTACCAAGGCCTGTGAAACGCCGTTTCCTGGCAGGCCTGATTTGGCTGAAGTAGAACTTCTGCTCTGGGTGTGCTCCATTGCCCTAGAGCTGCCAGGCCCAAGGTGCTGCCTTGTTTCCAAAGGGGCAGAGAGGCCCCAAAGCATCTTGCTTCCAGCTCTCTGGGAAGCTAAGAACCAACTCGCTCTGCCCCGTGCTCTTACAGCCTACCGGGAACATGTCTTTGAAAGGCCTGTGAAACGCAGTTTCTTGGCAGGCCTCATCTGGCTGAAGTAGAACTCCGGCTCTGGGTGTGCTCCATTGCCCTAGAGCTGCCAGGCCCCAAGTGCTGCCCTGTTTCCAAGGGGCAGAGAGGCCCAAAGCATCTTGCTTCCCGGTCTTTGCGAAGCTAAGAAACAACTGGCTCTGCCCAGTGCTCTTACACCTACCGGGAACATCTCTTACCAAGGCCTGTCAAACGCTGTTTCTTTGCAGGCCTGATCAGGCTGAAGTAGAACTCCTGCTCTGGGCGTGCTACTTTGGCCTAGAGCTGCCAGGCCCAAAGGGCCACATTGTTTCCAAAGGGGCTGAGAGTCCCCAAAGTATCTTGCTTCCAAATCTTTGGGAAGCTAAGAAACAACTGGCTCTGCACAGTGCTCTCACAGCCTACCGGCAACGTGACAGAGAAAGGCCTGTGAGACGCAGTTTCTTGGAAGGCCTGATCTGGCTGAGGTAGAACTTCTGCTCTGGGTGTACTCCATTGGCCTAGGGCTGCCAGGCCCAAAGGGCTGCCTTTATTTCCAAAGTGTGAGAGAGGCCCCAAAGCATCTTGCTTCCTGCTCTCTGGGAAGCTAAAACAACTGGCTCTGCACAGTGCTCTCAAAGCCAACCGGGAACGTCACATACAAAGGCCTGTGAAACGCAGCTTCTTGACAGGCCTTATCTGGCTGAGGTAGAACTTGTGCTCTGGGTGTGCTGCTTTGGCCTAGAGCTGCCAGGCACAAAGGCTGCTTTGTTTCCAAAGGGGGAGAGAGGCCCCAAATCATGTTGCTTCCAGCTGTTTTTGAAGCTAAGAAACAACTCGCTCTGCCAGGTACTCTTACAGCCTTCCGGGAACACCTCTTACGAAGGCCTGTGAAACGCAGTTTCTTGGCAGGCCTGATCTGGCTGAGGTAGAACTTCTGCTCTGGGTGTGCTCCATTGCCCTAGAGCTGAAAGGCCCAAAGGGCTGCCTTGTTTCCAAAGGGGGAGAGAGGCCCCAAAGCATCTTGCTTCCACCTCTTGGGAAGCTAAGAAACAACTCGCTGTGCCCAGTGCTCTTATAGCCTAAGAGAACATCTCTTATCAAGGCCTGTGAAACGCACTTTCTAGGCAGGCCTGATGTGGAAGAAGTAGAACTTCTGCTCTGGTTGTGCTCCATTGCCCTAGAGCTGCCAGACCCAACGTGCTGCCTTGTTTCCAAAGGGGCAGAGAGGCCCCAAAGCGTCTTGCTTCCAGCTGTTTGGGAAACAAGGAAACAACTGGCTCTGCACCGTGCTCTCACAGCCTACCGGGAACGTCACATACAAAGGCCTCTGAAACGCAGTTCCTTGGCAGGCCTGATCTGGCTGAAGTAGGACTTCTGCTCTGGGTGTGCTCCATTGGCCTAGAGCTGAAAGGCCCAAAGGGATGCCTTGTTTGCAAAGGGGCAGAGAGGCCCCAAAGCATCTTGCTTCCAGCTCTTTGGGAAGCTAAGAAACAGCTGTCTCTGCCCAGTGCTCTGACAGAGTACCAGGAACATCTATACCAGAGCCTTTGAAACGCAGTTTCTTGGCAGGCCTTATCTGGCTGAGGTAGAACTTCTGCTCTGGGTGTGCTCCATTGGCCTAGAGCTGAAAGGCCCAAAGGTCGGCCTTGTTGGCAAAGGGGCAGGGAGCCCCCAAAGCATCTTGCTTCCAGCTCTTTGGGAAGCTAAGAAACAACTGGCTCTGCCCAGTGCTCTTACAGCCTAAGAGAAAATCTCTTACCAAGGCCTGTGAAACGCACTTTGTTGGTGGCCTGATCTAGCTGAAGTAGAACTTCTGCTCTGGGTGTGCTCCACTGGCCTAGAGCTGCCTGGCCCAAAGGGCCGCCTTGTTGGCAAAGGGGCAGAGAGGCCCCAAAGCATCTTGCTTCCAGCTCTTCGGGAAGCTAAGAAACATCTGGCGTTGCCCAGTGCTCTTACAGCCTACCGGGAACATCTCTTACCAAGGCCTGTGAAACGCAGTTTGTTGGTGGCCTGAACTGGCCGAAGTAGAACTTCTGCTCTGGGTGTGCTCCACTGGCCTAGAGCTACCTGGCGCAAAGGGCTGCCTTGATTCCAAAGTGAGAGAGTGGCACCAAAGCATCTTGCTCCCAGCTCTTCGGGAAGCTAAGAAACAGCTGGCTCTGCCCAGTGCTCTTACAGCCTAAGAGAACATCTCTTCCAAAGGCCTGTGAAACGCAGTTTCTTGGCAGGCCTGACCTGGCTGAAGTAGAACTTCTGTTCTGGTTGTGCTACATAGGCCTAGAGCTACCAGGACCTAAGGGCTGCCTTGTTTCCAAAGGGTGAGAGAGGCCCCAAAGCATCTTGCCTCCAGCACTTTGGGAAGCTAAAAAACAACTGGTTCTGCCCAGTGCTCTCACAGCCTACCGTGAACATCTCTTACCAAGGGCTGTGAAACGCAGTTTCTGGGCAGGACTGATCCGCCTGAAGTAGAACTTCTGCTGTGGGTGTGCTCCATTGGCCTAGAGCTGCCAGGCGCAAACGGCTGCCTTGTGTCCAAAGGGAGAGAGAGGCCCCAAAGCATCTTGCTTCCAGCTCTGTGGGAAGCTAAAGCAACTGGCTCTCCACAGTGCTCTCACAGCCTACCGGGAACATCTCTTACCAAGGCCTGTGAAACGCAGTTTCTTGGCAGGCCTGATCTGGCTGAAGTAGAACTCCTGCTCTGGGCGTGCTACTTTGGCCTAGAGCTGCCAGGCCCAAAGGGCCGCCTTGTTTCCAAAGGGGCTGAGAGTCCCCAAAGTATCTTGCTTCCAAATCTTTGGGAAGCTAAGAAACAACTGGCTCTGCACAGTGCTCTCACAGCCTACCGGCAACGTGACAGAGAAAGGCCTGTGAGACGCAGTTTCTTGGAAGGCCTGATCTGGCTGAGGTAGAACTTCTGCTCTGGGTGTACTCCATTGGCCTAGGGCTGCCAGGCCCAAAGGGCTGCCTTTATTTCCAAAGTGTGAGAGAGGCCCCAAAGCATCTTGCTTCCTGCTCTCTGGGAAGCTAAAACAACTGGCTCTGCACAGTGCTCTCAAAGCCAACCGGGAACGTCACATACAAAGGCCTGTGAAACGCAGCTTCTTGACAGGCCTTATCTGGCTGAGGTAGAACTTGTGCTCTGGGTGTGCTGCTTTGGCCTAGAGCTGCCAGGCACAAAGGCTGCTTTGTTTCCAAAGGGGGAGAGAGGCCCCAAATCATGTTGCTTCCAGCTGTTTTTGAAGCTAAGAAACAACTCGCTCTGCCAGGTACTCTTACAGCCTTCCGGGAACACCTCTTACGAAGGCCTGTGAAAAGCAGTTTCTTGGCAGGCCTGATCTGGCTGAGGTAGAACTTCTGCTCTGGGTGTGCTCCATTGCCCTAGAGCTGAAAGGCCCAAAGGGCTGCCTTGTTTCCAAAGGGGGAGAGAGGCCCCAAAGCATCTTGCTTCCACCTCTTGGGAAGCTAAGAAACAACTCGCTGTGCCCAGTGCTCTTATAGCCTAAGAGAACATCTCTTATCAAGGCCTGTGAAACGCACTTTCTAGGCAGGCCTGATGTGGAAGAAGTAGAACTTCTGCTCTGGTTGTGCTCCATTGCCCTAGAGCTGCCAGACCCAACGTGCTGCCTTGTTTCCAAAGGGGCAGAGAGGCCCCAAAGCGTCTTGCTTCCAGCTGTTTGGGAAACAAGGAAACAACTGGCTCTGCACCGTGCTCTCACAGCCTACCGGGAACGTCACATACAAAGGCCTCTGAAACGCAGTTCCTTGGCAGGCCTGATCTGGCTGAAGTAGGACTTCTGCTCTGGGTGTGCTCCATTGGCCTAGAGCTGAAAGGCCCAAAGGGATGCCTTGTTTGCAAAGGGGCAGAGAGGCCCCAAAGCATCTTGCTTCCAGCTCTTTGGGAAGCTAAGAAACAGCTGTCTCTGCCCAGTGCTCTGACAGAGTACCGGGAACATCTCTTACCAGAGCCTTTGAAACGCAGTTTCTTGGCAGGCCTTATCTGGCTGAGGTAGAACTTCTGCTCTGGGTGTGCTCCATTGGCCTAGAGCTGAAAGGCCCAAAGGTCGGCCTTGTTGGCAAAGGGGCAGGGAGCCCCCAAAGCATCTTGCTTCCAGCTCTTTGGGAAGCTAAGAAACAACTGGCTCTGCCCAGTGCTCTTACAGCCTAAGAGAAAATCTCTTACCAAGGCCTGTGAAACGCACTTTGTTGGTGGCCTGATCTAGCTGAAGTAGAACTTCTGCTCTGGGTGTGCTCCATTGGCCTAGAGCTGCCTGGCCCAAAGGGCCGCCTTGTTTGCAAAGGGGCAGAGAGGCCCCAAAGCATCTTGCTTCCAGCTCTTCGGGAAGCTAAGAAACATCTGGCGTTGCCCAGTGCTCTTACAGCCTACCGGGAACATCTCTTACCAAGGCCTGTGAAACGCAGTTTGTTGGTGGCCTGAACTGGCCGAAGTAGAACTTCTGCTCTGGGTGTGCTCCACTGGCCTAGAGCTACCTGGCGCAAAGGGCTGCCTTGATTCCAAAGTGAGAGAGTGGCACCAAAGCATCTTGCTCCCAGCTCTTCGGGAAGCTAAGAAACAGCTGGCTCTGCCCAGTGCTCTTACAGCCTAAGAGAACATCTCTTTGAAAGGCCTGTGAAACGCAGTTTCTTGGCAGGCCTGACCTGGCTGAAGTAGAACTTCTGTTCTGGTTGTGCTACATAGGCCTAGAGCTACCAGGACCTAAGGGCTGCCTTGTTTCCAAAGGGTGAGAGAGGCCCCAAAGCATCTTGCCTCCAGCACTTTGGGAAGCTAAAAAACAACTGGTTCTGCCCAGTGCTCTCACAGCCTACCGTGAACATCTCTTACCAAGGGCTGTGAAACGCAGTTTCTGGGCAGGACTGATCCGCCTGAAGTAGAACTTCTGCTGTGGGTGTGCTCCATTGGCCTAGAGCTGCCAGGCGCAAACGGCTGCCTTGTGTCCAAAGGGAGAGAGAGGCCCCAAAGCATCTTGCTTCCAGCTCTGTGGGAAGCTAAAGCAACTGGCTCTCCACAGTGCTCTCACAGCCTACCGGGAACATCTCTTACCAAGGCCTGTGAAACGCAGTTTCTTGGCAGGCCTGATCTGGCTGAAGTAGAACTCCTGCTCTGGGCGTGCTACTTTGGCCTAGAGCTGCCAGGCCCAAAGGGCCGCCTTGTTTCCAAAGGGGCTGAGAGTCCCCAAAGTATCTTGCTTCCAAATCTTTGGGAAGCTAAGAAACAACTGGCTCTGCACAGTGCTCTCACAGCCTACCGGCAACGTGACAGAGAAAGGCCTGTGAGACGCAGTTTCTTGGAAGGCCTGATCTGGCTGAGGTAGAACTTCTGCTCTGGGTGTACTCCATTGGCCTAGGGCTGCCAGGCCCAAAGGGCTGCCTTTATTTCCAAAGTGTGAGAGAGGCCCCAAAGCATCTTGCTTCCTGCTCTCTGGGAAGCTAAAACAACTGGCTCTGCACAGTGCTCTCAAAGCCAACCGGGAACGTCACATACAAAGGCCTGTGAAACGCAGCTTCTTGACAGGCCTTATCTGGCTGAGGTAGAACTTGTGCTCTGGGTGTGCTGCTTTGGCCTAGAGCTGCCAGGCACAAAGGCTGCTTTGTTTCCAAAGGGGGAGAGAGGCCCCAAATCATGTTGCTTCCAGCTGTTTTTGAAGCTAAGAAACAACTCGCTCTGCCAGGTACTCTTACAGCCTTCCGGGAACACCTCTTACGAAGGCCTGTGAAAAGCAGTTTCTTGGCAGGCCTGATCTGGCTGAGGTAGAACTTCTGCTCTGGGTGTGCTCCATTGCCCTAGAGCTGAAAGGCCCAAAGGGCTGCCTTGTTTCCAAAGGGGGAGAGAGGCCCCAAAGCATCTTGCTTCCACCTCTTGGGAAGCTAAGAAACAACTCGCTGTGCCCAGTGCTCTTATAGCCTAAGAGAACATCTCTTATCAAGGCCTGTGAAACGCACTTTCTAGGCAGGCCTGATCTGGAAGAAGTAGAACTTCTGCTCTGGTTGTGCTCCATTGCCCTAGAGCTGCCAGACCCAACGTGCTGCCTTGTTTCCAAAGGGGCAGAGAGGCCCCAAAGCGTCTTGCTTCCAGCTGTTTGGGAAACAAGGAAACAACTGGCTCTGCACCGTGCTCTCACAGCCTACCGGGAACGTCACATACAAAGGCCTCTGAAACGCAGTTCCTTGGCAGGCCTGATCTGGCTGAAGTAGGACTTCTGCTCTGGGTGTGCTCCATTGGCCTAGAGCTGAAAGGCCCAAAGGGATGCCTTGTTTGCAAAGGGGCAGAGAGGCCCCAAAGCATCTTGCTTCCAGCTCTTTGGGAAGCTAAGAAACAGCTGTCTCTGCCCAGTGCTCTGACAGAGTACCGGGAACATCTCTTACCAGAGCCTTTGAAACGCAGTTTCTTGGCAGGCCTTATCTGGCTGAGGTAGAACTTCTGCTGTGGGTGTGCTCCATTGGCCTAGAGCTGAAAGGCCCAAAGGTCGGCCTTGTTGGCAAAGGGGCAGGGAGCCCCCAAAGCATCTTGCTTCCAGCTCTTTGGGAAGCTAAGAAACAACTGGCTCTGCCCAGTGCTCTTACAGCCTAAGAGAAAATCTCTTACCAAGGCCTGTGAAACGCACTTTGTTGGTGGCCTGATCTAGCTGAAGTAGAACTTCTGCTCTGGGTGTGCTCCATTGGCCTAGAGCTGCCTGGCCCAAAGGGCCGCCTTGTTTGCAAAGGGGCAGAGAGGCCCCAAAGCATCTTGCTTCCAGCTCTTCGGGAAGCTAAGAAACATCTGGCGTTGCCCAGTGCTCTTACAGCCTACCGGGAACATCTCTTACCAAGGCCTGTGAAACGCAGTTTGTTGGTGGCCTGAACTGGCCGAAGTAGAACTTCTGCTCTGGGTGTGCTCCACTGGCCTAGAGCTACCTGGCGCAAAGGGCTGCCTTGATTCCAAAGTGAGAGAGTGGCACCAAAGCATCTTGCTCCCAGCTCTTCGGGAAGCTAAGAAACAGCTGGCTCTGCCCAGTGCTCTTACAGCCTAAGAGAACATCTCTTTGAAAGGCCTGTGAAACGCAGTTTCTTGGCAGGCCTGACCTGGCTGAAGTAGAACTTCTGTTCTGGTTGTGCTACATAGGCCTAGAGCTACCAGGACCTAAGGGCTGCCTTGTTTCCAAAGGGTGAGAGAGGCCCCAAAGCATCTTGCCTCCAGCACTTTGGGAAGCTAAAAAACAACTGGTTCTGCCCAGTGCTCTCACAGCCTACCGTGAACATCTCTTACCAAGGGCTGTGAAACGCAGTTTCTGGGCAGGACTGATCCGCCTGAAGTAGAACTTCTGCTGTGGGTGTGCTCCATTGGCCTAGAGCTGCCAGGCGCAAACGGCTGCCTTGTGTCCAAAGGGAGAGAGAGGCCCCAAAGCATCTTGCTTCCAGCTCTGTGGGAAGCTAAAGCAACTGGCTCTCCACAGTGCTCTCACAGCCTACCGGGAACATCTCTTACCAAGGCCTGTGAAACGCAGTTTCTTGGCAGGCCTGATCTGGCTGAAGTAGAACTCCTGCTCTGGGCGTGCTACTTTGGCCTAGAGCTGCCAGGCCCAAAGGGCCGCCTTGTTTCCAAAGGGGCTGAGAGTCCCCAAAGTATCTTGCTTCCAAATCTTTGGGAAGCTAAGAAACAACTGGCTCTGCACAGTGCTCTCACAGCCTACCGGCAACGTGACAGAGAAAGGCCTGTGAGACGCAGTTTCTTGGAAGGCCTGATCTGGCTGAGGTAGAACTTCTGCTCTGGGTGTACTCCATTGGCCTAGGGCTGCCAGGCCCAAAGGGCTGCCTTTATTTCCAAAGTGTGAGAGAGGCCCCAAAGCATCTTGCTTCCTGCTCTCTGGGAAGCTAAAACAACTGGCTCTGCACAGTGCTCTCAAAGCCAACCGGGAACGTCACATACAAAGGCCTGTGAAACGCAGCTTCTTGACAGGCCTTATCTGGCTGAGGTAGAACTTGTGCTCTGGGTGTGCTGCTTTGGCCTAGAGCTGCCAGGCACAAAGGCTGCTTTGTTTCCAAAGGGGGAGAGAGGCCCCAAATCATGTTGCTTCCAGCTGTTTTTGAAGCTAAGAAACAACTCGCTCTGCCAGGTACTCTTACAGCCTTCCGGGAACACCTCTTACGAAGGCCTGTGAAAAGCAGTTTCTTGGCAGGCCTGATCTGGCTGAGGTAGAACTTCTGCTCTGGGTGTGCTCCATTGCCCTAGAGCTGAAAGGCCCAAAGGGCTGCCTTGTTTCCAAAGGGGGAGAGAGGCCCCAAAGCATCTTGCTTCCACCTCTTGGGAAGCTAAGAAACAACTCGCTGTGCCCAGTGCTCTTATAGCCTAAGAGAACATCTCTTATCAAGGCCTGTGAAACGCACTTTCTAGGCAGGCCTGATCTGGAAGAAGTAGAACTTCTGCTCTGGTTGTGCTCCATTGCCCTAGAGCTGCCAGACCCAACGTGCTGCCTTGTTTCCAAAGGGGCAGAGAGGCCCCAAAGCGTCTTGCTTCCAGCTGTTTGGGAAACAAGGAAACAACTGGCTCTGCACCGTGCTCTCACAGCCTACCGGGAACGTCACATACAAAGGCCTCTGAAACGCAGTTCCTTGGCAGGCCTGATCTGGCTGAAGTAGGACTTCTGCTCTGGGTGTGCTCCATTGGCCTAGAGCTGAAAGGCCCAAAGGGATGCCTTGTTTGCAAAGGGGCAGAGAGGCCCCAAAGCATCTTGCTTCCAGCTCTTTGGGAAGCTAAGAAACAGCTGTCTCTGCCCAGTGCTCTGACAGAGTACCGGGAACATCTCTTACCAGAGCCTTTGAAACGCAGTTTCTTGGCAGGCCTTATCTGGCTGAGGTAGAACTTCTGCTCTGGGTGTGCTCCATTGGCCTAGAGCTGAAAGGCCCAAAGGTCGGCCTTGTTGGCAAAGGGGCAGGGAGCCCCCAAAGCATCTTGCTTCCAGCTCTTTGGGAAGCTAAGAAACAACTGGCTCTGCCCAGTGCTCTTACAGCCTAAGAGAAAATCTCTTACCAAGGCCTGTGAAACGCACTTTGTTGGTGGCCTGATCTAGCTGAAGTAGAACTTCTGCTCTGGGTGTGCTCCATTGGCCTAGAGCTGCCTGGCCCAAAGGGCCACCTTGTTTGCAAAGGGGCAGAGAGGCCCCAAAGCATCTTGCTTCCAGCTCTTCGGGAAGCTAAGAAACATCTGGCGTTGCCCAGTGCTCTTACAGCCTACCGGGAACATCTCTTACCAAGGCCTGTGAAACGCAGTTTGTTGGTGGCCTGAACTGGCCGAAGTAGAACTTCTGCTCTGGGTGTGCTCCACTGGCCTAGAGCTACCTGGCGCAAAGGGCTGCCTTGATTCCAAAGTGAGAGAGTGGCACCAAAGCATCTTGCTCCCAGCTCTTCGGGAAGCTAAGAAACAGCTGGCTCTGCCCAGTGCTCTTACAGCCTAAGAGAACATCTCTTTGAAAGGCCTGTGAAACGCAGTTTCTTGGCAGGCCTGACCTGGCTGAAGTAGAACTTCTGTTCTGGTTGTGCTACATAGGCCTAGAGCTACCAGGACCTAAGGGCTGCCTTGTTTCCAAAGGGTGAGAGAGGCCCCAAAGCATCTTGCCTCCAGCACTTTGGGAAGCTAAAAAACAACTGGTTCTGCCCAGTGCTCTCACAGCCTACCGTGAACATCTCTTACCAAGGGCTGTGAAACGCAGTTTCTGGGCAGGACTGATCCGCCTAAAGTAGAACTTCTGCTGTGGGTGTGCTCCATTGGCCTAGAGCTGCCAGGCGCAAACGGCTGCCTTGTGTCCAAAGGGAGAGAGAGGCCCCAAAGCATCTTGCTTCCAGCTCTGTGGGAAGCTAAAGCAACTGGCTCTCCACAGTGCTCTCACAGCCTACCGGGAACATCTCTTACCAAGGCCTGTGAAACGCAGTTTCTTGGCAGGCCTGATCTGGCTGAAGTAGAACTCCTGCTCTGGGCGTGCTACTTTGGCCTAGAGCTGCCAGGCCCAAAGGGCCGCCTTGTTTCCAAAGGGGCTGAGAGTCCCCAAAGTATCTTGCTTCCAAATCTTTGGGAAGCTAAGAAACAACTGGCTCTGCACAGTGCTCTCACAGCCTACCGGCAACGTGACAGAGAAAGGCCTGTGAGACGCAGTTTCTTGGAAGGCCTGATCTGGCTGAGGTAGAACTTCTGCTCTGGGTGTACTCCATTGGCCTAGGGCTGCCAGGCCCAAAGGGCTGCCTTTATTTCCAAAGTGTGAGAGAGGCCCCAAAGCATCTTGCTTCCTGCTCTCTGGGAAGCTAAAACAACTGGCTCTGCACAGTGCTCTCAAAGCCAACCGGGAACGTCACATACAAAGGCCTGTGAAACGCAGCTTCTTGACAGGCCTTATCTGGCTGAGGTAGAACTTGTGCTCTGGGTGTGCTGCTTTGGCCTAGAGCTGCCAGGCACAAAGGCTGCTTTGTTTCCAAAGGGGGAGAGAGGCCCCAAATCATGTTGCTTCCAGCTGTTTTTGAAGCTAAGAAACAACTCGCTCTGCCAGGTACTCTTACAGCCTTCCGGGAACACCTCTTACGAAGGCCTGTGAAAAGCAGTTTCTTGGCAGGCCTGATCTGGCTGAGGTAGAACTTCTGCTCTGGGTGTGCTCCATTGCCCTAGAGCTGAAAGGCCCAAAGGGCTGCCTTGTTTCCAAAGGGGGAGAGAGGCCCCAAAGCATCTTGCTTCCACCTCTTGGGAAGCTAAGAAACAACTCGCTGTGCCCAGTGCTCTTATAGCCTAAGAGAACATCTCTTATCAAGGCCTGTGAAACGCACTTTCTAGGCAGGCCTGATCTGGAAGAAGTAGAACTTCTGCTCTGGTTGTGCTCCATTGCCCTAGAGCTGCCAGACCCAACGTGCTGCCTTGTTTCCAAAGGGGCAGAGAGGCCCCAAAGCGTCTTGCTTCCAGCTGTTTGGGAAACAAGGAAACAACTGGCTCTGCACCGTGCTCTCACAGCCTACCGGGAACGTCACATACAAAGGCCTCTGAAACGCAGTTCCTTGGCAGGCCTGATCTGGCTGAAGTAGGACTTCTGCTCTGGGTGTGCTCCATTGGCCTAGAGCTGAAAGGCCCAAAGGGATGCCTTGTTTGCAAAGGGGCAGAGAGGCCCCAAAGCATCTTGCTTCCAGCTCTTTGGGAAGCTAAGAAACAGCTGTCTCTGCCCAGTGCTCTGACAGAGTACCGGGAACATCTCTTACCAGAGCCTTTGAAACGCAGTTTCGTGGCAGGCCTTATCTGGCTGAGGTAGAACTTCTGCTCTGGGTGTGCTCCATTGGCCTAGAGCTGAAAGGCCCAAAGGTCGGCCTTGTTGGCAAAGGGGCAGGGAGCCCCCAAAGCATCTTGCTTCCAGCTCTTTGGGAAGCTAAGAAACAACTGGCTCTGCCCAGTGCTCTTACAGCCTAAGAGAAAATCTCTTACCAAGGCCTGTGAAACGCACTTTGTTGGTGGCCTGATCTAGCTGAAGTAGAACTTCTGCTCTGGGTGTGCTCCACTGGCCTAGAGCTGCCTGGCCCAAAGGGCCGCCTTGTTTGCAAAGGGGCAGAGAGGCCCCAAAGCATCTTGCTTCCAGCTCTTCGGGAAGCTAAGAAACATCTGGCGTTGCCCAGTGCTCTTACAGCCTACCGGGAACATCTCTTACCAAGGCCTGTGAAACGCAGTTTGTTGGTGGCCTGAACTGGCCGAAGTAGAACTTCTGCTCTGGGTGTGCTCCACTGGCCTAGAGCTACCTGGCGCAAAGGGCTGCCTTGATTCCAAAGTGAGAGAGTGACACCAAAGCATCTTGCTCCCAGCTCTTCGGGAAGCTAAGAAACAGCTGGCTCTGCCCAGTGCTCTTACAGCCTAAGAGAACATCTCTTCGAAAGGCCTGTGAAACGCAGTTTCTTGGCAGGCCTGACCTGGCTGAAGTAGAACTTCTGTTCTGGTTGTGCTACATAGGCCTAGAGCTACCAGGACCTAAGGGCTGCCTTGTTTCCAAAGGGTGAGAGAGGCCCCAAAGCATCTTGCCTCCAGCACTTTGGGAAGCTAAAAAACAACTGGTTCTGCCCAGTGCTCTCACAGCCTACCGTGAACATCTCTTACCAAGGGCTGTGAAACGCAGTTTCTGGGCAGGACTGATCCGCCTGAAGTAGAACTTCTGCTGTGGGTGTGCTCCATTGGCCTAGAGCTGCCAGGCTCAAACGGCTGCCTTCTGTCCAAAGGGAGAGAGAGGCCCCAAAGCATCTTGCCTCCAGCTCTGTGGGAAGCTAAAGCAACTGGCTCTCCACAGTGCTCTCACAGCCTACCGGGAACATCTCTTACCAAGGCCTGTGAAACGCAGTTTCTTGGCAGGCCTGATCTGGCTGAAGTAGAACTCCTGCTCTGGGCGTGCTACTTTGGCCTAGAGCTGCCAGGCCCAAAGGGCCGCCTTGTTTCCAAAGGGGCTGAGAGTCCCCAAAGTATCTTGCTTCCAAATCTTTGGGAAGCTAAGAAACAACTGGCTCTGCACAGTGCTCTCACAGCCTACCGGCAACGTGACAGAGAAAGGCCTGTGAGACGCAGTTTCTTGGAAGGCCTGATCTGGCTGAGGTAGAACTTCTGCTCTGGGTGTGCTCCACTGGCCTGGAGCTACCTGCCCCAAAGGGCTGCCTTGATTCCAAAGTGAGAGAGTGGCACCAAAGCATCTTGCTTCCAGCTCTTCGGGAAGCTAAGAAACATCTGGCGTTGCCCAGTGCTCTTACAGCCTACCGGGAACATCTCTTACCAAGGCCTGTGAAACGCCGTTTCCTGGCAGGCCTGATTTGGCTGAAGTAGAACTTCTGCTCTGGGTGTGCTCCATTGCCCTAGAGCTGCCAGGCCCAAGGTGCTGCCTTGTTTCCAAAGGGGCAGAGAGGCCCCAAAGCATCTTGCTTCCAGCTCTCTGGGAAGCTAAGAACCAACTCGCTCTGCCCCGTGCTCTTACAGCCTACCGGGAACATGTCTTTGAAAGGCCTGTGAAACGCAGTTTCTTGGCAGGCCTCATCTGGCTGAAGTAGAACTCCGGCTCTGGGTGTGCTCCATTGCCCTAGAGCTGCCAGGCCCCAAGTGCTGCCCTGTTTCCAAGGGGCAGAGAGGCCCAAAGCATCTTGCTTCCCGGTCTTTGCGAAGCTAAGAAACAACTGGCTCTGCCCAGTGCTCTTACACCTACCGGGAACATCTCTTACCAAGGCCTGTCAAACGCTGTTTCTTTGCAGGCCTGATCAGGCTGAAGTAGAACTCCTGCTCTGCGTGTGCTCCATTGGCCTAGAGCTTCCCGACCCAAAAGGCTGCCTTGTTCCCAAACGGGCAGAGGGGTCCCAAGCGTCTTGCTTCCAGCTTTTCAGGAAGGTAAGAAACAACTGGCTCTGCCCAGTGCTCTTACAGCCTACCGGGAACATCTCTTACCAAGGCCTGTGAAACGCAGTTTCTTGGCAGGCCTGATCTGGCTGAAGTAGAACTCCTGCTCTGGGCGTGCTACTTTGGCCTAGAGCTGCCAGGCCCAAAGGGCCGCCTTGTTTCCAAAGGGGCTGAGAGTCCCCAAAGTATCTTGCTTCCAAATCTTTGGGAAGCTAAGAAACAACTGGCTCTGCACAGTGCTCTCACAGCCTACCGGCAACGTGACAGAGAAAGGCCTGTGAGACGCAGTTTCTTGGAAGGCCTGATCTGGCTGAGGTAGAACTTCTGCTCTGGGTGTACTCCATTGGCCTAGGGCTGCCAGGCCCAAAGGGCTGCCTTTATTTCCTAAGTGTGAGAGAGGCCCCAAAGCATCTTGCTTCCTGCTCTCTGGGAAGCTAAAACAACTGGCTCTGCACAGTGCTCTCAAAGCCAACCGGGAACGTCACATACAAAGGCCTGTGAAACGCAGCTTCTTGACAGGCCTTATCTGGCTGAGGTAGAACTTGTGCTCTGGGTGTGCTGCTTTGGCCTAGAGCTGCCAGGCACAAAGGCTGCTTTGTTTCCAAAGGGGGAGAGAGGCCCCAAATCATGTTGCTTCCAGCTGTTTTTGAAGCTAAGAAACAACTCGCTCTGCCAGGTACTCTTACAGCCTTCCGGGAACACCTCTTACGAAGGCCTGTGAAAAGCAGTTTCTTGGCAGGCCTGATCTGGCTGAGGTAGAACTTCTGCTCTGGGTGTGCTCCATTGCCCTAGAGCTGAAAGGCCCAAAGGGCTGCCTTGTTTCCAAAGGGGGAGAGAGGCCCCAAAGCATCTTGCTTCCACCTCTTGGGAAGCTAAGAAACAACTCGCTGTGCCCAGTGCTCTTATAGCCTAAGAGAACATCTCTTATCAAGGCCTGTGAAACGCACTTTCTAGGCAGGCCTGATGTGGAAGAAGTAGAACTTCTGCTCTGGTTGTGCTCCATTGCCCTAGAGCTGCCAGACCCAACGTGCTGCCTTGTTTCCAAAGGGGCAGAGAGGCCCCAAAGCGTCTTGCTTCCAGCTGTTTGGGAAACAAGGAAACAACTGGCTCTGCACCGTGCTCTCACAGCCTACCGGGAACGTCACATACAAAGGCCTCTGAAACGCAGTTCCTTGGCAGGCCTGATCTGGCTGAAGTAGGACTTCTGCTCTGGGTGTGCTCCATTGGCCTAGAGCTGAAAGGCCCAAAGGGATGCCTTGTTTGCAAAGGGGCAGAGAGGCCCCAAAGCATCTTGCTTCCAGCTCTTTGGGAAGCTAAGAAACAGCTGTCTCTGCCCAGTGCTCTGACAGAGTACCGGGAACATCTCTTACCAGAGCCTTTGAAACGCAGTTTCTTGGCAGGCCTTATCTGGCTGAGGTAGAACTTCTGCTCTGGGTGTGCTCCATTGGCCTAGAGCTGAAAGGCCCAAAGGTCGGCCTTGTTGGCAAAGGGGCAGGGAGCCCCCAAAGCATCTTGCTTCCAGCTCTTTGGGAAGCTAAGAAACAACTGGCTCTGCCCAGTGCTCTTACAGCCTAAGAGAAAATCTCTTACCAAGGCCTGTGAAACGCACTTTGTTGGTGGCCTGATCTAGCTGAAGTAGAACTTCTGCTCTGGGTGTGCTCCATTGGCCTAGAGCTGCCTGGCCCAAAGGGCCGCCTTGTTTGCAAAGGGGCAGAGAGGCCCCAAAGCATCTTGCTTCCAGCTCTTCGGGAAGCTAAGAAACATCTGGCGTTGCCCAGTGCTCTTACAGCCTACCGGGAACATCTCTTACCAAGGCCTGTGAAACGCAGTTTGTTGGTGGCCTGAACTGGCCGAAGTAGAACTTCTGCTCTGGGTGTGCTCCACTGGCCTAGAGCTACCTGGCGCAAAGGGCTGCCTTGATTCCAAAGTGAGAGAGTGGCACCAAAGCATCTTGCTCCCAGCTCTTCGGGAAGCTAAGAAACAGCTGGCTCTGCCCAGTGCTCTTACAGCCTAAGAGAACATCTCTTCGAAAGGCCTGTGAAACGCAGTTTCTTGGCAGGCCTGACCTGGCTGAAGTAGAACTTCTGTTCTGGTTGTGCTACATAGGCCTAGAGCTACCAGGACCTAAGGGCTGCCTTGTTTCCAAAGGGTGAGAGAGGCCCCAAAGCATCTTGCCTCCAGCACTTTGGGAAGCTAAAAAACAACTGGTTCTGCCCAGTGCTCTCACAGCCTACCGTGGACATCTCTTACCAAGGGCTGTGAAACGCAGTTTCTGGGCAGGACTGATCCGCCTGAAGTAGAACTTCTGCTGTGGGTGTGCTCCATTGGCCTAGAGCTGCCAGGCCCAAACGGCTGCCTTGTGTCCAAAGGGAGAGAGAGGCCCCAAAGCATCTTGCTTCCAGCTCTGTGGGAAGCTAAAGCAACTGGCTCTCCACAGTGCTCTCACAGCCTACCGGGAACATCTCTTACCAAGGCCTGTGAAACGCAGTTTCTTGGCAGGCCTGATCTGGCTGAAGTAGAACTCCTGCTCTGGGCGTGCTACTTTGGCCTAGAGCTGCCAGGCCCAAAGGGCCGCCTTGTTTCCAAAGGGGCTGAGAGTCCCCAAAGTATCTTGCTTCCAAATCTTTGGGAAGCTAAGAAACAACTGGCTCTGCACAGTGCTCTCACAGCCTACCGGCAACGTGACAGAGAAAGGCCTGTGAGACGCAGTTTCCTGGAAGGCCTGATCTGGCTGAGGTAGAACTTCTGCTCTGGGTGTGCTCCACTGGCCTGGAGCTACCTGCCCCAAAGGGCTGCCTTGATTCCAAAGGGAGAGAGTGGCACCAAAGCATCTTGCTTCCAGCTCTTCGGGAAGCTAAGAAACATCTGGCGTTGCCCAGTGCTCTTACAGCCTACCGGGAACATCTCTTACCAAGGCCTGTGAAACGCCGTTTCCTGGCAGGCCTGATTTGGCTGAAGTAGAACTTCTGCTCTGGGTGTGCTCCATTGCCCTAGAGCTGCCAGGCCCAAGGTGCTGCCTTGTTTCCAAAGGGGCAGAGAGGCCCCAAAGCATCTTGCTTCCAGCTCTCTGGGAAGCTAAGAACCAACTCGCTCTGCCCCGTGCTCTTACAGCCTACCGGGAACATGTCTTTGAAAGGCCTGTGAAACGCAGTTTCTTGGCAGGCCTCATCTGGCTGAAGTAGAACTCCGGCTCTGGGTGTGCTCCATTGCCCTAGAGCTGCCAGGCCCCAAGTGCTGCCCTGTTTCCAAGGGGCAGAGAGGCCCAAAGCATCTTGCTTCCCGGTCTTTGCGAAGCTAAGAAACAACTGGCTCTGCCCAGTGCTCTTACACCTACCGGGAACATCTCTTACCAAGGCCTGTCAAACGCTGTTTCTTTGCAGGCCTGATCAGGCTGAAGTAGAACTCCTGCTCTGCGTGTGCTCCATTGGCCTAGAGCTTCCCGACCCAAAAGGCTGCCTTGTTCCCAAACGGGCAGAGGGGTCCCAAGCGTCTTGCTTCCAGCTTTTCAGGAAGGTAAGAAACAACTGGCTCTGCCCAGTGCTCTTACAGCCTACCGGGAACATCTCTTACCAAGGCCTGTGAAACGCAGTTTCTTGGCAGGCCTGATCTGGCTGAAGTAGAACTCCTGCTCTGGGCGTGCTACTTTGGCCTAGAGCTGCCAGGCCCAAAGGGCCGCCTTGTTTCCAAAGGGGCTGAGAGTCCCCAAAGTATCTTGCTTCCAAATCTTTGGGAAGCTAAGAAACAACTGGCTCTGCACAGTGCTCTCACAGCCTACCGGCAACGTGACAGAGAAAGGCCTGTGAGACGCAGTTTCTTGGAAGGCCTGATCTGGCTGAGGTAGAACTTCTGCTCTGGGTGTACTCCCTTGGCCTAGGGCTGCCAGGCCCAAAGGGCTGCCTTTATTTCCTAAGTGTGAGAGAGGCCCCAAAGCATCTTGCTTCCTGCTCTCTGGGAAGCTAAAACAACTGGCTCTGCACAGTGCTCTCAAAGCCAACCGGGAACGTCACATACAAAGGCCTGTGAAACGCAGCTTCTTGACAGGCCTTATCTGGCTGAGGTAGAACTTGTGCTCTGGGTGTGCTACTTTGCCCTAGAGCTGCCAGGCACAAAGGCTGCTTTGTTTCCAAAGGGGGAGAGAGGCCCCAAATCATGTTGCTTCCAGCTGTTTTTGAAGCTAAGAAACAACTCGCTCTGCCAGGTACTCTTACAGCCTTCCGGGAACACCTCTTACGAAGGCCTGTGAAAAGCAGTTTCTTGGCAGGCCTGATCTGGCTGAGGTAGAACTTCTGCTCTGGGTGTGCTCCATTGCCCTAGAGCTGAAAGGCCCAAAGGGATGCCTTGTTTGCAAAGGGGCAGAGAGGCCCCAAAGCATCTTGCTTCCAGCTCATTGGGAAGCTAAGAAACAACTGTCTCTGCCCAGTGCTCTGACAGAGTACCGGGAACATCTCTTACCAAAGCCTTTGAAACGCAGTTTCTTGGCAGGCCTTATCTGGCTGAGGTAGAACTTCTGCTCTGGGTGTGCTCCATTGGCCTAGAGCTGAAAGGCCCAAAGGTCGGCCTTGTTGGCAAAGGGGCAGGGAGCCCCCAAAGCATCTTGCTTCCAGCTCTTCGGGAAGCTAAGAAACAACTGGCTCTGCCCAGTGCTCTTACAGCCTGAGAGAAAATCTCTTACCAAGGCCTGTGAAACGCACTTTGTTGGTGGCCTGATCTAGCTGAAGTAGAACTTCTGCTCTGGGTGTGCTCCATTGGCCTAGAGCTGCCTGGCCCAAAGGGCCGCCTTGTTGGCAAAGGGGCAGAGAGGCCCCAAAGCATCTTGCTTCCAGCTCTTTGGGAAGCTAAGAAACATCTGGCGTTGCCCAGTGCTCTTACAGCCTACCGGGAACATCTCTTACCAAGGCCTGTGAAACGCAGTTTGTTGGTGGCCTGAACTGGCCGAAGTAGAACTTCTGCTCTGGGTGTGCTCCACTGGCCTGGAGCTACCTGCCCCAAAGGGCTGCCTTGATTCCAAAGTGAGAGAGTGGCACCAAAGCATCTTGCTTCCAGCTCTTCGGGAAGCTAAGAAACATCTGGCGTTGCCCAGTGCTCTTACAGCCTACCGGGAACATCTCTTACCAAGGCCTGTGAAACGCCGTTTCCTGGCAGGCCTGATTTGGCTGAAGTAGAACTTCTGCTCTGGGTGTGCTCCATTGCCCTAGAGCTGCCAGGCCCAAGGTGCTGCCTTGTTTCCAAAGGGGCAGAGAGGCCCCAAAGCATCTTGCTTCCAGCTCTCTGGGAAGCTAAGAACCAACTCGCTCTGCCCCGTGCTCTTACAGCCTACCGGGAACATGTCTTTGAAAGGCCTGTGAAACGCAGTTTCTTGGCAGGCCTCATCTGGCTGAAGTAGAACTCCGGCTCTGGGTGTGCTCCATTGCCCTAGAGCTGCCAGGCCCCAAGTGCTGCCCTGTTTCCAAGGGGCAGAGAGGCCCAAAGCATCTTGCTTCCCGGTCTTTGCGAAGCTAAGAAACAACTGGCTCTGCCCAGTGCTCTTACACCTACCGGGAACATCTCTTACCAAGGCCTGTCAAACGCTGTTTCTTTGCAGGCCTGATCAGGCTGAAGTAGAACTCCTGCTCTGGGCGTGCTACTTTGGCCTAGAGCTGCCAGGCCCAAAGGGCCACATTGTTTCCAAAGGGGCTGAGAGTCCCCAAAGTATCTTGCTTCCAAATCTTTGGGAAGCTAAGAAACAACTGGCTCTGCACAGTGCTCTCACAGCCTACCGGCAACGTGACAGAGAAAGGCCTGTGAGACGCAGTTTCTTGGAAGGCCTGATCTGGCTGAGGTAGAACTTCTGCTCTGGGTGTACTCCATTGGCCTAGGGCTGCCAGGCCCAAAGGGCTGCCTTTATTTCCAAAGTGTGAGAGAGGCCCCAAAGCATCTTGCTTCCTGCTCTCTGGGAAGCTAAAACAACTGGCTCTGCACAGTGCTCTCAAAGCCAACCGGGAACGTCACATACAAAGGCCTGTGAAACGCAGCTTCTTGACAGGCCTTATCTGGCTGAGGTAGAACTTGTGCTCTGGGTGTGCTGCTTTGGCCTAGAGCTGCCAGGCACAAAGGCTGCTTTGTTTCCAAAGGGGGAGAGAGGCCCCAAATCATGTTGCTTCCAGCTGTTTTTGAAGCTAAGAAACAACTCGCTCTGCCAGGTACTCTTACAGCCTTCCGGGAACACCTCTTACGAAGGCCTGTGAAACGCAGTTTCTTGGCAGGCCTGATCTGGCTGAGGTAGAACTTCTGCTCTGGGTGTGCTCCATTGCCCTAGAGCTGAAAGGCCCAAAGGGCTGCCTTGTTTCCAAAGGGGGAGAGAGGCCCCAAAGCATCTTGCTTCCACCTCTTGGGAAGCTAAGAAACAACTCGCTGTGCCCAGTGCTCTTATAGCCTAAGAGAACATCTCTTATCAAGGCCTGTGAAACGCACTTTCTAGGCAGGCCTGATGTGGAAGAAGTAGAACTTCTGCTCTGGTTGTGCTCCATTGCCCTAGAGCTGCCAGACCCAACGTGCTGCCTTGTTTCCAAAGGGGCAGAGAGGCCCCAAAGCGTCTTGCTTCCAGCTGTTTGGGAAACAAGGAAACAACTGGCTCTGCACCGTGCTCTCACAGCCTACCGGGAACGTCACATACAAAGGCCTCTGAAACGCAGTTCCTTGGCAGGCCTGATCTGGCTGAAGTAGGACTTCTGCTCTGGGTGTGCTCCATTGGCCTAGAGCTGAAAGGCCCAAAGGGATGCCTTGTTTGCAAAGGGGCAGAGAGGCCCCAAAGCATCTTGCTTCCAGCTCTTTGGGAAGCTAAGAAACAGCTGTCTCTGCCCAGTGCTCTGACAGAGTACCAGGAACATCTATACCAGAGCCTTTGAAACGCAGTTTCTTGGCAGGCCTTATCTGGCTGAGGTAGAACTTCTGCTCTGGGTGTGCTCCATTGGCCTAGAGCTGAAAGGCCCAAAGGTCGGCCTTGTTGGCAAAGGGGCAGGGAGCCCCCAAAGCATCTTGCTTCCAGCTCTTTGGGAAGCTAAGAAACAACTGGCTCTGCCCAGTGCTCTTACAGCCTAAGAGAAAATCTCTTACCAAGGCCTGTGAAACGCACTTTGTTGGTGGCCTGATCTAGCTGAAGTAGAACTTCTGCTCTGGGTGTGCTCCACTGGCCTAGAGCTGCCTGGCCCAAAGGGCCGCCTTGTTGGCAAAGGGGCAGAGAGGCCCCAAAGCATCTTGCTTCCAGCTCTTCGGGAAGCTAAGAAACATCTGGCGTTGCCCAGTGCTCTTACAGCCTACCGGGAACATCTCTTACCAAGGCCTGTGAAACGCAGTTTGTTGGTGGCCTGAACTGGCCGAAGTAGAACTTCTGCTCTGGGTGTGCTCCACTGGCCTAGAGCTACCTGGCGCAAAGGGCTGCCTTGATTCCAAAGTGAGAGAGTGGCACCAAAGCATCTTGCTCCCAGCTCTTCGGGAAGCTAAGAAACAGCTGGCTCTGCCCAGTGCTCTTACAGCCTAAGAGAACATCTCTTCCAAAGGCCTGTGAAACGCAGTTTCTTGGCAGGCCTGACCTGGCTGAAGTAGAACTTCTGTTCTGGTTGTGCTACATAGGCCTAGAGCTACCAGGACCTAAGGGCTGCCTTGTTTCCAAAGGGTGAGAGAGGCCCCAAAGCATCTTGCCTCCAGCACTTTGGGAAGCTAAAAAACAACTGGTTCTGCCCAGTGCTCTCACAGCCTACCGTGAACATCTCTTACCAAGGGCTGTGAAACGCAGTTTCTGGGCAGGACTGATCCGCCTGAAGTAGAACTTCTGCTGTGGGTGTGCTCCATTGGCCTAGAGCTGCCAGGCGCAAACGGCTGCCTTGTGTCCAAAGGGAGAGAGAGGCCCCAAAGCATCTTGCTTCCAGCTCTGTGGGAAGCTAAAGCAACTGGCTCTCCACAGTGCTCTCACAGCCTACCGGGAACATCTCTTACCAAGGCCTGTGAAACGCAGTTTCTTGGCAGGCCTGATCTGGCTGAAGTAGAACTCCTGCTCTGGGCGTGCTACTTTGGCCTAGAGCTGCCAGGCCCAAAGGGCCGCCTTGTTTCCAAAGGGGCTGAGAGTCCCCAAAGTATCTTGCTTCCAAATCTTTGGGAAGCTAAGAAACAACTGGCTCTGCACAGTGCTCTCACAGCCTACCGGCAACGTGACAGAGAAAGGCCTGTGAGACGCAGTTTCTTGGAAGGCCTGATCTGGCTGAGGTAGAACTTCTGCTCTGGGTGTACTCCATTGGCCTAGGGCTGCCAGGCCCAAAGGGCTGCCTTTATTTCCAAAGTGTGAGAGAGGCCCCAAAGCATCTTGCTTCCTGCTCTCTGGGAAGCTAAAACAACTGGCTCTGCACAGTGCTCTCAAAGCCAACCGGGAACGTCACATACAAAGGCCTGTGAAACGCAGCTTCTTGACAGGCCTTATCTGGCTGAGGTAGAACTTGTGCTCTGGGTGTGCTGCTTTGGCCTAGAGCTGCCAGGCACAAAGGCTGCTTTGTTTCCAAAGGGGGAGAGAGGCCCCAAATCATGTTGCTTCCAGCTGTTTTTGAAGCTAAGAAACAACTCGCTCTGCCAGGTACTCTTACAGCCTTCCGGGAACACCTCTTACGAAGGCCTGTGAAAAGCAGTTTCTTGGCAGGCCTGATCTGGCTGAGGTAGAACTTCTGCTCTGGGTGTGCTCCATTGCCCTAGAGCTGAAAGGCCCAAAGGGCTGCCTTGTTTCCAAAGGGGGAGAGAGGCCCCAAAGCATCTTGCTTCCACCTCTTGGGAAGCTAAGAAACAACTCGCTGTGCCCAGTGCTCTTATAGCCTAAGAGAACATCTCTTATCAAGGCCTGTGAAACGCACTTTCTAGGCAGGCCTGATGTGGAAGAAGTAGAACTTCTGCTCTGGTTGTGCTCCATTGCCCTAGAGCTGCCAGACCCAACGTGCTGCCTTGTTTCCAAAGGGGCAGAGAGGCCCCAAAGCGTCTTGCTTCCAGCTGTTTGGGAAACAAGGAAACAACTGGCTCTGCACCGTGCTCTCACAGCCTACCGGGAACGTCACATACAAAGGCCTCTGAAACGCAGTTCCTTGGCAGGCCTGATCTGGCTGAAGTAGGACTTCTGCTCTGGGTGTGCTCCATTGGCCTAGAGCTGAAAGGCCCAAAGGGATGCCTTGTTTGCAAAGGGGCAGAGAGGCCCCAAAGCATCTTGCTTCCAGCTCTTTGGGAAGCTAAGAAACAGCTGTCTCTGCCCAGTGCTCTGACAGAGTACCGGGAACATCTCTTACCAGAGCCTTTGAAATGCAGTTTCTTGGCAGGCCTTATCTGGCTGAGGTAGAACTTCTGCTCTGGGTGTGCTCCATTGGCCTAGAGCTGAAAGGCCCAAAGGTCGGCCTTGTTGGCAAAGGGGCAGGGAGCCCCCAAAGCATCTTGCTTCCAGCTCTTTGGGAAGCTAAGAAACAACTGGCTCTGCCCAGTGCTCTTACAGCCTAAGAGAAAATCTCTTACCAAGGCCTGTGAAACGCACTTTGTTGGTGGCCTGATCTAGCTGAAGTAGAACTTCTGCTCTGGGTGTGCTCCACTGGCCTAGAGCTGCCTGGCCCAAAGGGCCGCCTTGTTGGCAAAGGGGCAGAGAGGCCCCAAAGCATCTTGCTTCCAGCTCTTCGGGAAGCTAAGAAACATCTGGCGTTGCCCAGTGCTCTTACAGCCTACCGGGAACATCTCTTACCAAGGCCTGTGAAACGCAGTTTGTTGGTGGCCTGAACTGGCCGAAGTAGAACTTCTGCTCTGGGTGTGCTCCACTGGCCTAGAGCTACCTGGCGCAAAGGGCTGCCTTGATTCCAAAGTGAGAGAGTGGCACCAAAGCATCTTGCTCCCAGCTCTTCGGGAAGCTAAGAAACAGCTGGCTCTGCCCAGTGCTCTTACAGCCTAAGAGAACATCTCTTTGAAAGGGCTGTGAAACGCAGTTTCTTGGCAGGCCTGACCTGGCTGAAGTAGAACTTCTGTTCTGGTTGTGCTACATAGGCCTAGAGCTACCAGGACCTAAGGGCTGCCTTGTTTCCAAAGGGTGAGAGAGGCCCCAAAGCATCTTGTCTCCAGCACTTTGGGAAGCTAAAAAACAACTGGTTCTGCCCAGTGCTCTCACAGCCTACCGTGAACATCTCTTACCAAGGGCTGTGAAACGCAGTTTCTGGGCAGGACTGATCCGCCTGAAGTAGAACTTCTGCTGTGGGTGTGCTCCATTGGCCTAGAGCTGCCAGGCCCAAACGGCTGCCTTGTGTCCAAAGGGAGAGAGAGGCCCCAAAGCATCTTGCTTCCAGCTCTGTGGGAAGCTAAAGCAACTGGCTCTCCACAGTGCTCTCACAGCCTACCGGGAACATCTCTTACCAAGGCCTGTGAAACGCAGTTTCTTGGCAGGCCTGATCTGGCTGAAGTAGAACTCCTGCTCTGGGCGTGCTACTTTGGCCTAGAGCTGCCAGGCCCAAAGGGCCACATTGTTTCCAAAGGGGCTGAGAGTCCCCAAAGTATCTTGCTTCCAAATCTTTGGGAAGCTAAGAAACAACTGGCTCTGCACAGTGCTCTCACAGCCTACCGGCAACGTGACAGAGAAAGGCCTGTGAGACGCAGTTTCTTGGAAGGCCTGATCTGGCTGAGGTAGAACTTCTGCTCTGGGTGTACTCCATTGGCCTAGGGCTGCCAGGCCCAAAGGGCTGCCTTTATTTCCAAAGTGTGAGAGAGGCCCCAAAGCATCTTGCTTCCTGCTCTCTGGGAAGCTAAAACAACTGGCTCTGCACAGTGCTCTCAAAGCCAACCGGGAACGTCACATACAAAGGCCTGTGAAACGCAGCTTCTTGACAGGCCTTTTCTGGCTGAGGTAGAACTTGTGCTCTGGGTGTGCTGCTTTGGCCTAGAGCTGCCAGGCACAAAGGCTGCTTTGTTTCCAAAGGGGGAGAGAGGCCCCAAATCATGTTGCTTCCAGCTGTTTTTGAAGCTAAGAAACAACTCGCTCTGCCAGGTACTCTTACAGCCTTCCGGGAACACCTCTTACGAAGGCCTGTGAAAAGCAGTTTCTTGGCAGGCCTGATCTGGCTGAGGTAGAACTTCTGCTCTGGGTGTGCTCCATTGCCCTAGAGCTGAAAGGCCCAAAGGGATGCCTTGTTTCCAAAGGGGGAGAGAGGCCCCAAAGCATCTTGCTTCCACCTCTTGGGAAGCTAAGAAACAACTCGCTGTGCCCAGTGCTCTTATAGCCTAAGAGAACATCTCTTATCAAGGCCTGTGAAACGCACTTTCTAGGCAGGCCTGATGTGGAAGAAGTAGAACTTCTGCTCTGGTTGTGCTCCATTGCCCTAGAGCTGCCAGACCCAACGTGCTGCCTTGTTTCCAAAGGGGCAGAGAGGCCCCAAAGCGTCTTGCTTCCAGCTGTTTGGGAAACAAGGAAACAACTGGCTCTGCACCGTGCTCTCACAGCCTACCGGGAACGTCACATACAAAGGCCTCTGAAACGCAGTTCCTTGGCAGGCCTGATCTGGCTGAAGTAGGACTTCTGCTCTGGGTGTGCTCCATTGGCCTAGAGCTGAAAGGCCCAAAGGGATGCCTTGTTTGCAAAGGGGCAGAGAGGCCCCAAAGCATCTTGCTTCCAGCTCTTTGGGAAGCTAAGAAACAGCTGTCTCTGCCCAGTGCTCTGACAGAGTACCGGGAACATCTCTTACCAGAGCCTTTGAAACGCAGTTTCTTGGCAGGCCTTATCTGGCTGAGGTAGAACTTCTGCTCTGGGTGTGCTCCATTGGCCTAGAGCTGAAAGGCCCAAAGGTCGGCCTTGTTGGCAAAGGGGCAGGGAGCCCCCAAAGCATCTTGCTTCCAGCTCTTTGGGAAGCTAAGAAACAACTGGCTCTGCCCAGTGCTCTTACAGCCTAAGAGAAAATCTCTTACCAAGGCCTGTGAAACGCACTTTGTTGGTGGCCTGATCTAGCTGAAGTAGAACTTCTGCTCTGGGTGTGCTCCATTGGCCTAGAGCTGCCTGGCCCAAAGGGCCGCCTTGTTGGCAAAGGGGCAGAGAGGCCCCAAAGCATCTTGCTTCCAGCTCTTCGGGAAGCTAAGAAACATCTGGCGTTGCCCAGTGCTCTTACAGCCTACCGGGAACATCTCTTACCAAGGCCTGTGAAACGCAGTTTGTTGGTGGCCTGAACTGGCCGAAGTAGAACTTCTGCTCTGGGTGTGCTCCACTGGCCTAGAGCTACCTGGCGCAAAGGGCTGCCTTGATTCCAAAGTGAGAGAGTGGCACCAAAGCATCTTGCTCCCAGCTCTTCGGGAAGCTAAGAAACAGCTGGCTCTGCCCAGTGCTCTTACAGCCTAAGAGAACATCTCTTTGAAAGGGCTGTGAAACGCAGTTTCTTGGCAGGCCTGACCTGGCTGAAGTAGAACTTCTGTTCTGGTTGTGCTACATAGGCCTAGAGCTACCAGGACCTAAGGGCTGCCTTGTTTCCAAAGGGTGAGAGAGGCCCCAAAGCATCTTGCCTCCAGCACTTTGGGAAGCTAAAAAACAACTGGTTCTGCCCAGTGCTCTCACAGCCTACCGTGAACATCTCTTACCAAGGGCTGTGAAACGCAGTTTCTGGGCAGGACTGATCCGCCTGAAGTAGAACTTCTGCTGTGGGTGTGCTCCATTGGCCTAGAGCTGCCAGGCCCAAACGGCTGCCTTGTGTCCAAAGGGAGAGAGAGGCCCCAAAGCATCTTGCTTCCAGCTCTGTGGGAAGCTAAAGCAACTGGCTCTCCACAGTGCTCTCACAGCCTACCGGGAACATCTCTTACCAAGGCCTGTGAAACGCAGTTTCTTGGCAGGCCTGATCTGGCTGAAGTAGAACTCCTGCTCTGGGCGTGCTACTTTGGCCTAGAGCTGCCAGGCCCAAAGGGCCACATTGTTTCCAAAGGGGCTGAGAGTCCCCAAAGTATCTTGCTTCCAAATCTTTGGGAAGCTAAGAAACAACTGGCTCTGCACAGTGCTCTCACAGCCTACCGGCAACGTGACAGAGAAAGGCCTGTGAGACGCAGTTTCTTGGAAGGCCTGATCTGGCTGAGGTAGAACTTCTGCTCTGGGTGTACTCCATTGGCCTAGGGCTGCCAGGCCCAAAGGGCTGCCTTTATTTCCAAAGTGTGAGAGAGGCCCCAAAGCATCTTGCTTCCTGCTCTCTGGGAAGCTAAAACAACTGGCTCTGCACAGTGCTCTCAAAGCCAACCGGGAACGTCACATACAAAGGCCTGTGAAACGCAGCTTCTTGACAGGCCTTTTCTGGCTGAGGTAGAACTTGTGCTCTGGGTGTGCTACTTTGGCCTAGAGCTGCCAGGCACAAAGGCTGCTTTGTTTCCAAAGGGGGAGAGAGGCCCCAAATCATGTTGCTTCCAGCTGTTTTTGAAGCTAAGAAACAACTCGCTCTGCCAGGTACTCTTACAGCCTTCCGGGAACACCTCTTACGAAGGCCTGTGAAAAGCAGTTTCTTGGCAGGCCTGATCTGGCTGAGGTAGAACTTCTGCTCTGGGTGTGCTCCATTGCCCTAGAGCTGAAAGGCCCAAAGGGATGCCTTGTTTCCAAAGGGGGAGAGAGGCCCCAAAGCATCTTGCTTCCACCTCTTGGGAAGCTAAGAAACAACTCGCTGTGCCCAGTGCTCTTATAGCCTAAGAGAACATCTCTTATCAAGGCCTGTGAAACGCACTTTCTAGGCAGGCCTGATGTGGAAGAAGTAGAACTTCTGCTCTGGTTGTGCTCCATTGCCCTAGAGCTGCCAGACCCAACGTGCTGCCTTGTTTCCAAAGGGGCAGAGAGGCCCCAAAGCGTCTTGCTTCCAGCTGTTTGGGAAACAAGGAAACAACTGGCTCTGCACCGTGCTCTCACAGCCTACCGGGAACGTCACATACAAAGGCCTCTGAAACGCAGTTCCTTGGCAGGCCTGATCTGGCTGAAGTAGGACTTCTGCTCTGGGTGTGCTCCATTGGCCTAGAGCTGAAAGGCCCAAAGGGATGCCTTGTTTGCAAAGGGGCAGAGAGGCCCCAAAGCATCTTGCTTCCAGCTCTTTGGGAAGCTAAGAAACAGCTGTCTCTGCCCAGTGCTCTGACAGAGTACCGGGAACATCTCTTACCAGAGCCTTTGAAACGCAGTTTCTTGGCAGGCCTTATCTGGCTGAGGTAGAACTTCTGCTCTGGGTGTGCTCCATTGGCCTAGAGCTGAAAGGCCCAAAGGTCGGCCTTGTTGGCAAAGGGGCAGGGAGCCCCCAAAGCATCTTGCTTCCAGCTCTTTGGGAAGCTAAGAAACAACTGGCTCTGCCCAGTGCTCTTACAGCCTAAGAGAAAATCTCTTACCAAGGCCTGTGAAACGCACTTTGTTGGTGGCCTGATCTAGCTGAAGTAGAACTTCTGCTCTGGGTGTGCTCCATTGGCCTAGAGCTGCCTGGCCCAAAGGGCCGCCTTGTTTGCAAAGGGGCAGAGAGGCCCCAAAGCATCTTGCTTCCAGCTCTTCGGGAAGCTAAGAAACATCTGGCGTTGCCCAGTGCTCTTACAGCCTACCGGGAACATCTCTTACCAAGGCCTGTGAAACGCAGTTTGTTGGTGGCCTGAACTGGCCGAAGTAGAACTTCTGCTCTGGGTGTGCTCCACTGGCCTAGAGCTACCTGGCGCAAAGGGCTGCCTTGATTCCAAAGTGAGAGAGTGGCACCAAAGCATCTTGCTCCCAGCTCTTCGGGAAGCTAAGAAACAGCTGGCTCTGCCCAGTGCTCTTACAGCCTAAGAGAACATCTCTTTGAAAGGCCTGTGAAACGCAGTTTCTTGGCAGGCCTGACCTGGCTGAAGTAGAACTTCTGTTCTGGTTGTGCTACATAGGCCTAGAGCTACCAGGACCTAAGGGCTGCCTTGTTTCCAAAGGGTGAGAGAGGCCCCAAAGCATCTTGCCTCCAGCACTTTGGGAAGCTAAAAAACAACTGGTTCTGCCCAGTGCTCTCACAGCCTACCGTGAACATCTCTTACCAAGGGCTGTGAAACGCAGTTTCTGGGCAGGACTGATCCGCCTGAAGTAGAACTTCTGCTGTGGGTGTGCTCCATTGGCCTAGAGCTGCCAGGCGCAAACGGCTGCCTTGTGTCCAAAGGGAGAGAGAGGCCCCAAAGCATCTTGCTTCCAGCTCTGTGGGAAGCTAAAGCAACTGGCTCTCCACAGTGCTCTCACAGCCTACCGGGAACATCTCTTACCAAGGCCTGTGAAACGCAGTTTCTTGGCAGGCCTGATCTGGCTGAAGTAGAACTCCTGCTCTGGGCGTGCTACTTTGGCCTAGAGCTGCCAGGCCCAAAGGGCCGCCTTGTTTCCAAAGGGGCTGACAGTCCCCAAAGTATCTTGCTTCCAAATCTTTGGGAAGCTAAGAAACAACTGGCTCTGCACAGTGCTCTCACAGCCTACCGGCAACGTGACAGAGAAAGGCCTGTGAGACGCAGTTTCTTGGAAGGCCTGATCTGGCTGAGGTAGAACTTCTGCTCTGGGTGTGCTCCACTGGCCTGGAGCTACCTGCCCCAAAGGGCTGCCTTGATTCCAAAGTGAGAGAGTGGCACCAAAGCATCTTGCTTCCAGCTCTTCGGGAAGCTAAGAAACATCTGGCGTTGCCCAGTGCTCTTACAGCCTACCGGGAACATCTCTTACCAAGGCCTGTGAAACGCCGTTTCCTGGCAGGCCTGATTTGGCTGAAGTAGAACTTCTGCTCTGGGTGTGCTCCATTGCCCTAGAGCTGCCAGGCCCAAGGTGCTGCCTTGTTTCCAAAGGGGCAGAGAGGCCCCAAAGCATCTTGCTTCCAGCTCTCTGGGAAGCTAAGAACCAACTCGCTCTGCCCCGTGCTCTTACAGCCTACCGGGAACATGTCTTTGAAAGGCCTGTGAAACGCAGTTTCTTGGCAGGCCTCATCTGGCTGAAGTAGAACTCCGGCTCTGGGTGTGCTCCATTGCCCTAGAGCTGCCAGGCCCCAAGTGCTGCCCTGTTTCCAAGGGGCAGAGAGGCCCAAAGCATCTTGCTTCCCGGTCTTTGCGAAGCTAAGAAACAACTGGCTCTGCCCAGTGCTCTTACACCTACCGGGAACATCTCTTACCAAGGCCTGTCAAACGCTGTTTCTTTGCAGGCCTGATCAGGCTGAAGTAGAACTCCTGCTCTGCGTGTGCTCCATTGGCCTAGAGCTTCCCGACCCAAAAGGCTGCCTTGTTCCCAAACGGGCAGAGGGGTCCCAAGCGTCTTGCTTCCAGCTTTTCAGGAAGGTAAGAAACAACTGGCTCTGCCCAGTGCTCTTACAGCCTACCGGGAACATCTCTTACCAAGGCCTGTGAAACGCAGTTTCTTGGCAGGCCTGATCTGGCTGAAGTAGAACTCCTGCTCTGGGCGTGCTACTTTGGCCTAGAGCTGCCAGGCCCAAAGGGCCGCCTTGTTTCCAAAGGGGCTGAGAGTCCCCAAAGTATCTTGCTTCCAAATCTTTGGGAAGCTAAGAAACAACTGGCTCTGCACAGTGCTCTCACAGCCTACCGGCAACGTGACAGAGAAAGGCCTGTGAGACGCAGTTTCTTGGAAGGCCTGATCTGGCTGAGGTAGAACTTCTGCTCTGGGTGTACTCCATTGGCCTAGGGCTGCCAGGCCCAAAGGGCTGCCTTTATTTCCTAAGTGTGAGAGAGGCCCCAAAGCATCTTGCTTCCTGCTCTCTGGGAAGCTAAAACAACTGGCTCTGCACAGTGCTCTCAAAGCCAACCGGGAACGTCACATACAAAGGCCTGTGAAACGCAGCTTCTTGACAGGCCTTATCTGGCTGAGGTAGAACTTGTGCTCTGGGTGTGCTACTTTGCCCTAGAGCTGCCAGGCACAAAGGCTGCTTTGTTTCCAAAGGGGGAGAGAGGCCCCAAATCATGTTGCTTCCAGCTGTTTTTGAAGCTAAGAAACAACTCGCTCTGCCAGGTACTCTTACAGCCTTCCGGGAACACCTCTTACGAAGGCCTGTGAAAAGCAGTTTCTTGGCAGGCCTGATCTGGCTGAGGTAGAACTTCTGCTCTGGGTGTGCTCCATTGCCCTAGAGCTGAAAGGCCCAAAGGGATGCCTTGTTTGCAAAGGGGCAGAGAGGCCCCAAAGCATCTTGCTTCCAGCTCATTGGGAAGCTAAGAAACAACTGTCTCTGCCCAGTGCTCTGACAGAGTACCGGGAACATCTCTTACCAAAGCCTTTGAAACGCAGTTTCTTGGCAGGCCTTATCTGGCTGAGGTAGAACTTCTGCTCTGGGTGTGCTCCATTGGCCTAGAGCTGAAAGGCCCAAAGGTCGGCCTTGTTGGCAAAGGGGCAGGGAGCCCCCAAAGCATCTTGCTTCCAGCTCTTCGGGAAGCTAAGAAACAACTGGCTCTGCCCAGTGCTCTTACAGCCTGAGAGAAAATCTCTTACCAAGGCCTGTGAAACGCACTTTGTTTGTGGCCTGATCTAGCTGAAGTAGAACTTCTGCTCTGGGTGTGCTCCATTGGCCTAGAGCTGCCTGGCCCAAAGGGCCGCCTTGTTGGCAAAGGGGCAGAGAGGCCCCAAAGCATCTTGCTTCCAGCTCTTTGGGAAGCTAAGAAACATCTGGCGTTGCCCAGTGCTCTTACAGCATACCGGGAACATCTCTTACCAAGGCCTGTGAAACGCAGTTTGTTGGTGGCCTGAACTGGCCGAAGTAGAACTTCTGCTCTGGGTGTGCTCCACTGGCCTGGAGCTACCTGCCCCAAAGGGCTGCCTTGATTCCAAAGTGAGAGAGTGGCACCAAAGCATCTTGCTTCCAGCTCTTCGGGAAGCTAAGAAACATCTGGCGTTGCCCAGTGCTCTTACAGCCTACCGGGAACATCTCTTACCAAGGCCTGTGAAACGCCGTTTCCTGGCAGGCCTGATTTGGCTGAAGTAGAACTTCTGCTCTGGGTGTGCTCCATTGCCCTAGAGCTGCCAGGCCCAAGGTGCTGCCTTGTTTCCAAAGGGGCAGAGAGGCCCCAAAGCATCTTGCTTCCAGCTCTCTGGGAAGCTAAGAACCAACTCGCTCTGCCCCGTGCTCTTACAGCCTACCGGGAACATGTCTTTGAAAGGCCTGTGAAACGCAGTTTCTTGGCAGGCCTCATCTGGCTGAAGTAGAACTCCGGCTCTGGGTGTGCTCCATTGCCCTAGAGCTGCCAGGCCCCAAGTGCTGCCCTGTTTCCAAGGGGCAGAGAGGCCCAAAGCATCTTGCTTCCCGGTCTTTGCGAAGCTAAGAAACAACTGGCTCTGCCCAGTGCTCTTACACCTACCGGGAACATCTCTTACCAAGGCCTGTCAAACGCTGTTTCTTTGCAGGCCTGATCAGGCTGAAGTAGAACTCCTGCTCTGCGTGTGCTCCATTGGCCTAGAGCTTCCCGACCCAAAAGGCTGCCTTGTTCCCAAACGGGCAGAGGGGTCCCAAGCGTCTTGCTTCCAGCTTTTCAGGAAGGTAAGAAACAACTGGCTCTGCCCAGTGCTCTTACAGCCTACCGGGAACATCTCTTACTAAGGCCTGTGAAACGCAGTTTCTTGGCAGGCCTGATCTGGCTGAAGTAGAACTCCTGCTCTGGGCGTGCTACTTTGGCCTAGAGCTGCCAGGCCCAAAGGGCCGCCTTGTTTCCAAAGGGGCTGAGAGTCCCCAAATTATCTTGCTTCCAAATCTTTGGGAAGCTAAGAAACAACTGGCTCTGCACAGTGCTCTCACAGCCTACCGGCAACCTGACAGAGAAAGGCCTGTGAGACGCAGTTTCTTGGAAGGCCTGATCTGGCTGAGGTAGAACTTCTGCTCTGGGTGTACTCCATTGGCCTAGGGCTGCCAGGCCCAAAGGGCTGCCTTTATTTCCAAAGTGTGAGAGAGGCCCCAAAGCATCTTGCTTCCTGCTCTCTGGGAAGCTAAAACAACTGGCTCTGCACAGTGCTCTCAAAGCCAACCGGGAACGTCACATACAAAGGCCTGTGAAACGCAGCTTCTTGACAGGCCTTATCTGGCTGAGGTAGAACTTGTGCTCTGGGTGTGCTAATTTGCCCTAGAGCTGCCAGGCACAAAGGCTGCTTTGTTTCCAAAGGGGGAGAGAGGCCCCAAATCATGTTGCTTCCAGCTGTTTTTGAAGCTAAGAAACAACTCGCTCTGCCAGGTACTCTTACAGCCTTCCGGGAACACCTCTTACGAAGGCCTGTGAAAAGCAGTTTCTTGGCAGGCCTGATCTGGCTGAGGTAGAACTTCTGCTCTGGGTGTGCTCCATTGCCCTAGAGCTGAAAGGCCCAAAGGGATGCCTTGTTTGCAAAGGGGCAGAGAGGCCCCAAAGCATCTTGCTTCCAGCTCATTGGGAAGCTAAGAAACAACTGTCTCTGCCCAGTGCTCTGACAGAGTACCGGGAACATCTCTTACCAAAGCCTTTGAAACGCAGTTTCTTGGCAGGCCTTATCTGGCTGAGGTAGAACTTCTGCTCTGGGTGTGCTCCATTGGCCTAGAGCTGAAAGGCCCAAAGGTCGGCCTTGTTGGCAAAGGGGCAGTGAGCCCCCAAAGCATCTTGCTTCCAGCTCTTCGGGAAGCTAAGAAACAACTGGCTCTGCCCAGTGCTCTTACAGCCTGAGAGAAAATCTCTTACCAAGGCCTGTGAAACGCACTTTGTTGGTGGCCTGATCTAGCTGAAGTAGAACTTCTGCTCTGGGTGTGCTCCATGGCCTAGAGCTGCCTGGCCCAAAGGGCCGCCTTGTTGGCAAAGGGGCAGAGAGGCCCCAAAGCATCTTGCTTCCAGCTCTTCGGGAAGCTAAGAAACATCTGGCGTTGCCCAGTGCTCTTACAGCCTACCGGGAACATCTCTTACCAAGGCCTGTGAAACGCAGTTTGATGGTGGCCTGAACTGGCCGAAGTAGAACTTCTGCTCTGGGTGTGCTCCACTGGCCTGGAGCTACCTGCCCCAAAGGGCTGCCTTGATTCCAAAGTGAGAGAGTGGCACCAAAGCATCTTGCTTCCAGCTCTTCGGGAAGCTAAGAAACATCTGGCGTTGCCCAGTGCTCTTACAGCCTACCGGGAACATCTCTTACCAAGGCCTGTGAAACGCCGTTTCCTGGCAGGCCTGATCTGGCTGAAGTAGAACTTCTGCTCTGGGTGTGCTCCATTGCCCTAGAGCTGCCAGGCCCAAAGGGCTGCCTTGTTTCCAAAGGGGGAGAGAGGCCCCAAAGCATCTTGCTTCCAGCTCTTCGGGAAGCTAAGAAACATCTGGCGTTGCCCAGTGCTCTTATAGCCTAAGAGAACATCTCTTATCAAAGCCTGTGAAACGCACTTTCTAGGCAGGCCTGATCTGGAAGAAGTAGAACTTCTGCTCTGGTTGTGCTCCATTGCCCTAGAGCTGCCAGACCCAAAGTGCTGCCTTGTTTCCAAAGTGGCAGAGAGGCCCCAAAGCGTCTTGCTTCCAGCTGTTTGGGAAACAAGGAAACAACTGGCTCTGCACCGTGCTCTCACAGCCTACCGGGAACGTCACATACAAAGGCCTCTGAAACGCAGTTCCTTGGCAGGCCTGATCTGGCTGAAGTAGGACTTCTGCTCTGGCTGTGCTCCATTGGCGTAGAGCTGAAAGGCCCAAAGGGATGCCTTGTTTGCAAAGGGGCAGAGAGGCCCCAAAGCATCTTGCTTCCAGCTCTTTGGGAAGCTAAGAAACAACTGGCTCTGCCCAGTGCTCTGACAGAGTACCGGCAACATCTCTTACCAAAGCCTTTGAAACGCAGTTTCTTGGCAGGCCTTATCTGGCTGAGGTAGAACTTCTGCTCTGGGTGTGCTCCATTGGCCTAGAGCTGCCTGGCCCAAAGGGCCGCCTTGTTTGCAAAGGCGATGAGAGGCCCCAAAGCATCTTGCTTCCAGCTCTTCGGGAAGATAAGAAACATCTGGCGTTGCCCAGTGCTCTTACAGCCTACCGGGAACATCTCTTACCAAGGCCTGTGAAACGCAGTTTGTTGGTGGCCTGAACTGGCCGAAGTGGAACTTCTGCTCTGGGTGTGCTCCACTGGCCTAGAGCTACCTGCCCCAAAGGGCTGCCTTGATTCCAAAGTGAGAGAGTGGCACCAAAGCATCTTGCTTCCAGCTCTTCGGGAAGCGAAGAAACATCTGGCGTTGCCCAGTGCTCTTACAGCCTACCGGGAACATCTCTTACCAAGGCCTGTGAAACGCCGTTTCCTGGCAGGCCTGATTTGGCTGAAGTAGAACTTCTGCTCTGGGTGTGCTCCATTGCCATAGAGCTGCCAGGCCCAAGGTGCTGCCTTGTTTCCAAAGGGGCAGAGAGGCCCCAAAGCATCTTGCTTCCAGCTCTCTGGGAAGCTAAGAACCAACTCGCTCCGCCCCGTGCTCTTACAGGCTACCGGGAACATGTCTTTGAAAGGCCTGTGAAACGCAGTTTCTTGGCAGGCCTCATCTGGCTGAAGTAGAACTCTGGCTCTGGGTGTGCTCCATTGCCCTAGAGCTGCCAGGCCCAAGGTGCTGCCTTGTTTCCAAAGGGGCAGAGAGGCCCCAAAGCATGCTTCCAGCTCTCTGGGAAGCTAAGAACCAACTCGCTCTGCCCCGTGCTCTTACAGCCTACCGGGATCATGTCTTTGAAAGGCCTGTGAAACGCAGTTTCTTGGCAGGCCTCATCTGGCTGAAGTAGAACTCCGGCTCTGGGTGTGCTCCATTGCCCTAGAGCTGCCAGGCCCCAAGTGCTGCCCTGTTTCCAAGGGGCAGAGAGGCCCAAAGCATCTTGCTTCCCGGTCTTTGCGAAGCTAAGAAACAACTGGCTCTGCCCAGTGCTCTTACACCTACCGGGAACATCTCTTACCAAGGCCTGTCAAACGCTGTTTCTTTGCAGGCCTGATCAGGCAGAAGTAGAACTCCTGCTCTGCGTGTGCTCCATTGGCCTAGAGCTTCCCGACCCAAAAGGCTGCCTTGTTCCCAAACGGGCAGAGGGGTCCCAAGCATCTTGCTTCCAGATTTTCAGGAGGTAAGAAACAACTGGCTCTGCCCAGTGCTCTTACAGCCTACCGGGAACATCTCTTACCAAGGCCTGTGAAACGCAGTTTCCTGGCAGGCCTGATCTGGCTGAAGTAGAACTTCTGCTCTGGGTGTGCTCCATTGCCCTACAGCTGCCAGGCCCAAAGGGCTGCCTTGTTTCCAAAGGGGGAGAGAGGCCCCAAAGGATCTTGCTTCCAGCTCTTCGGGAAGCTAAGAAACATCTGGCGTTGCCCAGTGCTCTTATAGCCTAAGAGAACATCTCTTATCAAGGCCTGTGAAACGCACTTTCTAGGCAGGCCTGATCTGGCTGAAGTAGAACTCCTGCTCTGGGCGTGCTACTTTGGCCTAGAGCTGCCAGGCCCAAAGGGCCGCCTTGTTTCCAAAGGGGCTGAGAGTCCCCAAAGTATCTTGCTTCCAAATCTTTGGATAGCTAAGAAACAACTGGCTCTGCACAGTGCTCTCACAGCCTACCGGCAACGTGACAGAGAAAGGCCTGTGAGACGCAGTTTCTTGGAAGGCCTGATCTGGCTGAGGTAGAACTTCTGCTCTGGGTGTACTCCCTTGGCCTAGGGCTGCCAGGCCCAAAGGGCTGCCTTTATTTCCTAAGTGTGAGAGAGGCCCCAAAGCATCTTGCTTCCTGCTCTCTGGGAAGCTAAAACAACTGGCTCTGCACAGTGCTCTCAAAGCCAACCGGGAACGTCACATACAAAGGCCTGTGAAACGCAGCTTCTTGACAGGCCTTATCTGGCTGAGGTAGAACTTGTGCTCTGGGTGTGCTACTTTGCCCTACAGCTGCCAGGCACAAAGGCTGCTTTGTTTCCAAAGGGGGAGAGAGGCCCCAAATCATGTTGCTTCCAGCTGTTTTTGAAGCTAAGAAACAACTCGCTCTGCCAGGTACTCTTACAGCCTTCCGGGAACACCTCTTACGAAGGCCTGTGAAAAGCAGTTTCTTGGCAGGCCTGATCTGGCTGAGGTAGAACTTCTGCTCTGGGTGTGCTCCATTGCCCTAGAGCTGAAAGGCCCAAAGGGATGCCTTGTTTGCAAAGGGGCAGAGAGGCCCCAAAGCATCTTGCTTCCAGCTCATTGGGAAGCTAAGAAACAACTGTCTCTGCCCAGTGCTCTGACAGAGTACCGGGAACATCTCTTACCAAAGCCTTTGAAACGCAGTTTCTTGGCAGGCCTTATCTGGCTGAGGTAGAACTTCTGCTCTGGGTGTGCTCCATTGGCATAGAGCTGAAAGGCCCAAAGGTCGGCCTTGTTGGCAAAGGGGCAGGGAGCCCCCAAAGCATCTTGCTTCCAGCTCTTCGGGAAGCTAAGAAACAACTGGCTCTGCCCAGTGCTCTTACAGCCTGAGAGAAAATCTCTTACCAAGGCCTGTGAAACGCACTTTGTTGGTGGCCTGATCTAGCTGAAGTAGAACTTCTGCTCTGGGTGTGCTCCATTGGCCTAGAGCTGCCTGGCCCAAAGGGCCGCCTTGTTGGCAAAGGGGCAGAGAGGCCCCAAAGCATCTTGCTTCCAGCTCTTTGGGAAGCTAAGAAACATCTGGCGTTGCCCAGTGCTCTTACAGCCTACCGGGAACATCTCTTACCAAGGCCTGTGAAACGCAGTTTGTTGGTGGCCTGAACTGGCCGATGTAGAACTTCTGCTCTGGGTGTGCTCCACTGGCCTGGAGCTACCTGCCCCAAAGGGCTGCCTTGATTCCAAAGTGAGAGAGTGGCACCAAAGCATCTTGCTTCCAGCTCTTCGGGAAGCTAAGAAACATCTGGCGTTGCCCAGTGCTCTTACAGCCTACCGGGAACATCTCTTACCAAGGCCTGTGAAACGCCGTTTCCTGGCAGGCCTGATTTGGCTGAAGTAGAACTTCTGCTCTGGGTGTGCTCCATTGCCCTAGAGCTGCCAGGCCCAAGGTGCTGCCTTGTTTCCAAAGGGGCAGAGAGGCCCCAAAGCATCTTGCTTCCAGCTCTCTGGGAAGCTAAGAACCAACTCGCTCTGCCCCGTGCTCTTCCAGCCTACCGGGAACATGTCTTTGAAAGGCCTGTGAAACGCAGTTTCTTTGCAGGCCTCATCTGGCTGAAGTAGAACTCCGGCTCTGGGTGTGCTCCATTGCCCTAGAGCTGCCAGGCCCCAAGTGCTGCCCTGTTTCCAAGGGGCAGAGAGGCCCAAAGCATCTTGCTTCCCGGTCTTTGCGAAGCTAAGAAACAACTGGCTCTGCCCAGTGCTCTTACACCTACCGGGAACATCTCTTACCAAGGCCTGTCAAACGCTGTTTCTTTGCAGGCCTGATCAGGCTGAAGTAGAACTCCTGCTCTGCGTGTGCTCCATTGGCCTAGAGCTTCCCGACCCAAAAGGCTGCCTTGTTCCCAAACGGGCAGAGGGGTCCCAAGCGTCTTGCTTCCAGCTTTTCAGGAGGTAAGAAACAACTGGCTCTGCCCAGTGCTCTTACAGCCTACCGGGAACATCTCTTACCAAGGCCTGTGAAACGCAGTTTCTTGGCAGGCCTGATCTGGCTGAAGTAGAACTCCTGCTCTGGGCGTGCTACTTTGGCCTAGAGCTGCCAGGCCCAAAGGGCCGCCTTGTTTCCAAAGGGGCTGAGAGTCCCCAAATTATCTTGCTTCCAAATCTTTGGGAAGCTAAGAAACAACTGGCTCTGCACAGTGCTCTCACAGCCTACCGGCAACGTGACAGAGAAAGGCCTGTGAGACGCAGTTTCTTGGAAGGCCTGATCTGGCTGAGGTAGAACTTCTGCTCTGGGTGTACTCCATTGGCCTAGGGCTGCCAGGCCCAAAGGGCTGCCTTTATTTCCAAAGTGTGAGAGAGGCCCCAAAGCATCTTGCTTCCTGCTCTCTGGGAAGCTAAAACAACTGGCTCTGCACAGTGCTCTCAAAGCCAACCGGGAACGTCACATACAAAGGCCTGTGAAACGCAGCTTCTTGACAGGCCTTATCTGGCTGAGGTAGAACTTGTGCTCTGGGTGTGCTACTTTGGCCTAGAGCTGCCAGGCACAAAGGCTGCTTTGTTTCCAAAGGGGGAGAGAGGCCCCAAATCATGTTGCTTCCAGCTGTTTTTGAAGCTAAGAAACAACTCGCTCTGCCAGGTACTCTTACAGCCTTCCGGGAACACCTCTTACGAAGGCCTGTGAAAAGCAGTTTCTTGGCAGGCCTGATCTGGCTGAGGTAGAACTTCTGCTCTGGGTGTGCTCCATTGCCCTAGAGCTGAAAGGCCCAAAGGGATGCCTTGTTTGCAAAGGGGCAGAGAGGCCCCAAAGCATCTTGCTTCCAGCTCATTGGGAAGCTAAGAAACAACTGTCTCTGCCCAGTGCTCTGACAGAGTACCGGGAACATCTCTTACCAAAGCCTTTGAAATGCAGTTTCTTGGCAGGCCTTATCTGGCTGAGGTAGAACTTCTGCTCTGGGTGTGCTCCATTGGCCTAGAGCTGAAAGGCCCAAAGGTCGGCCTTGTTGGCAAAGGGGCAGTGAGCCCCCAAAGCATCTTGCTTCCAGCTCTTCGGGAAGCTAAGAAACAACTGGCTCTGCCCAGTGCTCTTACAGCCTGAGAGAAAATCTCTTACCAAGGCCTGTGAAACGCACTTTGTTGGTGGCCTGATCTAGCTGAAGTAGAACTTCTGCTCTGGGTGTGCTCCATTGGCCTAGAGCTGCCTGGCCCAAAGGGCCGCCTTGTTGGCAAAGGGGCAGAGAGGCCCCAAAGCATCTTGCTTCCAGCTCTTTGGGAAGCTAAGAAACATCTGGCGTTGCCCAGTGCTCTTACAGCCTACCGGGAACATCTCTTACCAAGGCCTGTGAAACGCAGTTTGATGGTGGCCTGAACTGGCCGAAGTAGAACTTCTGCTCTGGGTGTGCTCCACTGGCCTGGAGCTACCTGCCCCAAAGGGCTGCCTTGATTCCAAAGTGAGAGAGTGGCACCAAAGCATCTTGCTTCCAGCTCTTCGGGAAGCTAAGAAACATCTGGCGTTGCCCAGTGCTCTTACAGCCTACCGGGAACATCTCTTACCAAGGCCTGTGAAACGCCGTTTCCTGGCAGGCCTGATTTGGCTGAAGTAGAACTTCTGCTCTGGGTGTGCTGCATTGCCCTAGAGCTGCCAGGCCCAAGGTGCTGCCTTGTTTCCAAAGGGGCAGAGAGGCCCCAAAGCATCTTGCTTCCAGCTCTCTGGGAAGCTAAGAACCAACTCGCTCTGCCCCGTGCTCTTACAGCCTACGGGGAACATGTCTTTGAAAGGCCTGTGAAACGCAGTTTCTTGGCAGGCCTCATCTGGCTGAAGTAGAACTCCGGCTCTGGGTGTGCTCCATTGCCCTAGAGCTGCCAGGCCCCAAGTGCTGCCCTGTTTCCAAGGGGCAGAGAGGCCCAAAGCATCTTGCTTCCCGGTCTTTGCGAAGCTAAGAAACAACTGGCTCTGCCCAGTGCTCTTACACCTACCGGGAACATCTCTTACCAAGGCCTGTGAAACGCAGTTTCCTGGCAGGCCTGATCTGGCTGAAGTAGAACTTCTGCTCTGGGTGTGCTCCATTGCCCTAGAGCTGCCAGGCCCAAAGGGCTGCCTTGTTTCCAAAGGGGGAGAGAGGCCCCAAAGCATCTTGCTTCCAGCTCTTCGGGAAGCTAAGAAACATCTGGCGTTGCCCAGTGCTCTTATAGCCTAAGAGAACATCTCTTATCAAGGCCTTTGAAACGCACTTTCTAGGCAGGCCTGATCTGGAAGAAGTAGAACTTCTGCTCTGGTTGTGCTCCATTGCCCTAGAGCTGCCAGACCCAAAGTGCTGCCTTGTTTCCAAAGTGGCAGAGAGGCCCCAAAGCGTCTTGCTTCCAGCTGTTTGGGAAACAAGGAAACAACTGGCTCTGCACCGTGCTCTCACAGCCTACCGGGAACGTCACATACAAAGGCCTCTGAAACGCAGTTCCTTGGCAGGCCTGATCTGGCTGAAGTAGGACTTCTGCTCTGGCTGTGCTCCATTGGCGTAGAGCTGAAAGGCCCAAAGGGATGCCTTGTTTGCAAAGGGGCAGAGAGGCCCCAAAGCATCTTGCTTCCAGCTCTTTGGGAAGCTAAGAAACAACTGTCTCTGCCCAGTGCTCTGACAGAGTACCGGCAACATCTCTTACCAAAGCCTTTGAAACGCAGTTTCTTGGCAGGCCTTATCTGGCTGAGGTAGAACTTCTGCTCTGGGTGTGCTCCATTGGCCTAGAGCTGCCTGGCCCAAAGGGCCGCCTTGTTTGCAAAGGGGATGAGAGGCCCCAAAGCATCTTGCTTCCAGCTCTTCGGGAAGATAAGAAACATCTGGCGTTGCCCAGTGCTCTTACAGCCTACCGGGAACATCTCTTACCAAGGCCTGTGAAACGCAGTTTGTTGGTGGCCTGAACTGGCCGAAGTAGAACTTCTGCTCTGGGTGTGCTCCACTGGCCTAGAGCTACCTGCCCCAAAGGGCTGCCTTGATTCCAAAGTGAGAGAGTGGCACCAAAGCATCTTGCTTCCAGCTCTTCATGAAGCTAAGAAACATCTGGCGTTGCCCAGTGCTCTTACAGCCTACCGGGAACATCTCTTACCAAGGCCTGTGAAACGCCGTTTCCTGGCAGGCCTGATTTGGCTGAAGTAGAACTTCTGCTCTGGCTGTGCTCCATTGCCATAGAGCTGCCAGGCCCAAGGTGCTGCCTTGTTTCCAAAGGGGCAGAGAGGCCCCAAAGCATCTTGCTTCCAGCTCTCTGGGAAGCTAAGAACCAACTCGCTCCGCCCCGTGCTCTTACAGGCTACCGGGAACATGTCTTTGAAAGGCCTGTGAAACGCAGTTTCTTGGCAGGCCTCATCTGGCTGAAGTAGAACTCTGGCTCTGGGTGTGCTCCATTGCCCTAGAGCTGCCAGGCCCAAGGTGCTGCCTTGTTTCCAAAGGGGCAGAGAGGCCCCAAAGCATCTTGCTTCCAGCTCTCTGGGAAGCTAAGAACCAACTCGCTCTGCCCCGTGCTCTTACAGCCTACCGGGATCATGTCTTTGAAAGGCCTGTGAAACGCAGTTTCTTGGCAGGCCTCATCTGGCTGAAGTAGAACTCCGGCTCTGGGTGTGCTCCATTGCCCTAGAGCTGCCAGGCCCCAAGTGCTGCCCTGTTTCCAAGGGGCAGAGAGGCCCAAAGCATCTTGCTTCCCGGTCTTTGCGAAGCTAAGAAACAACTGGCTCTGCCCAGTGCTCTTACACCTACCGGGAACATCTCTTACCAAGGCCTGTCAAACGCTGTTTCTTTGCAGGCCTGATCAGGCTGAAGTAGAACTCCTGCTCTGCGTGTGCTCCATTGGCCTAGAGCTTCCCGACCCAAAAGGCTGCCTTGTTCCCAAACGGGCAGAGGGGTCCCAAGCATCTTGCTTCCAGCTTTTCAGGAGGTAAGAAACAACTGGCTCTGCCCAGTGCTCTTACAGCCTACCGGGAACATCTCTTACCAAGGCCTGTGAAACGCAGTTTCCTGGCAGGCCTGATGTGGCTGAAGTAGAACTTCTGCTCTGGGTGTGCTCCATTGCCCTAGAGCTGCCAGGCCCAAAGGGCTGCCTTGTTTCCAAAGGGGGAGAGAGGCCCCAAAGCATCTTGCTTCCAGCTCTTCGGGAAGCTAAGAAACATCTGGCGTTGCCCAGTGCTCTTATAGCCTAAGAGAACATCTCTTATCAAGGCCTGTGAAACGCACTTTCTAGGCAGGCCTGATCTGGAAGAAGTAGAACTTCTGCTCTGGTTGTGCTCCATTGCCCTAGAGCTGCCAGACCCAAAGTGCTGCCTTGTTTCCAAAGTGGCAGAGAGGCCCCAAAGCGTCTTGCTTCCAGCTGTTTGGGAAACAAGGAAACAACTGGCTCAGCACCGTGCTCTCACAGCCTACCGGGAACGTCACATACAAAGGCCTCTGAAACGCAGTTCCTTGGCAGGCCTGATCTGGCTGAAGTAGGACGTCTGCTCTGGCTGTGCTCCATTAGCGTAGAGCTGAAAGGCCCAAAGGGATGCCTTGTTTGCAAAGGGGCAGAGAGGCCCCAAAGCATCTTGCTTCCAGCTCTTTGGGAAGCTAAGAAACAACTGTCTCTGCGCAGTGCTCTGACAGAGTACCGGCAACATCTCTTACCAAAGCCTTTGAAACGCAGTTTCTTGGCAGGCCTTATCTGGCTGAGGTAGAACTTCTGCTCTGGGTGTGCTCCATTGGCCTAGAGCTGCCTGGCCCAAAGGGCCGCCTTGTTTGCAAAGGGGATGAGAGGTCCCAAAGCATCTTGCTTCCAGCTCTTCGGGAAGATAAGAAACATCTGGCGTTGCCCAGTGCTCTTACAGCCTACCGGGAACATCTCTTACCAAGGCCTGTGAAACGCAGTTTGTTGGTGGCCTGAACTGGCCGAAGTAGAACTTCTGCTCTGGGTGTGCTCCACTGGCCTAGAGCTACCTGCCCCAAAGGGCTGCCTTGATTCCAAAGTGAGAGAGTGGCACCAAAGCATCTTGCTTCCAGCTCTTCGGGAAGCTAAGAAACATCTGGCGTTGCCCAGTGCTCTTACAGCCTACCGGGAACATCTCTTACCAAGGCCTGTGAAACGCCGTTTCCTGGCAGGCCTGATTTGGCTGAAGTAGAACTTCTGCTCTGGGTGTGCTCCATTGCCATAGAGCTGCCAGGCCCAAGGTGCTGCCTTGTTTCCAAAGGGGCAGAGAGGCCCCAAAGCATCTTGCTTCCAGCTCTCTGGGAAGCTAAGAACCAACTCGCTCTGCCCCGTGCTCTTACAGCCTACCGGGATCATGTCTTTGAAAGGCCTGTGAAACGCAGTTTCTTGGCAGGCCTCATCTGGCTGAAGTAGAACTCCGGCTCTGGGTGTGCTCCATTGCCCTAGAGCTGCCAGGCCCCAAGTGCTGCCCTGTTTCCAAGGGGCAGAGAGGCCCAAAGCATCTTGCTTCCCGGTCTTTGCGAAGCTAAGAAACAACTGGCTCTGCCCAGTGCTCTTACACCTACCGGGAACATCTCTTACCAAGGCCTGTCAAACGCTGTTTCTTTGCAGGCCTGATCAGGCTGAAGTAGAACTCCTGCTCTGCGTGTGCTCCATTGGCCTAGAGCTTCCCGACCCAAAAGGCTGCCTTGTTCCCAAACGGGCAGAGGGGTCCCAAGCATCTTGCTTCCAGCTTTTCAGGAGGTAAGAAACAACTGGCTCTGCCCAGTGCTCTTACAGCCTACCGGGAACATCTCTTACCAAGGCCTGTGAAACGCAGTTTCCTGGCAGGCCTGATGTGGCTGAAGTAGAACTTCTGCTCTGGGTGTGCTCCATTGCCCTAGAGCTGCCAGGCCCAAAGGGCTGCCTTGTTTCCAAAGGGGGAGAGAGGCCCCAAAGCATCTTGCTTCCAGCTCTTCGGGAAGCTAAGAAACATCTGGCGTTGCCCAGTGCTCTTATAGCCTAAGAGAACATCTCTTATCAAGGCCTGTGAAACGCACTTTCTAGGCAGGCCTGATCTGGAAGAAGTAGAACTTCTGCTCTGGTTGTGCTCCATTGCCCTAGAGCTGCCAGACCCAAAGTGCTGCCTTGTTTCCAAAGTGGCAGAGAGGCCCCAAAGCGTCTTGCTTCCAGCTGTTTGGGAAACAAGGAAACAACTGGCTCAGCACCGTGCTCTCACAGCCTACCGGGAACGTCACATACAAAGGCCTCTGAAACGCAGTTCCTTGGCAGGCCTGATCTGGCTGAAGTAGGACGTCTGCTCTGGCTGTGCTCCATTGGCGTAGAGCTGAAAGGCCCAAAGGGATGCCTTGTTTGCAAAGGGGCAGAGAGGCCCCAAAGCATCTTGCTTCCAGCTCTTTGGGAAGCTAAGAAACAACTGTCTCTGCGCAGTGCTCTGACAGAGTACCGGCAACATCTCTTACCAAAGCCTTTGAAACGCAGTTTCTTGGCAGGCCTTATCTGGCTGAGGTAGAACTTCTGCTCTGGGTGTGCTCCATTGGCCTAGAGCTGCCTGGCCCAAAGGGCCGCCTTGTTTGCAAAGGGGATGAGAGGCCCCAAAGCATCTTGCTTCCAGCTCTTCGGGAAGATAAGAAACATCTGGCGTTGCCCAGTGCTCTTACAGCCTACCGGGAACATCTCTTACCAAGGCCTGTGAAACGCAGTTTGTTGGTGGCCTGAACTGGCCGAAGTAGAACTTCTGCTCTGGGTGTGCTCCACTGGCCTAGAGCTACCTGCCCCAAAGGGCTGCCTTGATTCCAAAGTGAGAGAGTGGCACCAAAGCATCTTGCTTCCAGCTCTTCGGGAAGCTAAGAAACATCTGGCGTTGCCCAGTGCTCTTACAGCCTACCGGGAACATCTCTTACCAAGGCCTGTGAAACGCCGTTTCCTGGCAGGCCTGATTTGGCTGAAGTAGAACTTCTGCTCTGGGTGTGCTCCATTGCCATAGAGCTGCCAGGCCCAAGGTGCTGCCTTGTTTCCAAAGGGGCAGAGAGGCCCCAAAGCATCTTGCTTCCAGCTCTCTGGGAAGCTAAGAACCAACTCGCTCTGCCCCGTGCTCTTACAGCCTACCGGGATCATGTCTTTGAAAGGCCTGTGAAACGCAGTTTCTTGGCAGGCCTCATCTGGCTGAAGTAGAACTCCGGCTCTGGGTGTGCTCCATTGCCCTAGAGCTGCCAGGCCCCAAGTGCTGCCCTGTTTCCAAGGGGCAGAGAGGCCCAAAGCATCTTGCTTCCCGGTCTTTGCGAAGCTAAGAAACAACTGGCTCTGCCCAGTGCTCTTACACCTACCGGGAACATCTCTTACCAAGGCCTGTCAAACGCTGTTTCTTTGCAGGCCTGATCAGGCTGAAGTAGAACTCCTGCTCTGCGTGTGCTCCATTGGCCTAGAGCTTCCCGACCCAAAAGGCTGCCTTGTTCCCAAACGGGCAGAGGGGTCCCAAGCATCTTGCTTCCAGCTTTTCAGGAGGTAAGAAACAACTGGCTCTGCCCAGTGCTCTTACAGCCTACCGGGAACATCTCTTACCAAGGCCTGTGAAACGCAGTTTCCTGGCAGGCCTGATGTGGCTGAAGTAGAACTTCTGCTCTGGGTGTGCTCCATTGCCCTAGAGCTGCCAGGCCCAAAGGGCTGCCTTGTTTCCAAAGGGGGAGAGAGGCCCCAAAGCATCTTGCTTCCAGCTCTTCGGGAAGCTAAGAAACATCTGGCGTTGCCCAGTGCTCTTATAGCCTAAGAGAACATCTCTTATCAAGGCCTGTGAAACGCACTTTCTAGGCAGGCCTGATCTGGAAGAAGTAGAACTTCTGCTCTGGTTGTGCTCCATTGCCCTAGAGCTGCCAGACCCAAAGTGCTGCCTTGTTTCCAAAGTGGCAGAGAGGCCCCAAAGCGTCTTGCTTCCAGCTGTTTGGGAAACAAGGAAACAACTGGCTCAGCACCGTGCTCTCACAGCCTACCGGGAACGTCACATACAAAGGCCTCTGAAACGCAGTTCCTTGGCAGGCCTGATCTGGCTGAAGTAGGACGTCTGCTCTGGCTGTGCTCCATTGGCGTAGAGCTGAAAGGCCCAAAGGGATGCCTTGTTTGCAAAGGGGCAGAGAGGCCCCAAAGCATCTTGCTTCCAGCTCTTTGGGAAGCTAAGAAACAACTGTCTCTGCGCAGTGCTCTGACAGAGTACCGGCAACATCTCTTACCAAAGCCTTTGAAACGCAGTTTCTTGGCAGGCCTTATCTGGCTGAGGTAGAACTTCTGCTCTGGGTGTGCTCCATTGGCCTAGAGCTGCCTGGCCCAAAGGGCCGCCTTGTTTCCAAAGGGGATGAGAGGCCCCAAAGCATCTTGCTTCCAGCTCTTCGGGAAGATAAGAAACATCTGGCGTTGCCCAGTGCTCTTACAGCCTACCGGGAACATCTCTTACCAAGGCCTGTGAAACGCAGTTTGTTGGTGGCCTGAACTGGCCGAAGTAGAACTTCTGCTCTGGGTGTGCTCCACTGGCCTAGAGCTACCTGCCCCAAAGGGCTGCCTTGATTCCAAAGTGAGAGAGTGGCACCAAAGCATCTTGCTTCCAGCTCTTCGGGAAGCTAAGAAACATCTGGCATTGCCCAGTGCTCTTACAGCCTACCGGGAACATCTCTTACCAAGGCCTGTGAAACGCCGTTTCCTGGCAGGCCTGATTTGGCTGAAGTAGAACTTCTGCTCTGGCTGTGCTCCATTGCCATAGAGCTGCCAGGCCCAAGGTGCTGCCTTGTTTCCAAAGGGGCAGAGAGGCCCCAAAGCATCTTGCTTCCAGCTCTCTGGGAAGCTAAGAACCAACTCGCTCCGCCCCGTGCTCTTACAGGCTACCGGGAACATGTCTTTGAAAGGCCTGTGAAACGCAGTTTCTTGGCAGGCCTCATCTGGCTGAAGTAGAACTCTGGCTCTGGGTGTGCTCCATTGCCCTAGAGCTGCCAGGCCCAAGGTGCTGCCTTGTTTCCAAAGGGGCAGAGAGGCCCCAAAGCATCTTGCTTCCAGCTCTCTGGGAAGCTAAGAACCAACTCGCTCTGCCCCGTGCTCTTACAGCCTACCGGGATCATGTCTTTGAAAGGCCTGTGAAACGCAGTTTCTTGGCAGGCCTCATCTGGCTGAAGTAGAACTCCGGCTCTGGGTGTGCTCCATTGCCCTAGAGCTGCCAGGCCCCAAGTGCTGCCCTGTTTCCAAGGGGCAGAGAGGCCCAAAGCATCTTGCTTCCCGGTCTTTGCGAAGCTAAGAAACAACTGGCTCTGCCCAGTGCTCTTACACCTACCGGGAACATCTCTTACCAAGGCCTGTCAAACGCTGTTTCTTTGCAGGCCTGATCAGGCTGAAGTAGAACTCCTGCTCTGCGTGTGCTCCATTGGCCTAGAGCTTCCCGACCCAAAAGGCTGCCTTGTTCCCAAAAGGGCAGAGGGGTCCCAAGCATCTTGCTTCCAGCTTTTCAGGAAGGTAAGAAACAACTGGCTCTGCCCAGTGCTCTTACAGCCTAAGAGAACATCTCTTTGAAAGGCCTGTGAAACGCAGTTTCTTGGCAGGCCTGACCTGGCTGAAGTAGAACTTCTGTTCTGGTTGTGCTACATAGGCCTAGAGCTACCAGGACCTAAGGGCTGCCTTGTTTCCAAAGGGTGAGAGAGGCCCCAAAGCATCTTGCCTCCAGCACTTTGGGAAGCTAAAAAACAACTGGTTCTGCCCAGTGCTCTCACAGCCTACCGTGAACATCTCTTACCAAGGGCTGTGAAACGCAGTTTCTGGGCAGGACTGATCTGCCTGAAGTAGAACTTCTGCTGTGGGTGTGCTCCATTGGCCTAGAGCTGCCAGGCGCAAACGGCTGCCTTGTGTCCAAAGGGAGAGAGAGGCCCCAAAGCATCTTGCTTCCAGCTCTGTGGGAAGCTAAAGCAACTGGCTCTCCACAGTGCTCTCACAGCCTACCGGGAACATCTCTTACCAAGGCCTGTGAAACGCAGTTTCTTGGCAGGCCTGATCTGGCTGAAGTAGAACTCCTGCTCTGGGCGTGCTACTTTGGCCTAGAGCTGCCAGGCCCAAAGGGCCGCCTTGTTTCCAAAGGGGCTGAGAGTCCCCAAAGTATCTTGCTTCCAAATCTTTGGGAAGCTAAGAAACAACTGGCTCTGCACAGTGCTCTCACAGCCTACCGGCAACCTGACAGAGAAAGGCCTGTGAGACGCAGTTTCTTGGAAGGCCTGATCTGGCTGAGGTAGAACTTCTGCTCTGGGTGTACTCCATTGGCCTAGGGCTGCCAGGCCCAAAGGGCTGCCTTTATTTCCAAAGTGTGAGAGAGGCCCCAAAGCATCTTGCTTCCTGCTCTCTGGGAAGCTAAAACAACTGGCTCTGCACAGTGCTCTCAAAGCCAACCGGGAACGTCACATACAAAGGCCTGTGAAACGCAGCTTCTTGACAGGCCTTATCTGGCTGAGGTAGAACTTGTGCTCTGGGTGTGCTACTTTGCCCTAGAGCTGCCAGGCACAAAGGCTGCTTTGTTTCCAAAGGGGGAGAGAGGCCCCAAATCATGTTGCTTCCAGCTGTTTTTGAAGCTAAGAAACAACTCGCTCTGCCAGGTACTCTTACAGCCTTCCGGGAACACCTCTTACGAAGGCCTGTGAAAAGCAGTTTCTTGGCAGGCCTGATCTGGCTGAGGTAGAACTTCTGCTCTGGGTGTGCTCCAGTGCCCTAGAGCTGAAAGGCGCAAAGGGCTGCCTTGTTTGCAAAGGGGCAGAGAGGCCCCAAAGCATCTTGCTTCCAGCTCATTGGGAAGCTAAGAAACAACTGTCTCTGCCCAGTGCTCTGACAGAGTACCGGGAACATCTCTTACCAAAGCCTTTGAAGCGCAGATTCTTGGCAGGCCTTATCTGGCTGAGGTAGAACTTCTGCTCTGGGTGTGCTCCATTGGCCTAGAGCTGAAAGGCCCAAAGGTTGGCCTTGTTGGCAAAGGCCCAGGGAGCCCCCAAAGCATCTTGCTTCCAGCTCTTCGGGAAGCTAAGAAACAACTGGCTCTGCCCAGTGCTCTTACAGCCTGAGAGAAAATCTCTTACCAAGGCCTGTGAAACGCACTTTGTTGGTGGCCTGATCTAGCTGAAGTAGAACTTCTGCTCTGGGTGTGCTCCATTGGCCTAGAGCTGCCTGGCCCAAAGGGCCGCCTTGTTTGCAAAGGGGCAGAGAGGCCCCAAAGCATCTTGCTTCCAGCTCTTCGGGAAGCTAAGAAACATCTGGCGTTGCCCAGTGCTCTTACAGCCTACCGGGAACATCTCTTACCAAGGCCTGTGAAACGCAGTTTCCTGGCAGGCCTGATCTGGCTGAAGTAGAACTTCTGCTCTGGGTGTGCTCCATTGCCCTAGAGCTGCCAGGCCCAAAGGGCTGCCTTGTTTCCAAAGGGGGAGAGAGGCCCCAAAGCATCTTGCTTCCAGCTCTTCGGGAAGCTAAGAAACATCTGGCGTTGCCCAGTGCTCTTATAGCCTAAGAGAACATCTCTTATCAAGGCCTGTGAAACGCACTTTCTAGGCAGGCCTGATCTGGAAGAAGTAGAACTTCTGCTCTGGTTGTGCTCCATTGCCCTAGAGCTGCCAGACCCAAAGTGCTGCCTTGTTTCCAAAGTGGCAGAGAGGCCCCAAAGCGTCTTGCTTCCAGCTGTTTGGGAAACAAGGAAACAACTGGCTCTGCACCGTGCTCTCACAGCCTACCGGGAACGTCACATACAAAGGCCTCTGAAACGCAGTTCCTTGGCAGGCCTGATCTGGCTGAAGTAGGACTTCTGCTCTGGCTGTGCTCCATTGGCCTACAGCTGAAAGGCCCAAAGGGATGCCTTGTTTGCAAAGGGGCAAAGAGGCCCCAAAGCATCTTGCTTCCAGCTCTTTGGGAAGCTAAGAAACAACTGTCTCTGCGCAGTGCTCTGACAGAGTACCGGCAACATCTCTTACCAAAGCCTTTGAAACGCAGTTTCTTGGCAGGCCTTATCTGGCTGAGGTAGAACTTCTGCTCTGGGTGTGCTCCATTGGCCTAGAGCTGCCTGGTCCAAAGGGCCGCCTTGTTTGCAAAGGGGATGAGAGACCCCAAAGCATCTTGCTTCCAGCTCTTCGGGAAGATAAGAAACATCTGGCGTTGCCCAGTGCTCTTACAGCCTACCGGGAACATCTCTTACCAAGGCCTGTGAAACGCAGTTTGTTGGTGGCCTGAACTGGCCGAAGTAGAACTTCTGCTCTGGGTGTGCTCCACTGGCCTAGAGCTACCTGCCCCAAAGGGCTGCCTTGATTCCAAAGTGAGAGAGTGGCACCAAAGCATCTTGCTTCCAGCTCTTCATGAAGCTAAGAAACATCTGGCGTTGCCCAGTGCTCTTACAGCCTACCGGGAACATCTCTTACCAAGGCCTGTGAAACGCCGTTTCCTGGCAGGCCTGATTTGGCTGAAGTAGAACTTCTGCTCTGGGTGTGCTCCATTGCCATAGAGCTGCCAGGCCCAAGGTGCTGCCTTGTTTCCAAAGGGGCAGAGAGGCCCCAAAGCATCTTGCTTCCAGCTCTCTGGGAAGCTAAGAACCAACTCGCTCTGCCCCGTGCTCTTACAGCCTACCGGGATCATGTCTTTGAAAGGCCTGTGAAACGCAGTTTCTTGGCAGGCCTCATCTGGCTGAAGTAGAACTCCGGCTCTGGGTGTGCTCCATTGCCCTAGAGCTGCCAGGCCCCAAGTGCTGCCCTGTTTCCAAGGGGCAGAGAGGCCCAAAGCATCTTGCTTCCCGGTCTTTGCGAAGCTAAGAAACAACTGGGTCTGCCCAGTGCTCTTACACCTACCGGGAACATCTCTTACGAAGGCCTGTCAAACGCTGTTTCTTTGCAGGCCTGATCAGGCTGAAGTAGAACTCCTGCTCTGCGTGTGCTCCATTGGCCTAGAGCTTCCCGACCCAAAAGGCTGCCTTGTTCCCAAACGGGCAGAGGGGTCCCAAGCATCTTGCTTCCAGCTTTTCAGGAAGGTAAGAAACAACTGGCTCTGCCCAGTGCTCTTACAGCCTACCGGGAACATCTCTTACCAAGGCCTGTGAAACGCAGTTTCCTGGCAGGCCTGATCTGGCTGAAGTAGAACTTCTGCTCTGGGTGTGCTCCATTGCCCTAGAGCTGCCAGGCCCAAAGGGCTGCCTTGTTTCCAAAGACGGAGAGTGGACCCAAAGCATCTTGCTCCCGGCTCTTCGGGAAGCTAAGAAACAGCTGGCTCTGCCCAGTGCTCTTACAGCCTAAGAGAACATCTCTTTGAAAGGCCTGTGAAACGCAGTTTCTTGGCAGGCCTGACCTGGCTGAAGTAGAACTTCTGTTCTGGTTGTGCTACATAGGCCTAGAGCTACCAGGACCTAAGGGCTGCCTTGTTTCCAAAGGGTGAGAGAGGCCCCAAAGCATCTTGCCTCCAGCACTTTGGGAAGCTAAAAAACAACTGGTTCTGCCCAGTGCTCTCACAGCCTACCGTGAACATCTCTTACCAAGGGCTGTGAAACGCAGTTTCTGGGCAGGACTGATCTGCCTGAAGTAGAACTTCTGCTGTGGGTGTGCTCCATTGGCCTAGAGCTGCCAGGCGCAAACGGCTGCCTTGTGTCCAAAGGGAGAGAGAGGCCCCAAAGCATCTTGCTTCCAGCTCTGTGGGAAGCTAAAGCAACTGGCTCTCCACAGTGCTCTCACAGCCTACCGGGAACATCTCTTACCAAGGCCTGTGAAACGCAGTTTCTTGGCAGGCCTGATCTGGCTGAAGTAGAACTCCTGCTCTGGGCGTGCTACTTTGGCCTAGAGCTGCCAGGCCCAAAGGGCCGCCTTGTTTCCAAAGGGGCTGAGAGTCCCCAAAGTATCTTGCTTCCAAATCTTTGGGAAGCTAAGAAACAACTGGCTCTGCACAGTGCTCTCACAGCCTACCGGCAACCTGACAGAGAAAGGCCTGTGAGACGCAGTTTCTTGGAAGGCCTGATCTGGCTGAGGTAGAACTTCTGCTCTGGGTGTACTCCATTGGCCTAGGGCTGCCAGGCCCAAAGGGCTGCCTTTATTTCCAAAGTGTGAGAGAGGCCCCAAAGCATCTTGCTTCCTGCTCTCTGGGAAGCTAAAACAACTGGCTCTGCACAGTGCTCTCAAAGCCAACCGGGAACGTCACATACAAAGGCCTGTGAAACGCAGCTTCTTGACAGGCCTTATCTGGCTGAGGTAGAACTTGTGCTCTGGGTGTGCTACTTTGGCCTAGAGCTGCCAGGCACAAAGGCTGCTTTGTTTCCAAAGGGGGAGAGAGGCCCCAAATCATGTTGCTTCCAGCTGTTTTTGAAGCTACGAAACAACTCGCTCTGCCAGGTACTCTTACAGCCTTCCGGGAACACCTCTTACGAAGGCCTGTGAAAAGCAGTTTCTTGGCAGGCCTGATCTGGCTGAGGTAGAACTTCTGCTCTGGGTGTGCTCCATTGCCCTAGAGCTGAAAGGCGCAAAGGGCTGCCTTGTTTGCAAAGGGGCAGAGAGGCCCCAAAGCATCTTGCTTCCAGCTCATTGGGAAGCTAAGAAACAACTGTCTCTGCCCAGTGCTCTGACAGAGTACCGGGAACATCTCTTACCAAAGCCTTTGAAACGCAGTTTCTTGGCAGGCCTTATCTGGCTGAGGTAGAACTTCTGCTCTGGGTGTGCTCCATTGGCCTAGAGCTGAAAGGCCCAAAGGTCGGCCTTGTTGGCAAAGGGGCAGGGAGCCCCCAAAGCATCTTGCTTCCAGCTCTTCGGGAAGCTAAGAAACAACTGGCTCTGCCCAGTGCTCTTACAGCCTGAGAGAAAATCTCTTACCAAGGCCTGTGAAACGCACTTTGTTGGTGGCCTGATCTAGCTGAAGTAGAACTTCTGCTCTGGGTGTGCTCCATTGGCCTAGAGCTGCCTGGCCCAAAGGGCCGCCTTGTTTGCAAAGGGGCAGAGAGGCCCCAAAGCATCTTGCTTCCAGCTCTTCAGGAAGCTAAGAAACATCTGGCGTTGCCCAGTGCTCTTACAGCCTACCGGGAACATCTCTTACCAAGGCCTGTGAAACGCCGTTTCCTGGCAGGCCTGATTTGGCTGAAGTAGAACTTCTGCTCTGGGTGTGCTCCATTGCCCTAGAGCTGCCAGGCCCAAGGTGCTGCCTTGTTTCCAAAGGGGCAGAGAGGCCCCAAAGCATCTTGCTTCCAGCTCTCTGGGAAGCTAAGAACCAACTCGCTCTGCCCCGTGCTCTTACAGCCTACCGGGAACATGTCTTTGAAAGGCCTGTGAAACGCAGTTTCTTGGCAGGCCTCATCTGGCTGAAGTAGAACTCCGGCTCTGGGTGTGCTCCATTGCCCTAGAGCTGCCAGGCCCCAAGTGCTGCCCTGTTTCCAAGGGGCAGAGAGGCCCAAAGCATCTTGCTTCCCGGTCTTTGCGAAGCTAAGAAACAACTGGCTCTGCCCAGTGCTCTTACACCTACCGGGAACATCTCTTACCAAGGCCTGTCAAACGCTGTTTCTTTGCAGGCCTGATCAGGCTGAAGTAGAACTCCTGCTCTGCGTGTGCTCCATTGGCCTAGAGCTTCCCGACCCAAAAGGCTGCCTTGTTCCCAAACGGGCAGAGGGGTCCCAAGCGTCTTGCTTCCAGCTTTTCAGGAAGGTAAGAAACAACTGGCTCTGCCCAGTGCTCTTACAGCCTACCGGGAACATCTCTTACCAAGGCCTGTGAAACACAGTTTCTTAGCAGGCCTGATCTGGCTGAAGTAGAACTCCTGCTCTGGGCGTGCTACTTTGGCCTAGAGCTGCCAGGCCCAAAGGGCCGCCTTGTTTCCAAAGGGGCTGACAGTCCCCAAAGTATCTTGCTTCCAAATCTTTGGGAAGCTAAGAAACAACTGGCTCTGCACAGTGCTCTCACAGCCTACCGGCAACGTGACAGAGAAAGGCCTGTGAGACGCAGTTTCTTGGAAGGCCTGATCTGGCTGAGGTAGAACTTCTGCTCTGGGTGTACTCCATTGGCCTAGGGCTGCCAGGCCCAAAGGGCTGCCTTTATTTCCTAAGTGTGAGAGAGGCCCCAAAGCATCTTGCTTCCTGCTCTCTGGGAAGCTAAAACAACTGGCTCTGCACAGTGCTCTCAAAGCCAACCGGGAACGTCACATACAAAGGCCTGTGAAACGCAGCTTCTTGACAGGCCTTATCTGGCTGAGGTAGAACTTGTGCTCTGGGTGTGCTAATTTGCCCTAGAGCTGCCAGGCACAAAGGCTGCTTTGTTTCCAAAGGGGGAGAGAGGCCCCAAATCATGTTGCTTCCAGCTGTTTTTGAAGCTAAGAAACAACTCGCTCTGCCAGGTACTCTTACAGCCTTCCGGGAACACCTCTTACGAAGGCCTGTGAAAAGCAGTTTCTTGGCAGGCCTGATCTGGCTGAGGTAGAACTTCTGCTCTGGGTGTGCTCCATTGCCCTAGAGCTGAAAGGCCCAAAGGGATGCCTTGTTTGCAAAGGGGCAGAGAGGCCCCAAAGCATCTTGCTTCCAGCTCATTGGGAAGCTAAGAAACAACTGTCTCTGCCCAGTGCTCTGACAGAGTACCGGGAACATCTCTTACCAAAGCCTTTGAAACGCAGTTTCTTGGCAGGCCTTATCTGGCTGAGGTAGAACTTCTGCTCTGGGTGTGCTCCATTGGCCTAGAGCTGAAAGGCCCAAAGGTCGGCCTTGTTGGCAAAGGGGCAGTGAGCCCCCAAAGCATCTTGCTTCCAGCTCTTCGGGAAGCTAAGAAACAACTGGCTCTGCCCAGTGCTCTTACAGCCTGAGAGAAAATCTCTTACCAAGGCCTGTGAAACGCACTTTGTTGGTGGCCTGATCTAGCTGAAGTAGAACTTCTGCTCTGGGTGTGCTCCATTGCCTAGAGCTGCCTGGCCCAAAGGGCCGCCTTGTTTGCAAAGGGGCAGAGAGGCCCCAAAGCATCTTGCTTCCAGCTCTTCGGGAAGCTAAGAAACATCTGGCGTTGCCCAGTGCTCTTACAGCCTACCGGGAACATCTCTTACCAAGGCCTGTGAAACGCAGTTTGTTGGTGGCCTGAACTGGCCGAAGTAGAACTTCTGCTCTGGGTGTGCTCCACTGGCCTGGAGCTACCTGCCCCAAAGGGCTGCCTTGATTCCAAAGTGAGAGAGTGGCACCAAAGCATCTTGCTTCCAGCTCTTCGGGAAGCTAAGAAACATCTGGCGTTGCCCAGTGCTCTTACAGCCTACCGGGAACATCTCTTACCAAGGCCTGTGAAACGCCGTTTCCTGGCAGGCCTGATTTGGCTGAAGTAGAACTTCTGCTCTGGGTGTGCTCCATTGCCCTAGAGCTGCCATGCCCAAGGTGCTGCCTTGTTTCCAAAGGGGCAGAGAGGCCCCAAAGCATCTTGCTTCCAGCTCTCTGGGAAGCTAAGAACCAACTCGCTCTGCCCCGTGCTCTTACAGCCTACCGGGAACATGTCTTTGAAAGGCCTGTGAAACGCAGTTTCTTGGCAGGCCTCATCTGGCTGAAGTAGAACTCCGGCTCTGGGTGTGCTCCATTGCCCTAGAGCTGCCAGGCCCCAAGTGCTGCCCTGTTTCCAAGGGGCAGAGAGGCCCAAAGCATCTTGCTTCCCGGTCTTTGCGAAGCTAAGAAACAACTGGCTCTGCCCAGTGCTCTTACACCTACCGGGAACATCTCTTACCAAGGCCTGTCAAACGCTGTTTCTTTGCAGGCCTGATCAGGCTGAAGTAGAACTCCTGCTCTGCGTGTGCTCCATTGGCCTAGAGCTTCCCGACCCAAAAGGCTGCCTTGTTCCCAAACGGGCAGAGGGGTCCCAAGCGTCTTGCTTCCAGCTTTTCAGGAAGGTAAGAAACAACTGGCTCTGCCCAGTGCTCTTACAGCCTACCGGGAACATCTCTTACCAAGGCCTGTGAAACGCAGTTTCTTGGCAGGCCTGATCTGGCTGAAGTAGAACTCCTGCTCTGGGCGTGCTACTTTGGCCTAGAGCTGCCAGGCCCAAAGGGCCGCCTTGTTTCCAAAGGGGCTGACAGTCCCCAAAGTATCTTGCTTCCAAATCTTTGGGAAGCTAAGAAACAACTGGCTCTGCACAGTGCTCTCACAGCCTACCGGCAACGTGACAGAGAAAGGCCTGTGAGACGCAGTTTCTTGGAAGGCCTGATCTGGCTGAGGTAGAACTTCTGCTCTGGGTGTACTCCATTGGCCTAGGGCTGCCAGGCCCAAAGGGCTGCCTTTATTTCCTAAGTGTGAGAGAGGCCCCAAAGCATCTTGCTTCCTGCTCTCTGGGAAGCTAAAACAACTGGCTCTGCACAGTGCTCTCAAAGCCAACCGGGAACGTCACATACAAAGGCCTGTGAAACGCAGCTTCTTGACAGGCCTTATCTGGCTGAGGTAGAACTTGTGCTCTGGGTGTGCTAATTTGCCCTAGAGCTGCCAGGCACAAAGGCTGCTTTGTTTCCAAAGGGGGAGAGAGGCCCCAAATCATGTTGCTTCCAGCTGTTTTTGAAGCTAAGAAACAACTCGCTCTGCCAGGTACTCTTACAGCCTTCCGGGAACACCTCTTACGAAGGCCTGTGAAAAGCAGTTTCTTGGCAGGCCTGATCTGGCTGAGGTAGAACTTCTGCTCTGGGTGTGCTCCATTGCCCTAGAGCTGAAAGGCCCAAAGGGATGCCTTGTTTGCAAAGGGGCAGAGAGGCCCCAAAGCATCTTGCTTCCAGCTCATTGGGAAGCTAAGAAACAACTGTCTCTGCCCAGTGCTCTGACAGAGTACCGGGAACATCTCTTACCAAAGCCTTTGAAACGCAGTTTCTTGGCAGGCCTTATCTGGCTGAGGTAGAACTTCTGCTCTGGGTGTGCTCCATTGGCCTAGAGCTGAAAGGCCCAAAGGTCGGCCTTGTTGGCAAAGGGGCAGTGAGCCCCCAAAGCATCTTGCTTCCAGCTCTTCGGGAAGCTAAGAAACAACTGGCTCTGCCCAGTGCTCTTACAGCCTGAGAGAAAATCTCTTACCAAGGCCTGTGAAACGCACTTTGTTGGTGGCCTGATCTAGCTGAAGTAGAACTTCTGCTCTGGGTGTGCTCCATTGGCCTAGAGCTGCCTGGCCCAAAGGGCCGCCTTGTTTGCAAAGGGGCAGAGAGGCCCCAAAGCATCTTGCTTCCAGCTCTTCGGGAAGCTAAGAAACATCTGGCGTTGCCCAGTGCTCTTACAGCCTACCGGGAACATCTCTTACCAAGGCCTGTGAAACGCAGTTTGTTGGTGGCCTGAACTGGCCGAAGTAGAACTTCTGCTCTGGGTGTGCTCCACTGGCCTGGAGCTACCTGCCCCAAAGGGCTGCCTTGATTCCAAAGTGAGAGAGTGGCACCAAAGCATCTTGCTTCCAGCTCTTCGGGAAGCTAAGAAACATCTGGCGTTGCCCAGTGCTCTTACAGCCTACCGGGAACATCTCTTACCAAGGCCTGTGAAACGCCGTTTCCTGGCAGGCCTGATTTGGCTGAAGTAGAACTTCTGCTCTGGGTGTGCTCCATTGCCCTAGAGCTGCCATGCCCAAGGTGCTGCCTTGTTTCCAAAGGGGCAGAGAGGCCCCAAAGCATCTTGCTTCCAGCTCTCTGGGAAGCTAAGAACCAACTCGCTCTGCCCCGTGCTCTTACAGCCTACCGGGAACATGTCTTTGAAAGGCCTGTGAAACGCAGTTTCTTGGCAGGCCTCATCTGGCTGAAGTAGAACTCCGGCTCTGGGTGTGCTCCATTGCCCTAGAGCTGCCAGGCCCCAAGTGCTGCCCTGTTTCCAAGGGGCAGAGAGGCCCAAAGCATCTTGCTTCCCGGTCTTTGCGAAGCTAAGAAACAACTGGCTCTGCCCAGTGCTCTTACACCTACCGGGAACATCTCTTACCAAGGCCTGTCAAACGCTGTTTCTTTGCAGGCCTGATCAGGCTGAAGTAGAACTCCTGCTCTGCGTGTGCTCCATTGGCCTAGAGCTTCCCGACCCAAAAGGCTGCCTTGTTCCCAAACGGGCAGAGGGGTCCCAAGCGTCTTGCTTCCAGCTTTTCAGGAAGGTAAGAAACAACTGGCTCTGCCCAGTGCTCTTACAGCCTACCGGGAACATCTCTTACCAAGGCCTGTGAAACGCAGTTTCTTGGCAGGCCTGATCTGGCTGAAGTAGAACTCCTGCTCTGGGCGTGCTACTTTGGCCTAGAGCTGCCAGGCCCAAAGGGCCGCCTTGTTTCCAAAGGGGCTGACAGTCCCCAAAGTATCTTGCTTCCAAATCTTTGGGAAGCTAAGAAACAACTGGCTCTGCACAGTGCTCTCACAGCCTACCGGCAACGTGACAGAGAAAGGCCTGTGAGACGCAGTTTCTTGGAAGGCCTGATCTGGCTGAGGTAGAACTTCTGCTCTGGGTGTACTCCATTGGCCTAGGGCTGCCAGGCCCAAAGGGCTGCCTTTATTTCCTAAGTGTGAGAGAGGCCCCAAAGCATCTTGCTTCCTGCTCTCTGGGAAGCTAAAACAACTGGCTCTGCACAGTGCTCTCAAAGCCAACCGGGAACGTCACATACAAAGGCCTGTGAAACGCAGCTTCTTGACAGGCCTTATCTGGCTGAGGTAGAACTTGTGCTCTGGGTGTGCTAATTTGCCCTAGAGCTGCCAGGCACAAAGGCTGCTTTGTTTCCAAAGGGGGAGAGAGGCCCCAAATCATGTTGCTTCCAGCTGTTTTTGAAGCTAAGAAACAACTCGCTCTGCCAGGTACTCTTACAGCCTTCCGGGAACACCTCTTACGAAGGCCTGTGAAAAGCAGTTTCTTGGCAGGCCTGATCTGGCTGAGGTAGAACTTCTGCTCTGGGTGTGCTCCATTGCCCTAGAGCTGAAAGGCCCAAAGGGATGCCTTGTTTGCAAAGGGGCAGAGAGGCCCCAAAGCATCTTGCTTCCAGCTCATTGGGAAGCTAAGAAACAACTGTCTCTGCCCAGTGCTCTGACAGAGTACCGGGAACATCTCTTACCAAAGCCTTTGAAACGCAGTTTCTTGGCAGGCCTTATCTGGCTGAGGTAGAACTTCTGCTCTGGGTGTGCTCCATTGGCCTAGAGCTGAAAGGCCCAAAGGTCGGCCTTGTTGGCAAAGGGGCAGTGAGCCCCCAAAGCATCTTGCTTCCAGCTCTTCGGGAAGCTAAGAAACAACTGGCTCTGCCCAGTGCTCTTACAGCCTGAGAGAAAATCTCTTACCAAGGCCTGTGAAACGCACTTTGTTGGTGGCCTGATCTAGCTGAAGTAGAACTTCTGCTCTGGGTGTGCTCCATTGGCCTAGAGCTGCCTGGCCCAAAGGGCCGCCTTGTTTGCAAAGGGGCAGAGAGGCCCCAAAGCATCTTGCTTCCAGCTCTTCGGGAAGCTAAGAAACATCTGGCGTTGCCCAGTGCTCTTACAGCCTACCGGGAACATCTCTTACCAAGGCCTGTGAAACGCAGTTTGTTGGTGGCCTGAACTGGCCGAAGTAGAACTTCTGCTCTGGGTGTGCTCCACTGGCCTGGAGCTACCTGCCCCAAAGGGCTGCCTTGATTCCAAAGTGAGAGAGTGGCACCAAAGCATCTTGCTTCCAGCTCTTCGGGAAGCTAAGAAACATCTGGCGTTGCCCAGTGCTCTTACAGCCTACCGGGAACATCTCTTACCAAGGCCTGTGAAACGCCGTTTCCTGGCAGGCCTGATTTGGCTGAAGTAGAACTTCTGCTCTGGGTGTGCTCCATTGCCCTAGAGCTGCCATGCCCAAGGTGCTGCCTTGTTTCCAAAGGGGCAGAGAGGCCCCAAAGCATCTTGCTTCCAGCTCTCTGGGAAGCTAAGAACCAACTCGCTCTGCCCCGTGCTCTTACAGCCTACCGGGAACATGTCTTTGAAAGGCCTGTGAAACGCAGTTTCTTGGCAGGCCTCATCTGGCTGAAGTAGAACTCCGGCTCTGGGTGTGCTCCATTGCCCTAGAGCTGCCAGGCCCCAAGTGCTGCCCTGTTTCCAAGGGGCAGAGAGGCCCAAAGCATCTTGCTTCCCGGTCTTTGCGAAGCTAAGAAACAACTGGCTCTGCCCAGTGCTCTTACACCTACCGGGAACATCTCTTACCAAGGCCTGTCAAACGCTGTTTCTTTGCAGGCCTGATCAGGCTGAAGTAGAACTCCTGCTCTGCGTGTGCTCCATTGGCCTAGAGCTTCCCGACCCAAAAGGCTGCCTTGTTCCCAAACGGGCAGAGGGGTCCCAAGCGTCTTGCTTCCAGCTTTTCAGGAAGGTAAGAAACAACTGGCTCTGCCCAGTGCTCTTACAGCCTACCGGGAACATCTCTTACCAAGGCCTGTGAAACGCAGTTTCTTGGCAGGCCTGATCTGGCTGAAGTAGAACTCCTGCTCTGGGCGTGCTACTTTGGCCTAGAGCTGCCAGGCCCAAAGGGCCGCCTTGTTTCCAAAGGGGCTGACAGTCCCCAAAGTATCTTGCTTCCAAATCTTTGGGAAGCTAAGAAACAACTGGCTCTGCACAGTGCTCTCACAGCCTACCGGCAACGTGACAGAGAAAGGCCTGTGAGACGCAGTTTCTTGGAAGGCCTGATCTGGCTGAGGTAGAACTTCTGCTCTGGGTGTACTCCATTGGCCTAGGGCTGCCAGGCCCAAAGGGCTGCCTTTATTTCCTAAGTGTGAGAGAGGCCCCAAAGCATCTTGCTTCCTGCTCTCTGGGAAGCTAAAACAACTGGCTCTGCACAGTGCTCTCAAAGCCAACCGGGAACGTCACATACAAAGGCCTGTGAAACGCAGCTTCTTGACAGGCCTTATCTGGCTGAGGTAGAACTTGTGCTCTGGGTGTGCTACTTTGGCCTAGAGCTGCCAGGCACAAAGGCTGCTTTGTTTCCAAAGGGGGAGAGAGGCCCCAAATCATGTTGCTTCCAGCTGTTTTTGAAGCTAAGAAACAACTCGCTCTGCCAGGTACTCTTACAGCCTTCCGGGAACACCTCTTACGAAGGCCTGTGAAAAGCAGGTTCTTGGCAGGCCTGATCTGGCTGAGGTAGAACTTCTGCTCTGGGTGTGCTCCATTGCCCTAGAGCTGAAAGGCCCAAAGGGATGCCTTGTTTGCAAAGGGGCAGAGAGGCCCCAAAGCATCTTGCTTCCAGCTCATTGGGAAGCTAAGAAACAACTGTCTCTGCCCAGTGCTCTGACAGAGTACCGGGAACATCTCTTACCAAAGCCTTTGAAACGCAGTTTCTTGGCAGGCCTTATCTGGCTGAGGTAGAACTTCTGCTCTGGGTGTGCTCCATTGGCCTAGAGCTGAAAGGCCCAAAGGTCGGCCTTGTTGGCAAAGGGGCAGTGAGCCCCCAAAGCATCTTGCTTCCAGCTCTTCGGGAAGCTAAGAAACAACTGGCTCTGCCCAGTGCTCTTACAGCCTGAGAGAAAATCTCTTACCAAGGCCTGTGAAACGCACTTTGTTGGTGGCCTGATCTAGCTGAAGTAGAACTTCTGCTCTGGGTGTGCTCCATTGGCCTAGAGCTGAAAGGCCCAAAGGTCGGCCTTGTTGGCAAAGGGGCAGTGAGCCCCCAAAGCATCTTGCTTCCAGCTCTTCGGGAAGCTAAGAAACAACTGGCTCTGCCCAGTGCTCTTACAGCCTGAGAGAAAATCTCTTACCAAGGCCTGTGAAACGCACTTTGTTGGTGGCCTGATCTAGCTGAAGTAGAACTTCTGCTCTGGGTGTGCTCCATTGGCCTAGAGCTGCCTGGCCCAAAGGGCCGCCTTGTTTGCAAAGGGGCAGAGAGGCCCCAAAGCATCTTGCTTCCAGCTCTTCGGGAAGCTAAGAAACATCTGGCGTTGCCCAGTGCTCTTACAGCCTACCGGGAACATCTCTTACCAAGGCCTGTGAAACGCAGTTTGTTGGTGGCCTGAACTGGCCGAAGTAGAACTTCTGCTCTGGGTGTGCTCCACTGGCCTGGAGCTACCTGCCCCAAAGGGCTGCCTTGATTCCAAAGTGAGAGAGTGGCACCAAAGCATCTTGCTTCCAGCTCTTCGGGAAGCTAAGAAACATCTGGCGTTGCCCAGTGCTCTTACAGCCTACCGGGAACATCTCTTACCAAGGCCTGTGAAACGCCGTTTCCTGGCAGGCCTGATTTGGCTGAAGTAGAACTTCTGCTCTGGGTGTGCTCCATTGCCCTAGAGCTGCCAGGCCCAAGGTGCTGCCTTGTTTCCAAAGGGGCAGAGAGGCCCCAAAGCATCTTGCTTCCAGCTCTCTGGGAAGCTAAGAACCAACTCGCTCTGCCCCGTGCTCTTACAGCCTACCGGGAACATGTCTTTGAGAGGCCTGTGAAACGCAGTTTCTTGGCAGGCCTCATCTGGCTGAAGTAGAACTCCGGCTCTGGGTGTGCTCCATTGCCCTAGAGCTGCCAGGCCCCAAGTGCTGCCCTGTTTCCAAGGGGCAGAGAGGCCCAAAGCATCTTGCTTCCCGGTCTTTGCGAAGCTAAGAAACAACTGGCTCTGCCCAGTGCTCTTACACCTACCAGGAACATCTCTTACCAAGGCCTGTCAAACGCTGTTTCTTTGCAGGCCTGATCAGGCTGAAGTAGAACTCCTGCTCTGCGTGTGCTCCATTGGCCTAGAGCTTCCCGACCCAAAAGGCTGCCTTGTTCCCAAACGGGCAGAGGGGTCCCAAGCGTCTTGCTTCCAGCTTTTCAGGAAGGTAAGAAACAACTGGCTCTGCCCAGTGCTCTTACAGCCTACCGGGAACATCTCTTACCAAGGCCTGTGAAACGCAGTTTCTTGGCAGGCCTGATCTGGCTGAAGTAGAACTCCTGCTCTGGGCGTGCTACTTTGGCCTAGAGCTGCCAGGCCCAAAGGGCCGCCTTGTTTCCAAAGGGGCTGACAGTCCCCAAAGTATCTTGCTTCCAAATCTTTGGGAAGCTAAGAAACAACTGGCTCTGCACAGTGCTCTCACAGCCTACCGGCAACGTGACAGAGAAAGGCCTGTGAGACGCAGTTTCTTGGAAGGCCTGATCTGGCTGAGGTAGAACTTCTGCTCTGGGTGTACTCCATTGGCCTAGGGCTGCCAGGCCCAAAGGGCTGCCTTTATTTCCTAAGTGTGAGAGAGGCCCCAAAGCATCTTGCTTCCTGCTCTCTGGGAAGCTAAAACAACTGGCTCTGCACAGTGCTCTCAAAGCCAACCGGGAACGTCACATACAAAGGCCTGTGAAACGCAGCTTCTTGACAGGCCTTATCTGGCTGAGGTAGAACTTGTGCTCTGGGTGTGCTACTTTGGCCTAGAGCTGCCAGGCACAAAGGCTGCTTTGTTTCCAAAGGGGGAGAGAGGCCCCAAATCATGTTGCTTCCAGCTGTTTTTGAAGCTAAGAAACAACTCGCTCTGCCAGGTACTCTTACAGCCTTCCGGGAACACCTCTTACGAAGGCCTGTGAAAAGCAGTTTCTTGGCAGGCCTGATCTGGCTGAGGTAGAACTTCTGCTCTGGGTGTGCTCCATTGCCCTAGAGCTGAAAGGCCCAAAGGGATGCCTTGTTTGCAAAGGGGCAGAGAGGCCCCAAAGCATCTTGCTTCCAGCTCATTGGGAAGCTAAGAAACAACTGTCTCTGCCCAGTGCTCTGACAGAGTACCGGGAACATCTCTTACCAAAGCCTTTGAAACGCAGTTTCTTGGCAGGCCTTATCTGGCTGAGGTAGAACTTCTGCTCTGGGTGTGCTCCATTGGCCTAGAGCTGAAAGGCCCAAAGGTCGGCCTTGTTGGCAAAGGGGCAGGGAGCCCCCAAAGCATCTTGCTTCCAGCTCTTCGGGAAGCTAAGAAACAACTGGCTCTGCCCAGTGCTCTTACAGCCTGAGAGAAAATCTCTTACCAAGGCCTGTGAAACGCACTTTGTTGGTGGCCTGATCTAGCTGAAGTAGAACTTCTGCTCTGGGTGTGCTCCATTGGCCTAGAGCTGCCTAGCCCAAAGGGCCGCCTTGTTGGCAAAGGGGCAGAGAGGCCCCAAAGCATCTTGCTTCCAGCTCTTCGGGAAGCTAAGAAACATCTGGCGTTGCCCAGTGCTCTTACAGCCTACCGGGAAAATCTCTTACCAAGGCCTGTGAAACGCAGTTTGATGGTGGCCTGAACTGGCCGAAGTAGAACTTCTGCTCTGGGTGTGCTCCACTGGCCTGGAGCTACCTGCCCCAAAGGGCTGCCTTGATTCCAAAGTGAGAGAGTGGCACCAAAGCATCTTGCTTCCAGCTCTTCGGGAAGCTAAGAAACATCTGGCGTTGCCCAGTGCTCTTACAGCCTACCGGGAACATCTCTTACCAAGGCCTGTGAAACGCCGTTTCCTGGCAGGCCTGATTTGGCTGAAGTAGAACTTCTGCTCTGGGTGTGCTCCATTGCCCTAGAGCTGCCAGGCCCAAGGTGCTGCCTTGTTTCCAAAGGGGCAGAGAGGCCCCAAAGCATCTTGCTTCCAGCTCTCTGGGAAGCTAAGAACCAACTCGCTCTGCCCCGTGCTCTTACAGCCTACCGGGACCATATCTTTGAGAGGCCTGTGAAACGCAGTTTCTTGGCAGGCCTCATCTGGCTGAAGTAGAACTCCGGCTCTGGGTGTGCTCCATTGCCCTAGAGCTGCCAGGCCCCAAGTGCTGCCCTGTTTCCAAGGGGCAGAGAGGCCCAAAGCATCTTGCTTCCCGGTCTTTGCGAAGCTAAGAAACAACTGGCTCTGCCCAGTGCTCTTACACCTACCGGGAACATCTCTTACCAAGGCCTGTCAAACGCTGTTTCTTTGCAGGCCTGATCAGGCTGAAGTAGAACTCCTGCTCTGCGTGTGCTCCATTGGCCTAGAGCTTCCCGACCCAAAAGGCTGCCTTGTTCCCAAACGGGCAGAGGGGTCCCAAGCGTCTTGCTTCCAGCTTTTCAGGAAGGTAAGAAACAACTGGCTCTGCCCAGTGCTCTTACAGCCTACCGGGAACATCTCTTACCAAGGCCTGTGAAACGCAGTTTCTTGGCAGGCCTGATCTGGCTGAAGTAGAACTCCTGCTCTGGGCGTGCTACTTTGGCCTAGAGCTGCCAGGCCCAAAGGGCCGCCTTGTTTCCAAAGGGGCTGACAGTCCCCAAAGTATCTTGCTTCCAAATCTTTGGGAAGCTAAGAAACAACTGGCTCTGCACAGTGCTCTCACAGCCTACCGGCAACGTGACAGAGAAAGGCCTGTGAGACGCAGTTTCTTGGAAGGCCTGATCTGGCTGAGGTAGAACTTCTGCTCTGGGTGTACTCCATTGGCCTAGGGCTGCCAGGCCCAAAGGGCTGCCTTTATTTCCTAAGTGTGAGAGAGGCCCCAAAGCATCTTGCTTCCTGCTCTCTGGGAAGCTAAAACAACTGGCTCTGCACAGTGCTCTCAAAGCCAACCGGGAACGTCACATACAAAGGCCTGTGAAACGCAGCTTCTTGACAGGCCTTATCTGGCTGAGGTAGAACTTGTGCTCTGGGTGTGCTACTTTGGCCTAGAGCTGCCAGGCACAAAGGCTGCTTTGTTTCCAAAGGGGGAGAGAGGCCCCAAATCATGTTGCTTCCAGCTGTTTTTGAAGCTAAGAAACAACTCGCTCTGCCAGGTACTCTTACAGCCTTCCGGGAACACCTCTTACGAAGGCCTGTGAAAAGCAGTTTCTTGGCAGGCCTGATCTGGCTGAGGTAGAACTTCTGCTCTGGGTGTGCTCCATTGCCCTAGAGCTGAAAGGCCCAAAGGGATGCCTTGTTTGCAAAGGGGCAGAGAGGCCCCAAAGCATCTTGCTTCCAGCTCATTGGGAAGCTAAGAAACAACTGTCTCTGCCCAGTGCTCTGACAGAGTACCGGGAACATCTCTTACCAAAGCCTTTGAAACGCAGTTTCTTGGCAGGCCTTATCTGGCTGAGGTAGAACTTCTGCTCTGGGTGTGCTCCATTGGCCTAGAGCTGAAAGGCCCAAAGGTCGGCCTTGTTGGCAAAGGGGCAGGGAGCCCCCAAAGCATCTTGCTTCCAGCTCTTCGGGAAGCTAAGAAACAACTGGCTCTGCCCAGTGCTCTTACAGCCTGAGAGAAAATCTCTTACCAAGGCCTGTGAAACGCACTTTGTTGGTGGCCTGATCTAGCTGAAGTAGAACTTCTGCTCTGGGTGTGCTCCATTGGCCTAGAGCTGCCTAGCCCAAAGGGCCGCCTTGTTGGCAAAGGGGCAGAGAGGCCCCAAAGCATCTTGCTTCCAGCTCTTCGGGAAGCTAAGAAACATCTGGCGTTGCCCAGTGCTCTTACAGCCTACCGGGAAAATCTCTTACCAAGGCCTGTGAAACGCAGTTTGATGGTGGCCTGAACTGGCCGAAGTAGAACTTCTGCTCTGGGTGTGCTCCACTGGCCTGGAGCTACCTGCCCCAAAGGGCTGCCTTGATTCCAAAGTGAGAGAGTGGCACCAAAGCATCTTGCTTCCAGCTCTTCGGGAAGCTAAGAAACATCTGGCGTTGCCCAGTGCTCTTACAGCCTACCGGGAACATCTCTTACCAAGGCCTGTGAAACGCCGTTTCCTGGCAGGCCTGATTTGGCTGAAGTAGAACTTCTGCTCTGGGTGTGCTCCATTGCCCTAGAGCTGCCAGGCCCAAGGTGCTGCCTTGTTTCCAAAGGGGCAGAGAGGCCCCAAAGCATCTTGCTTCCAGCTCTCTGGGAAGCTAAGAACCAACTCGCTCTGCCCCGTGCTCTTACAGCCTACCGGGACCATATCTTTGAGAGGCCTGTGAAACGCAGTTTCTTGGCAGGCCTCATCTGGCTGAAGTAGAACTCCGGCTCTGGGTGTGCTCCATTGCCCTAGAGCTGCCAGGCCCCAAGTGCTGCCCTGTTTCCAAGGGGCAGAGAGGCCCAAAGCATCTTGCTTCCCGGTCTTTGCGAAGCTAAGAAACAACTGGCTCTGCCCAGTGCTCTTACACCTACCGGGAACATCTCTTACCAAGGCCTGTCAAACGCTGTTTCTTTGCAGGCCTGATCAGGCTGAAGTAGAACTCCTGCTCTGCGTGTGCTCCATTGGCCTAGAGCTTCCCGACCCAAAAGGCTGCCTTGTTCCCAAACGGGCAGAGGGGTCCCAAGCGTCTTGCTTCCAGCTTTTCAGGAAGGTAAGAAACAACTGGCTCTGCCCAGTGTTCTTACAGCCTACCGGGAACATCTCTTACCAAGGCCTGTGAAACGCAGTTTCTTGGCAGGCCTGATCTGGCTGAAGTAGAACTCCTGCTCTGGGCGTGCTACTTTGGCCTAGAGCTGCCAGGCCCAAAGGGCCGCCTTGTTTCCAAAGGGGCTGACAGTCCCCAAAGTATCTTGCTTCCAAATCTTTGGGAAGCTAAGAAACAACTGGCTCTGCACAGTGCTCTCACAGCCTACCGGCAACGTGACAGAGAAAGGCCTGTGAGACGCAGTTTCTTGGAAGGCCTGATCTGGCTGAGGTAGAACTTCTGCTCTGGGTGTACTCCATTGGCCTAGGGCTGCCAGGCCCAAAGGGCTGCCTTTATTTCCTAAGTGTGAGAGAGGCCCCAAAGCATCTTGCTTCCTGCTCTCTGGGAAGCTAAAACAACTGGCTCTGCACAGTGCTCTCAAAGCCAACCGGGAACGTCACATACAAAGGCCTGTGAAACGCAGCTTCTTGACAGGCCTTATCTGGCTGAGGTAGAACTTGTGCTCTGGGTGTGCTAATTTGCCCTAGAGCTGCCAGGCACAAAGGCTGCTTTGTTTCCAAAGGGGGAGAGAGGCCCCAAATCATGTTGCTTCCAGCTGTTTTTGAAGCTAAGAAACAACTCGCTCTGCCAGGTACTCTTACAGCCTTCCGGGAACACCTCTTACGAAGGCCTGTGAAAAGCAGTTTCTTGGCAGGCCTGATCTGGCTGAGGTAGAACTTCTGCTCTGGGTGTGCTCCATTGCCCTAGAGCTGAAAGGCCCAAAGGGATGCCTTGTTTGCAAAGGGGCAGAGAGGCCCCAAAGCATCTTGCTTCCAGCTCATTGGGAAGCTAAGAAACAACTGTCTCTGCCCAGTGCTCTGACAGAGTACCGGGAACATCTCTTACCAAAGCCTTTGAAACGCAGTTTCTTGGCAGGCCTTATCTGGCTGAGGTAGAACTTCTGCTCTGGGTGTGCTCCATTGGCCTAGAGCTGAAAGGCCCAAAGGTCGGCCTTGTTGGCAAAGGGGCAGTGAGCCCCCAAAGCATCTTGCTTCCAGCTCTTCGGGAAGCTAAGAAACAACTGGCTCTGCCCAGTGCTCTTACAGCCTGAGAGAAAATCTCTTACCAAGGCCTGTGAAACGCACTTTGTTGGTGGCCTGATCTAGCTGAAGTAGAACTTCTGCTCTGGGTGTGCTCCATTGGCCTAGAGCTGCCTGGCCCAAAGGGCCGCCTTGTTGGCAAAGGGGCAGAGAGGCCCCAAAGCATCTTGCTTCCAGCTCTTCGGGAAGCTAAGAAACATCTGGCGTTGCCCAGTGCTCTTACAGCCTACCGGGAACATCTCTTACCAAGGCCTGTGAAACGCAGTTTGATGGTGGCCTGAACTGGCCGAAGTAGAACTTCTGCTCTTGGTGTGCTCCACTGGCCTGGAGCTACCTGCCCCAAAGGGCTGCCTTGATTCCAAAGTGAGAGAGTGGCACCAAAGCATCTTGCTTCCAGCTCTTCGGGAAGCTAAGAATCATCTGGCGTTGCCCAGTGCTCTTACAGCCTACCGGGAACATCTCTTACCAAGGCCTGTGAAACGCCGTTTCCTGGCAGGCCTGATTTGGCTGAAGTAGAACTTCTGCTCTGGGTGTGCTCCATTGCCCTAGAGCTGCCAGGCCCAAGGTGCTGCCTTGTTTCCAAAGGGGCAGAGAGGCCCCAAAGCATCTTGCTTCCAGCTCTCTGGGAAGCTAAGAACCAACTCGCTCTGCCCCGTGCTCTTACAGCCTACCGGGAACATGTCTTTGAGAGGCCTGTGAAACGCAGTTTCTTGGCAGGCCTCATCTGGCTGAAGTAGAACTCCGGCTCTGGGTGTGCTCCATTGCCCTAGAGCTGCCAGGCCCCAAGTGCTGCCCTGTTTCCAAGGGGCAGAGAGGCCCAAAGCATCTTGCTTCCCGGTCTTTGCGAAGCTAAGAAACAACTGGCTCTGCCCAGTGCTCTTACACCTACCGGGAACATCTCTTACCAAGGCCTGTCAAACGCTGTTTCTTTGCAGGCCTGATCAGGCTGAAGTAGAACTCCTGCTCTGCGTGTGCTCCATTGGCCTAGAGCTTCCCGACCCAAAAGGCTGCCTTGTTCCCAAACGGGCAGAGGGGTCCCAAGCGTCTTGCTTCCAGCTTTTCAGGAAGGTAAGAAACAACTGGCTCTGCCCAGTGCTCTTACAGCCTACCGGGAACATCTCTTACCAAGGCCTGTGAAACGCAGTTTCTTGGCAGGCCTGATCTGGCTGAAGTAGAACTCCTGCTCTGGGCGTGCTACTTTGGCCTAGAGCTGCCAGGCCCAAAGGGCCGCCTTGTTTCCAAAGGGGCTGAGAGTCCCCAAAGTATCTTGCTTCCAAATCTTTGGGAAGCTAAGAAACAACTGGCTCTGCACAGTGCTCTCACAGCCTACCGGCAACGTGACAGAGAAAGGCCTGTGAGACGCAGTTTCTTGGAAGGCCTGATCTGGCTGAGGTAGAACTTCTGCTCTGGGTGTACTCCATTGGCCTAGGGCTGCCAGGCCCAAAGGGCTGCCTTTATTTCCTAAGTGTGAGAGAGGCCCCAAAGCATCTTGCTTCCTGCTCTCTGGGAAGCTAAAACAACTGGCTCTGCACAGTGCTCTCAAAGCCAACCGGGAACGTCACATACAAAGGCCTGTGAAACGCAGCTTCTTGACAGGCCTTATCTGGCTGAGGTAGAACTTGTGCTCTGGGTGTGCTAATTTGCCCTAGAGCTGCCAGGCACAAAGGCTGCTTTGTTTCCAAAGGGGGAGAGAGGCCCCAAATCATGTTGCTTCCAGCTGTTTTTGAAGCTAAGAAACAACTCGCTCTGCCAGGTACTCTTACAGCCTTCCGGGAACACCTCTTACGAAGGCCTGTGAAAAGCAGTTTCTTGGCAGGCCTGATCTGGCTGAGGTAGAACTTCTGCTCTGGGTGTGCTCCATTGCCCTAGAGCTGAAAGGCCCAAAGGGCTGCCTTGTTTGCAAAGGGGCAGAGAGGCCCCAAAGCATCTTGCTTCCAGCTCATTGGGAAGCTAAGAAACAACTGTCTCTGCCCAGTGCTCTGACAGAGTACCGGGAACATCTCTTACCAAAGCCTTTGAAACGCAGTTTCTTGGCAGGCCTTATCTGGCTGAGGTAGAACTTCTGCTCTGGGTGTGCTCCATTGGCCTAGAGCTGAAAGGCCCAAAGGTCGGCCTTGTTGGCAAAGGGGCAGTGAGCCCCCAAAGCATCTTGCTTCCAGCTCTTCGGGAAGCTAAGAAACAACTGGCTCTGCCCAGTGCTCTTACAGCCTGAGAGAAAATCTCTTACCAAGGCCTGTGAAACGCACTTTGTTGGTGGCCTGATCTAGCTGAAGTAGAACTTCTGCTCTGGGTGTGCTCCATTGGCCTAGAGCTGCCTGGCCCAAAGGGCCGCCTTGTTGGCAAAGGGGCAGAGAGGCCCCAAAGCATCTTGCTTCCAGCTCTTCGGGAAGCTAAGAAACATCTGGCGTTGCCCAGTGCTCTTACAGCCTACCGGGAAAATCTCTTACCAAGGCCTGTGAAACGCAGTTTGATGGTGGCCTGAACTGGCCGAAGTAGAACTTCTGCTCTTGGTGTGCTCCACTGGCCTGGAGCTACATGCCCCAAAGGGCTGCCTTGATTCCAAAGTGAGAGAGTGGCACCAAAGCATCTTGCTTCCAGCTTTTCGGGAAGCTAAGAAACATCTGGCGTTGCCCAGTGCTCTTACAGCCTACCGGGAACATCTCTTACCAAGGCCTGTGAAACGCCGTTTCCTGGCAGGCCTGATTTGGCTGAAGTAGAACTTCTGCTCTGGGTGTGCTCCATTGCCCTAGAGCTGCCAGGCCCAAGGTGCTGCCTTGTTTCCAAAGGGGCAGAGAGGCCCCAAAGCATCTTGCTTCCAGCTCTCTGGGAAGCTAAGAACCAACTCGCTCTGCCCCGTGCTCTTACAGCCTACCGGGAACATGTCTTTGAGAGGCCTGTGAAACGCAGTTTCTTGGCAGGCCTCATCTGGCTGAAGTAGAACTCCGGCTCTGGGTGTGCTCCATTGCCCTAGAGCTGCCAGGCCCCAAGTGCTGCCCTGTTTCCAAGGGGCAGAGAGGCCCAAAGCATCTTGCTTCCCGGTCTTTGCGAAGCTAAGAAACAACTGGCTCTGCCCAGTGCTCTTACACCTACCGGGAACATCTCTTACCAAGGCCTGTCAAACGCTGTTTCTTTGCAGGCCTGATCAGGCTGAAGTAGAACTCCTGCTCTGCGTGTGCTCCATTGGCCTAGAGCTTCCCGACCCAAAAGGCTGCCTTGTTCCCAAACGGGCAGAGGGGTCCCAAGCGTCTTGCTTCCAGCTTTTCAGGAAGGTAAGAAACAACTGGCTCTGCCCAGTGCTCTTACAGCCTACCGGGAACATCTCTTACCAGGGCCTGTGAAACGCAGTTTCTTGGCAGGCCTGATCTGGCTGAAGTAGAACTCCTGCTCTGGGCGTGCTACTTTGGCCTAGAGCTGCCAGGCCCAAAGGGCCGCCTTGTTTCCAAAGGGGCTGAGAGTCCCCAAAGTATCTTGCTTCCAAATCTTTGGGAAGCTAAGAAACAACTGGCTCTGCACAGTGCTCTCACAGCCTACCGGCAACATGACAGAGAAAGGCCTGTGAGACGCAGTTTCTTGGAAGGCCTGATCTGGCTGAGGTAGAACTTCTGCTCTGGGTGTACTCCATTGGCCTAGGGCTGCCAGGCCCAAAGGGCTGCCTTTATTTCCTAAGTGTGAGAGAGGCCCCAAAGCATCTTGCTTCCTGCTCTCTGGGAAGCTAAAACAACTGGCTCTGCACAGTGCTCTCAAAGCCAACCGGGAACGTCACATACAAAGGCCTGTGAAACGCAGCTTCTTGACAGGCCTTATCTGGCTGAGGTAGAACTTGTGCTCTGGGTGTGCTACTTTGGCCTAGAGCTGCCAGGCACAAAGGCTGCTTTGTTTCCAAAGGGGGAGAGAGGCCCCAAATCATGTTGCTTCCAGCTGTTTTTGAAGCTAAGAAACAACTCGCTCTGCCAGGTACTCTTACAGCCTTCCGGGAACACCTCTTACGAAGGCCTGTGAAAAGCAGGTTCTTGGCAGGCCTGATCTGGCTGAGGTAGAACTTCTGCTCTGGGTGTGCTCCATTGCCCTAGAGCTGAAAGGCCCCAAGGGATGCCTTGTTTGCAAAGGGGCAGAGAGGCCCCAAAGCATCTTGCTTCCAGCTCATTGGGAAGCTAAGAAACAACTGTCTCTGCCCAGTGCTCTGACAGAGTACCGGGAACATCTCTTACCAAAGCCTTTGAAACGCAGTTTCTTGGCAGGCCTTATCTGGCTGAGGTAGAACTTCTGCTCTGGGTGTGCTCCATTGGCCTAGAGCTGAAAGGCCCAAGGTCGGCCTTGTTGGCAAAGGGGCAGTGAGCCCCCAAAGCATCTTGCTTCCAGCTCTTCGGGAAGCTAAGAAACAACTGGCTCTGCCCAGTGCTCTTACAGCCTGAGAGAAAATCTCTTACCAAGGCCTGTGAAACGCACTTTGTTGGTGGCCTGATCTAGCTGAAGTAGAACTTCTGCTCTGGGTGTGCTCCATTGGCCTAGAGCTGCCTGGCCCAAAGGGCCGCCTTGTTGGCAAAGGGGCAGAGAGGCCCCAAAGCATCTTGCTTCCAGCTCTTTGGGAAGCTAAGAAACATCTGGCGTTGCCCAGTGCTCTTACAGCCTACCGGGAACATCTCTTACCAAGGCCTGTGAAACGCCGTTTCCTGGCAGGCCTGATTTGGCTGAAGTAGAACTTCTGCTCTGGGTGTGCTCCATTGCCCTAGAGCTGCCAGGCCCAAGGTGCTGCCTTGTTTCCAAAGGGGCAGAGAGGCCCCAAAGCATCTTGCTTCCAGCTCTCTGGGAAGCTAAGAACCAACTCGCTCTGCCCCGTGCTCTTACAGCCTACCGGGAACATGTCTTTGAGAGGCCTGTGAAACGCAGTTTCTTGGCAGGCCTCATCTGGCTGAAGTAGAACTCCGGCTCTGGGTGTGCTCCATTGCCCTAGAGCTGCCAGGCCCCAAGTGCTGCCCTGTTTCCAAGGGGCAGAGAGGCCCAAAGCATCTTGCTTCCCGGTCTTTGCGAAGCTAAGAAACAACTGGCTCTGCCCAGTGCTCTTACACCTACCGGGAACATCTCTTACCAAGGCCTGTCAAACGCTGTTTCTTTGCAGGCCTGATCAGGCTGAAGTAGAACTCCTGCTCTGCGTGTGCTCCATTGGCCTAGAGCTTCCCGACCCAAAAGGCTGCCTTGTTCCCAAACGGGCAGAGGGGTCCCAAGCGTCTTGCTTCCAGCTTTTCAGGAAGGTAAGAAACAACTGGCTCTGCCCAGTGCTCTTACAGCCTACCGGGAACATCTCTTACCAAGGCCTGTGAAACGCAGTTTCTTGGCAGGCCTGATCTGGCTGAAGTAGAACTCCTGCTCTGGGCGTGCTACTTTGGCCTAGAGCTGCCAGGCCCAAAGGGCCGCCTTGTTTCCAAAGGGGCTGAGAGTCCCCAAAGTATCTTGCTTCCAAATCTTTGGGAAGCTAAGAAACAACTGGCTCTGCACAGTGCTCTCACAGCCTACCGGCAACGTGACAGAGAAAGGCCTGTGAGACGCAGTTTCTTGGAAGGCCTGATCTGGCTGAGGTAGAACTTCTGCTCTGGGTGTACTCCATTGGCCTAGGGCTGCCAGGCCCAAAGGGCTGCCTTTATTTCCTAAGTGTGAGAGAGGCCCCAAAGCATCTTGCTTCCTGCTCTCTGGGAAGCTAAAACAACTGGCTCTGCACAGTGCTCTCAAAGCCAACCGGGAACGTCACATACAAAGGCCTGTGAAACGCAGCTTCTTGACAGGCCTTATCTGGCTGAGGTAGAACTTGTGCTCTGGGTGTGCTACTTTGGCCTAGAGCTGCCAGGCACAAAGGCTGCTTTGTTTCCAAAGGGGGAGAGAGGCCCCAAATCATGTTGCTTCCAGCTGTTTTTGAAGCTAAGAAACAACTCGCTCTGCCAGGTACTCTTACAGCCTTCCGGGAACACCTCTTACGAAGGCCTGTGAAAAGCAGTTTCTTGGCAGGCCTGATCTGGCTGAGGTAGAACTTCTGCTCTGGGTGTGCTCCATTGCCCTAGAGCTGAAAGGCCCCAAGGGCTGCCTTGTTTGCAAAGGGGCAGAGAGGCCCCAAAGCATCTTGCTTCCAGCTCATTGGGAAGCTAAGAAACAACTGTCTCTGCCCAGTGCTCTGACAGAGTACCGGGAACATCTCTTACCAAAGCCTTTGAAACGCAGTTTCTTGGCAGGCCTAATCTGGCTGAGGTAGAACTTCTGCTCTGGGTGTGCTCCATTGGCCTAGAGCTGAAAGGCCCAAAGGTCGGCCTTGTTGGCAAAGGGGCAGTGAGCCCCCAAAGCATCTTGCTTCCAGCTCTTCGGGAAGCTAAGAAACAACTGGCTCTGCCCAGTGCTCTTACAGCCTGAGAGAAAATCTCTTACCAAGGCCTGTGAAACGCACTTTGTTGGTGGCCTGATCTAGCTGAAGTAGAACTTCTGCTCTGGGTGTGCTCCATTGGCCTAGAGCTGCCTGGCCCAAAGGGCCGCCTTGTTTGCAAAGGGGCAGAGAGCCCCCAAAGCATCTTGCTTCCAGCTCTTCGGGAAGCTAAGAAACATCTGGCGTTGCCCAGTGCTCTTACAGCCTACCGGGAACATCTCTTACCAAGGCCTGTGAAACGCAGTTTGATGGTGGCCTGAACTGGCCGAAGTAGAACTTCTGCTCTGGGTGTGCTCCACTGGCCTGGAGCTACCTGCCCCAAAGGGCTGCCTTGATTCCAAAGTGAGAGAGTGGCACCAAAGCATCTTGCTTCCAGCTCTTCGGGAAGCTAAGAAACATCTGGCATTGCCCAGTGCTCTTACAGCCTACCGGGAACATGTCTTTGAAAGGCCTGTGAAACGCCGTTTCCTGGCAGGCCTGATTTGGCTGAAGTAGAACTTCTGCTCTGGGTGTGCTCCATTGCCCTAGAGCTGCCAGGCCCAAGGTGCTGCCTTGTTTCCAAAGGGGCAGAGAGGCCCCAAAGCATCTTGCTTCCAGCTCTCTGGGAAGCTAAGAACCAACTCGCTCTGCCCCGTGCTCTTACAGCCTACCGGGAACATGTCTTTGAAAGGCCTGTGAAACGCAGTTTCTTGGCAGGCCTCATCTGGCTGAAGTAGAACTCCGGCTCTGGGTGTGCTCCATTGCCCTAGAGCTGCCAGGCCCCAAGTGCTGCCCTGTTTCCAAGGGGCAGAGAGGCCCAAAGCATCTTGCTTCCCGGTCTTTGCGAAGCTAAGAAACAACTGGCTCTGCCCAGTGCTCTTACACCTACCGGGAACATCTCTTACCAAGGCCTGTCAAACGCTGTTTCTTTGCAGGCCTGATCAGGCTGAAGTAGAACTCCTGCTCTGCGTGTGCTCCATTGGCCTAGAGCTTCCCGACCCAAAAGGCTGCCTTGTTCCCAAACGGGCAGAGGGGTCCCAAGCGTCTTGCTTCCAGCTTTTCAGGAAGGTAAGAAACAACTGGCTCTGCCCAGTGCTCTTACAGCCTACCGGGAACATCTCTTACCAAGGCCTGTGAAACGCAGTTTCTTGGCAGGCCTGATCTGGCTGAAGTAGAACTCCTGCTCTGGGCGTGCTACTTTGGCCTAGAGCTGCCAGGCCCAAAGGGCCGCCTTGTTTCCAAAGGGGCTGAGAGTCCCCAAAGTATCTTGCTTCCAAATCTTTGGGAAGCTAAGAAACAACTGGCTCTGCACAGTGCTCTCACAGCCTACCGGCAACGTGACAGAGAAAGGCCTGTGAGACGCAGTTTCTTGGAAGGCCTGATCTGGCTGAGGTAGAACTTCTGCTCTGGGTGTACTCCATTGGCCTAGGGCTGCCAGGCCCAAAGGGCTGCCTTTATTTCCTAAGTGTGAGAGAGGCCCCAAAGCATCTTGCTTCCTGCTCTCTGGGAAGCTAAAACAACTGGCTCTGCACAGTGCTCTCAAAGCCAACCGGGAACGTCACATACAAAGGCCTGTGAAACGCAGCTTCTTGACAGGCCTTATCTGGCTGAGGTAGAACTTGTGCTCTGGGTGTGCTACTTTGGCCTAGAGCTGCCAGGCACAAAGGCTGCTTTGTTTCCAAAGGGGGAGAGAGGCCCCAAATCATGTTGCTTCCAGCTGTTTTTGAAGCTAAGAAACAACTCGCTCTGCCAGGTACTCTTACAGCCTTCCGGGAACACCTCTTACGAAGGCCTGTGAAAAGCAGGTTCTTGGCAGGCCTGATCTGGCTGAGGTAGAACTTCTGCTCTGGGTGTGCTCCATTGCCCTAGAGCTGAAAGGCCCCAAGGGATGCCTTGTTTGCAAAGGGGCAGAGAGGCCCCAAAGCATCTTGCTTCCAGCTCATTGGGAAGCTAAGAAACAACTGTCTCTGCCCAGTGCTCTGACAGAGTACCGGGAACATCTCTTACCAAAGCCTTTGAAACGCAGTTTCTTGGCAGGCCTTATCTGGCTGAGGTAGAACTTCTGCTCTGGGTGTGCTCCATTGGCCTAGAGCTGAAAGGCCCAAGGTCGGCCTTGTTGGCAAAGGGGCAGTGAGCCCCCAAAGCATCTTGCTTCCAGCTCTTCGGGAAGCTAAGAAACAACTGGCTCTGCCCAGTGCTCTTACAGCCTGAGAGAAAATCTCTTACCAAGGCCTGTGAAACGCACTTTGTTGGTGGCCTGATCTAGCTGAAGTAGAACTTCTGCTCTGGGTGTGCTCCATTGGCCTAGAGCTGCCTGGCCCAAAGGGCCGCCTTGTTGGCAAAGGGGCAGAGAGGCCCCAAAGCATCTTGCTTCCAGCTCTTTGGGAAGCTAAGAAACATCTGGCGTTGCCCAGTGCTCTTACAGCCTACCGGGAACATCTCTTACCAAGGCCTGTGAAACGCCGTTTCCTGGCAGGCCTGATTTGGCTGAAGTAGAACTTCTGCTCTGGGTGTGCTCCATTGCCCTAGAGCTGCCAGGCCCAAGGTGCTGCCTTGTTTCCAAAGGGGCAGAGAGGCCCCAAAGCATCTTGCTTCCAGCTCTCTGGGAAGCTAAGAACCAACTCGCTCTGCCCCGTGCTCTTACAGCCTACCGGGAACATGTCTTTGAGAGGCCTGTGAAACGCAGTTTCTTGGCAGGCCTCATCTGGCTGAAGTAGAACTCCGGCTCTGGGTGTGCTCCATTGCCCTAGAGCTGCCAGGCCCCAAGTGCTGCCCTGTTTCCAAGGGGCAGAGAGGCCCAAAGCATCTTGCTTCCCGGTCTTTGCGAAGCTAAGAAACAACTGGCTCTGCCCAGTGCTCTTACACCTACCGGGAACATCTCTTACCAAGGCCTGTCAAACGCTGTTTCTTTGCAGGCCTGATCAGGCTGAAGTAGAACTCCTGCTCTGCGTGTGCTCCATTGGCCTAGAGCTTCCCGACCCAAAAGGCTGCCTTGTTCCCAAACGGGCAGAGGGGTCCCAAGCGTCTTGCTTCCAGCTTTTCAGGAAGGTAAGAAACAACTGGCTCTGCCCAGTGCTCTTACAGCCTACCGGGAACATCTCTTACCAAGGCCTGTGAAACGCAGTTTCTTGGCAGGCCTGATCTGGCTGAAGTAGAACTCCTGCTCTGGGCGTGCTACTTTGGCCTAGAGCTGCCAGGCCCAAAGGGCCGCCTTGTTTCCAAAGGGGCTGAGAGTCCCCAAAGTATCTTGCTTCCAAATCTTTGGGAAGCTAAGAAACAACTGGCTCTGCACAGTGCTCTCACAGCCTACCGGCAACGTGACAGAGAAAGGCCTGTGAGACGCAGTTTCTTGGAAGGCCTGATCTGGCTGAGGTAGAACTTCTGCTCTGGGTGTACTCCCTTGGCCTAGGGCTGCCAGGCCCAAAGGGCTGCCTTTATTTCCTAAGTGTGAGAGAGGCCCCAAAGCATCTTGCTTCCTGCTCTCTGGGAAGCTAAAACAACTGGCTCTGCACAGTGCTCTCAAAGCCAACCGGGAACGTCACATACAAAGGCCTGTGAAACGCAGCTTCTTGACAGGCCTTATCTGGCTGAGGTAGAACTTGTGCTCTGGGTGTGCTACTTTGGCCTAGAGCTGCCAGGCACAAAGGCTGCTTTGTTTCCAAAGGGGGAGAGAGGCCCCAAATCATGTTGCTTCCAGCTGTTTTTGAAGCTAAGAAACAACTCGCTCTGCCAGGTACTCTTACAGCCTTCCGGGAACACCTCTTACGAAGGCCTGTGAAAAGCAGTTTCTTGGCAGGCCTGATCTGGCTGAGGTAGAACTTCTGCTCTGGGTGTGCTCCATTGCCCTAGAGCTGAAAGGCCCCAAGGGCTGCCTTGTTTGCAAAGGGGCAGAGAGGCCCCAAAGCATCTTGCTTCCAGCTCATTGGGAAGCTAAGAAACAACTGTCTCTGCCCAGTGCTCTGACAGAGTACCGGGAACATCTCTTACCAAAGCCTTTGAAACGCAGTTTCTTGGCAGGCCTTATCTGGCTGAGGTAGAACTTCTGCTCTGGGTGTGCTCCATTGGCCTAGAGCTGAAAGGCCCAAAGGTCGGCCTTGTTGGCAAAGGGGCAGTGAGCCCCCAAAGCATCTTGCTTCCAGCTCTTCGGGAAGCTAAGAAACAACTGGCTCTGCCCAGTGCTCTTACAGCCTGAGAGAAAATCTCTTACCAAGGCCTGTGAAACGCACTTTGTTGGTGGCCTGATCTAGCTGAAGTAGAACTTCTGCTCTGGGTGTGCTCCATTGGCCTAGAGCTGCCTGGCCCAAAGGGCCGCCTTGTTGGCAAAGGGGCAGAGAGGCCCCAAAGCATCTTGCTTCCAGCTCTTCGGGAAGCTAAGAAACATCTGGCGTTGCCCAGTGCTCTTACAGCCTACCGGGAACATCTCTTACCAAGGCCTGTGAAACGCAGTTTGATGGTGGCCTGAACTGGCCGAAGTAGAACTTCTGCTCTGGGTGTGCTCCACTGGCCTGGAGCTACCTGCCCCAAAGGGCTGCCTTGATTCCAAAGTGAGAGAGTGGCACCAAAGCATCTTGCTTCCAGCTCTTCGGGAAGCTAAGAAACATCTGGCATTGCCCAGTGCTCTTACAGCCTACCGGGAACATCTCTTACCAAGGCCTGTGAAACGCCGTTTCCTGGCAGGCCTGATTTGGCTGAAGTAGAACTTCTGCTCTGGGTGTGCTCCATTGCCCTAGAGCTGCCAGGCCCAAGGTGCTGCCTTGTTTCCAAAGGGGCAGAGAGGCCCCAAAGCATCTTGCTTCCAGCTCTCTGGGAAGCTAAGAACCAACTCGCTCTGCCCCGTGCTCTTACAGCCTACCGGGAACATGTCTTTGAGAGGCCTGTGAAACGCAGTTTCTTGGCAGGCCTCATCTGGCTGAAGTAGAACTCCGGCTCTGGGTGTGCTCCATTGCCCTAGAGCTGCCAGGCCCCAAGTGCTGCCCTGTTTCCAAGGGGCAGAGAGGCCCAAAGCATCTTGCTTCCCGGTCTTTGCGAAGCTAAGAAACAACTGGCTCTGCCCAGTGCTCTTACACCTACCGGGAACATCTCTTACCAAGGCCTGTCAAACGCTGTTTCTTTGCAGGCCTGATCAGGCTGAAGTAGAACTCCTGCTCTGCGTGTGCTCCATTGGCCTAGAGCTTCCCGACCCAAAAGGCTGCCTTGTTCCCAAACGGGCAGAGGGGTCCCAAGCGTCTTGCTTCCAGCTTTTCAGGAAGGTAAGAAACAACTGGCTCTGCCCAGTGCTCTTACAGCCTACCGGGAACATCTCTTACCAAGGCCTGTGAAACGCAGTTTCTTGGCAGGCCTGATCTGGCTGAAGTAGAACTCCTGCTCTGGGCGTGCTACTTTGGCCTAGAGCTGCCAGGCCCAAAGGGCCGCCTTGTTTCCAAAGGGGCTGACAGTCCCCAAAGTATCTTGCTTCCAAATCTTTGGGAAGCTAAGAAACAACTGGCTCTGCACAGTGCTCTCACAGCCTACCGGCAACGTGACAGAGAAAGGCCTGTGAGACGCAGTTTCTTGGAAGGCCTGATCTGGCTGAGGTAGAACTTCTGCTCTGGGTGTACTCCATTGGCCTAGGGCTGCCAGGCCCAAAGGGCTGCCTTTATTTCCTAAGTGTGAGAGAGGCCCCAAAGCATCTTGCTTCCTGCTCTCTGGGAAGCTAAAACAACTGGCTCTGCACAGTGCTCTCAAAGCCAACCGGGAACGTCACATACAAAGGCCTGTGAAACGCAGCTTCTTGACAGGCCTTATCTGGCTGAGGTAGAACTTGTGCTCTGGGTGTGCTACTTTGGCCTAGAGCTGCCAGGCACAAAGGCTGCTTTGTTTCCAAAGGGGGAGAGAGGCCCCAAATCATGTTGCTTCCAGCTGTTTTTGAAGCTAAGAAACAACTCGCTCTGCCAGGTACTCTTACAGCCTTCCGGGAACACCTCTTACGAAGGCCTGTGAAAAGCAGTTTCTTGGCAGGCCTGATCTGGCTGAGGTAGAACTTCTGCTCTGGGTGTGCTCCATTGCCCTAGAGCTGAAAGGCCCCAAGGGCTGCCTTGTTTGCAAAGGGGCAGAGAGGCCCCAAAGCATCTTGCTTCCAGCTCATTGGGAAGCTAAGAAACAACTGTCTCTGCCCAGTGCTCTGACAGAGTACCGGGAACATCTCTTACCAAAGCCTTTGAAACGCAGTTTCTTGGCAGGCCTTATCTGGCTGAGGTAGAACTTCTGCTCTGGGTGTGCTCCATTGGCCTAGAGCTGAAAGGCCCAAAGGTCGGCCTTGTTGGCAAAGGGGCAGTGAGCCCCCAAAGCATCTTGCTTCCAGCTCTTCGGGAAGCTAAGAAACAACTGGCTCTGCCCAGTGCTCTTACAGCCTGAGAGAAAATCTCTTACCAAGGCCTGTGAAACGCACTTTGTTGGTGGCCTGATCTAGCTGAAGTAGAACTTCTGCTCTGGGTGTGCTCCATTGGCCTAGAGCTGCCTGGCCCAAAGGGCCGCCTTGTTTGCAAAGGGGCAGAGAGCCCCCAAAGCATCTTGCTTCCAGCTCTTCGGGAAGCTAAGAAACATCTGGCGTTGCCCAGTGCTCTTACAGCCTACCGGGAACATCTCTTACCAAGGCCTGTGAAACGCAGTTTGATGGTGGCCTGAACTGGCCGAAGTAGAACTTCTGCTCTGGGTGTGCTCCACTGGCCTGGAGCTACCTGCCCCAAAGGGCTGCCTTGATTCCAAAGTGAGAGAGTGGCACCAAAGCATCTTGCTTCCAGCTCTTCGGGAAGCTAAGAAACATCTGGCATTGCCCAGTGCTCTTACAGCCTACCGGGAACATCTCTTACCAAGGCCTGTGAAACGCCGTTTCCTGGCAGGCCTGATTTGGCTGAAGTAGAACTTCTGCTCTGGGTGTGCTCCATTGCCCTAGAGCTGCCAGGCCCAAGGTGCTGCCTTGTTTCCAAAGGGGCAGAGAGGCCCCAAAGCATCTTGCTTCCAGCTCTCTGGGAAGCTAAGAACCAACTCGCTCTGCCCCGTGCTCTTACAGCCTACCGGGAACATGTCTTTGAAAGGCCTGTGAAACGCAGTTTCTTGGCAGGCCTCATCTGGCTGAAGTAGAACTCCGGCTCTGGGTGTGCTCCATTGCCCTAGAGCTGCCAGGCCCCAAGTGCTGCCCTGTTTCCAAGGGGCAGAGAGGCCCAAAGCATCTTGCTTCCCGGTCTTTGCGAAGCTAAGAAACAACTGGCTCTGCCCAGTGCTCTTACACCTACCGGGAACATCTCTTACCAAGGCCTGTCAAACGCTGTTTCTTTGCAGGCCTGATCAGGCTGAAGTAGAACTCCTGCTCTGCGTGTGCTCCATTGGCCTAGAGCTTCCCGACCCAAAAGGCTGCCTTGTTCCCAAACGGGCAGAGGGGTCCCAAGCGTCTTGCTTCCAGCTTTTCAGGAAGGTAAGAAACAACTGGCTCTGCCCAGTGCTCTTACAGCCTACCGGGAACATCTCTTACCAAGGCCTGTGAAACGCAGTTTCTTGGCAGGCCTGATCTGGCTGAAGTAGAACTCCTGCTCTGGGCGTGCTACTTTGGCCTAGAGCTGCCAGGCCCAAAGGGCCGCCTTGTTTCCAAAGGGGCTGAGAGTCCCCAAAGTATCTTGCTTCCAAATCTTTGGGAAGCTAAGAAACAACTGGCTCTGCACAGAGCTCTCACAGCCTACCGGCAACGTGACAGAGAAAGGCCTGTGAGACGCAGTTTCTTGGAAGGCCTGATCTGGCTGAGGTAGAACTTCTGCTCTGGGTGTACTCCATTGGCCTAGGGCTGCCAGGCCCAAAGGGCTGCCTTTATTTCCAAAGTGTGAGAGAGGCCCCAAAGCATCTTGCTTCCTGCTCTCTGGGAAGCTAAAACAACTGGCTCTGCACAGTGCTCTCAAAGCCAACCGGGAACGTCACATACAAAGGCCTGTGAAACGCAGCTTCTTGACAGGCCTTATCTGGCTGAGGTAGAACTTGTGCTCTGGGTGTGCTACTTTGGCCTAGAGCTGCCAGGCACAAAGGCTGCTTTGTTTCCAAAGGGGGAGAGAGGCCCCAAATCATGTTGCTTCCAGCTGTTTTTGAAGCTAAGAAACAACTCGCTCTGCCAGGTACTCTTACAGCCTTCCGGGAACACCTCTTACGAAGGCCTGTGAAAAGCAGTTTCTTGGCAGGCCTGATCTGGCTGAGGTAGAACTTCTGCTCTGGGTGTGCTCCATTGCCCTAGAGCTGAAAGGCCCCAAGGGATGCCTTGTTTGCAAAGGGGCAGAGAGGCCCCAAAGCATCTTGCTTCCAGCTCATTGGGAAGCTAAGAAACAACTGTCTCTGCCCAGTGCTCTGACAGAGTACCGGGAACATCTCTTACCAAAGCCTTTGAAACGCAGTTTCTTGGCAGGCCTTATCTGGCTGAGGTAGAACTTCTGCTCTGGGTGTGCTCCATTGGCCTAGAGCTGAAAGGCCCAAAGGTCGGCCTTGTTGGCAAAGGGGCAGTGAGCCCCCAAAGCATCTTGCTTCCAGCTCTTCGGGAAGCTAAGAAACAACTGGCTCTGCCCAGTGCTCTTACAGCCTGAGAGAAAATCTCTTACCAAGGCCTGTGAAACGCACTTTGTTGGTGGCCTGATCTAGCTGAAGTAGAACTTCTGCTCTGGGTGTGCTCCATTGGCCTAGAGCTGCCTGGCCCAAAGGGCCGCCTTGTTTGCAAAGGGGCAGAGAGCCCCCAAAGCATCTTGCTTCCAGCTCTTCGGGAAGCTAAGAAACATCTGGCGTTGCCCAGTGCTCTTACAGCCTACCGGGAACATCTCTTACCAAGGCCTGTGAAACGCAGTTTGATGGTGGCCTGAACTGGCCGAAGTAGAACTTCTGCTCTGGGTGTGCTCCACTGGCCTGGAGCTACCTGCCCCAAAGGGCTGCCTTGATTCCAAAGTGAGAGAGTGGCACCAAAGCATCTTGCTTCCAGCTCTTCGGGAAGCTAAGAAACATCTGGCATTGCCCAGTGCTCTTACAGCCTACCGGGAACATCTCTTACCAAGGCCTGTGAAACGCCGTTTCCTGGCAGGCCTGATTTGGCTGAAGTAGAACTTCTGCTCTGGGTGTGCTCCATTGCCCTAGAGCTGCCAGGCCCAAGGTGCTGCCTTGTTTCCAAAGGGGCAGAGAGGCCCCAAAGCATCTTGCTTCCAGCTCTCTGGGAAGCTAAGAACCAACTCGCTCTGCCCCGTGCTCTTACAGCCTACCGGGAACATGTCTTTGAAAGGCCTGTGAAACGCAGTTTCTTGGCAGGCCTCATCTGGCTGAAGTAGAACTCCGGCTCTGGGTGTGCTCCATTGCCCTAGAGCTGCCAGGCCCCAAGTGCTGCCCTGTTTCCAAGGGGCAGAGAGGCCCAAAGCATCTTGCTTCCCGGTCTTTGCGAAGCTAAGAAACAACTGGCTCTGCCCAGTGCTCTTACACCTACCGGGAACATCTCTTACCAAGGCCTGTCAAACGCTGTTTCTTTGCAGGCCTGATCAGGCTGAAGTAGAACTCCTGCTCTGCGTGTGCTCCATTGGCCTAGAGCTTCCCGACCCAAAAGGCTGCCTTGTTCCCAAACGGGCAGAGGGGTCCCAAGCGTCTTGCTTCCAGCTTTTCAGGAAGGTAAGAAACAACTGGCTCTGCCCAGTGCTCTTACAGCCTACCGGGAACATCTCTTACCAAGGCCTGTGAAACGCAGTTTCTTGGCAGGCCTGATCTGGCTGAAGTAGAACTCCTGCTCTGGGCGTGCTACTTTGGCCTAGAGCTGCCAGGCCCAAAGGGCCGCCTTGTTTCCAAAGGGGCTGAGAGTCCCCAAAGTATCTTGCTTCCAAATCTTTGGGAAGCTAAGAAACAACTGGCTCTGCACAGAGCTCTCACAGCCTACCGGCAACGTGACAGAGAAAGGCCTGTGAGACGCAGTTTCTTGGAAGGCCTGATCTGGCTGAGGTAGAACTTCTGCTCTGGGTGTACTCCATTGGCCTAGGGCTGCCAGGCCCAAAGGGCTGCCTTTATTTCCAAAGTGTGAGAGAGGCCCCAAAGCATCTTGCTTCCTGCTCTCTGGGAAGCTAAAACAACTGGCTCTGCACAGTGCTCTCAAAGCCAACCGGGAACGTCACATACAAAGGCCTGTGAAACGCAGCTTCTTGACAGGCCTTATCTGGCTGAGGTAGAACTTGTGCTCTGGGTGTGCTACTTTGGCCTAGAGCTGCCAGGCACAAAGGCTGCTTTGTTTCCAAAGGGGGAGAGAGGCCCCAAATCATGTTGCTTCCAGCTGTTTTTGAAGCTAAGAAACAACTCGCTCTGCCAGGTACTCTTACAGCCTTCCGGGAACACCTCTTACGAAGGCCTGTGAAAAGCAGTTTCTTGGCAGGCCTGATCTGGCTGAGGTAGAACTTCTGCTCTGGGTGTGCTCCATTGCCCTAGAGCTGAAAGGCCCCAAGGGATGCCTTGTTTGCAAAGGGGCAGAGAGGCCCCAAAGCATCTTGCTTCCAGCTCATTGGGAAGCTAAGAAACAACTGTCTCTGCCCAGTGCTCTGACAGAGTACCGGGAACATCTCTTACCAAAGCCTTTGAAACGCAGTTTCTTGGCAGGCCTTATCTGGCTGAGGTAGAACTTCTGCTCTGGGTGTGCTCCATTGGCCTAGAGCTGAAAGGCCCAAAGGTCGGCCTTGTTGGCAAAGGGGCAGTGAGCCCCCAAAGCATCTTGCTTCCAGCTCTTCGGGAAGCTAAGAAACAACTGGCTCTGCCCAGTGCTCTTACAGCCTGAGAGAAAATCTCTTACCAAGGCCTGTGAAACGCACTTTGTTGGTGGCCTGATCTAGCTGAAGTAGAACTTCTGCTCTGGGTGTGCTCCATTGGCCTAGAGCTGCCTGGCCCAAAGGGCCGCCTTGTTGGCAAAGGGGCAGAGAGGCCCCAAAGCATCTTGCTTCCAGCTCTTCGGGAAGCTAAGAAACATCTGGCGTTGCCCAGTGCTCTTACAGCCTACCGGGAACATCTCTTACCAAGGCCTGTGAAACGCCGTTTCCTGGCAGGCCTGATTTGGCTGAAGTAGAACTTCTGCTCTGGGTGTGCTCCATTGCCCTAGAGCTGCCAGGCCCAAGGTGCTGCCTTGTTTCCAAAGGGGCAGAGAGGCCCCAAAGCATCTTGCTTCCAGCTCTCTGGGAAGCTAAGAACCAACTCGCTCTGCCCCGTGCTCTTACAGCCTACCGGGAACATGTCTTTGAAAGGCCTGTGAAACGCAGTTTCTTGGCAGGCCTCATCTGGCTGAAGTAGAACTCCGGCTCTGGGTGTGCTCCATTGCCCTAGAGCTGCCAGGCCCCAAGTGCTGCCCTGTTTCCAAGGGGCAGAGAGGCCCAAAGCATCTTGCTTCCCGGTCTTTGCGAAGCTAAGAAACAACTGGCTCTGCCCAGTGCTCTTACACCTACCGGGAACATCTCTTACCAAGGCCTGTCAAACGCTGTTTATTTGCAGGCCTGATCAGGCTGAAGTAGAACTCCTGCTCTGCGTGTGCTCCATTGGCCTAGAGCTTCCCGACCCAAAAGGCTGCCTTGTTCCCAAACGGGCAGAGGGGTCCCAAGCGTCTTGCTTCCAGCTTTTCAGGAAGGTAAGAAACAACTGGCTCTGCCCAGTGCTCTTACAGCCTACCGGGAACATCTCTTACCAAGGCCTGTGAAACGCAGTTTCTTGGCAGGCCTGATCTGGCTGAAGTAGAACTCCTGCTCTGGGCGTGCTACTTTGGCCTAGAGCTGCCAGGCCCAAAGGGCCGCCTTGTTTCCAAAGGGGCTGACAGTCCCCAAAGTAACTTGCTTCCAAATCTTTGGGAAGCTAAGAAACAACTGGCTCTGCACAGTGCTCTCACAGCCTACCGGCAACGTGACAGAGAAAGGCCTGTGAGACGCAGTTTCTTGGAAGGCCTGATCTGGCTGAGGTAGAACTTCTGCTCTGGGTGTACTCCATTGGCCTAGGGCTGCCAGGCCCAAAGGGCTGCCTTTATTTCCAAAGTGTGAGAGAGGCCCCAAAGCATCTTGCTTCCTGCTCTCTGGGAAGCTAAAACAACTGGCTCTGCACAGTGCTCTCAAAGCCAACCGGGAACGTCACATACAAAGGCCTGTGAAACGCAGCTTCTTGACAGGCCTTATCTGGCTGAGGTAGAACTTGTGCTCTGGGTGTGCTACTTTGGCCTAGAGCTGCCAGGCACAAAGGCTGCTTTGTTTCCAAAGGGGGAGAGAGGCCCCAAATCATGTTGCTTCCAGCTGTTTTTGAAGCTAAGAAACAACTCGCTCTGCCAGGTACTCTTACAGCCTTCCGGGAACACCTCTTACGAAGGCCTGTGAAAAGCAGTTTCTTGGCAGGCCTGATCTGGCTGAGGTAGAACTTCTGCTCTGGGTGTGCTCCATTGGCCTAGAGCTGCCTGGCCCAAAGTGCCGCCTTGTTGGCAAAGGGGCAGAGAGGCCCCAAAGCATCTTGCTTCCAGCTCTTCGGGAAGCTAAGAAACATCTGGCGTTGCCCAGTGCTCTTACAGCCTACCGGGAACATCTCTTACCAAGGCCTGTGAAACGCCGTTTCCTGGCAGGCCTGATTTGGCTGAAGTAGAACTTCTGCTCTGGGTGTGCTCCATTGCCCTAGAGCTGCCAGGCCCAAGGTGCTGCCTTGTTTCCAAAGGGGCAGAGAGGCCCCAAAGCATCTTGCTTCCAGCTCTCTGGGAAGCTAAGAACCAACTCGCTCTGCCCCGTGCTCTTACAGCCTACCGGGAACATGTCTTTGAAAGGCCTGTGAAACGCAGTTTCTTGGCAGGCCTCATCTGGCTGAAGTAGAACTCCGGCTCTGGGTGTGCTCCATTGCCCTAGAGCTGCCAGGCCCCAAGTGCTGCCCTGTTTCCAAGGGGCAGAGAGGCCCAAAGCATCTTGCTTCCCGGTCTTTGCGAAGCTAAGAAACAACTGGCTCTGCCCAGTGCTCTTACACCTACCGGGAACATCTCTTACCAAGGCCTGTCAAACGCTGTTTATTTGCAGGCCTGATCAGGCTGAAGTAGAACTCCTGCTCTGCGTGTGCTCCATTGGCCTAGAGCTTCCCGACCCAAAAGGCTGCCTTGTTCCCAAACGGGCAGAGGGGTCCCAAGCGTCTTGCTTCCAGCTTTTCAGGAAGGTAAGAAACAACTGGCTCTGCCCAGTGCTCTTACAGCCTACCGGGAACATCTCTTACCAAGGCCTGTGAAACGCAGTTTCTTGGCAGGCCTGATCTGGCTGAAGTAGAACTCCTGCTCTGGGCGTGCTACTTTGGCCTAGAGCTGCCAGGCCCAAAGGGCCGCCTTGTTTCCAAAGGGGCTGACAGTCCCCAAAGTAACTTGCTTCCAAATCTTTGGGAAGCTAAGAAACAACTGGCTCTGCACAGTGCTCTCACAGCCTACCGGCAACGTGACAGAGAAAGGCCTGTGAGACGCAGTTTCTTGGAAGGCCTGATCTGGCTGAGGTAGAACTTCTGCTCTGGGTGTACTCCATTGGCCTAGGGCTGCCAGGCCCAAAGGGCTGCCTTTATTTCCAAAGTGTGAGAGAGGCCCCAAAGCATCTTGCTTCCTGCTCTCTGGGAAGCTAAAACAACTGGCTCTGCACAGTGCTCTCAAAGCCAACCGGGAACGTCACATACAAAGGCCTGTGAAACGCAGCTTCTTGACAGGCCTTATCTGGCTGAGGTAGAACTTGTGCTCTGGGTGTGCTACTTTGGCCTAGAGCTGCCAGGCACAAAGGCTGCTTTGTTTCCAAAGGGGGAGAGAGGCCCCAAATCATGTTGCTTCCAGCTGTTTTTGAAGCTAAGAAACAACTCGCTCTGCCAGGTACTCTTACAGCCTTCCGGGAACACCTCTTACGAAGGCCTGTGAAAAGCAGTTTCTTGGCAGGCCTGATCTGGCTGAGGTAGAACTTCTGCTCTGGGTGTGCTCCATTGCCCTAGAGCTGAAAGGCCCCAAGGGCTGCCTTGTTTGCAAAGGGGCAGAGAGGCCCCAAAGCATCTTGCTTCCAGCTCATTGGGAAGCTAAGAAACAACTGTCTCTGCCCAGTGCTCTGACAGAGTACCGGGAACATCTCTTACCAAAGCCTTTGAAACGCAGTTTCTTGGCAGGCCTTATCTGGCTGAGGTAGAACTTCTGCTCTGGGTGTGCTCCATTGGCCTAGAGCTGAAAGGCCCAAAGGTCGGCCTTGTTGGCAAAGGGGCAGTGAGCCCCCAAAGCATCTTGCTTCCAGCTCTTCGGGAAGCTAAGAAACAACTGGCTCTGCCCAGTGCTCTTACAGCCTGAGAGAAAATCTCTTACCAAGGCCTGTGAAACGCACTTTGTTGGTGGCCTGATCTAGCTGAAGTAGAACTTCTGCTCTGGGTGTGCTCCATTGACCTAGAGCTGCCTGGCCCAAAGGGCCGCCTTGTTTGCAAAGGGGCAGAGAGCCCCCAAAGCATCTTGCTTCCAGCTCTTCGGGAAGCTAAGAAACATCTGGCGTTGCCCAGTGCTCTTACAGCCTACCGGGAACATCTCTTACCAAGGCCTGTGAAACGCAGTTTGATGGTGGCCTGAACTGGCCGAAGTAGAACTTCTGCTCTGGGTGTGCTCCACTGGCCTGGAGCTACCTGCCCCAAAGGGCTGCCTTGATTCCAAAGTGAGAGAGTGGCACCAAAGCATCTTGCTTCCAGCTCTTCGGGAAGCTAAGAAACATCTGGCATTGCCCAGTGCTCTTACAGCCTACCGGGAACATCTCTTACCAAGGCCTGTGAAACGCCGTTTCCTGGCAGGCCTGATTTGGCTGAAGTAGAACTTCTGCTCTGGGTGTGCTCCATTGCCCTAGAGCTGCCAGGCCCAAGGTGCTGCCTTGTTTCCAAAGGGGCAGAGAGGCCCCAAAGCATCTTGCTTCCAGCTCTCTGGGAAGCTAAGAACCAACTCGCTCTGCCCCGTGCTCTTACAGCCTACCGGGAACATGTCTTTGAAAGGCCTGTGAAACGCAGTTTCTTGGCAGGCCTCATCTGGCTGAAGTAGAACTCCGGCTCTGGGTGTGCTCCATTGCCCTAGAGCTGCCAGGCCCCAAGTGCTGCCCTGTTTCCAAGGGGCAGAGAGGCCCAAAGCATCTTGCTTCCCGGTCTTTGCGAAGCTAAGAAACAACTGGCTCTGCCCAGTGCTCTTACACCTACCGGGAACATCTCTTACCAAGGCCTGTCAAACGCTGTTTCTTTGCAGGCCTGATCAGGCTGAAGTAGAACTCCTGCTCTGCGTGTGCTCCATTGGCCTAGAGCTTCCCGACCCAAAAGGCTGCCTTGTTCCCAAACGGGCAGAGGGGTCCCAAGCGTCTTGCTTCCAGCTTTTCAGGAAGGTAAGAAACAACTGGCTCTGCCCAGTGCTCTTACAGCCTACCGGGAACATCTCTTACCAAGGCCTGTGAAACGCAGTTTCTTGGCAGGCCTGATCTGGCTGAAGTAGAACTCCTGCTCTGGGCGTGCTACTTTGGCCTAGAGCTGCCAGGCCCAAAGGGCCGCCTTGTTTCCAAAGGGGCTGACAGTCCCCAAAGTATCTTGCTTCCAAATCTTTGGGAAGCTAAGAAACAACTGGCTCTGCACAGTGCTCTCACAGCCTACCGGCAACGTGACAGAGAAAGGCCTGTGAGACGCAGTTTCTTGGAAGGCCTGATCTGGCTGAGGTAGAACTTCTGCTCTGGGTGTACTCCATTGGCCTAGGGCTGCCAGGCCCAAAGGGCTGCCTTTATTTCCTAAGTGTGAGAGAGGCCCCAAAGCATCTTGCTTCCTGCTCTCTGGGAAGCTAAAACAACTGGCTCTGCACAGTGCTCTCAAAGCCAACCGGGAACGTCACATACAAAGGCCTGTGAAACGCAGCTTCTTGACAGGCCTTATCTGGCTGAGGTAGAACTTGTGCTCTGGGTGTGCTACTTTGGCCTAGAGCTGCCAGGCACAAAGGCTGCTTTGTTTCCAAAGGGGGAGAGAGGCCCCAAATCATGTTGCTTCCAGCTGTTTTTGAAGCTAAGAAACAACTCGCTCTGCCAGGTACTCTTACAGCCTTCCGGGAACACCTCTTACAAAGGCCTGTGAAAAGCAGTTTCTTGGCAGGCCTGATCTGGCTGAGGTAGAACTTCTGCTCTGGGTGTGCTCCATTGCCCTAGAGCTGAAAGGCCCCAAGGGATGCCTTGTTTGCAAAGGGGCAGAGAGGCCCCAAAGCATCTTGCTTCCAGCTCATTGGGAAGCTAAGAAACAACTGTCTCTGCCCAGTGCTCTGACAGAGTACCGGGAACATCTCTTACCAAAGCCTTTGAAACGCAGTTTCTTGGCAGGCCTTATCTGGCTGAGGTAGAACTTCTGCTCTGGGTGTGCTCCATTGGCCTAGAGCTGAAAGGCCCAAAGGTCGGCCTTGTTGGCAAAGGGGCAGTGAGCCCCCAAAGCATCTTGCTTCCAGCTCTTCGGGAAGCTAAGAAACAACTGGCTCTGCCCAGTGCTCTTACAGCCTGAGAGAAAATCTCTTACCAAGGCCTGTGAAACGCACTTTGTTGGTGGCCTGATCTAGCTGAAGTAGAACTTCTGCTCTGGGTGTGCTCCATTGGCCTAGAGCTGCCTGGCCCAAAGGGCCGCCTTGTTTGCAAAGGGGCAGAGAGCCCCCAAAGCATCTTGCTTCCAGCTCTTCGGGAAGCTAAGAAACATCTGGCGTTGCCCAGTGCTCTTACAGCCTACCGGGAACATCTCTTACCAAGGCCTGTGAAACGCAGTTTGATGGTGGCCTGAACTGGCCGAAGTAGAACTTCTGCTCTGGGTGTGCTCCACTGGCCTGGAGCTACCTGCCCCAAAGGGCTGCCTTGATTCCAAAGTGAGAGAGTGGCACCAAAGCATCTTGCTTCCAGCTCTTCGGGAAGCTAAGAAACATCTGGCATTGCCCAGTGCTCTTACAGCCTACCGGGAACATCTCTTACCAAGGCCTGTGAAACGCCGTTTCCTGGCAGGCCTGATTTGGCTGAAGTAGAACTTCTGCTCTGGGTGTGCTCCATTGCCCTAGAGCTGCCAGGCCCAAGGTGCTGCCTTGTTTCCAAAGGGGCAGAGAGGCCCCAAAGCATCTTGCTTCCAGCTCTCTGGGAAGCTAAGAACCAACTCGCTCTGCCCCGTGCTCTTACAGCCTACCGGGAACATGTCTTTGAAAGGCCTGTGAAACGCAGTTTCTTGGCAGGCCTCATCTGGCTGAAGTAGAACTCCGGCTCTGGGTGTGCTCCATTGCCCTAGAGCTGCCAGGCCCCAAGTGCTGCCCTGTTTCCAAGGGGCAGAGAGGCCCAAAGCATCTTGCTTCCCGGTCTTTGCGAAGCTAAGAAACAACTGGCTCTGCCCAGTGCTCTTACACCTACCGGGAACATCTCTTACCAAGGCCTGTCAAACGCTGTTTCTTTGCAGGCCTGATCAGGCTGAAGTAGAACTCCTGCTCTGCGTGTGCTCCATTGGCCTAGAGCTTCCCGACCCAAAAGGCTGCCTTGTTCCCAAACGGGCAGAGGGGTCCCAAGCGTCTTGCTTCCAGCTTTTCAGGAAGGTAAGAAACAACTGGCTCTGCCCAGTGCTCTTACAGCCTACCGGGAACATCTCTTACCAAGGCCTGTGAAACGCAGTTTCTTGGCAGGCCTGATCTGGCTGAAGTAGAACTCCTGCTCTGGGCGTGCTACTTTGGCCTAGAGCTGCCAGGCCCAAAGGGCCGCCTTGTTTCCAAAGGGGCTGAGAGTCCCCAAAGTATCTTGCTTCCAAATCTTTGGGAAGCTAAGAAACAACTGGCTCTGCACAGAGCTCTCACAGCCTACCGGCAACGTGACAGAGAAAGGCCTGTGAGACGCAGTTTCTTGGAAGGCCTGATCTGGCTGAGGCAGAACTTCTGCTCTGGGTGTACTCCATTGGCCTAGGGCTGCCAGGCCCAAAGGGCTGCCTTTATTTCCAAAGTGTGAGAGAGGCCCCAAAGCATCTTGCTTCCTGCTCTCTGGGAAGCTAAAACAACTGGCTCTGCACAGTGCTCTCAAAGCCAACCGGGAACGTCACATACAAAGGCCTGTGAAACGCAGCTTCTTGACAGGCCTTATCTGGCTGAGGTAGAACTTGTGCTCTGGGTGTGCTACTTTGGCCTAGAGCTGCCAGGCACAAAGGCTGCTTTGTTTCCAAAGGGGGAGAGAGGCCCCAAATCATGTTGCTTCCAGCTGTTTTTGAAGCTAAGAAACAACTCGCTCTGCCAGGTACTCTTACAGCCTTCCGGGAACACCTCTTACGAAGGCCTGTGAAAAGCAGTTTCTTGGCAGGCCTGATCTGGCTGAGGTAGAACTTCTGCTCTGGGTGTGCTCCATTGCCCTAGAGCTGAAAGGCCCCAAGGGATGCCTTGTTTGCAAAGGGGCAGAGAGGCCCCAAAGCATCTTGCTTCCAGCTCATTGGGAAGCTAAGAAACAACTGTCTCTGCCCAGTGCTCTGACAGAGTACCGGGAACATCTCTTACCAAAGCCTTTGAAACGCAGTTTCTTGGCAGGCCTTATCTGGCTGAGGTAGAACTTCTGCTCTGGGTGTGCTCCATTGGCCTAGAGCTGAAAGGCCCAAAGGTCGGCCTTGTTGGCAAAGGGGCAGTGAGCCCCCAAAGCATCTTGCTTCCAGCTCTTCGGGAAGCTAAGAAACAACTGGCTCTGCCCAGTGCTCTTACAGCCTGAGAGAAAATCTCTTACCAAGGCCTGTGAAACGCACTTTGTTGGTGGCCTGATCTAGCTGAAGTAGAACTTCTGCTCTGGGTGTGCTCCATTGGCCTAGAGCTGCCTGGCCCAAAGGGCCGCCTTGTTGGCAAAGGGGCAGAGAGGCCCCAAAGCATCTTGCTTCCAGCTCTTCGGGAAGCTAAGAAACATCTGGCGTTGCCCAGTGCTCTTACAGCCTACCGGGAACATCTCTTACCAAGGCCTGTGAAACGCCGTTTCCTGGCAGGCCTGATTTGGCTGAAGTAGAACTTCTGCTCTGGGTGTGCTCCATTGCCCTAGAGCTGCCAGGCCCAAGGTGCTGCCTTGTTTCCAAAGGGGCAGAGAGGCCCCAAAGCATCTTGCTTCCAGCTCTCTGGGAAGCTAAGAACCAACTCGCTCTGCCCCGTGCTCTTACAGCCTACCGGGAACATGTCTTTGAAAGGCCTGTGAAACGCAGTTTCTTGGCAGGCCTCATCTGGCTGAAGTAGAACTCCGGCTCTGGGTGTGCTCCATTGCCCTAGAGCTGCCAGGCCCCAAGTGCTGCCCTGTTTCCAAGGGGCAGAGAGGCCCAAAGCATCTTGCTTCCCGGTCTTTGCGAAGCTAAGAAACAACTGGCTCTGCCCAGTGCTCTTACACCTACCGGGAACATCTCTTACCAAGGCCTGTCAAACGCTGTTTCTTTGCAGGCCTGATCAGGCTGAAGTAGAACTCCTGCTCTGCGTGTGCTCCATTGGCCTAGAGCTTCCCGACCCAAAAGGCTGCCTTGTTCCCAAACGGGCAGAGGGGTCCCAAGCGTCTTGCTTCCAGCTTTTCAGGAAGGTAAGAAACAACTGGCTCTGCCCAGTGCTCTTACAGCCTACCGGGAACATCTCTTACCAAGGCCTGTGAAACGCAGTTTCTTGGCAGGCCTGATCTGGCTGAAGTAGAACTCCTGCTCTGGGCGTGCTACTTTGGCCTAGAGCTGCCAGGCCCAAAGGGCCGCCTTGTTTCCAAAGGGGCTGACAGTCCCCAAAGTAACTTGCTTCCAAATCTTTGGGAAGCTAAGAAACAACTGGCTCTGCACAGTGCTCTCACAGCCTACCGGCAACGTGACAGAGAAAGGCCTGTGAGACGCAGTTTCTTGGAAGGCCTGATCTGGCTGAGGTAGAACTTCTGCTCTGGGTGTACTCCATTGGCCTAGGGCTGCCAGGCCCAAAGGGCTGCCTTTATTTCCAAAGTGTGAGAGAGGCCCCAAAGCATCTTGCTTCCTGCTCTCTGGGAAGCTAAAACAACTGGCTCTGCACAGTGCTCTCAAAGCCAACCGGGAACGTCACATACAAAGGCCTGTGAAACGCAGCTTCTTGACAGGCCTTATCTGGCTGAGGTAGAACTTGTGCTCTGGGTGTGCTACTTTGGCCTAGAGCTGCCAGGCACAAAGGCTGCTTTGTTTCCAAAGGGGGAGAGAGGCCCCAAATCATGTTGCTTCCAGCTGTTTTTGCAGCTAAGAAACAACTCGCTCTGCCAGGTACTCTTACAGCCTTCCGGGAACACCTCTTACGAAGGCCTGTGAAAAGCAGTTTCTTGGCAGGCCTGATCTGGCTGAGGTAGAACTTCTGCTCTGGGTGTGCTCCATTGCCCTAGAGCTGAAAGGCCCCAAGGGATGCCTTGTTTGCAAAGGGGCAGAGAGGCCCCAAAGCATCTTGCTTCCAGCTCATTGGGAAGCTAAGAAACAACTGTCTCTGCCCAGTGCTCTGACAGAGTACCGGGAAAATCTCTTACCAAAGCCTTTGAAACGCAGTTTCTTGGCAGGCCTTATCTGGCTGAGGTAGAACTTCTGCTCTGGGTGTGCTCCATTGGCCTAGAGCTGAAAGGCCCAAAGGTCGGCCTTGTTGGCAAAGGGGCAGTGAGCCCCCAAAGCATCTTGCTTCCAGCTCTTCGGGAAGCTAAGAAACAACTGGCTCTGCCCAGTGCTCTTACAGCCTGAGAGAAAATCTCTTACCAAGGCCTGTGAAACGCACTTTGTTGGTGGCCTGATCTAGCTGAAGTAGAACTTCTGCTCTGGGTGTGCTCCATTGGCCTAGAGCTGCCTGGCCCAAAGGGCCGCCTTGTTTGCAAAGGGGCAGAGAGCCCCCAAAGCATCTTGCTTCCAGCTCTTCGGGAAGCTAAGAAACATCTGGCGTTGCCCAGTGCTCTTACAGCCTACCGGGAACATCTCTTACCAAGGCCTGTGAAACGCAGTTTGATGGTGGCCTGAACTGGCCGAAGTAGAACTTCTGCTCTGGGTGTGCTCCACTGGCCTGGAGCTACCTGCCCCAAAGGGCTGCCTTGATTCCAAAGTGAGAGAGTGGCACCAAAGCATCTTGCTTCCAGCTCTTCGGGAAGCTAAGAAACATCTGGCATTGCCCAGTGCTCTTACAGCCTACCGGGAACATCTCTTACCAAGGCCTGTGAAACGCCGTTTCCTGGCAGGCCTGATTTGGCTGAAGTAGAACTTCTGCTCTGGGTGTGCTCCATTGCCCTAGAGCTGCCAGGCCCAAGGTGCTGCCTTGTTTCCAAAGGGGCAGAGAGGCCCCAAAGCATCTTGCTTCCAGCTCTCTGGGAAGCTAAGAACCAACTCGCTCTGCCCCGTGCTCTTACAGCCTACCGGGAACATGTCTTTGAAAGGCCTGTGAAACGCAGTTTCTTGGCAGGCCTCATCTGGCTGAAGTAGAACTCCGGCTCTGGGTGTGCTCCATTGCCCTAGAGCTGCCAGGCCCCAAGTGCTGCCCTGTTTCCAAGGGGCAGAGAGGCCCAAAGCATCTTGCTTCCCGGTCTTTGCGAAGCTAAGAAACAACTGGCTCTGCCCAGTGCTCTTACACCTACCGGGAACATCTCTTACCAAGGCCTTTCAAACGCTGTTTCTTTGCAGGCCTGATCAGGCTGAAGTAGAACTCCTGCTCTGCGTGTGCTCCATTGGCCTAGAGCTTCCCGACCCAAAAGGCTGCCTTGTTCCCAAACGGGCAGAGGGGTCCCAAGCGTCTTGCTTCCAGCTTTTCAGGAAGGTAAGAAACAACTGGCTCTGCCCAGTGCTCTTACAGCCTACCGGGAACATCTCTTACCAAGGCCTGTGAAACGCAGTTTCTTGGCAGGCCTGATCTGGCTGAAGTAGAACTCCTGCTCTGGGCGTGCTACTTTGGCCTAGAGCTGCCAGGCCCAAAGGGCCGCCTTGTTTCCAAAGGGGCTGACAGTCCCCAAAGTATCTTGCTTCCAAATCTTTGGGAAGCTAAGAAACAACTGGCTCTGCACAGTGCTCTCACAGCCTACCGGCAACGTGACAGAGAAAGGCCTGTGAGACGCAGTTTCTTGGAAGGCCTGATCTGGCTGAGGTAGAACTTCTGCTCTGGGTGTACTCCATTGGCCTAGGGCTGCCAGGCCCAAAGGGCTGCCTTTATTTCCTAAGTGTGAGAGAGGCCCCAAAGCATCTTGCTTCCTGCTCTCTGGGAAGCTAAAACAACTGGCTCTGCACAGTGCTCTCAAAGCCAACCGGGAACGTCACATACAAAGGCCTGTGAAACGCAGCTTCTTGACAGGCCTTATCTGGCTGAGGTAGAACTTGTGCTCTGGGTGTGCTACTTTGGCCTAGAGCTGCCAGGCACAAAGGCTGCTTTGTTTCCAAAGGGGGAGAGAGGCCCCAAATCATGTTGCTTCCAGCTGTTTTTGAAGCTAAGAAACAACTCGCTCTGCCAGGTACTCTTACAGCCTTCCGGGAACACCTCTTACAAAGGCCTGTGAAAAGCAGTTTCTTGGCAGGCCTGATCTGGCTGAGGTAGAACTTCTGCTCTGGGTGTGCTCCATTGCCCTAGAGCTGAAAGGCCCCAAGGGATGCCTTGTTTGCAAAGGGGCAGAGAGGCCCCAAAGCATCTTGCTTCCAGCTCATTGGGAAGCTAAGAAACAACTGTCTCTGCCCAGTGCTCTGACAGAGTACCGGGAACATCTCTTACCAAAGCCTTTGAAACGCAGTTTCTTGGCAGGCCTTATCTGGCTGAGGTAGAACTTCTGCTCTGGGTGTGCTCCATTGGCCTAGAGCTGAAAGGCCCAAAGGTCGGCCTTGTTGGCAAAGGGGCAGTGAGCCCCCAAAGCATCTTGCTTCCAGCTCTTCGGGAAGCTAAGAAACAACTGGCTCTGCCCAGTGCTCTTACAGCCTGAGAGAAAATCTCTTACCAAGGCCTGTGAAACGCACTTTGTTGGTGGCCTGATCTAGCTGAAGTAGAACTTCTGCTCTGGGTGTGCTCCATTGGCCTAGAGCTGCCTGGCCCAAAGGGCCGCCTTGTTTGCAAAGGGGCAGAGAGCCCCCAAAGCATCTTGCTTCCAGCTCTTCGGGAAGCTAAGAAACATCTGGCGTTGCCCAGTGCTCTTACAGCCTACCGGGAACATCTCTTACCAAGGCCTGTGAAACGCAGTTTGATGGTGGCCTGAACTGGCCGAAGTAGAACTTCTGCTCTGGGTGTGCTCCACTGGCCTGGAGCTACCTGCCCCAAAGGGCTGCCTTGATTCCAAAGTGAGAGAGTGGCACCAAAGCATCTTGCTTCCAGCTCTTCGGGAAGCTAAGAAACATCTGGCATTGCCCAGTGCTCTTACAGCCTACCGGGAACATCTCTTACCAAGGCCTGTGAAACGCCGTTTCCTGGCAGGCCTGATTTGGCTGAAGTAGAACTTCTGCTCTGGGTGTGCTCCATTGCCCTAGAGCTGCCAGGCCCAAGGTGCTGCCTTGTTTCCAAAGGGGCAGAGAGGCCCCAAAGCATCTTGCTTCCAGCTCTCTGGGAAGCTAAGAACCAACTCGCTCTGCCCCGTGCTCTTACAGCCTACCGGGAACATGTCTTTGAAAGGCCTGTGAAACGCAGTTTCTTGGCAGGCCTCATCTGGCTGAAGTAGAACTCCGGCTCTGGGTGTGCTCCATTGCCCTAGACCTGCCAGGCCCCAAGTGCTGCCCTGTTTCCAAGGGGCAGAGAGGCCCAAAGCATCTTGCTTCCCGGTCTTTGCGAAGCTAAGAAACAACTGGCTCTGCCCAGTGCTCTTACACCTACCGGGAACATCTCTTACCAAGGCCTGTCAAACGCTGTTTCTTTGCAGGCCTGATCAGGCTGAAGTAGAACTCCTGCTCTGCGTGTGCTCCATTGGCCTAGAGCTTCCCGACCCAAAAGGCTGCCTTGTTCCCAAACGGGCAGAGGGGTCCCAAGCGTCTTGCTTCCAGCTTTTCAGGAAGGTAAGAAACAACTGGCTCTGCCCAGTGCTCTTACAGCCTACCGGGAACATCTCTTACCAAGGCCTGTGAAACGCAGTTTCTTGGCAGGCCTGATCTGGCTGAAGTAGAACTCCTGCTCTGGGCGTGCTACTTTGGCCTAGAGCTGCCAGGCCCAAAGGGCCGCCTTGTTTCCCAAGGGGCTGAGAGTCCCCAAAGTATCTTGCTTCCAAATCTTTGGGAAGCTAAGAAACAACTGGCTCTGCACAGTGCTCTCACAGCCTACCGGCAACGTGACAGAGAAAGGCCTGTGAGACGCAGTTTCTTGGAAGGCCTGATCTGGCTGAGGTAGAACTTCTGCTCTGGGTGTACTCCATTGGCCTAGGGCTGCCAGGCCCAAAGGGCTGCCTTTATTTCCAAAGTGTGAGAGAGGCCCCAAAGCATCTTGCTTCCTGCTCTCTGGGAAGCTAAAACAACTGGCTCTGCACAGTGCTCTCAAAGCCAACCGGGAACGTCACATACAAAGGCCTGTGAAACGCAGCTTCTTGACAGGCCTTATCTGGCTGAGGTAGAACTTGTGCTCTGGGTGTGCTACTTTGGCCTAGAGCTGCCAGGCACAAAGGCTGCTTTGTTTCCAAAGGGGGAGAGAGGCCCCAAATCATGTTGCTTCCAGCTGTTTTTGAAGCTAAGAAACAACTCGCTCTGCCAGGTACTCTTACAGCCTTCCGGGAACACCTCTTACGAAGGCCTGTGAAAAGCAGTTTCTTGGCAGGCCTGATCTGGCTGAGGTAGAACTTCTGCTCTGGGTGTGCTCCATTGCCCTAGAGCTGAAAGGCCCCAAGGGATGCCTTGTTTGCAAAGGGGCAGAGAGGCCCCAAAGCATCTTGCTTCCAGCTCATTGGGAAGCTAAGAAACAACTGTCTCTGCCCAGTGCTCTGACAGAGTACCGGGAACATCTCTTACCAAAGCCTTTGAAACGCAGTTTCTTGGCAGGCCTTATCTGGCTGAGGTAGAACTTCTGCTCTGGGTGTGCTCCATTGGCCTAGAGCTGAAAGGCCCAAAGGTCGGCCTTGTTGGCAAAGGGGCAGTGAGCCCCCAAAGCATCTTGCTTCCAGCTCTTCGGGAAGCTAAGAAACAACTGGCTCTGCCCAGTGCTCTTACAGCCTGAGAGAAAATCTCTTACCAAGGCCTGTGAAACGCACTTTGTTGGTGGCCTGATCTAGCTGAAGTAGAACTTCTGCTCTGGGTGTGCTCCATTGGCCTAGAGCTGCCTGGCCCAAAGGGCCGCCTTGTTGGCAAAGGGGCAGAGAGGCCCCAAAGCATCTTGCTTCCAGCTCTTCGGGAAGCTAAGAAACATCTGGCGTTGCCCAGTGCTCTTACAGCCTACCGGGAACATCTCTTACCAAGGCCTGTGAAACGCCGTTTCCTGGCAGGCCTGATTTGGCTGAAGTAGAACTTCTGCTCTGGGTGTGCTCCATTGCCCTAGAGCTGCCAGGCCCAAGGTGCTGCCTTGTTTCCAAAGGGGCAGAGAGGCCCCAAAGCATCTTGCTTCCAGCTCTCTGGGAAGCTAAGAACCAACTCGCTCTGCCCCGTGCTCTTACAGCCTACCGGGAACATGTCTTTGAAAGGCCTGTGAAACGCAGTTTCTTGGCAGGCCTCATCTGGCTGAAGTAGAACTCCGGCTCTGGGTGTGCTCCATTGCCCTAGAGCTGCCAGGCCCCAAGTGCTGCCCTGTTTCCAAGGGGCAGAGAGGCCCAAAGCATCTTGCTTCCCGGTCTTTGCGAAGCTAAGAAACAACTGGCTCTGCCCAGTGCTCTTACACCTACCGGGAACATCTCTTACCAAGGCCTGTCAAACGCTGTTTCTTTGCAGGCCTGATCAGGCTGAAGTAGAACTCCTGCTCTGCGTGTGCTCCATTGGCCTAGAGCTTCCCGACCCAAAAGGCTGCCTTGTTCCCAAACGGGCAGAGGGGTCCCAAGCGTCTTGCTTCCAGCTTTTCAGGAAGGTAAGAAACAACTGGCTCTGCCCAGTGCTCTTACAGCCTACCGGGAACATCTCTTACCAAGGCCTGTGAAACGCAGTTTCTTGGCAGGCCTGATCTGGCTGAAGTAGAACTCCTGCTCTGGGCGTGCTACTTTGGCCTAGAGCTGCCAGGCCCAAAGGGCCGCCTTGTTTCCAAAGGGGCTGACAGTCCCCAAAGTAACTTGCTTCCAAATCTTTGGGAAGCTAAGAAACAACTGGCTCTGCACAGTGCTCTCACAGCCTACCGGCAACGTGACAGAGAAAGGCCTGTGAGACGCAGTTTCTTGGAAGGCCTGATCTGGCTGAGGTAGAACTTCTGCTCTGGGTGTACTCCATTGGCCTAGGGCTGCCAGGCCCAAAGGGCTGCCTTTATTTCCAAAGTGTGAGAGAGGCCCCAAAGCATCTTGCTTCCTGCTCTCTGGGAAGCTAAAACAACTGGCTCTGCACAGTGCTCTCAAAGCCAACCGGGAACGTCACATACAAAGGCCTGTGAAACGCAGCTTCTTGACAGGCCTTATCTGGCTGAGGTAGAACTTGTGCTCTGGGTGTGCTACTTTGGCCTAGAGCTGCCAGGCACAAAGGCTGCTTTGTTTCCAAAGGGGGAGAGAGGCCCCAAATCATGTTGCTTCCAGCTGTTTTTGCAGCTAAGAAACAACTCGCTCTGCCAGGTACTCTTACAGCCTTCCGGGAACACCTCTTACGAAGGCCTGTGAAAAGCAGTTTCTTGGCAGGCCTGATCTGGCTGAGGTAGAACTTCTGCTCTGGGTGTGCTCCATTGCCCTAGAGCTGAAAGGCCCCAAGGGATGCCTTGTTTGCAAAGGGGCAGAGAGGCCCCAAAGCATCTTGCTTCCAGCTCATTGGGAAGCTAAGAAACAACTGTCTCTGCCCAGTGCTCTGACAGAGTACCGGGAAAATCTCTTACCAAAGCCTTTGAAACGCAGTTTCTTGGCAGGCCTTATCTGGCTGAGGTAGAACTTCTGCTCTGGGTGTGCTCCATTGGCCTAGAGCTGAAAGGCCCAAAGGTCGGCCTTGTTGGCAAAGGGGCAGTGAGCCCCCAAAGCATCTTGCTTCCAGCTCTTCGGGAAGCTAAGAAACAACTGGCTCTGCCCAGTGCTCTTACAGCCTGAGAGAAAATCTCTTACCAAGGCCTGTGAAACGCACTTTGTTGGTGGCCTGATCTAGCTGAAGTAGAACTTCTGCTCTGGGTGTGCTCCATTGGCCTAGAGCTGCCTGGCCCAAAGGGCCGCCTTGTTGGCAAAGGGGCAGAGAGGCCCCAAAGCATCTTGCTTCCAGCTCTTTGGGAAGCTAAGAAACATCTGGCGTTGCCCAGTGCTCTTACAGCCTACCGGGAACATCTCTTACCAAGGCCTGTGAAACGCCGTTTCCTGGCAGGCCTGATTTGGCTGAAGTAGAACTTCTGCTCTGGGTGTGCTCCATTGCCCTAGAGCTGCCAGGCCCAAGGTCCTGCCTTGTTTCCAAAGGGGCAGAGAGGCCCCAAAGCATCTTGCTTCCAGCTCTCTGGGAAGCTAAGAACCAACTCGCTCTGCCCCGTGCTCTTACAGCCTACCGGGAACATGTCTTTGAAAGGCCTGTGAAACGCAGTTTCTTGGCAGGCCTCATCTGGCTGAAGTAGAACTCCGGCTCTGGGTGTGCTCCATTGCCCTAGAGCTGCCAGGCCCCAAGTGCTGCCCTGTTTCCAAGGGGCAGAGAGGCCCAAAGCATCTTGCTTCCCGGTCTTTGCGAAGCTAAGAAACAACTGGCTCTGCCCAGTGCTCTTACACCTACCGGGAACATCTCTTACCAAGGCCTGTCAAACGCTGTTTCTTTGCAGGCCTGATCAGGCTGAAGTAGAACTCCTGCTCTGCGTGTGCTCCATTGGCCTAGAGCTTCCCGACCCAAAAGGCTGCCTTGTTCCCAAACGGGCAGAGGGGTCCCAAGCGTCTTGCTTCCAGCTTTTCAGGAAGGTAAGAAACAACTGGCTCTGCCCAGTGCTCTTACAGCCTACCGGGAACATCCCTTACCAGGGCCTGTGAAACGCAGTTTCTTGGCAGGCCTGATCTGGCTGAAGTAGAACTCCTGCTCTGGGCGTGCTACTTTGGCCTAGAGCTGCCAGGCCCAAAGGGCCGCCTTGTTTCCAAAGGGGCTGAGAGTCCCCAAAGTATCTTGCTTCCAAATCTTTGGGAAGCTAAGAAACAACTGGCTCTGCACAGTGCTCTCACAGCCTACCGGCAACGTGACAGAGAAAGGCCTGTGAGACGCAGTTTCTTGGAAGGCCTGATCTGGCTGAGGTAGAACTTCTGCTCTGGGTGTACTCCATTGGCCTAGGGCTGCCAGGCCCAAAGGGCTGCCTTTATTTCCAAAGTGTGAGAGAGGCCCCAAAGCATCTTGCTTCCTGCTCTCTGGGAAGCTAAAACAACTGGCTCTGCACAGTGCTCTCAAAGCCAACCGGGAACGTCACATACAAAGGCCTGTGAAACGCAGCTTCTTGACAGGCCTTATCTGGCTGAGGTAGAACTTGTGCTCTGGGTGTGCTGCTTTGGCCTAGAGCTGCCAGGCACAAAGGCTGCTTTGTTTCCAAAGGGGGAGAGAGGCCCCAAATCATGTTGCTTCCAGCTGTTTTTGAAGCTAAGAAACAACTCGCTCTGCCAGGTACTCTTACAGCCTTCCGGGAACACCTCTTACGAAGGCCTGTGAAAAGCAGTTTCTTGGCAGGCCTGATCTGGCTGAGGTAGAACTTCTGCTCTGGGTGTGCTCCATTGCCCTAGAGCTGAAAGGCCCAAAGGGCTGCCTTGTTTGCAAAGGGGCAGAGAGGCCCCAAAGCATCTTGCTTCCAGCTCATTGGGAAGCTAAGAAACAACTGTCTCTGCCCAGTGCTCTGACAGAGTACCGGGAACATCTCTTACCAAAGCCTTTGAAACGCAGTTTCTTGGCAGGCCTGATCTGGCTGAGGTAGAACTTCTGCTCTGGGTGTGCTCCATTGGCCTAGAGCTGAAAGGCCCAAAGGGATGCCTTGTTGGCAAAGGGGCAGTGAGCCCCCAAAGCGTCTTGCTTCCAGCTCTTCGGGAAGCTAAGAAACAACTGGCTCTGCCCAGTGCTCTTACAGCCTGAGAGAAAATCTCTTACCAAGGCCTGTGAAACGCACTTTGTTGGTGGCCTGATCTAGCTGAAGTAGAACTTCTGCTCTGGGTGTGCTCCATTGGCCTAGAGCTGCCTGGCCCAAAGGGCCGCCTTGTTGGCAAAGGGGCAGAGAGGCCCCAAAGCATCTTGCTTCCAGCTCTTTGGGACGCTAAGAAACATCTGGCGTTGCCCAGTGCTCTTACAGCCTACCGGGAACATCTCTTACCAAGGCCTGTGAAACGCAGTTTGTTGGTGGCCTGAACTGGCCGAAGTAGAACTTCTGCTCTGGGTGTGCTCCATTGCCCTAGAGCTGCCTGCCCCAAAGGGCTGCCTTGATTCCAAAGGGGCAGAGAGGCCCCAAAGCATCTTGCTTCCAGCTCTCTGGGAAGCTAAGAACCAACTCGCTCTGCCCCGTGCTCTTCCAGCCTACCGGGAACATGTCTTTGAAAGGCCTGTGAAACGCAGTTTCTTGGCAGGCCTCATCTGGCTGAAGTAGAACTCCGGCTCTGGGTGTGCTCCATTGCCCTAGAGCTGCCAGGCCCCAAGTGCTGCCCTGTTTCCAAGGGGCAGAGAGGCCCAAAGCATCTTGCTTCCCGGTCTTTGCGAAGCTAAGAAACAACTGGCTCTGCCCAGTGCTCTTACACCTACCGGGAACATCTCTTACCAAGGCCTGTCAAACGCTGTTTCTTTGCAGGCCTGATCAGGCTGAAGTAGAACTCCTGCTCTGCGTGTGCTCCATTGGCCTAGAGCTTCCCGACCCAAAAGGCTGCCTTGTTCCCAAACGGGCAGAGGGGTCCCAAGCGTCTTGCTTCCAGCTTTTCAGGAAGGTAAGAAACAACTGGCTCTGCCCAGTGCTCTTACAGCCTACCGGGAACATCTCTTACCAAGGCCTGTGAAACGCAGTTTCTTGGCAGGCCTGATCTGGCTGAAGTAGAACTCCTGCTCTGGGCGTGCTACTTTGGCCTAGAGCTGCCAGGCCCAAAGGGCCGCCTTGTTTCCAAAGGGGCTGAGAGTCCCCAAAGTATCTTGCTTCCAAATCTTTGGGAAGCTAAGAAACAACTGGCTCTGCACAGTGCTCTCACAGCCTACCGGCAACGTGTCAGAGAAAGGCCTGTGAGACGCAGTTTCTTGGAAGGCCTGATCTGGCTGAGGTAGAACTTCTGCTCTGGGTGTACTCCATTGGCCTAGGGCTGCCAGGCCCAAAGGGCTGCCTTTATTTCCAAAGTGTGAGAGAGGCCCCAAAGCATCTTGCTTCCTGCTCTCTGGGAAGCTAAAACAACTGGCTCTGCACAGTGCTCTCAAAGCCAACCGGGAACGTCACATACAAAGGCCTGTGAAACGCAGCTTCTTGACAGGCCTTATCTGGCTGAGGTAGAACTTGTGCTCTGGGTGTGCTACTTTGGCCTAGAGCTGCCAGGCACAAAGGCTGCTTTGTTTCCAAAGGGGGAGAGAGGCCCCAAATCATGTTGCTTCCAGCTGTTTTTGAAGCTAAGAAACAACTCGCTCTGCCAGGTACTCTTACAGCCTTCCGGGAACACCTCTTACGAAGGCCTGTGAAAAGCAGTTTCTTGGCAGGCCTGATCTGGCTGAGGTAGAACTTCTGCTCTGGGTGTGCTCCATTGCCCTAGAGCTGAAAGGCCCAAAGGGCTGCCTTGTTTGCAAAGGGGCAGAGAGGCCCCAAAGCATCTTGCTTCCAGCTCATTGGGAAGCTAAGAAACAACTGTCTCTGCCCAGTGCTCTGACAGAGTACCGGGAACATCTCTTACCAAAGCCTTTGAAACGCAGTTTCTTGGCAGGCCTGATCTGGCTGAGGTAGAACTTCTGCTCTGGGTGTGCTCCATTGGCCTAGAGCTGAAAGGCCCAAAGGGATGCCTTGTTGGCAAAGGGGCAGTGAGCCCCCAAAGCGTCTTGCTTCCAGCTCTTCGGGAAGCTAAGAAACAACTGGCTCTGCCCAGTGCTCTTACAGCCTGAGAGAAAATCTCTTACCAAGGCCTGTGAAACGCACTTTGTTGGTGGCCTGATCTAGCTGAAGTAGAACTTCTGCTCTGGGTGTGCTCCATTGGCCTAGAGCTGCCTGGCCCAAAGGGCCGCCTTGTTGGCAAAGGGGCAGAGAGGCCCCAAAGCATCTTGCTTCCAGCTCTTTGGGACGCTAAGAAACATCTGGCGTTGCCCAGTGCTCTTACAGCCTACCGGGAACATCTCTTACCAAGGCCTGTGAAACGCAGTTTGTTGGTGGCCTGAACTGGCCGAAGTAGAACTTCTGCTCTGGGTGTGCTCCACTGGCCTGGAGCTACCTGCCCCAAAGGGCTGCCTTGATTCCAAAGTGAGAGAGTGGCACCAAAGCATCTTGCTTCCAGCTCTTCGGGAAGCTAAGAAACATCTGGCGTTGCCCAGTGCTCTTACAGCCTACCGGGAACATCTCTTACCAAGGCCTGTGAAACGCCGTTTCCTGGCAGGCCTGATTTGGCTGAAGTAGAACTTCTGCTCTGGGTCTGCTCCATTGCCCTAGAGCTGCCAGGCCCAAGGTGCTGCCTTGTTTCCAAAGGGGCAGAGAGGCCCCAAAGCATCTTGCTTCCAGCTCTCTGGGAAGCTAAGAACCAACTCGCTCTGCCCCGTGCTCTTCCAGCCTACCGGGAACATGTCTTTGAGAGGCCTGTGAAACGCAGTTTCTTGGCAGGCCTCATCTGGCTGAAGTAGAACTCCGGCTCTGGGTGTGCTCCATTGCCCTAGAGCTGCCAGGCCCCAAGTGCTGCCCTGTTTCCAAGGGGCAGAGAGGCCCAAAGCATCTTGCTTCCCGGTCTTTGCGAAGCTAAGAAACAACTGGCTCTGCCCAGTGCTCTTACACCTACCGGGAACATCTCTTACCAAGGCCTGTCAAACGCTGTTTCTTTGCAGGCCTGATCAGGCTGAAGTAGAACTCCTGCTCTGCGTGTGCTCCATTGGCCTAGAGCTTCCCGACCCAAAAGGCTGCCTTGTTCCCAAACGGGCAGAGGGGTCCCAAGCGTCTTGCTTCCAGCTTTTCAGGAAGGTAAGAAACAACTGGCTCTGCCCAGTGCTCTTACAGCCTACCGGGAACATCTCTTACCAGGGCCTGTGAAACGCAGTTTCTTGGCAGGCCTGATCTGGCTGAAGTAGAACTCCTGCTCTGGGCGTGCTACTTTGGCCTAGAGCTGCCAGGCCCAAAGGGCCGCCTTGTTTCCAAAGGGGCTGAGAGTCCCCAAAGTATCTTGCTTCCAAATCTTTGGGAAGCTAAGAAACAACTGGCTCTGCACAGTGCTCTCACAGCCTACCGGCAACGTGACAGAGAAAGGCCTGTGAGACGCAGTTTCTTGGAAGGCCTGATCTGGCTGAGGTAGAACTTCTGCTCTGGGTGTACTCCATTGGCCTAGGGCTGCCAGGCCCAAAGGGCTGCCTTTATTTCCAAAGTGTGAGAGAGGCCCCAAAGCATCTTGCTTCCTGCTCTCTGGGAAGCTAAAACAACTGGCTCTGCACAGTGCTCTCAAAGCCAACCGGGAACGTCACATACAAAGGCCTGTGAAACGCAGCTTCTTGACAGGCCTTATCTGGCTGAGGTAGAACTTGTGCTCTGGGTGTGCTACTTTGGCCTAGAGCTGCCAGGCACAAAGGCTGCTTTGTTTCCAAAGGGGGAGAGAGGCCCCAAATCATGTTGCTTCCAGCTGTTTTTGAAGCTAAGAAACAACTCGCTCTGCCAGGTACTCTTACAGCCTTCCGGGAACACCTCTTACGAAGGCCTGTGAAAAGCAGGTTCTTGGCAGGCCTGATCTGGCTGAGGTAGAACTTCTGCTCTGGGTGTGCTCCATTGCCCTAGAGCTGAAAGGCCCCAAGGGATGCCTTGTTTGCAAAGGGGCAGAGAGGCCCCAAAGCATCTTGCTTCCAGCTCATTGGGAAGCTAAGAAACAACTGTCTCTGCCCAGTGCTCTGACAGAGTACCGGGAACATCTCTTACCAAAGCCTTTGAAACGAGTTTCTTGGCAGGCCTTATCTGGCTGAGGTAGAACTTCTGCTCTGGGTGTGCTCCATTGGCCTAGAGCTGAAAGGCCCAAAGGTCGGCCTTGTTGGCAAAGGGGCAGTGAGCCCCCAAAGCGTCTTGCTTCCAGCTCTTCGGGAAGCTAAGAAACAACTGGCTCTGCCCAGTGCTCTTACAGCCTGAGAGAAAATCTCTTACCAAGGCCTGTGAAACGCACTTTGTTGGTGGCCTGATCTAGCTGAAGTAGAACTTCTGCTCTGGGTGTGCTCCATTGGCCTAGAGCTGCCTGGCCCAAAGGGCCGCCTTGTTGGCAAAGGGGCAGAGAGGCCCCAAAGCATCTTGCTTCCAGCTCTTCGGGAAGCTAAGAAACATCTGGCGTTGCCCAGTGCTCTTACAGCCTACCGGGAAAATCTCTTACCAAGGCCTGTGAAACGCAGTTTGATGGTGGCCTGAATTGGCCGAAGTAGAACTTCTGCTCTTGGTGTGCTCCACTGGCCTGGAGCTACCTGCCCCAAAGGGCTGCCTTGATTCCAAAGTGAGAGAGTGGCACCAAAGCATCTTGCTTCCAGCTCTTCGGGAAGCTAAGAAACATCTGGCATTGCCCAGTGCTCTTACAGCCTACCGGGAACATCTCTTACCAAGGCCTGTGAAACGCCGTTTCCTGGCAGGCCTGATTTGGCTGAAGTAGATCTTCTGCTCTGGGTGTGCTCCATTGCCCTAGAGCTGCCAGGCCCAAGGTGCTGCCTTGTTTCCAAAGGGGCAGAGAGGCCCCAAAGCATCTTGCTTCCAGCTCTCTGGGAAGCTAAGAACCAACTCGCTCTGCCCCGTGCTCTTCCAGCCTACCGGGAACATGTCTTTGAGAGGCCTGTGAAACGCAGTTTCTTGGCAGGCCTCATCTGGCTGAAGTAGAACTCCGGCTCTGGGTGTGCTCCATTGCCCTAGAGCTGCCAGGCCCCAAGTGCTGCCCTGTTTCCAAGGGGCAGAGAGGCCCAAAGCATCTTGCTTCCCGGTCTTTGCGAAGCTAAGAAACAACTGGCTCTGCCCAGTGCTCTTACACCTACCGGGAACATCTCTTACCAAGGCCTGTCAAACGCTGTTTCTTTGCAGGCCTGATCAGGCTGAAGTAGAACTCCTGCTCTGCGTGTGCTCCATTGGCCTAGAGCTTCCCGACCCAAAAGGCTGCCTTGTTCCCAAACGGGCAGAGGGGTCCCAAGCGTCTTGCTTCCAGCTTTTCAGGAAGGTAAGAAACAACTGGCTCTGCCCAGTGCTCTTACAGCCTACCGGGAACATCTCTTACCAGGGCCTGTGAAACGCAGTTTCTTGGCAGGCCTGATCTGGCTGAAGTAGAACTCCTGCTCTGGGCGTGCTACTTTGGCCTAGAGCTGCCAGGCCCAAAGGGCCGCCTTGTTTCCAAAGGGGCTGAGAGTCCCCAAAGTATCTTGCTTCCAAATCTTTGGGAAGCTAAGAAACAACTGGCTCTGCACAGTGCTCTCACAGCCTACCGGCAACGTGACAGAGAAAGGCCTGTGAGACGCAGTTTCTTGGAAGGCCTGATCTGGCTGAGGTAGAACTTCTGCTCTGGGTGTACTCCATTGGCCTAGGGCTGCCAGGCCCAAAGGGCTGCCTTTATTTCCTAAGTGTGAGAGAGGCCCCAAAGCATCTTGCTTCCTGCTCTCTGGGAAGCTAAAACAACTGGCTCTGCACAGTGCTCTCAAAGCCAACCGGGAACGTCACATACAAAGGCCTGTGAAACGCAGCTTCTTGACAGGCCTTATCTGGCTGAGGTAGAACTTGTGCTCTGGGTGTGCTAATTTGCCCTAGAGCTGCCAGGCACAAAGGCTGCTTTGTTTCCAAAGGGGGAGAGAGGCCCCAAATCATGTTGCTTCCAGCTGTTTTTGAAGCTAAGAAACAACTCGCTCTGCCAGGTACTCTTACAGCCTTCCGGGAACACCTCTTACGAAGGCCTGTGAAAAGCAGGTTCTTGGCAGGCCTGATCTGGCTGAGGTAGAACTTCTGCTCTGGGTGTGCTCCATTGCCCTAGAGCTGAAAGGCCCCAAGGGATGCCTTGTTTGCAAAGGGGCAGAGAGGCCCCAAAGCATCTTGCTTCCAGCTCATTGGGAAGCTAAGAAACAACTGTCTCTGCCCAGTGCTCTGACAGAGTACCGGGAACATCTCTTACCAAAGCCTTTGAAACGCAGTTTCTTGGCAGGCCTTATCTGGCTGAGGTAGAACTTCTGCTCTGGGTGTGCTCCATTGGCCTAGAGCTGAAAGGCCCAAAGGTCGGCCTTGTTGGCAAAGGGGCAGTGAGCCCCCAAAGCATCTTGCTTCCAGCTCTTCGGGAAGCTAAGAAACAACTGGCTCTGCCCAGTGCTCTTACAGCCTGAGAGAAAATCTCTTACCAAGGCCTGTGAAACGCACTTTGTTGGTGGCCTGATCTAGCTGAAGTAGAACTTCTGCTCTGGGTGTGCTCCATTGGCCTAGAGCTGCCTGGCCCAAAGGGCCGCCTTGTTGGCAAAGGGGCAGAGAGGCCCCAAAGCATCTTGCTTCCAGCTCTTCGGGAAGCTAAGAAACATCTGGCGTTGCCCAGTGCTCTTACAGCCTACCGGGAAAATCTCTTACCAAGGCCTGTGAAACGCAGTTTGATGGTGGCCTGAACTGGCCGAAGTAGAACTTCTGCTCTTGGTGTGCTCCACTGGCCTGGAGCTACCTGCCCCAAAGGGCTGCCTTGATTCCAAAGTGAGAGAGTGGCACCAAAGCATCTTGCTTCCAGCTCTTCGGGAAGCTAAGAAACATCTGGCGTTGCCCAGTGCTCTTACAGCCTACCGGGAACATCTCTTACCAAGGCCTGTGAAACGCCGTTTCCTGGCAGGCCTGATTTGGCTGAAGTAGAACTTCTGCTCTGGGTGTGCTCCATTGCCCTAGAGCTGCCAGGCCCAAGGTGCTGCCTTGTTTCCAAAGGGGCAGAGAGGCCCCAAAGCATCTTGCTTCCAGCTCTCTGGGAAGCTAAGAACCAACTCGCTCTGCCCCGTGCTCTTACAGCCTACCGGGAACATGTCTTTGAGAGGCCTGTGAAACGCAGTTTCTTGGCAGGCCTCATCTGGCTGAAGTAGAACTCCGGCTCTGGGTGTGCTCCATTGCCCTAGAGCTGCCAGGCCCCAAGTGCTGCCCTGTTTCCAAGGGGCAGAGAGGCCCAAAGCATCTTGCTTCCCGGTCTTTGCGAAGCTAAGAAACAACTGGCTCTGCCCAGTGCTCTTACACCTACCGGGAACATCTCTTACCAAGGCCTGTCAAACGCTGTTTCTTTGCAGGCCTGATCAGGCTGAAGTAGAACTCCTGCTCTGCGTGTGCTCCATTGGCCTAGAGCTTCCCGACCCAAAAGGCTGCCTTGTTCCCAAACGGGCAGAGGGGTCCCAAGCGTCTTGCTTCCAGCTTTTCAGGAAGGTAAGAAACAACTGGCTCTGCCCAGTGCTCTTACAGCCTACCGGGAACATCTCTTACCAGGGCCTGTGAAACGCAGTTTCTTGGCAGGCCTGATCTGGCTGAAGTAGAACTCCTGCTCTGGGCGTGCTACTTTGGCCTAGAGCTGCCAGGCCCAAAGGGCCGCCTTGTTTCCAAAGGGGCTGAGAGTCCCCAAAGTATCTTGCTTCCAAATCTTTGGGAAGCTAAGAAACAACTGGCTCTGCACAGTGCTCTCACAGCCTACCGGCAACGTGACAGAGAAAGGCCTGTGAGACGCAGTTTCTTGGAAGGCCTGATCTGGCTGAGGTAGAACTTCTGCTCTGGGTGTACTCCATTGGCCTAGGGCTGCCAGGCCCAAAGGGCTGCCTTTATTTCCAAAGTGTGAGAGAGGCCCCAAAGCATCTTGCTTCCTGCTCTCTGGGAAGCTAAAACAACTGGCTCTGCACAGTGCTCTCAAAGCCAACCGGGAACGTCACATACAAAGGCCTGTGAAACGCAGCTTCTTGACAGGCCTTATCTGGCTGAGGTAGAACTTGTGCTCTGGGTGTGCTACTTTGGCCTAGAGCTGCCAGGCACAAAGGCTGCTTTGTTTCCAAAGGGGGAGAGAGGCCCCAAATCATGTTGCTTCCAGCTGTTTTTGAAGCTAAGAAACAACTCGCTCTGCCAGGTACTCTTACAGCCTTCCGGGAACACCTCTTACGAAGGCCTGTGAAAAGCAGGTTCTTGGCAGGCCTGATCTGGCTGAGGTAGAACTTCTGCTCTGGGTGTGCTCCATTGCCCTAGAGCTGAAAGGCCCCAAGGGATGCCTTGTTTGCAAAGGGGCAGAGAGGCCCCAAAGCATCTTGCTTCCAGCTCATTGGGAAGCTAAGAAACAACTGTCTCTGCCCAGTGCTCTGACAGAGTACCGGGAACATCTCTTACCAAAGCCTTTGAAACGCAGTTTCTTGGCAGGCCTTATCTGGCTGAGGTAGAACTTCTGCTCTGGGTGTGCTCCATTGGCCTAGAGCTGAAAGGCCCAAAGGTCGGCCTTGTTGGCAAAGGGGCAGTGAGCCCCCAAAGCATCTTGCTTCCAGCTCTTCGGGAAGCTAAGAAACAACTGGCTCTGCCCAGTGCTCTTACAGCCTGAGAGAAAATCTCTTACCAAGGCCTGTGAAACGCACTTTGTTGGTGGCCTGATCTAGCTGAAGTAGAACTTCTGCTCTGGGTGTGCTCCATTGGCCTAGAGCTGCCTGGCCCAAAGGGCCGCCTTGTTGGCAAAGGGGCAGAGAGGCCCCAAAGCATCTTGCTTCCAGCTCTTCGGGAAGCTAAGAAACATCTGGCGTTGCCCAGTGCTCTTACAGCCTACCGGGAACATCTCTTACCAAGGCCTGTGAAACGCCGTTTCCTGGCAGGCCTGATTTGGCTGAAGTAGAACTTCTGCTCTGGGTGTGCTCCATTGCCCTAGAGCTGCCAGGCCCAAGGTGCTGCCTTGTTTCCAAAGGGGCAGAGAGGCCCCAAAGCATCTTGCTTCCAGCTCTCTGGGAAGCTAAGAACCAACTCGCTCTGCCCCGTGCTCTTACAGCCTACCGGGAACATGTCTTTGAAAGGCCTGTGAAACGCAGTTTCTTGGCAGGCCTCATCTGGCTGAAGTAGAACTCCGGCTCTGGGTGTGCTCCATTGCCCTAGAGCTGCCAGGCCCCAAGTGCTGCCCTGTTTCCAAGGGGCAGAGAGGCCCAAAGCATCTTGCTTCCCGGTCTTTGCGAAGCTAAGAAACAACTGGCTCTGCCCAGTGCTCTTACACCTACCGGGAACATCTCTTACCAAGGCCTGTCAAACGCTGTTTCTTTGCAGGCCTGATCAGGCTGAAGTAGAACTCCTGCTCTGCGTGTGCTCCATTGGCCTAGAGCTTCCCGACCCAAAAGGCTGCCTTGTTCCCAAACGGGCAGAGGGGTCCCAAGCGTCTTGCTTCCAGCTTTTCAGGAAGGTAAGAAACAACTGGCTCTGCCCAGTGCTCTTACAGCCTACCGGGAACATCTCTTACCAAGGCCTGTGAAACGCAGTTTCTTGGCAGGCCTGATCTGGCTGAAGTAGAACTCCTGCTCTGGGCGTGCTACTTTGGCCTAGAGCTGCCAGGCCCAAAGGGCCGCCTTGTTTCCAAAGGGGCTGACAGTCCCCAAAGTATCTTGCTTCCAAATCTTTGGGAAGCTAAGAAACAACTGGCTCTGCACAGTGCTCTCACAGCCTACCGGCAACGTGACAGAGAAAGGCCTGTGAGACGCAGTTTCTTGGAAGGCCTGATCTGGCTGAGGTAGAACTTCTGCTCTGGGTGTACTCCATTGGCCTAGGGCTGCCAGGCCCAAAGGGCTGCCTTTATTTCCTAAGTGTGAGAGAGGCCCCAAAGCATCTTGCTTCCTGCTCTCTGGGAAGCTAAAACAACTGGCTCTGCACAGTGCTCTCAAAGCCAACCGGGAACGTCACATACAAAGGCCTGTGAAACGCAGCTTCTTGACAGGCCTTATCTGGCTGAGGTAGAACTTGTGCTCTGGGTGTGCTACTTTGGCCTAGAGCTGCCAGGCACAAAGGCTGCTTTGTTTCCAAAGGGGGAGAGAGGCCCCAAATCATGTTGCTTCCAGCTGTTTTTGAAGCTAAGAAACAACTCGCTCTGCCAGGTACTCTTACAGCCTTCCGGGAACACCTCTTACGAAGGCCTGTGAAAAGCAGTTTCTTGGCAGGCCTGATCTGGCTGAGGTAGAACTTCTGCTCTGGGTGTGCTCCATTGCCCTAGAGCTGAAAGGCCCCAAGGGATGCCTTGTTTGCAAAGGGGCAGAGAGGCCCCAAAGCATCTTGCTTCCAGCTCATTGGGAAGCTAAGAAACAACTGTCTCTGCCCAGTGCTCTGACAGAGTACCGGGAACATCTCTTACCAAAGCCTTTGAAACGCAGTTTCTTGGCAGGCCTTATCTGGCTGAGGTAGAACTTCTGCTCTGGGTGTGCTCCATTGGCCTAGAGCTGAAAGGCCCAAAGGTCGGCCTTGTTGGCAAAGGGGCAGTGAGCCCCCAAAGCATCTTGCTTCCAGCTCTTCGGGAAGCTAAGAAACAACTGGCTCTGCCCAGTGCTCTTACAGCCTGAGAGAAAATCTCTTACCAAGGCCTGTGAAACGCACTTTGTTGGTGGCCTGATCTAGCTGAAGTAGAACTTCTGCTCTGGGTGTGCTCCATTGGCCTAGAGCTGCCTGGCCCAAAGGGCCGCCTTGTTGGCAAAGGGGCAGAGAGCCCCCAAAGCATCTTGCTTCCAGCTCTTCGGGAAGCTAAGAAACATCTGGCGTTGCCCAGTGCTCTTACAGCCTACCGGGAACATCTCTTACCAAGGCCTGTGAAACGCAGTTTGATGGTGGCCTGAACTGGCCGAAGTAGAACTTCTGCTCTGGGTGTGCTCCACTGGCCTGGAGCTACCTGCCCCAAAGGGCTGCCTTGATTCCAAAGTGAGAGAGTGGCACCAAAGCATCTTGCTTCCAGCTCTTCGGGAAGCTAAGAAACATCTGGCATTGCCCAGTGCTCTTACAGCCTACCGGGAACATCTCTTACCAAGGCCTGTGAAACGCCGTTTCCTGGCAGGCCTGATTTGGCTGAAGTAGAACTTCTGCTCTGGGTGTGCTCCATTGCCCTAGAGCTGCCAGGCCCAAGGTGCTGCCTTGTTTCCAAAGGGGCAGAGAGGCCCCAAAGCATCTTGCTTCCAGCTCTCTGGGAAGCTAAGAACCAACTCGCTCTGCCCCGTGCTCTTACAGCCTACCGGGAACATGTCTTTGAAAGGCCTGTGAAACGCAGTTTCTTGGCAGGCCTCATCTGGCTGAAGTAGAACTCCGGCTCTGGGTGTGCTCCATTGCCCTAGAGCTGCCAGGCCCCAAGTGCTGCCCTGTTTCCAAGGGGCAGAGAGGCCCAAAGCATCTTGCTTCCCGGTCTTTGCGAAGCTAAGAAACAACTGGCTCTGCCCAGTGCTCTTACACCTACCGGGAACATCTCTTACCAAGGCCTGTCAAACGCTGTTTCTTTGCAGGCCTGATCAGGCTGAAGTAGAACTCCTGCTCTGCGTGTGCTCCATTGGCCTAGAGCTTCCCGACCCAAAAGGCTGCCTTGTTCCCAAACGGGCAGAGGGGTCCCAAGCGTCTTGCTTCCAGCTTTTCAGGAAGGTAAGAAACAACTGGCTCTGCCCAGTGCTCTTACAGCCTACCGGGAACATCTCTTACCAGGGCCTGTGAAACGCAGTTTCTTGGCAGGCCTGATCTGGCTGAAGTAGAACTCCTGATCTGGGCGTGCTACTTTGGCCTAGAGCTGCCAGGCCCAAAGGGCTGCCTTGTTTCCAAAGGGGCTGAGAGTCCCCATAGTATCTTGCTTCCAAATCTTTGGGAAGCTAAGAAACAACTGGCTCTGCACAGTGCTCTCACAGCCTACCGGCAACGTGACAGAGAAAGGCCTGTGAGACGCAGTTTCTTGGAAGGCCTGATCTGGCTGAGGTAGAACTTCTGCTCTGGGTGTACTCCATTGGCCTAGGGCTGCCAGGCCCAAAGGGCTGCCTTTATTTCCTAAGTGTGAGAGAGGCCCCAAAGCATCTTGCTTCCTGCTCTCTGGGAAGCTAAAACAACTGGCTCTGCACAGTGCTCTCAAAGCCAACCGGGAACGTCACATACAAAGGCCTGTGAAACGCAGCTTCTTGACAGGCCTTATCTGGCTGAGGTAGAACTTGTGCTCTGGGTGTGCTAATTTGCCCTAGAGCTGCCAGGCACAAAGGCTGCTTTGTTTCCAAAGGGGGAGAGAGGCCCCAAATCATGTTGCTTCCAGCTGTTTTTGAAGCTAAGAAACAACTCGCTCTGCCAGGTACTCTTACAGCCTTCCGGGAACACCTCTTACGAAGGCCTGTGAAAAGCAGGTTCTTGGCAGGCCTGATCTGGCTGAGGTAGAACTTCTGCTCTGGGTGTGCTCCATTGCCCTAGAGCTGAAAGGCCCCAAGGGATGCCTTGTTTCCAAAGACGGAGAGTGGACCCAAAGCATCTTGCTCCCAGCTCTTCGGGAAGCTAAGAAACAGCTGGCTCTGCCCAGTGCTCTTACAGCCTAAGAGAACATCTCTTTGAAAGGCCTGTGAAACGCAGTTTCTTGACAGGCCTGATCTGGCTGAGGTAGAACTTCTGCTCTGGGTGTACTCCATTGCCCTAGGGCTGCCAGGCCCAAAGGGCTGCCTTTATTTCCAAAGTGTGAGAGAGGCCCCAAAGCATCTTGCTTCCAGCTCTTCGGGAAGCTAAGAAACATCTGGCGTTGCCCAGTGCTCTTACAGCCTACCGGGAACATCTCTTACCAAGGCCTGTGAAACGCAGTTTGTTGGTGGCCTGAACTGGCCGAAGTAGAACTTCTGCTCTGGGTGTGCTCCACTGGCCTAGAGCTACCTGGCGCAAAGGGCTGCCTTGATTCCAAAGTGAGAGAGTGGCACCAAAGCATCTTGCTCCCAGCTCTTCGGGAAGCTAAGAAACAGCTGGCTCTGCCCAGTGCTCTTACAGCCTAAGAGAACATCTCTTTGAAAGGCCTGTGAAACGCAGTTTCTTGGCAGGCCTGACCTGGCTGAAGTAGAACTTCTGTTCTGGTTGTGCTACATAGGCCTAGAGCTACCAGGACCTAAGGGCTGCCTTGTTTCCAAAGGGTGAGAGAGGCCCCAAAGCATCTTGCTTCCAGCTCTGTGGGAAGCTAAAGCAACTGGCTCTCCACAGTGCTCTCACAGCCTACCGGGAACATCTCTTACCAAGGCCTGTGAAACGCAGTTTCTTGGCAGGCCTGATCTGGCTGAAGTAGAACTCCTGCTCTGGGCGTGCTACTTTGGCCTAGAGCTGCCAGGCCCAAAGGGCCGCCTTGTTTCCAAAGGGGCTGAGAGTCCCCAAAGTATCTTGCTTCCAAATCTTTGGGAAGCTAAGAAACAACTGGCTCTGCACAGTGCTCTCACAGCCTACCGGCAACGTGACAGAGAAAGGCCTGTGAGACGCAGTTTCTTGGAAGGCCTGATCTGGCTGAGGTAGAACTTCTGCTCTGGGTGTACTCCATTGCCCTAGGGCTGCCAGGCCCAAAGGGCTGCCTTTATTTCCAAAGTGTGAGAGAGGCCCCAAAGCATCTTGCTTCCTGCTCTCTGGGAAGCTAAAACAACTGGCTCTGCACAGTGCTCTCAAAGCCAACCGGGAACGTCACATACAAAGGCCTGTGAAACGCAGCTTCTTGACAGGCCTTATCTGGCTGAGGTAGAACTTGTGCTCTGGGTGTGCTACTTTGGCCTAGAGCTGCCAGGCACAAAGGCTGCTTTGTTTCCAAAGGGGGAGAGAGGCCCCAAATCATGTTGCTTCCAGCTGTTTTTGAAGCTAAGAAACAACTCGCTCTGCCAGGTACACTTACAGCCTTCCGGGAACACCTCTTACGAAGGCCTGTGAAAAGCAGTTTCTTGGCAGGCCTGATCTGGCTGAGGTAGAACTTCTGCTCTGGGTGTGCTCCATTGCCCTAGAGCTGAAAGGCCCAAAGGGCTGCCTTGTTTCCAAAGGGGGAGAGAGGCCCCAAAGCATCTTGCTTCCACCTCTTGGGAAGCTAAGAAACAACTCGCTGTGCCCAGTGCTCTTATAGCCTAAGAGAACATCTCTTATCAAGGCCTGTGAAACGCACTTTCTAGGCAGGCCTGATCTGGAAGAAGTAGAACTTCTGCTCTGGTTGTGCTCCATTGCCCTAGAGCTGCCAGACCCAACGTGCTGCCTTGTTTCCAAAGGGGCAGAGAGGCCCCAAAGCGTCTTGCTTCCAGCTGTTTGGGAAACAAGGAAACAACTGGCTCTGCACCGTGCTCTCACAGCCTACCGGGAACGTCACATACAAAGGCCTCTGAAACGCAGTTCCTTGGCAGGCCTGATCTGGCTGAAGTAGGACTTCTGCTCTGGGTGTGCTCCATTGGCCTAGAGCTGAAAGGCCCAAAGGGATGCCTTGTTTGCAAAGGGGCAGAGAGGCCCCAAAGCATCTTGCTTCCAGCTCTTTGGGAAGCTAAGAAACAGCTGTCTCTGCCCAGTGCTCTGACAGAGTACCGGGAACATCTCTTACCAGAGCCTTTGAAACGCAGTTTCTTGGCAGGCCTTATCTGGCTGAGGTAGAACTTCTGCTCTGGGTGTGCTCCATTGGCCTAGAGCTGAAAGGCCCAAAGGTCGGCCTTGTTGGCAAAGGGGCAGGGAGCCCCCAAAGCATCTTGCTTCCAGCTCTTTGGGAAGCTAAGAAACAACTGGCTCTGCCCAGTGCTCTTACAGCCTAAGAGAAAATCTCTTACCAAGGCCTGTGAAACGCACTTTGTTGGTGGCCTGATCTAGCTGAAGTAGAACTTCTGCTCTGGGTGTGCTCCACTGGCCTAGAGCTGCCTGGCCCAAAGGGCCGCCTTGTTTGCCAAGGGGCAGAGAGGCCCCAAAGCATCTTGCTTCCAGCTCTTCGGGAAGCTAAGAAACATCTGGCGTTGCCCAGTGCTCTTACAGCCTACCGGGAACATCTCTTACCAAGGCCTGTGAAACGCAGTTTGTTGGTGGCCTGAACTGGCCGAAGTAGAACTTCTGCTCTGGGTGTGCTCCACTGGCCTAGAGCTACCTGGCGCAAAGGGCTGCCTTGATTCCAAAGTGAGAGAGTGGCACCAAAGCATCTTGCTCCCAGCTCTTCGGGAAGCTAAGAAACAGCTGGCTCTGCCCAGTGCTCTTACAGCCTAAGAGAACATCTCTTCCAAAGGCCTGTGAAACGCAGTTTCTTGGCAGGCCTGACCTGGCTGAAGTAGAACTTCTGTTCTGGTTGTGCTACATAGGCCTAGAGCTACCAGGACCTAAGGGCTGCCTTGTTTCCAAAGGGTGAGAGAGGCCCCAAAGCATCTTGCCTCCAGCACTTTGGGAAGCTAAAAAACAACTGGTTCTGCCCAGTGCTCTCACAGCCTACCGTGAACATCTCTTACCAAGGGCTGTGAAACGCAGTTTCTGGGCAGGACTGATCCGCCTGAAGTAGAACTTCTGCTGTGGGTGTGCTCCATTGGCCTAGAGCTGCCAGGCCCAAACGGCTGCCTTGTGTCCAAAGGGAGAGAGAGGCCCCAAAGCATCTTGCTTCCAGCTCTGTGGGAAGCTAAAGCAACTGGCTCTCCACAGTGCTCTCACAGCCTACCGGGAACATCTCTTACCAAGGCCTGTGAAACGCAGTTTCTTGGCAGGCCTGATCTGGCTGAAGTAGAACTCCTGCTCTGGGCGTGCTACTTTGGCCTAGAGCTGCCAGGCCCAAAGGGCCGCCTTGTTTCCAAAGGGGCTGAGAGTCCCCAAAGTATCTTGCTTCCAAATCTTTGGGAAGCTAAGAAACAACTGGCTCTGCACAGTGCTCTCACAGCCTACCGGCAACGTGACAGAGAAAGGCCTGTGAGACGCAGTTTCTTGGAAGGCCTGATCTGGCTGAGGTAGAACTTCTGCTCTGGGTGTACTCCATTGGCCTAGGGCTGCCAGGCCCAAAGGGCTGCCTTTATTTCCAAAGTGTGAGAGAGGCCCCAAAGCATCTTGCTTCCTGCTCTCTGGGAAGCTAAAACAACTGGCTCTGCACAGTGCTCTCAAAGCCAACCGGGAACGTCACATACAAAGGCCTGTGAAACGCAGCTTCTTGACAGGCCTTATCTGGCTGAGGTAGAACTTGTGCTCTGGGTGTGCTGCTTTGGCCTAGAGCTGCCAGGCACAAAGGCTGCTTTGTTTCCAAAGGGGGAGAGAGGCCCCAAATCATGTTGCTTCCAGCTGTTTTTGAAGCTAAGAAACAACTCGCTCTGCCAGGTACTCTTACAGCCTTCCGGGAACACCTCTTACGAAGGCCTGTGAAAAGCAGTTTCTTGGCAGGCCTGATCTGGCTGAGGTAGAACTTCTGCTCTGGGTGTGCTCCATTGCCCTAGAGCTGAAAGGCCCAAAGGGCTGCCTTGTTTCCAAAGGGGGAGAGAGGCCCCAAAGCATCTTGCTTCCACCTCTTGGGAAGCTAAGAAACAACTCGCTGTGCCCAGTGCTCTTATAGCCTAAGAGAACATCTCTTATCAAGGCCTGTGAAACGCACTTTCTAGGCAGGCCTGATCTGGAAGAAGTAGAACTTCTGCTCTGGTTGTGCTCCATTGCCCTAGAGCTGCCAGACCCAACGTGCTGCCTTGTTTCCAAAGGGGCAGAGAGGCCCCAAAGCGTCTTGCTTCCAGCTGTTTGGGAAACAAGGAAACAACTGGCTCTGCACCGTGCTCTCACAGCCTACCGGGAACGTCACATACAAAGGCCTCTGAAACGCAGTTCCTTGGCAGGCCTGATCTGGCTGAAGTAGGACTTCTGCTCTGGGTGTGCTCCATTGGCCTAGAGCTGAAAGGCCCAAAGGGATGCCTTGTTTGCAAAGGGGCAGAGAGGCCCCAAAGCATCTTGCTTCCAGCTCTTTGGGAAGCTAAGAAACAGCTGTCTCTGCCCAGTGCTCTGACAGAGTACCGGGAACATCTCTTACCAGAGCCTTTGAAACGCAGTTTCTTGGCAGGCCTTATCTGGCTGAGGTAGAACTTCTGCTCTGGGTGTGCTCCATTGGCCTAGAGCTGAAAGGCCCAAAGGTCGGCCTTGTTGGCAAAGGGGCAGGGAGCCCCCAAAGCATCTTGCTTCCAGCTCTTTGGGAAGCTAAGAAACAACTGGCTCTGCCCAGTGCTCTTACAGCCTAAGAGAAAATCTCTTACCAAGGCCTGTGAAACGCACTTTGTTGGTGGCCTGATCTAGCTGAAGTAGAACTTCTGCTCTGGGTGTGCTCCATTGGCCTAGAGCTGCCTGGCCCAAAGGGCCACCTTGTTTGCAAAGGGGCAGAGAGGCCCCAAAGAATCTTGCTTCCAGCTCTTCGGGAAGCTAAGAAACATCTGGCGTTGCCCAGTGCTCTTACAGCCTACCGGGAACATCTCTTACCAAGGCCTGTGAAACGCAGTTTGTTGGTGGCCTGAACTGGCCGAAGTAGAACTTCTGCTCTGGGTGTGCTCCACTGGCCTAGAGCTACCTGGCGCAAAGGGCTGCCTTGATTCCAAAGTGAGAGAGTGGCACCAAAGCATCTTGCTCCCAGCTCTTCGGGAAGCTAAGAAACAGCTGGCTCTGCCCAGTGCTCTTACAGCCTAAGAGAACATCTCTTTGAAAGGCCTGTGAAACGCAGTTTCTTGGCAGGCCTGACCTGGCTGAAGTAGAACTTCTGTTCTGGTTGTGCTACATAGGCCTAGAGCTACCAGGACCTAAGGGCTGCCTTGTTTCCAAAGGGTGAGAGAGGCCCCAAAGCATCTTGCCTCCAGCACTTTGGGAAGCTAAAAAACAACTGGTTCTGCCCAGTGCTCTCACAGCCTACCGTGAACATCTCTTACCAAGGGCTGTGAAACGCAGTTTCTGGGCAGGACTGATCCGCCTGAAGTAGAACTTCTGCTGTGGGTGTGCTCCATTGGCCTAGAGCTGCCAGGCGCAAACGGCTGCCTTGTGTCCAAAGGGAGAGAGAGGCCCCAAAGCATCTTGCTTCCAGCTCTGTGGGAAGCTAAAGCAACTGGCTCTCCACAGTGCTCTCACAGCCTACCGGGAACATCTCTTACCAAGGCCTGTGAAACGCAGTTTGTTGGTGGCCTGAACTGGCCGAAGTAGAACTTCTGCTCTGGGTGTGCTCCACTGGCCTAGAGCTACCTGGCGCAAAGGGCTGCCTTGATTTCAAAGTGAGAGAGTGGCACCAAAGCATCTTGCTCCCAGCTCTTCGGGAAGCTAAGAAACAGCTGGCTCTGCCCAGTGCTCTTACAGCCTAAGAGAACATCTCTTTGAAAGGCCTGTGAAACGCAGTTTCTTGGCAGGCCTGACCTGGCTGAAGTAGAACTTCTGTTCTGGTTGTGCTACATAGGCCTAGAGCTACCAGGACCTAAGGGCTGCCTTGTTTCCAAAGGGTGAGAGAGGCCCCAAAGCATCTTGCCTCCAGCACTTTGGGAAGCTAAAAAACAACTGGTTCTGCCCAGTGCTCTCACAGCCTACCGTGAACATCTCTTACCAAGGGCTGTGAAACGCAGTTTCTGGGCAGGACTGATCCGCCTGAAGTAGAACTTCTGCTGTGGGTGTGCTCCATTGGCCTAGAGCTGCCAGGCGCAAACGGCTGCCTTGTGTCCAAAGGGAGAGAGAGGCCCCAAAGCATCTTGCTTCCAGCTCTGTGGGAAGCTAAAGCAACTGGCTCTCCACAGTGCTCTCACAGCCTACCGGGAACATCTCTTACCAAGGCCTGTGAAACGCAGTTTCTTGGCAGGCCTGATCTGGCTGAAGTAGAACTCCTGCTCTGGGCGTGCTACTTTGGCCTAGAGCTGCCAGGCCCAAAGGGCCGCCTTGTTTCCAAAGGGGCTGAGAGTCCCCAAAGTATCTTGCTTCCAAATCTTTGGGAAGCTAAGAAACAACTGGCTCTGCACAGTGCTCTCACAGCCTACCGGCAACGTGACAGAGAAAGGCCTGTGAGACGCAGTTTCTTGGAAGGCCTGATCTGGCTGAGGTAGAACTTCTGCTCTGGGTGTACTCCATTGGCCTAGGGCTGCCAGGCCCAAAGGGCTGCCTTTATTTCCAAAGTGTGAGAGAGGCCCCAAAGCATCTTGCTTCCTGCTCTCTGGGAAGCTAAAACAACTGGCTCTGCACAGTGCTCTCAAAGCCAACCGGGAACGTCACATACAAAGGCCTGTGAAACGCAGCTTCTTGACAGGCCTTATCTGGCTGAGGTAGAACTTGTGCTCTGGGTGTGCTGCTTTGGCCTAGAGCTGCCAGGCACAAAGGCTGCTTTGTTTCCAAAGGGGGAGAGAGGCCCCAAATCATGTTGCTTCCAGCTGTTTTTGAAGCTAAGAAACAACTCGCTCTGCCAGGTACTCTTACAGCCTTCCGGGAACACCTCTTACGAAGGCCTGTGAAAAGCAGTTTCTTGGCAGGCCTGATCTGGCTGAGGTAGAACTTCTGCTCTGGGTGTGCTCCATTGCCCTAGAGCTGAAAGGCCCAAAGGGCTGCCTTGTTTCCAAAGGGGGAGAGAGGCCCCAAAGCATCTTGCTTCCACCTCTTGGGAAGCTAAGAAACAACTCGCTGTGCCCAGTGCTCTTATAGCCTAAGAGAACATCTCTTATCAAGGCCTGTGAAACGCACTTTCTAGGCAGGCCTGATCTGGAAGAAGTAGAACTTCTGCTCTGGTTGTGCTCCATTGCCCTAGAGCTGCCAGACCCAACGTGCTGCCTTGTTTCCAAAGGGGCAGAGAGGCCCCAAAGCGTCTTGCTTCCAGCTGTTTGGGAAACAAGGAAACAACTGGCTCTGCACCGTGCTCTCACAGCCTACCGGGAACGTCACATACAAAGGCCTCTGAAACGCAGTTCCTTGGCAGGCCTGATCTGGCTGAAGTAGGACTTCTGCTCTGGGTGTGCTCCATTGGCCTAGAGCTGAAAGGCCCAAAGGGATGCCTTGTTTGCAAAGGGGCAGAGAGGCCCCAAAGCATCTTGCTTCCAGCTCTTTGGGAAGCTAAGAAACAGCTGTCTCTGCCCAGTGCTCTGACAGAGTACCGGGAACATCTCTTACCAGAGCCTTTGAAACGCAGTTTCTTGGCAGGCCTTATCTGGCTGAGGTAGAACTTCTGCTCTGGGTGTGCTCCATTGGCCTAGAGCTGAAAGGCCCAAAGGTCGGCCTTGTTGGCAAAGGGGCAGGGAGCCCCCAAAGCATCTTGCTTCCAGCTCTTTGGGAAGCTAAGAAACAACTGGCTCTGCCCAGTGCTCTTACAGCCTAAGAGAAAATCTCTTACCAAGGCCTGTGAAACGCACTTTGTTGGTGGCCTGATCTAGCTGAAGTAGAACTTCTGCTCTGGGTGTGCTCCACTGGCCTAGAGCTGCCTGGCCCAAAGGGCCGCCTTGTTTGCAAAGGGGCAGAGAGGCCCCAAAGCATCTTGCTTCCAGCTCTTCGGGAAGCTAAGAAACATCTGGCGTTGCCCAGTGCTCTTACAGCCTACCGGGAACATCTCTTACCAAGGCCTGTGAAACGCAGTTTGTTGGTGGCCTGAACTGGCCGAAGTAGAACTTCTGCTCTGGGTGTGCTCCACTGGCCTAGAGCTACCTGGCGCAAAGGGCTGCCTTGATTCCAAAGTGAGAGAGTGGCACCAAAGCATCTTGCTCCCAGCTCTTCGGGAAGCTAAGAAACAGCTGGCTCTGCCCAGTGCTCTTACAGCCTAAGAGAACATCTCCTCGAAAGGCCTGTGAAACGCAGTTTCTTGGCAGGCCTGACCTGGCTGAAGTAGAACTTCTGTTCTGGTTGTGCTACATAGGCCTAGAGCTACCAGGACCTAAGGGCTGCCTTGTTTCCAAAGGGTGAGAGAGGCCCCAAAGCATCTTGCTTCCAGCTCTTCGGGAAGCTAAGAAACAACTGGCTCTGCCCAGTGCTCTTACAGCCTGAGAGAAAATCTCTTACCAAGGCCTGTGAAACGCACTTTGTTGGTGGCCTGATCTAGCTGAAGTAGAACTGCTGCTCTGGGTGTGCTCCATTGGCCTAGAGCTGCCTGGCCCAAAGGGCCGCCTTGTTTGCAAAGGGGCAGAGAGGCCCCAAAGCATCTTGCTTCCAGCTCTTCGGGAAGCTAAGAAACATCTGGCGTTGCCCAGTGCTCTTACAGCCTACGGGGAACATCTCTTACCAAGGCCTGTGAAACGCAGTTTGTTGGTGGCCTGAACTGGCCGAAGTAGAACTTCTGCTCTGGGTGTGCTCCACTGGCCTAGAGCTACCTGGCGCAAAGGGCTGCCTTGATTCCAAAGTGAGAGAGTGGCACCAAAGCATCTTGCTCCCAGCTCTTCGGGAAGCTAAGAAACAGCTGGCTCTGCCCAGTGCTCTTACAGCCTAAGAGAACATCTCCTCGAAAGGCCTGTGAAACGCAGTTTCTTGGCAGGCCTGACCTGGCTGAAGTAGAACTTCTGTTCTGGTTGTGCTACATAGGCCTAGAGCTACCAGGACCTAAGGGCTGCCTTGTTTCCAAAGGGTGAGAGAGGCCCCAAAGCATCTTGCTTCCAGCTCTTCGGGAAGCTAAGAAACAACTGGCTCTGCCCAGTGCTCTTACAGCCTGAGAGAAAATCTCTTACCAAGGCCTGTGAAACGCACTTTGTTGGTGGCCTGATCTAGCTGAAGTAGAACTGCTGCTCTGGGTGTGCTCCATTGGCCTAGAGCTGCCTGGCCCAAAGGGCCGCCTTGTTTGCAAAGGGGCAGAGAGGCCCCAAAGCATCTTGCTTCCAGCTCTTCGGGAAGCTAAGAAACATCTGGCGTTGCCCAGTGCTCTTACAGCCTACCGGGAACATCTCTTACCAAGGCCTGTGAAACGCAGTTTGTTGGTGGCCTGAACTGGCCGAAGTAGAACTTCTGCTCTGGGTGTGCTCCACTGGCCTAGAGCTACCTGGCGCAAAGGGCTGCCTTGATTCCAAAGTGAGAGAGTGGCACCAAAGCATCTTGCTCCCAGCTCTTCGGGAAGCTAAGAAACAGCTGGCTCTGCCCAGTGCTCTTACAGCCTAAGAGAACATCTCTTTGAAAGGCCTGTGAAACGCAGTTTCTTGGCAGGCCTGACCTGGCTGAATTAGAACTTCTGTTCTGGTTGTGCTACATAGGCCTAGAGCTACCAGGACCTAAGGGCTGCCTTGTTTCCAAAGGGTGAGAGAGGCCCCAAAGCATCTTGCCTCCAGCACTTTGGGAAGCTAAAAAACAACTGGTTCTGCCCAGTGCTCTGACAGCCTACAGTGAACATCTCTTACCAAGGGCTGTGAAACGCAGTTTCTGGGCAGGACTGATCCGCCTGAAGCAGAACTTCTGCTGTGGGTGTGCTCCATTGGCCTAGAGCTGCCAGGCGCAAACGGCTGCCTTGTGTCCAAAGGGAGAGAGAGGCCCCAAAGCATCTTGCTTCCAGCTCTGTGGGAAGCTAAAGCAACTGGCTCTCCACAGTGCTCTCACAGCCTACCGGGAACATCTCTTACCAAGGCCTGTGAAACGCAGTTTCTTGGCAGGCCTGATCTGGCTGAAGTAGAACTCCTGCTCTGGGCGTGCTACTTTGGCCTAGAGCTGCCAGGCCCAAAGGGCCGCCTTGTTTCCAAAGGGGCTGAGAGTCCCCAAAGTATCTTGCTTCCAAATCTTTGGGAAGCTAAGAAACAACTGGCTCTGCACAGTGCTCTCACAGCCTACCGGCAACGTGACAGAGAAAGGCCTGTGAGACGCAGTTTCTTGGAAGGCCTGATCTGGCTGAGGTAGTACTTCTGCTCTGGGTGTACTCCATTGGCCTAGGGCTGCCAGGCCCAAAGGGCTGCCTTTATTTCCAAAGTGTGAGAGAGGCCCCAAAGCATCTTGCTTCCTGCTCTCTGGGAAGCTAAAACAACTGGCTCTGCACAGTGCTCTCAAAGCCAACCGGGAACGTCACATACAAAGGCCTGTGAAACGCAGCTTCTTGACAGGCCTTATCTGGCTGAGGTAGAACTTGTGCTCTGGGTGTGCTACTTTGGCCTAGAGCTGCCAGGCACAAAGGCTGCTTTGATTCCAAAGGGGGAGAGAGGCCCCAAATCATGTTGCTTCCAGCTGTTTTTGAAGCTAAGAAACAACTCGCTCTGCCAGGTACTCTTACAGCCTTCCGGGAACACCTCTTACGAAGGCCTGTGAAAAGCAGTTTCTTGGCAGGCCTGATCTGGCTGAGGTAGAACTTCTGCTCTGGGTGTGCTCCATTGCCCTAGAGCTGAAAAGCCCAAAGGGATGCCTTGTTTGCAAAGGGGCAGAGAGGCCCCAAAGCATCTTGCTTCCAGCTCATTGGGAAGCTAAGAAACAACTGTCTCTGCCCAGTGCTCTGACAGAGTACCAGGAACATCTCTTACCAAAGCCTTTGAAACGCAGTTTCTTGGCAGGCCTTATCTGGCTGAGGTAGAACTTCTGCTCTGGTTGTGCTTCATTGGCCTAGAGCTGAAAGGCCCAAAGGTCGGCCTTGTTGGCAAAGGGTCAGTGAGCCCCCAAAGCATCTTGCTTCCAGCTCTTCGGGAAGCTAAGAAACAACTGGCTCTGCCCAGTGCTCTTACAGCCTGAGAGAAAATCTCTTACCAAGGCCTGTGAAACGCACTTTGTTGGTCGCCTGATCTAGCTGAAGTAGAACTGCTGCTCTGGGTGTGCTCCATTGGCCTAGAGCTGCCTGGCCCAAAGGGCCGCCTTGTTTGCAAAGGGGCAGAGAGGCCCCAAAGCATCTTGCTTCCAGCTCTTCGGGAAGCTAAGAAACATCTGGCGTTGCCCAGTGCTCTTACAGCCTACCGGGAACATCTCTTACCAAGGCCTGTGAAACGCAGTTTGTTGGTGGCCTGAACTGGCCGAAGTAGAACTTCTGCTCTGGGTGTGCTCCACTGGCCTGGAGCTACCTGCCCCAAAGGGCTGCCTTGATTCCAAAGTGAGAGAGTGGCACCAAAGCATCTTGCTTCCAGCTCTTCGGGAAGCTAAGAAACATCTGGCGTTGCCCAGTGCTCTTACAGCCTACCGGGAACATCTCTTACCAAGGCCTGTGAAACGCCGTTTCCTGGCAGGCCTGATTTGGCTGAAGTAGAACTTCTGCTCTGGGTGTGCTCCATTGCCCTAGATCTGCCAGGCCCAAGGTGCTGCCTTGTTTCCAAAGGGGCAGAGAGGCCCCAAAGCATCTTGCTTCCAGCTCTCTGGGAAGCTAAGAACCAACTCGCTCTGCCCCGTGCTCTTACAGCCTACCGGGAACATGTCTTTGAAAGGCCTGTGAAACGCAGTTTCTTGGCAGGCCTCATCTGGCTGAAGTAGAACTCCGGCTCTGGGTGTGCTCCATTGCCCTAGAGCTGCCAGGCCCCAAGTGCTGCCCTGTTTCCAAGGGGCAGAGAGGCCCAAAGCATCTTGCTTCCCGGTCTTTGCGAAGCTAAGAAACAACTGGCTCTGCCCAGTGCTCTTACACCTACCGGGAACATCTCTTACCAAGGCCTGTCAAACGCTGTTTCTTTGCAGGCCTGATCAGGCTGAAGTAGAACTCCTGCTCTGGGCGTGCTACTTTGGCCTAGAGCTGCCAGGCCCAAAGGGCCGCCTTGTTTCCAAAGGGGCTGAGAGTCCCCAAAGTATCTTGCTTCCAAATCTTTGGGAAGCTAAGAAACAACTGGCTCTGCACAGTGCTCTCACAGCCTACCGGCAACGTGACAGAGAAAGGCCTGTGAGACGCAGTTTCTTGGAAGGCCTGATCTGGCTGAGGTAGAACTTCTGCTCTGGGTGTACTCCATTGGCCTAGGGCTGCCAGGCCCAAAGGGCTGCCTTTATTTCCAAAGTGTGAGAGAGGCCCCAAAGCATCTTGCTTCCTGCTCTCTGGGAAGCTAAAACAACTGGCTCTGCACAGTGCTCTCAAAGCCAACCGGGAACGTCACATACAAAGGCCTGTGAAACGCAGCTTCTTGACAGGCCTTATCTGGCTGAGGTAGAACTTGTGCTCTGGGTGTGCTGCTTTGGCCTAGAGCTGCCAGGCACAAAGGCTGCTTTGTTTCCAAAGGGGGAGAGAGGCCCCAAATCATGTTGCTTCCAGCTGTTTTTGAAGCTAAGAAACAACTCGCTCTGCCAGGTACTCTTACAGCCTTCCGGGAACACCTCTTACGAAGGCCTGTGAAAAGCAGTTTCTTGGCAGGCCTGATCTGGCTGAGGTAGAACTTCTGCTCTGGGTGTGCTCCATTGCCCTAGAGCTGAAAGGCCCAAAGGTCTGCCTTGTTTCCAAAGGGGGAGAGAGGCCCCAAAGCATCTTGCTTCCACCTCTTGGGAAGCTAAGAAACAACTCGCTGTGCCCAGTGCTCTTATAGCCTAAGAGAACATCTCTTATCAAGGCCTGTGAAACGCACTTTCTAGGCAGGCCTGATCTGGAAGAAGTAGAACTTCTGCTCTGGTTGTGCTCCATTGCCCTAGAGCTGCCAGACCCAACGTGCTGCCTTGTTTCCAAAGGGGCAGAGAGGCCCCAAAGCGTCTTGCTTCCAGCTGTTTGGGAAACAAGGAAACAACTGGCTCTGCACCGTGCTCTCACAGCCTACCGGGAACGTCACATACAAAGGCCTCTGAAACGCAGTTCCTTGGCAGGCCTGATCTGGCTGAAGTAGGACTTCTGCTCTGGGTGTGCTCCATTGGCCTAGAGCTGAAAGGCCCAAAGGGATGCCTTGTTTGCAAAGGGGCAGAGAGGCCCCAAAGCATCTTGCTTCCAGCTCTTTGGGAAGCTAAGAAACAGCTGTCTCTGCCCAGTGCTCTGACAGAGTACCGGGAACATCTCTTACCAGAGCCTTTGAAACGCAGTTTCTTGGCAGGCCTTATCTGGCTGAGGTAGAACTTCTGCTCTGGGTGTGCTCCATTGGCCTAGAGCTGAAAGGCCCAAAGGTCGGCCTTGTTGGCAAAGGGGCAGGGAGCCCCCAAAGCATCTTGCTTCCAGCTCTTTGGGAAGCTAAGAAACAACTGGCTCTGCCCAGTGCTCTTACAGCCTAAGAGAAAATCTCTTACCAAGGCCTGTGAAACGCACTTTGTTGGTGGCCTGATCTAGCTGAAGTAGAACTTCTGCTCTGGGTGTGCTCCACTGGCCTAGAGCTGCCTGGCCCAAAGGGCCGCCTTGTTTGCCAAGGGGCAGAGAGGCCCCAAAGCATCTTGCTTCCAGCTCTTCGGGAAGCTAAGAAACATCTGGCGTTGCCCAGTGCTCTTACAGCCTACCGGGAACATCTCTTACCAAGGCCTGTGAAACGCAGTTTGTTGGTGGCCTGAACTGGCCGAAGTAGAACTTCTGCTCTGGGTGTGCTCCACTGGCCTAGAGCTACCTGGCGCAAAGGGCTGCCTTGATTCCAAAGTGAGAGAGTGGCACCAAAGCATCTTGCTCCCAGCTCTTCGGGAAGCTAAGAAACAGCTGGCTCTGCCCAGTGCTCTTACAGCCTAAGAGAACATCTCTTCCAAAGGCCTGTGAAACGCAGTTTCTTGGCAGGCCTGACCTGGCTGAAGTAGAACTTCTGTTCTGGTTGTGCTACATAGGCCTAGAGCTACCAGGACCTAAGGGCTGCCTTGTTTCCAAAGGGTGAGAGAGGCCCCAAAGCATCTTGCCTCCAGCACTTTGGGAAGCTAAAAAACAACTGGTTCTGCCCAGTGCTCTCACAGCCTACCGTGAACATCTCTTACCAAGGGCTGTGAAACGCAGTTTCTGGGCAGGACTGATCCGCCTGAAGTAGAACTTCTGCTGTGGGTGTGCTCCATTGGCCTAGAGCTGCCAGGCGCAAACGGCTGCCTTGTGTCCAAAGGGAGAGAGAGGCCCCAAAGCATCTTGCTTCCAGCTCTGTGGGAAGCTAAAGCAACTGGCTCTCCACAGTGCTCTCACAGCCTACCGGGAACATCTCTTACCAAGGCCTGTGAAACGCAGTTTCTTGGCAGGCCTGATCTGGCTGAAGTAGAACTCCTGCTCTGGGCGTGCTACTTTGGCCTAGAGCTGCCAGGCCCAAAGGGCCGCCTTGTTTCCAAAGGGGCTGAGAGTCCCCAAAGTATCTTGCTTCCAAATCTTTGGGAAGCTAAGAAACAACTGGCTCTGCACAGTGCTCTCACAGCCTACCGGCAACGTGACAGAGAAAGGCCTGTGAGACGCAGTTTCTTGGAAGGCCTGATCTGGCTGAGGTAGAACTTCTGCTCTGGGTGTACTCCATTGGCCTAGGGCTGCCAGGCCCAAAGGGCTGCCTTTATTTCCAAAGTGTGAGAGAGGCCCCAAAGCATCTTGCTTCCTGCTCTCTGGGAAGCTAAAACAACTGGCTCTGCACAGTGCTCTCAAAGCCAACCGGGAACGTCACATACAAAGGCCTGTGAAACGCAGCTTCTTGACAGGCCTTATCTGGCTGAGGTAGAACTTGTGCTCTGGGTGTGCTGCTTTGGCCTAGAGCTGCCAGGCACAAAGGCTGCTTTGTTTCCAAAGGGGGAGAGAGGCCCCAAATCATGTTGCTTCCAGCTGTTTTTGAAGCTAAGAAACAACTCGCTCTGCCAGGTACTCTTACAGCCTTCCGGGAACACCTCTTACGAAGGCCTGTGAAAAGCAGTTTCTTGGCAGGCCTGATCTGGCTGAGGTAGAACTTCTGCTCTGGGTGTGCTCCATTGCCCTAGAGCTGAAAGGCCCAAAGGGCTGCCTTGTTTCCAAAGGGGGAGAGAGGCCCCAAAGCATCTTGCTTCCACCTCTTGGGAAGCTAAGAAACAACTCGCTGTGCCCAGTGCTCTTATAGCCTAAGAGAACATCTCTTATCAAGGCCTGTGAAACGCACTTTCTAGGCAGGCCTGATCTGGAAGAAGTAGAACTTCTGCTCTGGTTGTGCTCCATTGCCCTAGAGCTGCCAGACCCAACGTGCTGCCTTGTTTCCAAAGGGGCAGAGAGGCCCCAAAGCGTCTTGCTTCCAGCTGTTTGGGAAACAAGGAAACAACTGGCTCTGCACCGTGCTCTCACAGCCTACCGGGAACGTCACATACAAAGGCCTCTGAAACGCAGTTCCTTGGCAGGCCTGATCTGGCTGAAGTAGGACTTCTGCTCTGGGTGTGCTCCATTGGCCTAGAGCTGAAAGGCCCAAAGGGATGCCTTGTTTGCAAAGGGGCAGAGAGGCCCCAAAGCATCTTGCTTCCAGCTCTTTGGGAAGCTAAGAAACAGCTGTCTCTGCCCAGTGCTCTGACAGAGTACCGGGAACATCTCTTACCAGAGCCTTTGAAACGCAGTTTCTTGGCAGGCCTTATCTGGCTGAGGTAGAACTTCTGCTCTGGGTGTGCTCCATTGGCCTAGAGCTGAAAGGCCCAAAGGTCGGCCTTGTTGGCAAAGGGGCAGGGAGCCCCCAAAGCATCTTGCTTCCAGCTCTTTGGGAAGCTAAGAAACAACTGGCTCTGCCCAGTGCTCTTACAGCCTAAGAGAAAATCTCTTACCAAGGCCTGTGAAACGCACTTTGTTGGTGGCCTGATCTAGCTGAAGTAGAACTTCTGCTCTGGGTGTGCTCCATTGGCCTAGAGCTGCCTGGCCCAAAGGGCCACCTTGTTTGCAAAGGGGCAGAGAGGCCCCAAAGCATCTTGCTTCCAGCTCTTCGGGAAGCTAAGAAACATCTGGCGTTGCCCAGTGCTCTTACAGCCTACCGGGAACATCTCTTACCAAGGCCTGTGAAACGCAGTTTGTTGGTGGCCTGAACTGGCCGAAGTAGAACTTCTGCTCTGGGTGTGCTCCACTGGCCTAGAGCTACCTGGCGCAAAGGGCTGCCTTGATTCCAAAGTGAGAGAGTGGCACCAAAGCATCTTGCTCCCAGCTCTTCGGGAAGCTAAGAAACAGCTGGCTCTGCCCAGTGCTCTTACAGCCTAAGAGAACATCTCTTTGAAAGGCCTGTGAAACGCAGTTTCTTGGCAGGCCTGACCTGGCTGAAGTAGAACTTCTGTTCTGGTTGTGCTACATAGGCCTAGAGCTACCAGGACCTAAGGGCTGCCTTGTTTCCAAAGGGTGAGAGAGGCCCCAAAGCATCTTGCCTCCAGCACTTTGGGAAGCTAAAAAACAACTGGTTCTGCCCAGTGCTCTCACAGCCTACCGTGAACATCTCTTACCAAGGGCTGTGAAACGCAGTTTCTGGGCAGGACTGATCCGCCTGAAGTAGAACTTCTGCTGTGGGTGTGCTCCATTGGCCTAGAGCTGCCAGGCGCAAACGGCTGCCTTGTGTCCAAAGGGAGAGAGAGGCCCCAAAGCATCTTGCTTCCAGCTCTGTGGGAAGCTAAAGCAACTGGCTCTCCACAGTGCTCTCACAGCCTACCGGGAACATCTCTTACCAAGGCCTGTGAAACGCAGTTTGTTGGTGGCCTGAACTGGCCGAAGTAGAACTTCTGCTCTGGGTGTGCTCCACTGGCCTAGAGCTACCTGGCGCAAAGGGCTGCCTTGATTCCAAAGTGAGAGAGTGGCACCAAAGCATCTTGCTCCCAGCTCTTCGGGAAGCTAAGAAACAGCTGGCTCTGCCCAGTGCTCTTACAGCCTAAGAGAACATCTCTTCGAAAGGCCTGTGAAACGCAGTTTCTTGGCAGGCCTGACCTGGCTGAAGTAGAACTTCTGTTCTGGTTGTGCTACATAGGCCTAGAGCTACCAGGACCTAAGGGCTGCCTTGTTTCCAAAGGGTGAGAGAGGCCCCAAAGCATCTTGCCTCCAGCACTTTGGGAAGCTAAAAAACAACTGGTTCTGCCCAGTGCTCTCACAGCCTACCGTGAACATCTCTTACCAAGGGCTGTGAAACGCAGTTTCTGGGCAGGACTGATCCGCCTGAAGTAGAACTTCTGCTGTGGGTGTGCTCCATTGGCCTAGAGCTGCCAGGCGCAAACGGCTGCCTTGTGTCCAAAGGGAGAGAGAGGCCCCAAATCATCTTGCTTCCAGCTCTGTGGGAAGCTAAAGCAACTGGCTCTCCACAGTGCTCTCACAGCCTACCGGGAACATCTCTTACCAAGGCCTGTGAAACGCAGTTTCTTGGCAGGCCTGATCTGGCTGAAGTAGAACTCCTGCTCTGGGCGTGCTACTTTGGCCTAGAGCTGCCAGGCCCAAAGGGCCGCCTTGTTTCCAAAGGGGCTGAGAGTCCCCAAAGTATCTTGCTTCCAAATCTTTGGGAAGCTAAGAAACAACTGGCTCTGCACAGTGCTCTCACAGCCTACCGGCAACGTGACAGAGAAAGGCCTGTGAGACGCAGTTTCTTGGAAGGCCTGATCTGGCTGAGGTAGAACTTCTGCTCTGGGTGTACTCCATTGGCCTAGGGCTGCCAGGCCCAAAGGGCTGCCTTTATTTCCAAAGTGTGAGAGAGGCCCCAAAGCATCTTGCTTCCTGCTCTCTGGGAAGCTAAAACAACTGGCTCTGCACAGTGCTCTCAAAGCCAACCGGGAACGTCACATACAAAGGCCTGTGAAACGCAGCTTCTTGACAGGCCTTATCTGGCTGAGGTAGAACTTGTGCTCTGGGTGTGCTGCTTTGGCCTAGAGCTGCCAGGCACAAAGGCTGCTTTGTTTCCAAAGGGGGAGAGAGGCCCCAAATCATGTTGCTTCCAGCTGTTTTTGAAGCTAAGAAACAACTCGCTCTGCCAGGTACTCTTACAGCCTTCCGGGAACACCTCTTACGAAGGCCTGTGAAAAGCAGTTTCTTGGCAGGCCTGATCTGGCTGAGGTAGAACTTCTGCTCTGGGTGTGCTCCATTGCCCTAGAGCTGAAAGGCCCAAAGGGCTGCCTTGTTTCCAAAGGGGGAGAGAGGCCCCAAAGCATCTTGCTTCCACCTCTTGGGAAGCTAAGAAACAACTCGCTGTGCCCAGTGCTCTTATAGCCTAAGAGAACATCTCTTATCAAGGCCTGTGAAACGCACTTTCTAGGCAGGCCTGATCTGGAAGAAGTAGAACTTCTGCTCTGGTTGTGCTCCATTGCCCTAGAGCTGCCAGACCCAACGTGCTGCCTTGTTTCCAAAGGGGCAGAGAGGCCCCAAAGCGTCTTGCTTCCAGCTGTTTGGGAAACAAGGAAACAACTGGCTCTGCACCGTGCTCTCACAGCCTACCGGGAACGTCACATACAAAGGCCTCTGAAACGCAGTTCCTTGGCAGGCCTGATCTGGCTGAAGTAGGACTTCTGCTCTGGGTGTGCTCCATTGGCCTAGAGCTGAAAGGCCCAAAGGGATGCCTTGTTTGCAAAGGGGCAGAGAGGCCCCAAAGCATCTTGCTTCCAGCTCTTTGGGAAGCTAAGAAACAGCTGTCTCTGCCCAGTGCTCTGACAGAGTACCGGGAACATCTCTTACCAGAGCCTTTGAAACGCAGTTTCTTGGCAGGCCTTATCTGGCTGAGGTAGAACTTCTGCTCTGGGTGTGCTCCATTGGCCTACAGCTGAAAGGCCCAAAGGTCGGCCTTGTTGGCAAAGGGGCAGGGAGCCCCCAAAGCATCTTGCTTCCAGCTCTTTGGGAAGCTAAGAAACAACTGGCTCTGCCCAGTGCTCTTACAGCCTAAGAGAAAATCTCTTACCAAGGCCTGTGAAACGCACTTTGTTGGTGGCCTGATCTAGCTGAAGTAGAACTTCTGCTCTGGGTGTGCTCCATTGGCCTAGAGCTGCCTGGCCCAAAGGGCCACCTTGTTTGCAAAGGGGCAGAGAGGCCCCAAAGCATCTTGCTTCCAGCTCTTCGGGAAGCTAAGAAACATCTGGCGTTGCCCAGTGCTCTTACAGCCTACCGGGAACATCTCTTACCAAGGCCTGTGAAACGCAGTTTGTTGGTGGCCTGAACTGGCCGAAGTAGAACTTCTGCTCTGGGTGTGCTCCACTGGCCTAGAGCTACCTGGCGCAAAGGGCTGCCTTGATTCCAAAGTGAGAGAGTGGCACCAAAGCATCTTGCTCCCAGCTCTTCGGGAAGCTAAGAAACAGCTGGCTCTGCCCAGTGCTCTTACAGCCTAAGAGAACATCTCTTTGAAAGGCCTGTGAAACGCAGTTTCTTGGCAGGCCTGACCTGGCTGAAGTAGAACTTCTGTTCTGGTTGTGCTACATAGGCCTAGAGCTACCAGGACCTAAGGGCTGCCTTGTTTCCAAAGGGTGAGAGAGGCCCCAAAGCATCTTGCCTCCAGCACTTTGGGAAGCTAAAAAACAACTGGTTCTGCCCAGTGCTCTCACAGCCTACCGTGAACATCTCTTACCAAGGGCTGTGAAACGCAGTTTCTGGGCAGGACTGATCCGCCTGAAGTAGAACTTCTGCTGTGGGTGTGCTCCATTGGCCTAGAGCTGCCAGGCGCAAACGGCTGCCTTGTGTCCAAAGGGAGAGAGAGGCCCCAAAGCATCTTGCTTCCAGCTCTGTGGGAAGCTAAAGCAACTGGCTCTCCACAGTGCTCTCACAGCCTACCGGGAACATCTCTTACCAAGGCCTGTGAAACGCAGTTTGTTGGTGGCCTGAACTGGCCGAAGTAGAACTTCTGCTCTGGGTGTGCTCCACTGGCCTAGAGCTACCTGGCGCAAAGGGCTGCCTTGATTCCAAAGTGAGAGAGTGGCACCAAAGCATCTTGCTCCCAGCTCTTCGGGAAGCTAAGAAACAGCTGGCTCTGCCCAGTGCTCTTACAGCCTAAGAGAACATCTCTTCGAAAGGCCTGTGAAACGCAGTTTCTTGGCAGGCCTGACCTGGCTGAAGTAGAACTTCTGTTCTGGTTGTGCTACATAGGCCTAGAGCTACCAGGACCTAAGGGCTGCCTTGTTTCCAAAGGGTGAGAGAGGCCCCAAAGCATCTTGCCTCCAGCACTTTGGGAAGCTAAAAAACAACTGGTTCTGCCCAGTGCTCTCACAGCCTACCGTGAACATCTCTTACCAAGGGCTGTGAAACGCAGTTTCTGGGCAGGACTGATCCGCCTGAAGTAGAACTTCTGCTGTGGGTGTGCTCCATTGGCCTAGAGCTGCCAGGCGCAAACGGCTGCCTTGTGTCCAAAGGGAGAGAGAGGCCCCAAATCATCTTGCTTCCAGCTCTGTGGGAAGCTAAAGCAACTGGCTCTCCACAGTGCTCTCACAGCCTACCGGGAACATCTCTTACCAAGGCCTGTGAAACGCAGTTTCTTGGCAGGCCTGATCTGGCTGAAGTAGAACTCCTGCTCTGGGCGTGCTACTTTGGCCTAGAGCTGCCAGGCCCAAAGGGCCGCCTTGTTTCCAAAGGGGCTGAGAGTCCCCAAAGTATCTTGCTTCCAAATCTTTGGGAAGCTAAGAAACAACTGGCTCTGCACAGTGCTCTCACAGCCTACCGGCAACGTGACAGAGAAAGGCCTGTGAGACGCAGTTTCTTGGAAGGCCTGATCTGGCTGAGGTAGAACTTCTGCTCTGGGTGTACTCCATTGGCCTAGGGCTGCCAGGCCCAAAGGGCTGCCTTTATTTCCAAAGTGTGAGAGAGGCCCCAAAGCATCTTGCTTCCTGCTCTCTGGGAAGCTAAAACAACTGGCTCTGCACAGTGCTCTCAAAGCCAACCGGGAACGTCACATACAAAGGCCTGTGAAACGCAGCTTCTTGACAGGCCTTATCTGGCTGAGGTAGAACTTGTGCTCTGGGTGTGCTGCTTTGGCCTAGAGCTGCCAGGCACAAAGGCTGCTTTGTTTCCAAAGGGGGAGAGAGGCCCCAAATCATGTTGCTTCCAGCTGTTTTTGAAGCTAAGAAACAACTCGCTCTGCCAGGTACTCTTACAGCCTTCCGGGAACACCTCTTACGAAGGCCTGTGAAAAGCAGTTTCTTGGCAGGCCTGATCTGGCTGAGGTAGAACTTCTGCTCTGGGTGTGCTCCATTGCCCTAGAGCTGAAAGGCCCAAAGGGCTGCCTTGTTTCCAAAGGGGGAGAGAGGCCCCAAAGCATCTTGCTTCCACCTCTTGGGAAGCTAAGAAACAACTCGCTGTGCCCAGTGCTCTTATAGCCTAAGAGAACATCTCTTATCAAGGCCTGTGAAACGCACTTTCTAGGCAGGCCTGATCTGGAAGAAGTAGAACTTCTGCTCTGGTTGTGCTCCATTGCCCTAGAGCTGCCAGACCCAACGTGCTGCCTTGTTTCCAAAGGGGCAGAGAGGCCCCAAAGCGTCTTGCTTCCAGCTGTTTGGGAAACAAGGAAACAACTGGCTCTGCACCGTGCTCTCACAGCCTACCGGGAACGTCACATACAAAGGCCTCTGAAACGCAGTTCCTTGGCAGGCCTGATCTGGCTGAAGTAGGACTTCTGCTCTGGGTGTGCTCCATTGGCCTAGAGCTGAAAGGCCCAAAGGGATGCCTTGTTTGCAAAGGGGCAGAGAGGCCCCAAAGCATCTTGCTTCCAGCTCTTTGGGAAGCTAAGAAACAGCTGTCTCTGCCCAGTGCTCTGACAGAGTACCGGGAACATCTCTTACCAGAGCCTTTGAAACGCAGTTTCTTGGCAGGCCTTATCTGGCTGAGGTAGAACTTCTGCTCTGGGTGTGCTCCATTGGCCTAGAGCTGAAAGGCCCAAAGGTCGGCCTTGTTGGCAAAGGGGCAGGGAGCCCCCAAAGCATCTTGCTTCCAGCTCTTTGGGAAGCTAAGAAACAACTGGCTCTGCCCAGTGCTCTTACAGCCTAAGAGAAAATCTCTTACCAAGGCCTGTGAAACGCACTTTGTTGGTGGCCTGATCTAGCTGAAGTAGAACTTCTGCTCTGGGTGTGCTCCACTGGCCTAGAGCTGCCTGGCCCAAAGGGCCGCCTTGTTTGCAAAGGGGCAGAGAGGCCCCAAAGCATCTTGCTTCCAGCTCTTCGGGAAGCTAAGAAACATCTGGCGTTGCCCAGTGCTCTTACAGCCTACCGGGAACATCTCTTACCAAGGCCTGTGAAACGCAGTTTGTTGGTGGCCTGAACTGGCCGAAGTAGAACTTCTGCTCTGGGTGTGCTCCACTGGCCTAGAGCTACCTGGCGCAAAGGGCTGCCTTGATTCCAAAGTGAGAGAGTGGCACCAAAGCATCTTGCTCCCAGCTCTTCGGGAAGCTAAGAAACAGCTGGCTCTGCCCAGTGCTCTTACAGCCTAAGAGAACATCTCTTCCAAAGGCCTGTGAAACGCAGTTTCTTGGCAGGCCTGACCTGGCTGAAGTAGAACTTCTGTTCTGGTTGTGCTACATAGGCCTAGAGCTACCAGGACCTAAGGGCTGCCTTGTTTCCAAAGGGTGAGAGAGGCCCCAAAGCATCTTGCCTCCAGCACTTTGGGAAGCTAAAAAACAACTGGTTCTGCCCAGTGCTCTGACAGCCTACCGTGAACATCTCTTACCAAGGGCTGTGAAACGCAGTTTCTGGGCAGGACTGATCCGCCTGAAGCAGAACTTCTGCTGTGGGTGTGCTCCATTGGCCTAGAGCTGCCAGGCGCAAACGGCTGCCTTGTGTCCAAAGGGAGAGAGAGGCCCCAAAGCATCTTGCTTCCAGCTCTGTGGGAAGCTAAAGCAACTGGCTCTCCACAGTGCTCTCACAGCCTACCGGGAACATCTCTTACCAAGGCCTGTGAAACGCAGTTTCTTGGCAGGCCTGATCTGGCTGAAGTAGAACTCCTGCTCTGGGCGTGCTACTTTGGCCTAGAGCTGCCAGGCCCAAAGGGCCGCCTTGTTTCCAAAGGGGCTGAGAGTCCCCAAAGTATCTTGCTTCCAAATCTTTGGGAAGCTAAGAAACAACTGGCTCTGCACAGTGCTCTCACAGCCTACCGGCAACGTGACAGAGAAAGGCCTGTGAGACGCAGTTTCTTGGAAGGCCTGATCTGGCTGAGGTAGTACTTCTGCTCTGGGTGTACTCCATTGGCCTAGGGCTGCCAGGCCCAAAGGGCTGCCTTTATTTCCAAAGTGTGAGAGAGGCCCCAAAGCATCTTGCTTCCTGCTCTCTGGGAAGCTAAAACAACTGGCTCTGCACAGTGCTCTCAAAGCCAACCGGGAACGTCACATACAAAGGCCTGTGAAACGCAGCTTCTTGACAGGCCTTATCTGGCTGAGGTAGAACTTGTGCTCTGGGTGTGCTACTTTGGCCTAGAGCTGCCAGGCACAAAGGCTGCTTTGATTCCAAAGGGGGAGAGAGGCCCCAAATCATGTTGCTTCCAGCTGTTTTTGAAGCTAAGAAACAACTCGCTCTGCCAGGTACTCTTACAGCCTTCCGGGAACACCTCTTACGAAGGCCTGTGAAAAGCAGTTTCTTGGCAGGCCTGATCTGGCTGAGGTAGAACTTCTGCTCTGGGTGTGCTCCATTGCCCTAGAGCTGAAAAGCCCAAAGGGATGCCTTGTTTGCAAAGGGGCAGAGAGGCCCCAAAGCATCTTGCTTCCAGCTCATTGGGAAGCTAAGAAACAACTGTCTCTGCCCAGTGCTCTGACAGAGTACCGGGAACATCTCTTACCAAAGCCTTTGAAACGCAGTTTCTTGGCAGGCCTTATCTGGCTGAGGTAGAACTTCTGCTCTGGTTGTGCTTCATTGGCCTAGAGCTGAAAGGCCCAAAGGTCGGCCTTGTTGGCAAAGGGTCAGTGAGCCCCCAAAGCATCTTGCTTCCAGCTCTTCGGGAAGCTAAGAAACAACTGGCTCTGCCCAGTGCTCTTACAGCCTGAGAGAAAATCTCTTACCAAGGCCTGTGAAACGCACTTTGTTGGTGGCCTGATCTAGCTGAAGTAGAACTGCTGCTCTGGGTGTGCTCCATTGGCCTAGAGCTGCCTGGCCCAAAGGGCCGCCTTGTTTGCAAAGGGGCAGAGAGGCCCCAAAGCATCTTGCTTCCAGCTCTTCGGGAAGCTAAGAAACATCTGGCGTTGCCCAGTGCTCTTACAGCCTACCGGGAACATCTCTTACCAAGGCCTGTGAAACGCAGTTTGTTGGTGGCCTGAACTGGCCGAAGTAGAACTTCTGCTCTGGGTGTGCTCCACTGGCCTAGAGCTACCTGGCGCAAAGGGCTGCCTTGATTCCAAAGTGAGAGAGTGGCACCAAAGCATCTTGCTCCCAGCTCTTCGGGAAGCTAAGAAACAGCTGGCTCTGCCCAGTGCTCTTACAGCCTAAGAGAACATCTCTTTGAAAGGCCTGTGAAACGCAGTTTCTTGGCAGGCCTGACCTGGCTGAAGTAGAACTTCTGTTCTGGTTGTGCTACATAGGCCTAGAGCTACCAGGACCTAAGGGCTGCCTTGTTTCCAAAGGGTGAGAGAGGCCCCAAAGCATCTTGCCTCCAGCACTTTGGGAAGCTAAAAAACAACTGGTTCTGCCCAGTGCTCTGACAGACTACTGTGAACATCTCTTACCAAGGGCTGTGAAACGCAGTTTCTGGGCAGGACTGATCCGCCTGAAGCAGAACTTCTGCTGTGGGTGTGCTCCATTGGCCTAGAGCTGCCAGGCGCAAACGGCTGCCTTGTGTCCAAAGGGAGAGAGAGGCCCCAAAGCATCTTGCTTCCAGCTCTGTGGGAAGCTAAAGCAACTGGCTCTCCACAGTGCTCTCACAGCCTACCGGGAACATCTCTTACCAAGGCCTGTGAAACGCAGTTTCTTGGCAGGCCTGATCTGGCTGAAGTAGAACTCCTGCTCTGGGCGTGCTACTTTGGCCTAGAGCTGCCAGGCCCAAAGGGCCGCCTTGTTTCCAAAGGGGCTGAGAGTCCCCAAAGTATCTTGCTTCCAAATCTTTGGGAAGCTAAGAAACAACTGGCTCTGCACAGTGCTCTCACAGCCTACCGGCAACGTGACAGAGAAAGGCCTGTGAGACGCAGTTTCTTGGAAGGCCTGATCTGGCTGAGGTAGTACTTCTGCTCTGGGTGTACTCCATTGGCCTAGGGCTGCCAGGCCCAAAGGGCTGCCTTTATTTCCAAAGTGTGAGAGAGGCCCCAAAGCATCTTGCTTCCTGCTCTCTGGGAAGCTAAAACAACTGGCTCTGCACAGTGCTCTCAAAGCCAACCGGGAACGTCACATACAAAGGCCTGTGAAACGCAGCTTCTTGACAGGCCTTATCTGGCTGAGGTAGAACTTGTGCTCTGGGTGTGCTACTTTGGCCTAGAGCTGCCAGGCACAAAGGCTGCTTTGATTCCAAAGGGGGAGAGAGGCCCCAAATCATGTTGCTTCCAGCTGTTTTTGAAGCTAAGAAACAACTCGCTCTGCCAGGTACTCTTACAGCCTTCCGGGAACACCTCTTACGAAGGCCTGTGAAAAGCAGTTTCTTGGCAGGCCTGATCTGGCTGAGGTAGAACTTCTGCTCTGGGTGTGCTCCATTGCCCTAGAGCTGAAAAGCCCAAAGGGATGCCTTGTTTGCAAAGGGGCAGAGAGGCCCCAAAGCATCTTGCTTCCAGCTCATTGGGAAGCTAAGAAACAACTGTCTCTGCCCAGTGCTCTGACAGAGTACCGGGAACATCTCTTACCAAAGCCTTTGAAACGCAGTTTCTTGGCAGGCCTTATCTGGCTGAGGTAGAACTTCTGCTCTGGTTGTGCTTCATTGGCCTAGAGCTGAAAGGCCCAAAGGTCGGCCTTGTTGGCAAAGGGTCAGTGAGCCCCCAAAGCATCTTGCTTCCAGCTCTTCGGGAAGCTAAGAAACAACTGGCTCTGCCCAGTGCTCTTACAGCCTGAGAGAAAATCTCTTACCAAGGCCTGTGAAACGCACTTTGTTGGTGGCCTGATCTAGCTGAAGTAGAACTGCTGCTCTGGGTGTGCTCCATTGGCCTAGAGCTGCCTGGCCCAAAGGGCCGCCTTGTTTGCAAAGGGGCAGAGAGGCCCCAAAGCATCTTGCTTCCAGCTCTTCGGGAAGCTAAGAAACATCTGGCGTTGCCCAGTGCTCTTACAGCCTACCGGGAACATCTCTTACCAAGGCCTGTGAAACGCAGTTTGTTGGTGGCCTGAACTGGCCGAAGTAGAACTTCTGCTCTGGGTGTGCTCCACTGGCCTGGAGCTACCTGCCCCAAAGGGCTGCCTTGATTCCAAAGTGAGAGAGTGGCACCAAAGCATCTTGCTTCCAGCTCTTCGGGAAGCTAAGAAACATCTGGCGTTGCCCAGTGCTCTTACAGCCTACCGGGAACATCTCTTACCAAGGCCTGTGAAACTCCGTTTCCTGGCAGGCCTGATTTGGCTGAAGTAGAACTTCTGCTCTGGGTGTGCTCCATTGCCCTAGAGCTGCCAGGCCCAAGGTGCTGCCTTGTTTCCAAAGGGGCAGAGAGGCCCCAAAGCATCTTGCTTCCAGCTCTCTGGGAAGCTAAGAACCAACTCGCTCTGCCCCGTGCTCTTACAGCCTACCGGGAACATGTCTTTGAAAGGCCTGTGAAACGCAGTTTCTTGGCAGGCCTCATCTGGCTGAAGTAGAACTCCGGCTCTGGGTGTGCTCCATTGCCCTAGAGCTGCCAGGCCCCAAGTGCTGCCCTGTTTCAAAGGGGCAGAGAGGCCCAAAGCATCTTGCTTCCCGGTCTTTGCGAAGCTAAGAAACAACTGGCTCTGCCCAGTGCTCTTACACCTACCGGGAACATCTCTTACCAAGGCCTGTCAAACGCTGTTTCTTTGCAGGCCTGATCAGGCTGAAGTAGAACTCCTGCTCTGGGCGTGCTACTTTGGCCTAGAGCTGCCAGGCCCAAAGGGCCGCCTTGTTTCCAAAGGGGCTGAGAGTCCCCAAAGTATCTTGCTTCCAAATCTTTGGGAAGCTAAGAAACAACTGGCTCTGCACAGTGCTCTCACAGCCTACCGGCAACGTGACAGAGAAAGGCCTGTGAGACGCAGTTTCTTGGAAGGCCTGATCTGGCTGAGGTAGAACTTCTGCTCTGGGTGTACTCCATTGGCCTAGGGCTGCCAGGCCCAAAGGGCTGCCTTTATTTCCAAAGTGTGAGAGAGGCCCCAAAGCATCTTGCTTCCTGCTCTCTGGGAAGCTAAAACAACTGGCTCTGCACAGTGCTCTCAAAGCCAACCGGGAACGTCACATACAAAGGCCTGTGAAACGCAGCTTCTTGACAGGCCTTATCTGGCTGAGGTAGAACTTGTGCTCTGGGTGTGCTGCTTTGGCCTAGAGCTGCCAGGCACAAAGGCTGCTTTGTTTCCAAAGGGGGAGAGAGGCCCCAAATCATGTTGCTTCCAGCTGTTTTTGAAGCTAAGAAACAACTCGCTCTGCCAGGTACTCTTACAGCCTTCCGGGAACACCTCTTACGAAGGCCTGTGAAAAGCAGTTTCTTGGCAGGCCTGATCTGGCTGAGGTAGAACTTCTGCTCTGGGTGTGCTCCATTGCCCTAGAGCTGAAAGGCCCAAAGGTCTGCCTTGTTTCCAAAGGGGGAGAGAGGCCCCAAAGCATCTTGCTTCCACCTCTTGGGAAGCTAAGAAACAACTCGCTGTGCCCAGTGCTCTTATAGCCTAAGAGAACATCTCTTATCAAGGCCTGTGAAACGCACTTTCTAGGCAGGCCTGATCTGGAAGAAGTAGAACTTCTGCTCTGGTTGTGCTCCATTGCCCTAGAGCTGCCAGACCCAACGTGCTGCCTTGTTTCCAAAGGGGCAGAGAGGCCCCAAAGCGTCTTGCTTCCAGCTGTTTGGGAAACAAGGAAACAACTGGCTCTGCACCGTGCTCTCACAGCCTACCGGGAACGTCACATACAAAGGCCTCTGAAACGCAGTTCCTTGGCAGGCCTGATCTGGCTGAAGTAGGACTTCTGCTCTGGGTGTGCTCCATTGGCCTAGAGCTGAAAGGCCCAAAGGGATGCCTTGTTTGCAAAGGGGCAGAGAGGCCCCAAAGCATCTTGCTTCCAGCTCTTTGGGAAGCTAAGAAACAGCTGTCTCTGCCCAGTGCTCTGACAGAGTACCGGGAACATCTCTTACCAGAGCCTTTGAAACGCAGTTTCTTGGCAGGCCTTATCTGGCTGAGGTAGAACTTCTGCTCTGGGTGTGCTCCATTGGCCTAGAGCTGAAAGGCCCAAAGGTCGGCCTTGTTGGCAAAGGGGCAGGGAGCCCCCAAAGCATCTTGCTTCCAGCTCTTTGGGAAGCTAAGAAACAACTGGCTCTGCCCAGTGCTCTTACAGCCTAAGAGAAAATCTCTTACCAAGGCCTGTGAAACGCACTTTGTTGGTGGCCTGATCTAGCTGAAGTAGAACTTCTGCTCTGGGTGTGCTCCACTGGCCTAGAGCTGCCTGGCCCAAAGGGCCGCCTTGTTTGCCAAGGGGCAGAGAGGCCCCAAAGCATCTTGCTTCCAGCTCTTCGGGAAGCTAAGAAACATCTGGCGTTGCCCAGTGCTCTTACAGCCTACCGGGAACATCTCTTACCAAGGCCTGTGAAACGCAGTTTGTTGGTGGCCTGAACTGGCCGAAGTAGAACTTCTGCTCTGGGTGTGCTCCACTGGCCTAGAGCTACCTGGCGCAAAGGGCTGCCTTGATTCCAAAGTGAGAGAGTGGCACCAAAGCATCTTGCTCCCAGCTCTTCGGGAAGCTAAGAAACAGCTGGCTCTGCCCAGTGCTCTTACAGCCTAAGAGAACATCTCTTCCAAAGGCCTGTGAAACGCAGTTTCTTGGCAGGCCTGACCTGGCTGAAGTAGAACTTCTGTTCTGGTTGTGCTACATAGGCCTAGAGCTACCAGGACCTAAGGGCTGCCTTGTTTCCAAAGGGTGAGAGAGGCCCCAAAGCATCTTGCCTCCAGCACTTTGGGAAGCTAAAAAACAACTGGTTCTGCCCAGTGCTCTCACAGCCTACCGTGAACATCTCTTACCAAGGGCTGTGAAACGCAGTTTCTGGGCAGGACTGATCCGCCTGAAGTAGAACTTCTGCTGTGGGTGTGCTCCATTGGCCTAGAGCTGCCAGGCGCAAACGGCTGCCTTGTGTCCAAAGGGAGAGAGAGGCCCCAAAGCATCTTGCTTCCAGCTCTGTGGGAAGCTAAAGCAACTGGCTCTCCACAGTGCTCTCACAGCCTACCGGGAACATCTCTTACCAAGGCCTGTGAAACGCAGTTTCTTGGCAGGCCTGATCTGGCTGAAGTAGAACTCCTGCTCTGGGCGTGCTACTTTGGCCTAGAGCTGCCAGGCCCAAAGGGCCGCCTTGTTTCCAAAGGGGCTGAGAGTCCCCAAAGTATCTTGCTTCCAAATCTTTGGGAAGCTAAGAAACAACTGGCTCTGCACAGTGCTCTCACAGCCTACCGGCAACGTGACAGAGAAAGGCCTGTGAGACGCAGTTTCTTGGAAGGCCTGATCTGGCTGAGGTAGAACTTCTGCTCTGGGTGTACTCCATTGGCCTAGGGCTGCCAGGCCCAAAGGGCTGCCTTTATTTCCAAAGTGTGAGAGAGGCCCCAAAGCATCTTGCTTCCTGCTCTCTGGGAAGCTAAAACAACTGGCTCTGCACAGTGCTCTCAAAGCCAACCGGGAACGTCACATACAAAGGCCTGTGAAACGCAGCTTCTTGACAGGCCTTATCTGGCTGAGGTAGAACTTGTGCTCTGGGTGTGCTGCTTTGGCCTAGAGCTGCCAGGCACAAAGGCTGCTTTGTTTCCAAAGGGGGAGAGAGGCCCCAAATCATGTTGCTTCCAGCTGTTTTTGAAGCTAAGAAACAACTCGCTCTGCCAGGTACTCTTACAGCCTTCCGGGAACACCTCTTACGAAGGCCTGTGAAAAGCAGTTTCTTGGCAGGCCTGATCTGGCTGAGGTAGAACTTCTGCTCTGGGTGTGCTCCATTGCCCTAGAGCTGAAAGGCCCAAAGGGCTGCCTTGTTTGCAAAGGGGCAGAGAGGCCCCAAAGCATCTTGCTTCCAGCTCTTTGGGAAGCTAAGAAACAGCTGTCTCTGCCCAGTGCTCTGACAGAGTACCGGGAACATCTCTTACCAGAGCCTTTGAAACGCAGTTTCTTGGCAGGCCTTATCTGGCTGAGGTAGAACTTCTGCTCTGGTTGTGCTTCATTGGCCTAGAGCTGAAAGGCCCAAAGGTCGGCCTTGTTGGCAAAGGGTCAGGGAGCCCCCAAAGCATCTTGCTTCCAGCTCTTTGGGAAGCTAAGAAACAACTGGCTCTGCCCAGTGCTCTTACAGCCTAAGAGAAAATCTCTTACCAAGGCCTGTGAAACGCACTTTGTTGGTGGCCTGATCTAGCTGAAGTAGAACTTCTGCTCTGGGTGTGCTCCACTGGCCTAGAGCTGCCTGGCCCAAAGGGCCGCCTTGTTTGCAAAGGGGCAGAGAGGCCCCAAAGCATCTTGCTTCCAGCTCTTCGGGAAGCTAAGAAACATCTGGCGTTGCCCAGTGCTCTTACAGCCTACCGGGAACATCTCTTACCAAGGCCTGTGAAACGCAGTTTGTTGGTGGCCTGAACTGGCCGAAGTAGAACTTCTGCTCTGGGTGTGCTCCACTGGCCTAGAGCTACCTGGCGCAAAGGGCTGCCTTGATTCCAAAGTGAGAGAGTGGCACCAAAGCATCTTGCTCCCAGCTCTTCGGGAAGCTAAGAAACAGCTGGCTCTGCCCAGTGCTCTTACAGCCTAAGAGAACATCTCTTCCAAAGGCCTGTGAAACGCAGTTTCTTGGCAGGCCTGACCTGGCTGAAGTAGAACTTCTGTTCTGGTTGTGCTACATAGGCCTAGAGCTACCAGGACCTAAGGGCTGCCTTGTTTCCAAAGGGTGAGAGAGGCCCCAAAGCATCTTGCCTCCAGCACTTTGGGAAGCTAAAAAACAACTGTTTCTGCCCAGTGCTCTCACAGCCTACCGTGAACATCTCTTACCAAGGGCTGTGAAACGCAGTTTCTGGGCAGGACTGATCCGCCTGAAGTAGAACTTCTGCTGTGGGTGTGCTCCATTGGCCTAGAGCTGCCAGGCGCAAACGGCTGCCTTGTGTCCAAAGGGAGAGAGAGGCCCCAAAGCATCTTGCTTCCAGCTCTGTGGGAAGCTAAAGCAACTGGCTCTCCACAGTGCTCTCACAGCCTACCGGGAACATCTCTTACCAAGGCCTGTGAAACGCAGTTTCTTGGCAGGCCTGATCTGGCTGAAGTAGAACTCCTGCTCTGGGCGTGCTACTTTGGCCTAGAGCTGCCAGGCCCAAAGGGCCGCCTTGTTTCCAAAGGGGCTGAGAGTCCCCAAAGTATCTTGCTTCCAAATCTTTGGGAAGCTAAGAAACAACTGGCTCTGCACAGTGCTCTCACAGCCTACCGGCAACGTGACAGAGAAAGGCCTGTGAGACGCAGTTTCTTGGAAGGCCTGATCTGGCTGAGGTAGAACTTCTGCTCTGGGTGTACTCCATTGGCCTAGGGCTGCCAGGCCCAAAGGGCTGCCTTTATTTCCAAAGTGTGAGAGAGGCCCCAAAGCATCTTGCTTCCTGCTCTCTGGGAAGCTAAAACAACTGGCTCTGCACAGTGCTCTCAAAGCCAACCGGGAACGTCACATACAAAGGCCTGTGAAACGCAGCTTCTTGACAGGCCTTATCTGGCTGAGGTAGAACTTGTGCTCTGGGTGTGCTGCTTTGGCCTAGAGCTGCCAGGCACAAAGGCTGCTTTGTTTCCAAAGGGGGAGAGAGGCCCCAAATCATGTTGCTTCCAGCTGTTTTTGAAGCTAAGAAACAACTCGCTCTGCCAGGTACTCTTACAGCCTTCCGGGAACACCTCTTACGAAGGCCTGTGAAAAGCAGTTTCTTGGCAGGCCTGATCTGGCTGAGGTAGAACTTCTGCTCTGGGTGTGCTCCATTGCCCTAGAGCTGAAAGGCCCAAAGGGCTGCCTTGTTTCCAAAGGGGGAGAGAGGCCCCAAAGCATCTTGCTTCCACCTCTTGGGAAGCTAAGAAACAACTCGCTGTGCCCAGTGCTCTTATAGCCTAAGAGAACATCTCTTATCAAGGCCTGTGAAACGCACTTTCTAGGCAGGCCTGATCTGGAAGAAGTAGAACTTCTGCTCTGGTTGTGCTCCATTGCCCTAGAGCTGCCAGACCCAACGTGCTGCCTTGTTTCCAAAGGGGCAGAGAGGCCCCAAAGCGTCTTGCTTCCAGCTGTTTGGGAAACAAGGAAACAACTGGCTCTGCACCGTGCTCTCACAGCCTACCGGGAACGTCACATACAAAGGCCTCTGAAACGCAGTTCCTTGGCAGGCCTGATCTGGCTGAAGTAGGACTTCTGCTCTGGGTGTGCTCCATTGGCCTAGAGCTGAAAGGCCCAAAGGGATGCCTTGTTTGCAAAGGGGCAGAGAGGCCCCAAAGCATCTTGCTTCCAGCTCTTTGGGAAGCTAAGAAACAGCTGTCTCTGCCCAGTGCTCTGACAGAGTACCGGGAACATCTCTTACCAGAGCCTTTGAAACGCAGTTTCTTGGCAGGCCTTATCTGGCTGAGGTAGAACTTCTGCTCTGGGTGTGCTCCATTGGCCTAGAGCTGAAAGGCCCAAAGGTCGGCCTTGTTGGCAAAGGGGCAGGGAGCCCCCAAAGCATCTTGCTTCCAGCTCTTTGGGAAGCTAAGAAACAACTGGCTCTGCCCAGTGCTCTTACAGCCTAAGAGAAAATCTCTTACCAAGGCCTGTGAAACGCACTTTGTTGGTGGCCTGATCTAGCTGAAGTAGAACTTCTGCTCTGGGTGTGCTCCATTGGCCTAGAGCTGCCTGGCCCAAAGGGCCACCTTGTTTGCAAAGGGGCAGAGAGGCCCCAAAGCATCTTGCTTCCAGCTCTTTGGGAAGCTAAGAAACATCTGGCGTTGCCCAGTGCTCTTACAGCCTACCGGGAACATCTCTTACCAAGGCCTGTGAAACGCAGTTTGTTGGTGGCCTGAACTGGCCGAAGTAGAACTTCTGCTCTGGGTGTGCTCCACTGGCCTAGAGCTACCTGGCGCAAAGGGCTGCCTTGATTCCAAAGTGAGAGAGTGGCACCAAAGCATCTTGCTCCCAGCTCTTCGGGAAGCTAAGAAACAGCTGGCTCTGCCCAGTGCTCTTACAGCCTAAGAGAACATCTCTTCCAAAGGCCTGTGAAACGCAGTTTCTTGGCAGGCCTGACCTGGCTGAAGTAGAACTTCTGTTCTGGTTGTGCTACATAGGCCTAGAGCTACCAGGACCTAAGGGCTGCCTTGTTTCCAAAGGGTGAGAGAGGCCCCAAAGCATCTTGCCTCCAGCACTTTGGGAAGCTAAAAAACAACTGGTTCTGCCCAGTGCTCTCACAGCCTACCGTGAACATCTCTTACCAAGGGCTGTGAAACGCAGTTTCTGGGCAGGACTGATCCGCCTGAAGTAGAACTTCTGCTGTGGGTGTGCTCCATTGGCCTAGAGCTGCCAGGCGCAAACGGCTGCCTTGTGTCCAAAGGGAGAGAGAGGCCCTAAAGCATCTTGCTTCCAGCTCTGTGGGAAGCTAAAGCAACTGGCTCTCCACAGTGCTCTCACAGCCTACTGGGAACATCTCTTACCAAGGCCTGTGAAACGCAGTTTGTTGGTGGCCTGAACTGGCCGAAGTAGAACTTCTGCTCTGGGTGTGCTCCACTGGCCTAGAGCTACCTGGCGCAAAGGGCTGCCTTGATTCCAAAGTGAGAGAGTGGCACCAAAGCATCTTGCTCCCAGCTCTTCGGGAAGCTAAGAAACAGCTGGCTCTGCCCAGTGCTCTTACAGCCTAAGAGAACATCTCTTTGAAAGGCCTGTGAAACGCAGTTTCTTGGCAGGCCTGACCTGGCTGAAGTAGAACTTCTGTTCTGGTTGTGCTACATAGGCCTAGAGCTACCAGGACCTAAGGGCTGCCTTGTTTCCAAAGGGTGAGAGAGGCCCCAAAGCATCTTGCCTCCAGCACTTTGGGAAGCTAAAAAACAACTGGTTCTGCCCAGTGCTCTCACAGCCTACCGTGAACATCTCTTACCAAGGGCTGTGAAACGCAGTTTCTGGGCAGGACTGATCCGCCTGAAGTAGAACTTCTGCTGTGGGTGTGCTCCATTGGCCTAGAGCTGCCAGGCCCAAACGGCTGCCTTGTGTCCAAAGGGAGAGAGAGGCCCCAAAGCATCTTGCTTCCAGCTCTGTGGGAAGCTAAAGCAACTGGCTCTCCACAGTGCTCTCACAGCCTACCGGGAACATCTCTTACCAAGGCCTGTGAAACGCAGTTTCTTGGCAGGCCTGATCTGGCTGAAGTAGAACTCCTGCTCTGGGCGTGCTACTTTGGCCTAGAGCTGCCAGGCCCAAAGGGCCGCCTTGTTTCCAAAGGGGCTGAGAGTCCCCAAAGTATCTTGCTTCCAAATCTTTGGGAAGCTAAGAAACAACTGGCTCTGCACAGTGCTCTCACAGCCTACCGGCAACGTGACAGAGAAAGGCCTGTGAGACGCAGTTTCTTGGAAGGCCTGATCTGGCTGAGGTAGAACTTCTGCTCTGGGTGTACTCCATTGGCCTAGGGCTGCCAGGCCCAAAGGGCTGCCTTTATTTCCAAAGTGTGAGAGAGGCCCCAAAGCATCTTGCTTCCTGCTCTCTGGGAAGCTAAAACAACTGGCTCTGCACCGTGCTCTCAAAGCCAACCGGGAACGTCACATACAAAGGCCTGTGAAACGCAGCTTCTTGACAGGCCTTATCTGGCTGAGGTAGAACTTGTGCTCTGGGTGTGCTGCTTTGGCCTAGAGCTGCCAGGCACAAAGGCTGCTTTGTTTCCAAAGGGGGAGAGAGGCCCCAAATCATGTTGCTTCCAGCTGTTTTTGAAGCTAAGAAACAACTCGCTCTGCCAGGTACTCTTACAGCCTTCCGGGAACACCTCTTACGAAGGCCTGTGAAAAGCAGTTTCTTGGCAGGCCTGATCTGGCTGAGGTAGAACTTCTGCTCTGGGTGTGCTCCATTGCCCTAGAGCTGAAAGGCCCAAAGGGCTGCCTTGTTTCCAAAGGGGGAGAGAGGCCCCAAAGCATCTTGCTTCCACCTCTTGGGAAGCTAAGAAACAACTCGCTGTGCCCAGTGCTCTTATAGCCTAAGAGAACATCTCTTATCAAGGCCTGTGAAACGCACTTTCTAGGCAGGCCTGATCTGGAAGAAGTAGAACTTCTGCTCTGGTTGTGCTCCATTGCCCTAGAGCTGCCAGACCCAACGTGCTGCCTTGTTTCCAAAGGGGCAGAGAGGCCCCAAAGCGTCTTGCTTCCAGCTGTTTGGGAAACAAGGAAACAACTGGCTCTGCACCGTGCTCTCACAGCCTACCGGGAACGTCACATACAAAGGCCTCTGAAACGCAGTTCCTTGGCAGGCCTGATCTGGCTGAAGTAGGACTTCTGCTCTGGGTGTGCTCCATTGGCCTAGAGCTGAAAGGCCCAAAGGGATGCCTTGTTTGCAAAGGGGCAGAGAGGCCCCAAAGCATCTTGCTTCCAGCTCTTTGGGAAGCTAAGAAACAGCTGTCTCTGCCCAGTGCTCTGACAGAGTACCGGGAACATCTCTTACCAGAGCCTTTGAAACGCAGTTTCTTGGCAGGCCTTATCTGGCTGAGGTAGAACTTCTGCTCTGGGTGTGCTCCATTGGCCTAGAGCTGAAAGGCCCAAAGGTCGGCCTTGTTGGCAAAGGGGCAGGGAGCCCCCAAAGCATCTTGCTTCCAGCTCTTTGGGAAGCTAAGAAACAACTGGCTCTGCCCAGTGCTCTTACAGCCTAAGAGAAAATCTCTTACCAAGGCCTGTGAAACGCACTTTGTTGGTGGCCTGATCTAGCTGAAGTAGAACTTCTGCTCTGGGTGTGCTCCACTGGCCTAGAGCTGCCTGGCCCAAAGGGCCGCCTTGTTTGCAAAGGGGCAGAGAGGCCCCAAAGCATCTTGCTTCCAGCTCTTCGGGAAGCTAAGAAACATCTGGCGTTGCCCAGTGCTCTTACAGCCTACCGGGAACATCTCTTACCAAGGCCTGTGAAACGCAGTTTGTTGGTGGCCTGAACTGGCCGAAGTAGAACTTCTGCTCTGGGTGTGCTCCACTGGCCTAGAGCTACCTGGCGCAAAGGGCTGCCTTGATTCCAAAGTGAGAGAGTGGCACCAAAGCATCTTGCTCCCAGCTCTTCGGGAAGCTAAGAAACAGCTGGCTCTGCCCAGTGCTCTTACAGCCTAAGAGAACATCTCTTCGAAAGGCCTGTGAAACGCAGTTTCTTGGCAGGCCTGACCTGGCTGAAGTAGAACTTCTGTTCTGGTTGTGCTACATAGGCCTAGAGCTACCAGGACCTAAGGGCTGCCTTGTTTCCAAAGGGTGAGAGAGGCCCCAAAGCATCTTGCCTCCAGCACTTTGGGAAGCTAAAAAACAACTGGTTCTGCCCAGTGCTCTCACAGCCTACCGTGAACATCTCTTACCAAGGGCTGTGAAACGCAGTTTCTGGGCAGGACTGATCCGCCTGAAGTAGAACTTCTGCTGTGGGTGTGCTCCATTGGCCTAGAGCTGCCAGGCCCAAACGGCTGCCTTGTGTCCAAAGGGAGAGAGAGGCCCCAAAGCATCTTGCTTCCAGCTCTGTGGGAAGCTAAAGCAACTGGCTCTCCACAGTGCTCTCACAGCCTACCGGGAACATCTCTTACCAAGGCCTGTGAAACGCAGTTTCTTGGCAGGCCTGATCTGGCTGAAGTAGAACTCCAGCTCTGGGCGTGCTACTTTGGCCTAGAGCTGCCAGGCCCAAAGGGCCGCCTTGTTTCCAAAGGGGCTGAGAGTCCCCAAAGTATCTTGCTTCCAAATCTTTGGGAAGCTAAGAAACAACTGGCTCTGCACAGTGCTCTCACAGCCTACCGGCAACGTGACAGAGAAAGGCCTGTGAGACGCAGTTTCTTGGAAGGCCTGATCTGGCTGAGGTAGAACTTCTGCTCTGGGTGTACTCCATTGGCCTAGGGCTGCCAGGCCCAAAGGGCTGCCTTTATTTCCAAAGTGTGAGAGAGGCCCCAAAGCATCTTGCTTCCTGCTCTCTGGGAAGCTAAAACAACTGGCTCTGCACAGTGCTCTCAAAGCCAACCGGGAACGTCACATACAAAGGCCTGTGAAACGCAGCTTCTTGACAGGCCTTATCTGGCTGAGGTAGAACTTGTGCTCTGGGTGTGCTGCTTTGGCCTAGAGCTGCCAGGCACAAAGGCTGCTTTGTTTCCAAAGGGGGAGAGAGGCCCCAAATCATGTTGCTTCCAGCTGTTTTTGAAGCTAAGAAACAACTCGCTCTGCCAGGTACTCTTACAGCCTTCCGGGAACACCTCTTACGAAGGCCTGTGAAAAGCAGTTTCTTGGCAGGCCTGATCTGGCTGAGGTAGAACTTCTGCTCTGGGTGTGCTCCATTGCCCTAGAGCTGAAAGGCCCAAAGGGCTGCCTTGTTTCCAAAGGGGGAGAGAGGCCCCAAAGCATCTTGCTTCCACCTCTTGGGAAGCTAAGAAACAACTCGCTGTGCCCAGTGCTCTTATAGCCTAAGAGAACATCTCTTATCAAGGCCTGTGAAACGCACTTTCTAGGCAGGCCTGATCTGGAAGAAGTAGAACTTCTGCTCTGGTTGTGCTCCATTGCCCTAGAGCTGCCAGACCCAACGTGCTGCCTTGTTTCCAAAGGGGCAGAGAGGCCCCAAAGCGTCTTGCTTCCAGCTGTTTGGGAAACAAGGAAACAACTGGCTCTGCACCGTGCTCTCACAGCCTACCGGGAACGTCACATACAAAGGCCTCTGAAACGCAGTTCCTTGGCAGGCCTGATCTGGCTGAAGTAGGACTTCTGCTCTGGGTGTGCTCCATTGGCCTAGAGCTGAAAGGCCCAAAGGGATGCCTTGTTTGCAAAGGGGCAGAGAGGCCCCAAAGCATCTTGCTTCCAGCTCTTTGGGAAGCTAAGAAACAGCTGTCTCTGCCCAGTGCTCTGACAGAGTACCGGGAACATCTCTTACCAGAGCCTTTGAAACGCAGTTTCTTGGCAGGCCTTATCTGGCTGAGGTAGAACTTCTGCTCTGGGTGTGCTCCATTGGCCTAGAGCTGAAAGGCCCAAAGGTCGGCCTTGTTGGCAAAGGGGCAGGGAGCCCCCAAAGCATCTTGCTTCCAGCTCTTTGGGAAGCTAAGAAACAACTGGCTCTGCCCAGTGCTCTTACAGCCTAAGAGAAAATCTCTTACCAAGGCCTGTGAAACGCACTTTGTTGGTGGCCTGATCTAGCTGAAGTAGAACTTCTGCTCTGGGTGTGCTCCACTGGCCTAGAGCTGCCTGGCCCAAAGGGCCGCCTTGTTTGCAAAGGGGCAGAGAGGCCCCAAAGCATCTTGCTTCCAGCTCTTCGGGAAGCTAAGAAACATCTGGCGTTGCCCAGTGCTCTTACAGCCTACCGGGAACATCTCTTACCAAGGCCTGTGAAACGCAGTTTGTTGGTGGCCTGAACTGGCCGAAGTAGAACTTCTGCTCTGGGTGTGCTCCACTGGCCTAGAGCTACCTGGCGCAAAGGGCTGCCTTGATTCCAAAGTGAGAGAGTGGCACCAAAGCATCTTGCTCCCAGCTCTTCGGGAAGCTAAGAAACAGCTGGCTCTGCCCAGTGCTCTTACAGCCTAAGAGAACATCTCTTCGAAAGGCCTGTGAAACGCAGTTTCTTGGCAGGCCTGACCTGGCTGAAGTAGAACTTCTGTTCTGGTTGTGCTACATAGGCCTAGAGCTACCAGGACCTAAGGGCTGCCTTGTTTCCAAAGGGTGAGAGAGGCCCCAAAGCATCTTGCCTCCAGCACTTTGGGAAGCTAAAAAACAACTGGTTCTGCCCAGTGCTCTCACAGCCTACCGTGAACATCTCTTACCAAGGGCTGTGAAACGCAGTTTCTGGGCAGGACTGATCCGCCTGAAGTAGAACTTCTGCTGTGGGTGTGCTCCATTGGCCTAGAGCTGCCAGGCCCAAACGGCTGCCTTGTGTCCAAAGGGAGAGAGAGGCCCCAAAGCATCTTGCTTCCAGCTCTGTGGGAAGCTAAAGCAACTGGCTCTCCACAGTGCTCTCACAGCCTACCGGGAACATCTCTTACCAAGGCCTGTGAAACGCAGTTTCTTGGCAGGCCTGATCTGGCTGAAGTAGAACTCCAGCTCTGGGCGTGCTACTTTGGCCTAGAGCTGCCAGGCCCAAAGGGCCGCCTTGTTTCCAAAGGGGCTGAGAGTCCCCAAAGTATCTTGCTTCCAAATCTTTGGGAAGCTAAGAAACAACTGGCTCTGCACAGTGCTCTCACAGCCTACCGGCAACGTGACAGAGAAAGGCCTGTGAGACGCAGTTTCTTGGAAGGCCTGATCTGGCTGAGGTAGAACTTCTGCTCTGGGTGTACTCCATTGGCCTAGGGCTGCCAGGCCCAAAGGGCTGCCTTTATTTCCAAAGTGTGAGAGAGGCCCCAAAGCATCTTGCTTCCTGCTCTCTGGGAAGCTAAAACAACTGGCTCTGCACAGTGCTCTCAAAGCCAACCGGGAACGTCACATACAAAGGCCTGTGAAACGCAGCTTCTTGACAGGCCTTATCTGGCTGAGGTAGAACTTGTGCTCTGGGTGTGCTGCTTTGGCCTAGAGCTGCCAGGCACAAAGGCTGCTTTGTTTCCAAAGGGGGAGAGAGGCCCCAAATCATGTTGCTTCCAGCTGTTTTTGAAGCTAAGAAACAACTCGCTCTGCCAGGTACTCTTACAGCCTTCCGGGAACACCTCTTACGAAGGCCTGTGAAAAGCAGTTTCTTGGCAGGCCTGATCTGGCTGAGGTAGAACTTCTGCTCTGGGTGTGCTCCATTGCCCTAGAGCTGAAAGGCCCAAAGGGCTGCCTTGTTTCCAAAGGGGGAGAGAGGCCCCAAAGCATCTTGCTTCCACCTCTTGGGAAGCTAAGAAACAACTCGCTGTGCCCAGTGCTCTTATAGCCTAAGAGAACATCTCTTATCAAGGCCTGTGAAACGCACTTTCTAGGCAGGCCTGATCTGGAAGAAGTAGAACTTCTGCTCTGGTTGTGCTCCATTGCCCTAGAGCTGCCAGACCCAACGTGCTGCCTTGTTTCCAAAGGGGCAGAGAGGCCCCAAAGCGTCTTGCTTCCAGCTGTTTGGGAAACAAGGAAACAACTGGCTCTGCACCGTGCTCTCACAGCCTACCGGGAACGTCACATACAAAGGCCTCTGAAACGCAGTTCCTTGGCAGGCCTGATCTGGCTGAAGTAGGACTTCTGCTCTGGGTGTGCTCCATTGGCCTAGAGCTGAAAGGCCCAAAGGGATGCCTTGTTTGCAAAGGGGCAGAGAGGCCCCAAAGCATCTTGCTTCCAGCTCTTTGGGAAGCTAAGAAACAGCTGTCTCTGCCCAGTGCTCTGACAGAGTACCGGGAACATCTCTTACCAGAGCCTTTGAAACGCAGTTTCTTGGCAGGCCTTATCTGGCTGAGGTAGAACTTCTGCTCTGGGTGTGCTCCATTGGCCTAGAGCTGAAAGGCCCAAAGGTCGGCCTTGTTGGCAAAGGGGCAGGGAGCCCCCAAAGCATCTTGCTTCCAGCTCTTTGGGAAGCTAAGAAACAACTGGCTCTGCCCAGTGCTCTTACAGCCTAAGAGAAAATCTCTTACCAAGGCCTGTGAAACGCACTTTGTTGGTGGCCTGATCTAGCTGAAGTAGAACTTCTGCTCTGGGTGTGCTCCACTGGCCTAGAGCTGCCTGGCCCAAAGGGCCGCCTTGTTTGCAAAGGGGCAGAGAGGCCCCAAAGCATCTTGCTTCCAGCTCTTCGGGAAGCTAAGAAACATCTGGCGTTGCCCAGTGCTCTTACAGCCTACCGGGAACATCTCTTACCAAGGCCTGTGAAACGCAGTTTGTTGGTGGCCTGAACTGGCCGAAGTAGAACTTCTGCTCTGGGTGTGCTCCACTGGCCTAGAGCTACCTGGCGCAAAGGGCTGCCTTGATTCCAAAGTGAGAGAGTGGCACCAAAGCATCTTGCTCCCAGCTCTTCGGGAAGCTAAGAAACAGCTGGCTCTGCCCAGTGCTCTTACAGCCTAAGAGAACATCTCTTCGAAAGGCCTGTGAAACGCAGTTTCTTGGCAGGCCTGACCTGGCTGAAGTAGAACTTCTGTTCTGGTTGTGCTACATAGGCCTAGAGCTACCAGGACCTAAGGGCTGCCTTGTTTCCAAAGGGTGAGAGAGGCCCCAAAGCATCTTGCCTCCAGCACTTTGGGAAGCTAAAAAACAACTGGTTCTGCCCAGTGCTCTCACAGCCTACCGTGAACATCTCTTACCAAGGGCTGTGAAACGCAGTTTCTGGGCAGGACTGATCCGCCTGAAGTAGAACTTCTGCTGTGGGTGTGCTCCATTGGCCTAGAGCTGCCAGGCGCAAACGGCTGCCTTGTGTCCAAAGGGAGAGAGAGGCCCCAAAGCATCTTGCTTCCAGCTCTGTGGGAAGCTAAAGCAACTGGCTCTCCACAGTGCTCTCACAGCCTACCGGGAACATCTCTTACCAAGGCCTGTGAAACGCAGTTTCTTGGCAGGCCTGATCTGGCTGAAGTAGAACTCCTGCTCTGGGCGTGCTACTTTGGCCTAGAGCTGCCAGGCCCAAAGGGCCGCCTTGTTTCCAAAGGGGCTGAGAGTCCCCAAAGTATCTTGCTTCCAAATCTTTGGGAAGCTAAGAAACAACTGGCTCTGCACAGTGCTCTCACAGCCTACCGGCAACGTGACAGAGAAAGGCCTGTGAGACGCAGTTTCTTGGAAGGCCTGATCTGGCTGAGGTAGAACTTCTGCTCTGGGTGTACTCCATTGGCCTAGGGCTGCCAGGCCCAAAGGGCTGCCTTTATTTCCAAAGTGTGAGAGAGGCCCCAAAGCATCTTGCTTCCTGCTCTCTGGGAAGCTAAAACAACTGGCTCTGCACAGTGCTCTCAAAGCCAACCGGGAACGTCACATACAAAGGCCTGTGAAACGCAGCTTCTTGACAGGCCTTATCTGGCTGAGGTAGAACTTGTGCTCTGGGTGTGCTGCTTTGGCCTAGAGCTGCCAGGCACAAAGGCTGCTTTGTTTCCAAAGGGGGAGAGAGGCCCCAAATCATGTTGCTTCCAGCTGTTTTTGAAGCTAAGAAACAACTCGCTCTGCCAGGTACTCTTACAGCCTTCCGGGAACACCTCTTACGAAGGCCTGTGAAAAGCAGTTTCTTGGCAGGCCTGATCTGGCTGAGGTAGAACTTCTGCTCTGGGTGTGCTCCATTGCCCTAGAGCTGAAAGGCCCAAAGGGCTGCCTTGTTTCCAAAGGGGGAGAGAGGCCCCAAAGCATCTTGCTTCCACCTCTTGGGAAGCTAAGAAACAACTCGCTGTGCCCAGTGCTCTTATAGCCTAAGAGAACATCTCTTATCAAGGCCTGTGAAACGCACTTTCTAGGCAGGCCTGATCTGGAAGAAGTAGAACTTCTGCTCTGGTTGTGCTCCATTGCCCTAGAGCTGCCAGACCCAACGTGCTGCCTTGTTTCCAAAGGGGCAGAGAGGCCCCAAAGCGTCTTGCTTCCAGCTGTTTGGGAAACAAGGAAACAACTGGCTCTGCACCGTGCTCTCACAGCCTACCGGGAACGTCACATACAAAGGCCTCTGAAACGCAGTTCCTTGGCAGGCCTGATCTGGCTGAAGTAGGACTTCTGCTCTGGGTGTGCTCCATTGGCCTAGAGCTGAAAGGCCCAAAGGGATGCCTTGTTTGCAAAGGGGCAGAGAGGCCCCAAAGCATCTTGCTTCCAGCTCTTTGGGAAGCTAAGAAACAGCTGTCTCTGCCCAGTGCTCTGACAGAGTACCGGGAACATCTCTTACCAGAGCCTTTGAAACGCAGTTTCTTGGCAGGCCTTATCTGGCTGAGGTAGAACTTCTGCTCTGGGTGTGCTCCATTGGCCTAGAGCTGAAAGGCCCAAAGGTCGGCCTTGTTGGCAAAGGGGCAGGGAGCCCCCAAAGCATCTTGCTTCCAGCTCTTTGGGAAGCTAAGAAACAACTGGCTCTGCCCAGTGCTCTTACAGCCTAAGAGAAAATCTCTTACCAAGGCCTGTGAAACGCACTTTGTTGGTGGCCTGATCTAGCTGAAGTAGAACTTCTGCTCTGGGTGTGCTCCACTGGCCTAGAGCTGCCTGGCCCAAAGGGCCGCCTTGTTTGCAAAGGGGCAGAGAGGCCCCAAAGCATCTTGCTTCCAGCTCTTCGGGAAGCTAAGAAACATCTGGCGTTGCCCAGTGCTCTTACAGCCTACCGGGAACATCTCTTACCAAGGCCTGTGAAACGCAGTTTGTTGGTGGCCTGAACTGGCCGAAGTAGAACTTCTGCTCTGGGTGTGCTCCACTGGCCTAGAGCTACCTGGCGCAAAGGGCTGCCTTGATTCCAAAGTGAGAGAGTGGCACCAAAGCATCTTGCTCCCAGCTCTTCGGGAAGCTAAGAAACAGCTGGCTCTGCCCAGTGCTCTTACAGCCTAAGAGAACATCTCTTTGAAAGGCCTGTGAAACGCAGTTTCTTGGCAGGCCTGACCTGGCTGAAGTAGAACTTCTGTTCTGGTTGTGCTACATAGGCCTAGAGCTACCAGGACCTAAGGGCTGCCTTGTTTCCAAAGGGTGAGAGAGGCCCCAAAGCATCTTGCCTCCAGCACTTTGGGAAGCTAAAAAACAACTGGTTCTGCCCAGTGCTCTCACAGCCTACCGTGAACATCTCTTACCAAGGGCTGTGAAACGCAGTTTCTGGGCAGGACTGATCCGCCTGAAGCAGAACTTCTGCTGTGGGTGTGCTCCATTGGCCTAGAGCTGCCAGGCGCAAACGGCTGCCTTGTGTCCAAAGGGAGAGAGAGGCCCCAAAGCATCTTGCTTCCAGCTCTGTGGGAAGCTAAAGCAACTGGCTCTCCACAGTGCTCTCACAGCCTACCGGGAACATCTCTTACCAAGGCCTGTGAAACGCAGTTTCTTGGCAGGCCTGATCTGGCTGAAGTAGAACTCCTGCTCTGGGCGTGCTACTTTGGCCTAGAGCTGCCAGGCCCAAAGGGCCGCCTTGTTTCCAAAGGGGCTGAGAGTCCCCAAAGTATCTTGCTTCCAAATCTTTGGGAAGCTAAGAAACAACTGGCTCTGCACAGTGCTCTCACAGCCTACCGGCAACGTGACAGAGAAAGGCCTGTGAGACGCAGTTTCTTGGAAGGCCTGATCTGGCTGAGGTAGAACTTCTGCTCTGGGTGTACTCCATTGGCCTAGGGCTGCCAGGCCCAAAGGGCTGCCTTTATTTCCAAAGTGTGAGAGAGGCCCCAAAGCATCTTGCTTCCTGCTCTCTGGGAAGCTAAAACAACTGGCTCTGCACAGTGCTCTCAAAGCCAACCGGGAACGTCACATACAAAGGCCTGTGAAACGCAGCTTCTTGACAGGCCTTATCTGGCTGAGGTAGAACTTGTGCTCTGGGTGTGCTGCTTTGGCCTAGAGCTGCCAGGCACAAAGGCTGCTTTGTTTCCAAAGGGGGAGAGAGGCCCCAAATCATGTTGCTTCCAGCTGTTTTTGAAGCTAAGAAACAACTCGCTCTGCCAGGTACTCTTACAGCCTTCCGGGAACACCTCTTACGAAGGCCTGTGAAAAGCAGTTTCTTGGCAGGCCTGATCTGGCTGAGGTAGAACTTCTGCTCTGGGTGTGCTCCATTGCCCTAGAGCTGAAAGGCCCAAAGGGCTGCCTTGTTTCCAAAGGGGGAGAGAGGCCCCAAAGCATCTTGCTTCCACCTCTTGGGAAGCTAAGAAACAACTCGCTGTGCCCAGTGCTCTTATAGCCTAAGAGAACATCTCTTATCAAGGCCTGTGAAACGCACTTTCTAGGCAGGCCTGATCTGGAAGAAGTAGAACTTCTGCTCTGGTTGTGCTCCATTGCCCTAGAGCTGCCAGACCCAACGTGCTGCCTTGTTTCCAAAGGGGCAGAGAGGCCCCAAAGCGTCCTGCTTCCAGCTGTTTGGGAAACAAGGAAACAACTGGCTCTGCACCGTGCTCTCACAGCCTACCGGGAACGTCACATACAAAGGCCTCTGAAACGCAGTTCCTTGGCAGGCCTGATCTGGCTGAAGTAGGACTTCTGCTCTGGGTGTGCTCCATTGGCCTAGAGCTGAAAGGCCCAAAGGGATGCCTTGTTTGCAAAGGGGCAGAGAGGCCCCAAAGCATCTTGCTTCCAGCTCTTTGGGAAGCTAAGAAACAGCTGTCTCTGCCCAGTGCTCTGACAGAGTACCGGGAACATCTCTTACCAGAGCCTTTGAAACGCAGTTTCTTGGCAGGCCTTATCTGGCTGAGGTAGAACTTCTGCTCTGGGTGTGCTCCATTGGCCTAGAGCTGAAAGGCCCAAAGGTCGGCCTTGTTGGCAAAGGGGCAGGGAGCCCCCAAAGCATCTTGCTTCCAGCTCTTTGGGAAGCTAAGAAACAACTGGCTCTGCCCAGTGCTCTTACAGCCTAAGAGAAAATCTCTTACCAAGGCCTGTGAAACGCACTTTGTTGGTGGCCTGATCTAGCTGAAGTAGAACTTCTGCTCTGGGTGTGCTCCACTGGCCTAGAGCTGCCTGGCCCAAAGGGCCGCCTTGTTTGCAAAGGGGCAGAGAGGCCCCAAAGCATCTTGCTTCCAGCTCTTCGGGAAGCTAAGAAACATCTGGCGTTGCCCAGTGCTCTTACAGCCTACCGGGAACATCTCTTACCAAGGCCTGTGAAACGCAGTTTGTTGGTGGCCTGAACTGGCCGAAGTAGAACTTCTGCTCTGGGTGTGCTCCACTGGCCTAGAGCTACCTGGCGCAAAGGGCTGCCTTGATTCCAAAGTGAGAGAGTGGCACCAAAGCATCTTGCTCCCAGCTCTTCGGGAAGCTAAGAAACAGCTGGCTCTGCCCAGTGCTCTTACAGCCTAAGAGAACATCTCTTCGAAAGGCCTGTGAAACGCAGTTTCTTGGCAGGCCTGACCTGGCTGAAGTAGAACTTCTGTTCTGGTTGTGCTACATAGGCCTAGAGCTACCAGGACCTAAGGGCTGCCTTGTTTCCAAAGGGTGAGAGAGGCCCCAAAGCATCTTGCCTCCAGCACTTTGGGAAGCTAAAAAACAACTGGTTCTGCCCAGTGCTCTCACAGCCTACCGTGAACATCTCTTACCAAGGGCTGTGAAACGCAGTTTCTGGGCAGGACTGATCCGCCTGAAGTAGAACTTCTGCTGTGGGTGTGCTCCATTGGCCTAGAGCTGCCAGGCGCAAACGGCTGCCTTGTGTCCAAAGGGAGAGAGAGGCCCCAAAGCATCTTGCTTCCAGCTCTGTGGGAAGCTAAAGCAACTGGCTCTCCACAGTGCTCTCACAGCCTACCGGGAACATCTCTTACCAAGGCCTGTGAAACGCAGTTTCTTGGCAGGCCTGATCTGGCTGAAGTAGAACTCCTGCTCTGGGCGTGCTACTTTGGCCTAGAGCTGCCAGGCCCAAAGGGCCGCCTTGTTTCCAAAGGGGCTGAGAGTCCCCAAAGTATCTTGCTTCCAAATCTTTGGGAAGCTAAGAAACAACTGGCTCTGCACAGTGCTCTCACAGCCTACCGGCAACGTGACAGAGAAAGGCCTGTGAGACGCAGTTTCTTGGAAGGCCTGATCTGGCTGAGGTAGAACTTCTGCTCTGGGTGTACTCCATTGGCCTAGGGCTGCCAGGCCCAAAGGGCTGCCTTTATTTCCAAAGTGTGAGAGAGGCCCCAAAGCATCTTGCTTCCTGCTCTCTGGGAAGCTAAAACAACTGGCTCTGCACAGTGCTCTCAAAGCCAACCGGGAACGTCACATACAAAGGCCTGTGAAACGCAGCTTCTTGACAGGCCTTATCTGGCTGAGGTAGAACTTGTGCTCTGGGTGTGCTGCTTTGGCCTAGAGCTGCCAGGCACAAAGGCTGCTTTGTTTCCAAAGGGGGAGAGAGGCCCCAAATCATGTTGCTTCCAGCTGTTTTTGAAGCTAAGAAACAACTCGCTCTGCCAGGTACTCTTACAGCCTTCCGGGAACACCTCTTACGAAGGCCTGTGAAAAGCAGTTTCTTGGCAGGCCTGATCTGGCTGAGGTAGAACTTCTGCTCTGGGTGTGCTCCATTGCCCTAGAGCTGAAAGGCCCAAAGGGCTGCCTTGTTTCCAAAGGGGGAGAGAGGCCCCAAAGCATCTTGCTTCCACCTCTTGGGAAGCTAAGAAACAACTCGCTGTGCCCAGTGCTCTTATAGCCTAAGAGAACATCTCTTATCAAGGCCTGTGAAACGCACTTTCTAGGCAGGCCTGATCTGGAAGAAGTAGAACTTCTGCTCTGGTTGTGCTCCATTGCCCTAGAGCTGCCAGACCCAACGTGCTGCCTTGTTTCCAAAGGGGCAGAGAGGCCCCAAAGCGTCCTGCTTCCAGCTGTTTGGGAAACAAGGAAACAACTGGCTCTGCACCGTGCTCTCACAGCCTACCGGGAACGTCACATACAAAGGCCTCTGAAACGCAGTTCCTTGGCAGGCCTGATCTGGCTGAAGTAGGACTTCTGCTCTGGGTGTGCTCCATTGGCCTAGAGCTGAAAGGCCCAAAGGGATGCCTTGTTTGCAAAGGGGCAGAGAGGCCCCAAAGCATCTTGCTTCCAGCTCTTTGGGAAGCTAAGAAACAGCTGTCTCTGCCCAGTGCTCTGACAGAGTACCGGGAACATCTCTTACCAGAGCCTTTGAAACGCAGTTTCTTGGCAGGCCTTATCTGGCTGAGGTAGAACTTCTGCTCTGGGTGTGCTCCATTGGCCTAGAGCTGAAAGGCCCAAAGGTCGGCCTTGTTGGCAAAGGGGCAGGGAGCCCCCAAAGCATCTTGCTTCCAGCTCTTTGGGAAGCTAAGAAACAACTGGCTCTGCCCAGTGCTCTTACAGCCTAAGAGAAAATCTCTTACCAAGGCCTGTGAAACGCACTTTGTTGGTGGCCTGATCTAGCTGAAGTAGAACTTCTGCTCTGGGTGTGCTCCACTGGCCTAGAGCTGCCTGGCCCAAAGGGCCGCCTTGTTTGCAAAGGGGCAGAGAGGCCCCAAAGCATCTTGCTTCCAGCTCTTCGGGAAGCTAAGAAACATCTGGCGTTGCCCAGTGCTCTTACAGCCTACCGGGAACATCTCTTACCAAGGCCTGTGAAACGCAGTTTGTTGGTGGCCTGAACTGGCCGAAGTAGAACTTCTGCTCTGGGTGTGCTCCACTGGCCTAGAGCTACCTGGCGCAAAGGGCTGCCTTGATTCCAAAGTGAGAGAGTGGCACCAAAGCATCTTGCTCCCAGCTCTTCGGGAAGCTAAGAAACAGCTGGCTCTGCCCAGTGCTCTTACAGCCTAAGAGAACATCTCTTTGAAAGGCCTGTGAAACGCAGTTTCTTGGCAGGCCTGACCTGGCTGAAGTAGAACTTCTGTTCTGGTTGTGCTACATAGGCCTAGAGCTACCAGGACCTAAGGGCTGCCTTGTTTCCAAAGGGTGAGAGAGGCCCCAAAGCATCTTGCCTCCAGCACTTTGGGAAGCTAAAAAACAACTGGTTCTGCCCAGTGCTCTCACAGCCTACCGTGAACATCTCTTACCAAGGGCTGTGAAACGCAGTTTCTGGGCAGGACTGATCCGCCTGAAGCAGAACTTCTGCTGTGGGTGTGCTCCATTGGCCTAGAGCTGCCAGGCGCAAACGGCTGCCTTGTGTCCAAAGGGAGAGAGAGGCCCCAAAGCATCTTGCTTCCAGCTCTGTGGGAAGCTAAAGCAACTGGCTCTCCACAGTGCTCTCACAGCCTACCGGGAACATCTCTTACCAAGGCCTGTGAAACGCAGTTTCTTGGCAGGCCTGATCTGGCTGAAGTAGAACTCCTGCTCTGGGCGTGCTACTTTGGCCTAGAGCTGCCAGGCCCAAAGGGCCGCCTTGTTTCCAAAGGGGCTGAGAGTCCCCAAAGTATCTTGCTTCCAAATCTTTGGGAAGCTAAGAAACAACTGGCTCTGCACAGTGCTCTCACAGCCTACCGGCAACGTGACAGAGAAAGGCCTGTGAGACGCAGTTTCTTGGAAGGCCTGATCTGGCTGAGGTAGTACTTCTGCTCTGGGTGTACTCCATTGGCCTAGGGCTGCCAGGCCCAAAGGGCTGCCTTTATTTCCAAAGTGTGAGAGAGGCCCCAAAGCATCTTGCTTCCTGCTCTCTGGGAAGCTAAAACAACTGGCTCTGCACAGTGCTCTCAAAGCCAACCGGGAACGTCACATACAAAGGCCTGTGAAACGCAGCTTCTTGACAGGCCTTATCTGGCTGAGGTAGAACTTGTGCTCTGGGTGTGCTGCTTTGGCCTAGAGCTGCCAGGCACAAAGGCTGCTTTGTTTCCAAAGGGGGAGAGAGGCCCCAAATCATGTTGCTTCCAGCTGTTTTTGAAGCTAAGAAACAACTCGCTCTGCCAGGTACTCTTACAGCCTTCCGGGAACACCTCTTACGAAGGCCTGTGAAAAGCAGTTTCTTGGCAGGCCTGATCTGGCTGAGGTAGAACTTCTGCTCTGGGTGTGCTCCATTGCCCTAGAGCTGAAAGGCCCAAAGGGCTGCCTTGTTTCCAAAGGGGGAGAGAGGCCCCAAAGCATCTTGCTTCCACCTCTTGGGAAGCTAAGAAACAACTCGCTGTGCCCAGTGCTCTTATAGCCTAAGAGAACATCTCTTATCAAGGCCTGTGAAACGCACTTTCTAGGCAGGCCTGATCTGGAAGAAGTAGAACTTCTGCTCTGGTTGTGCTCCATTGCCCTAGAGCTGCCAGACCCAACGTGCTGCCTTGTTTCCAAAGGGGCAGAGAGGCCCCAAAGCGTCTTGCTTCCAGCTGTTTGGGAAACAAGGAAACAACTGGCTCTGCACCGTGCTCTCACAGCCTACCGGGAACGTCACATACAAAGGCCTCTGAAACGCAGTTCCTTGGCAGGCCTGATCTGGCTGAAGTAGGACTTCTGCTCTGGGTGTGCTCCATTGGCCTAGAGCTGAAAGGCCCAAAGGGATGCCTTGTTTGCAAAGGGGCAGAGAGGCCCCAAAGCATCTTGCTTCCAGCTCTTTGGGAAGCTAAGAAACAGCTGTCTCTGCCCAGTGCTCTGACAGAGTACCGGGAACATCTCTTACCAGAGCCTTTGAAACGCAGTTTCTTGGCAGGCCTTATCTGGCTGAGGTAGAACTTCTGCTCTGGGTGTGCTCCATTGGCCTAGAGCTGAAAGGCCCAAAGGTCGGCCTTGTTGGCAAAGGGGCAGGGAGCCCCCAAAGCATCTTGCTTCCAGCTCTTTGGGAAGCTAAGAAACAACTGGCTCTGCCCAGTGCTCTTACAGCCTAAGAGAAAATCTCTTACCAAGGCCTGTGAAACGCACTTTGTTGGTGGCCTGATCTAGCTGAAGTAGAACTTCTGCTCTGGGTGTGCTCCATTGGCCTAGAGCTGCCTGGCCCAAAGGGCCGCCTTGTTTGCAAAGGGGCAGAGAGGCCCCAAAGCATCTTGCTTCCAGCTCTTCGGGAAGCTAAGAAACATCTGGCGTTGCCCAGTGCTCTTACAGCCTACCGGGAACATCTCTTACCAAGGCCTGTGAAACGCAGTTTGTTGGTGGCCTGAACTGGCCGAAGTAGAACTTCTGCTCTGGGTGTGCTCCACTGGCCTAGAGCTACCTGGCGCAAAGGGCTGCCTTGATTCCAAAGTGAGAGAGTGGCACCAAAGCATCTTGCTCCCAGCTCTTCGGGAAGCTAAGAAACAGCTGGCTCTGCCCAGTGCTCTTACAGCCTAAGAGAACATCTCTTTGAAAGGCCTGTGAAACGCAGTTTCTTGGCAGGCCTGACCTGGCTGAAGTAGAACTTCTGTTCTGGTTGTGCTACATAGGCCTAGAGCTACCAGGACCTAAGGGCTGCCTTGTTTCCAAAGGGTGAGAGAGGCCCCAAAGCATCTTGCCTCCAGCACTTTGGGAAGCTAAAAAACAACTGGTTCTGCCCAGTGCTCTCACAGCCTACCGTGAACATCTCTTACCAAGGGCTGTGAAACGCAGTTTCTGGGCAGGACTGATCCGCCTGAAGTAGAACTTCTGCTGTGGGTGTGCTCCATTGGCCTAGAGCTGCCAGGCCCAAACGGCTGCCTTGTGTCCAAAGGGAGAGAGAGGCCCCAAAGCATCTTGCTTCCAGCTCTGTGGGAAGCTAAAGCAACTGGCTCTCCACAGTGCTCTCACAGCCTACCGGGAACATCTCTTACCAAGGCCTGTGAAACGCAGTTTCTTGGCAGGCCTGATCTGGCTGAAGTAGAACTCCTGCTCTGGGCGTGCTACTTTGGCCTAGAGCTGCCAGGCCCAAAGGGCCGCCTTGTTTCCAAAGGGGCTGAGAGTCCCCAAAGTATCTTGCTTCCAAATCTTTGGGAAGCTAAGAAACAACTGGCTCTGCACAGTGCTCTCACAGCCTACCGGCAACGTGACAGAGAAAGGCCTGTGAGACGCAGTTTCTTGGAAGGCCTGATCTGGCTGAGGTAGAACTTCTGCTCTGGGTGTACTCCATTGGCCTAGGGCTGCCAGGCCCAAAGGGCTGCCTTTATTTCCAAAGTGTGAGAGAGGCCCCAAAGCATCTTGCTTCCTGCTCTCTGGGAAGCTAAAACAACTGGCTCTGCACAGTGCTCTCAAAGCCAACCGGGAACGTCACATACAAAGGCCTGTGAAACGCAGCTTCTTGACAGGCCTTATCTGGCTGAGGTAGAACTTGTGCTCTGGGTGTGCTGCTTTGGCCTAGAGCTGCCAGGCACAAAGGCTGCTTTGTTTCCAAAGGGGGAGAGAGGCCCCAAATCATGTTGCTTCCAGCTGTTTTTGAAGCTAAGAAACAACTCGCTCTGCCAGGTACTCTTACAGCCTTCCGGGAACACCTCTTACGAAGGCCTGTGAAAAGCAGTTTCTTGGCAGGCCTGATCTGGCTGAGGTAGAACTTCTGCTCTGGGTGTGCTCCATTGCCCTAGAGCTGAAAGGCCCAAAGGGCTGCCTTGTTTCCAAAGGGGGAGAGAGGCCCCAAAGCATCTTGCTTCCACCTCTTGGGAAGCTAAGAAACAACTCGCTGTGCCCAGTGCTCTTATAGCCTAAGAGAACATCTCTTATCAAGGCCTGTGAAACGCACTTTCTAGGCAGGCCTGATCTGGAAGAAGTAGAACTTCTGCTCTGGTTGTGCTCCATTGCCCTAGAGCTGCCAGACCCAACGTGCTGCCTTGTTTCCAAAGGGGCAGAGAGGCCCCAAAGCGTCTTGCTTCCAGCTGTTTGGGAAACAAGGAAACAACTGGCTCTGCACCGTGCTCTCACAGCCTACCGGGAACGTCACATACAAAGGCCTCTGAAACGCAGTTCCTTGGCAGGCCTGATCTGGCTGAAGTAGGACTTCTGCTCTGGGTGTGCTCCATTGGCCTAGAGCTGAAAGGCCCAAAGGGATGCCTTGTTTGCAAAGGGGCAGAGAGGCCCCAAAGCATCTTGCTTCCAGCTCTTTGGGAAGCTAAGAAACAGCTGTCTCTGCCCAGTGCTCTGACAGAGTACCGGGAACATCTCTTACCAGAGCCTTTGAAACGCAGTTTCTTGGCAGGCCTTATCTGGCTGAGGTAGAACTTCTGCTCTGGGTGTGCTCCATTGGCCTAGAGCTGAAAGGCCCAAAGGTCGGCCTTGTTGGCAAAGGGGCAGGGAGCCCCCAAAGCATCTTGCTTCCAGCTCTTTGGGAAGCTAAGAAACAACTGGCTCTGCCCAGTGCTCTTACAGCCTAAGAGAAAATCTCTTACCAAGGCCTGTGAAACGCACTTTGTTGGTGGCCTGATCTAGCTGAAGTAGAACTTCTGCTCTGGGTGTGCTCCACTGGCCTAGAGCTGCCTGGCCCAAAGGGCCGCCTTGTTTGCAAAGGGGCAGAGAGGCCCCAAAGCATCTTGCTTCCAGCTCTTCGGGAAGCTAAGAAACATCTGGCGTTGCCCAGTGCTCTTACAGCCTACCGGGAACATCTCTTACCAAGGCCTGTGAAACGCAGTTTGTTGGTGGCCTGAACTGGCCGAAGTAGAACTTCTGCTCTGGGTGTGCTCCACTGGCCTAGAGCTACCTGGCGCAAAGGGCTGCCTTGATTCCAAAGTGAGAGAGTGGCACCAAAGCATCTTGCTCCCAGCTCTTCGGGAAGCTAAGAAACAGCTGGCTCTGCCCAGTGCTCTTACAGCCTAAGAGAACATCTCTTTGAAAGGCCTGTGAAACGCAGTTTCTTGGCAGGCCTGACCTGGCTGAAGTAGAACTTCTGTTCTGGTTGTGCTACATAGGCCTAGAGCTACCAGGACCTAAGGGCTGCCTTGTTTCCAAAGGGTGAGAGAGGCCCCAAAGCATCTTGCCTCCAGCACTTTGGGAAGCTAAAAAACAACTGGTTCTGCCCAGTGCTCTCACAGCCTACCGTGAACATCTCTTACCAAGGGCTGTGAAACGCAGTTTCTGGGCAGGACTGATCCGCCTGAAGTAGAACTTCTGCTGTGGGTGTGCTCCATTGGCCTAGAGCTGCCAGGCCCAAACGGCTGCCTTGTGTCCAAAGGGAGAGAGAGGCCCCAAAGCATCTTGCTTCCAGCTCTGTGGGAAGCTAAAGCAACTGGCTCTCCACAGTGCTCTCACAGCCTACCGGGAACATCTCTTACCAAGGCCTGTGAAACGCAGTTTCTTGGCAGGCCTGATCTGGCTGAAGTAGAACTCCTGCTCTGGGCGTGCTACTTTGGCCTAGAGCTGCCAGGCCCAAAGGGCCGCCTTGTTTCCAAAGGGGCTGAGAGTCCCCAAAGTATCTTGCTTCCAAATCTTTGGGAAGCTAAGAAACAACTGGCTCTGCACAGTGCTCTCACAGCCTACCGGCAACGTGACAGAGAAAGGCCTGTGAGACGCAGTTTCTTGGAAGGCCTGATCTGGCTGAGGTAGTACTTCTGCTCTGGGTGTACTCCATTGGCCTAGGGCTGCCAGGCCCAAAGGGCTGCCTTTATTTCCAAAGTGTGAGAGAGGCCCCAAAGCATCTTGCTTCCTGCTCTCTGGGAAGCTAAAACAACTGGCTCTGCACAGTGCTCTCAAAGCCAACCGGGAACGTCACATACAAAGGCCTGTGGAACGCAGCTTCTTGACAGGCCTTATCTGGCTGAGGTAGAACTTGTGCTCTGGGTGTGCTACTTTGGCCTAGAGCTGCCAGGCACAAAGGCTGCTTTGTTTCCAAAGGGGGAGAGAGGCCCCAAATCATGTTGCTTCCAGCTGTTTTTGAAGCTAAGAAACAACTCGCTCTGCCAGGTACTCTTACAGCCTTCCGGGAACACCTCTTACGAAGGCCTGTGAAAAGCAGTTTCTTGGCAGGCCTGATCTGGCTGAGGTAGAACTTCTGCTCTGGGTGTGCTCCATTGCCCTAGAGCTGAAAAGCCCAAAGGGATGCCTTGTTTGCAAAGGGGCAGAGAGGCCCCAAAGCATCTTGCTTCCAGCTCATTGGGAAGCTAAGAAACAACTGTCTCTGCCCAGTGCTCTGACAGAGTACCGGGAACATCTCTTACCAAAGCCTTTGAAACGCAGTTTCTTGGCAGGCCTTATCTGGCTGAGGTAGAACTTCTGCTCTGGTTGTGCTTCATTGGCCTAGAGCTGAAAGGCCCAAAGGTCGGCCTTGTTGGCAAAGGGGCAGTGAGCCCCCAAAGCATCTTGCTTCCAGCTCTTCGGGAAGCTAAGAAACAACTGGCTCTGCCCAGTGCTCTTACAGCCTGAGAGAAAATCTCTTACCAAGGCCTGTGACACGCACTTTGTTGGTGGCCTGATCTAGCTGAAGTAGAACTGCTGCTCTGGGTGTGCTCCATTGGCCTAGAGCTGCCTGGCCCAAAGGGCCGCCTTGTTTGCAAAGGGGCAGAGAGGCCCCAAAGCATCTTGCTTCCAGCTCTTCGGGAAGCTAAGAAACATCTGGCGTTGCCCAGTGCTCTTACAGCCTACCGGGAACATCTCTTACCAAGGCCTGTGAAACGCAGTTTGTTGGTGGCCTGAACTGGCCGAAGTAGAACTTCTGCTCTGGGTGTGCTCCACTGGCCTGGAGCTACCTGCCCCAAAGGGCTGCCTTGATTCCAAAGTGAGAGAGTGGCACCAAAGCATCTTGCTTCCAGCTCTTCGGGAAGCTAAGAAACATCTGGCGTTGCCCAGTGCTCTTACAGCCTACCGGGAACATCTCTTACCAAGGCCTGTGAAACGCCGTTTCCTGGCAGGCCTGATTTGGCTGAAGTAGAACTTCTGCTCTGGGTGTGCTCCATTGCCCTAGAGCTGCCAGGCCCAAGGTGCTGCCTTGTTTCCAAAGGGGCAGAGAGGCCCCAAAGCATCTTGCTTCCAGCTCTCTGGGAAGCTAAGAACCAACTCGCTCTGCCCCGTGCTCTTACAGCCTACCGGGAACATGTCTTTGAAAGGCCTGTGAAACGCAGTTTCTTGGCAGGCCTCATCTGGCTGAAGTAGAACTCCGGCTCTGGGTGTGCTCCATTGCCCTAGAGCTGCCAGGCCCCAAGTGCTGCCCTGTTTCCAAGGGGCAGAGAGGCCCAAAGCATCTTGCTTCCCGGTCTTTGCGAAGCTAAGAAACAACTGGCTCTGCCCAGTGCTCTTACACCTACCGGGAACATCTCTTACCAAGGCCTGTCAAACGCTGTTTCTTTGCAGGCCTGATCAGGCTGAAGTAGAACTCCTGCTCTGGGCGTGCTACTTTGGCCTAGAGCTGCCAGGCCCAAAGGGCCACATTGTTTCCAAAGGGGCTGAGAGTCCCCAAAGTATCTTGCTTCCAAATCTTTGGGAAGCTAAGAAACAACTGGCTCTGCACAGTGCTCTCACAGCCTACCGGCAACGTGACAGAGAAAGGCCTGTGAGACGCAGTTTCTTGGAAGGCCTGATCTGGCTGAGGTAGAACTTCTGCTCTGGGTGTACTCCATTGGCCTAGGGCTGCCAGGCCCAAAGGGCTGCCTTTATTTCCAAAGTGTGAGAGAGGCCCCAAAGCATCTTGCTTCCTGCTCTCTGGGAAGCTAAAACAACTGGCTCTGCACAGTGCTCTCAAAGCCAACCGGGAACGTCACATACAAAGGCCTGTGAAACGCAGCTTCTTGACAGGCCTTATCTGGCTGAGGTAGAACTTGTGCTCTGGGTGTGCTGCTTTGGCCTAGAGCTGCCAGGCACAAAGGCTGCTTTGTTTCCAAAGGGGGAGAGACGCCCCAAATCATGTTGCTTCCAGCTGTTTTTGAAGCTAAGAAACAACTCGCTCTGCCAGGTACTCTTACAGCCTTCCGGGAACACCTCTTACGAAGGCCTGTGAAAAGCAGTTTCTTGGCAGGCCTGATCTGGCTGAGGTAGAACTTCTGCTCTGGGTGTGCTCCATTGCCCTAGAGCTGAAAGGCCCAAAGGGCTGCCTTGTTTCCAAAGGGGGAGAGAGGCCCCAAAGCATCTTGCTTCCACCTCTTGGGAAGCTAAGAAACAACTCGCTGTGCCCAGTGCTCTTATAGCCTAAGAGAACATCTCTTATCAAGGCCTGTGAAACGCACTTTCTAGGCAGGCCTGATCTGGAAGAAGTAGAACTTCTGCTCTGGTTGTGCTCCATTGCCCTAGAGCTGCCAGACCCAACGTGCTGCCTTGTTTCCAAAGGGGCAGAGAGGCCCCAAAGCGTCTTGCTTCCAGCTGTTTGGGAAACAAGGAAACAACTGGCTCTGCACCGTGCTCTCACAGCCTACCGGGAACGTCACATACAAAGGCCTCTGAAACGCAGTTCCTTGGCAGGCCTGATCTGGCTGAAGTAGGACTTCTGCTCTGGGTGTGCTCCATTGGCCTAGAGCTGAAAGGCCCAAAGGGATGCCTTGTTTGCAAAGGGGCAGAGAGGCCCCAAAGCATCTTGCTTCCAGCTCTTTGGGAAGCTAAGAAACAGCTGTCTCTGCCCAGTGCTCTGACAGAGTACCGGGAACATCTCTTACCAGAGCCTTTGAAACGCAGTTTCTTGGCAGGCCTTATCTGGCTGAGGTAGAACTTCTGCTCTGGGTGTGCTCCATTGGCCTAGAGCTGAAAGGCCCAAAGGTCGGCCTTGTTGGCAAAGGGGCAGGGAGCCCCCAAAGCATCTTGCTTCCAGCTCTTTGGGAAGCTAAGAAACAACTGGCTCTGCCCAGTGCTCTTACAGCCTAAGAGAAAATCTCTTACCAAGGCCTGTGAAACGCACTTTGTTGGTGGCCTGATCTAGCTGAAGTAGAACTTCTGCTCTGGGTGTGCTCCACTGGCCTAGAGCTGCCTGGCCCAAAGGGCCGCCTTGTTTGCAAAGGGGCAGAGAGGCCCCAAAGCATCTTGCTTCCAGCTCTTCGGGAAGCTAAGAAACATCTGGCGTTGCCCAGTGCTCTTACAGCCTACCGGGAACATCTCTTACCAAGGCCTGTGAAACGCAGTTTGTTGGTGGCCTGAACTGGCCGAAGTAGAACTTCTGCTCTGGGTGTGCTCCACTGGCCTAGAGCTACCTGGCGCAAAGGGCTGCCTTGATTCCAAAGTGAGAGAGTGGCACCAAAGCATCTTGCTCCCAGCTCTTCGGGAAGCTAAGAAACAGCTGGCTCTGCCCAGTGCTCTTACAGCCTAAGAGAACATCTCTTTGAAAGGCCTGTGAAACGCAGTTTCTTGGCAGGCCTGACCTGGCTGAAGTAGAACTTCTGTTCTGGTTGTGCTACATAGGCCTAGAGCTACCAGGACCTAAGGGCTGCCTTGTTTCCAAAGGGTGAGAGAGGCCCCAAAGCATCTTGCCTCCAGCACTTTGGGAAGCTAAAAAACAACTGGTTCTGCCCAGTGCTCTCACAGCCTACCGTGAACATCTCTTACCAAGGGCTGTGAAACGCAGTTTCTGGGCAGGACTGATCCGCCTGAAGTAGAACTTCTGCTGTGGGTGTGCTCCATTGGCCTAGAGCTGCCAGGCGCAAACGGCTGCCTTGTGTCCAAAGGGAGAGAGAGGCCCCAAAGCATCTTGCTTCCAGCTCTGTGGGAAGCTAAAGCAACTGGCTCTCCACAGTGCTCTCACAGCCTACCGGGAACATCTCTTACCAAGGCCTGTGAAACGCAGTTTCTTGGCAGGCCTGATCTGGCTGAAGTAGAACTCCTGCTCTGGGCGTGCTACTTTGGCCTAGAGCTGCCAGGCCCAAAGGGCCGCCTTGTTTCCAAAGGGGCTGAGAGTCCCCAAAGTATCTTGCTTCCAAATCTTTGGGAAGCTAAGAAACAACTGGCTCTGCACAGTGCTCTCACAGCCTACCGGCAACGTGACAGAGAAAGGCCTGTGAGACGCAGTTTCTTGGAAGGCCTGATCTGGCTGAGGTAGTACTTCTGCTCTGGGTGTACTCCATTGGCCTAGGGCTGCCAGGCCCAAAGGGCTGCCTTTATTTCCAAAGTGTGAGAGAGGCCCCAAAGCATCTTGCTTCCTGCTCTCTGGGAAGCTAAAACAACTGGCTCTGCACAGTGCTCTCAAAGCCAACCGGGAACGTCACATACAAAGGCCTGTGAAACGCAGCTTCTTGACAGGCCTTTTCTGGCTGAGGTAGAACTTGTGCTCTGGGTGTGCTACTTTGGCCTAGAGCTGCCAGGCACAAAGGCTGCTTTGTTTCCAAAGGGGGAGAGAGGCCCCAAATCATGTTGCTTCCAGCTGTTTTTGAAGCTAAGAAACAACTCGCTCTGCCAGGTACTCTTACAGCCTTCCGGGAACACCTCTTACGAAGGCCTGTGAAAAGCAGTTTCTTGGCAGGCCTGATCTGGCTGAGGTAGAACTTCTGCTCTGGGTGTGCTCCATTGCCCTAGAGCTGAAAGGCCCAAAGGGATGCCTTGTTTGCAAAGGGGCAGAGAGGCCCCAAAGCATCTTGCTTCCAGCTCATTGGGAAGCTAAGAAACAACTGTCTCTGCCCAGTGCTCTGACAGAGTACCGGGAACATCTCTTACCAAAGCCTTTGAAACGCAGTTTCTTGGCAGGCCTTATCTGGCTGAGGTAGAACTTCTGCTCTGGTTGTGCTTCATTGGCCTAGAGCTGAAAGGCCCAAAGGTCGGCCTTGTTGGCAAAGGGGCAGTGAGCCCCCAAAGCATCTTGCTTCCAGCTCTTCGGGAAGCTAAGAAACAACTGGCTCTGCCCAGTGCTCTTACAGCCTGAGAGAAAATCTCTTACCAAGGCCTGTGACACGCACTTTGTTGGTGGCCTGATCTAGCTGAAGTAGAACTGCTGCTCTGGGTGTGCTCCATTGGCCTAGAGCTGCCTGGCCCAAAGGGCCGCCTTGTTTGCAAAGGGGCAGAGAGGCCCCAAAGCATCTTGCTTCCAGCTCTTCGGGAAGCTAAGAAACATCTGGCGTTGCCCAGTGCTCTTACAGCCTACCGGGAACATCTCTTACCAAGGCCTGTGAAACGCAGTTTGTTGGTGGCCTGAACTGGCCGAAGTAGAACTTCTGCTCTGGGTGTGCTCCACTGGCCTGGAGCTACCTGCCCCAAAGGGCTGCCTTGATTCCAAAGTGAGAGAGTGGCACCAAAGCATCTTGCTTCCAGCTCTTCGGGAAGCTAAGAAACATCTGGCGTTGCCCAGTGCTCTTACAGCCTACCGAGAACATCTCTTACCAAGGCCTGTGAAACGCCGTTTCCTGGCAGGCCTGATTTGGCTGAAGTAGAACTTCTGCTCTGGGTGTGCTCCATTGCCCTAGAGCTGCCAGGCCCAAGGTGCTGCCTTGTTTCCAAAGGGGCAGAGAGGCCCCAAAGCATCTTGCTTCCAGCTCTCTGGGAAGCTAAGAACCAACTCGCTCTGCCCCGTGCTCTTACAGCCTACCGGGAACATGTCTTTGAAAGGCCTGTGAAACGCAGTTTCTTGGCAGGCCTCATCTGGCTGAAGTAGAACTCCGGCTCTGGGTGTGCTCCATTGCCCTAGAGCTGCCAGGCCCCAAGTGCTGCCCTGTTTCCAAGGGGCAGAGAGGCCCAAAGCATCTTGCTTCCCGGTCTTTGCGAAGCTAAGAAACAACTGGCTCTGCCCAGTGCTCTTACACCTACCGGGAACATCTCTTACCAAGGCCTGTCAAACGCTGTTTCTTTGCAGGCCTGATCAGGCTGAAGTAGAACTCCTGCTCTGCGTGTGCTCCATTGCCCTAGAGCTGAAAGGCCCAAAGGGCTGCCTTGTTTCCAAAGGGGGAGAGAGGCCCCAAAGCATCTTGCTTCCACCTCTTGGGAAGCTAAGAAACAACTCGCTGTGCCCAGTGCTCTTATAGCCTAAGAGAACATCTCTTATCAAGGCCTGTGAAACGCACTTTCTAGGCAGGCCTGATCTGGAAGAAGTAGAACTTCTGCTCTGGTTGTGCTCCATTGCCCTAGAGCTGCCAGACCCAACGTGCTGCCTTGTTTCCAAAGGGGCAGAGAGGCCCCAAAGCGTCTTGCTTCCAGCTGTTTGGGAAACAAGGAAACAACTGGCTCTGCACCGTGCTCTCACAGCCTACCGGGAACGTCACATACAAAGGCCTCTGAAACGCAGTTCCTTGGCAGGCCTGATCTGGCTGAAGTAGGACTTCTGCTCTGGGTGTGCTCCATTGGCCTAGAGCTGAAAGGCCCAAAGGGATGCCTTGTTTGCAAAGGGGCAGAGAGGCCCCAAAGCATCTTGCTTCCAGCTCTTTGGGAAGCTAAGAAACAGCTGTCTCTGCCCAGTGCTCTGACAGAGTACCGGGAACATCTCTTACCAGAGCCTTTGAAACGCAGTTTCTTGGCAGGCCTTATCTGGCTGAGGTAGAACTTCTGCTCTGGGTGTGCTCCATTGGCCTAGAGCTGAAAGGCCCAAAGGTCGGCCTTGTTGGCAAAGGGGCAGGGAGCCCCCAAAGCATCTTGCTTCCAGCTCTTTGGGAAGCTAAGAAACAACTGGCTCTGCCCAGTGCTCTTACAGCCTAAGAGAAAATCTCTTACCAAGGCCTGTGAAACGCACTTTGTTGGTGGCCTGATCTAGCTGAAGTAGAACTTCTGCTCTGGGTGTGCTCCATTGGCCTAGAGCTGCCTGGCCCAAAGGGCCGCCTTGTTTGCAAAGGGGCAGAGAGGCCCCAAAGCATCTTGCTTCCAGCTCTTCGGGAAGCTAAGAAACATCTGGCGTTGCCCAGTGCTCTTACAGCCTACCGGGAACATCTCTTACCAAGGCCTGTGAAACGCAGTTTGTTGGTGGCCTGAACTGGCCGAAGTAGAACTTCTGCTCTGGGTGTGCTCCACTGGCCTAGAGCTACCTGGCGCAAAGGGCTGCCTTGATTCCAAAGTGAGAGAGTGGCACCAAAGCATCTTGCTCCCAGCTCTTCGGGAAGCTAAGAAACAGCTGGCTCTGCCCAGTGCTCTTACAGCCTAAGAGAACATCTCTTTGAAAGGCCTGTGAAACGCAGTTTCTTGGCAGGCCTGACCTGGCTGAAGTAGAACTTCTGTTCTGGTTGTGCTACATAGGCCTAGAGCTACCAGGACCTAAGGGCTGCCTTGTTTCCAAAGGGTGAGAGAGGCCCCAAAGCATCTTGCCTCCAGCACTTTGGGAAGCTAAAAAACAACTGGTTCTGCCCAGTGCTCTCACAGCCTACCGTGAACATCTCTTACCAAGGGCTGTGAAACGCAGTTTCTGGGCAGGACTGATCCGCCTGAAGTAGAACTTCTGCTGTGGGTGTGCTCCATTGGCCTAGAGCTGCCAGGCGCAAACGGCTGCCTTGTGTCCAAAGGGAGAGAGAGGCCCCAAAGCATCTTGCTTCCAGCTCTGTGGGAAGCTAAAGCAACTGGCTCTCCACAGTGCTCTCACAGCCTACCGGGAACATCTCTTACCAAGGCCTGTGAAACGCAGTTTCTTGGCAGGCCTGATCTGGCTGAAGTAGAACTCCTGCTCTGGGCGTGCTACTTTGGCCTAGAGCTGCCAGGCCCAAAGGGCCGCCTTGTTTCCAAAGGGGCTGAGAGTCCCCAAAGTATCTTGCTTCCAAATCTTTGGGAAGCTAAGAAACAACTGGCTCTGCACAGTGCTCTCACAGCCTACCGGCAACGTGACAGAGAAAGGCCTGTGAGACGCAGTTTCTTGGAAGGCCTGATCTGGCTGAGGTAGAACTTCTGCTCTGGGTGTACTCCATTGGCCTAGGGCTGCCAGGCCCAAAGGGCTGCCTTTATTTCCAAAGTGTGAGAGAGGCCCCAAAGCATCTTGCTTCCTGCTCTCTGGGAAGCTAAAACAACTGGCTCTGCACAGTGCTCTCAAAGCCAACCGGGAACGTCACATACAAAGGCCTGTGAAACGCAGCTTCTTGACAGGCCTTATCTGGCTGAGGTAGAACTTGTGCTCTGGGTGTGCTGCTTTGGCCTAGAGCTGCCAGGCACAAAGGCTGCTTTGTTTCCAAAGGGGGAGAGAGGCCCCAAATCATGTTGCTTCCAGCTGTTTTTGAAGCTAAGAAACAACTCGCTCTGCCAGGTACTCTTACAGCCTTCCGGGAACACCTCTTACGAAGGCCTGTGAAAAGCAGTTTCTTGGCAGGCCTGATCTGGCTGAGGTAGAACTTCTGCTCTGGGTGTGCTCCATTGCCCTAGAGCTGAAAGGCCCAAAGGGCTGCCTTGTTTCCAAAGGGGGAGAGAGGCCCCAAAGCATCTTGCTTCCACCTCTTGGGAAGCTAAGAAACAACTCGCTGTGCCCAGTGCTCTTATAGCCTAAGAGAACATCTCTTATCAAGGCCTGTGAAACGCACTTTCTAGGCAGGCCTGATCTGGAAGAAGTAGAACTTCTGCTCTGGTTGTGCTCCATTGCCCTAGAGCTGCCAGACCCAACGTGCTGCCTTGTTTCCAAAGGGGCAGAGAGGCCCCAAAGCGTCTTGCTTCCAGCTGTTTGGGAAACAAGGAAACAACTGGCTCTGCACCGTGCTCTCACAGCCTACCGGGAACGTCACATACAAAGGCCTCTGAAACGCAGTTCCTTGGCAGGCCTGATCTGGCTGAAGTAGGACTTCTGCTCTGGGTGTGCTCCATTGGCCTAGAGCTGAAAGGCCCAAAGGGATGCCTTGTTTGCAAAGGGGCAGAGAGGCCCCAAAGCATCTTGCTTCCAGCTCTTTGGGAAGCTAAGAAACAGCTGTCTCTGCCCAGTGCTCTGACAGAGTACCGGGAACATCTCTTACCAGAGCCTTTGAAACGCAGTTTCTTGGCAGGCCTTATCTGGCTGAGGTAGAACTTCTGCTCTGGGTGTGCTCCATTGGCCTAGAGCTGAAAGGCCCAAAGGTCGGCCTTGTTGGCAAAGGGGCAGGGAGCCCCCAAAGCATCTTGCTTCCAGCTCTTTGGGAAGCTAAGAAACAACTGGCTCTGCCCAGTGCTCTTACAGCCTAAGAGAAAATCTCTTACCAAGGCCTGTGAAACGCACTTTGTTGGTGGCCTGATCTAGCTGAAGTAGAACTTCTGCTCTGGGTGTGCTCCACTGGCCTAGAGCTGCCTGGCCCAAAGGGCCGCCTTGTTTGCCAAGGGGCAGAGAGGCCCCAAAGCATCTTGCTTCCAGCTCTTCGGGAAGCTAAGAAACATCTGGCGTTGCCCAGTGCTCTTACAGCCTACCGGGAACATCTCTTACCAAGGCCTGTGAAACGCAGTTTGTTGGTGGCCTGAACTGGCCGAAGTAGAACTTCTGCTCTGGGTGTGCTCCACTGGCCTAGAGCTACCTGGCGCAAAGGGCTGCCTTGATTCCAAAGTGAGAGAGTGGCACCAAAGCATCTTGCTCCCAGCTCTTCGGGAAGCTAAGAAACAGCTGGCTCTGCCCAGTGCTCTTACAGCCTAAGAGAACATCTCTTTGAAAGGCCTGTGAAACGCAGTTTCTTGGCAGGCCTGACCTGGCTGAAGTAGAACTTCTGTTCTGGTTGTGCTACATAGGCCTAGAGCTACCAGGACCTAAGGGCTGCCTTGTTTCCAAAGGGTGAGAGAGGCCCCAAAGCATCTTGCCTCCAGCACTTTGGGAAGCTAAAAAACAACTGGTTCTGCCCAGTGCTCTCACAGCCTACCGTGAACATCTCTTACCAAGGGCTGTGAAACGCAGTTTCTGGGCAGGACTGATCCGCCTGAAGTAGAACTTCTGCTGTGGGTGTGCTCCATTGGCCTAGAGCTGCCAGGCGCAAACGGCTGCCTTGTGTCCAAAGGGAGAGAGAGGCCCCAAAGCATCTTGCTTCCAGCTCTGTGGGAAGCTAAAGCAACTGGCTCTCCACAGTGCTCTCACAGCCTACCGGGAACATCTCTTACCAAGGCCTGTGAAACGCAGTTTCTTGGCAGGCCTGATCTGGCTGAAGTAGAACTCCTGCTCTGGGCGTGCTACTTTGGCCTAGAGCTGCCAGGCCCAAAGGGCCGCCTTGTTTCCAAAGGGGCTGAGAGTCCCCAAAGTATCTTGCTTCCAAATCTTTGGGAAGCTAAGAAACAACTGGCTCTGCACAGTGCTCTCACAGCCTACCGGCAACGTGACAGAGAAAGGCCTGTGAGACGCAGTTTCTTGGAAGGCCTGATCTGGCTGAGGTAGTACTTCTGCTCTGGGTGTACTCCATTGGCCTAGGGCTGCCAGGCCCAAAGGGCTGCCTTTATTTCCAAAGTGTGAGAGAGGCCCCAAAGCATCTTGCTTCCTGCTCTCTGGGAAGCTAAAACAACTGGCTCTGCACAGTGCTCTCAAAGCCAACCGGGAACGTCACATACAAAGGCCTGTGAAACGCAGCTTCTTGACAGGCCTTTTCTGGCTGAGGTAGAACTTGTGCTCTGGGTGTGCTACTTTGGCCTAGAGCTGCCAGGCACAAAGGCTGCTTTGTTTCCAAAGGGGGAGAGAGGCCCCAAATCATGTTGCTTCCAGCTGTTTTTGAAGCTAAGAAACAACTCGCTCTGCCAGGTACTCTTACAGCCTTCCGGGAACACCTCTTACGAAGGCCTGTGAAAAGCAGTTTCTTGGCAGGCCTGATCTGGCTGAGGTAGAACTTCTGCTCTGGGTGTGCTCCATTGCCCTAGAGCTGAAAGGCCCAAAGGGATGCCTTGTTTGCAAAGGGGCAGAGAGGCCCCAAAGCATCTTGCTTCCAGCTCATTGGGAAGCTAAGAAACAACTGTCTCTGCCCAGTGCTCTGACAGAGTACCGGGAACATCTCTTACCAAAGCCTTTGAAACGCAGTTTCTTGGCAGGCCTTATCTGGCTGAGGTAGAACTTCTGCTCTGGTTGTGCTTCATTGGCCTAGAGCTGAAAGGCCCAAAGGTCGGCCTTGTTGGCAAAGGGGCAGTGAGCCCCCAAAGCATCTTGCTTCCAGCTCTTCGGGAAGCTAAGAAACAACTGGCTCTGCCCAGTGCTCTTACAGCCTGAGAGAAAATCTCTTACCAAGGCCTGTGACACGCACTTTGTTGGTGGCCTGATCTAGCTGAAGTAGAACTGCTGCTCTGGGTGTGCTCCATTGGCCTAGAGCTGCCTGGCCCAAAGGGCCGCCTTGTTTGCAAAGGGGCAGAGAGGCCCCAAAGCATCTTGCTTCCAGCTCTTCGGGAAGCTAAGAAACATCTGGCGTTGCCCAGTGCTCTTACAGCCTACCGGGAACATCTCTTACCAAGGCCTGTGAAACGCAGTTTGTTGGTGGCCTGAACTGGCCGAAGTAGAACTTCTGCTCTGGGTGTGCTCCACTGGCCTGGAGCTACCTGCCCCAAAGGGCTGCCTTGATTCCAAAGTGAGAGAGTGGCACCAAAGCATCTTGCTTCCAGCTCTTCGGGAAGCTAAGAAACATCTGGCGTTGCCCAGTGCTCTTACAGCCTACCGAGAACATCTCTTACCAAGGCCTGTGAAACGCCGTTTCCTGGCAGGCCTGATTTGGCTGAAGTAGAACTTCTGCTCTGGGTGTGCTCCATTGCCCTAGAGCTGCCAGGCCCAAGGTGCTGCCTTGTTTCCAAAGGGGCAGAGAGGCCCCAAAGCATCTTGCTTCCAGCTCTCTGGGAAGCTAAGAACCAACTCGCTCTGCCCCGTGCTCTTACAGCCTACCGGGAACATGTCTTTGAAAGGCCTGTGAAACGCAGTTTCTTGGCAGGCCTCATCTGGCTGAAGTAGAACTCCGGCTCTGGGTGTGCTCCATTGCCCTAGAGCTGCCAGGCCCCAAGTGCTGCCCTGTTTCCAAGGGGCAGAGAGGCCCAAAGCATCTTGCTTCCCGGTCTTTGCGAAGCTAAGAAACAACTGGCTCTGCCCAGTGCTCTTACACCTACCGGGAACATCTCTTACCAAGGCCTGTCAAACGCTGTTTCTTTGCAGGCCTGATCAGGCTGAAGTAGAACTCCTGCTCTGCGTGTGCTCCATTGCCCTAGAGCTGAAAGGCCCAAAGGGCTGCCTTGTTTCCAAAGGGGGAGAGAGGCCCCAAAGCATCTTGCTTCCACCTCTTGGGAAGCTAAGAAACAACTCGCTGTGCCCAGTGCTCTTATAGCCTAAGAGAACATCTCTTATCAAGGCCTGTGAAACGCACTTTCTAGGCAGGCCTGATCTGGAAGAAGTAGAACTTCTGCTCTGGTTGTGCTCCATTGCCCTAGAGCTGCCAGACCCAACGTGCTGCCTTGTTTCCAAAGGGGCAGAGAGGCCCCAAAGCGTCTTGCTTCCAGCTGTTTGGGAAACAAGGAAACAACTGGCTCTGCACCGTGCTCTCACAGCCTACCGGGAACGTCACATACAAAGGCCTCTGAAACGCAGTTCCTTGGCAGGCCTGATCTGGCTGAAGTAGGACTTCTGCTCTGGGTGTGCTCCATTGGCCTAGAGCTGAAAGGCCCAAAGGGATGCCTTGTTTGCAAAGGGGCAGAGAGGCCCCAAAGCATCTTGCTTCCAGCTCTTTGGGAAGCTAAGAAACAGCTGTCTCTGCCCAGTGCTCTGACAGAGTACCGGGAACATCTCTTACCAGAGCCTTTGAAACGCAGTTTCTTGGCAGGCCTTATCTGGCTGAGGTAGAACTTCTGCTCTGGGTGTGCTCCATTGGCCTAGAGCTGAAAGGCCCAAAGGTCGGCCTTGTTGGCAAAGGGGCAGGGAGCCCCCAAAGCATCTTGCTTCCAGCTCTTTGGGAAGCTAAGAAACAACTGGCTCTGCCCAGTGCTCTTACAGCCTAAGAGAAAATCTCTTACCAAGGCCTGTGAAACGCACTTTGTTGGTGGCCTGATCTAGCTGAAGTAGAACTTCTGCTCTGGGTGTGCTCCATTGGCCTAGAGCTGCCTGGCCCAAAGGGCCGCCTTGTTTGCAAAGGGGCAGAGAGGCCCCAAAGCATCTTGCTTCCAGCTCTTCGGGAAGCTAAGAAACATCTGGCGTTGCCCAGTGCTCTTACAGCCTACCGGGAACATCTCTTACCAAGGCCTGTGAAACGCAGTTTGTTGGTGGCCTGAACTGGCCGAAGTAGAACTTCTGCTCTGGGTGTGCTCCACTGGCCTAGAGCTACCTGGCGCAAAGGGCTGCCTTGATTCCAAAGTGAGAGAGTGGCACCAAAGCATCTTGCTCCCAGCTCTTCGGGAAGCTAAGAAACAGCTGGCTCTGCCCAGTGCTCTTACAGCCTAAGAGAACATCTCTTTGAAAGGCCTGTGAAACGCAGTTTCTTGGCAGGCCTGACCTGGCTGAAGTAGAACTTCTGTTCTGGTTGTGCTACATAGGCCTAGAGCTACCAGGACCTAAGGGCTGCCTTGTTTCCAAAGGGTGAGAGAGGCCCCAAAGCATCTTGCCTCCAGCACTTTGGGAAGCTAAAAAACAACTGGTTCTGCCCAGTGCTCTCACAGCCTACCGTGAACATCTCTTACCAAGGGCTGTGAAACGCAGTTTCTGGGCAGGACTGATCCGCCTGAAGTAGAACTTCTGCTGTGGGTGTGCTCCATTGGCCTAGAGCTGCCAGGCGCAAACGGCTGCCTTGTGTCCAAAGGGAGAGAGAGGCCCCAAAGCATCTTGCTTCCAGCTCTGTGGGAAGCTAAAGCAACTGGCTCTCCACAGTGCTCTCACAGCCTACCGGGAACATCTCTTACCAAGGCCTGTGAAACGCAGTTTCTTGGCAGGCCTGATCTGGCTGAAGTAGAACTCCTGCTCTGGGCGTGCTACTTTGGCCTAGAGCTGCCAGGCCCAAAGGGCCGCCTTGTTTCCAAAGGGGCTGAGAGTCCCCAAAGTATCTTGCTTCCAAATCTTTGGGAAGCTAAGAAACAACTGGCTCTGCACAGTGCTCTCACAGCCTACCGGCAACGTGACAGAGAAAGGCCTGTGAGACGCAGTTTCTTGGAAGGCCTGATCTGGCTGAGGTAGAACTTCTGCTCTGGGTGTACTCCATTGGCCTAGGGCTGCCAGGCCCAAAGGGCTGCCTTTATTTCCAAAGTGTGAGAGAGGCCCCAAAGCATCTTGCTTCCTGCTCTCTGGGAAGCTAAAACAACTGGCTCTGCACAGTGCTCTCAAAGCCAACCGGGAACGTCACATACAAAGGCCTGTGAAACGCAGCTTCTTGACAGGCCTTATCTGGCTGAGGTAGAACTTGTGCTCTGGGTGTGCTGCTTTGGCCTAGAGCTGCCAGGCACAAAGGCTGCTTTGTTTCCAAAGGGGGAGAGAGGCCCCAAATCATGTTGCTTCCAGCTGTTTTTGAAGCTAAGAAACAACTCGCTCTGCCAGGTACTCTTACAGCCTTCCGGGAACACCTCTTACGAAGGCCTGTGAAAAGCAGTTTCTTGGCAGGCCTGATCTGGCTGAGGTAGAACTTCTGCTCTGGGTGTGCTCCATTGCCCTAGAGCTGAAAGGCCCAAAGGGCTGCCTTGTTTCCAAAGGGGGAGAGAGGCCCCAAAGCATCTTGCTTCCACCTCTTGGGAAGCTAAGAAACAACTCGCTGTGCCCAGTGCTCTTATAGCCTAAGAGAACATCTCTTATCAAGGCCTGTGAAACGCACTTTCTAGGCAGGCCTGATCTGGAAGAAGTAGAACTTCTGCTCTGGTTGTGCTCCATTGCCCTAGAGCTGCCAGACCCAACGTGCTGCCTTGTTTCCAAAGGGGCAGAGAGGCCCCAAAGCGTCTTGCTTCCAGCTGTTTGGGAAACAAGGAAACAACTGGCTCTGCACCGTGCTCTCACAGCCTACCGGGAACGTCACATACAAAGGCCTCTGAAACGCAGTTCCTTGGCAGGCCTGATCTGGCTGAAGTAGGACTTCTGCTCTGGGTGTGCTCCATTGGCCTAGAGCTGAAAGGCCCAAAGGGATGCCTTGTTTGCAAAGGGGCAGAGAGGCCCCAAAGCATCTTGCTTCCAGCTCTTTGGGAAGCTAAGAAACAGCTGTCTCTGCCCAGTGCTCTGACAGAGTACCGGGAACATCTCTTACCAGAGCCTTTGAAACGCAGTTTCTTGGCAGGCCTTATCTGGCTGAGGTAGAACTTCTGCTCTGGGTGTGCTCCATTGGCCTAGAGCTGAAAGGCCCAAAGGTCGGCCTTGTTGGCAAAGGGGCAGGGAGCCCCCAAAGCATCTTGCTTCCAGCTCTTTGGGAAGCTAAGAAACAACTGGCTCTGCCCAGTGCTCTTACAGCCTAAGAGAAAATCTCTTACCAAGGCCTGTGAAACGCACTTTGTTGGTGGCCTGATCTAGCTGAAGTAGAACTTCTGCTCTGGGTGTGCTCCACTGGCCTAGAGCTGCCTGGCCCAAAGGGCCGCCTTGTTTGCCAAGGGGCAGAGAGGCCCCAAAGCATCTTGCTTCCAGCTCTTCGGGAAGCTAAGAAACATCTGGCGTTGCCCAGTGCTCTTACAGCCTACCGGGAACATCTCTTACCAAGGCCTGTGAAACGCAGTTTGTTGGTGGCCTGAACTGGCCGAAGTAGAACTTCTGCTCTGGGTGTGCTCCACTGGCCTAGAGCTACCTGGCGCAAAGGGCTGCCTTGATTCCAAAGTGAGAGAGTGGCACCAAAGCATCTTGCTCCCAGCTCTTCGGGAAGCTAAGAAACAGCTGGCTCTGCCCAGTGCTCTTACAGCCTAAGAGAACATCTCTTTGAAAGGCCTGTGAAACGCAGTTTCTTGGCAGGCCTGACCTGGCTGAAGTAGAACTTCTGTTCTGGTTGTGCTACATAGGCCTAGAGCTACCAGGACCTAAGGGCTGCCTTGTTTCCAAAGGGTGAGAGAGGCCCCAAAGCATCTTGCCTCCAGCACTTTGGGAAGCTAAAAAACAACTGGTTCTGCCCAGTGCTCTCACAGCCTACCGTGAACATCTCTTACCAAGGGCTGTGAAACGCAGTTTCTGGGCAGGACTGATCCGCCTGAAGTAGAACTTCTGCTGTGGGTGTGCTCCATTGGCCTAGAGCTGCCAGGCGCAAACGGCTGCCTTGTGTCCAAAGGGAGAGAGAGGCCCCAAAGCATCTTGCTTCCAGCTCTGTGGGAAGCTAAAGCAACTGGCTCTCCACAGTGCTCTCACAGCCTACCGGGAACATCTCTTACCAAGGCCTGTGAAACGCAGTTTCTTGGCAGGCCTGATCTGGCTGAAGTAGAACTCCTGCTCTGGGCGTGCTACTTTGGCCTAGAGCTGCCAGGCCCAAAGGGCCGCCTTGTTTCCAAAGGGGCTGAGAGTCCCCAAAGTATCTTGCTTCCAAATCTTTGGGAAGCTAAGAAACAACTGGCTCTGCACAGTGCTCTCACAGCCTACCGGCAACGTGACAGAGAAAGGCCTGTGAGACGCAGTTTCTTGGAAGGCCTGATCTGGCTGAGGTAGTACTTCTGCTCTGGGTGTACTCCATTGGCCTAGGGCTGCCAGGCCCAAAGGGCTGCCTTTATTTCCAAAGTGTGAGAGAGGCCCCAAAGCATCTTGCTTCCTGCTCTCTGGGAAGCTAAAACAACTGGCTCTGCACAGTGCTCTCAAAGCCAACCGGGAACGTCACATACAAAGGCCTGTGAAACGCAGCTTCTTGACAGGCCTTATCTGGCTGAGGTAGAACTTGTGCTCTGGGTGTGCTACTTTGGCCTAGAGCTGCCAGGCACAAAGGCTGCTTTGTTTCCAAAGGGGGAGAGAGGCCCCAAATCATGTTGCTTCCAGCTGTTTTTGAAGCTAAGAAACAACTCGCTCTGCCAGGTACTCTTACAGCCTTCCGGGAACACCTCTTACGAAGGCCTGTGAAAAGCAGTTTCTTGGCAGGCCTGATCTGGCTGAGGTAGAACTTCTGCTCTGGGTGTGCTCCATTGCCCTAGAGCTGAAAGGCCCAAAGGGATGCCTTGTTTGCAAAGGGGCAGAGAGGCCCCAAAGCATCTTGCTTCCAGCTCATTGGGAAGCTAAGAAACAACTGTCTCTGCCCAGTGCTCTGACAGAGTACCGGGAACATCTCTTACCAAAGCCTTTGAAACGCAGTTTCTTGGCAGGCCTTATCTGGCTGAGGTAGAACTTCTGCTCTGGTTGTGCTTCATTGGCCTAGAGCTGAAAGGCCCAAAGGTCGGCCTTGTTGGCAAAGGGGCAGTGAGCCCCCAAAGCATCTTGCTTCCAGCTCTTCGGGAAGCTAAGAAACAACTGGCTCTGCACAGTGCTCTTACAGCCTGAGAGAAAATCTCTTACCAAGGCCTGTGACACGCACTTTGTTGGTGGCCTGATCTAGCTGAAGTAGAACTGCTGCTCTGGGTGTGCTCCATTGGCCTAGAGCTGCCTGGCCCAAAGGGCCGCCTTGTTTGCAAAGGGGCAGAGAGGCCCCAAAGCATCTTGCTTCCAGCTCTTCGGGAAGCTAAGAAACATCTGGCGTTGCCCAGTGCTCTTACAGCCTACCGGGAACATCTCTTACCAAGGCCTGTGAAACGCAGTTTGTTGGTGGCCTGAACTGGCCGAAGTAGAACTTCTGCTCTGGGTGTGCTCCACTGGCCTGGAGCTACCTGCCCCAAAGGGCTGCCTTGATTCCAAAGTGAGAGAGTGGCACCAAAGCATCTGGCTTCCAGCTCTTCGGGAAGCTAAGAAACATCTGGCGTTGCCCAGTGCTCTTACAGCCTACCGGGAACATCTCTTACCAAGGCCTGTGAAACGCCGTTTCCTGGCAGGCCTGATTTGGCTGAAGTAGAACTTCTGCTCTGGGTGTGCTCCATTGCCCTAGAGCTGCCAGGCCCAAGGTGCTGCCTTGTTTCCAAAGGGGCAGAGAGGCCCCAAAGCATCTTGCTTCCAGCTCTCTGGGAAGCTAAGAACCAACTCGCTCTGCCCCGTGCTCTTACAGCCTACCGGGAACATGTCTTTGAAAGGCCTGTGAAACGCAGTTTCTTGGCAGGCCTCATCTGGCTGAAGTAGAACTCCGGCTCTGGGTGTGCTCCATTGCCCTAGAGCTGCCAGGCCCCAAGTGCTGCCCTGTTTCCAAGGGGCAGAGAGGCCCAAAGCATCTTGCTTCCCGGTCTTTGCGAAGCTAAGAAACAACTGGCTCTGCCCAGTGCTCTTACACCTACCGGGAACATCTCTTACCAAGGCCTGTCAAACGCTGTTTCTTTGCAGGCCTGATCAGGCTGAAGTAGAACTCCTGCTCTGCGTGTGCTCCATTGGCCTAGAGCTTCCCGACCCAAAAGGCTGCCTTGTTTCCAAAGGGGCAGAGAGGCCCCAAAGCGTCCTGCTTCCAGCTGTTTGGGAAACAAGGAAACAACTGGCTCTGCACCGTGCTCTCACAGCCTACCGGGAACGTCACATACAAAGGCCTCTGAAACGCAGTTCCTTGGCAGGCCTGATCTGGCTGAAGTAGGACTTCTGCTCTGGGTGTGCTCCATTGGCCTAGAGCTGAAAGGCCCAAAGGGATGCCTTGTTTGCAAAGGGGCAGAGAGGCCCCAAAGCATCTTGCTTCCAGCTCTTTGGGAAGCTAAGAAACAGCTGTCTCTGCCCAGTGCTCTGACAGAGTACCGGGAACATCTCTTACCAGAGCCTTTGAAACGCAGTTTCTTGGCAGGCCTTATCTGGCTGAGGTAGAACTTCTGCTCTGGGTGTGCTCCATTGGCCTAGAGCTGAAAGGCCCAAAGGTCGGCCTTGTTGGCAAAGGGGCAGGGAGCCCCCAAAGCATCTTGCTTCCAGCTCTTTGGGAAGCTAAGAAACAACTGGCTCTGCCCAGTGCTCTTACAGCCTAAGAGAAAATCTCTTACCAAGGCCTGTGAAACGCACTTTGTTGGTGGCCTGATCTAGCTGAAGTAGAACTTCTGCTCTGGGTGTGCTCCATTGGCCTAGAGCTGCCTGGCCCAAAGGGCCGCCTTGTTTGCAAAGGGGCAGAGAGGCCCCAAAGCATCTTGCTTCCAGCTCTTCGGGAAGCTAAGAAACATCTGGCGTTGCCCAGTGCTCTTACAGCCTACCGGGAACATCTCTTACCAAGGCCTGTGAAACGCAGTTTGTTGGTGGCCTGAACTGGCCGAAGTAGAACTTCTGCTCTGGGTGTGCTCCACTGGCCTAGAGCTACCTGGCGCAAAGGGCTGCCTTGATTCCAAAGTGAGAGAGTGGCACCAAAGCATCTTGCTCCCAGCTCTTCGGGAAGCTAAGAAACAGCTGGCTCTGCCCAGTGCTCTTACAGCCTAAGAGAACATCTCTTCCAAAGGCCTGTGAAACGCAGTTTCTTGGCAGGCCTGACCTGGCTGAAGTAGAACTTCTGTTCTGGTTGTGCTACATAGGCCTAGAGCTACCAGGACCTAAGGGCTGCCTTGTTTCCAAAGGGTGAGAGAGGCCCCAAAGCATCTTGCCTCCAGCACTTTGGGAAGCTAAAAAACAACTGGTTCTGCCCAGTGCTCTCACAGCCTACCGTGAACATCTCTTACCAAGGGCTGTGAAACGCAGTTTCTGGGCAGGACTGATCCGCCTGAAGTAGAACTTCTGCTGTGGGTGTGCTCCATTGGCCTAGAGCTGCCAGGCGCAAACGGCTGCCTTGTGTCCAAAGGGAGAGAGAGGCCCCAAAGCATCTTGCTTCCAGCTCTGTGGGAAGCTAAAGCAACTGGCTCTCCACAGTGCTCTCACAGCCTACCGGGAACATCTCTTACCAAGGCCTGTGAAACGCAGTTTCTTGGCAGGCCTGATCTGGCTGAAGTAGAACTCCTGCTCTGGGCGTGCTACTTTGGCCTAGAGCTGCCAGGCCCAAAGGGCCGCCTTGTTTCCAAAGGGGCTGAGAGTCCCCAAAGTATCTTGCTTCCAAATCTTTGGGAAGCTAAGAAACAACTGGCTCTGCACAGTGCTCTCACAGCCTACCGGCAACGTGACAGAGAAAGGCCTGTGAGACGCAGTTTCTTGGAAGGCCTGATCTGGCTGAGGTAGAACTTCTGCTCTGGGTGTACTCCATTGGCCTAGGGCTGCCAGGCCCAAAGGGCTGCCTTTATTTCCAAAGTGTGAGAGAGGCCCCAAAGCATCTTGCTTCCTGCTCTCTGGGAAGCTAAAACAACTGGCTCTGCACAGTGCTCTCAAAGCCAACCGGGAACGTCACATACAAAGGCCTGTGAAACGCAGCTTCTTGACAGGCCTTATCTGGCTGAGGTAGAACTTGTGCTCTGGGTGTGCTGCTTTGGCCTAGAGCTGCCAGGCACAAAGGCTGCTTTGTTTCCAAAGGGGGAGAGAGGCCCCAAATCATGTTGCTTCCAGCTGTTTTTGAAGCTAAGAAACAACTCGCTCTGCCAGGTACTCTTACAGCCTTCCGGGAACACCTCTTACGAAGGCCTGTGAAAAGCAGTTTCTTGGCAGGCCTGATCTGGCTGAGGTAGAACTTCTGCTCTGGGTGTGCTCCATTGCCCTAGAGCTGAAAGGCCCAAAGGGCTGCCTTGTTTCCAAAGGGGGAGAGAGGCCCCAAAGCATCTTGCTTCCACCTCTTGGGAAGCTAAGAAACAACTCGCTGTGCCCAGTGCTCTTATAGCCTAAGAGAACATCTCTTATCAAGGCCTGTGAAACGCACTTTCTAGGCAGGCCTGATCTGGAAGAAGTAGAACTTCTGCTCTGGTTGTGCTCCATTGCCCTAGAGCTGCCAGACCCAACGTGCTGCCTTGTTTCCAAAGGGGCAGAGAGGCCCCAAAGCGTCCTGCTTCCAGCTGTTTGGGAAACAAGGAAACAACTGGCTCTGCACCGTGCTCTCACAGCCTACCGGGAACGTCACATACAAAGGCCTCTGAAACGCAGTTCCTTGGCAGGCCTGATCTGGCTGAAGTAGGACTTCTTCTCTGGGTGTGCTCCATTGGCCTAGAGCTGAAAGGCCCAAAGGGATGCCTTGTTTGCAAAGGGGCAGAGAGGCCCCAAAGCATCTTGCTTCCAGCTCTTTGGGAAGCTAAGAAACAGCTGTCTCTGCCCAGTGCTCTGACAGAGTACCGGGAACATCTCTTACCAGAGCCTTTGAAACGCAGTTTCTTGGCAGGCCTTATCTGGCTGAGGTAGAACTTCTGCTCTGGGTGTGCTCCATTGGCCTAGAGCTGAAAGGCCCAAAGGTCGGCCTTGTTGGCAAAGGGGCAGGGAGCCCCCAAAGCATCTTGCTTCCAGCTCTTTGGGAAGCTAAGAAACAACTGGCTCTGCCCAGTGCTCTTACAGCCTAAGAGAAAATCTCTTACCAAGGCCTGTGAAACGCACTTTGTTGGTGGCCTGATCTAGGTGAAGTAGAACTGCTGCTCTGGGTGTGCTCCATTGGCCTAGAGCTGCCTGGCCCAAAGGGCCGCCTTGTTTGCAAAGGGGCAGAGAGGCCCCAAAGCATCTTGCTTCCAGCTCTTCGGGAAGCTAAGAAACATCTGGCGTTGCCCAGTGCTCTTACAGCCTACCGGGAACATCTCTTACCAAGGCCTGTGAAACGCAGTTTGTTGGTGGCCTGAACTGGCCGAAGTAGAACTTCTGCTCTGGGTGTGCTCCACTGGCCTAGAGCTACCTGGCGCAAAGGGCTGCCTTGATTCCAAAGTGAGAGAGTGGCACCAAAGCATCTTGCTCCCAGCTCTTCGGGAAGCTAAGAAACAGCTGGCTCTGCCCAGTGCTCTTACAGCCTAAGAGAACATCTCTTCCAAAGGCCTGTGAAACGCAGTTTCTTGGCAGGCCTGACCTGGCTGAAGTAGAACTTCTGTTCTGGTTGTGCTACATAGGCCTAGAGCTACCAGGACCTAAGGGCTGCCTTGTTTCCAAAGGGTGAGAGAGGCCCCAAAGCATCTTGCCTCCAGCACTTTGGGAAGCTAAAAAACAACTGGTTCTGCCCAGTGCTCTCACAGCCTACCGTGAACATCTCTTACCAAGGGCTGTGAAACGCAGTTTCTGGGCAGGACTGATCCGCCTGAAGTAGAACTTCTGCTGTGGGTGTGCTCCATTGGCCTAGAGCTGCCAGGCCCAAACGGCTGCCTTGTGTCCAAAGGGAGAGAGAGGCCCCAAAGCATCTTGCTTCCAGCTCTGTGGGAAGCTAAAGCAACTGGCTCTCCACAGTGCTCTCACAGCCTACCGGGAACATCTCTTACCAAGGCCTGTGAAACGCAGTTTCTTGGCAGGCCTGATCTGGCTGAAGTAGAACTCCTGCTCTGGGCGTGCTACTTTGGCCTAGAGCTGCCAGGCCCAAAGGGCCGCCTTGTTTCCAAAGGGGCTGAGAGTCCCCAAAGTATCTTGCTTCCAAATCTTTGGGAAGCTAAGAAACAACTGGCTCTGCACAGTGCTCTCACAGCCTACCGGCAACGTGACAGAGAAAGGCCTGTGAGACGCAGTTTCTTGGAAGGCCTGATCTGGCTGAGGTAGAACTTCTGCTCTGGGTGTACTCCATTGGCCTAGGGCTGCCAGGCCCAAAGGGCTGCCTTTATTTCCAAAGTGTGAGAGAGGCCCCAAAGCATCTTGCTTCCTGCTCTCTGGGAAGCTAAAACAACTGGCTCTGCACAGTGCTCTCAAAGCCAACCGGGAACGTCACATACAAAGGCCTGTGAAACGCAGCTTCTTGACAGGCCTTATCTGGCTGAGGTAGAACTTGTGCTCTGGGTGTGCTGCTTTGGCCTAGAGCTGCCAGGCACAAAGGCTGCTTTGTTTCCAAAGGGGGAGAGAGGCCCCAAATCATGTTGCTTCCAGCTGTTTTTGAAGCTAAGAAACAACTCGCTCTGCCAGGTACTCTTACAGCCTTCCGGGAACACCTCTTACGAAGGCCTGTGAAAAGCAGTTTCTTGGCAGGCCTGATCTGGCTGAGGTAGAACTTCTGCTCTGGGTGTGCTCCATTGCCCTAGAGCTGAAAGGCCCAAAGGGCTGCCTTGTTTCCAAAGGGGGAGAGAGGCCCCAAAGCATCTTGCTTCCACCTCTTGGGAAGCTAAGAAACAACTCGCTGTGCCCAGTGCTCTTATAGCCTAAGAGAACATCTCTTATCAAGGCCTGTGAAACGCACTTTCTAGGCAGGCCTGATCTGGAAGAAGTAGAACTTCTGCTCTGGTTGTGCTCCATTGCCCTAGAGCTGCCAGACCCAACGTGCTGCCTTGTTTCCAAAGGGGCAGAGAGGCCCCAAAGCGTCTTGCTTCCAGCTGTTTGGGAAACAAGGAAACAACTGGCTCTGCACCGTGCTCTCACAGCCTACCGGGAACGTCACATACAAAGGCCTCTGAAACGCAGTTCCTTGGCAGGCCTGATCTGGCTGAAGTAGGACTTCTGCTCTGGGTGTGCTCCATTGGCCTAGAGCTGAAAGGCCCAAAGGGATGCCTTGTTTGCAAAGGGGCAGAGAGGCCCCAAAGCATCTTGCTTCCAGCTCTTTGGGAAGCTAAGAAACAGCTGTCTCTGCCCAGTGCTCTGACAGAGTACCGGGAACATCTCTTACCAGAGCCTTTGAAACGCAGTTTCTTGGCAGGCCTTATCTGGCTGAGGTAGAACTTCTGCTCTGGGTGTGCTCCATTGGCCTAGAGCTGAAAGGCCCAAAGGTCGGCCTTGTTGGCAAAGGGGCAGGGAGCCCCCAAAGCATCTTGCTTCCAGCTCTTTGGGAAGCTAAGAAACAACTGGCTCTGCCCAGTGCTCTTACAGCCTAAGAGAAAATCTCTTACCAAGGCCTGTGAAACGCACTTTGTTGGTGGTCTGATCTAGCTGAAGTAGAACTGCTGCTCTGGGTGTGCTCCATTGGCCTAGAGCTGCCTGGCCCAAAGGGCCGCCTTGTTTGCAAAGGGGCAGAGAGGCCCCAAAGCATCTTGCTTCCAGCTCTTCGGGAAGCTAAGAAACATCTGGCGTTGCCCAGTGCTCTTACAGCCTACCGGGAACATCTCTTACCAAGGCCTGTGAAACGCAGTTTGTTGGTGGCCTGAACTGGCCGAAGTAGAACTTCTGCTCTGGGTGTGCTCCACTGGCCTAGAGCTACCTGGCGCAAAGGGCTGCCTTGATTCCAAAGTGAGAGAGTGGCACCAAAGCATCTTGCTCCCAGCTCTTCGGGAAGCTAAGAAACAGCTGGCTCTGCCCAGTGCTCTTACAGCCTAAGAGAACATCTCTTCCAAAGGCCTGTGAAACGCAGTTTCTTGGCAGGCCTGACCTGGCTGAAGTAGAACTTCTGTTCTGGTTGTGCTACATAGGCCTAGAGCTACCAGGACCTAAGGGCTGCCTTGTTTCCAAAGGGTGAGAGAGGCCCCAAAGCATCTTGCCTCCAGCACTTTGGGAAGCTAAAAAACAACTGGTTCTGCCCAGTGCTCTCACAGCCTACCGTGAACATCTCTTACCAAGGGCTGTGAAACGCAGTTTCTGGGCAGGACTGATCCGCCTGAAGTAGAACTTCTGCTGTGGGTGTGCTCCATTGGCCTAGAGCTGCCAGGCCCAAACGGCTGCCTTGTGTCCAAAGGGAGAGAGAGACCCCAAAGCATCTTGCTTCCAGCTCTGTGGGAAGCTAAAGCAACTGGCTCTCCACAGTGCTCTCACAGCCTACCGGGAACATCTCTTACCAAGGCCTGTGAAACGCAGTTTCTTGGCAGGCCTGATCTGGCTGAAGTAGAACTCCAGCTCTGGGCGTGCTACTTTGGCCTAGAGCTGCCAGGCCCAAAGGGCCGCCTTGTTTCCAAAGGGGCTGAGAGTCCCCAAAGTATCTTGCTTCCAAATCTTTGGGAAGCTAAGAAACAACTGGCTCTGCACAGTGCTCTCACAGCCTACCGGCAACCTGACAGAGAAAGGCCTGTGAGACGCAGTTTCTTGGAAGGCCTGATCTGGCTGAGGTAGAACTTCTGCTCTGGGTGTACTCCATTGGCCTAGGGCTGCCAGGCCCAAAGGGCTGCCTTTATTTCCAAAGTGTGAGAGAGGCCCCAAAGCATCTTGCTTCCTGCTCTCTGGGAAGCTAAAACAACTGGCTCTGCACAGTGCTCTCAAAGCCAACCGGGAACGTCACATACAAAGGCCTGTGAAACGCAGCTTCTTGACAGGCCTTATCTGGCTGAGGTAGAACTTGTGCTCTGGGTGTGCTGCTTTGGCCTAGAGCTGCCAGGCACAAAGGCTGCTTTGTTTCCAAAGGGGGAGAGACGCCCCAAATCATGTTGCTTCCAGCTGTTTTTGAAGCTAAGAAACAACTCGCTCTGCCAGGTACTCTTACAGCCTTCCGGGAACACCTCTTACGAAGGCCTGTGAAAAGCAGTTTCTTGGCAGGCCTGATCTGGCTGAGGTAGAACTTCTGCTCTGGGTGTGCTCCATTGCCCTAGAGCTGAAAGGCCCAAAGGGCTGCCTTGTTTCCAAAGGGGGAGAGAGGCCCCAAAGCATCTTGCTTCCACCTCTTGGGAAGCTAAGAAACAACTCGCTGTGCCCAGTGCTCTTATAGCCTAAGAGAACATCTCTTATCAAGGCCTGTGAAACGCACTTTCTAGGCAGGCCTGATCTGGAAGAAGTAGAACTTCTGCTCTGGTTGTGCTCCATTGCCCTAGAGCTGCCAGACCCAACGTGCTGCCTTGTTTCCAAAGGGGCAGAGAGGCCCCAAAGCGTCTTGCTTCCAGCTGTTTGGGAAACAAGGAAACAACTGGCTCTGCACCGTGCTCTCACAGCCTACCGGGAACGTCACATACAAAGGCCTCTGAAACGCAGTTCCTTGGCAGGCCTGATCTGGCTGAAGTAGGACTTCTGCTCTGGGTGTGCTCCATTGGCCTAGAGCTGAAAGGCCCAAAGGGATGCCTTGTTTGCAAAGGGGCAGAGAGGCCCCAAAGCATCTTGCTTCCAGCTCTTTGGGAAGCTAAGAAACAGCTGTCTCTGCCCAGTGCTCTGACAGAGTACCGGGAACATCTCTTACCAGAGCCTTTGAAACGCAGTTTCTTGGCAGGCCTTATCTGGCTGAGGTAGAACTTCTGCTCTGGGTGTGCTCCATTGGCCTAGAGCTGAAAGGCCCAAAGGTCGGCCTTGTTGGCAAAGGGGCAGGGAGCCCCCAAAGCATCTTGCTTCCAGCTCTTTGGGAAGCTAAGAAACAACTGGCTCTGCCCAGTGCTCTTACAGCCTAAGAGAAAATCTCTTACCAAGGCCTGTGAAACGCACTTTGTTGGTGGCCTGATCTAGCTGAAGTAGAACTTCTGCTCTGGGTGTGCTCCATTGGCCTAGAGCTGCCTGGCCCAAAGGGCCGCCTTGTTTGCAAAGGGGCAGAGAGGCCCCAAAGCATCTTGCTTCCAGCTCTTCGGGAAGCTAAGAAACATCTGGCGTTGCCCAGTGCTCTTACAGCCTACCGGGAACATCTCTTACCAAGGCCTGTGAAACGCAGTTTGTTGGTGGCCTGAACTGGCCGAAGTAGAACTTCTGCTCTGGGTGTGCTCCACTGGCCTAGAGCTACCTGGCGCAAAGGGCTGCCTTGATTCCAAAGTGAGAGAGTGGCACCAAAGCATCTTGCTCCCAGCTCTTCGGGAAGCTAAGAAACAGCTGGCTCTGCCCAGTGCTCTTACAGCCTAAGAGAACATCTCTTTGAAAGGCCTGTGAAACGCAGTTTCTTGGCAGGCCTGACCTGGCTGAAGTAGAACTTCTGTTCTGGTTGTGCTACATAGGCCTAGAGCTACCAGGACCTAAGGGCTGCCTTGTTTCCAAAGGGTGAGAGAGGCCCCAAAGCATCTTGCCTCCAGCACTTTGGGAAGCTAAAAAACAACTGGTTCTGCCCAGTGCTCTCACAGCCTACCGTGAACATCTCTTACCAAGGGCTGTGAAACGCAGTTTCTGGGCAGGACTGATCCGCCTGAAGTAGAACTTCTGCTGTGGGTGTGCTCCATTGGCCTAGAGCTGCCAGGCCCAAACGGCTGCCTTGTGTCCAAAGGGAGAGAGAGGCCCCAAAGCATCTTGCTTCCAGCTCTGTGGGAAGCTAAAGCAACTGGCTCTCCACAGTGCTCTCACAGCCTACCGGGAACATCTCTTACCAAGGCCTGTGAAACGCAGTTTCTTGGCAGGCCTGATCTGGCTGAAGTAGAACTCCAGCTCTGGGCGTGCTACTTTGGCCTAGAGCTGCCAGGCCCAAAGGGCCGCCTTGTTTCCAAAGGGGCTGAGAGTCCCCAAAGTATCTTGCTTCCAAATCTTTGGGAAGCTAAGAAACAACTGGCTCTGCACAGTGCTCTCACAGCCTACCGGCAACCTGACAGAGAAAGGCCTGTGAGACGCAGTTTCTTGGAAGGCCTGATCTGGCTGAGGTAGAACTTCTGCTCTGGGTGTACTCCATTGGCCTAGGGCTGCCAGGCCCAAAGGGCTGCCTTTATTTCCAAAGTGTGAGAGAGGCCCCAAAGCATCTTGCTTCCTGCTCTCTGGGAAGCTAAAACAACTGGCTCTGCACAGTGCTCTCAAAGCCAACCGGGAACGTCACATACAAAGGCCTGTGAAACGCAGCTTCTTGACAGGCCTTATCTGGCTGAGGTAGAACTTGTGCTCTGGGTGTGCTGCTTTGGCCTAGAGCTGCCAGGCACAAAGGCTGCTTTGTTTCCAAAGGGGGAGAGAGGCCCCAAATCATGTTGCTTCCAGCTGTTTTTGAAGCTAAGAAACAACTCGCTCTGCCAGGTACTCTTACAGCCTTCCGGGAACACCTCTTACGAAGGCCTGTGAAAAGCAGTTTCTTGGCAGGCCTGATCTGGCTGAGGTAGAACTTCTGCTCTGGGTGTGCTCCATTGCCCTAGAGCTGAAAGGCCCAAAGGGCTGCCTTGTTTCCAAAGGGGGAGAGAGGCCCCAAAGCATCTTGCTTCCACCTCTTGGGAAGCTAAGAAACAACTCGCTGTGCCCAGTGCTCTTATAGCCTAAGAGAACATCTCTTATCAAGGCCTGTGAAACGCACTTTCTAGGCAGGCCTGATCTGGAAGAAGTAGAACTTCTGCTCTGGTTGTGCTCCATTGCCCTAGAGCTGCCAGACCCAACGTGCTGCCTTGTTTCCAAAGGGGCAGAGAGGCCCCAAAGCGTCCTGCTTCCAGCTGTTTGGGAAACAAGGAAACAACTGGCTCTGCACCGTGCTCTCACAGCCTACCGGGAACGTCACATACAAAGGCCTCTGAAACGCAGTTCCTTGGCAGGCCTGATCTGGCTGAAGTAGGACTTCTGCTCTGGGTGTGCTCCATTGGCCTAGAGCTGAAAGGCCCAAAGGGATGCCTTGTTTGCAAAGGGGCAGAGAGGCCCCAAAGCATCTTGCTTCCAGCTCTTTGGGAAGCTAAGAAACAGCTGTCTCTGCCCAGTGCTCTGACAGAGTACCGGGAACATCTCTTACCAGAGCCTTTGAAACGCAGTTTCTTGGCAGGCCTTATCTGGCTGAGGTAGAACTTCTGCTCTGGGTGTGCTCCATTGGCCTAGAGCTGAAAGGCCCAAAGGTCGGCCTTGTTGGCAAAGGGGCAGGGAGCCCCCAAAGCATCTTGCTTCCAGCTCTTTGGGAAGCTAAGAAACAACTGGCTCTGCCCAGTGCTCTTACAGCCTAAGAGAAAATCTCTTACCAAGGCCTGTGAAACGCACTTTGTTGGTGGCCTGATCTAGCTGAAGTAGAACTGCTGCTCCGGGTGTGCTCCATTGGCCTAGAGCTGCCTGGCCCAAAGGGCCGCCTTGTTTGCAAAGGGGCAGAGAGGCCCCAAAGCATCTTGCTTCCAGCTCTTCGGGAAGCTAAGAAACATCTGGCGTTGCCCAGTGCTCTTACAGCCTACCGGGAACATCTCTTACCAAGGCCTGTGAAACGCAGTTTGTTGGTGGCCTGAACTGGCCGAAGTAGAACTTCTGCTCTGGGTGTGCTCCACTGGCCTAGAGCTACCTGGCGCAAAGGGCTGCCTTGATTCCAAAGTGAGAGAGTGGCACCTAAGCATCTTGCTCCCAGCTCTTCGGGAAGCTAAGAAACAGCTGGCTCTGCCCAGTGCTCTTACAGCCTAAGAGAACATCTCTTTGAAAGGCCTGTGAAACGCAGTTTCTTGGCAGGCCTGACCTGGCTGAAGTAGAACTTCTGTTCTGGTTGTGCTACATAGGCCTAGAGCTACCAGGACCTAAGGGCTGCCTTGTTTCCAAAGGGTGAGAGAGGCCCCAAAGCATCTTGCCTCCAGCACTTTGGGAAGCTAAAAAACAACTGGTTCTGCCCAGTGCTCTCACAGCCTACCGTGAACATCTCTTACCAAGGGCTGTGAAACGCAGTTTCTGGGCAGGACTGATCCGCCTGAAGTAGAACATCTGCTGTGGGTGTGCTCCATTGGCCTAGAGCTGCCAGGCCCAAACGGCTGCCTTGTGTCCAAAGGGAGAGAGAGGCCCCAAAGCATCTTGCTTCCAGCTCTGTGGGAAGCTAAAGCAACTGGCTCTCCACAGTGCTCTCACAGCCTACCGGGAACATCTCTTACCAAGGCCTGTGAAACGCAGTTTCTTGGCAGGCCTGATCTGGCTGAAGTAGAACTCCTGCTCTGGGCGTGCTACTTTGGCCTAGAGCTGCCAGGCCCAAAGGGCCGCCTTGTTTCCAAAGGGGCAGAGAGGCCCCAAAGCATCTTGCTTCCAGCTCTTTGGGAAGCTAAGAAACAGCTGTCTCTGCCCAGTGCTCTGACAGAGTACCGGGAACATCTCTTACCAGAGCCTTTGAAACGCAGTTTCTTGGCAGGCCTTATCTGGCTGAGGTAGAACTTCTGCTCAGGGTGTACTCCATTGGCCTAGAGCTGAAAGGCCCAAAGGTCGGCCTTGTTGGCAAAGGGGCAGGGAGCCCCCAAAGCATCTTGCTTCCAGCTCTTTGGGAAGCTAAGAAACAACTGGCTCTGCCCAGTGCTCTTACAGCCTAAGAGAAAATCTCTTACCAAGGCCTGTGAAACGCACTTTGTTGGTGGCCTGATCTAGCTGAAGTAGAACTGCTGCTCTGGGTGTGCTCCATTGGCCTAGAGCTGCCAGGCCCAAAGGGCCGCCTTGTTTGCAAAGGGGCAGAGTGGCCCCAAAGCATCTTGCTTCCAGCTCTTCGGGAAGCTAAGAAACATCTGGCGTTGCCCAGTGCTCTTACAGCCTACCGGGAACATCTCTTACCAAGGCCTGTGAAACGCAGTTTGTTGGTGGCCTGAACTGGCCGAAGTAGAACTTCTGCTCTGGGTGTGCTCCACTGGCCTAGAGCTACCTGGCGCAAAGGGCTGCCTTGATTCCAAAGTGAGAGAGTGGCACCAAAGCATCTTGCTCCCAGCTCTTCGGGAAGCTAAGAAACAGCTGGCTCTGCCCAGTGCTCTTACAGCCTAAGAGAACATCTCTTTGAAAGGCCTGTGAAACGCAGATTCTTGGCAGGCCTGACCTGGCTGAAGTAGAACTTCTGTTCTGGTTGTGCTACATAGGCCTAGAGCTACCAGGACCTAAGGGCTGCCTTGTTTCCAAAGGGTGAGAGAGGCCCCAAAGCATCTTGCCTCCAGCACTTTGGGAAGCTAAAAAACAACTGGTTCTGCCCAGTGCTCTCACAGCCTACCGTGAACATCTCTTACCAAGGGCTGTGAAACGCAGTTTCTGGGCAGGACTGATCCGCCTGAAGTAGAACTTCTGCTGTGGGTGTGCTCCATTGGCCTAGAGCTGCCAGGCCCAAACGGCTGCCTTGTGTCCAAAGGGAGAGAGAGGCCCCAAAGCATCTTGCTTCCAGCTCTGTGGGAAGCTAAAGCAACTGGCTCTCCACAGTGCTCTCACAGCCTACCGGGAACATCTCTTACCAAGGCCTGTGAAACGCAGTTTCTTGGCAGGCCTGATCTGGCTGAAGTAGAACTCCTGCTCTGGGCGTGCTACTTTGGCCTAGAGCTGCCAGGCCCAAAGGGCCGCCTTGTTTCCAAAGGGGCTGAGAGTCCCCAAAGTATCTTGCTTCCAAATCTTTGGGAAGCTAAGAAACAACTGGCTCTGCACAGTGCTCTCACAGCCTACCGGCAACGTGACAGAGAAAGGCCTGTGAGACGCAGTTTCTTGGAAGGCCTGATCTGGCTGAGGTAGAACTTCTGCTCTGGGTGTACTCCATTGGCCTAGGGCTGCCAGGCCCAAAGGGCTGCCTTTATTTCCAAAGTGTGAGAGAGGCCCCAAAGCATCTTGCTTCCTGCTCTCTGGGAAGCTAAAACAACTGGCTCTGCACAGTGCTCTCAAAGCCAACCGGGAACGTCACATACAAAGGCCTGTGAAACGCAGCTTCTTGACAGGCCTTATCTGGCTGAGGTAGAACTTGTGCTCTGGGTGTGCTGCTTTGGCCTAGAGCTGCCAGGCACAAAGGCTGCTTTGTTTCCAAAGGGGGAGAGAGGCCCCAAATCATGTTGCTTCCAGCTGTTTTTGAAGCTAAGAAACAACTCGCTCTGCCAGGTACTCTTACAGCCTTCCGGGAACACCTCTTACGAAGGCCTGTGAAAAGCAGTTTCTTGGCAGGCCTGATCTGGCTGAGGTAGAACTTCTGCTCTGGGTGTGCTCCATTGCCCTAGAGCTGAAAGGCCCAAAGGGCTGCCTTGTTTCCAAAGGGGGAGAGAGGCCCCAAAGCATCTTGCTTCCACCTCTTGGGAAGCTAAGAAACAACTCGCTGTGCCCAGTGCTCTTATAGCCTAAGAGAACATCTCTTATCAAGGCCTGTGAAACGCACTTTCTAGGCAGGCCTGATCTGGAAGAAGTAGAACTTCTGCTCTGGTTGTGCTCCATTGCCCTAGAGCTGCCAGACCCAACGTGCTGCCTTGTTTCCAAAGGGGCAGAGAGGCCCCAAAGCGTCCTGCTTCCAGCTGTTTGGGAAACAAGGAAACAACTGGCTCTGCACCGTGCTCTCACAGCCTACCGGGAACGTCACATACAAAGGCCTCTGAAACGCAGTTCCTTGGCAGGCCTGATCTGGCTGAAGTAGGACTTCTGCTCTGGGTGTGCTCCATTGGCCTAGAGCTGAAAGGCCCAAAGGGATGCCTTGTTTGCAAAGGGGCAGAGAGGCCCCAAAGCATCTTGCTTCCAGCTCTTTGGGAAGCTAAGAAACAGCTGTCTCTGCCCAGTGCTCTGACAGAGTACCGGGAACATCTCTTACCAGAGCCTTTGAAACGCAGTTTCTTGGCAGGCCTTATCTGGCTGAGGTAGAACTTCTGCTCTGGGTGTGCTCCATTGGCCTAGAGCTGAAAGGCCCAAAGGTCGGCCTTGTTGGCAAAGGGGCAGGGAGCCCCCAAAGCATCTTGCTTCCAGCTCTTTGGGAAGCTAAGAAACAACTGGCTCTGCCCAGTGCTCTTACAGCCTAAGAGAAAATCTCTTACCAAGGCCTGTGAAACGCACTTTGTTGGTGGCCTGATCTAGCTGAAGTAGAACTGCTGCTCTGGGTGTGCTCCATTGGCCTAGAGCTGCCAGGCCCAAAGGGCCGCCTTGTTTGCAAAGGGGCAGAGAGGCCCCAAAGCATCTTGCTTCCAGCTCTTCGGGAAGCTAAGAAACATCTGGCGTTGCCCAGTGCTCTTACAGCCTACCGGGAACATCTCTTACCAAGGCCTGTGAAACGCAGTTTGTTGGTGGCCTGAACTGGCCGAAGTAGAACTTCTGCTCTGGGTGTGCTCCACTGGCCTAGAGCTACCTGGCGCAAAGGGCTGCCTTGATTCCAAAGTGAGAGAGTGGCACCAAAGCATCTTGCTCCCAGCTCTTCGGGAAGCTAAGAAACAGCTGGCTCTGCCCAGTGCTCTTACAGCCTAAGAGAACATCTCTTTGAAAGGCCTGTGAAACGCAGATTCTTGGCAGGCCTGACCTGGCTGAAGTAGAACTTCTGTTCTGGTTGTGCTACATAGGCCTAGAGCTACCAGGACCTAAGGGCTGCCTTGTTTCCAAAGGGTGAGAGAGGCCCCAAAGCATCTTGCCTCCAGCACTTTGGGAAGCTAAAAAACAACTGGTTCTGCCCAGTGCTCTCACAGCCTACCGTGAACATCTCTTACCAAGGGCTGTGAAACGCAGTTTCTGGGCAGGACTGATCCGCCTGAAGTAGAACTTCTGCTGTGGGTGTGCTCCATTGGCCTAGAGCTGCCAGGCCCAAACGGCTGCCTTGTGTCCAAAGGGAGAGAGAGGCCCCAAAGCATCTTGCTTCCAGCTCTGTGGGAAGCTAAAGCAACTGGCTCTCCACAGTGCTCTCACAGCCTACCGGGAACATCTCTTACCAAGGCCTGTGAAACGCAGTTTCTTGGCAGGCCTGATCTGGCTGAAGTAGAACTCCTGCTCTGGGCGTGCTACTTTGGCCTAGAGCTGCCAGGCCCAAAGGGCCGCCTTGTTTCCAAAGGGGCTGAGAGTCCCCAAAGTATCTTGCTTCCAAATCTTTGGGAAGCTAAGAAACAACTGGCTCTGCACAGTGCTCTCACAGCCTACCGGCAACCTGACAGAGAAAGGCCTGTGAGACGCAGTTTCTTGGAAGGCCTGATCTGGCTGAGGTAGAACTTCTGCTCTGGGTGTACTCCATTGGCCTAGGGCTGCCAGGCCCAAAGGGCTGCCTTTATTTCCAAAGTGTGAGAGAGGCCCCAAAGCATCTTGCTTCCTGCTCTCTGGGAAGCTAAAACAACTGGCTCTGCACAGTGCTCTCAAAGCCAACCGGGAACGTCACATACAAAGGCCTGTGAAACGCAGCTTCTTGACAGGCCTTATCTGGCTGAGGTAGAACTTGTGCTCTGGGTGTGCTGCTTTGGCCTAGAGCTGCCAGGCACAAAGGCTGCTTTGTTTCCAAAGGGGGAGAGAGGCCCCAAATCATGTTGCTTCCAGCTGTTTTTGAAGCTAAGAAACAACTCGCTCTGCCAGGTACTCTTACAGCCTTCCGGGAACACCTCTTACGAAGGCCTGTGAAAAGCAGTTTCTTGGCAGGCCTGATCTGGCTGAGGTAGAACTTCTGCTCTGGGTGTGCTCCATTGCCCTAGAGCTGAAAGGCCCAAAGGGCTGCCTTGTTTCCAAAGGGGGAGAGAGGCCCCAAAGCATCTTGCTTCCACCTCTTGGGAAGCTAAGAAACAACTCGCTGTGCCCAGTGCTCTTATAGCCTAAGAGAACATCTCTTATCAAGGCCTGTGAAACGCACTTTCTAGGCAGGCCTGATCTGGAAGAAGTAGAACTTCTGCTCTGGTTGTGCTCCATTGCCCTAGAGCTGCCAGACCCAACGTGCTGCCTTGTTTCCAAAGGGGCAGAGAGGCCCCAAAGCGTCCTGCTTCCAGCTGTTTGGGAAACAAGGAAACAACTGGCTCTGCACCGTGCTCTCACAGCCTACCGGGAACGTCACATACAAAGGCCTCTGAAACGCAGTTCCTTGGCAGGCCTGATCTGGCTGAAGTAGGACTTCTGCTCTGGGTGTGCTCCATTGGCCTAGAGCTGAAAGGCCCAAAGGGATGCCTTGTTTGCAAAGGGGCAGAGAGGCCCCAAAGCATCTTGCTTCCAGCTCTTTGGGAAGCTAAGAAACAGCTGTCTCTGCCCAGTGCTCTGACAGAGTACCGGGAACATCTCTTACCAGAGCCTTTGAAACGCAGTTTCTTGGCAGGCCTTATCTGGCTGAGGTAGAACTTCTGCTCTGGGTGTGCTCCATTGGCCTAGAGCTGAAAGGCCCAAAGGTCGGCCTTGTTGGCAAAGGGGCAGGGAGCCCCCAAAGCATCTTGCTTCCAGCTCTTTGGGAAGCTAAGAAACAACTGGCTCTGCCCAGTGCTCTTACAGCCTAAGAGAAAATCTCTTACCAAGGCCTGTGAAACGCACTTTGTTGGTGGCCTGATCTAGCTGAAGTAGAACTTCTGCTCTGGGTGTGCTCCACTGGCCTAGAGCTGCCTGGCCCAAAGGGCCGCCTTGTTTGCAAAGGGGCAGAGAGGCCCCAAAGCATCTTGCTTCCAGCTCTTCGGGAAGCTAAGAAACATCTGGCGTTGCCCAGTGCTCTTACAGCCTACCGGGAACATCTCTTACCAAGGCCTGTGAAACGCAGTTTGTTGGTGGCCTGAACTGGCCGAAGTAGAACTTCTGCTCTGGGTGTGCTCCACTGGCCTAGAGCTACCTGGCGCAAAGGGCTGCCTTGATTCCAAAGTGAGAGAGTGGCACCAAAGCATCTTGCTCCCAGCTCTTCGGGAAGCTAAGAAACAGCTGGCTCTGCCCAGTGCTCTTACAGCCTAAGAGAACATCTCTTTGAAAGGCCTGTGAAACGCAGTTTCTTGGCAGGCCTGACCTGGCTGAAGTAGAACTTCTGTTCTGGTTGTGCTACATAGGCCTAGAGCTACCAGGACCTAAGGGCTGCCTTGTTTCCAAAGGGTGAGAGAGGCCCCAAAGCATCTTGCCTCCAGCACTTTGGGAAGCTAAAAAACAACTGGTTCCGCCCAGTGCTATCACAGCCTACCGTGAACATCTCTTACCAAGGGCTGTGAAACGCAGTTTCTGGGCAGGACTGATCCGCCTGAAGTAGAACTTCTGCTGTGGGTGTGCTCCATTGGCCTAGAGCTGCCAGGCCCAAACGGCTGCCTTGTGTCCAAAGGGAGAGAGAGGCCCCAAAGCATCTTGCTTCCAGCTCTGTGGGAAGCTAAAGCAACTGGCTCTCCACAGTGCTCTCACAGCCTACCGGGAACATCTCTTACCAAGGCCTGTGAAACGCAGTTTCTTGGCAGGCCTGATCTGGCTGAAGTAGAACTCCTGCTCTGGGCGTGCTACTTTGGCCTAGAGCTGCCAGGCCCAAAGGGCCGCCTTGTTTCCAAAGGGGCTGAGAGTCCCCAAAGTATCTTGCTTCCAAATCTTTGGGAAGCTAAGAAACAACTGGCTCTGCACAGTGCTCTCACAGCCTACCGGCAACGTGACAGAGAAAGGCCTGTGAGACGCAGTTTCTTGGAAGGCCTGATCTGGCTGAGGTAGAACTTCTGCTCTGGGTGTACTCCATTGGCCTAGGGCTGCCAGGCCCAAAGGGCTGCCTTTATTTCCAAAGTGTGAGAGAGGCCCCAAAGCATCTTGCTTCCTGCTCTCTGGGAAGCTAAAACAACTGGCTCTGCACAGTGCTCTCAAAGCCAACCGGGAACGTCACATACAAAGGCCTGTGAAACGCAGCTTCTTGACAGGCCTTATCTGGCTGAGGTAGAACTTGTGCTCTGGGTGTGCTGCTTTGGCCTAGAGCTGCCAGGCACAAAGGCTGCTTTGTTTCCAAAGGGGGAGAGAGGCCCCAAATCATGTTGCTTCCAGCTGTTTTTGAAGCTAAGAAACAACTCGCTCTGCCAGGTACTCTTACAGCCTTCCGGGAACACCTCTTACGAAGGCCTGTGAAAAGCAGTTTCTTGGCAGGCCTGATCTGGCTGAGGTAGAACTTCTGCTCTGGGTGTGCTCCATTGCCCTAGAGCTGAAAGGCCCAAAGGGCTGCCTTGTTTCCAAAGGGGGAGAGAGGCCCCAAAGCATCTTGCTTCCACCTCTTGGGAAGCTAAGAAACAACTCGCTGTGCCCAGTGCTCTTATAGCCTAAGAGAACATCTCTTATCAAGGCCTGTGAAACGCACTTTCTAGGCAGGCCTGATCTGGAAGAAGTAGAACTTCTGCTCTGGTTGTGCTCCATTGCCCTAGAGCTGCCAGACCCAACGTGCTGCCTTGTTTCCAAAGGGGCAGAGAGGCCCCAAAGCGTCTTGCTTCCAGCTGTTTGGGAAACAAGGAAACAACTGGCTCTGCACCGTGCTCTCACAGCCTACCGGGAACGTCACATACAAAGGCCTCTGAAACGCAGTTCCTTGGCAGGCCTGATCTGGCTGAAGTAGGACTTCTGCTCTGGGTGTGCTCCATTGGCCTAGAGCTGAAAGGCCCAAAGGGATGCCTTGTTTGCAAAGGGGCAGAGAGGCCCCAAAGCATCTTGCTTCCAGCTCTTTGGGAAGCTAAGAAACAGCTGTCTCTGCCCAGTGCTCTGACAGAGTACCGGGAACATCTCTTACCAGAGCCTTTGAAACGCAGTTTCTTGGCAGGCCTTATCTGGCTGAGGTAGAACTTCTGCTCTGGGTGTGCTCCATTGGCCTAGAGCTGAAAGGCCCAAAGGTCGGCCTTGTTGGCAAAGGGGCAGGGAGCCCCCAAAGCATCTTGCTTCCAGCTCTTTGGGAAGCTAAGAAACAACTGGCTCTGCCCAGTGCTCTTACAGCCTAAGAGAAAATCTCTTACCAAGGCCTGTGAAACGCACTTTGTTGGTGGCCTGATCTAGCTGAAGTAGAACTTCTGCTCTGGGTGTGCTCCACTGGCCTAGAGCTGCCTGGCCCAAAGGGCCGCCTTGTTTGCAAAGGGGCAGAGAGGCCCCAAAGCATCTTGCTTCCAGCTCTTCGGGAAGCTAAGAAACATCTGGCGTTGCCCAGTGCTCTTACAGCCTACCGGGAACATCTCTTACCAAGGCCTGTGAAACGCAGTTTGTTGGTGGCCTGAACTGGCCGAAGTAGAACTTCTGCTCTGGGTGTGCTCCACTGGCCTAGAGCTACCTGGCGCAAAGGGCTGCCTTGATTCCAAAGTGAGAGAGTGGCACCAAAGCATCTTGCTCCCAGCTCTTCGGGAAGCTAAGAAACAGCTGGCTCTGCCCAGTGCTCTTACAGCCTAAGAGAACATCTCTTTGAAAGGCCTGTGAAACGCAGATTCTTGGCAGGCCTGACCTGGCTGAAGTAGAACTTCTGTTCTGGTTGTGCTACATAGGCCTAGAGCTACCAGGACCTAAGGGCTGCCTTGTTTCCAAAGGGTGAGAGAGGCCCCAAAGCATCTTGCCTCCAGCACTTTGGGAAGCTAAAAAACAACTGGTTCTGCCCAGTGCTCTCACAGCCTACCGTGAACATCTCTTACCAAGGGCTGTGAAACGCAGTTTCTGGGCAGGACTGATCCGCCTGAAGTAGAACTTCTGCTGTGGGTGTGCTCCATTGGCCTAGAGCTGCCAGGCGCAAACGGCTGCCTTGTGTCCAAAGGGAGAGAGAGGCCCCAAAGCATCTTGCTTCCAGCTCTGTGGGAAGCTAAAGCAACTGGCTCTCCACAGTGCTCTCACAGCCTACCGGGAACATCTCTTACCAAGGCCTGTGAAACGCAGTTTCTTGGCAGGCCTGATCTGGCTGAAGTAGAACTCCAGCTCTGGGCGTGCTACTTTGGCCTAGAGCTGCCAGGCCCAAAGGGCCGCCTTGTTTCCAAAGGGGCTGAGAGTCCCCAAAGTATCTTGCTTCCAAATCTTTGGGAAGCTAAGAAACAACTGGCTCTGCACAGTGCTCTCACAGCCTACCGGCAACGTGACAGAGAAAGGCCTGTGAGACGCAGTTTCTTGGAAGGCCTGATCTGGCTGAGGTAGTACTTCTGCTCTGGGTGTACTCCATTGGCCTAGGGCTGCCAGGCCCAAAGGGCTGCCTTTATTTCCAAAGTGTGAGAGAGGCCCCAAAGCATCTTGCTTCCTGCTCTCTGGGAAGCTAAAACAACTGGCTCTGCACAGTGCTCTCAAAGCCAACCGGGAACGTCACATACAAAGGCCTGTGAAACGCAGCTTCTTGACAGGCCTTATCTGGCTGAGGTAGAACTTGTGCTCTGGGTGTGCTACTTTGGCCTAGAGCTGCCAGGCACAAAGGCTGCTTTGTTTCCAAAGGGGGAGAGAGGCCCCAAATCATGTTGCTTCCAGCTGTTTTTGAAGCTAAGAAACAACTCGCTCTGCCAGGTACTCTTACAGCCTTCCGGGAACACCTCTTACGAAGGCCTGTGAAAAGCAGTTTCTTGGCAGGCCTGATCTGGCTGAGGTAGAACTTCTGCTCTGGGTGTGCTCCATTGCCCTAGAGCTGAAAAGCCCAAAGGGATGCCTTGTTTGCAAAGGGGCAGAGAGGCCCCAAAGCATCTTGCTTCCAGCTCATTGGGAAGCTAAGAAACAACTGTCTCTGCCCAGTGCTCTGACAGAGTACCGGGAACATCTCTTACCAAAGCCTTTGAAACGCAGTTTCTTGGCAGGCCTTATCTGGCTGAGGTAGAACTTCTGCTCTGGTTGTGCTTCATTGGCCTAGAGCTGAAAGGCCCAAAGGTCGGCCTTGTTGGCAAAGGGGCAGTGAGCCCCCAAAGCATCTTGCTTCCAGCTCTTCGGGAAGCTAAGAAACAACTGGCTCTGCCCAGTGCTCTTACAGCCTGAGAGAAAATCTCTTACCAAGGCCTGTGAAACGCACTTTGTTGGTGGCCTGATCTAGCTGAAGTAGAACTGCTGCTCTGGGTGTGCTCCATTGGCCTAGAGCTGCCTGGCCCAAAGGGCCGCCTTGTTTGCAAAGGGGCAGAGAGGCCCCAAAGCATCTTGCTTCCAGCTCTTCGGGAAGCTAAGAAACATCTGGCGTTGCCCAGTGCTCTTACAGCCTACCGGGAACATCTCTTACCAAGGCCTGTGAAACGCAGTTTGTTGGTGGCCTGAACTGGCCGAAGTAGAACTTCTGCTCTGGGTGTGCTCCACTGGCCTGGAGCTACCTGCCCCAAAGGGCTGCCTTGATTCCAAAGTGAGAGAGTGGCACCAAAGCATCTTGCTTCCAGCTCTTCGGGAAGCTAAGAAACATCTGGCGTTGCCCAGTGCTCTTACAGCCTACCGGGAACATCTCTTACCAAGGCCTGTGAAACGCCGTTTCCTGGCAGGCCTGATTTGGCTGAAGTAGAACTTCTGCTCTGGGTGTGCTCCATTGCCCTAGAGCTGCCAGGCCCAAGGTGCTGCCTTGTTTCCAAAGGGGCAGAGAGGCCCCAAAGCATCTTGCTTCCAGCTCTCTGGGAAGCTAAGAACCAACTCGCTCTGCCCCGTGCTCTTACAGCCTACCGGGAACATGTCTTTGAAAGGCCTGTGAAACGCAGTTTCTTGGCAGGCCTCATCTGGCTGAAGTAGAACTCCGGCTCTGGGTGTGCTCCATTGCCCTAGAGCTGCCAGGCCCCAAGTGCTGCCCTGTTTCCAAGGGGCAGAGAGGCCCAAAGCATCTTGCTTCCCGGTCTTTGCGAAGCTAAGAAACAACTGGCTCTGCCCAGTGCTCTTACACCTACCGGGAACATCTCTTACCAAGGCCTGTCAAACGCTGTTTCTTTGCAGGCCTGATCAGGCTGAAGTAGAACTCCTGCTCTGGGCGTGCTACTTTGGCCTAGAGCTGCCAGGCCCAAAGGGCCACATTGTTTCCAAAGGGGCTGAGAGTCCCCAAAGTATCTTGCTTCCAAATCTTTGGGAAGCTAAGAAACAACTGGCTCTGCACAGTGCTCTCACAGCCTACCGGCAACGTGACAGAGAAAGGCCTGTGAGACGCAGTTTCTTGGAAGGCCTGATCTGGCTGAGGTAGAACTTCTGCTCTGGGTGTACTCCATTGGCCTAGGGCTGCCAGGCCCAAAGGGCTGCCTTTATTTCCAAAGTGTGAGAGAGGCCCCAAAGCATCTTGCTTCCTGCTCTCTGGGAAGCTAAAACAACTGGCTCTGCACAGTGCTCTCAAAGCCAACCGGGAACGTCACATACAAAGGCCTGTGAAACGCAGCTTCTTGACAGGCCTTATCTGGCTGAGGTAGAACTTGTGCTCTGGGTGTGCTGCTTTGGCCTAGAGCTGCCAGGCACAAAGGCTGCTTTGTTTCCAAAGGGGGAGAGACGCCCCAAATCATGTTGCTTCCAGCTGTTTTTGAAGCTAAGAAACAACTCGCTCTGCCAGGTACTCTTACAGCCTTCCGGGAACACCTCTTACGAAGGCCTGTGAAAAGCAGTTTCTTGGCAGGCCTGATCTGGCTGAGGTAGAACTTCTGCTCTGGGTGTGCTCCATTGCCCTAGAGCTGAAAGGCCCAAAGGGCTGCCTTGTTTCCAAAGGGGGAGAGAGGCCCCAAAGCATCTTGCTTCCACCTCTTGGGAAGCTAAGAAACAACTCGCTGTGCCCAGTGCTCTTATAGCCTAAGAGAACATCTCTTATCAAGGCCTGTGAAACGCACTTTCTAGGCAGGCCTGATCTGGAAGAAGTAGAACTTCTGCTCTGGTTGTGCTCCATTGCCCTAGAGCTGCCAGACCCAACGTGCTGCCTTGTTTCCAAAGGGGCAGAGAGGCCCCAAAGCGTCTTGCTTCCAGCTGTTTGGGAAACAAGGAAACAACTGGCTCTGCACCGTGCTCTCACAGCCTACCGGGAACGTCACATACAAAGGCCTCTGAAACGCAGTTCCTTGGCAGGCCTGATCTGGCTGAAGTAGGACTTCTGCTCTGGGTGTGCTCCATTGGCCTAGAGCTGAAAGGCCCAAAGGGATGCCTTGTTTGCAAAGGGGCAGAGAGGCCCCAAAGCATCTTGCTTCCAGCTCTTTGGGAAGCTAAGAAACAGCTGTCTCTGCCCAGTGCTCTGACAGAGTACCGGGAACATCTCTTACCAGAGCCTTTGAAACGCAGTTTCTTGGCAGGCCTTATCTGGCTGAGGTAGAACTTCTGCTCTGGGTGTGCTCCATTGGCCTAGAGCTGAAAGGCCCAAAGGTCGGCCTTGTTGGCAAAGGGGCAGGGAGCCCCCAAAGCATCTTGCTTCCAGCTCTTTGGGAAGCTAAGAAACAACTGGCTCTGCCCAGTGCTCTTACAGCCTAAGAGAAAATCTCTTACCAAGGCCTGTGAAACGCACTTTGTTGGTGGCCTGATCTAGCTGAAGTAGAACTTCTGCTCTGGGTGTGCTCCACTGGCCTAGAGCTGCCTGGCCCAAAGGGCCGCCTTGTTTGCAAAGGGGCAGAGAGGCCCCAAAGCATCTTGCTTCCAGCTCTTCGGGAAGCTAAGAAACATCTGGCGTTGCCCAGTGCTCTTACAGCCTACCGGGAACATCTCTTACCAAGGCCTGTGAAACGCAGTTTGTTGGTGGCCTGAACTGGCCGAAGTAGAACTTCTGCTCTGGGTGTGCTCCACTGGCCTAGAGCTACCTGGCGCAAAGGGCTGCCTTGATTCCAAAGTGAGAGAGTGGCACCAAAGCATCTTGCTCCCAGCTCTTCGGGAAGCTAAGAAACAGCTGGCTCTGCCCAGTGCTCTTACAGCCTAAGAGAACATCTCTTTGAAAGGCCTGTGAAACGCAGTTTCTTGGCAGGCCTGACCTGGCTGAAGTAGAACTTCTGTTCTGGTTGTGCTACATAGGCCTAGAGCTACCAGGACCTAAGGGCTGCCTTGTTTCCAAAGGGTGAGAGAGGCCCCAAAGCATCTTGCCTCCAGCACTTTGGGAAGCTAAAAAACAACTGGTTCTGCCCAGTGCTCTCACAGCCTACCGTGAACATCTCTTACCAAGGGCTGTGAAACGCAGTTTCTGGGCAGGACTGATCCGCCTGAAGTAGAACTTCTGCTGTGGGTGTGCTCCATTGGCCTAGAGCTGCCAGGCGCAAACGGCTGCCTTGTGTCCAAAGGGAGAGAGAGGCCCCAAAGCATCTTGCTTCCAGCTCTGTGGGAAGCTAAAGCAACTGGCTCTCCACAGTGCTCTCACAGCCTACCGGGAACATCTCTTACCAAGGCCTGTGAAACGCAGTTTCTTGGCAGGCCTGATCTGGCTGAAGTAGAACTCCTGCTCTGGGCGTGCTACTTTGGCCTAGAGCTGCCAGGCCCAAAGGGCCGCCTTGTTTCCAAAGGGGCTGAGAGTCCCCAAAGTATCTTGCTTCCAAATCTTTGGGAAGCTAAGAAACAACTGGCTCTGCACAGTGCTCTCACAGCCTACCGGCAACGTGACAGAGAAAGGCCTGTGAGACGCAGTTTCTTGGAAGGCCTGATCTGGCTGAGGTAGTACTTCTGCTCTGGGTGTACTCCATTGGCCTAGGGCTGCCAGGCCCAAAGGGCTGCCTTTATTTCCAAAGTGTGAGAGAGGCCCCAAAGCATCTTGCTTCCTGCTCTCTGGGAAGCTAAAACAACTGGCTCTGCACAGTGCTCTCAAAGCCAACCGGGAACGTCACATACAAAGGCCTGTGAAACGCAGCTTCTTGACAGGCCTTTTCTGGCTGAGGTAGAACTTGTGCTCTGGGTGTGCTACTTTGGCCTAGAGCTGCCAGGCACAAAGGCTGCTTTGTTTCCAAAGGGGGAGAGAGGCCCCAAATCATGTTGCTTCCAGCTGTTTTTGAAGCTAAGAAACAACTCGCTCTGCCAGGTACTCTTACAGCCTTCCGGGAACACCTCTTACGAAGGCCTGTGAAAAGCAGTTTCTTGGCAGGCCTGATCTGGCTGAGGTAGAACTTCTGCTCTGGGTGTGCTCCATTGCCCTAGAGCTGAAAGGCCCAAAGGGATGCCTTGTTTGCAAAGGGGCAGAGAGGCCCCAAAGCATCTTGCTTCCAGCTCATTGGGAAGCTAAGAAACAACTGTCTCTGCCCAGTGCTCTGACAGAGTACCGGGAACATCTCTTACCAAAGCCTTTGAAACGCAGTTTCTTGGCAGGCCTTATCTGGCTGAGGTAGAACTTCTGCTCTGGTTGTGCTTCATTGGCCTAGAGCTGAAAGGCCCAAAGGTCGGCCTTGTTGGCAAAGGGGCAGTGAGCCCCCAAAGCATCTTGCTTCCAGCTCTTCGGGAAGCTAAGAAACAACTGGCTCTGCCCAGTGCTCTTACAGCCTGAGAGAAAATCTCTTACCAAGGCCTGTGACACGCACTTTGTTGGTGGCCTGATCTAGCTGAAGTAGAACTGCTGCTCTGGGTGTGCTCCATTGGCCTAGAGCTGCCTGGCCCAAAGGGCCGCCTTGTTTGCAAAGGGGCAGAGAGGCCCCAAAGCATCTTGCTTCCAGCTCTTCGGGAAGCTAAGAAACATCTGGCGTTGCCCAGTGCTCTTACAGCCTACCGGGAACATCTCTTACCAAGGCCTGTGAAACGCAGTTTGTTGGTGGCCTGAACTGGCCGAAGTAGAACTTCTGCTCTGGGTGTGCTCCACTGGCCTGGAGCTACCTGCCCCAAAGGGCTGCCTTGATTCCAAAGTGAGAGAGTGGCACCAAAGCATCTTGCTTCCAGCTCTTCGGGAAGCTAAGAAACATCTGGCGTTGCCCAGTGCTCTTACAGCCTACCGAGAACATCTCTTACCAAGGCCTGTGAAACGCCGTTTCCTGGCAGGCCTGATTTGGCTGAAGTAGAACTTCTGCTCTGGGTGTGCTCCATTGCCCTAGAGCTGCCAGGCCCAAGGTGCTGCCTTGTTTCCAAAGGGGCAGAGAGGCCCCAAAGCATCTTGCTTCCAGCTCTCTGGGAAGCTAAGAACCAACTCGCTCTGCCCCGTGCTCTTACAGCCTACCGGGAACATGTCTTTGAAAGGCCTGTGAAACGCAGTTTCTTGGCAGGCCTCATCTGGCTGAAGTAGAACTCCGGCTCTGGGTGTGCTCCATTGCCCTAGAGCTGCCAGGCCCCAAGTGCTGCCCTGTTTCCAAGGGGCAGAGAGGCCCAAAGCATCTTGCTTCCCGGTCTTTGCGAAGCTAAGAAACAACTGGCTCTGCCCAGTGCTCTTACACCTACCGGGAACATCTCTTACCAAGGCCTGTCAAACGCTGTTTCTTTGCAGGCCTGATCAGGCTGAAGTAGAACTCCTGCTCTGCGTGTGCTCCATTGCCCTAGAGCTGAAAGGCCCAAAGGGCTGCCTTGTTTCCAAAGGGGGAGAGAGGCCCCAAAGCATCTTGCTTCCACCTCTTGGGAAGCTAAGAAACAACTCGCTGTGCCCAGTGCTCTTATAGCCTAAGAGAACATCTCTTATCAAGGCCTGTGAAACGCACTTTCTAGGCAGGCCTGATCTGGAAGAAGTAGAACTTCTGCTCTGGTTGTGCTCCATTGCCCTAGAGCTGCCAGACCCAACGTGCTGCCTTGTTTCCAAAGGGGCAGAGAGGCCCCAAAGCGTCTTGCTTCCAGCTGTTTGGGAAACAAGGAAACAACTGGCTCTGCACCGTGCTCTCACAGCCTACCGGGAACGTCACATACAAAGGCCTCTGAAACGCAGTTCCTTGGCAGGCCTGATCTGGCTGAAGTAGGACTTCTGCTCTGGGTGTGCTCCATTGGCCTAGAGCTGAAAGGCCCAAAGGGATGCCTTGTTTGCAAAGGGGCAGAGAGGCCCCAAAGCATCTTGCTTCCAGCTCTTTGGGAAGCTAAGAAACAGCTGTCTCTGCCCAGTGCTCTGACAGAGTACCGGGAACATCTCTTACCAGAGCCTTTGAAACGCAGTTTCTTGGCAGGCCTTATCTGGCTGAGGTAGAACTTTTGCTCTGGGTGTGCTCCATTGGCCTAGAGCTGAAAGGCCCAAAGGTCGGCCTTGTTGGCAAAGGGGCAGGGAGCCCCCAAAGCATCTTGCTTCCAGCTCTTTGGGAAGCTAAGAAACAACTGGCTCTGCCCAGTGCTCTTACAGCCTAAGAGAAAATCTCTTACCAAGGCCTGTGAAACGCACTTTGTTGGTGGCCTGATCTAGCTGAAGTAGAACTTCTGCTCTGGGTGTGCTCCATTGGCCTAGAGCTGCCTGGCCCAAAGGGCCGCCTTGTTTGCAAAGGGGCAGAGAGGCCCCAAAGCATCTTGCTTCCAGCTCTTCGGGAAGCTAAGAAACATCTGGCGTTGCCCAGTGCTCTTACAGCCTACCGGGAACATCTCTTACCAAGGCCTGTGAAACGCAGTTTGTTGGTGGCCTGAACTGGCCGAAGTAGAACTTCTGCTCTGGGTGTGCTCCACTGGCCTAGAGCTACCTGGCGCAAAGGGCTGCCTTGATTCCAAAGTGAGAGAGTGGCACCAAAGCATCTTGCTCCCAGCTCTTCGGGAAGCTAAGAAACAGCTGGCTCTGCCCAGTGCTCTTACAGCCTAAGAGAACATCTCTTTGAAAGGCCTGTGAAACGCAGTTTCTTGGCAGGCCTGACCTGGCTGAAGTAGAACTTCTGTTCTGGTTGTGCTACATAGGCCTAGAGCTACCAGGACCTAAGGGCTGCCTTGTTTCCAAAGGGTGAGAGAGGCCCCAAAGCATCTTGCCTCCAGCACTTTGGGAAGCTAAAAAACAACTGGTTCTGCCCAGTGCTCTCACAGCCTACCGTGAACATCTCTTACCAAGGGCTGTGAAACGCAGTTTCTGGGCAGGACTGATCCGCCTGAAGTAGAACTTCTGCTGTGGGTGTGCTCCATTGGCCTAGAGCTGCCAGGCGCAAACGGCTGCCTTGTGTCCAAAGGGAGAGAGAGGCCCCAAAGCATCTTGCTTCCAGCTCTGTGGGAAGCTAAAGCAACTGGCTCTCCACAGTGCTCTCACAGCCTACCGGGAACATCTCTTACCAAGGCCTGTGAAACGCAGTTTCTTGGCAGGCCTGATCTGGCTGAAGTAGAACTCCTGCTCTGGGCGTGCTACTTTGGCCTAGAGCTGCCAGGCCCAAAGGGCCGCCTTGTTTCCAAAGGGGCTGAGAGTCCCCAAAGTATCTTGCTTCCAAATCTTTGGGAAGCTAAGAAACAACTGGCTCTGCACAGTGCTCTCACAGCCTACCGGCAACGTGACAGAGAAAGGCCTGTGAGACGCAGTTTCTTGGAAGGCCTGATCTGGCTGAGGTAGAACTTCTGCTCTGGGTGTACTCCATTGGCCTAGGGCTGCCAGGCCCAAAGGGCTGCCTTTATTTCCAAAGTGTGAGAGAGGCCCCAAAGCATCTTGCTTCCTGCTCTCTGGGAAGCTAAAACAACTGGCTCTGCACAGTGCTCTCAAAGCCAACCGGGAACGTCACATACAAAGGCCTGTGAAACGCAGCTTCTTGACAGGCCTTATCTGGCTGAGGTAGAACTTGTGCTCTGGGTGTGCTGCTTTGGCCTAGAGCTGCCAGGCACAAAGGCTGCTTTGTTTCCAAAGGGGGAGAGACGCCCCAAATCATGTTGCTTCCAGCTGTTTTTGAAGCTAAGAAACAACTCGCTCTGCCAGGTACTCTTACAGCCTTCCGGGAACACCTCTTACGAAGGCCTGTGAAAAGCAGTTTCTTGGCAGGCCTGATCTGGCTGAGGTAGAACTTCTGCTCTGGGTGTGCTCCATGGCCCTAGAGCTGAAAGGCCCAAAGGGCTGCCTTGTTTCCAAAGGGGGAGAGAGGCCCCAAAGCATCTTGCTTCCACCTCTTGGGAAGCTAAGAAACAACTCGCTGTGCCCAGTGCTCTTATAGCCTAAGAGAACATCTCTTATCAAGGCCTGTGAAACGCACTTTCTAGGCAGGCCTGATCTGGAAGAAGTAGAACTTCTGCTCTGGTTGTGCTCCATTGCCCTAGAGCTGCCAGACCCAACGTGCTGCCTTGTTTCCAAAGGGGCAGAGAGGCCCCAAAGTGTCTTGCTTCCAGCTGTTTGGGAAACAAGGAAACAACTGGCTCTGCACCGTGCTCTCACAGCCTACCGGGAACGTCACATACAAAGGCCTCTGAAACGCAGTTCCTTGGCAGGCCTGATCTGGCTGAAGTAGGACTTCTGCTCTGGGTGTGCTCCATTGGCCTAGAGCTGAAAGGCCCAAAGGGATGCCTTGTTTGCAAAGGGGCAGAGAGGCCCCAAAGCATCTTGCTTCCAGCTCTTTGGGAAGCTAAGAAACAGCTGTCTCTGCCCAGTGCTCTGACAGAGTACCGGGAACATCTCTTACCAGAGCCTTTGAAACGCAGTTTCTTGGCAGGCCTTATCTGGCTGAGGTAGAACTTCTGCTCTGGGTGTGCTCCATTGGCCTAGAGCTGAAAGGCCCAAAGGTCGGCCTTGTTGGCAAAGGGGCAGGGAGCCCCCAAAGCATCTTGCTTCCAGCTCTTTGGGAAGCTAAGAAACAACTGGCTCTGCCCAGTGCTCTTACAGCCTAAGAGAAAATCTCTTACCAAGGCCTGTGAAACGCACTTTGTTGGTGGCCTGATCTAGCTGAAGTAGAACTTCTGCTCTGGGTGTGCTCCACTGGCCTAGAGCTGCCTGGCCCAAAGGGCCGCCTTGTTTGCCAAGGGGCAGAGAGGCCCCAAAGCATCTTGCTTCCAGCTCTTCGGGAAGCTAAGAAACATCTGGCGTTGCCCAGTGCTCTTACAGCCTACCGGGAACATCTCTTACCAAGGCCTGTGAAACGCAGTTTGTTGGTGGCCTGAACTGGCCGAAGTAGAACTTCTGCTCTGGGTGTGCTCCACTGGCCTAGAGCTACCTGGCGCAAAGGGCTGCCTTGATTCCAAAGTGAGAGAGTGGCACCAAAGCATCTTGCTCCCAGCTCTTCGGGAAGCTAAGAAACAGCTGGCTCTGCCCAGTGCTCTTACAGCCTAAGAGAACATCTCTTTGAAAGGCCTGTGAAACGCAGTTTCTTGGCAGGCCTGACCTGGCTGAAGTAGAACTTCTGTTCTGGTTGTGCTACATAGGCCTAGAGCTACCAGGACCTAAGGGCTGCCTTGTTTCCAAAGGGTGAGAGAGGCCCCAAAGCATCTTGCCTCCAGCACTTTGGGAAGCTAAAAAACAACTGGTTCTGCCCAGTGCTCTCACAGCCTACCGTGAACATCTCTTACCAAGGGCTGTGAAACGCAGTTTCTGGGCAGGACTGATCCGCCTGAAGTAGAACTTCTGCTGTGGGTGTGCTCCATTGGCCTAGAGCTGCCAGGCGCAAACGGCTGCCTTGTGTCCAAAGGGAGAGAGAGGCCCCAAAGCATCTTGCTTCCAGCTCTGTGGGAAGCTAAAGCAACTGGCTCTCCACAGTGCTCTCACAGCCTACCGGGAACATCTCTTACCAAGGCCTGTGAAACGCAGTTTCTTGGCAGGCCTGATCTGGCTGAAGTAGAACTCCTGCTCTGGGCGTGCTACTTTGGCCTAGAGCTGCCAGGCCCAAAGGGCCGCCTTGTTTCCAAAGGGGCTGAGAGTCCCCAAAGTATCTTGCTTCCAAATCTTTGGGAAGCTAAGAAACAACTGGCTCTGCACAGTGCTCTCACAGCCTACCGGCAACGTGACAGAGAAAGGCCTGTGAGACGCAGTTTCTTGGAAGGCCTGATCTGGCTGAGGTAGTACTTCTGCTCTGGGTGTACTCCATTGGCCTAGGGCTGCCAGGCCCAAAGGGCTGCCTTTATTTCCAAAGTGTGAGAGAGGCCCCAAAGCATCTTGCTTCCTGCTCTCTGGGAAGCTAAAACAACTGGCTCTGCACAGTGCTCTCAAAGCCAACCGGGAACGTCACATACAAAGGCCTGTGAAACGCAGCTTCTTGACAGGCCTTATCTGGCTGAGGTAGAACTTGTGCTCTGGGTGTGCTACTTTGGCCTAGAGCTGCCAGGCACAAAGGCTGCTTTGTTTCCAAAGGGGGAGAGAGGCCCCAAATCATGTTGCTTCCAGCTGTTTTTGAAGCTAAGAAACAACTCGCTCTGCCAGGTACTCTTACAGCCTTCCGGGAACACCTCTTACGAAGGCCTGTGAAAAGCAGTTTCTTGGCAGGCCTGATCTGGCTGAGGTAGAACTTCTGCTCTGGGTGTGCTCCATTGCCCTAGAGCTGAAAAGCCCAAAGGGATGCCTTGTTTGCAAAGGGGCAGAGAGGCCCCAAAGCATCTTGCTTCCAGCTCATTGGGAAGCTAAGAAACAACTGTCTCTGCCCAGTGCTCTGACAGAGTACCGGGAACATCTCTTACCAAAGCCTTTGAAACGCAGTTTCTTGGCAGGCCTTATCTGGCTGAGGTAGAACTTCTGCTCTGGTTGTGCTTCATTGGCCTAGAGCTGAAAGGCCCAAAGGTCGGCCTTGTTGGCAAAGGGGCAGTGAGCCCCCAAAGCATCTTGCTTCCAGCTCTTCGGGAAGCTAAGAAACAACTGGCTCTGCCCAGTGCTCTTACAGCCTGAGAGAAAATCTCTTACCAAGGCCTGTGACACGCACTTTGTTGGTGTCCTGATCTAGCTGAAGTAGAACTGCTGCTCTGGGTGTGCTCCATTGGCCTAGAGCTGCCTGGCCCAAAGGGCCGCCTTGTTTGCAAAGGGGCAGAGAGGCCCCAAAGCATCTTGCTTCCAGCTCTTCGGGAAGCTAAGAAACATCTGGCGTTGCCCAGTGCTCTTACAGCCTACCGGGAACATCTCTTACCAAGGCCTGTGAAACGCAGTTTGTTGGTGGCCTGAACTGGCCGAAGTAGAACTTCTGCTCTGGGTGTGCTCCACTGGCCTGGAGCTACCTGCCCCAAAGGGCTGCCTTGATTCCAAAGTGAGAGAGTGGCACCAAAGCATCTTGCTTCCAGCTCTTCGGGAAGCTAAGAAACATCTGGCGTTGCCCAGTGCTCTTACAGCCTACCGGGAACATCTCTTACCAAGGCCTGTGAAACGCCGTTTCCTGGCAGGCCTGATTTGGCTGAAGTAGAACTTCTGCTCTGGGTGTGCTCCATTGCCCTAGAGCTGCCAGGCCCAAGGTGCTGCCTTGTTTCCAAAGGGGCAGAGAGGCCCCAAAGCATCTTGCTTCCAGCTCTCTGGGAAGCTAAGAACCAACTCGCTCTGCCCCGTGCTCTTACAGCCTACCGGGAACATGTCTTTGAAAGGCCTGTGAAACGCAGTTTCTTGGCAGGCCTCATCTGGCTGAAGTAGAACTCCGGCTCTGGGTGTGCTCCATTGCCCTAGAGCTGCCAGGCCCCAAGTGCTGCCCTGTTTCCAAGGGGCAGAGAGGCCCAAAGCATCTTGCTTCCCGGTCTTTGCGAAGCTAAGAAACAACTGGCTCTGCCCAGTGCTCTTACACCTACCGGGAACATCTCTTACCAAGGCCTGTCAAACGCTGTTTCTTTGCAGGCCTGATCAGGCTGAAGTAGAACTCCTGCTCTGCGTGTGCTCCATTGGCCTAGAGCTTCCCGACCCAAAAGGCTGCCTTGTTTCCAAAGGGGCAGAGAGGCCCCAAAGCGTCCTGCTTCCAGCTGTTTGGGAAACAAGGAAACAACTGGCTCTGCACCGTGCTCTCACAGCCTACCGGGAACGTCACATACAAAGGCCTCTGAAACGCAGTTCCTTGGCAGGCCTGATCTGGCTGAAGTAGGACTTCTGCTCTGGGTGTGCTCCATTGGCCTAGAGCTGAAAGGCCCAAAGGGATGCCTTGTTTGCAAAGGGGCAGAGAGGCCCCAAAGCATCTTGCTTCCAGCTCTTTGGGAAGCTAAGAAACAGCTGTCTCTGCCCAGTGCTCTGACAGAGTACCGGGAACATCTCTTACCAGAGCCTTTGAAACGCAGTTTCTTGGCAGGCCTTATCTGGCTGAGGTAGAACTTCTGCTCTGGGTGTGCTCCATTGGCCTAGAGCTGAAAGGCCCAAAGGTCGGCCTTGTTGGCAAAGGGGCAGGGAGCCCCCAAAGCATCTTGCTTCCAGCTCTTTGGGAAGCTAAGAAACAACTGGCTCTGCCCAGTGCTCTTACAGCCTAAGAGAAAATCTCTTACCAAGGCCTGTGAAACGCACTTTGTTGGTGGCCTGATCTAGCTGAAGTAGAACTTCTGCTCTGGGTGTGCTCCATTGGCCTAGAGCTGCCTGGCCCAAAGGGCCGCCTTGTTTGCAAAGGGGCAGAGAGGCCCCAAAGCATCTTGCTTCCAGCTCTTCGGGAAGCTAAGAAACATCTGGCGTTGCCCAGTGCTCTTACAGCCTACCGGGAACATCTCTTACCAAGGCCTGTGAAACGCAGTTTGTTGGTGGCCTGAACTGGCCGAAGTAGAACTTCTGCTCTGGGTGTGCTCCACTGGCCTAGAGCTACCTGGCGCAAAGGGCTGCCTTGATTCCAAAGTGAGAGAGTGGCACCAAAGCATCTTGCTCCCAGCTCTTCGGGAAGCTAAGAAACAGCTGGCTCTGCCCAGTGCTCTTACAGCCTAAGAGAACATCTCTTTGAAAGGCCTGTGAAACGCAGTTTCTTGGCAGGCCTGACCTGGCTGAAGTAGAACTTCTGTTCTGGTTGTGCTACATAGGCCTAGAGCTACCAGGACCTAAGGGCTGCCTTGTTTCCAAAGGGTGAGAGAGGCCCCAAAGCATCTTGCCTCCAGCACTTTGGGAAGCTAAAAAACAACTGGTTCTGCCCAGTGCTCTCACAGCCTACCGTGAACATCTCTTACCAAGGGCTGTGAAACGCAGTTTCTGGGCAGGACTGATCCGCCTGAAGTAGAACTTCTGCTGTGGGTGTGCTCCATTGGCCTAGAGCTGCCAGGCGCAAACGGCTGCCTTGTGTCCAAAGGGAGAGAGAGGCCCCAAAGCATCTTGCTTCCAGCTCTGTGGGAAGCTAAAGCAACTGGCTCTCCACAGTGCTCTCACAGCCTACCGGGAACATCTCTTACCAAGGCCTGTGAAACGCAGTTTCTTGGCAGGCCTGATCTGGCTGAAGTAGAACTCCTGCTCTGGGCGTGCTACTTTGGCCTAGAGCTGCCAGGCCCAAAGGGCCGCCTTGTTTCCAAAGGGGCTGAGAGTCCCCAAAGTATCTTGCTTCCAAATCTTTGGGAAGCTAAGAAACAACTGGCTCTGCACAGTGCTCTCACAGCCTACCGGCAACGTGACAGAGAAAGGCCTGTGAGACGCAGTTTCTTGGAAGGCCTGATCTGGCTGAGGTAGAACTTCTGCTCTGGGTGTACTCCATTGGCCTAGGGCTGCCAGGCCCAAAGGGCTGCCTTTATTTCCAAAGTGTGAGAGAGGCCCCAAAGCATCTTGCTTCCTGCTCTCTGGGAAGCTAAAACAACTGGCTCTGCACAGTGCTCTCAAAGCCAACCGGGAACGTCACATACAAAGGCCTGTGAAACGCAGCTTCTTGACAGGCCTTATCTGGCTGAGGTAGAACTTGTGCTCTGGGTGTGCTGCTTTGGCCTAGAGCTGCCAGGCACAAAGGCTGCTTTGTTTCCAAAGGGGGAGAGAGGCCCCAAATCATGTTGCTTCCAGCTGTTTTTGAAGCTAAGAAACAACTCGCTCTGCCAGGTACTCTTACAGCCTTCCGGGAACACCTCTTACGAAGGCCTGTGAAAAGCAGTTTCTTGGCAGGCCTGATCTGGCTGAGGTAGAACTTCTGCTCTGGGTGTGCTCCATTGCCCTAGAGCTGAAAGGCCCAAAGGGCTGCCTTGTTTCCAAAGGGGGAGAGAGGCCCCAAAGCATCTTGCTTCCACCTCTTGGGAAGCTAAGAAACAACTCGCTGTGCCCAGTGCTCTTATAGCCTAAGAGAACATCTCTTATCAAGGCCTGTGAAACGCACTTTCTAGGCAGGCCTGATCTGGAAGAAGTAGAACTTCTGCTCTGGTTGTGCTCCATTGCCCTAGAGCTGCCAGACCCAACGTGCTGCCTTGTTTCCAAAGGGGCAGAGAGGCCCCAAAGCGTCCTGCTTCCAGCTGTTTGGGAAACAAGGAAACAACTGGCTCTGCACCGTGCTCTCACAGCCTACCGGGAACGTCACATACAAAGGCCTCTGAAACGCAGTTCCTTGGCAGGCCTGATCTGGCTGAAGTAGGACTTCTGCTCTGGGTGTGCTCCATTGGCCTAGAGCTGAAAGGCCCAAAGGGATGCCTTGTTTGCAAAGGGGCAGAGAGGCCCCAAAGCATCTTGCTTCCAGCTCTTTGGGAAGCTAAGAAACAGCTGTCTCTGCCCAGTGCTCTGACAGAGTACCGGGAACATCTCTTACCAGAGCCTTTGAAACGCAGTTTCTTGGCAGGCCTTATCTGGCTGAGGTAGAACTTCTGCTCTGGGTGTGCTCCATTGGCCTAGAGCTGAAAGGCCCAAAGGTCGGCCTTGTTGGCAAAGGGGCAGGGAGCCCCCAAAGCATCTTGCTTCCAGCTCTTTGGGAAGCTAAGAAACAACTGGCTCTGCCCAGTGCTCTTACAGCCTAAGAGAAAATCTCTTACCAAGGCCTGTGAAACGCACTTTGTTGGTGGCCTGATCTAGGTGAAGTAGAACTGCTGCTCTGGGTGTGCTCCATTGGCCTAGAGCTGCCTGGCCCAAAGGGCCGCCTTGTTTGCAAAGGGGCAGAGAGGCCCCAAAGCATCTTGCTTCCAGCTCTTCGGGAAGCTAAGAAACATCTGGCGTTGCCCAGTGCTCTTACAGCCTACCGGGAACATCTCTTACCAAGGCCTGTGAAACGCAGTTTGTTGGTGGCCTGAACTGGCCGAAGTAGAACTTCTGCTCTGGGTGTGCTCCACTGGCCTAGAGCTACCTGGCGCAAAGGGCTGCCTTGATTCCAAAGTGAGAGAGTGGCACCAAAGCATCTTGCTCCCAGCTCTTCGGGAAGCTAAGAAACAGCTGGCTCTGCCCAGTGCTCTTACAGCCTAAGAGAACATCTCTTTGAAAGGCCTGTGAAACGCAGTTTCTTGGCAGGCCTGACCTGGCTGAAGTAGAACTTCTGTTCTGGTTGTGCTACATAGGCCTAGAGCTACCAGGACCTAAGGGCTGCCTTGTTTCCAAAGGGTGAGAGAGGCCCCAAAGCATCTTGCCTCCAGCACTTTGGGAAGCTAAAAAACAACTGGTTCTGCCCAGTGCTCTCACAGCCTACCGTGAACATCTCTTACCAAGGGCTGTGAAACGCAGTTTCTGGGCAGGACTGATCCGCCTGAAGTAGAACTTCTGCTGTGGGTGTGCTCCATTGGCCTAGAGCTGCCAGGCGCAAACGGCTGCCTTGTGTCCAAAGGGAGAGAGAGGCCCCAAAGCATCTTGCTTCCAGCTCTGTGGGAAGCTAAAGCAACTGGCTCTCCACAGTGCTCTCACAGCCTACCGGGAACATCTCTTACCAAGGCCTGTGAAACGCAGTTTCTTGGCAGGCCTGATCTGGCTGAAGTAGAACTCCTGCTCTGGGCGTGCTACTTTGGCCTAGAGCTGCCAGGCCCAAAGGGCCGCCTTGTTTCCAAAGGGGCTGAGAGTCCCCAAAGTATCTTGCTTCCAAATCTTTGGGAAGCTAAGAAACAACTGGCTCTGCACAGTGCTCTCACAGCCTACCGGCAACGTGACAGAGAAAGGCCTGTGAGACGCAGTTTCTTGGAAGGCCTGATCTGGCTGAGGTAGAACTTCTGCTCTGGGTGTACTCCATTGGCCTAGGGCTGCCAGGCCCAAAGGGCTGCCTTTATTTCCAAAGTGTGAGAGAGGCCCCAAAGCATCTTGCTTCCTGCTCTCTGGGAAGCTAAAACAACTGGCTCTGCACAGTGCTCTCAAAGCCAACCGGGAACGTCACATACAAAGGCCTGTGAAACGCAGCTTCTTGACAGGCCTTATCTGGCTGAGGTAGAACTTGTGCTCTGGGTGTGCTGCTTTGGCCTAGAGCTGCCAGGCACAAAGGCTGCTTTGTTTCCAAAGGGGGAGAGAGGCCCCAAATCATGTTGCTTCCAGCTGTTTTTGAAGCTAAGAAACAACTCGCTCTGCCAGGTACTCTTACAGCCTTCCGGGAACACCTCTTACGAAGGCCTGTGAAAAGCAGTTTCTTGGCAGGCCTGATCTGGCTGAGGTAGAACTTCTGCTCTGGGTGTGCTCCATTGCCCTAGAGCTGAAAGGCCCAAAGGGCTGCCTTGTTTCCAAAGGGGGAGAGAGGCCCCAAAGCATCTTGCTTCCACCTCTTGGGAAGCTAAGAAACAACTGGCTGTGCCCAGTGCTCTTATAGCCTAAGAGAACATCTCTTATCAAGGCCTGTGAAACGCACTTTCTAGGCAGGCCTGATCTGGAAGAAGTAGAACTTCTGCTCTGGTTGTGCTCCATTGCCCTAGAGCTGCCAGACCCAACGTGCTGCCTTGTTTCCAAAGGGGCAGAGAGGCCCCAAAGCGTCTTGCTTCCAGCTGTTTGGGAAACAAGGAAACAACTGGCTCTGCACCGTGCTCTCACAGCCTACCGGGAACGTCACATACAAAGGCCTCTGAAACGCAGTTCCTTGGCAGGCCTGATCTGGCTGAAGTAGGACTTCTGCTCTGGGTGTGCTCCATTGGCCTAGAGCTGAAAGGCCCAAAGGGATGCCTTGTTTGCAAAGGGGCAGAGAGGCCCCAAAGCATCTTGCTTCCAGCTCTTTGGGAAGCTAAGAAACAGCTGTCTCTGCCCAGTGCTCTGACAGAGTACCGGGAACATCTCTTACCAGAGCCTTTGAAACGCAGTTTCTTGGCAGGCCTTATCTGGCTGAGGTAGAACTTCTGCTCTGGGTGTGCTCCATTGGCCTAGAGCTGAAAGGCCCAAAGGTCGGCCTTGTTGGCAAAGGGGCAGGGAGCCCCCAAAGCATCTTGCTTCCAGCTCTTTGGGAAGCTAAGAAACAACTGGCTCTGCCCAGTGCTCTTACAGCCTAAGAGAAAATCTCTTACCAAGGCCTGTGAAACGCACTTTGTTGGTGGCCTGATCTAGCTGAAGTAGAACTGCTGCTCTGGGTGTGCTCCATTGGCCTAGAGCTGCCTGGCCCAAAGGGCCGCCTTGTTTGCAAAGGGGCAGAGAGGCCCCAAAGCATCTTGCTTCCAGCTCTTCGGGAAGCTAAGAAACATCTGGCGTTGCCCAGTGCTCTTACAGCCTACCGGGAACATCTCTTACCAAGGCCTGTGAAACGCAGTTTGTTGGTGGCCTGAACTGGCCGAAGTAGAACTTCTGCTCTGGGTGTGCTCCACTGGCCTAGAGCTACCTGGCGCAAAGGGCTGCCTTGATTCCAAAGTGAGAGAGTGGCACCAAAGCATCTTGCTCCCAGCTCTTCGGGAAGCTAAGAAACAGCTGGCTCTGCCCAGTGCTCTTACAGCCTAAGAGAACATCTCTTCCAAAGGCCTGTGAAACGCAGTTTCTTGGCAGGCCTGACCTGGCTGAAGTAGAACTTCTGTTCTGGTTGTGCTACATAGGCCTAGAGCTACCAGGACCTAAGGGCTGCCTTGTTTCCAAAGGGTGAGAGAGGCCCCAAAGCATCTTGCCTCCAGCACTTTGGGAAGCTAAAAAACAACTGGTTCTGCCCAGTGCTCTCACAGCCTACCGTGAACATCTCTTACCAAGGGCTGTGAAACGCAGTTTCTGGGCAGGACTGATCCGCCTGAAGTAGAACTTCTGCTGTGGGTGTGCTCCATTGGCCTAGAGCTGCCAGGCCCAAACGGCTGCCTTGTGTCCAAAGGGAGAGAGAGGCCCCAAAGCATCTTGCTTCCAGCTCTGTGGGAAGCTAAAGCAACTGGCTCTCCACAGTGCTCTCACAGCCTACCGGGAACATCTCTTACCAAGGCCTGTGAAACGCAGTTTCTTGGCAGGCCTGATCTGGCTGAAGTAGAACTCCTGCTCTGGGCGTGCTACTTTGGCCTAGAGCTGCCAGGCCCAAAGGGCCGCCTTGTTTCCAAAGGGGCTGAGAGTCCCCAAAGTATCTTGCTTCCAAATCTTTGGGAAGCTAAGAAACAACTGGCTCTGCACAGTGCTCTCACAGCCTACCGGCAACGTGACAGAGAAAGGCCTGTGAGACGCAGTTTCTTGGAAGGCCTGATCTGGCTGAGGTAGAACTTCTGCTCTGGGTGTACTCCATTGGCCTAGGGCTGCCAGGCCCAAAGGGCTGCCTTTATTTCCAAAGTGTGAGAGAGGCCCCAAAGCATCTTGCTTCCTGCTCTCTGGGAAGCTAAAACAACTGGCTCTGCACAGTGCTCTCAAAGCCAACCGGGAACGTCACATACAAAGGCCTGTGAAACGCAGCTTCTTGACAGGCCTTATCTGGCTGAGGTAGAACTTGTGCTCTGGGTGTGCTGCTTTGGCCTAGAGCTGCCAGGCACAAAGGCTGCTTTGTTTCCAAAGGGGGAGAGAGGCCCCAAATCATGTTGCTTCCAGCTGTTTTTGAAGCTAAGAAACAACTCGCTCTGCCAGGTACTCTTACAGCCTTCCGGGAACACCTCTTACGAAGGCCTGTGAAAAGCAGTTTCTTGGCAGGCCTGATCTGGCTGAGGTAGAACTTCTGCTCTGGGTGTGCTCCATTGCCCTAGAGCTGAAAGGCCCAAAGGGCTGCCTTGTTTCCAAAGGGGGAGAGAGGCCCCAAAGCATCTTGCTTCCACCTCTTGGGAAGCTAAGAAACAACTCGCTGTGCCCAGTGCTCTTATAGCCTAAGAGAACATCTCTTATCAAGGCCTGTGAAACGCACTTTCTAGGCAGGCCTGATCTGGAAGAAGTAGAACTTCTGCTCTGGTTGTGCTCCATTGCCCTAGAGCTGCCAGACCCAACGTGCTGCCTTGTTTCCAAAGGGGCAGAGAGGCCCCAAAGCGTCTTGCTTCCAGCTGTTTGGGAAACAAGGAAACAACTGGCTCTGCACCGTGCTCTCACAGCCTACCGGGAACGTCACATACAAAGGCCTCTGAAACGCAGTTCCTTGGCAGGCCTGATCTGGCTGAAGTAGGACTTCTGCTCTGGGTGTGCTCCATTGGCCTAGAGCTGAAAGGCCCAAAGGGATGCCTTGTTTGCAAAGGGGCAGAGAGGCCCCAAAGCATCTTGCTTCCAGCTCTTTGGGAAGCTAAGAAACAGCTGTCTCTGCCCAGTGCTCTGACAGAGTACCGGGAACATCTCTTACCAGAGCCTTTGAAACGCAGTTTCTTGGCAGGCCTTATCTGGCTGAGGTAGAACTTCTGCTCTGGGTGTGCTCCATTGGCCTAGAGCTGAAAGGCCCAAAGGTCGGCCTTGTTGGCAAAGGGGCAGGGAGCCCCCAAAGCATCTTGCTTCCAGCTCTTTGGGAAGCTAAGAAACAACTGGCTCTGCCCAGTGCTCTTACAGCCTAAGAGAAAATCTCTTACCAAGGCCTGTGAAACGCACTTTGTTGGTGGCCTGATCTAGCTGAAGTAGAACTGCTGCTCTGGGTGTGCTCCATTGGCCTAGAGCTGCCTGGCCCAAAGGGCCGCCTTGTTTGCAAAGGGGCAGAGAGGCCCCAAAGCATCTTGCTTCCAGCTCTTCGGGAAGCTAAGAAACATCTGGCGTTGCCCAGTGCTCTTACAGCCTACCGGGAACATCTCTTACCAAGGCCTGTGAAACGCAGTTTGTTGGTGGCCTGAACTGGCCGAAGTAGAACTTCTGCTCTGGGTGTGCTCCACTGGCCTAGAGCTACCTGGCGCAAAGGGCTGCCTTGATTCCAAAGTGAGAGAGTGGCACCAAAGCATCTTGCTCCCAGCTCTTCGGGAAGCTAAGAAACAGCTGGCTCTGCCCAGTGCTCTTACAGCCTAAGAGAACATCTCTTTGAAAGGCCTGTGAAACGCAGTTTCTTGGCAGGCCTGACCTGGCTGAAGTAGAACTTCTGTTCTGGTTGTGCTACATAGGCCTAGAGCTACCAGGACCTAAGGGCTGCCTTGTTTCCAAAGGGTGAGAGAGGCCCCAAAGCATCTTGCCTCCAGCACTTTGGGAAGCTAAAAAACAACTGGTTCTGCCCAGTGCTCTCACAGCCTACCGTGAACATCTCTTACCAAGGGCTGTGAAACGCAGTTTCTGGGCAGGACTGATCCGCCTGAAGTAGAACTTCTGCTGTGGGTGTGCTCCATTGGCCTAGAGCTGCCAGGCCCAAACGGCTGCCTTGTGTCCAAAGGGAGAGAGAGGCCCCAAAGCATCTTGCTTCCAGCTCTGTGGGAAGCTAAAGCAACTGGCTCTCCACAGTGCTCTCACAGCCTACCGGGAACATCTCTTACCAAGGCCTGTGAAACGCAGTTTCTTGGCAGGCCTGATCTGGCTGAAGTAGAACTCCAGCTCTGGGCGTGCTACTTTGGCCTAGAGCTGCCAGGCCCAAAGGGCCGCCTTGTTTCCAAAGGGGCTGAGAGTCCCCAAAGTATCTTGCTTCCAAATATTTGGGAAGCTAAGAAACAACTGGCTCTGCACAGTGCTCTCACAGCCTACCGGCAACCTGACAGAGAAAGGCCTGTGAGACGCAGTTTCTTGGAAGGCCTGATCTGGCTGAGGTAGAACTTCTGCTCTGGGTGTACTCCATTGGCCTAGGGCTGCCAGGCCCAAAGGGCTGCCTTTATTTCCAAAGTGTGAGAGAGGCCCCAAAGCATCTTGCTTCCTGCTCTCTGGGAAGCTAAAACAACTGGCTCTGCACAGTGCTCTCAAAGCCAACCGGGAACGTCACATACAAAGGCCTGTGAAACGCAGCTTCTTGACAGGCCTTATCTGGCTGAGGTAGAACTTGTGCTCTGGGTGTGCTGCTTTGGCCTAGAGCTGCCAGGCACAAAGGCTGCTTTGTTTCCAAAGGGGGAGAGACGCCCCAAATCATGTTGCTTCCAGCTGTTTTTGAAGCTAAGAAACAACTCGCTCTGCCAGGTACTCTTACAGCCTTCCGGGAACACCTCTTACGAAGGCCTGTGAAAAGCAGTTTCTTGGCAGGCCTGATCTGGCTGAGGTAGAACTTCTGCTCTGGGTGTGCTCCATTGCCCTAGAGCTGAAAGGCCCAAAGGGCTGCCTTGTTTCCAAAGGGGGAGAGAGGCCCCAAAGCATCTTGCTTCCACCTCTTGGGAAGCTAAGAAACAACTCGCTGTGCCCAGTGCTCTTATAGCCTAAGAGAACATCTCTTATCAAGGCCTGTGAAACGCACTTTCTAGGCAGGCCTGATCTGGAAGAAGTAGAACTTCTGCTCTGGTTGTGCTCCATTGCCCTAGAGCTGCCAGACCCAACGTGCTGCCTTGTTTCCAAAGGGGCAGAGAGGCCCCAAAGCGTCTTGCTTCCAGCTGTTTGGGAAACAAGGAAACAACTGGCTCTGCACCGTGCTCTCACAGCCTACCGGGAACGTCACATACAAAGGCCTCTGAAACGCAGTTCCTTGGCAGGCCTGATCTGGCTGAAGTAGGACTTCTGCTCTGGGTGTGCTCCATTGGCCTAGAGCTGAAAGGCCCAAAGGGATGCCTTGTTTGCAAAGGGGCAGAGAGGCCCCAAAGCATCTTGCTTCCAGCTCTTTGGGAAGCTAAGAAACAGCTGTCTCTGCCCAGTGCTCTGACAGAGTACCGGGAACATCTCTTACCAGAGCCTTTGAAACGCAGTTTCTTGGCAGGCCTTATCTGGCTGAGGTAGAACTTCTGCTCTGGGTGTGCTCCATTGGCCTAGAGCTGAAAGGCCCAAAGGTCGGCCTTGTTGGCAAAGGGGCAGGGAGCCCCCAAAGCATCTTGCTTCCAGCTCTTTGGGAAGCTAAGAAACAACTGGCTCTGCCCAGTGCTCTTACAGCCTAAGAGAAAATCTCTTACCAAGGCCTGTGAAACGCACTTTGTTGGTGGCCTGATCTAGCTGAAGTAGAACTTCTGCTCTGGGTGTGCTCCATTGGCCTAGAGCTGCCTGGCCCAAAGGGCCGCCTTGTTGGCAAAGGGGCAGAGAGGCCCCAAAGCATCTTGCTTCCAGCTCTTCGGGAAGCTAAGAAACATCTGGCGTTGCCCAGTGCTCTTACAGCCTACCGGGAACATCTCTTACCAAGGCCTGTGAAACGCAGTTTGTTGGTGGCCTGAACTGGCCGAAGTAGAACTTCTGCTCTGGGTGTGCTCCACTGGCCTAGAGCTACCTGGCGCAAAGGGCTGCCTTGATTCCAAAGTGAGAGAGTGGCACCAAAGCATCTTGCTCCCAGCTCTTCGGGAAGCTAAGAAACAGCTGGCTCTGCCCAGTGCTCTTACAGCCTAAGAGAACATCTCTTTGAAAGGCCTGTGAAACGCAGTTTCTTGGCAGGCCTGACCTGGCTGAAGTAGAACTTCTGTTCTGGTTGTGCTACATAGGCCTAGAGCTACCAGGACCTAAGGGCTGCCTTGTTTCCAAAGGGTGAGAGAGGCCCCAAAGCATCTTGCCTCCAGCACTTTGGGAAGCTAAAAAACAACTGGTTCTGCCCAGTGCTCTCACAGCCTACCGTGAACATCTCTTACCAAGGGCTGTGAAACGCAGTTTCTGGGCAGGACTGATCCGCCTGAAGTAGAACTTCTGCTGTGGGTGTGCTCCATTGGCCTAGAGCTGCCAGGCCCAAACGGCTGCCTTGTGTCCAAAGGGAGAGAGAGGCCCCAAAGCATCTTGCTTCCAGCTCTGTGGGAAGCTAAAGCAACTGGCTCTCCACAGTGCTCTCACAGCCTACCGGGAACATCTCTTACCAAGGCCTGTGAAACGCAGTTTCTTGGCAGGCCTGATCTGGCTGAAGTAGAACTCCAGCTCTGGGCGTGCTACTTTGGCCTAGAGCTGCCAGGCCCAAAGGGCCGCCTTGTTTCCAAAGGGGCTGAGAGTCCCCAAAGTATCTTGCTTCCAAATCTTTGGGAAGCTAAGAAACAACTGGCTCTGCACAGTGCTCTCACAGCCTACCGGCAACGTGACAGAGAAAGGCCTGTGAGACGCAGTTTCTTGGAAGGCCTGATCTGGCTGAGGTAGAACTTCTGCTCTGGGTGTACTCCATTGGCCTAGGGCTGCCAGGCCCAAAGGGCTGCCTTTATTTCCAAAGTGTGAGAGAGGCCCCAAAGCATCTTGCTTCCTGCTCTCTGGGAAGCTAAAACAACTGGCTCTGCACAGTGCTCTCAAAGCCAACCGGGAACGTCACATACAAAGGCCTGTGAAACGCAGCTTCTTGACAGGCCTTATCTGGCTGAGGTAGAACTTGTGCTCTGGGTGTGCTGCTTTGGCCTAGAGCTGCCAGGCACAAAGGCTGCTTTGTTTCCAAAGGGGGAGAGAGGCCCCAAATCATGTTGCTTCCAGCTGTTTTTGAAGCTAAGAAACAACTCGCTCTGCCAGGTACTCTTACAGCCTTCCGGGAACACCTCTTACGAAGGCCTGTGAAAAGCAGTTTCTTGGCAGGCCTGATCTGGCTGAGGTAGAACTTCTGCTCTGGGTGTGCTCCATTGCCCTAGAGCTGAAAGGCCCAAAGGGCTGCCTTGTTTCCAAAGGGGGAGAGAGGCCCCAAAGCATCTTGCTTCCACCTCTTGGGAAGCTAAGAAACAACTCGCTGTGCCCAGTGCTCTTATAGCCTAAGAGAACATCTCTTATCAAGGCCTGTGAAACGCACTTTCTAGGCAGGCCTGATCTGGAAGAAGTAGAACTTCTGCTCTGGTTGTGCTCCATTGCCCTAGAGCTGCCAGACCCAACGTGCTGCCTTGTTTCCAAAGGGGCAGAGAGGCCCCAAAGCGTCCTGCTTCCAGCTGTTTGGGAAACAAGGAAACAACTGGCTCTGCACCGTGCTCTCACAGCCTACCGGGAACGTCACATACAAAGGCCTCTGAAACGCAGTTCCTTGGCAGGCCTGATCTGGCTGAAGTAGGACTTCTGCTCTGGGTGTGCTCCATTGGCCTAGAGCTGAAAGGCCCAAAGGGATGCCTTGTTTGCAAAGGGGCAGAGAGGCCCCAAAGCATCTTGCTTCCAGCTCTTTGGGAAGCTAAGAAACAGCTGTCTCTGCCCAGTGCTCTGACAGAGTACCGGGAACATCTCTTACCAGAGCCTTTGAAACGCAGTTTCTTGGCAGGCCTTATCTGGCTGAGGTAGAACTTCTGCTCTGGGTGTGCTCCATTGGCCTAGAGCTGAAAGGCCCAAAGGTCGGCCTTGTTGGCAAAGGGGCAGGGAGCCCCCAAAGCATCTTGCTTCCAGCTCTTTGGGAAGCTAAGAAACAACTGGCTCTGCCCAGTGCTCTTACAGCCTAAGAGAAAATCTCTTACCAAGGCCTGTGAAACGCACTTTGTTGGTGGCCTGATCTAGCTGAAGTAGAACTGCTGCTCCGGGTGTGCTCCATTGGCCTAGAGCTGCCTGGCCCAAAGGGCCGCCTTGTTTGCAAAGGGGCAGAGAGGCCCCAAAGCATCTTGCTTCCAGCTCTTCGGGAAGCTAAGAAACATCTGGCGTTGCCCAGTGCTCTTACAGCCTACCGGGAACATCTCTTACCAAGGCCTGTGAAACGCAGTTTGTTGGTGGCCTGAACTGGCCGAAGTAGAACTTCTGCTCTGGGTGTGCTCCACTGGCCTAGAGCTACCTGCCCCAAAGGGCTGCCTTGATTCCAAAGTGAGAGAGTGGCACCTAAGCATCTTGCTCCCAGCTCTTCGGGAAGCTAAGAAACAGCTGGCTCTGCCCAGTGCTCTTACAGCCTAAGAGAACATCTCTTTGAAAGGCCTGTGAAACGCAGTTTCTTGGCAGGCCTGACCTGGCTGAAGTAGAACTTCTGTTCTGGTTGTGCTACATAGGCCTAGAGCTACCAGGACCTAAGGGCTGCCTTGTTTCCAAAGGGTGAGAGAGGCCCCAAAGCATCTTGCCTCCAGCACTTTGGGAAGCTAAAAAACAACTGGTTCTGCCCAGTGCTCTCACAGCCTACCGTGAACATCTCTTACCAAGGGCTGTGAAACGCAGTTTCTGGGCAGGACTGATCCGCCTGAAGTAGAACTTCTGCTGTGGGTGTGCTCCATTGGCCTAGAGCTGCCAGGCCCAAACGGCTGCCTTGTGTCCAAAGGGAGAGAGAGGCCCCAAAGCATCTTGCTTCCAGCTCTGTGGGAAGCTAAAGCAACTGGCTCTCCACAGTGCTCTCACAGCCTACCGGGAACATCTCTTACCAAGGCCTGTGAAACGCAGTTTCTTGGCAGGCCTGATCTGGCTGAAGTAGAACTCCTGCTCTGGGCGTGCTACTTTGGCCTAGAGCTGCCAGGCCCAAAGGGCCGCCTTGTTTCCAAAGGGGCAGAGAGGCCCCAAAGCATCTTGCTTCCAGCTCTTTGGGAAGCTAAGAAACAGCTGTCTCTGCCCAGTGCTCTGACAGAGTACCGGGAACATCTCTTACCAGAGCCTTTGAAACGCAGTTTCTTGGCAGGCCTTATCTGGCTGAGGTAGAACTTCTGCTCTGGGTGTGCTCCATTGGCCTAGAGCTGAAAGGCCCAAAGGTCGGCCTTGTTGGCAAAGGGGCAGGGAGCCCCCAAAGCATCTTGCTTCCAGCTCTTTGGGAAGCTAAGAAACAACTGGCTCTGCCCAGTGCTCTTACAGCCTAAGAGAAAATCTCTTACCAAGGCCTGTGAAACGCACTTTGTTGGTGGCCTGATCTAGCTGAAGTAGAACTGCTGCTCTGGGTGTGCTCCATTGGCCTAGAGCTGCCAGGCCCAAAGGGCCGCCTTGTTTGCAAAGGGGCAGAGAGGCCCCAAAGCATCTTGCTTCCAGCTCTTCGGGAAGCTAAGAAACATCTGGCGTTGCCCAGTGCTCTTACAGCCTACCGGGAACATCTCTTACCAAGGCCTGTGAAACGCAGTTTGTTGGTGGCCTGAACTGGCCGAAGTAGAACTTCTGCTCTGGGTGTGCTCCACTGGCCTAGAGCTACCTGGCGCAAAGGGCTGCCTTGATTCCAAAGTGAGAGAGTGGCACCAAAGCATCTTGCTCCCAGCTCTTCGGGAAGCTAAGAAACAGCTGGCTCTGCCCAGTGCTCTTACAGCCTAAGAGAACATCTCTTTGAAAGGCCTGTGAAACGCAGATTCTTGGCAGGCCTGACCTGGCTGAAGTAGAACTTCTGTTCTGGTTGTGCTACATAGGCCTAGAGCTACCAGGACCTAAGGGCTGCCTTGTTTCCAAAGGGTGAGAGAGGCCCCAAAGCATCTTGCCTCCAGCACTTTGGGAAGCTAAAAAACAACTGGTTCTGCCCAGTGCTCTCACAGCCTACCGTGAACATCTCTTACCAAGGGCTGTGAAACGCAGTTTCTGGGCAGGACTGATCCGCCTGAAGTAGAACTTCTGCTGTGGGTGTGCTCCATTGGCCTAGAGCTGCCAGGCCCAAACGGCTGCCTTGTGTCCAAAGGGAGAGAGAGGCCCCAAAGCATCTTGCTTCCAGCTCTGTGGGAAGCTAAAGCAACTGGCTCTCCACAGTGCTCTCACAGCCTACCGGGAACATCTCTTACCAAGGCCTGTGAAACGCAGTTTCTTGGCAGGCCTGATCTGGCTGAAGTAGAACTCCTGCTCTGGGCGTGCTACTTTGGCCTAGAGCTGCCAGGCCCAAAGGGCCGCCTTGTTTCCAAAGGGGCTGAGAGTCCCCAAAGTATCTTGCTTCCAAATCTTTGGGAAGCTAAGAAACAACTGGCTCTGCACAGTGCTCTCACAGCCTACCGGCAACGTGACAGAGAAAGGCCTGTGAGACGCAGTTTCTTGGAAGGCCTGATCTGGCTGAGGTAGAACTTCTGCTCTGGGTGTACTCCATTGGCCTAGGGCTGCCAGGCCCAAAGGGCTGCCTTTATTTCCAAAGTGTGAGAGAGGCCCCAAAGCATCTTGCTTCCTGCTCTCTGGGAAGCTAAAACAACTGGCTCTGCACAGTGCTCTCAAAGCCAACCGGGAACGTCACATACAAAGGCCTGTGAAACGCAGCTTCTTGACAGGCCTTATCTGGCTGAGGTAGAACTTGTGCTCTGGGTGTGCTGCTTTGGCCTAGAGCTGCCAGGCACAAAGGCTGCTTTGTTTCCAAAGGGGGAGAGAGGCCCCAAATCATGTTGCTTCCAGCTGTTTTTGAAGCTAAGAAACAACTCGCTCTGCCAGGTACTCTTACAGCCTTCCGGGAACACCTCTTACGAAGGCCTGTGAAAAGCAGTTTCTTGGCAGGCCTGATCTGGCTGAGGTAGAACTTCTGCTCTGGGTGTGCTCCATTGCCCTAGAGCTGAAAGGCCCAAAGGGCTGCCTTGTTTCCAAAGGGGGAGAGAGGCCCCAAAGCATCTTGCTTCCACCTCTTGGGAAGCTAAGAAACAACTCGCTGTGCCCAGTGCTCTTATAGCCTAAGAGAACATCTCTTATCAAGGCCTGTGAAACGCACTTTCTAGGCAGGCCTGATCTGGAAGAAGTAGAACTTCTGCTCTGGTTGTGCTCCATTGCCCTAGAGCTGCCAGACCCAACGTGCTGCCTTGTTTCCAAAGGGGCAGAGAGGCCCCAAAGCGTCCTGCTTCCAGCTGTTTGGGAAACAAGGAAACAACTGGCTCTGCACCGTGCTCTCACAGCCTACCGGGAACGTCACATACAAAGGCCTCTGAAACGCAGTTCCTTGGCAGGCCTGATCTGGCTGAAGTAGGACTTCTGCTCTGGGTGTGCTCCATTGGCCTAGAGCTGAAAGGCCCAAAGGGATGCCTTGTTTGCAAAGGGGCAGAGAGGCCCCAAAGCATCTTGCTTCCAGCTCTTTGGGAAGCTAAGAAACAGCTGTCTCTGCCCAGTGCTCTGACAGAGTACCGGGAACATCTCTTACCAGAGCCTTTGAAACGCAGTTTCTTGGCAGGCCTTATCTGGCTGAGGTAGAACTTCTGCTCTGGGTGTGCTCCATTGGCCTAGAGCTGAAAGGCCCAAAGGTCGGCCTTGTTGGCAAAGGGGCAGGGAGCCCCCAAAGCATCTTGCTTCCAGCTCTTTGGGAAGCTAAGAAACAACTGGCTCTGCCCAGTGCTCTTACAGCCTAAGAGAAAATCTCTTACCAAGGCCTGTGAAACGCACTTTGTTGGTGGCCTGATCTAGCTGAAGTAGAACTGCTGCTCTGGGTGTGCTCCATTGGCCTAGAGCTGCCAGGCCCAAAGGGCCGCCTTGTTTGCAAAGGGGCAGAGAGGCCCCAAAGCATCTTGCTTCCAGCTCTTCGGGAAGCTAAGAAACATCTGGCGTTGCCCAGTGCTCTTACAGCCTACCGGGAACATCTCTTACCAAGGCCTGTGAAACGCAGTTTGTTGGTGGCCTGAACTGGCCGAAGTAGAACTTCTGCTCTGGGTGTGCTCCACTGGCCTAGAGCTACCTGGCGCAAAGGGCTGCCTTGATTCCAAAGTGAGAGAGTGGCACCAAAGCATCTTGCTCCCAGCTCTTCAGGAAGCTAAGAAACAGCTGGCTCTGCCCAGTGCTCTTACAGCCTAAGAGAACATCTCTTCCAAAGGCCTGTGAAACGCAGTTTCTTGGCAGGCCTGACCTGGCTGAAGTAGAACTTCTGTTCTGGTTGTGCTACATAGGCCTAGAGCTACCAGGACCTAAGGGCTGCCTTGTTTCCAAAGGGTGAGAGAGGCCCCAAAGCATCTTGCCTCCAGCACTTTGGGAAGCTAAAAAACAACTGGTTCTGCCCAGTGCTCTCACAGCCTACCGTGAACATCTCTTACCAAGGGCTGTGAAATGCAGTTTCTGGGCAGGACTGATCCGCCTGAAGTAGAACTTCTGCTGTGGGTGTGCTCCATTGGCCTAGAGCTGCCAGGCCCAAACGGCTGCCTTGTGTCCAAAGGGAGAGAGAGGCCCCAAAGCATCTTGCTTCCAGCTCTGTGGGAAGCTAAAGCAACTGGCTCTCCACAGTGCTCTCACAGCCTACCGGGAACATCTCTTACCAAGGCCTGTGAAACGCAGTTTCTTGGCAGGCCTGATCTGGCTGAAGTAGAACTCCTGCTCTGGGCGTGCTACTTTGGCCTAGAGCTGCCAGGCCCAAAGGGCCGCCTTGTTTCCAAAGGGGCTGAGAGTCCCCAAAGTATCTTGCTTCCAAATCTTTGGGAAGCTAAGAAACAACTGGCTCTGCACAGTGCTCTCACAGCCTACCGGCAACCTGACAGAGAAAGGCCTGTGAGACGCAGTTTCTTGGAAGGCCTGATCTGGCTGAGGTAGAACTTCTGCTCTGGGTGTACTCCATTGGCCTAGGGCTGCCAGGCCCAAAGGGCTGCCTTTATTTCCAAAGTGTGAGAGAGGCCCCAAAGCATCTTGCTTCCTGCTCTCTGGGAAGCTAAAACAACTGGCTCTGCACAGTGCTCTCAAAGCCAACCGGGAACGTCACATACAAAGGCCTGTGAAACGCAGCTTCTTGACAGGCCTTATCTGGCTGAGGTAGAACTTGTGCTCTGGGTGTGCTGCTTTGGCCTAGAGCTGCCAGGCACAAAGGCTGCTTTGTTTCCAAAGGGGGAGAGACGCCCCAAATCATGTTGCTTCCAGCTGTTTTTGAAGCTAAGAAACAACTCGCTCTGCCAGGTACTCTTACAGCCTTCCGGGAACACCTCTTACGAAGGCCTGTGAAAAGCAGTTTCTTGGCAGGCCTGATCTGGCTGAGGTAGAACTTCTGCTCTGGGTGTGCTCCATTGCCCTAGAGCTGAAAGGCCCAAAGGGCTGCCTTGTTTCCAAAGGGGGAGAGAGGCCCCAAAGCATCTTGCTTCCACCTCTTGGGAAGCTAAGAAACAACTCGCTGTGCCCAGTGCTCTTATAGCCTAAGAGAACATCTCTTATCAAGGCCTGTGAAACGCACTTTCTAGGCAGGCCTGATCTGGAAGAAGTAGAACTTCTGCTCTGGTTGTGCTCCATTGCCCTAGAGCTGCCAGACCCAACGTGCTGCCTTGTTTCCAAAGGGGCAGAGAGGCCCCAAAGCGTCCTGCTTCCAGCTGTTTGGGAAACAAGGAAACAACTGGCTCTGCACCGTGCTCTCACAGCCTACCGGGAACGTCACATACAAAGGCCTCTGAAACGCAGTTCCTTGGCAGGCCTGATCTGGCTGAAGTAGGACTTCTGCTCTGGGTGTGCTCCATTGGCCTAGAGCTGAAAGGCCCAAAGGGATGCCTTGTTTGCAAAGGGGCAGAGAGGCCCCAAAGCATCTTGCTTCCAGCTCTTTGGGAAGCTAAGAAACAGCTGTCTCTGCCCAGTGCTCTGACAGAGTACCGGGAACATCTCTTACCAGAGCCTTTGAAACGCAGTTTCTTGGCAGGCCTTATCTGGCTGAGGTAGAACTTCTGCTCTGGGTGTGCTCCATTGGCCTAGAGCTGAAAGGCCCAAAGGTCGGCCTTGTTGGCAAAGGGGCAGGGAGCCCCCAAAGCATCTTGCTTCCAGCTCTTTGGGAAGCTAAGAAACAACTGGCTCTGCCCAGTGCTCTTACAGCCTAAGAGAAAATCTCTTACCAAGGCCTGTGAAACGCACTTTGTTGGTGGCCTGATCTAGCTGAAGTAGAACTGCTGCTCTGGGTGTGCTCCATTGGCCTAGAGCTGCCTGGCCCAAAGGGCCGCCTTGTTTGCAAAGGGGCAGAGAGGCCCCAAAGCATCTTGCTTCCAGCTCTTCGGGAAGCTAAGAAACATCTGGCGTTGCCCAGTGCTCTTACAGCCTACCGGGAACATCTCTTACCAAGGCCTGTGAAACGCAGTTTGTTGGTGGCCTGAACTGGCCGAAGTAGAACTTCTGCTCTGGGTGTGCTCCACTGGCCTAGAGCTACCTGGCGCAAAGGGCTGCCTTGATTCCAAAGTGAGAGAGTGGCACCAAAGCATCTTGCTCCCAGCTCTTCGGGAAGCTAAGAAACAGCTGGCTCTGCCCAGTGCTCTTACAGCCTAAGAGAACATCTCTTTGAAAGGCCTGTGAAACGCAGTTTCTTGGCAGGCCTGACCTGGCTGAAGTAGAACTTCTGTTCTGGTTGTGCTACATAGGCCTAGAGCTACCAGGACCTAAGGGCTGCCTTGTTTCCAAAGGGTGAGAGAGGCCCCAAAGCATCTTGCCTCCAGCACTTTGGGAAGCTAAAAAACAACTGGTTCTGCCCAGTGCTCTCACAGCCTACCGTGAACATCTCTTACCAAGGGCTGTGAAACGCAGTTTCTGGGCAGGACTGATCCGCCTGAAGTAGAACTTCTGCTGTGGGTGTGCTCCATTGGCCTAGAGCTGCCAGGCGCAAACGGCTGCCTTGTGTCCAAAGGGAGAGAGAGGCCCCAAAGCATCTTGCTTCCAGCTCTGTGGGAAGCTAAAGCAACTGGCTCTCCACAGTGCTCTCACAGCCTACCGGGAACATCTCTTACCAAGGCCTGTGAAACGCAGTTTCTTGGCAGGCCTGATCTGGCTGAAGTAGAACTCCTGCTCTGGGCGTGCTACTTTGGCCTAGAGCTGCCAGGCCCAAAGGGCCGCCTTGTTTCCAAAGGGGCTGAGAGTCCCCAAAGTATCTTGCTTCCAAATCTTTGGGAAGCTAAGAAACAACTGGCTCTGCACAGTGCTCTCACAGCCTACCGGCAACGTGACAGAGAAAGGCCTGTGAGACGCAGTTTCTTGGAAGGCCTGATCTGGCTGAGGTAGAACTTCTGCTCTGGGTGTACTCCATTGGCCTAGGGCTGCCAGGCCCAAAGGGCTGCCTTTATTTCCAAAGTGTGAGAGAGGCCCCAAAGCATCTTGCTTCCTGCTCTCTGGGAAGCTAAAACAACTGGCTCTGCACAGTGCTCTCAAAGCCAACCGGGAACGTCACATACAAAGGCCTGTGAAACGCAGCTTCTTGACAGGCCTTATCTGGCTGAGGTAGAACTTGTGCTCTGGGTGTGCTGCTTTGGCCTAGAGCTGCCAGGCACAAAGGCTGCTTTGTTTCCAAAGGGGGAGAGAGGCCCCAAATCATGTTGCTTCCAGCTGTTTTTGAAGCTAAGAAACAACTCGCTCTGCCAGGTACTCTTACAGCCTTCCGGGAACACCTCTTACGAAGGCCTGTGAAAAGCAGTTTCTTGGCAGGCCTGATCTGGCTGAGGTAGAACTTCTGCTCTGGGTGTGCTCCATTGCCCTAGAGCTGAAAGGCCCAAAGGGCTGCCTTGTTTCCAAAGGGGGAGAGAGGCCCCAAAGCATCTTGCTTCCACCTCTTGGGAAGCTAAGAAACAACTCGCTGTGCCCAGTGCTCTTATAGCCTAAGAGAACATCTCTTATCAAGGCCTGTGAAACGCACTTTCTAGGCAGGCCTGATCTGGAAGAAGTAGAACTTCTGCTCTGGTTGTGCTCCATTGCCCTAGAGCTGCCAGACCCAACGTGCTGCCTTGTTTCCAAAGGGGCAGAGAGGCCCCAAAGCGTCCTGCTTCCAGCTGTTTGGGAAACAAGGAAACAACTGGCTCTGCACCGTGCTCTCACAGCCTACCGGGAACGTCACATACAAAGGCCTCTGAAACGCAGTTCCTTGGCAGGCCTGATCTGGCTGAAGTAGGACTTCTGCTCTGGGTGTGCTCCATTGGCCTAGAGCTGAAAGGCCCAAAGGGATGCCTTGTTTGCAAAGGGGCAGAGAGGCCCCAAAGCATCTTGCTTCCAGCTCTTTGGGAAGCTAAGAAACAGCTGTCTCTGCCCAGTGCTCTGACAGAGTACCGGGAACATCTCTTACCAGAGCCTTTGAAACGCAGTTTCTTGGCAGGCCTTATCTGGCTGAGGTAGAACTTCTGCTCTGGGTGTGCTCCATTGGCCTAGAGCTGAAAGGCCCAAAGGTCGGCCTTGTTGGCAAAGGGGCAGGGAGCCCCCAAAGCATCTTGCTTCCAGCTCTTTGGGAAGCTAAGAAACAACTGGCTCTGCCCAGTGCTCTTACAGCCTAAGAGAAAATCTCTTACCAAGGCCTGTGAAACGCACTTTGTTGGTGGCCTGATCTAGCTGAAGTAGAACTTCTGCTCTGGGTGTGCTCCATTGGCCTAGAGCTGCCTGGCCCAAAGGGCCGCCTTGTTTGCAAAGGGGCAGAGAGGCCCCAAAGCATCTTGCTTCCAGCTCTTCGGGAAGCTAAGAAACATCTGGCGTTGCCCAGTGCTCTTACAGCCTACCGGGAACATCTCTTACCAAGGCCTGTGAAACGCAGTTTGTTGGTGGCCTGAACTGGCCGAAGTAGAACTTCTGCTCTGGGTGTGCTCCACTGGCCTAGAGCTACCTGGCGCAAAGGGCTGCCTTGATTCCAAAGTGAGAGAGTGGCACCAAAGCATCTTGCTCCCAGCTCTTCGGGAAGCTAAGAAACAGCTGGCTCTGCCCAGTGCTCTTACAGCCTAAGAGAACATCTCTTTGAAAGGCCTGTGAAACGCAGTTTCTTGGCAGGCCTGACCTGGCTGAAGTAGAACTTCTGTTCTGGTTGTGCTACATAGGCCTAGAGCTACCAGGACCTAAGGGCTGCCTTGTTTCCAAAGGGTGAGAGAGGCCCCAAAGCATCTTGCCTCCAGCACTTTGGGAAGCTAAAAAACAACTGGTTCTGCCCAGTGCTCTCACAGCCTACCGTGAACATCTCTTACCAAGGGCTGTGAAACGCAGTTTCTGGGCAGGACTGATCCGCCTGAAGTAGAACTTCTGCTGTGGGTGTGCTCCATTGGCCTAGAGCTGCCAGGCGCAAACGGCTGCCTTGTGTCCAAAGGGAGAGAGAGGCCCCAAAGCATCTTGCTTCCAGCTCTGTGGGAAGCTAAAGCAACTGGCTCTCCACAGTGCTCTCACAGCCTACCGGGAACATCTCTTACCAAGGCCTGTGAAACGCAGTTTCTTGGCAGGCCTGATCTGGCTGAAGTAGAACTCCTGCTCTGGGCGTGCTACTTTGGCCTAGAGCTGCCAGGCCCAAAGGGCCGCCTTGTTTCCAAAGGGGCTGAGAGTCCCCAAAGTATCTTGCTTCCAAATCTTTGGGAAGCTAAGAAACAACTGGCTCTGCACAGTGCTCTCACAGCCTACCGGCAACGTGACAGAGAAAGGCCTGTGAGACGCAGTTTCTTGGAAGGCCTGATCTGGCTGAGGTAGAACTTCTGCTCTGGGTGTACTCCATTGGCCTAGGGCTGCCAGGCCCAAAGGGCTGCCTTTATTTCCAAAGTGTGAGAGAGGCCCCAAAGCATCTTGCTTCCTGCTCTCTGGGAAGCTAAAACAACTGGCTCTGCACAGTGCTCTCAAAGCCAACCGGGAACGTCACATACAAAGGCCTGTGAAACGCAGCTTCTTGACAGGCCTTATCTGGCTGAGGTAGAACTTGTGCTCTGGGTGTGCTGCTTTGGCCTAGAGCTGCCAGGCACAAAGGCTGCTTTGTTTCCAAAGGGGGAGAGAGGCCCCAAATCATGTTGCTTCCAGCTGTTTTTGAAGCTAAGAAACAACTCGCTCTGCCAGGTACTCTTACAGCCTTCCGGGAACACCTCTTACGAAGGCCTGTGAAAAGCAGTTTCTTGGCAGGCCTGATCTGGCTGAGGTAGAACTTCTGCTCTGGGTGTGCTCCATTGCCCTAGAGCTGAAAGGCCCAAAGGGCTGCCTTGTTTCCAAAGGGGGAGAGAGGCCCCAAAGCATCTTGCTTCCACCTCTTGGGAAGCTAAGAAACAACTCGCTGTGCCCAGTGCTCTTATAGCCTAAGAGAACATCTCTTATCAAGGCCTGTGAAACGCACTTTCTAGGCAGGCCTGATCTGGAAGAAGTAGAACTTCTGCTCTGGTTGTGCTCCATTGCCCTAGAGCTGCCAGACCCAACGTGCTGCCTTGTTTCCAAAGGGGCAGAGAGGCCCCAAAGCGTCTTGCTTCCAGCTGTTTGGGAAACAAGGAAACAACTGGCTCTGCACCGTGCTCTCACAGCCTACCGGGAACGTCACATACAAAGGCCTCTGAAACGCAGTTCCTTGGCAGGCCTGATCTGGCTGAAGTAGGACTTCTGCTCTGGGTGTGCTCCATTGGCCTAGAGCTGAAAGGCCCAAAGGGATGCCTTGTTTGCAAAGGGGCAGAGAGGCCCCAAAGCATCTTGCTTCCAGCTCTTTGGGAAGCTAAGAAACAACTGTCTCTGCCCAGTGCTCTGACAGAGTACCGGGAACATCTCTTACCAGAGCCTTTGAAACGCAGTTTCTTGGCAGGCCTTATCTGGCTGAGGTAGAACTTCTGCTCTGGGTGTGCTCCATTGGCCTAGAGCTGAAAGGCCCAAAGGTCGGCCTTGTTGGCAAAGGGGCAGGGAGCCCCCAAAGCATCTTGCTTCCAGCTCTTTGGGAAGCTAAGAAACAACTGGCTCTGCCCAGTGCTCTTACAGCCTAAGAGAAAATCTCTTACCAAGGCCTGTGAAACGCACTTTGTTGGTGGCCTGATCTAGCTGAAGTAGAACTTCTGCTCTGGGTGTGCTCCATTGGCCTAGAGCTGCCTGGCCCAAAGGGCCGCCTTGTTTGCAAAGGGGCAGAGAGGCCCCAAAGCATCTTGCTTCCAGCTCTTCGGGAAGCTAAGAAACATCTGGCGTTGCCCAGTGCTCTTACAGCCTACCGGGAACATCTCTTACCAAGGCCTGTGAAACGCAGTTTGTTGGTGGCCTGAACTGGCCGAAGTAGAACTTCTGCTCTGGGTGTGCTCCACTGGCCTAGAGCTACCTGGCGCAAAGGGCTGCCTTGATTCCAAAGTGAGAGAGTGGCACCAAAGCATCTTGCTCCCAGCTCTTCGGGAAGCTAAGAAACAGCTGGCTCTGCCCAGTGCTCTTACAGCCTAAGAGAACATCTCTTTGAAAGGCCTGTGAAACGCAGTTTCTTGGCAGGCCTGACCTGGCTGAAGTAGAACTTCTGTTCTGGTTGTGCTACATAGGCCTAGAGCTACCAGGACCTAAGGGCTGCCTTGTTTCCAAAGGGTGAGAGAGGCCCCAAAGCATCTTGCCTCCAGCACTTTGGGAAGCTAAAAAACAACTGGTTCTGCCCAGTGCTCTCACAGCCTACCGTGAACATCTCTTACCAAGGGCTGTGAAACGCAGTTTCTGAGCAGGACTGATCCGCCTGAAGTAGAACTTCTGCTGTGGGTGTGCTCCATTGGCCTAGAGCTGCCAGGCGCAAACGGCTGCCTTGTGTCCAAAGGGAGAGAGAGGCCCCAAAGCATCTTGCTTCCAGCTCTGTGGGAAGCTAAAGCAACTGGCTCTCCACAGTGCTCTCACAGCCTACCGGGAACATCTCTTACCAAGGCCTGTGAAACGCAGTTTCTTGGCAGGCCTGATCTGGCTGAAGTAGAACTCCTGCTCTGGGCGTGCTACTTTGGCCTAGAGCTGCCAGGCCCAAAGGGCCGCCTTGTTTCCAAAGGGGCTGAGAGTCCCCAAAGTATCTTGCTTCCAAATCTTTGGGAAGCTAAGAAACAACTGGCTCTGCACAGTGCTCTCACAGCCTACCGGCAACGTGACAGAGAAAGGCCTGTGAGACGCAGTTTCTTGGAAGGCCTGATCTGGCTGAGGTAGAACTTCTGCTCTGGGTGTACTCCATTGGCCTAGGGCTGCCAGGCCCAAAGGGCTGCCTTTATTTCCAAAGTGTGAGAGAGGCCCCAAAGCATCTTGCTTCCTGCTCTCTGGGAAGCTAAAACAACTGGCTCTGCACAGTGCTCTCAAAGCCAACCGGGAACGTCACATACAAAGGCCTGTGAAACGCAGCTTCTTGACAGGCCTTATCTGGCTGAGGTAGAACTTGTGCTCTGGGTGTGCTGCTTTGGCCTAGAGCTGCCAGGCACAAAGGCTGCTTTGTTTCCAAAGGGGGAGAGAGGCCCCAAATCATGTTGCTTCCAGCTGTTTTTGAAGCTAAGAAACAACTCGCTCTGCCAGGTACTCTTACAGCCTTCCGGGAACACCTCTTACGAAGGCCTGTGAAAAGCAGTTTCTTGGCAGGCCTGATCTGGCTGAGGTAGAACTTCTGCTCTGGGTGTGCTCCATTGCCCTAGAGCTGAAAGGCCCAAAGGGCTGCCTTGTTTCCAAAGGGGGAGAGAGGCCCCAAAGCATCTTGCTTCCACCTCTTGGGAAGCTAAGAAACAACTCGCTGTGCCCAGTGCTCTTATAGCCTAAGAGAACATCTCTTATCAAGGCCTGTGAAACGCACTTTCTAGGCAGGCCTGATCTGGAAGAAGTAGAACTTCTGCTCTGGTTGTGCTCCATTGCCCTAGAGCTGCCAGACCCAACGTGCTGCCTTGTTTCCAAAGGGGCAGAGAGGCCCCAAAGCGTCTTGCTTCCAGCTGTTTGGGAAACAAGGAAACAACTGGCTCTGCACCGTGCTCTCACAGCCTACCGGGAACGTCACATACAAAGGCCTCTGAAACGCAGTTCCTTGGCAGGCCTGATCTGGCTGAAGTAGGACTTCTGCTCTGGGTGTGCTCCATTGGCCTAGAGCTGAAAGGCCCAAAGGGATGCCTTGTTTGCAAAGGGGCAGAGAGGCCCCAAAGCATCTTGCTTCCAGCTCTTTGGGAAGCTAAGAAACAGCTGTCTCTGCCCAGTGCTCTGACAGAGTACCGGGAACATCTCTTACCAGAGCCTTTGAAACGCAGTTTCTTGGCAGGCCTTATCTGGCTGAGGTAGAACTTCTGCTCTGGGTGTGCTCCATTGGCCTAGAGCTGAAAGGCCCAAAGGTCGGCCTTGTTGGCAAAGGGGCAGGGAGCCCCCAAAGCATCTTGCTTCCAGCTCTTTGGGAAGCTAAGAAACAACTGGCTCTGCCCAGTGCTCTTACAGCCTAAGAGAAAATCTCTTACCAAGGCCTGTGAAACGCACTTTGTTGGTGGCCTGATCTAGCTGAAGTAGAACTTCTGCTCTGGGTGTGCTCCATTGGCCTAGAGCTGCCTGGCCCAAAGGGCCGCCTTGTTTGCAAAGGGGCAGAGAGGCCCCAAAGCATCTTGCTTCCAGCTCTTCGGGAAGCTAAGAAACATCTGGCATTGCCCAGTGCTCTTACAGCCTACCGGGAACATCTCTTACCAAGGCCTGTGAAACGCAGTTTGTTGGTGGCCTGAACTGGCCGAAGTAGAACTTCTGCTCTGGGTGTGCTCCACTGGCCTAGAGCTACCTGGCGCAAAGGGCTGCCTTGATTCCAAAGTGAGAGAGTGGCACCAAAGCATCTTGCTCCCAGCTCTTCGGGAAGCTAAGAAACAGCTGGCTCTGCCCAGTGCTCTTACAGCCTAAGAGAACATCTCTTTGAAAGGCCTGTGAAACGCAGTTTCTTGGCAGGCCTGACCTGGCTGAAGTAGAACTTCTGTTCTGGTTGTGCTACATAGGCCTAGAGCTACCAGGACCTAAGGGCTGCCTTGTTTCCAAAGGGTGAGAGAGGCCCCAAAGCATCTTGCCTCCAGCACTTTGGGAAGCTAAAAAACAACTGGTTCTGCCCAGTGCTCTCACAGCCTACCGTGAACATCTCTTACCAAGGGCTGTGAAACGCAGTTTCTGGGCAGGACTGATCCGCCTGAAGTAGAACTTCTGCTGTGGGTGTGCTCCATTGGCCTAGAGCTGCCAGGCGCAAACGGCTGCCTTGTGTCCAAAGGGAGAGAGAGGCCCCAAAGCATCTTGCTTCCAGCTCTGTGGGAAGCTAAAGCAACTGGCTCTCCACAGTGCTCTCACAGCCTACCGGGAACATCTCTTACCAAGGCCTGTGAAACGCAGTTTCTTGGCAGGCCTGATCTGGCTGAAGTAGAACTCCTGCTCTGGGCGTGCTACTTTGGCCTAGAACTGCCAGGCCCAAAGGGCCGCCTTGTTTCCAAAGGGGCTGAGAGTCCCCAAAGTATCTTGCTTCCAAATCTTTGGGAAGCTAAGAAACAACTGGCTCTGCACAGTGCTCTCACAGCCTACCGGCAACGTGACAGAGAAAGGCCTGTGAGACGCAGTTTCTTGGAAGGCCTGATCTGGCTGAGGTAGAACTTCTGCTCTGGGTGTACTCCATTGGCCTAGGGCTGCCAGGCCCAAAGGGCTGCCTTTATTTCCAAAGTGTGAGAGAGGCCCCAAAGCATCTTGCTTCCTGCTCTCTGGGAAGCTAAAACAACTGGCTCTGCACAGTGCTCTCAAAGCCAACCGGGAACGTCACATACAAAGGCCTGTGAAACGCAGCTTCTTGACAGGCCTTATCTGGCTGAGGTAGAACTTGTGCTCTGGGTGTGCTACTTTGGCCTAGAGCTGCCAGGCACAAAGGCTGCTTTGTTTCCAAAGGGGGAGAGAGGCCCCAAATCATGTTGCTTCCAGCTGTTTTTGAAGCTAAGAAACAACTCGCTCTGCCAGGTACTCTTACAGCCTTCCGGGAACACCTCTTACGAAGGCCTGTGAAAAGCAGTTTCTTGGCAGGCCTGATCTGGCTGAGGTAGAACTTCTGCTCTGGGTGTGCTCCATTGCCCTAGAGCTGAAAGGCCCAAAGGGCTGCCTTGTTTCCAAAGGGGGAGAGAGGCCCCAAAGCATCTTGCTTCCACCTCTTGGGAAGCTAAGAAACAACTCGCTGTGCCCAGTGCTCTTATAGCCTAAGAGAACATCTCTTATCAAGGCCTGTGAAACGCACTTTCTAGGCAGGCCTGATCTGGAAGAAGTAGAACTTCTGCTCTGGTTGTGCTCCATTGCCCTAGAGCTGCCAGACCCAACGTGCTGCCTTGTTTCCAAAGGGGCAGAGAGGCCCCAAAGCGTCTTGCTTCCAGCTGTTTGGGAAACAAGGAAACAACTGGCTCTGCACCGTGCTCTCACAGCCTACCGGGAACGTCACATACAAAGGCCTCTGAAACGCAGTTCCTTGGCAGGCCTGATCTGGCTGAAGTAGGACTTCTGCTCTGGGTGTGCTCCATTGGCCTAGAGCTGAAAGGCCCAAAGGGATGCCTTGTTTGCAAAGGGGCAGAGAGGCCCCAAAGCATCTTGCTTCCAGCTCTTTGGGAAGCTAAGAAACAACTGTCTCTGCCCAGTGCTCTGACAGAGTACCGGGAACATCTGTTACCAGAGCCTGTGAAACGCAGTTTCTTGGCAGGCCTTATCTGGCTGAGGTAGAACTTCTGCTCTGGGTGTGCTCCATTGGCCTAGAGCTGAAAGGCCCAAAGGTCGGCCTTGTTGGCAAAGGGGCAGGGAGCCCCCAAAGCATCTTGCTTCCAGCTCTTCGGGAAGCTAAGAAACATCTGGCGTTGCCCAGTGCTCTTACAGCCTACCGGGAACATCTCTTACCAAGGCCTGTGAAACGCAGTTTGTTGGTGGCCTGAACTGGCCGAAGTAGAACTTCTGCTCTGGGTGTGCTCCACTGGCCTAGAGCTACCTGGCGCAAAGGGCTGCCTTGATTCCAAAGTGAGAGAGTGGCACCAAAGCATCTTGCTCCCAGCTCTTCGGGAAGCTAAGAAACAGCTGGCTCTGCCCAGTGCTCTTACAGCCTAAGAGAACATCTCTTCCAAAGGCCTGTGAAACGCAGTTTCTTGGCAGGCCTGACCTGGCTGAAGTAGAACTTCTGTTCTGGTTGTGCTACATAGGCCTAGAGCTACCAGGACCTAAGGGCTGCCTTGTTTCCAAAGGGTGAGAGAGGCCCCAAAGCATCTTGCCTCCAGCACTTTGGGAAGCTAAAAAACAACTGGTTCTGCCCAGTGCTCTCACAGCCTACCGTGAACATCTCTTACCAAGGGCTGTGAAACGCAGTTTCTGGGCAGGACTGATCCGCCTGAAGTAGAACTTCTGCTGTGGGTGTGCTCCATTGGCCTAGAGCTGCCAGGCGCAAACGGCTGCCTTGTGTCCAAAGGGAGAGAGAGGCCCCAAAGCATCTTGCTTCCAGCTCTGTGGGAAGCTAAAGCAACTGGCTCTCCACAGTGCTCTCACAGCCTACCGGGAACATCTCTTACCAAGGCCTGTGAAACGCAGTTTCTTGGCAGGCCTGATCTGGCTGAAGTAGAACTCCTGCTCTGGGCGTGCTACTTTGGCCTAGAGCTGCCAGGCCCAAAGGGCCGCCTTGTTTCCAAAGGGGCTGAGAGTCCCCAAAGTATCTTGCTTCCAAATCTTTGGGAAGCTAAGAAACAACTGGCTCTGCACAGTGCTCTCACAGCCTACCGGCAACGTGACAGAGAAAGGCCTGTGAGACGCAGTTTCTTGGAAGGCCTGATCTGGCTGAGGTAGAACTTCTGCTCTGGGTGTACTCCATTGGCCTAGGGCTGCCAGGCCCAAAGGGCTGCCTTTATTTCCAAAGTGTGAGAGAGGCCCCAAAGCATCTTGCTTCCTGCTCTCTGGGAAGCTAAAACAACTGGCTCTGCACAGTGCTCTCAAAGCCAACCGGGAACGTCACATACAAAGGCCTGTGAAACGCAGCTTCTTGACAGGCCTTAACTGGCTGAGGTAGAACTTGTGCTCTGGGTGTGCTACTTTGGCCTAGAGCTGCCAGGCACAAAGGCTGCTTTGTTTCCAAAGGGGGAGAGAGGCCCCAAATCATGTTGCTTCCAGCTGTTTTTGAAGCTAAGAAACAACTCGCTCTGCCAGGTACTCTTACAGCCTTCCGGGAACACCTCTTACGAAGGCCTGTGAAAAGCAGTTTCTTGGCAGGCCTGATCTGGCTGAGGTAGAACTTCTGCTCTGGGTGTGCTCCATTGCCCTAGAGCTGAAAGGCCCAAAGGGCTGCCTTGTTTCCAAAGGGGGAGAGAGGCCCCAAAGCATCTTGCTTCCACCTCTTGGGAAGCTAAGAAACAACTCGCTGTGCCCAGTGCTCTTATAGCCTAAGAGAACATCTCTTATCAAGGCCTGTGAAACGCACTTTCTAGGCAGGCCTGATCTGGAAGAAGTAGAACTTCTGCTCTGGTTGTGCTCCATTGCCCTAGAGCTGCCAGACCCAACGTGCTGCCTTGTTTCCAAAGGGGCAGAGAGGCCCCAAAGCGTCTTGCTTCCAGCTGTTTGGGAAACAAGGAAACAACTGGCTCTGCACCGTGCTCTCACAGCCTACCGGGAACGTCACATACAAAGGCCTCTGAAACGCAGTTCCTTGGCAGGCCTGATCTGGCTGAAGTAGGACTTCTGCTCTGGGTGTGCTCCATTGGCCTAGAGCTGAAAGGCCCAAAGGGATGCCTTGTTTGCAAAGGGGCAGAGAGGCCCCAAAGCATCTTGCTTCCAGCTCTTTGGGAAGCTAAGAAACAGCTGTCTCTGCCCAGTGCTCTGACAGAGTACCGGGAACATCTCTTACCAGAGCCTTTGAAACGCAGTTTCTTGGCAGGCCTTATCTGGCTGAGGTAGAACTTCTGCTCTGGGTGTGCTCCATTGGCCTAGAGCTGAAAGGCCCAAAGGTCGGCCTTGTTGGCAAAGGGGCAGGGAGCCCCCAAAGCATCTTGCTTCCAGCTCTTTGGGAAGCTAAGAAACAACTGGCTCTGCCCAGTGCTCTTACAGCCTAAGAGAAAATCTCTTACCAAGGCCTGTGAAACGCACTTTGTTGGTGGCCTGATCTAGCTGAAGTAGAACTTCTGCTCTGGGTGTGCTCCATTGGCCTAGAGCTGCCTGGCCCAAAGGGCCGCCTTGTTTGCAAAGGGGCAGAGAGGCCCCAAAGCATCTTGCTTCCAGCTCTTCGGGAAGCTAAGAAACATCTGGCGTTGCCCAGTGCTCTTACAGCCTACCGGGAACATCTCTTACCAAGGCCTGTGAAACGCAGTTTGTTGGTGGCCTGAACTGGCCGAAGTAGAACTTCTGCTCTGGGTGTGCTCCACTGGCCTAGAGCTACCTGGCGCAAAGGGCTGCCTTGATTCCAAAGTGAGAGAGTGGCACCAAAGCATCTTGCTCCCAGCTCTTCGGGAAGCTAAGAAACAGCTGGCTCTGCCCAGTGCTCTTACAGCCTAAGAGAACATCTCTTCCAAAGGCCTGTGAAACGCAGTTTCTTGGCAGGCCTGACCTGGCTGAAGTAGAACTTCTGTTCTGGTTGTGCTACATAGGCCTAGAGCTACCAGGACCTAAGGGCTGCCTTGTTTCCAAAGGGTGAGAGAGGCCCCAAAGCATCTTGCCTCCAGCACTTTGGGAAGCTAAAAAACAACTGGTTCTGCCCAGTGCTCTCACAGCCTACCGTGAACATCTCTTACCAAGGGCTGTGAAACGCAGTTTCTGGGCAGGACTGATCCGCCTGAAGTAGAACTTCTGCTGTGGGTGTGCTCCATTGGCCTAGAGCTGCCAGGCGCAAACGGCTGCCTTGTGTCCAAAGGGAGAGAGAGGCCCCAAAGCATCTTGCTTCCAGCTCTGTGGGAAGCTAAAGCAACTGGCTCTCCACAGTGCTCTCACAGCCTACCGGGAACATCTCTTACCAAGGCCTGTGAAACGCAGTTTCTTGGCAGGCCTGATCTGGCTGAAGTAGAACTCCTGCTCTGGGCGTGCTACTTTGGCCTAGAGCTGCCAGGCCCAAAGGGCCGCCTTGTTTCCAAAGGGGCTGAGAGTCCCCAAAGTATCTTGCTTCCAAATCTTTGGGAAGCTAAGAAACAACTGGCTCTGCACAGTGCTCTCACAGCCTACCGGCAACGTGACAGAGAAAGGCCTGTGAGACGCAGTTTCTTGGAAGGCCTGATCTGGCTGAGGTAGAACTTCTGCTCTGGGTGTACTCCATTGGCCTAGGGCTGCCAGGCCCAAAGGGCTGCCTTTATTTCCAAAGTGTGAGAGAGGCCCCAAAGCATCTTGCTTCCTGCTCTCTGGGAAGCTAAAACAACTGGCTCTGCACAGTGCTCTCAAAGCCAACCGGGAACGTCACATACAAAGGCCTGTGAAACGCAGCTTCTTGACAGGCCTTATCTGGCTGAGGTAGAACTTGTGCTCTGGGTGTGCTACTTTGGCCTAGAGCTGCCAGGCACAAAGGCTGCTTTGTTTCCAAAGGGGGAGAGAGGCCCCAAATCATGTTGCTTCCAGCTGTTTTTGAAGCTAAGAAACAACTCGCTCTGCCAGGTACTCTTACAGCCTTCCGGGAACACCTCTTACGAAGGCCTGTGAAAAGCAGTTTCTTGGCAGGCCTGATCTGGCTGAGGTAGAACTTCTGCTCTGGGTGTGCTCCATTGCCCTAGAGCTGAAAGGCCCAAAGGGCTGCCTTGTTTCCAAAGGGGGAGAGAGGCCCCAAAGCATCTTGCTTCCACCTCTTGGGAAGCTAAGAAACAACTGGCTGTGCCCAGTGCTCTTATAGCCTAAGAGAACATCTCTTATCAAGGCCTGTGAAACGCACTTTCTAGGCAGGCCTGATCTGGAAGAAGTAGAACTTCTGCTCTGGTTGTGCTCCATTGCCCTAGAGCTGCCAGACCCAACGTGCTGCCTTGTTTCCAAAGGGGCAGAGAGGCCCCAAAGCGTCTTGCTTCCAGCTGTTTGGGAAACAAGGAAACAACTGGCTCTGCACCGTGCTCTCACAGCCTACCGGGAACGTCACATACAAAGGCCTCTGAAACGCAGTTCCTTGGCAGGCCTGATCTGGCTGAAGTAGGACTTCTGCTCTGGGTGTGCTCCATTGGCCTAGAGCTGAAAGGCCCAAAGGGATGCCTTGTTTGCAAAGGGGCAGAGAGGCCCCAAAGCATCTTGCTTCCAGCTCTTTGGGAAGCTAAGAAACAACTGTCTCTGCCCAGTGCTCTGACAGAGTACCGGGAACATCTCTTACCAGAGCCTTTGAAACGCAGTTTCTTGGCAGGCCTTATCTGGCTGAGGTAGAACTTCTGCTCTGGGTGTGCTCCATTGGCCTAGAGCTGAAAGGCCCAAAGGTCGGCCTTGTTGGCAAAGGGGCAGGGAGCCCCCAAAGCATCTTGCTTCCAGCTCTTTGGGAAGCTAAGAAACAACTGGCTCTGCCCAGTGCTCTTACAGCCTAAGAGAAAATCTCTTACCAAGGCCTGTGAAACGCACTTTGTTGGTGGCCTGATCTAGCTGAAGTAGAACTTCTGCTCTGGGTGTGCTCCATTGGCCTAGAGCTGCCTGGCCCAAAGGGCCGCCTTGTTTGCAAAGGGGCAGAGAGGCCCCAAAGCATCTTGCTTCCAGCTCTTCGGGAAGCTAAGAAACATCTGGCGTTGCCCAGTGCTATTACAGCCTACCGGGAACATCTCTTACCAAGGCCTGTGAAACGCAGTTTGTTGGTGGCCTGAACTGGCCGAAGTAGAACTTCTGCTCTGGGTGTGCTCCACTGGCCTAGAGCTACCTGGCACAAAGGGCTGCCTTGATTCCAAAGTGAGAGAGTGGCACCAAAGCATCTTGCTCCCAGCTCTTCGGGAAGCTAAGAAACAGCTGGCTCTGCCCAGTGCTCTTACAGCCTAAGAGAACATCTCTTTGAAAGGCCTGTGAAACGCAGTTTCTTGGCAGGCCTGACCTGGCTGAAGTAGAACTTCTGTTCTGGTTGTGCTACATAGGCCTAGAGCTACCAGGACCTAAGAGCTGCCTTGTTTCCAAAGGGTGAGAGAGGCCCCAAAGCATCTTGCTTCCTGCTCTCTGGGAAGCTAAAACAACTGGCTCTGCACAGTGCTCTCAAAGCCAACCGGGAACGTCACATACAAAGGCCTGTGAAACGCAGCTTCTTGACAGGCCTTATCTGGCTGAGGTAGAACTTGTGCTCTGGGTGTGCTACTTTGGCCTAGAGCTGCAAGGCACAAAGGCTGCTTTGTTTCCAAAGGGGGAGAGAGGCCCCAAATCATGTTGCTTCCAGCTGTTTTTGAAGCTAAGAAACAACTCGCTCTGCCAGGTACTCTTACAGCCTTCCGGGAACACCTCTTACGAAGGCCTGTGAAAAGCAGTTTCTTGGCAGGCCTGATCTGGCTGAGGTAGAACTTCTGCTCTGGGTGTGCTCCATTGCCCTAGAGCTGAAAGGCCCAAAGGGCTGCCTTGTTTCCAAAGGGGGAGAGAGGCCCCAAAGCATCTTGCTTCCACCTCTTGGGAAGCTAAGAAACAACTCGCTGTGCCCAGTGCTCTTATAGCCTAAGAGAACATCTCTTATCAAGGCCTGTGAAACGCACTTTCTAGGCAGGCCTGATCTGGAAGAAGTAGAACTTCTGCTCTGGTTGTGCTCCATTGCCCTAGAGCTGCCAGACCCAACGTGCTGCCTTGTTTCCAAAGGGGCAGAGAGGCCCCAAAGCGTCTTGCTTCCAGCTGTTTGGGAAACAAGGAAACAACTGGCTCTGCACCGTGCTCTCACAGCCTACCGGGAACGTCACATACAAAGGCCTCTGAAACGCAGTTCCTTGGCAGGCCTGATCTGGCTGAAGTAGGACTTCTGCTCTGGGTGTGCTCCATTGGCCTAGAGCTGAAAGGCCCAAAGGGATGCCTTGTTTGCAAAGGGGAAGAGAGGCCCCAAAGCATCTTGCTTCCAGCTCTTTGGGAAGCTAAGAAACAACTGTCTCTGCCCAGTGCTCTGACAGAGTACCGGGAACATCTCTTACCAGAGCCTTTGAAACGCAGTTTCTTGGCAGGCCTTATCTGGCTGAGGTAGAACTTCTGCTCTGGGTGTGCTCCATTGGCCTAGAGCTGAAAGGCCCAAAGGTCGGCCTTGTTGGCAAAGGGGCAGGGAGCCCCCAAAGCATCTTGCTTCCAGCTCTTCGGGAAGCTAAGAAACATCTGGCGTTGCCCAGTGCTCTTACAGCCTACCGGGAACATCTCTTACCAAGGCCTGTGAAACGCAGTTTGTTGGTGGCCTGAACTGGCCGAAGTAGAACTTCTGCTCTGGGTGTGCTCCACTGGCCTAGAGCTACCTGGCGCAAAGGGCTGCCTTGATTCCAAAGTGAGAGAGTGGCACCAAAGCATCTTGCTCCCAGCTCTTCGGGAAGCTAAGAAACAGCTGGCTCTGCCCAGTGCTCTTACAGCCTAAGAGAACATCTCTTTGAAAGGCCTGTGAAACGCAGTTTCTTGGCAGGCCTGACCTGGCTGAAGTAGAACTTCTGTTCTGGTTGTGCTACATAGGCCTAGAGCTACCAGGACCTAAGAGCTGCCTTGTTTCCAAAGGGTGAGAGAGGCCCCAAAGCATCTTGCCTCCAGCACTTTGGGAAGCTAAAAAACAACTGGTTCTGCCCAGTGCTCTCACAGCCTACCGTGAACATCTCTTACCAAGGGCTGTGAAACGCAGTTTCTGGGCAGGACTGATCCGCCTGAAGTAGAACTTCTGCTGTGGGTGTGCTCCATTGGCCTAGGGCTGCCAGGCGCAAACGGCTGCCTTGTGTCCAAAGGGAGAGAGAGGCCCCAAAGCATCTTGCTTCCAGCTCTGTGGGAAGCTAAAGCAACTGGCTCTCCACAGTGCTCTCACAGCCTACCGGGAACATCTCTTCCCAAGGCCTGTGAAACGCAGTTTCTTGGCAGGCCTGATCTGGCTGAAGTAGAACTCCTGCTCTGGGCGTGCTACTTTGGCCTAGAGCTGCCAGGCCCAAAGGGCCGCCTTGTTTCCAAAGGGGCTGAGAGTCCCCAAAGTATCTTGCTTCCAAATCTTTGGGAAGCTAAGAAACAACTGGCTCTGCACAGTGCTCTCACAGCCTACCGGCAACGTGACAGAGAAAGGCCTGTGAGACGCAGTTTCTTGGAAGGCCTGATCTGGCTGAGGTAGAACTTCTGCTCTGGGTGTACTCCATTGGCCTAGGGCTGCCAGGCCCAAAGGGCTGCCTTTATTTCCAAAGTGTGAGAGAGGCCCCAAAGCATCTTGCTTCCTGCTCTCTGGGAAGCTAAAACAACTGGCTCTGCACAGTGCTCTCAAAGCCAACCGGGAACGTCACATACAAAGGCCTGTGAAACGCAGCTTCTTGACAGGCCTTATCTGGCTGAGGTAGAACTTGTGCTCTGGGTGTGCTACTTTGGCCTAGAGCTGCCAGGCACAAAGGCTGCTTTGTTTCCAAAGGGGGAGAGAGGCCCCAAATCATGTTGCTTCCAGCTGTTTTTGAAGCTAAGAAACAACTCGCTCTGCCAGGTACTCTTACAGCCTTCCGGGAACACCTCTTACGAAGGCCTGTGAAAAGCAGTTTCTTGGCAGGCCTGATCTGGCTGAGGTAGAACTTCTGCTCTGGGTGTGCTCCATTGCCCTAGAGCTGAAAGGCCCAAAGGGCTGCCTTGTTTCCAAAGGGGGAGAGAGGCCCCAAAGCATCTTGCTTCCACCTCTTGGGAAGCTAAGAAACAACTCGCTGTGCCCAGTGCTCTTATAGCCTAAGAGAACATCTCTTATCAAGGCCTGTGAAACGCACTTTCTAGGCAGGCCTGATCTGGAAGAAGTAGAACTTCTGCTCTGGTTGTGCTCCATTGCCCTAGAGCTGCCAGACCCAACGTGCTGCCTTGTTTCCAAAGGGGCAGAGAGGCCCCAAAGCGTCTTGCTTCCAGCTGTTTGGGAAACAAGGAAACAACTGGCTCTGCACCGTGCTCTCACAGCCTACCGGGAACGTCACATACAAAGGCCTCTGAAACGCAGTTCCTTGGCAGGCCTGATCTGGCTGAAGTAGGACTTCTGCTCTGGGTGTGCTCCATTGCCTAGAGCTGAAAGGCCCAAAGGGATGCCTTGTTTGCAAAGGGGCAGAGAGGCCCCAAAGCATCTTGCTTCCAGCTCTTTGGGAAGCTAAGAAACAACTGTCTCTGCCCAGTGCTCTGACAGAGTACCGGGAACATCTCTTACCAGAGCCTTTGAAACGCAGTTTCTTGGCAGGCCTTATCTGGCTGAGGTAGAACTTCTGCTCTGGGTGTGCTCCATTGGCCTAGAGCTGAAAGGCCCAAAGGTCGGCCTTGTTGGCAAAGGGGCAGGGAGCCCCCAAAGCATCTTGCTTCCAGCTCTTCGGGAAGCTAAGAAACATCTGGCGTTGCCCAGTGCTCTTACAGCCTACCGGGAACATCTCTTACCAAGGCCTGTGAAACGCAGTTTGTTGGTGGCCTGAACTGGCCGAAGTAGAACTTCTGCTCTGGGTGTGCTCCACTGGCCTAGAGCTACCTGGCACAAAGGGCTGCCTTGATTCCAAAGTGAGAGAGTGGCACCAAAGCATCTTGCTCCCAGCTCTTCGGGAAGCTAAGAAACAGCTGGCTCTGCCCAGTGCTCTTACAGCCTAAGAGAACATCTCTTTGAAAGGCCTGTGAAACGCAGTTTCTTGGCAGGCCTGACCTGGCTGAAGTTGAACTTCTGTTCTGGTTGTGCTACATAGGCCTAGAGCTACCAGGACCTAAGGGCTGCCTTGTTTCCAAAGGGTGAGAGAGGCCCCAAAGCATCTTGCCTCCAGCACTTTGGGAAGCTAAAAAACAACTGGTTCTGCCCAGTGCTCTCACAGCCTACCGTGAACATCTCTTACCAAGGGCTGTGAAACGCAGTTTCTGGGCAGGACTGATCCGCCTGAAGTAGAACTTCTGCTGTGGGTGTGCTCCATTGGCCTAGAGCTGCCAGGCCCAAACGGCTGCCTTGTGTCCAAAGGGAGAGAGAGGCCCCAAAGCATCTTGCTTCCAGCTCTGTGGGAAGCTAAAGCAACTGGCTCTCCACAGTGCTCTCACAGCCTACCGGGAACATCTCTTACCAAGGCCTGTGAAACGCAGTTTCTTGGCAGGCCTGATCTGGCTGAAGTAGAACTCCTGCTCTGGGCGTGCTACTTTGGCCTAGAGCTGCCAGGCCCAAAGGGCCGCCTTGTTTCCAAAGGGGCTGAGAGTCCCCAAAGTATCTTGCTTCCAAATCTTTGGGAAGCTAAGAAACAACTGGCTCTTCACAGTGCTCTCACAGCCTACCGGCAACGTGACAGAGAAAGGCCTGTGAGACGCAGTTTCTTGGAAGGCCTGATCTGGCTGAGGTAGAACTTCTGCTCTGGGTGTACTCCATTGGCCTAGGGCTGCCAGGCCCAAAGGGCTGCCTTTATTTCCAAAGTGTGAGAGAGGCCCCAAAGCATCTTGCTTCCTGCTCTCTGGGAAGCTAAAACAACTGGCTCTGCACAGTGCTCTCAAAGCCAACCGGGAACGTCACATACAAAGGCCTGTGAAACGCAGCTTCTTGACAGGCCTTATCTGGCTGAGGTAGAACTTGTGATCTGGGTGTGCTACTTTGGCCTAGAGCTGCCAGGCACAAAGGCTGCTTTGTTTCCAAAGGGGGAGAGAGGCCCCAAATCATGTTGCTTCCAGCTGTTTTTGAAGCTAAGAAACAACTCGCTCTGCCAGGTACTCTTACAGCCTTCCGGGAACACCTCTTACGAAGGCCTGTGAAAAGCAGTTTCTTGGCAGGCCTGATCTGGCTGAGGTAGAACTTCTGCTCTGGGTGTGCTCCATTGGCCTAGAGCTGAAAGCCCCAAAGGTCGGCCTTGTTGGCAAAGGGGCAGGGAGCCCCCAAAGCATCTTGCTTCCAGCTCTTTGGGAAGCTAAGAAACAACTGGCTCTGCCCAGTGCTCTTACAGCCTAAGAGAAAATCTCTTACCAAGGCCTGTGAAACGCACTTTGTTGGTGGCCTGATCTAGCTGAAGTAGAACTGCTGCTCTGGGTGTGCTCCATTGGCCTAGAGCTGCCTGGCCCAAAGGGCCGCCTTGTTTGCAAAGGGGCAGAGAGCCCCCAAAGCATCTTGCTTCCAGCTCTTCGGGAAGCTAAGAAACATCTGGCGTTGCCCAGTGCTCTTACAGCCTACCGGGAACATCTCTTACCAAGGCCTGTGAAACGCAGTTTGTTGGTGGCCTGAACTGGCCGAAGTAGAACTTCTGCTCTGGGTGTGCTCCACTGGCCTGGAGCTACCTGGCGCAAAGGGCTGCCTTGATTCCAAAGTGAGAGAGTGGCACCAAAGCATCTTGCTCCCAGCTCTTCGGGAAGCTAAGAAACAGCTGGCTCTGCCCAGTGCTCTTAGAGCCTAAGAGAACATCTCTTTGAAAGGCCTGTGAAACGCAGTTTCTTGGCAGGCCTGACCTGGCTGAAGTAGAACTTCTGTTCTGGTTGTGCTACATAGGCCTAGAGCTACCAGGACCTAAGGGCTGCCTTGTTTCCAAAGGGTGAGAGAGGCCCCAAAGCATCTTGCCTCCAGCACATTGGGAAGCTAAAAAACAACTGGTTCTGCCCAGTGCTCTCACAGCCTACCGTGAACATCTCTTACCAAGGGCTGTGAAACGCAGTTTCTGGGCAGGACTGATCCGCCTGAAGTAGAACTTCTGCTGTGGGTGTGCTCCATTGTCCTAGAGCTGCCAGGCCCAAGGTGCTGCCTTGTTTCCAAAGGGGCAGAGAGGCCCCAAAGCATCTTGCTTCCAGCTCTCTGGGAAGCTAAGAACCAACTCGCTCTGCCCCGTGCTCTTACAGCCTACCGGGAACATGTCTTTGAAAGGCCTGTGAAACGCAGTTTCTTGGCAGGCCTCATCTGGCTGAAGTAGAACTCCGGCTCTGGGTGTGCTCCATTGCCCTAGAGCTGCCAGGCCCCAAGTGCTGCCCTGTTTCCAAGGGGCAGAGAGGCCCAAAGCATCTTGCTTCCCGGTCTTTGCGAAGCTAAGAAACAACTGGCTCTGCCCAGTGCTCTTACACCTACCGGGAAAATCTCTTACCAAGGCCTGTCAAACGCTGTTTCTTTGCAGGCCTGATCAGGCTGAAGTAGAACTCCTGCTCTGCGTGTGCTCCATTGGCCTAGAGCTTCCCGACCCAAAAGGCTGCCTTGTTCCCAAACGGGCAGAGGGGTCCCAAGCGTATTGCTTCCAGCTTTTCAGGAAGGTAAGAAACAACTGGCTCTGCCCAGTGCTCTTACAGCCTACCGGGAACATCTCTTACCAAGGCCTGTGAAACGCAGTTTCTTGGCAGGCCTGATCTGGCTGAAGTAGAACTCCTGCTCTGGGCGTGCTACTTTGGCCTAGAGCTGCCAGGCCCAAAGGGCCGCCTTGTTTCCAAAGGGGCTGAGAGTCCCCAAAGTATCTTGCTTCCAAATCTTTGGGAAGCTAAGAAACAACTGGCTCTGCACAGTGCTCTCACAGGCTACCGGCAACGTGACAGAGAAAGGCCTGTGAGACGCAGTTTCTTGGAAGGCCTGATCTGGCTGAGGTAGAACTTCTGCTCTGGGTGTACTCCATTGGCCTAGGGCTGCCAGGCCCAAAGGGCTGCCTTTATTTCCAAAGTGTGAGAGAGGCCCCAAAGCATCTTGCTTCCAGCTCTGTGGGAAGCTAAAGCAACTGGCTCTCCACAGTGCTCTCACAGCCTACCGGGAACATCTCTTACCAAGGCCTGTGAAACGCAGTTTCTTGGCAGGCCTGATCTGGCTGAAGTAGAACTCCTGCTCTGGGCGTGCTACTTTGGCCTAGAGCTGCCAGGCCCAAAGGGCCGCCTTGTTTCCAAAGGGGCTGAGAGTCCCCAAAGTATCTTGCTTCCAAATCTTTGGGAAGCTAAGAAACAACTGGCTCTGCACAGTGCTCTCACAGCCTACCGGCAACGTGACAGAGAAAGGCCTGTGAGACGCAGTTTCTTGGAAGGCCTGATCTGGCTGAGGTAGAACTTCTGCTCTGGGTGTACTCCATTGGCCTAGGGCTGCCAGGCCCAAAGGGCTGCCTTTATTTCCAAAGTGTGAGAGAGGCCCCAAAGCATCTTGCTTCCTGCTCTCTGGGAAGCTAAAACAACTGGCTCTGCACAGTGCTCTCAAAGCCAACCGGGAACGTCACATACAAAGGCCTGTGAAACGCAGCTTCTTGACAGGCCTTATCTGGCTGAGGTAGAACTTGTGCTCTGGGTGTGCTACTTTGGCCTAGAGCTGCCAGGCACAAAGGCTGCTTTGTTTCCAAAGGGGGAGAGAGGCCCCAAATCATGTTGCTTCCAGCTGTTTTTGAAGCTAAGAAACAACTCGCTCTGCCAGGTACTCTTACAGCCTTCCGGGAACACCTCTTACGAAGGCCTGTGAAAAGCAGTTTCTTGGCAGGCCTGATCTGGCTGAGGTAGAACTTCTGCTCTGGGTGTGCTCCATTGCCCTAGAGCTGAAAGGCCCAAAGGGCTGCCTTGTTTCCAAAGGGGGAGAGAGGCCCCAAAGCATCTTGCTTCCACCTCTTGGGAAGCTAAGAAACAACTGGCTGTGCCCAGTGCTCTTATAGCCTAAGAGAACATCTCTTATCAAGGCCTGTGAAACGCACTTTCTAGGCAGGCCTGATCTGGAAGAAGTAGAACTTCTGCTCTGGTTGTGCTCCATTGCCCTAGAGCTGCCAGACCCAACGTGCTGCCTTGTTTCCAAAGGGGCAGAGAGGCCCCAAAGCGTCTTGCTTCCAGCTGTTTGGGAAACAAGGAAACAACTGGCTCTGCACCGTGCTCTCACAGCCTACCGGGAACGTCACATACAAAGGCCTCTGAAACGCAGTTCCTTGGCAGGCCTGATCTGGCTGAAGTAGGACTTCTGCTCTGGGTGTGCTCCATTGGCCTAGAGCTGAAAGGCCCAAAGGGATGCCTTGTTTGCAAAGGGGCAGAGAGGCCCCAAAGCATCTTGCTTCCAGCTCTTTGGGAAGCTAAGAAACAGCTGTCTCTGCCCAGTGCTCTGACAGAGTACCGGGAACATCTCTTACCAGAGCCTTTGAAACGCAGTTTCTTGGCAGGCCTTATCTGGCTGAGGTAGAACTTCTGCTCTGGGTGTGCTCCATTGGCCTAGAGCTGAAAGGCCCAAAGGTCGGCCTTGTTGGCAAAGGGGCAGGGAGCCCCCAAAGCATCTTGCTTCCAGCTCTTTGGGAAGCTAAGAAACAACTGGCTCTGCCCAGTGCTCTTACAGCCTAAGAGAAAATCTCTTACCAAGGCCTGTGAAACGCACTTTGTTGGTGGCCTGATCTAGCTGAAGTAGAACTTCTGCTCTGGGTGTGCTCCATTGGCCTAGAGCTGCCTGGCCCAAAGGGCCGCCTTGTTTGCAAAGGGGCAGAGAGGCCCCAAAGCATCTTGCTTCCAGCTCTTCGGGAAGCTAAGAAACATCTGGCGTTGCCCAGTGCTCTTACAGCCTACCGGGAACATCTCTTACCAAGGCCTGTGAAACGCAGTTTGTTGGTGGCCTGAACTGGCCGAAGTAGAACTTCTGCTCTGGGTGTGCTCCACTGGCCTAGAGCTACCTGGCGCAAAGGGCTGCCTTGATTCCAAAGTGAGAGAGTGGCACCAAAGCATCTTGCTCCCAGCTCTTCGGGAAGCTAAGAAACAGCTGGCTCTGCCCAGTGCTCTTACAGCCTAAGAGAACATCTCTTCCAAAGGCCTGTGAAACGCAGTTTCTTGGCAGGCCTGACCTGGCTGAAGTAGAACTTCTGTTCTGGTTGTGCTACATAGGCCTAGAGCTACCAGGACCTAAGGGCTGCCTTGTTTCCAAAGGGTGAGAGAGGCCCCAAAGCATCTTGCCTCCAGCACTTTGGGAAGCTAAAAAACAACTGGTTCTGCCCAGTGCTCTCACAGCCTACCGTGAACATCTCTTACCAAGGGCTGTGAAACGCAGTTTCTGGGCAGGACTGATCCGCCTGAAGTAGAACTTCTGCTGTGGGTGTGCTCCATTGGCCTAGAGCTGCCAGGCGCAAACGGCTGCCTTGTGTCCAAAGGGAGAGAGAGGCCCCAAAGCATCTTGCTTCCAGCTCTGTGGGAAGCTAAAGCAACTGGCTCTCCACAGTGCTCTCACAGCCTACCGGGAACATCTCTTACCAAGGCCTGTGAAACGCAGTTTCTTGGCAGGCCTGATCTGGCTGAAGTAGAACTCCTGCTCTGGGCGTGCTACTTTGGCCTAGAGCTGCCAGGCCCAAAGGGCCGCCTTGTTTCCAAAGGGGCTGAGAGTCCCCAAAGTATCTTGCTTCCAAATCTTTGGGAAGCTAAGAAACAACTGGCTCTGCACAGTGCTCTCACAGCCTACCGGCAACGTGACAGAGAAAGGCCTGTGAGACGCAGTTTCTTGGAAGGCCTGATCTGGCTGAGGTAGAACTTCTGCTCTGGGTGTACTCCATTGGCCTAGGGCTGCCAGGCCCAAAGGGCTGCCTTTATTTCCAAAGTGTGAGAGAGGCCCCAAAGCATCTTGCTTCCTGCTCTCTGGGAAGCTAAAACAACTGGCTCTGCACAGTGCTCTCAAAGCCAACCGGGAACGTCACATACAAAGGCCTGTGAAACGCAGCTTCTTGACAGGCCTTATCTGGCTGAGGTAGAACTTGTGCTCTGGGTGTGCTACTTTGGCCTAGAGCTGCCAGGCACAAAGGCTGCTTTGTTTCCAAAGGGGGAGAGAGGCCCCAAATCATGTTGCTTCCAGCTGTTTTTGAAGCTAAGAAACAACTCGCTCTGCCAGGTACTCTTACAGCCTTCCGGGAACACCTCTTACGAAGGCCTGTGAAAAGCAGTTTCTTGGCAGGCCTGATCTGGCTGAGGTAGAACTTCTGCTCTGGGTGTGCTCCATTGCCCTAGAGCTGAAAGGCCCAAAGGGCTGCCTTGTTTCCAAAGGGGGAGAGAGGCCCCAAAGCATCTTGCTTCCACCTCTTGGGAAGCTAAGAAACAACTGGCTGTGCCCAGTGCTCTTATAGCCTAAGAGAACATCTCTTATCAAGGCCTGTGAAACGCACTTTCTAGGCAGGCCTGATCTGGAAGAAGTAGAACTTCTGCTCTGGTTGTGCTCCATTGCCCTAGAGCTGCCAGACCCAACGTGCTGCCTTGTTTCCAAAGGGGCAGAGAGGCCCCAAAGCGTCTTGCTTCCAGCTGTTTGGGAAACAAGGAAACAACTGGCTCTGCACCGTGCTCTCACAGCCTACCGGGAACGTCACATACAAAGGCCTCTGAAACGCAGTTCCTTGGCAGGCCTGATCTGGCTGAAGTAGGACTTCTGCTCTGGGTGTGCTCCATTGGCCTAGAGCTGAAAGGCCCAAAGGGATGCCTTGTTTGCAAAGGGGCAGAGAGGCCCCAAAGCATCTTGCTTCCAGCTCTTTGGGAAGCTAAGAAACAACTGTCTCTGCCCAGTGCTCTGACAGAGTACCGGGAACATCTCTTACCAGAGCCTTTGAAACGCAGTTTCTTGGCAGGCCTTATCTGGCTGAGGTAGAACTTCTGCTCTGGGTGTGCTCCATTGGCCTAGAGCTGAAAGCCCCAAAGGTCGGCCTTGTTGGCAAAGGGGCAGGGAGCCCCCAAAGCATCTTGCTTCCAGCTCTTTGGGAAGCTAAGAAACAACTGGCTCTGCCCAGTGCTCTTACAGCCTAAGAGAAAATCTCTTACCAAGGCCTGTGAAACGCACTTTGTTGGTGGCCTGATCTAGCTGAAGTAGAACTTCTGCTCTGGGTGTGCTCCATTGGCCTAGAGCTGCCTGGCCCAAAGGGCCGCCTTGTTTGCAAAGGGGCAGAGAGGCCCCAAAGCATCTTGCTTCCAGCTCTTCGGGAAGCTAAGAAACATCTGGCGTTGCCCAGTGCTATTACAGCCTACCGGGAACATCTCTTACCAAGGCCTGTGAAACGCAGTTTGTTGGTGGCCTGAACTGGCCGAAGTAGAACTTCTGCTCTGGGTGTGCTCCACTGGCCTAGAGCTACCTGGCACAAAGGGCTGCCTTGATTCCAAAGTGAGAGAGTGGCACCAAAGCATCTTGCTCCCAGCTCTTCGGGAAGCTAAGAAACAGCTGGCTCTGCCCAGTGCTCTTACAGCCTAAGAGAACATCTCTTTGAAAGGCCTGTGAAACGCAGTTTCTTGGCAGGCCTGACCTGGCTGAAGTAGAACTTCTGTTCTGGTTGTGCTACATAGGCCTAGAGCTACCAGGACCTAAGGGCTGCCTTGTTTCCAAAGGGTGAGAGAGGCCCCAAAGCATCTTGCCTCCAGCACTTTGGGAAGCTAAAAAACAACTGGTTCTGCCCAGTGCTCTCACAGCCTACCGTGAACATCTCTTACCAAGGGCTGTGAAACGCAGTTTCTGGGCAGGACTGATCCGCCTGAAGTAGAACTTCTGCTGTGGGTGTGCTCCATTGGCCTAGAGCTGCCAGGCGCAAACGGCTGCCTTGTGTCCAAAGGGAGAGAGAGGCCCCAAAGCATCTTGCTTCCAGCTCTGTGGGAAGCTAAAGCAACTGGCTCTCCACAGTGCTCTCACAGCCTACCGGGAACATCTCTTCCCAAGGCCTGTGAAACGCAGTTTCTTGGCAGGCCTGATCTGGCTGAAGTAGAACTCCTGCTCTGGGCGTGCTACTTTGGCCTAGAGCTGCCAGGCCCAAAGGGCCGCCTTGTTTCCAAAGGGGCTGAGAGTCCCCAAAGTATCTTGCTTCCAAATCTTTGGGAAGCTAAGAAACAACTGGCTCTGCACAGTGCTCTCACAGCCTACCGGCAACGTGACAGAGAAAGGCCTGTGAGACGCAGTTTCTTGGAAGGCCTGATCTGGCTGAGGTAGAACTTCTGCTCTGGGTGTACTCCATTGGCCTAGGGCTGCCAGGCCCAAAGGGCTGCCTTTATTTCCAAAGTGTGAGAGAGGCCCCAAAGCATCTTGCTTCCTGCTCTCTGGGAAGCTAAAACAACTGGCTCTGCACAGTGCTCTCAAAGCCAACCGGGAACGTCACATACAAAGGCCTGTGAAACGCAGCTTCTTGACAGGCCTTATCTGGCTGAGGTAGAACTTGTGCTCTGGGTGTGCTACTTTGGCCTAGAGCTGCCAGGCACAAAGGCTGCTTTGTTTCCAAAGGGGGAGAGAGGCCCCAAATCATGTTGCTTCCAGCTGTTTTTGAAGCTAAGAAACAACTCGCTCTGCCAGGTACACTTACAGCCTTCCGGGAACACCTCTTACGAAGGCCTGTGAAAAGCAGTTTCTTGGCAGGCCTGATCTGGCTGAGGTAGAACTTCTGCTCTGGGTGTGCTCCATTGCCCTAGAGCTGAAAGGCCCAAAGGGCTGCCTTGTTTCCAAAGGGGGAGAGAGGCCCCAAAGCATCTTGCTTCCACCTCTTGGGAAGCTAAGAAACAACTCGCTGTGCCCAGTGCTCTTATAGCCTAAGAGAACATCTCTTATCAAGGCCTGTGAAACGCACTTTCTAGGCAGGCCTGATCTGGAAGAAGTAGAACTTCTGCTCTGGTTGTGCTCCATTGCCCTAGAGCTGCCAGACCCAACGTGCTGCCTTGTTTCCAAAGGGGCAGAGAGGCCCCAAAGCGTCTTGCTTCCAGATGTTTGGGAAACAAGGAAACAACTGGCTCTGCACCGTGCTCTCACAGCCTACCGGGAACGTCACATACAAAGGCCTCTGAAACGCAGTTCCTTGGCAGGCCTGATCTGGCTGAAGTAGGACTTCTGCTCTGGGTGTGCTCCATTGGCCTAGAGCTGAAAGGCCCAAAGGGATGCCTTGTTTGCAAAGGGGAAGAGAGGCCCCAAAGCATCTTGCTTCCAGCTCTTTGGGAAGCTAAGAAACAACTGTCTCTGCCCAGTGCTCTGACAGAGTACCGGGAACATCTCTTACCAGAGCCTTTGAAACGCAGTTTCTTGGCAGGCCTTATCTGGCTGAGGTAGAACTTCTGCTCTGGGTGTGCTCCATTGGCCTAGAGCTGAAAGGCCCAAAGGTCGGCCTTGTTGGCAAAGGGGCAGGGAGCCCCCAAAGCATCTTGCTTCCAGCTCTTCGGGAAGCTAAGAAACATCTGGCGTTGCCCAGTGCTCTTACAGCCTACCGGGAACATCTCTTACCAAGGCCTGTGAAACGCAGTTTGTTGGTGGCCTGAACTGGCCGAAGTAGAACTTCTGCTCTGGGTGTGCTCCACTGGCCTAGAGCTACCTGGCGCAAAGGGCTGCCTTGATTCCAAAGTGAGAGAGTGGCACCAAAGCATCTTGCTCCCAGCTCTTCGGGAAGCTAAGAAACAGCTGGCTCTGCCCAGTGCTCTTAGAGCCTAAGAGAACATCTCTTTGAAAGGCCTGTGAAACGCAGTTTCTTGGCAGGCCTGACCTGGCTGAAGTAGAACTTCTGTTCTGGTTGTGCTACATAGGCCTAGAGCTACCAGGACCTAAGAGCTGCCTTGTTTCCAAAGGGTGAGAGAGGCCCCAAAGCATCTTGCCTCCAGCACTTTGGGAAGCTAAAAAACAACTGGTTCTGCCCAGTGCTCTCACAGCCTACCGTGAACATCTCTTACCAAGGGCTGTGAAACGCAGTTTCTGGGCAGGACTGATCCGCCTGAAGTAGAACTTCTGCTGTGGGTGTGCTCCATTGGCCTAGGGCTGCCAGGCGCAAACGGCTGCCTTGTGTCCAAAGGGAGAGAGAGGCCCCAAAGCATCTTGCTTCCAGCTCTGTGGGAAGCTAAAGCAACTGGCTCTCCACAGTGCTCTCACAGCCTACCGGGAACATCTCTTCCCAAGGCCTGTGAAACGCAGTTTCTTGGCAGGCCTGATCTGGCTGAAGTAGAACTCCTGCTCTGGGCGTGCTACTTTGGCCTAGAGCTGCCAGGCCCAAAGGGCCGCCTTGTTTCCAAAGGGGCTGAGAGTCCCCAAAGTATCTTGCTTCCAAATCTTTGGGAAGCTAAGAAACAACTGGCTCTGCACAGTGCTCTCACAGCCTACCGGCAACGTGACAGAGAAAGGCCTGTGAGACGCAGTTTCTTGGAAGGCCTGATCTGGCTGAGGTAGAACTTCTGCTCTGGGTGTACTCCATTGGCCTAGGGCTGCCAGGCCCAAAGGGCTGCCTTTATTTCCAAAGTGTGAGAGAGGCCCCAAAGCATCTTGCTTCCTGCTCTCTGGGAAGCTAAAACAACTGGCTCTGCACAGTGCTCTCAAAGCCAACCGGGAACGTCACATACAAAGGCCTGTGAAACGCAGCTTCTTGACAGGCCTTATCTGGCTGAGGTAGAACTTGTGCTCTGGGTGTGCTACTTTGGCCTAGAGCTGCCAGGCACAAAGGCTGCTTTGTTTCCAAAGGGGGAGAGAGGCCCCAAATCATGTTGCTTCCAGCTGTTTTTGAAGCTAAGAAACAACTCGCTCTGCCAGGTACTCTTACAGCCTTCCGGGAACACCTCTTACGAAGGCCTGTGAAAAGCAGTTTCTTGGCAGGCCTGATCTGGCTGAGGTAGAACTTCTGCTCTGGGTGTGCTCCATTGCCCTAGAGCTGAAAGGCCCAAAGGGCTGCCTTGTTTCCAAAGGGGGAGAGAGGCCCCAAAGCATCTTGCTTCCACCTCTTGGGAAGCTAAGAAACAACTCGCTGTGCCCAGTGCTCTTATAGCCTAAGAGAACATCTCTTATCAAGGCCTGTGAAACGCACTTTCTAGGCAGGCCTGATCTGGAAGAAGTAGAACTTCTGCTCTGGTTGTGCTCCATTGCCCTAGAGCTGCCAGACCCAACGTGCTGCCTTGTTTCCAAAGGGGCAGAGAGGCCCCAAAGCGTCTTGCTTCCAGCTGTTTGGGAAACAAGGAAACAACTGGCTCTGCACCGTGCTCTCACAGCCTACCGGGAACGTCACATACAAAGGCCTCTGAAACGCAGTTCCTTGGCAGGCCTGATCTGGCTGAAGTAGGACTTCTGCTCTGGGTGTGCTCCATTGGCCTAGAGCTGAAAGGCCCAAAGGGATGCCTTGTTTGCAAAGGGGCAGAGAGGCCCCAAAGCATCTTGCTTCCAGCTCTTTGGGAAGCTAAGAAACAACTGTCTCTGCCCAGTGCTCTGACAGAGTACCGGGAACATCTCTTACCAGAGCCTTTGAAACGCAGTTTCTTGGCAGGCCTTATCTGGCTGAGGTAGAACTTCTGCTCTGGGTGTGCTCCATTGGCCTAGAGCTGAAAGGCCCAAAGGTCGGCCTTGTTGGCAAAGGGGCAGGGAGCCCCCAAAGCATCTTGCTTCCAGCTCTTCGGGAAGCTAAGAAACATCTGGCGTTGCCCAGTGCTCTTACAGCCTACCGGGAACATCTCTTACCAAGGCCTGTGAAACGCAGTTTGTTGGTGGCCTGAACTGGCCGAAGTAGAACTTCTGCTCTGGGTGTGCTCCACTGGCCTAGAGCTACCTGGCGCAAAGGGCTGCCTTGATTCCAAAGTGAGAGAGTGGCACCAAAGCATCTTGCTCCCAGCTCTTCGGGAAGCTAAGAAACAGCTGGCTCTGCCCAGTGCTCTTACAGCCTAAGAGAACATCTCTTTGAAAGGCCTGTGAAACACAGTTTCTTGGCAGGCCTGACCTGGCTGAAGTAGAACTTCTGTTCTGGTTGTGCTACATAGGCCTAGAGCTACCAGGACCTAAGGGCTGCCTTGTTTCCAAAGGGTGAGAGAGGCCCCAAAGCATCTTGCCTCCAGCACTTTGGGAAGCTAAAAAACAACTGGTTCTGCCCAGTGCTCTCACAGCCTACCGTGAACATCTCTTACCAAGGGCTGTGAAACGCAGTTTCTGGGCAGGACTGATCCGCCTGAAGTAGAACTTCTGCTGTGGGTGTGCTCCATTGGCCTAGAGCTGCCAGGCCCAAACGGCTGCCTTGTGTCCAAAGGGAGAGAGAGGCCCCAAAGCATCTTGCTTCCAGCTCTGTGGGAAGCTAAAGCAACTGGCTCTCCACAGTGCTCTCACAGCCTACCGGGAACATCTCTTACCAAGGCCTGTGAAACGCAGTTTCTTGGCAGGCCTGATCTGGCTGAAGTAGAACTCCTGCTCTGGGCGTGCTACTTTGGCCTAGAGCTGCCAGGCCCAAAGGGCCGCCTTGTTTCCAAAGGGGCTGAGAGTCCCCAAAGTATCTTGCTTCCAAATCTTTGGGAAGCTAAGAAACAACTGGCTCTTCACAGTGCTCTCACAGCCTACCGGCAACGTGACAGAGAAAGGCCTGTGAGACGCAGTTTCTTGGAAGGCCTGATCTGGCTGAGGTAGAACTTCTGCTCTGGGTGTACTCCATTGGCCTAGGGCTGCCAGGCCCAAAGGGCTGCCTTTATTTCCAAAGTGTGAGAGAGGCCCCAAAGCATCTTGCTTCCTGCTCTCTGGGAAGCTAAAACAACTGGCTCTGCACAGTGCTCTCAAAGCCAACCGGGAACGTCACATACAAAGGCCTGTGAAACGCAGCTTCTTGACAGGCCTTATCTGGCTGAGGTAGAACTTGTGATCTGGGTGTGCTACTTTGGCCTAGAGCTGCCAGGCACAAAGGCTGCTTTGTTTCCAAAGGGGGAGAGAGGCCCCAAATCATGTTGCTTCCAGCTGTTTTTGAAGCTAAGAAACAACTCGCTCTGCCAGGTACTCTTACAGCCTTCCGGGAACACCTCTTACGAAGGCCTGTGAAAAGCAGTTTCTTGGCAGGCCTGATCTGGCTGAGGTAGAACTTCTGCTCTGGGTGTGCTCCATTGGCCTAGAGCTGAAAGCCCCAAAGGTCGGCCTTGTTGGCAAAGGTGCAGGGAGCCCCCAAAGCATCTTGCTTCCAGCTCTTTGGGAAGCTAAGAAACAACTGGCTCTGCCCAGTGCTCTTACAGCCTAAGAGAAAATCTCTTACCAAGGCCTGTGAAACGCACTTTGTTGGTGGCCTGATCTAGCTGAAGTAGAACTGCTGCTCTGGGTGTGCTCCATTGGCCTAGAGCTGCCTGGCCCAAAGGGCCGCCTTGTTTGCAAAGGGGCAGAGAGCCCCCAAAGCATCTTGCTTCCAGCTCTTCGGGAAGCTAAGAAACATCTGGCGTTGCCCAGTGCTCTTACAGCCTACCGGGAACATCTCTTACCAAGGCCTGTGAAACGCAGTTTGTTGGTGGCCTGAACTGGCCGAAGTAGAACTTCTGCTCTGGGTGTGCTCCACTGGCCTGGAGCTACCTGGCGCAAAGGGCTGCCTTGATTCCAAAGTGAGAGAGTGGCACCAAAGCATCTTGCTCCCAGCTCTTCGGGAAGCTAAGAAACAGCTGGCTCTGCCCAGTGCTCTTAGAGCCTAAGAGAACATCTCTTTGAAAGGCCTGTGAAACGCAGTTTCTTGGCAGGCCTGACCTGGCTGAAGTAGAACTTCTGTTCTGGTTGTGCTACATAGGCCTAGAGCTACCAGGACCTAAGGGCTGCCTTGTTTCCAAAGGGTGAGAGAGGCCCCAAAGCATCTTGCCTCCAGCACATTGGGAAGCTAAAAAACAACTGGTTCTGCCCAGTGCTCTCACAGCCTACCGTGAACATCTCTTACCAAGGGCTGTGAAACGCAGTTTCTGGGCAGGACTGATCCGCCTGAAGTAGAACTTCTGCTGTGGGTGTGCTCCATTGTCCTAGAGCTGCCAGGCCCAAGGTGCTGCCTTGTTTCCAAAGGGGCAGAGAGGCCCCAAAGCATCTTGCTTCCAGCTCTCTGGGAAGCTAAGAACCAACTCGCTCTGCCCCGTGCTCTTACAGCCTACCGGGAACATGTCTTTGAAAGGCCTGTGAAACGCAGTTTCTTGGCAGGCCTCATCTGGCTGAAGTAGAACTCCGGCTCTGGGTGTGCTCCATTGCCCTAGAGCTGCCAGGCCCCAAGTGCTGCCCTGTTTCCAAGGGGCAGAGAGGCCCAAAGCATCTTGCTTCCCGGTCTTTGCGAAGCTAAGAAACAACTGGCTCTGCCCAGTGCTCTTACACCTACCGGGAAAATCTCTTACCAAGGCCTGTCAAACGCTGTTTCTTTGCAGGCCTGATCAGGCTGAAGTAGAACTCCTGCTCTGCGTGTGCTCCATTGGCCTAGAGCTTCCCGACCCAAAAGGCTGCCTTGTTCCCAAACGGGCAGAGGGGTCCCAAGCGTCTTGCTTCCAGCTTTTCAGGAAGGTAAGAAACAACTGGCTCTGCCCAGTGCTCTTACAGCCTACCGGGAACATCTCTTACCAAGGCCTGTGAAACGCAGTTTCTTGGCAGGCCTGATCTGGCTGAAGTAGAACTCCTGCTCTGGGCGTGCTACTTTGGCCTAGAGCTGCCAGGCCCAAAGGGCCGCCTTGTTTCCAAAGGGGCTGAGAGTCCCCAAAGTATCTTGCTTCCAAATCTTTGGGAAGCTAAGAAACAACTGGCTCTGCACAGTGCTCTCACAGCCTACCGGCAACGTGACAGAGAAAGGCCTGTGAGACGCAGTTTCTTGGAAGGCCTGATCTGGCTGAGGTAGAACTTCTGCTCTGGGTGTACTCCATTGGCCTAGGGCTGCCAGGCCCAAAGGGCTGCCTTTATTTCCAAAGTGTGAGAGAGGCCCCAAAGCATCTTGCTTCCTGCTCTCTGGGAAGCTAAAACAACTGGCTCTGCACAGTGCTCTCAAAGCCAACCGGGAACGTCACATACAAAGGCCTGTGAAACGCAGCTTCTTGACAGGCCTTATCTGGCTGAGGTAGAACTTGTGCTCTGGGTGTGCTACTTTGGCCTAGAGCTGCCAGGCACAAAGGCTGCTTTGATTCCAAAGGGGGAGAGAGGCCCCAAATCATGTTGCTTCCAGCTGTTTTTGAAGCTAAGAAACAACTCGCTCTGCCAGGTACTCTTACAGCCTTCCGGGAACACCTCTTACGAAGGCCTGTGAAAAGCAGTTTCTTGGCAGGCCTGATCTGGCTGAGGTAGAACTTCTGCTCTGGGTGTGCTCCATTGCCCTAGAGCTGAAAGGCCCAAAGGGATGCCTTGTTTGCAAAGGGGCAGAGAGGCCCCAAAGCATCTTGCTTCCAGCTCTTTGGGAAGCTAAGAAACAACTGTCTCTGCCCAGTGCTCTGACAGAGTACCGGGAACATCTCTTACCAGAGCCTTTGAAACGCAGTTTCTTGGCAGGCCTTATCTGGCTGAGGTAGAACTTCTGCTCTGGGTGTGCTCCATTGGCCTAGAACTGAAAGGCCCAAAGGTCGGCCTTGTTGGCAAAGGGGCAGGGAGCCCCCAAAGCATCTTGCTTCCAGCTCTTTGGGAAGCTAAGAAACAACTGGCTCTGCCCAGTGCTCTTACAGCCTAAGAGAAAATCTCTTACCAAGGCCTGTGAAACGCACTTTGTTGGTGGCCTGATCTAGCTGAAGTAGAACTTCTGCTCTGGGTGTGCTCCATTGGCCTAGAGCTGCCTGGCCCAAAGGGCCGCCTTGTTTGCAAAGGGGCAGAGAGGCCCCAAAGCATCTTGCTTCCAGCTCTTCGGGAAGCTAAGAAACATCTGGCGTTGCCCAGTGCTCTTACAGCCTACCGGGAACATCTCTTACCAAGGCCTGTGAAACGCAGTTTGTTGGTGGCCTGAACTGGCCGAAGTAGAACTTCTGCTCTGGGTGTGCTCCACTGGCCTAGAGCTACCTGGCGCAAAGGGCTGCCTTGATTCCAAAGTGAGAGAGTGGCACCAAAGCATCTTGCTCCCAGCTCTTCGGGAAGCTAAGAAACAGCTGGCTCTGCCCAGTGCTCTTACAGCCTAAGAGAACATCTCTTTGAAAGGCCTGTGAAACGCAGTTTCTTGGCAGGCCTGACCTGGCTGAAGTAGAACTTCTGTTCTGGTTGTGCTACATAGGCCTAGAGCTACCAGGACCTAAGGGCTGCCTTGTTTCCAAAGGGTGAGAGAGGCCCCAAAGCATCTTGCCTCCAGCACATTGGGAAGCTAAAAAACAACTGGTTCTGCCCAGTGCTCTCACAGCCTACCGTGAACATCTCTTACCAAGGGCTGTGAAACGCAGTTTCTGGGCAGGACTGATCCGCCTGAAGTAGAACTTCTGCTGTGGGTGTGCTCCATTGCCCTAGAGCTGCCAGGCCCAAGGTGCTGCCTTGTTTCCAAAGGGGCAGAGAGGCCCCAAAGCATCTTGCTTCCAGCTCTCTGGGAAGCTAAGAACCAACTCGCTCTGCCCCGTGCTCTTACAGCCTACCGGGAACATGTCTTTGAAAGGCCTGTGAAACGCAGTTTCTTGGCAGGCCTCATCTGGCTGAAGTAGAACTCCGGCTCTGGGTGTGCTCCATTGCCCTAGAGCTGCCAGGCCCCAAGTGCTGCCCTGTTTCCAAGGGGCAGAGAGGCCCAAAGCATCTTGCTTCCCGGTCTTTGCGAAGCTAAGAAACAACTGGCTCTGCCCAGTGCTCTTACACCTACTGGGAACATCTCTTACCAAGGCCTGTCAAACGCTGTTTCTTTGCAGGCCTGATCAGGCTGAAGTAGAACTCCTGCTCTGCGTGTGCTCCATTGGACTAGAGCTTCCCGACCCAAAAGGCTGCCTTGTTCCCAAACGGGCAGAGGGGTCCCAAGCGTCTTGCTTCCAGCTTTTCAGGAAGGTAAGAAACAACTGGCTCTGCCCAGTGCTCTTACAGCCTACCGGGAACATCTCTTACCAAGGCCTGTGAAACGCAGTTTCTTGGCAGGCCTGATCTGGCTGAAGTAGAACTCCTGCTCTGGGCGTGCTACTTTGGCCTAGAGCTGCCAGGCCCAAAGGGCCGCCTTGTTTCCAAAGGGGCTGAGAGTCCCCAAAGTATCTTGCTTCCAAATCTTTGGGAAGCTAAGAAACAACTGGCTCTTCACAGTGCTCTCACAGCCTACCGGCAACGTGACAGAGAAAGGCCTGTGAGACGCAGTTTCTTGGAAGGCCTGATCTGGCTGAGGTAGAACTTCTGCTCTGGGTGTACTCCATTGGCCTAGGGCTGCCAGGCCCAAAGGGCTGCCTTTATTTCCAAAGTGTGAGAGAGGCCCCAAAGCATCTTGCTTCCTGCTCTCTGGGAAGCTAAAACAACTGGCTCTGCACAGTGCTCTCAAAGCCAACCGGGAACATCACATACAAAGGCCTGTGAAACGCAGCTTCTTGACAGGCCTTATCTGGCTGAGGTAGAACTTGTGCTCTGGGTGTGCTACTTTGGCCTAGAGCTGCCAGGCACAAAGGCTGCTTTGTTTCCAAAGGGGGAGAGAGGCCCCAAATCATGTTGCTTCCAGCTGTTTTTGAAGCTAAGAAACAACTCGCTCTGCCAGGTACTCTTACAGCCTTCCGGGAACACCTCTTACGAAGGCCTGTGAAAAGCAGTTTCTTGGCAGGCCTGATCTGGCTGAGGTAGAACTTCTGCTCTGGGTGTGCTCCATTGCCCTAGAGCTGAAAGGCCCAAAGGGATGCCTTGTTTGCAAAGGGGCAGAGAGGCCCCAAAGCATCTTGCTTCCAGCTCATTGGGAAGCTAAGAAACAACTGTCTCTGCCCAGTGCTCTGACAGAGTACCGGGAACATCTCTTAGCAGAGCCTTTGAAACGCAGTTTCTTGGCAGGCCTTATCTGGCTGAGGTAGAACTTCTGCTCTGGGTGTGCTCCATTGGCCTAGAGCTGAAAGGCCCAAAGGTCGGCCTTGTTGGCAAAGGGGCAGGGAGCCCCCAAAGCATCTTGCTTCCAGCTCTTCGGGAAGCTAAGAAACAACTGGCTCTGCCCAGTGCTCTTACAGCCTGAGAGAAAATCTCTTACCAAGGCCTGTGAAACGCACTTTGTTGGTGGCCTGATCTAGCTGAAGTAGAACTTCTGCTCTGGGTGTGCTCCATTGGCCTAGAGCTGCCTGGCCCAAAGGGCCGCCTTGTTTGCAAAGGGGCAGAGAGGCCCCAAAGCATCTTGCTTCCAGCTCTTTGGGAAGCTAAGAAACATCTGGAGTTGCCCAGTGCTCTTACAGCCTACCGGGAACATCTCTTACCAAGGTCTGTGAAACGCAGTTTGTTGGTGGCCTGAACTGGCCGAAGTAGAACTTCTGCTCTGGGTGTGCTCCACTGGCCTGGAGCTACCTGCCCCAAAGGGCTGCCTTGATTCCAAAGTGAGAGAGTGGCACCAAAGCATCTTGCTTCCAGCTCTTCGGGAAGCTAAGAAACATCTGGCGTTGCCCAGTGCTCTTACAGCCTACCGGGAACATCTCTTACCAAGGCCTGTGAAACGCCGTTTCCTGGCAGGCCTGGTTTGGCTGAAGTAGAACTTCTGCTCTGGGTGTGCTCCATTGCCCTAGAGCTGCCAGGCCCAAGGTGCTGCCTTGTTTCCAAAGGGGCAGAGAGGCCCCAAAGCATCTTGCTTCCAGCTCTCTGGGAAGCTAAGAACCAACTCGCTCTGCCCCGTGCTCTTACAGCCTACCGGGAACATGTCTTTGAAAGGCCTGTGAAACGCAGTTTCTTGGCAGGCCTCATCTGGCTGAAGTAGAACTCCGGCTCTGGGTGTGCTCCATTGCCCTAGAGCTGCCAGGCCCCAAGTGCTGCCCTGTTTCCAAGGGGCAGAGAGGCCCAAAGCATCTTGCTTCCCGGTCTTTGCGAAGCTAAGAAACAACTGGCTCTGCCCAGTGCTCTTACACCTACTGGGAACATCTCTTACCAAGGCCTGTCAAACGCTGTTTCTTTGCAGGCCTGATCAGGCTGAAGTAGAACTCCTGCTCTGCGTGTGCTCCATTGGCCTAGAGCTTCCCGACCCAAAAGGCTGCTTTGTTCCCAAACGGGCAGAGGGGTCCCAAGCGTCTTGCTTCCAGCTTTTCAGGAAGGTAAGAAACAACTGGCTCTGCCCAGTGCTCTTACAGCCTACCGGGAACATCTCTTACCAAGGCCTGTGAAACGCAGTTTCTTGGCAGGCCTGATCTGGCTGAAGTAGAACTCCTGCTCTGGGCATGCTACTTTGGCCTAGAGCTGCCAGGCCCAAAGGGCCGCCTTGTTTCCAAAGGGGCTGAGAGTCCCCAAAGTATCTTGCTTCCAAATCTTTGGGAAGCTAAGAAACAACTGGCTCTGCACAGTGCTCTCACAGCCTACCGGCAACGTGACAGAGAAAGGCCTGTGAGACGCAGTTTCTTGGAAGGCCTGATCTGGCTGAGGTAGTACTTCTGCTCTGGGTGTACTCCATTGGCCTAGGGCTGCCAGGCCCAAAGGGCTGCCTTTATTTCCAAAGTGTGAGAGAGGCCCCAAAGCATCTTGCTTCCTGCTCTCTGGGAAGCTAAAACAACTGGCTCTGCACAGTGCTCTCAAAGCCAACCGGGAACGTCACATACAAAGGCCTGTGAAACGCAGCTTCTTGACAGGCCTTATCTGGCTGAGGTAGAACTTGTGCTCTGGGTGTGCTACTTTGGCCTAGAGCTGCCAGGCACAAAGGCTGCTTTGTTTCCAAAGGGGGAGAGAGGCCCCAAATCATGTTGCTTCCAGCTGTTTTTGAAGCTAAGAAACAACTCGCTCTGCCAGGTACTCTTACAGCCTTCCGGGAACACCTCTTACGAAGGCCTGTGAAAAGCAGTTTCTTGGCAGGCCTGATCTGGCTGAGGTAGAACTTCTGCTCTGGGTGTGCTCCATTGCCCTAGAGCTGAAAGGCCCAAAGGGATGCCTTGTTTGCAAAGGGGCAGAGAGGCCCCAAAGCATCTTGCTTCCAGCTCTTTGGGAAGCTAAGAAACAACTGTCTCTGCCCAGTGCTCTGACAGAGTACCGGGAACATCTCTTACCAGAGCCTTTGAAACGCAGTTTCTTGGCAGGCCTTATCTGGCTGAGGTAGAACTTCTGCTCTGGGTGTGCTCCATTGGCCTAGAGCTGAAAGGCCCAAAGGTCGGCCTTGTTGGCAAAGGGGCAGGGAGCCCCCAAAGCATCTTGCTTCCAGCTCTTCGGGAAGCTAAGAAACAACTGGCTCTGCCCAGTGCTCTTACAGCCTGAGAGAAAATCTCTTACCAAGGCCTGTGAAACGCACTTTGTAGGTGGCCTGATCTAGCTGAAGTAGAACTTCTGCTCTGGGTGTGCTCCATTGGCCTAGAGCTGCCTGGCCCAAAGGGCCGCCTTGTTTGCAAAGGGGCAGAGAGGCCCCAAAGCATCTTGCTTCCAGCTCTTTGGGAAGCTAAGAAACATCTGGAGTTGCCCAGTGCTCTTACAGCCTACCGGGAACATCTCTTACCAAGGCCTGTGAAACGCAGTTTGTTGGTGGCCTGAACTGGCCGAAGTAGAACTTCTGCTCTGGGTGTGCTCCACTGGCCTAGAGCTACCTGGCGCAAAGGGCTGCCTTGATTCCAAAGTGAGAGAGTGGCACCAAAGCATCTTGCTCCCAGCTCTTCGGGAAGCTAAGAAACAGCTGGCTCTGCCCAGTGCTCTTACAGCCTAAGAGAACATCTCTTTGAAAGGCCTGTGAAACGCAGTTTCTTGGCAGGCCTGACCTGGCTGAAGTAGAACTTCTGTTCTGGTTGTGCTACATAGGCCTAGAGCTACCAGGACCTAAGGGCTGCCTTGTTTCCAAAGGGTGAGAGAGGCCCCAAAGCATCTTGCCTCCAGCACATTGGGAAGCTAAAAAACAACTGGTTCTGCCCAGTGCTCTCACAGCCTACCGTGAACATCTCTTACCAAGGGCTGTGAAACGCAGTTTCTGGGCAGGACTGATCCGCCTGAAGTAGAACTTCTGCTGTGGGTGTGCTCCATTGCCCTAGAGCTGCCAGGCCCAAGGTGCTGCCTTGTTTCCAAAGGGGCAGAGAGGCCCCAAAGCATCTTGCTTCCAGCTCTCTGGGAAGCTAAGAACCAACTCGCTCTGCCCCGTGCTCTTACAGCCTACCGGGAACATGTCTTTGAAAGGCCTGTGAAACGCAGTTTCTTGGCAGGCCTCATCTGGCTGAAGTAGAACTCCGGCTCTGGGTGTGCTCCATTGCCCTAGAGCTGCCAGGCCCCAAGTGCTGCCCTGTTTCCAAGGGGCAGAGAGGCCCAAAGCATCTTGCTTCCCGGTCTTTGCGAAGCTAAGAAACAACTGGCTCTGCCCAGTGCTCTTACACCTACTGGGAACATCTCTTACCAAGGCCTGTCAAACGCTGTTTCTTTGCAGGCCTGATCAGGCTGAAGTAGAACTCCTGCTCTGCGTGTGCTCCATTGGCCTAGAGCTTCCCGACCCAAAAGGCTGCCTTGTTCCCAAACGGGCAGAGGGGTCCCAAGCGTCTTGCTTCCAGCTTTTCAGGAAGGTAAGAAACAACTGGCTCTGCCCAGTGCTCTTACAGCCTACCGGGAACATCTCTTACCAAGGCCTGTGAAACGCAGTTTCTTGGCAGGCCTGATCTGGCTGAAGTAGAACTCCTGCTCTGGGCGTGCTACTTTGGCCTAGAGCTGCCAGGCCCAAAGGGCCGCCTTGTTTCCAAAGGGGCTGAGAGTCCCCAAAGTATCTTGCTTCCAAATCTTTGGGAAGCTAAGAAACAACTGGCTCTTCACAGTGCTCTCACAGCCTACCGGCAACGTGACAGAGAAAGGCCTGTGAGACGCAGTTTCTTGGAAGGCCTGATCTGGCTGAGGTAGAACTTCTGCTCTGGGTGTACTCCATTGGCCTAGGGCTGCCAGGCCCAAAGGGCTGCCTTTATTTCCAAAGTGTGAGAGAGGCCCCAAAGCATCTTGCTTCCTGCTCTCTGGGAAGCTAAAACAACTGGCTCTGCACAGTGCTCTCAAAGCCAACCGGGAACATCACATACAAAGGCCTGTGAAACGCAGCTTCTTGACAGGCCTTATCTGGCTGAGGTAGAACTTGTGCTCTGGGTGTGCTACTTTGGCCTAGAGCTGCCAGGCACAAAGGCTGCTTTGTTTCCAAAGGGGGAGAGAGGCCCCAAATCATGTTGCTTCCAGCTGTTTTTGAAGCTAAGAAACAACTCGCTCTGCCAGGTACTCTTACAGCCTTCCGGGAACACCTCTTACGAAGGCCTGTGAAAAGCAGTTTCTTGGCAGGCCTGATCTGGCTGAGGTAGAACTTCTGCTCTGGGTGTGCTCCATTGCCCTAGAGCTGAAAGGCCCAAAGGGATGCCTTGTTTGCAAAGGGGCAGAGAGGCCCCAAAGCATCTTGCTTCCAGCTCATTGGGAAGCTAAGAAACAACTGTCTCTGCCCAGTGCTCTGACAGAGTACCGGGAACATCTCTTACCAGAGCCTTTGAAACGCAGTTTCTTGGCAGGCCTTATCTGGCTGAGGTAGAACTTCTGCTCTGGGTGTGCTCCATTGGCCTAGAGCTGAAAGGCCCAAAGGTCGGCCTTGTTGGCAAAGGGGCAGGGAGCCCCCAAAGCATCTTGCTTCCAGCTCTTCGGGAAGCTAAGAAACAACTGGCTCTGCCCAGTGCTCTTACAGCCTGAGAGAAAATCTCTTACCAAGGCCTGTGAAACGCACTTTGTTGGTGGCCTGATCTAGCTGAAGTAGAACTTCTGCTCTGGGTGTGCTCCATTGGCCTAGAGCTGCCTGGCCCAAAGGGCCGCCTTGTTTGCAAAGGGGCAGAGAGGCCCCAAAGCATCTTGCTTCCAGCTCTTTGGGAAGCTAAGAAACATCTGGAGTTGCCCAGTGCTCTTACAGCCTACCGGGAACATCTCTTACCAAGGCCTGTGAAACGCAGTTTGTTGGTGGCCTGAACTGGCCGAAGTAGAACTTCTGCTCTGGGTGTGCTCCACTGGCCTGGAGCTACCTGCCCCAAAGTGCTGCCTTGATTCCAAAGTGAGAGAGTGGCACCAAAGCATCTTGCTTCCAGCTCTTCGGGAAGCTAAGAAACATCTGGCGTTGCCCAGTGCTCTTACAGCCTACCGGGAACATCTCTTACCAAGGCCTGTGAAACGCCGTTTCCTGGCAGGCCTGGTTTGGCTGAAGTAGAACTTCTGCTCTGGGTGTGCTCCATTGCCCTAGAGCTGCCAGGCCCAAGGTGCTGCCTTGTTTCCAAAGGGGCAGAGAGGCCCCAAAGCATCTTGCTTCCAGCTCTCTGGGAAGCTAAGAACCAACTCGCTCTGCCCCGTGCTCTTACAGCCTACCGGGAACATGTCTTTGAAAGGCCTGTGAAACGCAGTTTCTTGGCAGGCCTCATCTGGCTGAAGTAGAACTCCGGCTCTGGGTGTGCTCCATTGCCCTAGAGCTGCCAGGCCCCAAGTGCTGCCCTGTTTCCAAGGGGCAGAGAGGCCCAAAGCATCTTGCTTCCCGGTCTTTGCGAAGCTAAGAAACAACTGGCTCTGCCCAGTGCTCTTACACCTACTGGGAACATCTCTTACCAAGGCCTGTCAAACGCTGTTTCTTTGCAGGCCTGATCAGGCTGAAGTAGAACTCCTGCTCTGCGTGTGCTCCATTGGCCTAGAGCTTCCCGACCCAAAAGGCTGCTTTGTTCCCAAACGGGCAGAGGGGTCCCAAGCGTCTTGCTTCCAGCTTTTCAGGAAGGTAAGAAACAACTGGCTCTGCCCAGTGCTCTTACAGCCTACCGGGAACATCTCTTACCAAGGCCTGTGAAACGCAGTTTCTTGGCAGGCCTGATCTGGCTGAAGTAGAACTCCTGCTCTGGGCATGCTACTTTGGCCTAGAGCTGCCAGGCCCAAAGGGCCGCCTTGTTTCCAAAGGGGCTGAGAGTCCCCAAAGTATCTTGCTTCCAAATCTTTGGGAAGCTAAGAAACAACTGGCTCTGCACAGTGCTCTCACAGCCTACCGGCAACGTGACAGAGAAAGGCCTGTGAGACGCAGTTTCTTGGAAGGCCTGATCTGGCTGAGGTAGTACTTCTGCTCTGGGTGTACTCCATTGGCCTAGGGCTGCCAGGCCCAAAGGGCTGCCTTTATTTCCAAAGTGTGAGAGAGGCCCCAAAGCATCTTGCTTCCTGCTCTCTGGGAAGCTAAAACAACTGGCTCTGCACAGTGCTCTCAAAGCCAACCGGGAACGTCACATACAAAGGCCTGTGAAACGCAGCTTCTTGACAGGCCTTATCTGGCTGAGGTAGAACTTGTGCTCTGGGTGTGCTACTTTGGCCTAGAGCTGCCAGGCACAAAGGCTGCTTTGTTTCCAAAGGGGGAGAGAGGCCCCAAATCATGTTGCTTCCAGCTGTTTTTGAAGCTAAGAAACAACTCGCTCTGCCAGGTACTCTTACAGCCTTCCGGGAACACCTCTTACGAAGGCCTGTGAAAAGCAGTTTCTTGGCAGGCCTGATCTGGCTGAGGTAGAACTTCTGCTCTGGGTGTGCTCCATTGCCCTAGAGCTGAAAGGCCCAAAGGGATGCCTTGTTTGCAAAGGGGCAGAGAGGCCCCAAAGCATCTTGCTTCCAGCTCTTTGGGAAGCTAAGAAACAACTGTCTCTGCCCAGTGCTCTGACAGAGTACCGGGAACATCTCTTACCAGAGCCTTTGAAACGCAGTTTCTTGGCAGGCCTTATCTGGCTGAGGTAGAACTTCTGCTCTGGGTGTGCTCCATTGGCCTAGAGCTGAAAGGCCCAAAGGTCGGCCTTGTTGGCAAAGGGGCAGGGAGCCCCCAAAGCATCTTGCTTCCAGCTCTTCGGGAAGCTAAGAAACAACTGGCTCTGCCCAGTGCTCTTACAGCCTGAGAGAAAATCTCTTACCAAGGCCTGTGAAACGCACTTTGTAGGTGGCCTGATCTAGCTGAAGTAGAACTTCTGCTCTGGGTGTGCTCCATTGGCCTAGAGCTGCCTGGCCCAAAGGGCCGCCTTGTTTGCAAAGGGGCAGAGAGGCCCCAAAGCATCTTGCTTCCAGCTCTTTGGGAAGCTAAGAAACATCTGGAGTTGCCCAGTGCTCTTACAGCCTACCGGGAACATCTCTTACCAAGGCCTGTGAAACGCAGTTTGTTGGTGGCCTGAACTGGCCGAAGTAGAACTTCTGCTCTGGGTGTGCTCCACTGGCCTGGAGCTACCTGCCCCAAAGGGCTGCCTTGATTCCAAAGTGAGAGAGTGGCACCAAAGCATCTTGCTTCCAGCTCTTCGGGAAGCTAAGAAACATCTGGCGTTGCCCAGTGCTCTTACAGCCTACCGGGAACATCTCTTACCAAGGCCTGTGAAACGCCGTTTCCTGGCAGGCCTGATTTGGCTGAAGTAGAACTTCTGCTCTGGGTGTGCTCCATTGCCCTAGAGCTGCCAGGCCCAAGGTGCTGCCTTGTTTCCAAAGGGGCAGAGAGGCCCCAAAGCGTCTTGCTTCCAGCTGTTTGGGAAACAAGGAAACAACTGGCTCTGCACCGTGCTCTCACAGCCTACCGGGAACGTCACATACAAAGGCCTCTGAAACGCAGTTCCTTGGCAGGCCTGATCTGGCTGAAGTAGGACTTCTGCTCTGGGTGTGCTCCATTGGCCTAGAGCTGAAAGGCCCAAAGGGATGCCTTGTTTGCAAAGGGGCAGAGAGGCCCCAAAGCATCTTGCTTCCAGCTCTTTGGGAAGCTAAGAAACAACTGTCTCTGCCCAGTGCTCTGACAGAGTACCGGGAACATCTCTTACCAGAGCCTTTGAAACGCAGTTTCTTGGCAGGCCTTATCTGGCTGAGGTAGAACTTCTGCTCTGGGTGTGCTCCATTGGCCTAGAGCTGAAAGGCCCAAAGGTCGGCCTTGTTGGCAAAGGGGCAGTGAGCCCCCAAAGCATCTTGCTTCCAGCTCTTCGGGAAGCTAAGAAACAACTGGCTCTGCCCAGTGCTCTTACAGCCTGAGAGAAAATCTCTTACCAAGGCCTGTGAAACGCACTTTGTTGGTGGCCTGATCTAGCTGAAGTAGAACTTCTGCTCTGGGTGTGCTCCATTGGCCTAGAGCTGCCTGGCCCAAAGGGCCGCCTTGTTTGCAAAGGGGCAGAGAGGCCCCAAAGCATCTTGCTTCCAGCTCTTTGGGAAGCTAAGAAACATCTGGAGTTGCCCAGTGCTCTTACAGCCTACCGGGAACATCTCTTACCAAGGCCTGTGAAACGCAGTTTGTTGGTGGCCTGAACTGGCCGAAGTAGAACTTCTGCTCTGGGTGTGCTCCACTGGCCTGGAGCTACCTGCCCCAAAGGGCTGCCTTGATTCCAAAGTGAGAGAGTGGCACCAAAGCATCTTGCTTCCAGCTCTTCGGGAAGCTAAGAAACATCTGGCGTTGCCCAGTGCTCTTACAGCCTACCGGGAACATCTCTTACCAAGGCCTGTGAAACGCCGTTTCCTGGCAGGCCTGATTTGGCTGAAGTAGAACTTCTGCTCTGGGTGTGCTCCATTGCCCTAGAGCTGCCAGGCCCAAGGTGCTGCCTTGTTTCCAAAGGGGCAGAGAGGCCCCAAAGCATCTTGCTTCCAGCTCTCTGGGAAGCTAAGAACCAACTCGCTCTGCCCCGTGCTCTTACAGCCTACCGGGAACATGTCTTTGAAAGGCCTGTGAAACGCAGTTTCTTGGCAGGCCTCATCTGGCTGAAGTAGAACTCCGGCTCTGGGTGTGCTCCATTGCCCTAGAGCTGCCAGGCCCCAAGTGCTGCCCTGTTTCCAAGGGGCAGAGAGGCCCAAAGCATCTTGCTTCCCGGTCTTTGCGAAGCTAAGAAACAACTGGCTCTGCCCAGTGCTCTTACACCTACCGGGAACATCTCTTACCAAGGCCTGTCAAACGCTGTTTCTTTGCAGGCCTGATCAGGCTGAAGTAGAACTCCTGCTCTGCGTGTGCTCCATTGGCCTAGAGCTTCCCGACCCAAAAGGCTGCCTTGTTCCCAAACGGGCAGAGGGGTCCCAAGCGTCTTGCTTCCAGCTTTTCAGGAAGGTAAGAAACAACTGGCTCTGCCCAGTGCTCTTACAGCCTACCGGGAACATCTCTTACCAAGGCCTGTGAAACGCAGTTTCTTGGCAGGCCTGATCTGGCTGAAGTAGAACTCCTGCTCTGGGCGTGCTACTTTGGCCTAGAGCTGCCAGGCCCAAAGGGCCGCCTTGTTTCCAAAGGGGCTGAGAGTCCCCAAAGTATCTTGCTTCCAAATCTTTGGGAAGCTAAGAAACAACTGGCTCTGCACAGTGCTCTCACAGCCTACCGGCAACGTGACAGAGAAAGGCCTGTGAGACGCAGTTTCTTGGAAGGCCTGATCTGGCTGAGGTAGAACTTCTGCTCTGGGTGTACTCCATTGGCCTAGGGCTGCCAGGCCCAAAGGGCTGCCTTTATTTCCAAAGTGTGAGAGAGGCCCCAAAGCATCTTGCTTCCTGCTCTCTGGGAAGCTAAAACAACTGGCTCTGCACAGTGCTCTCAAAGCCAACCGGGAACGTCACATACAAAGGCCTGTGAAACGCAGCTTCTTGACAGGCCTTATCTGGCTGAGGTAGAACTTGTGCTCTGGGTGTGCTACTTTGGCCTAGAGCTGCCAGGCACAAAGGCTGCTTTGTTTCCAAAGGGGGAGAGAGGCCCCAAATCATGTTGCTTCCAGCTGTTTTTGAAGCTAAGAAACAACTCGCTCTGCCAGGTACTCTTACAGCCTTCCGGGAACACCTCTTACGAAGGCCTGTGAAAAGCAGTTTCTTGGCAGGCCTGATCTGGCTGAGGTAGAACTTCTGCTCTGGGTGTGCTCCATTGCCCTAGAGCTGAAAGGCCCAAAGGGCTGCCTTGTTTCCAAAGGGGGAGAGAGGCCCCAAAGCATCTTGCTTCCACCTCTTGGGAAGCTAAGAAACAACTCGCTGTGCCCAGTGCTCTTATAGCCTAAGAGAACATCTCTTATCAAGGCCTGTGAAACGCACTTTCTAGGCAGGCCTGATCTGGAAGAAGTAGAACTTCTGCTCTGGTTGTGCTCCATTGCCCTAGAGCTGCCAGACCCAACGTGCTGCCTTGTTTCCAAAGGGGCAGAGAGGCCCCAAAGCGTCTTGCTTCCAGCTGTTTGGGAAACAAGGAAACAACTGGCTGTGCACCGTGCTCTCACAGCCTACCGGGAACGTCACATACAAAGGCCTCTGAAACGCAGTTCCTTGGCAGGCCTGATCTGGCTGAAGTAGGACTTCTGCTCTGGGTGTGCTCCATTGGCCTAGAGCTGAAAGGCCCAAAGGGATGCCTTGTTTGCAAAGGGGCAGAGAGGCCCCAAAGCATCTTGCTTCCAGCTCTTTGGGAAGCTAAGAAACAACTGTCTCTGCCCAGTGCTCTGACAGAGTACCGGGAACATCTCTTACCAGAGCCTTTGAAACGCAGTTTCTTGGCAGGCCTTATCTGGCTGAGGTAGAACTTCTGCTCTGGGTGTGCTCCATTGGCCTAGAGCTGAAAGGCCCAAAGGTCGGCCTTGTTGGCAAAGGGGCAGGGAGCCCCCAAAGCATCTTGCTTCCAGCTCTTTGGGAAGCTAAGAAACAACTGGCTCTGCCCAGTGCTCTTACAGCCTAAGAGAAAATCTCTTACCAAGGCCTGTGAAACGCACTTTGTTGGTGGCCTGATCTAGCTGAAGTAGAACTTCTGCTCTGGGTGTGCTCCACTGGCCTAGAGCTGCCTGGCCCAAAGGGCCGCCTTGTTTGCAAAGGGGCAGAGAGGCCCCAAAGCATCTTGCTTCCAGCTCTTCGGGAAGCTAAGAAACATCTGGCGTTGCCCAGTGCTCTTACAGCCTACCGGGAACATCTCTTACCAAGGCCTGTGAAACGCAGTTTGTTGGTGGCCTGAACTGGCCGAAGTAGAACTTCTGCTCTGGGTGTGCTCCACTGGCCTAGAGCTACCTGGCGCAAAGGGCTGCCTTGATTCCAAAGTGAGAGAGTGGCACCAAAGCATCTTGCTCCCAGCTCTTCGGGAAGCTAAGAAACAGCTGGCTCTGCCCAGTGCTCTTACAGCCTAAGAGAACATCTCTTTGAAAGGCCTGTGAAACGCAGTTTCTTGGCAGGCCTGACCTGGCTGAAGTAGAACTTCTGTTCTGGTTGTGCTACATAGGCCTAGAGCTACCAGGACCTAAGGGCTGCCTTGTTTCCAAAGGGTGAGAGAGGCCCCAAAGCATCTTGCCTCCAGCACTTTGGGAAGCTAAAAAACAACTGGTTCTGCCCAGTGCTCTCACAGCCTACCGTGAACATCTCTTACCAAGGGCTGTGAAACGCAGTTTCTGGGCAGGACTGATCCGCCTGAAGTAGAACTTCTGCTGTGGGTGTGCTCCATTGGCCTAGAGCTGCCAGGCCCAAACGGCTGCCTTGTGTCCAAAGGGAGAGAGAGGCCCCAAAGCATCTTGCTTCCAGCTCTGTGGGAAGCTAAAGCAACTGGCTCTCCACAGTGCTCTCACAGCCTACCGGGAACATCTCTTACCAAGGCCTGTGAAACGCAGTTTCTTGGCAGGCCTGATCTGGCTGAAGTAGAACTCCTGCTCTGGGCGTGCTACTTTGGCCTAGAGCTGCCAGGCCCAAAGGGCCGCCTTGTTTCCAAAGGGGCTGAGAGTCCCCAAAGTATCTTGCTTCCAAATCTTTGGGAAGCTAAGAAACAACTGGCTCTGCACAGTGCTCTCACAGCCTACCGGCAACTTGACAGAGAAAGGCCTGTGAGACGCAGTTTCTTGGAAGGCCTGATCTGGCTGAGGTAGAACTTCTGCTCTGGGTGTACTCCATTGGCCTAGGGCTGCCAGGCCCAAAGGGCTGCCTTTATTTCCAAAGTGTGAGAGAGGCCCCAAAGCATCTTGCTTCCTGCTCTCTGGGAAGCTAAAACAACTGGCTCTGCACAGTGCTCTCAAAGCCAACCGGGAACGTCACATACAAAGGCCTGTGAAACGCAGCTTCTTGACAGGCCTTATCTGGCTGAGGTAGAACTTGTGCTCTGGGTGTGCTGCTTTGGCCTAGAGCTGCCAGGCACAAAGGCTGCTTTGTTTCCAAAGGGGGAGAGAGGCCCCAAATCATGTTGCTTCCAGCTGTTTTTGAAGCTAAGAAACAACTCGCTCTGCCAGGTACTCTTACAGCCTTCCGGGAACACCTCTTACGAAGGCCTGTGAAAAGCAGTTTCTTGGCAGGCCTGATCTGGCTGAGGTAGAACTTCTGCTCTGGGTGTGCTCCATTGCCCTAGAGCTGAAAGGCCCAAAGGGCTGCCTTGTTTCCAAAGGGGGAGAGAGGCCCCAAAGCATCTTGCTTCCACCTCTTGGGAAGCTAAGAAACAACTCGCTGTGCCCAGTGCTCTTATAGCCTAAGAGAACATCTCTTATCAAGGCCTGTGAAACGCACTTTCTAGGCAGGCCTGATCTGGAAGAAGTAGAACTTCTGCTCTGGTTGTGCTCCATTGCCCTAGAGCTGCCAGACCCAACGTGCTGCCTTGTTTCCAAAGGGGCAGAGAGGCCCCAAAGCGTCTTGCTTCCAGCTGTTTGGGAAACAAGGAAACAACTGGCTCTGCACCGTGCTCTCACAGCCTACCGGGAACGTCACATACAAAGGCCTCTGAAACGCAGTTCCTTGGCAGGCCTGATCTGGCTGAAGTAGGACTTCTGCTCTGGGTGTGCTCCATTGGCCTAGAGCTGAAAGGCCCAAAGGGATGCCTTGTTTGCAAAGGGGCAGAGAGGCCCCAAAGCATCTTGCTTCCAGCTCTTTGGGAAGCTAAGAAACAGCTGTCTCTGCCCAGTGCTCTGACAGAGTACCGGGAACATCTCTTACCAGAGCCTTTGAAACGCAGTTTCTTGGCAGGCCTTATCTGGCTGAGGTAGAACTTCTGCTCTGGGTGTGCTCCATTGGCCTAGAGCTGAAAGGCCCAAAGGTCGGCCTTGTTGGCAAAGGGGCAGGGAGCCCCCAAAGCATCTTGCTTCCAGCTCTTTGGGAAGCTAAGAAACAACTGGCTCTGCCCAGTGCTCTTACAGCCTAAGAGAAAATCTCTTACCAAGGCCTGTGAAACGCACTTTGTTGGTGGCCTGATCTAGCTGAAGTAGAACTTCTGCTCTGGGTGTGCTCCACTGGCCTAGAGCTGCCTGGCCCAAAGGGCCGCCTTGTTTGCAAAGGGGCAGAGAGGCCCCAAAGCATCTTGCTTCCAGCTCTTCGGGAAGCTAAGAAACATCTGGCGTTGCCCAGTGCTCTTACAGCCTACCGGGAACATCTCTTACCAAGGCCTGTGAAACGCAGTTTGTTGGTGGCCTGAACTGGCCGAAGTAGAACTTCTGCTCTGGGTGTGCTCCACTGGCCTAGAGCTACCTGGCGCAAAGGGCTGCCTTGATTCCAAAGTGAGAGAGTGGCACCAAAGCATCTTGCTCCCAGCTCTTCGGGAAGCTAAGAAACAGCTGGCTCTGCCCAGTGCTCTTACAGCCTAAGAGAACATCTCTTTGAAAGGCCTGTGAAACGCAGTTTCTTGGCAGGCCTGACCTGGCTGAAGTAGAACTTCTGTTCTGGTTGTGCTACATAGGCCTAGAGCTACCAGGACCTAAGGGCTGCCTTGTTTCCAAAGGGTGAGAGAGGCCCCAAAGCATCTTGCCTCCAGCACTTTGGGAAGCTAAAAAACAACTGGTTCTGCCCAGTGCTCTCACAGCCTACCGTGAACATCTCTTACCAAGGGCTGTGAAACGCAGTTTCTGGGCAGGACTGATCCGCCTGAAGTAGAACTTCTGCTGTGGGTGTGCTCCATTGGCCTAGAGCTGCCAGGCCCAAACGGCTGCCTTGTGTCCAAAGGGAGAGAGAGGCCCCAAAGCATCTTGCTTCCAGCTCTGTGGGAAGCTAAAGCAACTGGCTCTCCACAGTGCTCTCACAGCCTACCGGGAACATCTCTTACCAAGGCCTGTGAAACGCAGTTTCTTGGCAGGCCTGATCTGGCTGAAGTAGAACTCCTGCTCTGGGCGTGCTACTTTGGCCTAGAGCTGCCAGGCCCAAAGGGCCGCCTTGTTTCCAAAGGGGCTGAGAGTCCCCAAAGTATCTTGCTTCCAAATCTTTGGGAAGCTAAGAAACAACTGGCTCTGCACAGTGCTCTCACAGCCTACCGGCAACGTGACAGAGAAAGGCCTGTGAGACGCAGTTTCTTGGAAGGCCTGATCTGGCTGAGGTAGAACTTCTGCTCTGGGTGTACTCCATTGGCCTAGGGCTGCCAGGCCCAAAGGGCTGCCTTTATTTCCAAAGTGTGAGAGAGGCCCCAAAGCATCTTGCTTCCTGCTCTCTGGGAAGCTAAAACAACTGGCTCTGCACAGTGCTCTCAAAGCCAACCGGGAACGTCACATACAAAGGCCTGTGAAACGCAGCTTCTTGACAGGCCTTATCTGGCTGAGGTAGAACTTGTGCTCTGGGTGTGCTGCTTTGGCCTAGAGCTGCCAGGCACAAAGGCTGCTTTGTTTCCAAAGGGGGAGAGAGGCCCCAAATCATGTTGCTTCCAGCTGTTTTTGAAGCTAAGAAACAACTCGCTCTGCCAGGTACTCTTACAGCCTTCCGGGAACACCTTTTACGAAGGCCTGTGAAAAGCAGTTTCTTGGCAGGCCTGATCTGGCTGAGGTAGAACTTCTGCTCTGGGTGTGCTCCATTGCCCTAGAGCTGAAAGGCCCAAAGGGCTGCCTTGTTTCCAAAGGGGGAGAGAGGCCCCAAAGCATCTTGCTTCCACCTCTTGGGAAGCTAAGAAACAACTCGCTGTGCCCAGTGCTCTTATAGCCTAAGAGAACATCTCTTATCAAGGCCTGTGAAACGCACTTTCTAGGCAGGCCTGATCTGGAAGAAGTAGAACTTCTGCTCTGGTTGTGCTCCACTGCCCTAGAGCTGCCAGACCCAACGTGCTGCCTTGTTTCCAAAGGGGCAGAGAGGCCCCAAAGCGTCTTGCTTCCAGCTGTTTGGGAAACAAGGAAACAACTGGCTCTGCACCGTGCTCTCACAGCCTACCGGGAACGTCACATACAAAGGCCTCTGAAACGCAGTTCCTTGGCAGGCCTGATCTGGCTGAAGTAGGACTTCTGCTCTGGGTGTGCTCCATTGGCCTAGAGCTGAAAGGCCCAAAGGGATGCCTTGTTTGCAAAGGGGCAGAGAGGCCCCAAAGCATCTTGCTTCCAGCTCTTTGGGAAGCTAAGAAACAACTGTCTCTGCCCAGTGCTCTGACAGAGTACCGGGAACATCTCTTACCAGAGCCTTTGAAACGCAGTTTCTTGGCAGGCCTTATCTGGCTGAGGTAGAACTTCTGCTCTGGGTGTGCTCCATTGGCCTAGAGCTGAAAGGCCCAAAGGTCGGCCTTGTTGGCAAAGGGGCAGGGAGCCCCCAAAGCATCTTGCTTCCAGCTCTTTGGGAAGCTAAGAAACAACTGGCTCTGCCCAGTGCTCTTACAGCCTAAGAGAAAATCTCTTACCAAGGCCTGTGAAACGCACTTTGTTGGTGGCCTGATCTAGCTGAAGTAGAACTTCTGCTCTGGGTGTGCTCCACTGGCCTAGAGCTGCCTGGCCCAAAGGGCCGCCTTGTTTGCAAAGGGGCAGAGAGGCCCCAAAGCATCTTGCTTCCAGCTCTTCGGGAAGCTAAGAAACATCTGGCGTTGCCCAGTGCTCTTACAGCCTACCGGGAACATCTCTTACCAAGGCCTGTGAAACGCAGTTTGTTGGTGGCCTGAACTGGCCGTAGTAGAACTTCTGCTCTGGGTGTGCTCCACTGGCCTAGAGCTACCTGGCGCAAAGGGCTGCCTTGATTCCAAAGTGAGAGAGTGGCACCAAAGCATCTTGCTCCCAGCTCTTCGGGAAGCTAAGAAACAGCTGGCTCTGCCCAGTGCTCTTACAGCCTAAGAGAACATCTCTTTGAAAGGCCTGTGAAACGCAGTTTCTTGGCAGGCCTGACCTGGCTGAAGTAGAACTTCTGTTCTGGTTGTGCTACATAGGCCTAGAGCTACCAGGACCTAAGGGCTGCCTTGTTTCCAAAGGGTGAGAGAGGCCCCAAAGCATCTTGCCTCCAGCACTTTGGGAAGCTAAAAAACAACTGGTTCTGCCCAGTGCTCTGACAGCCTCCCGTGAACATCTCTTACCAAGGGCTGTGAAACGCAGTTTCTGGGCAGGACTGATCCGCCTGAAGCAGAACTTCTGCTGTGGGTGTGCTCCATTGGCCTAGAGCTGCCAGGCGCAAACGGCTGCCTTGTGTCCAAAGGGAGAGAGAGGCCCCAAAGCATCTTGCTTCCAGCTCTGTGGGAAGCTAAAGCAACTGGCTCTCCACAGTGCTCTCACAGCCTACCGGGAACATCTCTTCCCAAGGCCTGTGAAACGCAGTTTCTTGGCAGGCCTGATCTGGCTGAAGTAGAACTCCTGCTCTGGGCGTGCTACTTTGGCCTAGAGCTGCCAGGCCCAAAGGGCCGCCTTGTTTCCAAAGGGGCTGAGAGTCCCCAAAGTATCTTGCTTCCAAATCTTTGGGAAGCTAAGAAACAACTGGCTCTGCACAGTGCTCTCACAGCCTACCGGCAACGTGACAGAGAAAGGCCTGTGAGACGCAGTTTCTTGGAAGGCCTGATCTGGCTGAGGTAGAACTTCTGCTCTGGGTGTACTCCATTGGCCTAGGGCTGCCAGGCCCAAAGGGCTGCCTTTATTTCCAAAGTGTGAGAGAGGCCCCAAAGCATCTTGCTTCCTGCTCTCTGGGAAGCTAAAACAACTGGCTCTGCACAGTGCTCTCAAAGCCAACTGGGAACGTCACATACAAAGGCCTGTGAAACGCAGCTTCTTGACAGGCCTTATCTGGCTGAGGTAGAACTTGTGCTCTGGGTGTGCTACTTTGGCCTAGAGCTGCCAGGCACAAAGGCTGCTTTGTTTCCAAAGGGGGAGAGAGGCCCCAAATCATGTTGCTTCCAGCTGTTTTTGAAGCTAAGAAACAACTCGCTCTGCCAGGTACTCTTACAGCCTTCCGGGAACACCTCTTACGAAGGCCTGTGAAAAGCAGTTTCTTGGCAGGCCTGATCTGGCTGAGGTAGAACTTCTGCTCTGGGTGTGCTCCATTGCCCTAGAGCTGAAAAGCCCAAAGGGATGCCTTGTTTGCAAAGGGGCAGAGAGGCCCCAAAGCATCTTGCTTCCAGCTCATTGGGAAGCTAAGAAACAACTGTCTCTGCCCAGTGCTCTGACAGAGTACCGGGAACATCTCTTACCAAAGCCTTTGAAACGCAGTTTCTTGGCAGGCCTTATCTGGCTGAGGTAGAACTTCTGCTCTGGTTGTGCTCCATTGGCCTAGAGCTGAAAGGCCCAAAGGTCGGCCTTGTTGGCAAAGGGGCAGTGAGCCCCCAAAGCATCTTGCTTCCAGCTCTTCGGGAAGCTAAGAAACAACTGGCTCTGCCCAGTGCTCTTACAGCCTGAGAGAAAATCTCTTACCAAGGCCTGTGAAACGCACTTTGTTGGTGGCCTGATCTAGCTGAAGTAGAACTGCTGCTCTGGGTGTGCTCCATTGGCCTAGAGCTGCCTGGCCCAAAGGGCCGCCTTGTTTGCAAAGGGGCAGAGAGGCCCCAAAGCATCTTGCTTCCAGCTCTTCGGGAAGCTAAGAAACATCTGGCGTTGCCCAGTGCTCTTACAGCCTACCGGGAACATCTCTTACCAAGGCCTGTGAAACGCAGTTTGTTGGTGGCCTGAACTGGCCGAAGTAGAACTTCTGCTCTGGGTGTGCTCCACTGGCCTGGAGCTACCTGCCCCAAAGGGCTGCCTTGATTCCAAAGTGAGAGAGTGGCACCAAAGCATCTTGCTTCCAGCTCTTCGGGAAGCTAAGAAACATCTGGCGTTGCCCAGTGCTCTTACAGCCTACCGGGAACATCTCTTACCAAGGCCTGTGAAACGCCGTTTCCTGGCAGGCCTGATTTGGCTGAAGTAGAACTTCTGCTCTGGGTGTGCTCCATTGCCCTAGAGCTGCCAGGCCCAAGGTGCTGCCTTGTTTCCAAAGGGGCAGAGAGGCCCCAAAGCATCTTGCTTCCAGCTCTCTGGGAAGCTAAGAACCAACTCGCTCTGCCCCGTGCTCTTACAGCCTACCGGGAACATGTCTTTGAAAGGCCTGTGAAACGCAGTTTCTTGGCAGGCCTCATCTGGCTGAAGTAGAACTCCGGCTCTGGGTGTGCTCCATTGCCCTAGAGCTGCCAGGCCCCAAGTGCTGCCCTGTTTCCAAGGGGCACAGAGGCCCAAAGCATCTTGCTTCCCGGTCTTTGCGAAGCTAAGAAACAACTGGCTCTGCCCAGTGCTCTTACACCTACCGGGAACATCTCTTACCAAGGCCTGTCAAACGCTGTTTCTTAGCAGGCCTGATCAGGCTGAAGTAGAACTCCTGCTCTGGGCGTGCTACTTTGGCCTAGAGCTGCCAGGCCCAAAGGGCCACATTGTTTCCAAAGGGGCTGAGAGTCCCCAAAGTATCTTGCTTCCAAATCTTTGGGAAGCTAAGAAACAACTGGCTCTGCACAGTGCTCTCACAGCCTACCGGCAACGTGACAGAGAAAGGCCTGTGAGACGCAGTTTCTTGGAAGGCCTGATCTGGCTGAGGTAGAACTTCTGCTCTGGGTGTACTCCATTGGCCTAGGGCTGCCAGGCCCAAAGGGCTGCCTTTATTTCCAAAGTGTGAGAGAGGCCCCAAAGCATCTTGCTTCCTGCTCTCTGGGAAGCTAAAACAACTGGCTCTGCACAGTGCTCTCAAAGCCAACCGGGAACGTCACATACAAAGGCCTGTGAAACGCAGCTTCTTGACAGGCCTTATCTGGCTGAGGTAGAACTTGTGCTCTGGGTGTGCTGCTTTGGCCTAGAGCTGCCAGGCACAAAGGCTGCTTTGTTTCCAAAGGGGGAGAGAGGCCCCAAATCATGTTGCTTCCAGCTGTTTTTGAAGCTAAGAAACAACTCGCTCTGCCAGGTACTCTTACAGCCTTCCGGGAACACCTCTTACGAAGGCCTGTGAAAAGCAGTTTCTTGGCAGGCCTGATCTGGCTGAGGTAGAACTTCTGCTCTGGGTGTGCTCCATTGCCCTAGAGCTGAAAGGCCCAAAGGGCTGCCTTGTTTCCAAAGGGGGAGAGAGGCCCCAAAGCATCTTGCTTCCACCTCTTGGGAAGCTAAGAAACAACTCGCTGTGCCCAGTGCTCTTATAGCCTAAGAGAGCATCTCTTATCAAGGCCTGTGAAACGCACTTTCTAGGCAGGCCTGATCTGGAAGAAGTAGAACTTCTGCTCTGGTTGTGCTCCATTGCCCTAGAGCTGCCAGACCCAACGTGCTGCCTTGTTTCCAAAGGGGCAGAGAGGCCCCAAAGCGTCTTGCTTCCAGCTGTTTGGGAAACAAGGAAACAACTGGCTCTGCACCGTGCTCTCACAGCCTACCGGGAACGTCACATACAAAGGCCTCTGAAACGCAGTTCCTTGGCAGGCCTGATCTGGCTGAAGTAGGACTTCTGCTCTGGGTGTGCTCCATTGGCCTAGAGCTGAAAGGCCCAAAGGGATGCCTTGTTTGCAAAGGGGCAGAGAGGCCCCAAAGCATCTTGCTTCCAGCTCTTTGGGAAGCTAAGAAACAGCTGTCTCTGCCCAGTGCTCTGACAGAGTACCGGGAACATCTCTTACCAGAGCCTTTGAAACGCAGTTTCTTGGCAGGCCTTATCTGGCTGAGGTAGAACTTCTGCTCTGGGTGTGCTCCATTGGCCTAGAGCTGAAAGGCCCAAAGGTCGGCCTTGTTGGCAAAGGGGCAGGGAGCCCCCAAAGCATCTTGCTTCCAGCTCTTTGGGAAGCTAAGAAACAACTGGCTCTGCCCAGTGCTCTTACAGCCTAAGAGAAAATCTCTTACCAAGGCCTGTGAAACGCACTTTGTTGGTGGCCTGATCTAGGTGAAGTAGAACTGCTGCTCTGGGTGTGCTCCATTGGCCTAGAGCTGCCTGGCCCAAAGGGCCGCCTTGTTTGCAAAGGGGCAGAGAGGCCCCAAAGCATCTTGCTTCCAGCTCTTCGGGAAGCTAAGAAACATCTGGCGTTGCCCAGTGCTCTTACAGCCTACCGGGAACATCTCTTACCAAGGCCTGTGAAACGCAGTTTGTTGGTGGCCTGAACTGGCCGAAGTAGAACTTCTGCTCTGGGTGTGCTCCACTGGCCTAGAGCTACCTGGCGCAAAGGGCTGCCTTGATTCCAAAGTGAGAGAGTGGCACCAAAGCATCTTGCTCCCAGCTCTTCGGGAAGCTAAGAAACAGCTGGCTCTGCCCAGTGCTCTTACAGCCTAAGAGAACATCTCTTTGAAAGGCCTGTGAAACGCAGTTTCTTGGCAGGCCTGACCTGGCTGAAGTAGAACTTCTGTTCTGGTTGTGCTACATAGGCCTAGAGCTACCAGGACCTAAGGGCTGCCTTGTTTCCAAAGGGTGAGAGAGGCCCCAAAGCATCTTGCCTCCAGCACTTTGGGAAGCTAAAAAACAACTGGTTCTGCCCAGTGCTCTCACAGCCTACCGTGAACATCTCTTACCAAGGGCTGTGAAACGCAGTTTCTGGGCAGGACTGATCCGCCTGAAGTAGAACTTCTGCTGTGGGTGTGCTCCATTGGCCTAGAGCTGCCAGGCCCAAACGGCTGCCTTGTGTCCAAAGGGAGAGAGAGGCCCCAAAGCATCTTGCTTCCAGCTCTGTGGGAAGCTAAAGCAACTGGCTCTCCACAGTGCTCTCACAGCCTACCGGGAACATCTCTTACCAAGGCCTGTGAAACGCAGTTTCTTGGCAGGCCTGATCTGGCTGAAGTAGAACTCCTGCTCTGGGCGTGCTACTTTGGCCTAGAGCTGCCAGGCCCAAAGGGCCGCCTTGTTTCCAAAGGGGCTGAGAGTCCCCAAAGTATCTTGCTTCCAAATCTTTGGGAAGCTAAGAAACAACTGGCTCTGCACAGTGCTCTCACAGCCTACCGGCAACGTGACAGAGAAAGGCCTGTGAGACGCAGTTTCTTGGAAGGCCTGATCTGGCTGAGGTAGAACTTCTGCTCTGGGTGTACTCCATTGGCCTAGGGCTGCCAGGCCCAAAGGGCTGCCTTTATTTCCAAAGTGTGAGAGAGGCCCCAAAGCATCTTGCTTCCTGCTCTCTGGGAAGCTAAAACAACTGGCTCTGCACAGTGCTCTCAAAGCCAACCGGGAACGTCACATACAAAGGCCTGTGAAACGCAGCTTCTTGACAGGCCTTATCTGGCTGAGGTAGAACTTGTGCTCTGGGTGTGCTGCTTTGGCCTAGAGCTGCCAGGCACAAAGGCTGCTTTGTTTCCAAAGGGGGAGAGAGGCCCCAAATCATGTTGCTTCCAGCTGTTTTTGAAGCTAAGAAACAACTCGCTCTGCCAGGTACTCTTACAGCCTTCCGGGAACACCTCTTACGAAGGCCTGTGAAAAGCAGTTTCTTGGCAGGCCTGATCTGGCTGAGGTAGAACTTCTGCTCTGGGTGTGCTCCATTGCCCTAGAGCTGAAAGGCCCAAAGGGCTGCCTTGTTTCCAAAGGGGGAGAGAGGCCCCAAAGCATCTTGCTTCCACCTCTTGGGAAGCTAAGAAACAACTCGCTGTGCCCAGTGCTCTTATAGCCTAAGAGAACATCTCTTATCAAGGCCTGTGAAACGCACTTTCTAGGCAGGCCTGATCTGGAAGAAGTAGAACTTCTGCTCTGGTTGTGCTCCATTGCCCTAGAGCTGCCAGACCCAACATGCTGCCTTGTTTCCAAAGGGGCAGAGAGGCCCCAAAGCGTCTTGCTTCCAGCTGTTTGGGAAACAAGGAAACAACTGGCTCTGCACCGTGCTCTCACAGCCTACCGGGAACGTCACATACAAAGGCCTCTGAAACGCAGTTCCTTGGCAGGCCTGATCTGGCTGAAGTAGGACTTCTGCTCTGGGTGTGCTCCATTGGCCTAGAGCTGAAAGGCCCAAAGGGATGCCTTGTTTGCAAAGGGGCAGAGAGGCCCCAAAGCATCTTGCTTCCAGCTCTTTGGGAAGCTAAGAAACAACTGTCTCTGCCCAGTGCTCTGACAGAGTACCGGGAACATCTCTTACCAGAGCCTTTGAAACGCAGTTTCTTGGCAGGCCTTATCTGGCTGAGGTAGAACTTCTGCTCTGGGTGTGCTCCATTGGCCTAGAGCTGAAAGGCCCAAAGGTCGGCCTTGTTGGCAAAGGGGCAGGGAGCCCCCAAAGCATCTTGCTTCCAGCTCTTTGGGAAGCTAAGAAACAACTGGCTCTGCCCAGTGCTCTTACAGCCTAAGAGAAAATCTCTTACCAAGGCCTGTGAAACGCACTTTGTTGGTGGCCTGATCTAGCTGAAGTAGAACTTCTGCTCTGGGTGTGCTCCACTGGCCTAGAGCTGCCTGGCCCAAAGGGCCGCCTTGTTTGCAAAGGGGCAGAGAGGCCCCAAAGCATCTTGCTTCCAGCTCTTCGGGAAGCTAAGAAACATCTGGCGTTGCCCAGTGCTCTTACAGCCTACCGGGAACATCTCTTACCAAGGCCTGTGAAACGCAGTTTGTTGGTGGCCTGAACTGGCCGAAGTAGAACTTCTGCTCTGGGTGTGCTCCACTGGCCTAGAGCTACCTGGCGCAAAGGGCTGCCTTGATTCCAAAGTGAGAGAGTGGCACCAAAGCATCTTGCTCCCAGCTCTTCGGGAAGCTAAGAAACAGCTGGCTCTGCCCAGTGCTCTTACAGCCTAAGAGAACATCTCTTTGAAAGGCCTGTGAAACGCAGTTTCTTGGCAGGCCTGACCTGGCTGAAGTAGAACTTCTGTTCTGGTTGTGCTACATAGGCCTAGAGCTACCAGGACCTAAGGGCTGCCTTGTTTCCAAAGGGTGAGAGAGGCCCCAAAGCATCTTGCCTCCAGCACTTTGGGAAGCTAAAAAACAACTGGTTCTGCCCAGTGCTCTCACAGCCTACCGTGAACATCTCTTACCAAGGGCTGTGAAACGCAGTTTCTGGGCAGGACTGATCCGCCTGAAGTAGAACTTCTGCTGTGGGTGTGCTCCATTGGCCTAGAGCTGCCAGGCGCAAACGGCTGCCTTGTGTCCAAAGGGAGAGAGAGGCCCCAAAGCATCTTGCTTCCAGCTCTGTGGGAAGCTAAAGCAACTGGCTCTCCACAGTGCTCTCACAGCCTACCGGGAACATCTCTTACCAAGGCCTGTGAAACGCAGTTTCTTGGCAGGCCTGATCTGGCTGAAGTAGAACTCCTGCTCTGGGCGTGCTACTTTGGCCTAGAGCTGCCAGGCCCAAAGGGCCGCCTTGTTTCCAAAGGGGCTGAGAGTCCCCAAAGTATCTTGCTTCCAAATCTTTGGGAAGCTAAGAAACAACTGGCTCTGCACAGTGCTCTCACAGCCTACCGGCAACGTGACAGAGAAAGGCCTGTGAGACGCAGTTTCTTGGAAGGCCTGATCTGGCTGAGGTAGAACTTCTGCTCTGGGTGTACTCCATTGGCCTAGGGCTGCCAGGCCCAAAGGGCTGCCTTTATTTCCAAAGTGTGAGAGAGGCCCCAAAGCATCTTGCTTCCTGCTCTCTGGGAAGCTAAAACAACTGGCTCTGCACAGTGCTCTCAAAGCCAACCGGGAACGTCACATACAAAGGCCTGTGAAACGCAGCTTCTTGACAGGCCTTTTCTGGCTGAGGTAGAACTTGTGCTCTGGGTGTGCTACTTTGGCCTAGAGCTGCCAGGCACAAAGGCTGCTTTGTTTCCAAAGGGGGAGAGAGGCCCCAAATCATGTTGCTTCCAGCTGTTTTTGAAGCTAAGAAACAACTCGCTCTGCCAGGTACTCTTACAGCCTTCCGGGAACACCTCTTACGAAGGCCTGTGAAAAGCAGTTTCTTGGCAGGCCTGATCTGGCTGAGGTAGAACTTCTGCTCTGGGTGTGCTCCATTGCCCTAGAGCTGAAAAGCCCAAAGGGATGCCTTGTTTGCAAAGGGGCAGAGAGGCCCCAAAGCATCTTGCTTCCAGCTCATTGGGAAGCTAAGAAACAACTGTCTCTGCCCAGTGCTCTGACAGAGTACCGGGAACATCTCTTACCAAAGCCTTTGAAACGCAGTTTCTTGGCAGGCCTTATCTGGCTGAGGTAGAACTTCTGCTCTGGTTGTGCTTCATTGGCCTAGAGCTGAAAGGCCCAAAGGTCGGCCTTGTTGGCAAAGGGGCAGTGAGCCCCCAAAGCATCTTGCTTCCAGCTCTTCGGGAAGCTAAGAAACAACTGGCTCTGCCCAGTGCTCTTACAGCCTGAGAGAAAATCTCTTACCAAGGCCTGTGACACGCACTTTGTTGGTGGCCTGATCTAGCTGAAGTAGAACTGCTGCTCTGGGTGTGCTCCATTGGCCTAGAGCTGCCTGGCCCAAAGGGCCGCCTTGTTTGCAAAGGGGCAGAGAGGCCCCAAAGCATCTTGCTTCCAGCTCTTCGGGAAGCTAAGAAACATCTGGCGTTGCCCAGTGCTCTTACAGCCTACCGGGAACATCTCTTACCAAGGCCTGTGAAACGCAGTTTGTTGGTGGCCTGAACTGGCCGAAGTAGAACTTCTGCTCTGGGTGTGCTCCACTGGCCTGGAGCTACCTGCCCCAAAGGGCTGCCTTGATTCCAAAGTGAGAGAGTGGCACCAAAGCATCTTGCTTCCAGCTCTTCGGGAAGCTAAGAAACATCTGGCGTTGCCCAGTGCTCTTACAGCCTACCGGGAACATCTCTTACCAAGGCCTGTGAAACGCCGTTTCCTGGCAGGCCTGATTTGGCTGAAGTAGAACTTCTGCTCTGGGTGTGCTCCATTGCCCTAGAGCTGCCAGGCCCAAGGTGCTGCCTTGTTTCCAAAGGGGCAGAGAGGCCCCAAAGCATCTTGCTTCCAGCTCTCTGGGAAGCTAAGAACCAACTCGCTCTGCCCCGTGCTCTTACAGCCTACCGGGAACATGTCTTTGAAAGGCCTGTGAAACGCAGTTTCTTGGCAGGCCTCATCTGGCTGAAGTAGAACTCCGGCTCTGGGTGTGCTCCATTGCCCTAGAGCTGCCAGGCCCCAAGTGCTGCCCTGTTTCCAAGGGGCAGAGAGGCCCAAAGCATCTTGCTTCCCGGTCTTTGCGAAGCTAAGAAACAACTGGCTCTGCCCAGTGCTCTTACACCTACCGGGAACATCTCTTACCAAGGCCTGTCAAACGCTGTTTCTTTGCAGGCCTGATCAGGCTGAAGTAGAACTCCTGCTCTGCGTGTGCTCCATTGGCCTAGAGCTTCCGGACCCAAAAGGCTGCCTTGTTCCCAAACGGGCAGAGGGGTCCCAAGCGTCTTGCTTCCAGCTGTTTGGGAAACAAGGAAACAACTGGCTCTGCACCGTGCTCTCACAGCCTACCGGGAACGTCACATACAAAGGCCTCTGAAATGCAGTTCCTTGGCAGGCCTGATCTGGCTGAAGTAGGACTTCTGCTCTGGGTGTGCTCCATTGGCCTAGAGCTGAAAGGCCCAAAGGGATGCCTTGTTTGCAAAGGGGCAGAGAGGCCCCAAAGCATCTTGCTTCCAGCTCTTTGGGAAGCTAAGAAACAGCTGTCTCTGCCCAGTGCTCTGACAGAGTACCGGGAACATCTCTTACCAGAGCCTTTGAAACGCAGTTTCTTGGCAGGCCTTATCTGGCTGAGGTAGAACTTCTGCTCTGGGTGTGCTCCATTGGCCTAGAGCTGAAAGGCCCAAAGGTCGGCCTTGTTGGCAAAGGGGCAGGGAGCCCCCAAAGCATCTTGCTTCCAGCTCTTTGGGAAGCTAAGAAACAACTGGCTCTGCCCAGTGCTCTTACAGCCTAAGAGAAAATCTCTTACCAAGGCCTGTGAAACGCACTTTGTTGGTGGCCTGATCTAGCTGAAGTAGAACTTCTGCTCTGGGTGTGCTCCATTGGCCTAGAGCTGCCTGGCCCAAAGGGCCGCCTTGTTTGCAAAGGGGCAGAGAGGCCCCAAAGCATCTTGCTTCCAGCTCTTCGGGAAGCTAAGAAACATCTGGCGTTGCCCAGTGCTCTTACAGCCTACCGGGAACATCTCTTACCAAGGCCTGTGAAACGCAGTTTGTTGGTGGCCTGAACTGGCCGAAGTAGAACTTCTGCTCTGGGTGTGCTCCACTGGCCTAGAGCTACCTGGCGCAAAGGGCTGCCTTGATTCCAAAGTGAGAGAGTGGCACCAAAGCATCTTGCTCCCAGCTCTTCGGGAAGCTAAGAAACAGCTGGCTCTGCCCAGTGCTCTTACAGCCTAAGAGAACATCTCTTTGAAAGGCCTGTGAAACGCAGTTTCTTGGCAGGCCTGACCTGGCTGAAGTAGAACTTCTGTTCTGGTTGTGCTACATAGGCCTAGAGCTACCAGGACCTAAGGGCTGCCTTGTTTCCAAAGGGTGAGAGAGGCCCCAAAGCATCTTGCCTCCAGCACTTTGGGAAGCTAAAAAACAACTGGTTCTGCCCAGTGCTCTCACAGCCTACCGTGAACATCTCTTACCAAGGGCTGTGAAACGCAGTTTCTGGGCAGGACTGATCCGCCTGAAGTAGAACTTCTGCTGTGGGTGTGCTCCATTGGCCTAGAGCTGCCAGGCGCAAACGGCTGCCTTGTGTCCAAAGGGAGAGAGAGGCCCCAAAGCATCTTGCTTCCAGCTCTGTGGGAAGCTAAAGCAACTGGCTCTCCACAGTGCTCTCACAGCCTACCGGGAACATCTCTTACCAAGGCCTGTGAAACGCAGTTTCTTGGCAGGCCTGATCTGGCTGAAGTAGAACTCCTGCTCTGGGCGTGCTACTTTGGCCTAGAGCTGCCAGGCCCAAAGGGCCGCCTTCTTTCCAAAGGGGCTGAGAGTCCCCAAAGTATCTTGCTTCCAAATCTTTGGGAAGCTAAGAAACAACTGGCTCTGCACAGTGCTCTCACAGCCTACCGGCAACGTGACAGAGAAAGGCCTGTGAGACGCAGTTTCTTGGAAGGCCTGATCTGGCTGAGGTAGAACTTCTGCTCTGGGTGTACTCCATTGGCCTAGGGCTGCCAGGCCCAAAGGGCTGCCTTTATTTCCAAAGTGTGAGAGAGGCCCCAAAGCATCTTGCTTCCTGCTCTCTGGGAAGCTAAAACAACTGGCTCTGCACAGTGCTCTCAAAGCCAACCGGGAACGTCACATACAAAGGCCTGTGAAACGCAGCTTCTTGACAGGCCTTATCTGGCTGAGGTAGAACTTGTGCTCTGGGTGTGCTGCTTTGGCCTAGAGCTGCCAGGCACAAAGGCTGCTTTGTTTCCAAAGGGGGAGAGAGGCCCCAAATCATGTTGCTTCCAGCTGTTTTTGAAGCTAAGAAACAACTCGCTCTGCCAGGTACTCTTACAGCCTTCCGGGAACACCTCTTACGAAGGCCTGTGAAAAGCAGTTTCTTGGCAGGCCTGATCTGGCTGAGGTAGAACTTCTGCTCTGGGTGTGCTCCATTGCCCTAGAGCTGAAAGGCCCAAAGGGCTGCCTTGTTTCCAAAGGGGGAGAGAGGCCCCAAAGCATCTTGCTTCCACCTCTTGGGAAGCTAAGAAACAACTCGCTGTGCCCAGTGCTCTTATAGCCTAAGAGAACATCTCTTATCAAGGCCTGTGAAACGCACTTTCTAGGCAGGCCTGATCTGGAAGAAGTAGAACTTCTGCTCTGGTTGTGCTCCATTGCCCTAGAGCTGCCAGACCCAACGTGCTGCCTTGTTTCCAAAGGGGCAGAGAGGCCCCAAAGCGTCTTGCTTCCAGCTGTTTGGGAAACAAGGAAACAACTGGCTCTGCACCGTGCTCTCACAGCCTACCGGGAACGTCACATACAAAGGCCTCTGAAACGCAGTTCCTTGGCAGGCCTGATCTGGCTGAAGTAGGACTTCTGCTCTGGGTGTGCTCCATTGGCCTAGAGCTGAAAGGCCCAAAGGGATGCCTTGTTTGCAAAGGGGCAGAGAGGCCCCAAAGCATCTTGCTTCCAGCTCTTTGGGAAGCTAAGAAACAGCTGTCTCTGCCCAGTGCTCTGACAGAGTACCGGGAACATCTCTTACCAGAGCCTTTGAAACGCAGTTTCTTGGCAGGCCTTATCTGGCTGAGGTAGAACTTCTGCTCTGGGTGTGCTCCATTGGCCTAGAGCTGAAAGGCCCAAAGGTCGGCCTTGTTGGCAAAGGGGCAGGGAGCCCCCAAAGCATCTTGCTTCCAGCTCTTTGGGAAGCTAAGAAACAACTGGCTCTGCCCAGTGCTCTTACAGCCTAAGAGAAAATCTCTTACCAAGGCCTGTGAAACGCACTTTGTTGGTGGCCTGATCTAGCTGAAGTAGAACTTCTGCTCTGGGTGTGCTCCACTGGCCTAGAGCTGCCTGGCCCAAAGGGCCGCCTTGTTTGCAAAGGGGCAGAGAGGCCCCAAAGCATCTTGCTTCCAGCTCTTCGGGAAGCTAAGAAACATCTGGCGTTGCCCAGTGCTCTTACAGCCTACCGGGAACATCTCTTACCAAGGCCTGTGAAACGCAGTTTGTTGGTGGCCTGAACTGGCCGAAGTAGAACTTCTGCTCTGGGTGTGCTCCACTGGCCTAGAGCTACCTGGCGCAAAGGGCTGCCTTGATTCCAAAGTGAGAGAGTGGCACCAAAGCATCTTGCTCCCAGCTCTTCGGGAAGCTAAGAAACAGCTGGCTCTGCCCAGTGCTCTTACAGCCTAAGAGAACATCTCTTTGAAAGGCCTGTGAAACGCAGTTTCTTGGCAGGCCTGACCTGGCTGAAGTAGAACTTCTGTTCTGGTTGTGCTACATAGGCCTAGAGCTACCAGGACCTAAGGGCTGCCTTGTTTCCAAAGGGTGAGAGAGGCCCCAAAGCATCTTGCCTCCAGCACTTTGGGAAGCTAAAAAACAACTGGTTCTGCCCAGTGCTCTCACAGCCTACCGTGAACATCTCTTACCAAGGGCTGTGAAACGCAGTTTCTGGGCAGGACTGATCCGCCTGAAGTAGAACTTCTGCTGTGGGTGTGCTCCATTGGCCTAGAGCTGCCAGGCCCAAACGGCTGCCTTGTGTCCAAAGGGAGAGAGAGGCCCCAAAGCATCTTGCTTCCAGCTCTGTGGGAAGCTAAAGCAACTGGCTCTCCACAGTGCTCTCACAGCCTACCGGGAACATCTCTTACCAAGGCCTGTGAAACGCAGTTTCTTGGCAGGCCTGATCTGGCTGAAGTAGAACTCCTGCTCTGGGCGTGCTACTTTGGCCTAGAGCTGCCAGGCCCAAAGGGCCGCCTTGTTTCCAAAGGGGCTGAGAGTCCCCAAAGTATCTTGCTTCCAAATCTTTGGGAAGCTAAGAAACAACTGGCTCTGCACAGTGCTCTCACAGCCTACCGGCAACGTGACAGAGAAAGGCCTGTGAGACGCAGTTTCTTGGAAGGCCTGATCTGGCTGAGGTAGAACTTCTGCTCTGGGTGTACTCCATTGGCCTAGGGCTGCCAGGCCCAAAGGGCTGCCTTTATTTCCAAAGTGTGAGAGAGGCCCCAAAGCATCTTGCTTCCTGCTCTCTGGGAAGCTAAAACAACTGGCTCTGCACAGTGCTCTCAAAGCCAACCGGGAACGTCACATACAAAGGCCTGTGAAACGCAGCTTCTTGACAGGCCTTATCTGGCTGAGGTAGAACTTGTGCTCTGGGTGTGCTGCTTTGGCCTAGAGCTGCCAGGCACAAAGGCTGCTTTGTTTCCAAAGGGGGAGAGAGGCCCCAAATCATGTTGCTTCCAGCTGTTTTTGAAGCTAAGAAACAACTCGCTCTGCCAGGTACTCTTACAGCCTTCCGGGAACACCTCTTACGAAGGCCTGTGAAAAGCAGTTTCTTGGCAGGCCTGATCTGGCTGAGGTAGAACTTCTGCTCTGGGTGTGCTCCATTGCCCTAGAGCTGAAAGGCCCAAAGGGCTGCCTTGTTTCCAAAGGGGGAGAGAGGCCCCAAAGCATCTTGCTTCCACCTCTTGGGAAGCTAAGAAACAACTCGCTGTGCCCAGTGCTCTTATAGCCTAAGAGAACATCTCTTATCAAGGCCTGTGAAACGCACTTTCTAGGCAGGCCTGATCTGGAAGAAGTAGAACTTCTGCTCTGGTTGTGCTCCATTGCCCTAGAGCTGCCAGACCCAACATGCTGCCTTGTTTCCAAAGGGGCAGAGAGGCCCCAAAGCGTCTTGCTTCCAGCTGTTTGGGAAACAAGGAAACAACTGGCTCTGCACCGTGCTCTCACAGCCTACCGGGAACGTCACATACAAAGGCCTCTGAAACGCAGTTCCTTGGCAGGCCTGATCTGGCTGAAGTAGGACTTCTGCTCTGGGTGTGCTCCATTGGCCTAGAGCTGAAAGGCCCAAAGGGATGCCTTGTTTGCAAAGGGGCAGAGAGGCCCCAAAGCATCTTGCTTCCAGCTCTTTGGGAAGCTAAGAAACAACTGTCTCTGCCCAGTGCTCTGACAGAGTACCGGGAACATCTCTTACCAGAGCCTTTGAAACGCAGTTTCTTGGCAGGCCTTATCTGGCTGAGGTAGAACTTCTGCTCTGGGTGTGCTCCATTGGCCTAGAGCTGAAAGGCCCAAAGGTCGGCCTTGTTGGCAAAGGGGCAGGGAGCCCCCAAAGCATCTTGCTTCCAGCTCTTTGGGAAGCTAAGAAACAACTGGCTCTGCCCAGTGCTCTTACAGCCTAAGAGAAAATCTCTTACCAAGGCCTGTGAAACGCACTTTGTTGGTGGCCTGATCTAGCTGAAGTAGAACTTCTGCTCTGGGTGTGCTCCACTGGCCTAGAGCTGCCTGGCCCAAAGGGCCGCCTTGTTTGCAAAGGGGCAGAGAGGCCCCAAAGCATCTTGCTTCCAGCTCTTCGGGAAGCTAAGAAACATCTGGCGTTGCCCAGTGCTCTTACAGCCTACCGGGAACATCTCTTACCAAGGCCTGTGAAACGCAGTTTGTTGGTGGCCTGAACTGGCCGAAGTAGAACTTCTGCTCTGGGTGTGCTCCACTGGCCTAGAGCTACCTGGCGCAAAGGGCTGCCTTGATTCCAAAGTGAGAGAGTGGCACCAAAGCATCTTGCTCCCAGCTCTTCGGGAAGCTAAGAAACAGCTGGCTCTGCCCAGTGCTCTTACAGCCTAAGAGAACATCTCTTTGAAAGGCCTGTGAAACGCAGTTTCTTGGCAGGCCTGACCTGGCTGAAGTAGAACTTCTGTTCTGGTTGTGCTACATAGGCCTAGAGCTACCAGGACCTAAGGGCTGCCTTGTTTCCAAAGGGTGAGAGAGGCCCCAAAGCATCTTGCCTCCAGCACTTTGGGAAGCTAAAAAACAACTGGTTCTGCCCAGTGCTCTCACAGCCTACCGTGAACATCTCTTACCAAGGGCTGTGAAACGCAGTTTCTGGGCAGGACTGATCCGCCTGAAGTAGAACTTCTGCTGTGGGTGTGCTCCATTGGCCTAGAGCTGCCAGGCGCAAACGGCTGCCTTGTGTCCAAAGGGAGAGAGAGGCCCCAAAGCATCTTGCTTCCAGCTCTGTGGGAAGCTAAAGCAACTGGCTCTCCACAGTGCTCTCACAGCCTACCGGGAACATCTCTTACCAAGGCCTGTGAAACGCAGTTTCTTGGCAGGCCTGATCTGGCTGAAGTAGAACTCCTGCTCTGGGCGTGCTACTTTGGCCTAGAGCTGCCAGGCCCAAAGGGCCGCCTTGTTTCCAAAGGGGCTGAGAGTCCCCAAAGTATCTTGCTTCCAAATCTTTGGGAAGCTAAGAAACAACTGGCTCTGCACAGTGCTCTCACAGCCTACCGGCAACGTGACAGAGAAAGGCCTGTGAGACGCAGTTTCTTGGAAGGCCTGATCTGGCTGAGGTAGAACTTCTGCTCTGGGTGTACTCCATTGGCCTAGGGCTGCCAGGCCCAAAGGGCTGCCTTTATTTCCAAAGTGTGAGAGAGGCCCCAAAGCATCTTGCTTCCTGCTCTCTGGGAAGCTAAAACAACTGGCTCTGCACAGTGCTCTCAAAGCCAACCGGGAACGTCACATACAAAGGCCTGTGAAACGCAGCTTCTTGACAGGCCTTTTCTGGCTGAGGTAGAACTTGTGCTCTGGGTGTGCTACTTTGGCCTAGAGCTGCCAGGCACAAAGGCTGCTTTGTTTCCAAAGGGGGAGAGAGGCCCCAAATCATGTTGCTTCCAGCTGTTTTTGAAGCTAAGAAACAACTCGCTCTGCCAGGTACTCTTACAGCCTTCCGGGAACACCTCTTACGAAGGCCTGTGAAAAGCAGTTTCTTGGCAGGCCTGATCTGGCTGAGGTAGAACTTCTGCTCTGGGTGTGCTCCATTGCCCTAGAGCTGAAAAGCCCAAAGGGATGCCTTGTTTGCAAAGGGGCAGAGAGGCCCCAAAGCATCTTGCTTCCAGCTCATTGGGAAGCTAAGAAACAACTGTCTCTGCCCAGTGCTCTGACAGAGTACCGGGAACATCTCTTACCAAAGCCTTTGAAACGCAGTTTCTTGGCAGGCCTTATCTGGCTGAGGTAGAACTTCTGCTCTGGTTGTGCTTCATTGGCCTAGAGCTGAAAGGCCCAAAGGTCGGCCTTGTTGGCAAAGGGGCAGTGAGCCCCCAAAGCATCTTGCTTCCAGCTCTTCGGGAAGCTAAGAAACAACTGGCTCTGCCCAGTGCTCTTACAGCCTGAGAGAAAATCTCTTACCAAGGCCTGTGACACGCACTTTGTTGGTGGCCTGATCTAGCTGAAGTAGAACTGCTGCTCTGGGTGTGCTCCATTGGCCTAGAGCTGCCTGGCCCAAAGGGCCGCCTTGTTTGCAAAGGGGCAGAGAGGCCCCAAAGCATCTTGCTTCCAGCTCTTCGGGAAGCTAAGAAACATCTGGCGTTGCCCAGTGCTCTTACAGCCTACCGGGAACATCTCTTACCAAGGCCTGTGAAACGCAGTTTGTTGGTGGCCTGAACTGGCCGAAGTAGAACTTCTGCTCTGGGTGTGCTCCACTGGCCTGGAGCTACCTGCCCCAAAGGGCTGCCTTGATTCCAAAGTGAGAGAGTGGCACCAAAGCATCTTGCTTCCAGCTCTTCGGGAAGCTAAGAAACATCTGGCGTTGCCCAGTGCTCTTACAGCCTACCGGGAACATCTCTTACCAAGGCCTGTGAAACGCCGTTTCCTGGCAGGCCTGATTTGGCTGAAGTAGAACTTCTGCTCTGGGTGTGCTCCATTGCCCTAGAGCTGCCAGGCCCAAGGTGCTGCCTTGTTTCCAAAGGGGCAGAGAGGCCCCAAAGCATCTTGCTTCCAGCTCTCTGGGAAGCTAAGAACCAACTCGCTCTGCCCCGTGCTCTTACAGCCTACCGGGAACATGTCTTTGAAAGGCCTGTGAAACGCAGTTTCTTGGCAGGCCTCATCTGGCTGAAGTAGAACTCCGGCTCTGGGTGTGCTCCATTGCCCTAGAGCTGCCAGGCCCCAAGTGCTGCCCTGTTTCCAAGGGGCAGAGAGGCCCAAAGCATCTTGCTTCCCGGTCTTTGCGAAGCTAAGAAACAACTGGCTCTGCCCAGTGCTCTTACACCTACCGGGAACATCTCTTACCAAGGCCTGTCAAACGCTGTTTCTTTGCAGGCCTGATCAGGCTGAAGTAGAACTCCTGCTCTGCGTGTGCTCCATTGGCCTAGAGCTTCCGGACCCAAAAGGCTGCCTTGTTCCCAAACGGGCAGAGGGGTCCCAAGCGTCTTGCTTCCAGCTGTTTGGGAAACAAGGAAACAACTGGCTCTGCACCGTGCTCTCACAGCCTACCGGGAACGTCACATACAAAGGCCTCTGAAATGCAGTTCCTTGGCAGGCCTGATCTGGCTGAAGTAGGACTTCTGCTCTGGGTGTGCTCCATTGGCCTAGAGCTGAAAGGCCCAAAGGGATGCCTTGTTTGCAAAGGGGCAGAGAGGCCCCAAAGCATCTTGCTTCCAGCTCTTTGGGAAGCTAAGAAACAGCTGTCTCTGCCCAGTGCTCTGACAGAGTACCGGGAACATCTCTTACCAGAGCCTTTGAAACGCAGTTTCTTGGCAGGCCTTATCTGGCTGAGGTAGAACTTCTGCTCTGGGTGTGCTCCATTGGCCTAGAGCTGAAAGGCCCAAAGGTCGGCCTTGTTGGCAAAGGGGCAGGGAGCCCCCAAAGCATCTTGCTTCCAGCTCTTTGGGAAGCTAAGAAACAACTGGCTCTGCCCAGTGCTCTTACAGCCTAAGAGAAAATCTCTTACCAAGGCCTGTGAAACGCACTTTGTTGGTGGCCTGATCTAGCTGAAGTAGAACTTCTGCTCTGGGTGTGCTCCATTGGCCTAGAGCTGCCTGGCCCAAAGGGCCGCCTTGTTTGCAAAGGGGCAGAGAGGCCCCAAAGCATCTTGCTTCCAGCTCTTCGGGAAGCTAAGAAACATCTGGCGTTGCCCAGTGCTCTTACAGCCTACCGGGAACATCTCTTACCAAGGCCTGTGAAACGCAGTTTGTTGGTGGCCTGAACTGGCCGAAGTAGAACTTCTGCTCTGGGTGTGCTCCACTGGCCTAGAGCTACCTGGCGCAAAGGGCTGCCTTGATTCCAAAGTGAGAGAGTGGCACCAAAGCATCTTGCTCCCAGCTCTTCGGGAAGCTAAGAAACAGCTGGCTCTGCCCAGTGCTCTTACAGCCTAAGAGAACATCTCTTTGAAAGGCCTGTGAAACGCAGTTTCTTGGCAGGCCTGACCTGGCTGAAGTAGAACTTCTGTTCTGGTTGTGCTACATAGGCCTAGAGCTACCAGGACCTAAGGGCTGCCTTGTTTCCAAAGGGTGAGAGAGGCCCCAAAGCATCTTGCCTCCAGCACTTTGGGAAGCTAAAAAACAACTGGTTCTGCCCAGTGCTCTCACAGCCTACCGTGAACATCTCTTACCAAGGGCTGTGAAACGCAGTTTCTGGGCAGGACTGATCCGCCTGAAGTAGAACTTCTGCTGTGGGTGTGCTCCATTGGCCTAGAGCTGCCAGGCGCAAACGGCTGCCTTGTGTCCAAAGGGAGAGAGAGGCCCCAAAGCATCTTGCTTCCAGCTCTGTGGGAAGCTAAAGCAACTGGCTCTCCACAGTGCTCTCACAGCCTACCGGGAACATCTCTTACCAAGGCCTGTGAAACGCAGTTTCTTGGCAGGCCTGATCTGGCTGAAGTAGAACTCCTGCTCTGGGCGTGCTACTTTGGCCTAGAGCTGCCAGGCCCAAAGGGCCGCCTTCTTTCCAAAGGGGCTGAGAGTCCCCAAAGTATCTTGCTTCCAAATCTTTGGGAAGCTAAGAAACAACTGGCTCTGCACAGTGCTCTCACAGCCTACCGGCAACGTGACAGAGAAAGGCCTGTGAGACGCAGTTTCTTGGAAGGCCTGATCTGGCTGAGGTAGAACTTCTGCTCTGGGTGTACTCCATTGGCCTAGGGCTGCCAGGCCCAAAGGGCTGCCTTTATTTCCAAAGTGTGAGAGAGGCCCCAAAGCATCTTGCTTCCTGCTCTCTGGGAAGCTAAAACAACTGGCTCTGCACAGTGCTCTCAAAGCCAACCGGGAACGTCACATACAAAGGCCTGTGAAACGCAGCTTCTTGACAGGCCTTATCTGGCTGAGGTAGAACTTGTGCTCTGGGTGTGCTGCTTTGGCCTAGAGCTGCCAGGCACAAAGGCTGCTTTGTTTCCAAAGGGGGAGAGAGGCCCCAAATCATGTTGCTTCCAGCTGTTTTTGAAGCTAAGAAACAACTCGCTCTGCCAGGTACTCTTACAGCCTTCCGGGAACACCTCTTACGAAGGCCTGTGAAAAGCAGTTTCTTGGCAGGCCTGATCTGGCTGAGGTAGAACTTCTGCTCTGGGTGTGCTCCATTGCCCTAGAGCTGAAAGGCCCAAAGGGCTGCCTTGTTTCCAAAGGGGGAGAGAGGCCCCAAAGCATCTTGCTTCCACCTCTTGGGAAGCTAAGAAACAACTCGCTGTGCCCAGTGCTCTTATAGCCTAAGAGAACATCTCTTATCAAGGCCTGTGAAACGCACTTTCTAGGCAGGCCTGATCTGGAAGAAGTAGAACTTCTGCTCTGGTTGTGCTCCATTGCCCTAGAGCTGCCAGACCCAACGTGCTGCCTTGTTTCCAAAGGGGCAGAGAGGCCCCAAAGCGTCTTGCTTCCAGCTGTTTGGGAAACAAGGAAACAACTGGCTCTGCACCGTGCTCTCACAGCCTACCGGGAACGTCACATACAAAGGCCTCTGAAACGCAGTTCCTTGGCAGGCCTGATCTAGCTGAAGTAGGACTTCTGCTCTGGGTGTGCTCCATTGGCCTAGAGCTGAAAGGCCCAAAGGGATGCCTTGTTTGCAAAGGGGCAGAGAGGCCCCAAAGCATCTTGCTTCCAGCTCTTTGGGAAGCTAAGAAACAGCTGTCTCTGCCCAGTGCTCTGACAGAGTACCGGGAACATCTCTTACCAGAGCCTTTGAAACGCAGTTTCTTGGCAGGCCTTATCTGGCTGAGGTAGAACTTCTGCTCTGGGTGTGCTCCATTGGCCTAGAGCTGAAAGGCCCAAAGGTCGGCCTTGTTGGCAAAGGGGCAGGGAGCCCCCAAAGCATCTTGCTTCCAGCTCTTTGGGAAGCTAAGAAACAACTGGCTCTGCCCAGTGCTCTTACAGCCTAAGAGAAAATCTCTTACCAAGGCCTGTGAAACGCACTTTGTTGGTGGCCTGATCTAGCTGAAGTAGAACTTCTGCTCTGGGTGTGCTCCATTGGCCTAGAGCTGCCTGGCCCAAAGGGCCGCCTTGTTTGCAAAGGGGCAGAGAGGCCCCAAAGCATCTTGCTTCCAGCTCTTCGGGAAGCTAAGAAACATCTGGCGTTGCCCAGTGCTCTTACAGCCTACCGGGAACATCTCTTACCAAGGCCTGTGAAACGCAGTTTGTTGGTGGCCTGAACTGGCCGAAGTAGAACTTCTGCTCTGGGTGTGCTCCACTGGCCTAGAGCTACCTGGCGCAAAGGGCTGCCTTGATTCCAAAGTGAGAGAGTGGCACCAAAGCATCTTGCTCCCAGCTCTTCGGGAAGCTAAGAAACAGCTGGCTCTGCCCAGTGCTCTTACAGCCTAAGAGAACATCTCTTTGAAAGGCCTGTGAAACGCAGTTTCTTGGCAGGCCTGACCTGGCTGAAGTAGAACTTCTGTTCTGGTTGTGCTACATAGGCCTAGAGCTACCAGGACCTAAGGGCTGCCTTGTTTCCAAAGGGTGAGAGAGGCCCCAAAGCATCTTGCCTCCAGCACTTTGGGAAGCTAAAAAACAACTGGTTCTGCCCAGTGCTCTCACAGCCTACCGTGAACATCTCTTACCAAGGGCTGTGAAACGCAGTTTCTGGGCAGGACTGATCCGCCTGAAGTAGAACTTCTGCTGTGGGTGTGCTCCATTGGCCTAGAGCTGCCAGGCCCAAACGGCTGCCTTGTGTCCAAAGGGAGAGAGAGGCCCCAAAGCATCTTGCTTCCAGCTCTGTGGGAAGCTAAAGCAACTGGCTCTCCACAGTGCTCTCACAGCCTACCGGGAACATCTCTTACCAAGGCCTGTGAAACGCAGTTTCTTGGCAGGCCTGATCTGGCTGAAGTAGAACTCCTGCTCTGGGCGTGCTACTTTGGCCTAGAGCTGCCAGGCCCAAAGGGCCGCCTTGTTTCCAAAGGGGCTGAGAGTCCCCAAAGTATCTTGCTTCCAAATCTTTGGGAAGCTAAGAAACAACTGGCTCTGCACAGTGCTCTCACAGCCTACCGGCAACGTGACAGAGAAAGGCCTGTGAGACGCAGTTTCTTGGAAGGCCTGATCTGGCTGAGGTAGAACTTCTGCTCTGGGTGTACTCCATTGGCCTAGGGCTGCCAGGCCCAAAGGGCTGCCTTTATTTCCAAAGTGTGAGAGAGGCCCCAAAGCATCTTGCTTCCTGCTCTCTGGGAAGCTAAAACAACTGGCTCTGCACAGTGCTCTCAAAGCCAACCGGGAACGTCACATACAAAGGCCTGTGAAACGCAGCTTCTTGACAGGCCTTATCTGGCTGAGGTAGAACTTGTGCTCTGGGTGTGCTGCTTTGGCCTAGAGCTGCCAGGCACAAAGGCTGCTTTGTTTCCAAAGGGGGAGAGAGGCCCCAAATCATGTTGCTTCCAGCTGTTTTTGAAGCTAAGAAACAACTCGCTCTGCCAGGTACTCTTACAGCCTTCCGGGAACACCTCTTACGAAGGCCTGTGAAAAGCACTTTCTTGGCAGGCCTGATCTGGCTGAGGTAGAACTTCTGCTCTGGGTGTGCTCCATTGCCCTAGAGCTGAAAGGCCCAAAGGGCTGCCTTGTTTCCAAAGGGGGAGAGAGGCCCCAAAGCATCTTGCTTCCACCTCTTGGGAAGCTAAGAAACAACTCGCTGTGCCCAGTGCTCTTATAGCCTAAGAGAACATCTCTTATCAAGGCCTGTGAAACGCACTTTCTAGGCAGGCCTGATCTGGAAGAAGTAGAACTTCTGCTCTGGTTGTGCTCCATTGCCCTAGAGCTGCCAGACCCAACGTGCTGCCTTGTTTCCAAAGGGGCAGAGAGGCCCCAAAGCGTCTTGCTTCCAGCTGTTTGGGAAACAAGGAAACAACTGGCTCTGCACCGTGCTCTCACAGCCTACCGGGAACGTCACATACAAAGGCCTCTGAAACGCAGTTCCTTGGCAGGCCTGATCTGGCTGAAGTAGGACTTCTGCTCTGGGTGTGCTCCATTGGCCTAGAGCTGAAAGGCCCAAAGGGATGCCTTGTTTGCAAAGGGGCAGAGAGGCCCCAAAGCATCTTGCTTCCAGCTCTTTGGGAAGCTAAGAAACAGCTGTCTCTGCCCAGTGCTCTGACAGAGTACCGGGAACATCTCTTACCAGAGCCTTTGAAACGCAGTTTCTTGGCAGGCCTTATCTGGCTGAGGTAGAACTTCTGCTCTGGGTGTGCTCCATTGGCCTAGAGCTGAAAGGCCCAAAGGTCGGCCTTGTTGGCAAAGGGGCAGGGAGCCCCCAAAGCATCTTGCTTCCAGCTCTTTGGGAAGCTAAGAAACAACTGGCTCTGCCCAGTGCTCTTACAGCCTAAGAGAAAATCTCTTACCAAGGCCTGTGAAACGCACTTTGTTGGTGGCCTGATCTAGCTGAAGTAGAACTTCTGCTCTGGGTGTGCTCCACTGGCCTAGAGCTGCCTGGCCCAAAGGGCCGCCTTGTTTGCAAAGGGGCAGAGAGGCCCCAAAGCATCTTGCTTCCAGCTCTTCGGGAAGCTAAGAAACATCTGGCGTTGCCCAGTGCTCTTACAGCCTACCGGGAACATCTCTTACCAAGGCCTGTGAAACGCAGTTTGTTGGTGGCCTGAACTGGCCGAAGTAGAACTTCTGCTCTGGGTGTGCTCCACTGGCCTAGAGCTACCTGGCGCAAAGGGCTGCCTTGATTCCAAAGTGAGAGAGTGGCACCAAAGCATCTTGCTCCCAGCTCTTCGGGAAGCTAAGAAACAGCTGGCTCTGCCCAGTGCTCTTACAGCCTAAGAGAACATCTCTTTGAAAGGCCTGTGAAACGCAGTTTCTTGGCAGGCCTGACCTGGCTGAAGTAGAACTTCTGTTCTGGTTGTGCTACATAGGCCTAGAGCTACCAGGACCTAAGGGCTGCCTTGTTTCCAAAGGGTGAGAGAGGCCCCAAAGCATCTTGCCTCCAGCACTTTGGGAAGCTAAAAAACAACTGGTTCTGCCCAGTGCTCTCACAGCCTACCGTGAACATCTCTTACCAAGGGCTGTGAAACGCAGTTTCTGGGCAGGACTGATCCGCCTGAAGTAGAACTTCTGCTGTGGGTGTGCTCCATTGGCCTAGAGCTGCCAGGCGCAAACGGCTGCCTTGTGTCCAAAGGGAGAGAGAGGCCCCAAAGCATCTTGCTTCCAGCTCTGTGGGAAGCTAAAGCAACTGGCTCTCCACAGTGCTCTCACAGCCTACCGGGAACATCTCTTACCAAGGCCTGTGAAACGCAGTTTCTTGGCAGGCCTGATCTGGCTGAAGTAGAACTCCTGCTCTGGGCGTGCTACTTTGGCCTAGAGCTGCCAGGCCCAAAGGGCCGCCTTGTTTCCAAAGGGGCTGAGAGTCCCCAAAGTATCTTGCTTCCAAATCTTTGGGAAGCTAAGAAACAACTGGCTCTGCACAGTGCTCTCACAGCCTACCGGCAACGTGACAGAGAAAGGCCTGTGAGACGCAGTTTCTTGGAAGGCCTGATCTGGCTGAGGTAGAACTTCTGCTCTGGGTGTACTCCATTGGCCTAGGGCTGCCAGGCCCAAAGGGCTGCCTTTATTTCCAAAGTGTGAGAGAGGCCCCAAAGCATCTTGCTTCCTGCTCTCTGGGAAGCTAAAACAACTGGCTCTGCACAGTGCTCTCAAAGCCAACCGGGAACGTCACATACAAAGGCCTGTGAAACGCAGCTTCTTGACAGGCCTTATCTGGCTGAGGTAGAACTTGTTCTCTGGGTGTGCTGCTTTGGCCTAGAGCTGCCAGGCACAAAGGCTGCTTTGTTTCCAAAGGGGGAGAGAGGCCCCAAATCATGTTGCTTCCAGCTGTTTTTGAAGCTAAGAAACAACTTGCTCTGCCAGGTACTCTTACAGCCTTCCGGGAACACCTCTTACGAAGGCCTGTGAAAAGCAGTTTCTTGGCAGGCCTGATCTGGCTGAGGTAGAACTTCTGCTCTGGGTGTGCTCCATTGCCCTAGAGCTGAAAGGCCCAAAGGGCTGCCTTGTTTCCAAAGGGGGAGAGAGGCCCCAAAGCATCTTGCTTCCACCTCTTGGGAAGCTAAGAAACAACTCGCTGTGCCCAGTGCTCTTATAGCCTAAGAGAACATCTCTTATCAAGGCCTGTGAAACGCACTTTCTAGGCAGGCCTGATCTGGAAGAAGTAGAACTTCTGCTCTGGTTGTGCTCCATTGCCCTAGAGCTGCCAGACCCAACGTGCTGCCTTGTTTCCAAAGGGGCAGAGAGGCCCCAAAGCGTCTTGCTTCCAGCTGTTTGGGAAACAAGGAAACAACTGGCTCTGCACCGTGCTCTCACAGCCTACCGGGAACGTCACATACAAAGGCCTCTGAAACGCAGTTCCTTGGCAGGCCTGATCTGGCTGAAGTAGGACTTCTGCTCTGGGTGTGCTCCATTGGCCTAGAGCTGAAAGGCCCAAAGGGATGCCTTGTTTGCAAAGGGGCAGAGAGGCCCCAAAGCATCTTGCTTCCAGCTCTTTGGGAAGCTAAGAAACAGCTGTCTCTGCCCAGTGCTCTGACAGAGTACCGGGAACATCTCTTACCAGAGCCTTTGAAACGCAGTTTCTTGGCAGGCCTTATCTGGCTGAGGTAGAACTTCTGCTCTGGGTGTGCTCCATTGGCCTAGAGCTGAAAGGCCCAAAGGTCGGCCTTGTTGGCAAAGGGGCAGGGAGCCCCCAAAGCATCTTGCTTCCAGCTCTTTGGGAAGCTAAGAAACAACTGGCTCTGCCCAGTGCTCTTACAGCCTAAGAGAAAATCTCTTACCAAGGCCTGTGAAACGCACTTTGTTGGTGGCCTGATCTAGCTGAAGTAGAACTTCTGCTCTGGGTGTGCTCCATTGGCCTAGAGCTGCCTGGCCCAAAGGGCCGCCTTGTTTGCAAAGGGGCAGAGAGGCCCCAAAGCATCTTGCTTCCAGCTCTTCGGGAAGCTAAGAAACATCTGGCGTTGCCCAGTGCTCTTACAGCCTACCGGGAACATCTCTTACCAAGGCCTGTGAAACGCAGTTTGTTGGTGGCCTGAACTGGCCGAAGTAGAACTTCTGCTCTGGGTGTGCTCCACTGGCCTAGAGCTACCTGGCGCAAAGGGCTGCCTTGATTCCAAAGTGAGAGAGTGGCACCAAAGCATCTTGCTCCCAGCTCTTCGGGAAGCTAAGAAACAGCTGGCTCTGCCCAGTGCTCTTACAGCCTAAGAGAACATCTCTTTGAAAGGCCTGTGAAACGCAGTTTCTTGGCAGGCCTGACCTGGCTGAAGTAGAACTTCTGTTCTGGTTGTGCTACATAGGCCTAGAGCTACCAGGACCTAAGGGCTGCCTTGTTTCCAAAGGGTGAGAGAGGCCCCAAAGCATCTTGCCTCCAGCACTTTGGGAAGCTAAAAAACAACTGGTTCTGCCCAGTGCTCTCACAGCCTACCGTGAACATCTCTTACCAAGGGCTGTGAAACGCAGTTTCTGGGCAGGACTGATCCGCCTGAAGTAGAACTTCTGCTGTGGGTGTGCTCCATTGGCCTAGAGCTGCCAGGCGCAAACGGCTGCCTTGTGTCCAAAGGGAGAGAGAGGCCCCAAAGCATCTTGCTTCCAGCTCTGTGGGAAGCTAAAGCAACTGGCTCTCCACAGTGCTCTCACAGCCTACCGGGAACATCTCTTACCAAGGCCTGTGAAACGCAGTTTCTTGGCAGGCCTGATCTGGCTGAAGTAGAACTCCTGCTCTGGGCGTGCTACTTTGGCCTAGAGCTGCCAGGCCCAAAGGGCCGCCTTGTTTCCAAAGGGGCTGAGAGTCCCCAAAGTATCTTGCTTCCAAATCTTTGGGAAGCTAAGAAACAACTGGCTCTGCACAGTGCTCTCACAGCCTACCGGCAACGTGACAGAGAAAGGCCTGTGAGACGCAGTTTCTTGGAAGGCCTGATCTGGCTGAGGTAGAACTTCTGCTCTGGGTGTACTCCATTGGCCTAGGGCTGCCAGGCCCAAAGGGCTGCCTTTATTTCCAAAGTGTGAGAGAGGCCCCAAAGCATCTTGCTTCCTGCTCTCTGGGAAGCTAAAACAACTGGCTCTGCACAGTGCTCTCAAAGCCAACCGGGAACGTCACATACAAAGGCCTGTGAAACGCAGCTTCTTGACAGGCCTTATCTGGCTGAGGTAGAACTTGTGCTCTGGGTGTGCTGCTTTGGCCTAGAGCTGCCAGGCACAAAGGCTGCTTTGTTTCCAAAGGGGGAGAGAGGCCCCAAATCATGTTGCTTCCAGCTGTTTTTGAAGCTAAGAAACAACTCGCTCTGCCAGGTACTCTTACAGCCTTCCGGGAACACCTCTTACGAAGGCCTGTGAAAAGCAGTTTCTTGGCAGGCCTGATCTGGCTGAGGTAGAACTTCTGCTCTGGGTGTGCTCCATTGCCCTAGAGCTGAAAGGCCCAAGGGGCTGCCTTGTTTCCAAAGGGGGAGAGAGGCCCCAAAGCATCTTGCTTCCACCTCTTGGGAAGCTAAGAAACAACTCGCTGTGCCCAGTGCTCTTATAGCCTAAGAGAACATCTCTTATCAAGGCCTGTGAAACGCACTTTCTAGGCAGGCCTGATCTGGAAGAAGTAGAACTTCTGCTCTGGTTGTGCTCCATTGCCCTAGAGCTGCCAGACCCAACGTGCTGCCTTGTTTCCAAAGGGGCAGAGAGGCCCCAAAGCGTCTTGCTTCCAGCTGTTTGGGAAACAAGGAAACAACTGGCTCTGCACCGTGCTCTCACAGCCTACCGGGAACGTCACATACAAAGGCCTCTGAAACGCAGTTCCTTGGCAGGCCTGATCTGGCTGAAGTAGGACTTCTGCTCTGGGTGTGCTCCATTGGCCTAGAGCTGAAAGGCCCAAAGGGATGCCTTGTTTGCAAAGGGGCAGAGAGGCCCCAAAGCATCTTGCTTCCAGCTCTTTGGGAAGCTAAGAAACAGCTGTCTCTGCCCAGTGCTCTGACAGAGTACCGGGAACATCTCTTACCAGAGCCTTTGAAACGCAGTTTCTTGGCAGGCCTTATCTGGCTGAGGTAGAACTTCTGCTCTGGGTGTGCTCCATTGGCCTAGAGCTGAAAGGCCCAAAGGTCGGCCTTGTTGGCAAAGGGGCAGGGAGCCCCCAAAGCATCTTGCTTCCAGCTCTTTGGGAAGCTAAGAAACAACTGGCTCTGCCCAGTGCTCTTACAGCCTAAGAGAAAATCTCTTACCAAGGCCTGTGAAACGCACTTTGTTGGTGGCCTGATCTAGGTGAAGTAGAACTGCTGCTCTGGGTGTGCTCCATTGGCCTAGAGCTGCCTGGCCCAAAGGGCCGCCTTGTTTGCAAAGGGGCAGAGAGGCCCCAAAGCATCTTGCTTCCAGCTCTTCGGGAAGCTAAGAAACATCTGGCGTTGCCCAGTGCTCTTACAGCCTACCGGGAACATCTCTTACCAAGGCCTGTGAAACGCAGTTTGTTGGTGGCCTGAACTGGCCGAAGTAGAACTTCTGCTCTGGGTGTGCTCCACTGGCCTAGAGCTACCTGGCGCAAAGGGCTGCCTTGATTCCAAAGTGAGAGAGTGGCACCAAAGCATCTTGCTCCCAGCTCTTCGGGAAGCTAAGAAACAGCTGGCTCTGCCCAGTGCTCTTACAGCCTAAGAGAACATCTCTTTGAAAGGCCTGTGAAACGCAGTTTCTTGGCAGGCCTGACCTGGCTGAAGTAGAACTTCTGTTCTGGTTGTGCTACATAGGCCTAGAGCTACCAGGACCTAAGGGCTGCCTTGTTTCCAAAGGGTGAGAGAGGCCCCAAAGCATCTTGCCTCCAGCACTTTGGGAAGCTAAAAAACAACTGGTTCTGCCCAGTGCTCTCACAGCCTACCGTGAACATCTCTTACCAAGGGCTGTGAAACGCAGTTTCTGGGCAGGACTGATCCGCCTGAAGTAGAACTTCTGCTGTGGGTGTGCTCCATTGGCCTAGAGCTGCCAGGCCCAAACGGCTGCCTTGTGTCCAAAGGGAGAGAGAGGCCCCAAAGCATCTTGCTTCCAGCTCTGTGGGAAGCTAAAGCAACTGGCTCTCCACAGTGCTCTCACAGCCTACCGGGAACATCTCTTACCAAGGCCTGTGAAACGCAGTTTCTTGGCAGGCCTGATCTGGCTGAAGTAGAACTCCTGCTCTGGGCGTGCTACTTTGGCCTAGAGCTGCCAGGCCCAAAGGGCCGCCTTGTTTCCAAAGGGGCTGAGAGTCCCCAAAGTATCTTGCTTCCAAATCTTTGGGAAGCTAAGAAACAACTGGCTCTGCACAGTGCTCTCACAGCCTACCGGCAACGTGACAGAGAAAGGCCTGTGAGACGCAGTTTCTTGGAAGGCCTGATCTGGCTGAGGTAGAACTTCTGCTCTGGGTGTACTCCATTGGCCTAGGGCTGCCAGGCCCAAAGGGCTGCCTTTATTTCCAAAGTGTGAGAGAGGCCCCAAAGCATCTTGCTTCCTGCTCTCTGGGAAGCTAAAACAACTGGCTCTGCACAGTGCTCTCAAAGCCAACCGGGAACGTCACATACAAAGGCCTGTGAAACGCAGCTTCTTGACAGGCCTTATCTGGCTGAGGTAGAACTTGTTCTCTGGGTGTGCTACTTTGGCCTAGAGCTGCCAGGCACAAAGGCTGCTTTGTTTCCAAAGGGGGAGAGAGGCCCCAAATCATGTTGCTTCCAGCTGTTTTTGAAGCTAAGAAACAACTCGCTCTGCCAGGTACTCTTACAGCCTTCCGGGAACACCTCTTACGAAGGCCTGTGAAAAGCAGTTTCTTGGCAGGCCTGATCTGGCTGAGGTAGAACTTCTGCTCTGGGTGTGCTCCATTGCCCTAGAGCTGAAAGGCCCAAAGGGCTGCCTTGTTTCCAAAGGGGGAGAGAGGCCCCAAAGCATCTTGCTTCCACCTCTTGGGAAGCTAAGAAACAACTCGCTGTGCCCAGTGCTCTTATAGCCTAAGAGAACATCTCTTATCAAGGCCTGTGAAACGCACTTTCTAGGCAGGCCTGATCTGGAAGAAGTAGAACTTCTGCTCTGGTTGTGCTCCATTGCCCTAGAGCTGCCAGACCCAACGTGCTGCCTTGTTTCCAAAGGGGCAGAGAGGCCCCAAAGCGTCTTGCTTCCAGCTGTTTGGGAAACAAGGAAACAACTGGCTCTGCACCGTGCTCTCACAGCCTACCGGGAACGTCACATACAAAGGCCTCTGAAACGCAGTTCCTTGGCAGGCCTGATCTGGCTGAAGTAGGACTTCTGCTCTGGGTGTGCTCCATTGGCCTAGAGCTGAAAGGCCCAAAGGGATGCCTTGTTTGCAAAGGGGCAGAGAGGCCCCAAAGCATCTTGCTTCCAGCTCTTTGGGAAGCTAAGAAACAACTGTCTCTGCCCAGTGCTCTGACAGAGTACCGGGAACATCTCTTACCAGAGCCTTTGAAACGCAGTTTCTTGGCAGGCCTTATCTGGCTGAGGTAGAACTTCTGCTCTGGGTGTGCTCCATTGGCCTAGAGCTGAAAGGCCCAAAGGTCGGCCTTGTTGGCAAAGGGGCAGGGAGCCCCCAAAGCATCTTGCTTCCAGCTCTTTGGGAAGCTAAGAAACAACTGGCTCTGCCCAGTGCTCTTACAGCCTAAGAGAAAATCTCTTACCAAGGCCTGTGAAACGCACTTTGTTGGTGGCCTGATCTAGCTGAAGTAGAACTTCTGCTCTGGGTGTGCTCCATTGGCCTAGAGCTGCCTGGCCCAAAGGGCCGCCTTGTTTGCAAAGGGGCAGAGAGGCCCCAAAGCATCTTGCTTCCAGCTCTTCGGGAAGCTAAGAAACATCTGGCGTTGCCCAGTGCTCTTACAGCCTACCGGGAACATCTCTTACCAAGGCCTGTGAAACGCAGTTTGTTGGTGGCCTGAACTGGCCGAAGCAGAACTTCTGCTCTGGGTGTGCTCCACTGGCCTAGAGCTACCTGGCGCAAAGGGCTGCCTTGATTCCAAAGTGAGAGAGTGGCACCAAAGCATCTTGCTCCCAGCTCTTCGGGAAGCTAAGAAACAGCTGGCTCTGCCCAGTGCTCTTACAGCCTAAGAGAACATCTCTTCCAAAGGCCTGTGAAACGCAGTTTCTTGGCAGGCCTGACCTGGCTGAAGTAGAACTTCTGTTCTGGTTGTGCTACATAGGCCTAGAGCTACCAGGACCTAAGGGCTGCCTTGTTTCCAAAGGGTGAGAGAGGCCCCAAAGCATCTTGCCTCCAGCACTTTGGGAAGCTAAAAAACAACTGGTTCTGCCCAGTGCTCTCACAGCCTACCGTGAACATCTCTTACCAAGGGCTGTGAAATGCAGTTTCTGGGCAGGACTGATCCGCCTGAAGTAGAACTTCTGCTGTGGGTGTGCTCCATTGGCCTAGAGCTGCCAGGCGCAAACGGCTGCCTTGTGTCCAAAGGGAGAGAGAGGCCCCAAAGCATCTTGCTTCCAGCTCTGTGGGAAGCTAAAGCAACTGGCTCTCCACAGTGCTCTCACAGCCTACCGGGAACATCTCTTACCAAGGCCTGTGAAACGCAGTTTCTTGGCAGGCCTGATCTGGCTGAAGTAGAACTCCTGCTCTGGGCGTGCTACTTTGGCCTAGAGCTGCCAGGCCCAAAGGGCCGCCTTGTTTCCAAAGGGGCTGAGAGTCCCCAAAGTATCTTGCTTCCAAATCTTTGGGAAGCTAAGAAACAACTGGCTCTGCACAGTGCTCTCACAGCCTACCGGCAACGTGACAGAGAAAGGCCTGTGAGACGCAGTTTCTTGGAAGGCCTGATCTGGCTGAGGTAGAACTTCTGCTCTGGGTGTACTCCATTGGCCTAGGGCTGCCAGGCCCAAAGGGCTGCCTTTATTTCCAAAGTGTGAGAGAGGCCCCAAAGCATCTTGCTTCCTGCTCTCTGGGAAGCTAAAACAACTGGCTCTGCACAGTGCTCTCAAAGCCAACCGGGAACGTCACATACAAAGGCCTGTGAAACGCAGCTTCTTGACAGGCCTTATCTGGCTGAGGTAGAACTTGTGCTCTGGGTGTGCTGCTTTGGCCTAGAGCTGCCAGGCACAAAGGCTGCTTTGTTTCCAAAGGGGGAGAGAGGCCCCAAATCATGTTGCTTCCAGCTGTTTTTGAAGCTAAGAAACAACTCGCTCTGCCAGGTACTCTTACAGCCTTCCGGGAACACCTCTTACGAAGGCCTGTGAAAAGCAGTTTCTTGGCAGGCCTGATCTGGCTGAGGTAGAACTTCTGCTCTGGGTGTGCTCCATTGCCCTAGAGCTGAAAGGCCCAAAGGGCTGCCTTGTTTCCAAAGGGGGAGAGAGGCCCCAAAGCATCTTGCTTCCACCTCTTGGGAAGCTAAGAAACAACTCGCTGTGCCCAGTGCTCTTATAGCCTAAGAGAACATCTCTTATCAAGGCCTGTGAAACGCACTTTCTAGGCAGGCCTGATCTGGAAGAAGTAGAACTTCTGCTCTGGTTGTGCTCCATTGCCCTAGAGCTGCCAGACCCAACGTGCTGCCTTGTTTCCAAAGGGGCAGAGAGGCCCCAAAGCGTCTTGCTTCCAGCTGTTTGGGAAACAAGGAAACAACTGGCTCTGCACCGTGCTCTCACAGCCTACCGGGAACGTCACATACAAAGGCCTCTGAAACGCAGTTCCTTGGCAGGCCTGATCTGGCTGAAGTAGGACTTCTGCTCTGGGTGTGCTCCATTGGCCTAGAGCTGAAAGGCCCAAAGGGATGCCTTGTTTGCAAAGGGGAAGAGAGGCCCCAAAGCATCTTGCTTCCAGCTCTTTGGGAAGCTAAGAAACAACTGTCTCTGCCCAGTGCTCTGACAGAGTACCGGGAAGATCTCTTACCGGAGCCTTTGAAACGCAGTTTCTTGGCAGGCCTTATCTGGCTGAGGTAGAACTTGTGCTCTGGGTGTGCTCCATTGGCCTAGAGCTGAAAGGCCCAAAGGTCGGCCTTGTTGGCAAAGGGGCAGGGAGCCCCCAAAGCATCTTGCTTCCAGCTCTTCGGGAAGCTAAGAAGCATCTGGCGTTGCCCAGTGCTCTTACAGCCTACCGGGAACATCTCTTACCAAGGCCTGTGAAACGCAGTTTGTTGGTGGCCTGAACTGGCCGAAGTAGAACTTCTGCTCTGGGTGTGCTCCACTGGCCTAGAGCTACCTGGCGCAAAGGGCTGCCTTGATTCCAAAGTGAGAGAGTGGCACCAAAGCATCTTGCTCCCAGCTCTTCGGGAAGCTAAGAAACAGCTGGCTCTGCCCAGTGCTCTTACAGCCTAAGAGAACATCTCTTTGAAAGGCCTGTGAAACACAGTTTCTTGGCAGGCCTGACCTGGCTGAAGTAGAACTTCTGTTCTGGTTGTGCTACATAGGCCTAGAGCTACCAGGACCTAAGGGCTGCCTTGTTTCCAAAGGGTGAGAGAGGCCCCAAAGCATCTTGCCTCCAGCACTTTGGGAAGCTAAAAAACAACTGGTTCTGCCCAGTGCTCTCACAGCCTACCGTGAACATCTCTTACCAAGGGCTGTGAAACGCAGTTTCTGGGCAGGACTGATCCGCCTGAAGTAGAACTTCTGCTGTGGGTGTGCTCCATTGGCCTAGAGCTGCCAGGCCCAAACGGCTGCCTTGTGTCCAAAGGGAGAGAGAGGCCCCAAAGCATCTTGCTTCCAGCTCTGTGGGAAGCTAAAGCAACTGGCTCTCCACAGTGCTCTCACAGCCTACCGGGAACATCTCTTACCAAGGCCTGTGAAACGCAGTTTCTTGGCAGGCCTGATCTGGCTGAAGTAGAACTCCTGCTCTGGGCGTGCTACTTTGGCCTAGAGCTGCCAGGCCCAAAGGGCCGCCTTGTTTCCAAAGGGGCTGAGAGTCCCCAAAGTATCTTGCTTCCAAATCTTTGGGAAGCTAAGAAACAACTGGCTCTTCACAGTGCCCTCACAGCCTACCGGCAACGTGACAGAGAAAGGCCCGTGAGACGCAGTTTCTTGGAAGGCCTGATCTGGCTGAGGTAGAACTTCTGCTCTGGGTGTCCTCCATTGGCCTAGGGCTGCCAGGCCCAAAGGGCTGCCTTTATTTCCAAAGTGTGAGAGAGGCCCCAAAGCATCTTGCTTCCTGCTCTCTGGGAAGCTAAAACAACTGGCTCTGCACAGTGCTCTCAAAGCCAACCGGGAACGTCACATACAAAGGCCTGTGAAACGCAGCTTCTTGACAGGCCTTATCTGGCTGAGGTAGAACTTGTGATCTGGGTGTGCTACTTTGGCCTAGAGCTGCCAGGCACAAAGGCTGCTTTGTTTCCAAAGGGGGAGAGAGGCCCCAAATCATGTTGCTTCCAGCTGTTTTTGAAGCTAAGAAACAACTCGCTCTGCCAGGTACTCTTACAGCCTTCCGGGAACACCTCTTACGAAGGCCTGTGAAAAGCAGTTTCTTGGCAGGCCTGATCTGGCTGAGGTAGAACTTCTGCTCTGGGTGTGCTCCATTGGCCTAGAGCTGAAAGCCCCAAAGGTCGGCCTTGTTGGCAAAGGGGCAGGGAGCCCCCAAAGCATCTTGCTTCCAGCTCTTTGGGAAGCTAAGAAACAACTGGCTCTGCCCAGTGCTCTTACAGCCTAAGAGAAAATCTCTTACCAAGGCCTGTGAAACGCACTTTGTTGGTGGCCTGATCTAGCTGAAGTAGAACTTCTGCTCTGGGTGTGCTCCATTGGCCTAGAGCTGCCTGGCCCAAAGGGCCGCCTTGTTTGCAAAGGGGCAGAGAGCCCCCAAAGCATCTTGCTTCCAGCTCTTCGGGAAGCTAAGAAACATCTGGCGTTGCCCAGTGCTCTTACAGCCTACCGGGAACATCTCTTACCAAGGCCTGTGAAACGCAGTTTGTTGGTGGCCTGAACTGGCCGAAGTAGAACTTCTGCTCTGGGTGTGCTCCACTGGCCTAGAGCTACCTGGCGCAAAGGGCTGCCTTGATTCCAAAGTGAGAGAGTGGCACCAAAGCATCTTGCTCCCAGCTCTTTGGGAAGCTAAGAAACAGCTGGCTCTGCCCAGTGCTCTTACAGCCTAAGAGAACATCTCTTTGAAAGGCCTGTGAAACGCAGTTTCTTGGCAGGCCTGACCTGGCTGAAGTAGAACTTCTGTTCTGGTTGTGCTACATAGGCCTAGAGCTACCAGGACCTAAGGGCTGCCTTGTTTCCAAAGGGTGAGAGAGGCCCCAAAGCATCTTGCCTCCAGCACTTTGGGAAGCTAAAAAACAACTGGTTCTGCCCAGTGCTCTCACAGCCTACCGTGAACATCTCTTACCAAGGGCTGTGAAACGCAGTTTCTGGGCAGGACTGATCCGCCTGAAGTAGAACTTCTGCTGTGGGTGTGCTCCATTGCCCTAGAGCTGCCAGGCCCAAGGTGCTGCCTTGTTTCCAAAGGGGCAGAGAGGCCCCAAAGCATCTTGCTTCCAGCTCTCTGGGAAGCTAAGAACCAACTCGCTCTGCCCCGTGCTCTTACAGCCTACCGGGAACATGTCTTTGAAAGGCCTGTGAAACGCAGTTTCTTGGCAGGCCTCATCTGGCTGAAGTAGAACTCCGGCTCTGGGTGTGCTCCATTGCCCTAGAGCTGCCAGGCCCCAAGTGCTGCCCTGTTTCCAAGGGGCAGAGAGGCCCAAAGCATCTTGCTTCCCGGTCTTTGCGAAGCTAAGAAACAACTGGCTCTGCCCAGTGCTCTTACACCTACCGGGAACATCTCTTACCAAGGCCTGTCAAACGCTGTTTCTTTGCAGGCCTGATCAGGCTGAAGTAGAACTCCTGCTCTGCGTGTGCTCCATTGGCCTAGAGCTTCCCGACCCAAAAGGCTGCCTTGTTCCCAAACGGGCAGAGGGGTCCCAAGCGTCTTGCTTCCAGCTTTTCAGGAAGGTAAGAAACAACTGGCTCTGCCCAGTGCTCTTACAGCCTACCGGGAACATCTCTTACCAAGGCCTGTGAAACGCAGTTTCTTGGCAGGCCTGATCTGGCTGAAGTAGAACTCCTGCTCTGGGCGTGCTACTTTGGCCTAGAGCTGCCAGGCCCAAAGGGCCGCCTTGTTTCCAAAGGGGCTGAGAGTCCCCAAAGTATCTTGCTTCCAAATCTTTGGGAAGCTAAGAAACAACTGGCTCTGCACAGTGCTCTCACAGCCTACCGGCAACGTGACAGAGAAAGGCCTGTGAGACGCAGTTTCTTGGAAGGCCTGATCTGGCTGAGGTAGAACTTCTGCTCTGGGTGTACTCCATTGGCCTAGGGCTGCCAGGCCCAAAGGGCTGCCTTTATTTCCAAAGTGTGAGAGAGGCCCCAAAGCATCTTGCTTCCTGCTCTCTGGGAAGCTAAAACAACTGGCTCTGCACAGTGCTCTCAAAGCCAACCGGGAACGTCACATACAAAGGCCTGTGAAACGCAGCTTCTTGACAGGCCTTATCTGGCTGAGGTAGAACTTGTGCTCTGGGTGTGCTACTTTGGCCTAGAGCTGCCAGGCACAAAGGCTGCTTTGATTCCAAAGGGGGAGAGAGGCCCCAAATCATGTTGCTTCCAGCTGTTTTTGAAGCTAAGAAACAACTCGCTCTGCCAGGTCCTCTTACAGCCTTCCGGGAACACCTCTTACGAAGGCCTGTGAAAAGCAGTTTCTTGGCAGGCCTGATCTGGCTGAGGTAGAACTTCTGCTCTGGGTGTGCTCCATTGCCCTAGAGCTGAAAGGCCCAAAGGTATGCCTTGTTTGCAAAGGGGCAGAGAGGCCCCAAAGCATCTTGCTTCCAGCTCTTTGGGAAGCTAAGAAACAACTGTCTCTGCCCAGTGCTCTGACAGAGTACTGGGAACATCTCTTACCAGAGCCTTTGAAACGCAGTTTCTTGGCAGGCCTTATCTGGCTGAGGTAGAACTTCTGCTCTGGGTGTGCTCCATTGGCCTAGAGCTGAAAGCCCCAAAGGTCGGCCTTGTTGGCAAAGGGGCAGTGAGCCCCCAAAGCATCTTGCTTCCAGCTCTTCGGGAAGCTAAGAAACAACTGGCTCTGCCCAGTGCTCTTACAGCCTGAGAGAAAATCTCTTACCAAGGCCTGTGAAACGCACTTTGTTGGTGGCCTGATCTAGCTGAAGTAGAACTTCTGCTCTGGGTGTGCTCCATTGGCCTAGAGCTGCCTGGCCCAAAGGGCCGCCTTGTTTGCAAAGGGGCAGAGAGGCCCCAAAGCATCTTGCTTCCAGCTCTTTGGGAAGCTAAGAAACATCTGGAGTTGCCCAGTGCTCTTACAGCCTACCGGGAACATCTCTTACCAAGGCCTGTGAAACGCCGTTTCCTGGCAGGCCTGGTTTGGCTGAAGTAGAACTTCTGCTCTGGGTGTGCTCCATTGCCCTAGAGCTGCCAGGCCCAAGGTGCTGCCTTGTTTCCAAAGGGGCAGAGAGGCCCCAAAGCATCTTGCTTCCAGCTCTCTGGGAAGCTAAGAACCAACTCGCTCTGCCCAGTGCTCTTACAGCCTACCGGGAACATGTCTTTGAAAGGCCTGTGAAACGCAGTTTCTTGGCAGGCCTCATCTGGCTGAAGTAGAACTCCGGCTCTGGTTGTGCTACATTGGCCTAGAGCTGCCAGGCCCCAAGTGCTGCCCTGTTTCCAAGGGGCAGAGAGGCCCAAAGCATCTTGCTTCCCGGTCTTTGCGAAGCTAAGAAACAACTGGCTCTGCCCAGTGCTCTTACACCTACCGGGAACATCTCTTACCAAGGCCTGTCAAACGCTGTTTCTTTGCAGGCCTGATCAGGCTGAAGTAGAACTCCTGCTCTGCGTGTGCTCCATTGGCCTAGAGCTGCCAGGCCCAAACGGCTGCCTTGTGTCCAAAGGGAGAGAGAGGCCCCAAAGCATCTTGCTTCCAGCTCTTGGGAAGCTAAGAAACAACTGGCTCTCCCAGTGCTCTTACAGCCTACCGGGAACATCTCTTACCAAGGCCTGTGAAACGCAGTTTCTTGGCAGGCCTGATCTGGCTGAAGTAGAACTCCTGCTCTGGGCGTGCTACTTTGGCCTAGAGCTGCCAGGCCCAAAGGGCCGCCTTGTTTCCAAAGGGGCTGAGAGTCCCCAAAGTATCTTGCTTCCAAATCTTTGGGAAGCTAAGAAACAACTGGCTCTGCACAGTGCTCTCACAGCCTACCGGCAACGTGACAGAGAAAGGCCTGTGAGACGCAGTTTCTTGGAAGGCCTGATCTGGCTGAGGTAGAACTTCTGCTCTGGGTGTACTCCATTGGCCTAGGGCTGCCAGGCCCAAAGGGCTGCCTTTATTTCCAAAGTGTGAGAGAGGCCCCAAAGCATCTTGCTTCCTGCTCTCTGGGAAGCTAAAACAACTGGCTCTGCACAGTGCTCTCAAAGCCAACCGGGAACGTCACATACAAAGGCCTGTGAAACGCAGCTTCTTGACAGGCCTTATCTGGCTGAGGTAGAACTTGTTCTCTGGGTGTGCTACTTTGGCCTAGAGCTGCCAGGCACAAAGGCTGCTTTGTTTCCAAAGGGGGAGAGAGGCCCCAAATCATGTTGCTTCCAGCTGTTTTTGAAGCTAAGAAACAACTCGCTCTGCCAGGTACTCTTACAGCCTTCCGGGAACACCTCTTACGAAGGCCTGTGAAAAGCAGTTTCTTGGCAGGCCTGATCTGGCTGAGGTAGAACTTCTGCTCTGGGTGTGCTCCATTGCCCTAGAGCTGAAAGGCCCAAAGGGCTGCCTTGTTTCCAAAGGGGGAGAGAGGCCCCAAAGCATCTTGCTTCCACCTCTTGGGAAGCTAAGAAACAACTCGCTGTGCCCAGTGCTCTTATAGCCTAAGAGAACATCTCTTATCAAGGCCTGTGAAACGCACTTTCTAGGCAGGCCTGATCTGGAAGAAGTAGAACTTCTGCTCTGGTTGTGCTCCATTGCCCTAGAGCTGCCAGACCCAACGTGCTGCCTTGTTTCCAAAGGGGCAGAGAGGCCCCAAAGCGTCTTGCTTCCAGCTGTTTGGGAAACAAGGAAACAACTGGCTCTGCACCGTGCTCTCACAGCCTACCGGGAACGTCACATACAAAGGCCTCTGAAACGCAGTTCCTTGGCAGGCCTGATCTGGCTGAAGTAGGACTTCTGCTCTGGGTGTGCTCCATTGGCCTAGAGCTGAAAGGCCCAAAGGGATGCCTTGTTTGCAAAGGGGCAGAGAGGCCCCAAAGCATCTTGCTTCCAGCTCTTTGGGAAGCTAAGAAACAACTGTCTCTGCCCAGTGCTCTGACAGAGTACCGGGAACATCTCTTACCAGAGCCTTTGAAACGCAGTTTCTTGGCAGGCCTTATCTGGCTGAGGTAGAACTTCTGCTCTGGGTGTGCTCCATTGGCCTAGAGCTGAAAGGCCCAAAGGTCGGCCTTGTTGGCAAAGGGGCAGGGAGCCCCCAAAGCATCTTGCTTCCAGCTCTTTGGGAAGCTAAGAAACAACTGGCTCTGCCCAGTGCTCTTACAGCCTAAGAGAAAATCTCTTACCAAGGCCTGTGAAACGCACTTTGTTGGTGGCCTGATCTAGCTGAAGTAGAACTTCTGCTCTGGGTGTGCTCCATTGGCCTAGAGCTGCCTGGCCCAAAGGGCCGCCTTGTTTGCAAAGGGGCAGAGAGGCCCCAAAGCATCTTGCTTCCAGCTCTTCGGGAAGCTAAGAAACATCTGGCGTTGCCCAGTGCTCTTACAGCCTACCGGGAACATCTCTTACCAAGGCCTGTGAAACGCAGTTTGTTGGTGGCCTGAACTGGCCGAAGCAGAACTTCTGCTCTGGGTGTGCTCCACTGGCCTAGAGCTACCTGGCGCAAAGGGCTGCCTTGATTCCAAAGTGAGAGAGTGGCACCAAAGCATCTTGCTCCCAGCTCTTCGGGAAGCTAAGAAACAGCTGGCTCTGCCCAGTGCTCTTACAGCCTAAGAGAACATCTCTTCCAAAGGCCTGTGAAACGCAGTTTCTTGGCAGGCCTGACCTGGCTGAAGTAGAACTTCTGTTCTGGTTGTGCTACATAGGCCTAGAGCTACCAGGACCTAAGGGCTGCCTTGTTTCCAAAGGGTGAGAGAGGCCCCAAAGCATCTTGCCTCCAGCACTTTGGGAAGCTAAAAAACAACTGGTTCTGCCCAGTGCTCTCACAGCCTACCGTGAACATCTCTTACCAAGGGCTGTGAAATGCAGTTTCTGGGCAGGACTGATCCGCCTGAAGTAGAACTTCTGCTGTGGGTGTGCTCCATTGGCCTAGAGCTGCCAGGCGCAAACGGCTGCCTTGTGTCCAAAGGGAGAGAGAGGCCCCAAAGCATCTTGCTTCCAGCTCTGTGGGAAGCTAAAGCAACTGGCTCTCCACAGTGCTCTCACAGCCTACCGGGAACATCTCTTACCAAGGCCTGTGAAACGCAGTTTCTTGGCAGGCCTGATCTGGCTGAAGTAGAACTCCTGCTCTGGGCGTGCTACTTTGGCCTAGAGCTGCCAGGCCCAAAGGGCCGCCTTGTTTCCAAAGGGGCTGAGAGTCCCCAAAGTATCTTGCTTCCAAATCTTTGGGAAGCTAAGAAACAACTGGCTCTGCACAGTGCTCTCACAGCCTACCGGCAACGTGACAGAGAAAGGCCTGTGAGACGCAGTTTCTTGGAAGGCCTGATCTGGCTGAGGTAGAACTTCTGCTCTGGGTGTACTCCATTGGCCTAGGGCTGCCAGGCCCAAAGGGCTGCCTTTATTTCCAAAGTGTGAGAGAGGCCCCAAAGCATCTTGCTTCCTGCTCTCTGGGAAGCTAAAACAACTGGCTCTGCACAGTGCTCTCAAAGCCAACCGGGAACGTCACATACAAAGGCCTGTGAAACGCAGCTTCTTGACAGGCCTTATCTGGCTGAGGTAGAACTTGTGCTCTGGGTGTGCTGCTTTGGCCTAGAGCTGCCAGGCACAAAGGCTGCTTTGTTTCCAAAGGGGGAGAGAGGCCCCAAATCATGTTGCTTCCAGCTGTTTTTGAAGCTAAGAAACAACTCGCTCTGCCAGGTACTCTTACAGCCTTCCGGGAACACCTCTTACGAAGGCCTGTGAAAAGCAGTTTCTTGGCAGGCCTGATCTGGCTGAGGTAGAACTTCTGCTCTGGGTGTGCTCCATTGCCCTAGAGCTGAAAGGCCCAAAGGGCTGCCTTGTTTCCAAAGGGGGAGAGAGGCCCCAAAGCATCTTGCTTCCACCTCTTGGGAAGCTAAGAAACAACTCGCTGTGCCCAGTGCTCTTATAGCCTAAGAGAACATCTCTTATCAAGGCCTGTGAAACGCACTTTCTAGGCAGGCCTGATCTGGAAGAAGTAGAACTTCTGCTCTGGTTGTGCTCCATTGCCCTAGAGCTGCCAGACCCAACGTGCTGCCTTGTTTCCAAAGGGGCAGAGAGGCCCCAAAGCGTCTTGCTTCCAGCTGTTTGGGAAACAAGGAAACAACTGGCTCTGCACCGTGCTCTCACAGCCTACCGGGAACGTCACATACAAAGGCCTCTGAAACGCAGTTCCTTGGCAGGCCTGATCTGGCTGAAGTAGGACTTCTGCTCTGGGTGTGCTCCATTGGCCTAGAGCTGAAAGGCCCAAAGGGATGCCTTGTTTGCAAAGGGGAAGAGAGGCCCCAAAGCATCTTGCTTCCAGCTCTTTGGGAAGCTAAGAAACAACTGTCTCTGCCCAGTGCTCTGACAGAGTACCGGGAAGATCTCTTACCGGAGCCTTTGAAACGCAGTTTCTTGGCAGGCCTTATCTGGCTGAGGTAGAACTTGTGCTCTGGGTGTGCTCCATTGGCCTAGAGCTGAAAGGCCCAAAGGTCGGCCTTGTTGGCAAAGGGGCAGGGAGCCCCCAAAGCATCTTGCTTCCAGCTCTTCGGGAAGCTAAGAAGCATCTGGCGTTGCCCAGTGCTCTTACAGCCTACCGGGAACATCTCTTACCAAGGCCTGTGAAACGCAGTTTGTTGGTGGCCTGAACTGGCCGAAGTAGAACTTCTGCTCTGGGTGTGCTCCACTGGCCTAGAGCTACCTGGCGCAAAGGGCTGCCTTGATTCCAAAGTGAGAGAGTGGCACCAAAGCATCTTGCTCCCAGCTCTTCGGGAAGCTAAGAAACAGCTGGCTCTGCCCAGTGCTCTTACAGCCTAAGAGAACATCTCTTTGAAAGGCCTGTGAAACACAGTTTCTTGGCAGGCCTGACCTGGCTGAAGTAGAACTTCTGTTCTGGTTGTGCTACATAGGCCTAGAGCTACCAGGACCTAAGGGCTGCCTTGTTTCCAAAGGGTGAGAGAGGCCCCAAAGCATCTTGCCTCCAGCACTTTGGGAAGCTAAAAAACAACTGGTTCTGCCCAGTGCTCTCACAGCCTACCGTGAACATCTCTTACCAAGGGCTGTGAAACGCAGTTTCTGGGCAGGACTGATCCGCCTGAAGTAGAACTTCTGCTGTGGGTGTGCTCCATTGGCCTAGAGCTGCCAGGCCCAAACGGCTGCCTTGTGTCCAAAGGGAGAGAGAGGCCCCAAAGCATCTTGCTTCCAGCTCTGTGGGAAGCTAAAGCAACTGGCTCTCCACAGTGCTCTCACAGCCTACCGGGAACATCTCTTACCAAGGCCTGTGAAACGCAGTTTCTTGGCAGGCCTGATCTGGCTGAAGTAGAACTCCTGCTCTGGGCGTGCTACTTTGGCCTAGAGCTGCCAGGCCCAAAGGGCCGCCTTGTTTCCAAAGGGGCTGAGAGTCCCCAAAGTATCTTGCTTCCAAATCTTTGGGAAGCTAAGAAACAACTGGCTCTTCACAGTGCCCTCACAGCCTACCGGCAACGTGACAGAGAAAGGCCCGTGAGACGCAGTTTCTTGGAAGGCCTGATCTGGCTGAGGTAGAACTTCTGCTCTGGGTGTCCTCCATTGGCCTAGGGCTGCCAGGCCCAAAGGGCTGCCTTTATTTCCAAAGTGTGAGAGAGGCCCCAAAGCATCTTGCTTCCTGCTCTCTGGGAAGCTAAAACAACTGGCTCTGCACAGTGCTCTCAAAGCCAACCGGGAACGTCACATACAAAGGCCTGTGAAACGCAGCTTCTTGACAGGCCTTATCTGGCTGAGGTAGAACTTGTGATCTGGGTGTGCTACTTTGGCCTAGAGCTGCCAGGCACAAAGGCTGCTTTGTTTCCAAAGGGGGAGAGAGGCCCCAAATCATGTTGCTTCCAGCTGTTTTTGAAGCTAAGAAACAACTCGCTCTGCCAGGTACTCTTACAGCCTTCCGGGAACACCTCTTACGAAGGCCTGTGAAAAGCAGTTTCTTGGCAGGCCTGATCTGGCTGAGGTAGAACTTCTGCTCTGGGTGTGCTCCATTGGCCTAGAGCTGAAAGCCCCAAAGGTCGGCCTTGTTGGCAAAGGGGCAGGGAGCCCCCAAAGCATCTTGCTTCCAGCTCTTTGGGAAGCTAAGAAACAACTGGCTCTGCCCAGTGCTCTTACAGCCTAAGAGAAAATCTCTTACCAAGGCCTGTGAAACGCACTTTGTTGGTGGCCTGATCTAGCTGAAGTAGAACTTCTGCTCTGGGTGTGCTCCATTGGCCTAGAGCTGCCTGGCCCAAAGGGCCGCCTTGTTTGCAAAGGGGCAGAGAGCCCCCAAAGCATCTTGCTTCCAGCTCTTCGGGAAGCTAAGAAACATCTGGCGTTGCCCAGTGCTCTTACAGCCTACCGGGAACATCTCTTACCAAGGCCTGTGAAACGCAGTTTGTTGGTGGCCTGAACTGGCCGAAGTAGAACTTCTGCTCTGGGTGTGCTCCACTGGCCTAGAGCTACCTGGCGCAAAGGGCTGCCTTGATTCCAAAGTGAGAGAGTGGCACCAAAGCATCTTGCTCCCAGCTCTTTGGGAAGCTAAGAAACAGCTGGCTCTGCCCAGTGCTCTTACAGCCTAAGAGAACATCTCTTTGAAAGGCCTGTGAAACGCAGTTTCTTGGCAGGCCTGACCTGGCTGAAGTAGAACTTCTGTTCTGGTTGTGCTACATAGGCCTAGAGCTACCAGGACCTAAGGGCTGCCTTGTTTCCAAAGGGTGAGAGAGGCCCCAAAGCATCTTGCCTCCAGCACTTTGGGAAGCTAAAAAACAACTGGTTCTGCCCAGTGCTCTCACAGCCTACCGTGAACATCTCTTACCAAGGGCTGTGAAACGCAGTTTCTGGGCAGGACTGATCCGCCTGAAGTAGAACTTCTGCTGTGGGTGTGCTCCATTGCCCTAGAGCTGCCAGGCCCAAGGTGCTGCCTTGTTTCCAAAGGGGCAGAGAGGCCCCAAAGCATCTTGCTTCCAGCTCTCTGGGAAGCTAAGAACCAACTCGCTCTGCCCCGTGCTCTTACAGCCTACCGGGAACATGTCTTTGAAAGGCCTGTGAAACGCAGTTTCTTGGCAGGCCTCATCTGGCTGAAGTAGAACTCCGGCTCTGGGTGTGCTCCATTGCCCTAGAGCTGCCAGGCCCCAAGTGCTGCCCTGTTTCCAAGGGGCAGAGAGGCCCAAAGCATCTTGCTTCCCGGTCTTTGCGAAGCTAAGAAACAACTGGCTCTGCCCAGTGCTCTTACACCTACCGGGAACATCTCTTACCAAGGCCTGTCAAACGCTGTTTCTTTGCAGGCCTGATCAGGCTGAAGTAGAACTCCTGCTCTGCGTGTGCTCCATTGGCCTAGAGCTTCCCGACCCAAAAGGCTGCCTTGTTCCCAAACGGGCAGAGGGGTCCCAAGCGTCTTGCTTCCAGCTTTTCAGGAAGGTAAGAAACAACTGGCTCTGCCCAGTGCTCTTACAGCCTACCGGGAACATCTCTTACCAAGGCCTGTGAAACGCAGTTTCTTGGCAGGCCTGATCTGGCTGAAGTAGAACTCCTGCTCTGGGCGTGCTACTTTGGCCTAGAGCTGCCAGGCCCAAAGGGCCGCCTTGTTTCCAAAGGGGCTGAGAGTCCCCAAAGTATCTTGCTTCCAAATCTTTGGGAAGCTAAGAAACAACTGGCTCTGCACAGTGCTCTCACAGCCTACCGGCAACGTGACAGAGAAAGGCCTGTGAGACGCAGTTTCTTGGAAGGCCTGATCTGGCTGAGGTAGAACTTCTGCTCTGGGTGTACTCCATTGGCCTAGGGCTGCCAGGCCCAAAGGGCTGCCTTTATTTCCAAAGTGTGAGAGAGGCCCCAAAGCATCTTGCTTCCTGCTCTCTGGGAAGCTAAAACAACTGGCTCTGCACAGTGCTCTCAAAGCCAACCGGGAACGTCACATACAAAGGCCTGTGAAACGCAGCTTCTTGACAGGCCTTATCTGGCTGAGGTAGAACTTGTGCTCTGGGTGTGCTACTTTGGCCTAGAGCTGCCAGGCACAAAGGCTGCTTTGATTCCAAAGGGGGAGAGAGGCCCCAAATCATGTTGCTTCCAGCTGTTTTTGAAGCTAAGAAACAACTCGCTCTGCCAGGTCCTCTTACAGCCTTCCGGGAACACCTCTTACGAAGGCCTGTGAAAAGCAGTTTCTTGGCAGGCCTGATCTGGCTGAGGTAGAACTTCTGCTCTGGGTGTGCTCCATTGCCCTAGAGCTGAAAGGCCCAAAGGTATGCCTTGTTTGCAAAGGGGCAGAGAGGCCCCAAAGCATCTTGCTTCCAGCTCTTTGGGAAGCTAAGAAACAACTGTCTCTGCCCAGTGCTCTGACAGAGTACTGGGAACATCTCTTACCAGAGCCTTTGAAACGCAGTTTCTTGGCAGGCCTTATCTGGCTGAGGTAGAACTTCTGCTCTGGGTGTGCTCCATTGGCCTAGAGCTGAAAGCCCCAAAGGTCGGCCTTGTTGGCAAAGGGGCAGTGAGCCCCCAAAGCATCTTGCTTCCAGCTCTTCGGGAAGCTAAGAAACAACTGGCTCTGCCCAGTGCTCTTACAGCCTGAGAGAAAATCTCTTACCAAGGCCTGTGAAACGCACTTTGTTGGTGGCCTGATCTAGCTGAAGTAGAACTTCTGCTCTGGGTGTGCTCCATTGGCCTAGAGCTGCCTGGCCCAAAGGGCCGCCTTGTTTGCAAAGGGGCAGAGAGGCCCCAAAGCATCTTGCTTCCAGCTCTTTGGGAAGCTAAGAAACATCTGGAGTTGCCCAGTGCTCTTACAGCCTACCGGGAACATCTCTTACCAAGGCCTGTGAAACGCCGTTTCCTGGCAGGCCTGGTTTGGCTGAAGTAGAACTTCTGCTCTGGGTGTGCTCCATTGCCCTAGAGCTGCCAGGCCCAAGGTGCTGCCTTGTTTCCAAAGGGGCAGAGAGGCCCCAAAGCATCTTGCTTCCAGCTCTCTGGGAAGCTAAGAACCAACTCGCTCTGCCCCGTGCTCTTACAGCCTACCGGGAACATGTCTTTGAAAGGCCTGTGAAACGCAGTTTCTTGGCAGGCCTCATCTGGCTGAAGTAGAACTCCGGCTCTGGGTGTGCTCCATTGCCCTAGAGCTGCCAGGCCCCAAGTGCTGCCCTGTTTCCAAGGGGCAGAGAGGCCCAAAGCATCTTGCTTCCCGGTCTTTGCGAAGCTAAGAAACAACTGGCTCTGCCCAGTGCTCTTACACCTACCGGGAACATCTCTTACCAAGGCCTGTCAAACGCTGTTTCTTTGCAGGCCTGATCAGGCTGAAGTAGAACTCCTGCTCTGCGTGTGCTCCATTGGCCTAGAGCTTCCCGACCCAAAAGGCTGCCTTGTTCCCAAACGGGCAGAGGGGTCCCAAGCGTCTTGCTTCCAGCTTTTCAGGAAGGTAAGAAACAACTGGCTCTGCCCAGTGCTCTTACAGCCTACCGGGAACATCTCTTACCAAGGCCTGTGAAACGCAGTTTCTTGGCAGGCCTGATCTGGCTGAAGTAGAACTCCTGCTCTGGGCGTGCTACTATGGCCTAGAGCTGCCAGGCCCAAAGGGCCGCCTTGTTTCCAAAGGGGCTGAGAGTCCCCAAAGTATCTTGCTTCCAAATCTTTGGGAAGCTAAGAAACAACTGGCTCTGCACAGTGCTCTCACAGCCTACCGGCAACGTGACAGAGAAAGGCCTGTGAGACGCAGTTTCTTGGAAGGCCTGATCTGGCTGAGGTAGAACTTCTGCTCTGGGTGTACTCCATTGGCCTAGGGCTGCCAGGCCCAAAGGGCTGCCTTTATTTCCAAAGTGTGAGAGAGGCCCCAAAGCATCTTGCTTCCTGCTCTCTGGGAAGCTAAAACAACTGGCTCTGCACAGTGCTCTCAAAGCCAACCGGGAACGTCACATACAAAGGCCTGTGAAACGCAGCTTCTTGACAGGCCTTATCTGGCTGAGGTAGAACTTGTGCTCTGGGTGTGCTACTTTGGCCTAGAGCTGCCAGGCACAAAGGCTGCTTTGTTTCCAAAGGGGGAGAGAGGCCCCAAATCATGTTGCTTCCAGCTGTTTTTGAAGCTAAGAAACAACTCGCTCTGCCAGGTACTCTTACAGCCTTCCGGGAACACCTCTTACGAAGGCCTGTGAAAAGCAGTTTCTTGGCAGGCCTGATCTGGCTGAGGTAGAACTTCTGCTCTGGGTGTGCTCCATTGCCCTAGAGCTGAAAGGCCCAAAGGGATGCCTTGTTTGCAAAGGGGCAGAGAGGCCCCAAAGCATCTTGCTTCCAGCTCATTGGGAAGCTAAGAAACAACTGTCTCTGCCCAGTGCTCTGACAGAGTACGGGGAACATCTCTTACCAGAGCCTTTGAAACGCAGTTTCTTGGCAGGCCTTATCTGGCTGAGGTAGAACTTCTGCTCTGGGTGTGCTCCATTGGCCTAGAGCTGAAAGGCCCAAAGGTCGGCCTTGTTGGCAAAGGGGCAGGGAGCCCCCAAAGCATCTTGCTTCCAGCTCTTCGGGAAGCTAAGAAACAACTGGCTCTGCCCAGTGCTCTTACAGCCTGAGAGAAAATCTCTTACCAAGGCCTGTGAAACGCACTTTGTTGGTGGCCTGATCTAGCTGAAGTAGAACTTCTGCTCTGGGTGTGCTCCATTGGCCTAGAGCTGCCTGGCCCAAAGGGCCGCCTTGTTTGCAAAGGGGCAGAGAGGCCCCAAAGCATCTTGCTTCCAGCTCTTTGGGAAGCTAAGAAACATCTGGAGTTGCCCAGTGCTCTTACAGCCTACCGGGAACATCTCTTACCAAGGCCTGTGAAACGCAGTTTGTTGGTGGCCTGAACTGGCCGAAGTAGAACTTCTGCTCTGGGTGTGCTCCACTGGCCTGGAGCTACCTGCCCCAAAGGGCTGCCTTGATTCCAAAGTGAGAGAGTGGCACCAAAGCATCTTGCTTCCAGCTCTTCGGGAAGCTAAGAAACATCTGGCGTTGCCCAGTGCTCTTACAGCCTACCGGGAACATCTCTTACCAAGGCCTGTGAAACGCCGTTTCCTGGCAGGCCTGGTTTGGCTGAAGTAGAACTTCTGCTCTGGGTGTGCTCCATTGCCCTAGAGCTGCCAGGCCCAAGGTGCTGCCTTGTTTCCAAAGGGGCAGAGAGGCCCCAAAGCATCTTGCTTCCAGCTCTCTGGGAAGCTAAGAACCAACTCGCTCTGCCCCGTGCTCTTACAGCCTACCGGGAACATGTCTTTGAAAGGCCTGTGAAACGCAGTTTCTTGGCAGGCCTCATCTGGCTGAAGTAGAACTCCGGCTCTGGGTGTGCTCCATTGCCCTAGAGCTGCCAGGCCCCAAGTGCTGCCCTGTTTCCAAGGGGCAGAGAGGCCCAAAGCATCTTGCTTCCCGGTCTTTGCGAAGCTAAGAAACAACTGGCTCTGCCCAGTGCTCTTACACCTACCGGGAACATCTCTTACCAAGGCCTGTCAAACGCTGTTTCTTTGCAGGCCTGATCAGGCTGAAGTAGAACTCCTGCTCTGCGTGTGCTCCATTGGCCTAGAGCTTCCCGACCCAAAAGGCTGCCTTGTTCCCAAACGGGCAGAGGGGTCCCAAGCGTCTTGCTTCCAGCTTTTCAGGAAGGTAAGAAACAACTGGCTCTGCCCAGTGCTCTTACAGCCTACCGGGAACATCTCTTACCAAGGCCTGTGAAACGCAGTTTCTTGGCAGGCCTGATCTGGCTGAAGTAGAACTCCTGCTCTGGGCGTGCTACTTTGGCCTAGAGCTGCCAGGCCCAAAGGGCCGCCTTGTTTCCAAAGGGGCTGAGAGTCCCCAAAGTATCTTGCTTCCAAATCTTTGGGAAGCTAAGAAACAACTGGCTCTGCACAGTGCTCTCACAGCCTACCGGCAACGTGACAGAGAAAGGCCTGTGAGACGCAGTTTCTTGGAAGGCCTGATCTGGCTGAGGTAGAACTTCTGCTCTGGGTGTACTCCATTGGCCTAGGGCTGCCAGGCCCAAAGGGCTGCCTTTATTTCCAAAGTGTGAGAGAGGCCCCAAAGCATCTTGCTTCCTGCTCTCTGGGAAGCTAAAACAACTGGCTCTGCACAGTGCTCTCAAAGCCAACCGGGAACGTCACATACAAAGGCCTGTGAAACGCAGCTTCTTGACAGGCCTTATCTGGCTGAGGTAGAACTTGTGCTCTGGGTGTGCTACTTTGGCCTAGAGCTGCCAGGCACAAAGGCTGCTTTGATTCCAAAGGGGGAGAGAGGCCCCAAATCATGTTGCTTCCAGCTGTTTTTGAAGCTAAGAAACAACTCGCTCTGCCAGGTACTCTTACAGCCTTCCGGGAACACCTCTTACGAAGGCCTGTGAAAAGCAGTTTCTTGGCAGGCCTGATCTGGCTGAGGTAGAACTTCTGCTCTGGGTGTGCTCCATTGCCCTAGAGCTGAAAGGCCCAAAGGGATGCCTTGTTTGCAAAGGGGCAGAGAGGCCCCAAAGCATCTTGCTTCCAGCTCTTTGGGAAGCTAAGAAACAACTGTCTCTGCCCAGTGCTCTGACAGAGTACTGGGAACATCTCTTACCAGAGCCTTTGAAACGCAGTTTCTTGGCAGGCCTTATCTGGCTGAGGTAGAACTTCTGCTCTGGGTGTGCTCCATTGGCCTAGAGCTGAAAGCCCCAAAGGTCGGCCTTGTTGGCAAAGGGGCAGTGAGCCCCCAAAGCATCTTGCTTCCAGCTCTTCGGGAAGCTAAGAAACAACTGGCTCTGCCCAGTGCTCTTACAGCCTGAGAGAAAATCTCTTACCAAGGCCTGTGAAACGCACTTTGTTGGTGGCCTGATCTAGCTGAAGTAGAACTTCTGCTCTGGGTGTGCTCCATTGGCCTAGAGCTGCCTGGCCCAAAGGGCCGCCTTGTTTGCAAAGGGGCAGAGAGGCCCCAAAGCATCTTGCTTCCAGCTCTTTGGGAAGCTAAGAAACATCTGGAGTTGCCCAGTGCTCTTACAGCCTACCGGGAACATCTCTTACCAAGGCCTGTGAAACGCAGTTTGTTGGTGGCCTGAACTGGCCGAAGTAGAACTTCTGCTCTGGGTGTGCTCCACTGGCCTGGAGCTACCTGCCCCAAAGGGCTGCCTTGATTCCAAAGTGAGAGAGTGGCACCAAAGCATCTTGCTTCCAGCTCTTCGGGAAGCTAAGAAACATCTGGCGTTGCCCAGTGCTCTTACAGCCTACCGGGAACATCTCTTACCAAGGCCTGTGAAACGCCGTTTCCTGGCAGGCCTGGTTTGGCTGAAGTAGAACTTCTGCTCTGGGTGTGCTCCATTGCCCTAGAGCTGCCAGGCCCAAGGTGCTGCCTTGTTTCCAAAGGGGCAGAGAGGCCCCAAAGCATCTTGCTTCCAGCTCTCTGGGAAGCTAAGAACCAACTCGCTCTGCCCCGTGCTCTTACAGCCTACCGGGAACATGTCTTTGAAAGGCCTGTGAAACGCAGTTTCTTGGCAGGCCTCATCTGGCTGAAGTAGAACTCCGGCTCTGGGTGTGCTCCATTGCCCTAGAGCTGCCAGGCCCCAAGTGCTGCCCTGTTTCCAAGGGGCAGAGAGGCCCAAAGCATCTTGCTTCCCGGTCTTTGCGAAGCTAAGAAACAACTGGCTCTGCCCAGTGCTCTTACACCTACCGGGAACATCTCTTACCAAGGCCTGTCAAACGCTGTTTCTTTGCAGGCCTGATCAGGCTGAAGTAGAACTCCTGCTCTGCGTGTGCTCCATTGGCCTAGAGCTTCCCGACCCAAAAGGCTGCCTTGTTCCCAAACGGGCAGAGGGGTCCCAAGCGTCTTGCTTCCAGCTTTTCAGGAAGGTAAGAAACAACTGGCTCTGCCCAGTGCTCTTACAGCCTACCGGGAACATCTCTTACCAAGGCCTGTGAAACGCAGTTTCTTGGCAGGCCTGATCTGGCTGAAGTAGAACTCCTGCTCTGGGCGTGCTACTTTGGCCTAGAGCTGCCAGGCCCAAAGGGCCGCCTTGTTTCCAAAGGGGCTGAGAGTCCCCAAAGTATCTTGCTTCCAAATCTTTGGGAAGCTAAGAAACAACTGGCTCTGCACAGTGCTCTCACAGCCTACCGGCAACGTGACAGAGAAAGGCCTGTGAGACGCAGTTTCTTGGAAGGCCTGATCTGGCTGAGGTAGAACTTCTGCTCTGGGTGTACTCCATTGGCCTAGGGCTGCCAGGCCCAAAGGGCTGCCTTTATTTCCAAAGTGTGAGAGAGGCCCCAAAGCATCTTGCTTCCTGCTCTCTGGGAAGCTAAAACAACTGGCTCTGCACAGTGCTCTCAAAGCCAACCGGGAACGTCACATACAAAGGCCTGTGAAACGCAGCTTCTTGACAGGCCTTATCTGGCTGAGGTAGAACTTGTGCTCTGGGTGTGCTACTTTGGCCTAGAGCTGCCAGGCACAAAGGCTGCTTTGTTTCCAAAGGGGGAGAGAGGCCCCAAATCATGTTGCTTCCAGCTGTTTTTGAAGCTAAGAAACAACTCGCTCTGCCAGGTACTCTTACAGCCTTCCGGGAACACCTCTTACGAAGGCCTGTGAAAAGCAGTTTCTTGGCAGGCCTGATCTGGCTGAGGTAGAACTTCTGCTCTGGGTGTGCTCCATTGCCCTAGAGCTGAAAGGCCCAAAGGGATGCCTTGTTTGCAAAGGGGCAGAGAGGCCCCAAAGCATCTTGCTTCCAGCTCATTGGGAAGCTAAGAAACAACTGTCTCTGCCCAGTGCTCTGACAGAGTACCGGGAACATCTCTTACCAGAGCCTTTGAAACGCAGTTTCTTGGCAGGCCTTATCTGGCTGAGGTAGAACTTCTGCTCTGGGTGTGCTCCATTGGCCTAGAGCTGAAAGGCCCAAAGGTCGGCCTTGTTGGCAAAGGGGCAGGGAGCCCCCAAAGCATCTTGCTTCCAGCTCTTCGGGAAGCTAAGAAACAACTGGCTCTGCCCAGTGCTCTTACAGCCTGAGAGAAAATCTCTTACCAAGGCCTGTGAAACGCACTTTGTTGGTGGCCTGATCTAGCTGAAGTAGAACTTCTGCTCTGGGTGTGCTCCATTGGCCTAGAGCTGCCTGGCCCAAAGGGCCGCCTTGTTTGCAAAGGGGCAGAGAGGCCCCAAAGCATCTTGCTTCCAGCTCTTTGGGAAGCTAAGAAACATCTGGAGTTGCCCAGTGCTCTTACAGCCTACCGGGAACATCTCTTACCAAGGCCTGTGAAACGCAGTTTGTTGGTGGCCTGAACTGGCCGAAGTAGAACTTCTGCTCTGGGTGTGCTCCACTGGCCTGGAGCTACCTGCCCCAAAGGGCTGCCTTGATTCCAAAGTGAGAGAGTGGCACCAAAGCATCTTGCTTCCAGCTCTTCGGGAAGCTAAGAAACATCTGGCGTTGCCCAGTGCTCTTACAGCCTACCGGGAACATCTCTTACCAAGGCCTGTGAAACGCCGTTTCCTGGCAGGCCTGGTTTGGCTGAAGTAGAACTTCTGCTCTGGGTGTGCTCCATTGCCCTAGAGCTGCCAGGCCCAAGGTGCTGCCTTGTTTCCAAAGGGGCAGAGAGGCCCCAAAGCATCTTGCTTCCAGCTCTCTGGGAAGCTAAGAACCAACTCGCTCTGCCCCGTGCTCTTACAGCCTACCGGGAACATGTCTTTGAAAGGCCTGTGAAACGCAGTTTCTTGGCAGGCCTCATCTGGCTGAAGTAGAACTCCGGCTCTGGGTGTGCTCCATTGCCCTAGAGCTGCCAGGCCCCAAGTGCTGCCCTGTTTCCAAGGGGCAGAGAGGCCCAAAGCATCTTGCTTCCCGGTCTTTGCGAAGCTAAGAAACAACTGGCTCTGCCCAGTGCTCTTACACCTACCGGGAACATCTCTTACCAAGGCCTGTCAAACGCTGTTTCTTTGCAGGCCTGATCAGGCTGAAGTAGAACTCCTGCTCTGCGTGTGCTCCATTGGCCTAGAGCTTCCCGACCCAAAAGGCTGCCTTGTTCCCAAACGGGCAGAGGGGTCCCAAGCGTCTTGCTTCCAGCTTTTCAGGAAGGTAAGAAACAACTGGCTCTGCCCAGTGCTCTTACAGCCTACCGGGAACATCTCTTACCAAGGCCTGTGAAACGCAGTTTCTTGGCAGGCCTGATCTGGCTGAAGTAGAACTCCTGCTCTGGGCGTGCTACTTTGGCCTAGAGCTGCCAGGCCCAAAGGGCCGCCTTGTTTCCAAAGGGGCTGAGAGTCCCCAAAGTATCTTGCTTCCAAATCTTTGGGAAGCTAAGAAACAACTGGCTCTGCACAGTGCTCTCACAGCCTACCGGCAACGTGACAGAGAAAGGCCTGTGAGACGCAGTTTCTTGGAAGGCCTGATCTGGCTGAGGTAGAACTTCTGCTCTGGGTGTACTCCATTGGCCTAGGGCTGCCAGGCCCAAAGGGCTGCCTTTATTTCCAAAGTGTGAGAGAGGCCCCAAAGCATCTTGCTTCCTGCTCTCTGGGAAGCTAAAACAACTGGCTCTGCACAGTGCTCTCAAAGCCAACCGGGAACGTCACATACAAAGGCCTGTGAAACGCAGCTTCTTGACAGGCCTTATCTGGCTGAGGTAGAACTTGTGCTCTGGGTGTGCTACTTTGGCCTAGAGCTGCCAGGCACAAAGGCTGCTTTGTTTCCAAAGGGGGAGAGAGGCCCCAAATCATGTTGCTTCCAGCTGTTTTTGAAGCTAAGAAACAACTCGCTCTGCCAGGTACTCTTACAGCCTTCCGGGAACACCTCTTACGAAGGCCTGTGAAAAGCAGTTTCTTGGCAGGCCTGATCTGGCTGAGGTAGAACTTCTGCTCTGGGTGTGCTCCATTGCCCTAGAGCTGAAAGGCCCAAAGGGATGCCTTGTTTGCAAAGGGGCAGAGAGGCCCCAAAGCATCTTGCTTCCAGCTCATTGGGAAGCTAAGAAACAACTGTCTCTGCCCAGTGCTCTGACAGAGTACCGGGAACATCTCTTACCAGAGCCTTTGAAACGCAGTTTCTTGGCAGGCCTTATCTGGCTGAGGTAGAACTTCTGCTCTGGGTGTGCTCCATTGGCCTAGAGCTGAAAGGCCCAAAGGTCGGCCTTGTTGGCAAAGGGGCAGGGAGCCCCCAAAGCATCTTGCTTCCAGCTCTTCGGGAAGCTAAGAAACAACTGGCTCTGCCCAGTGCTCTTACAGCCTGAGAGAAAATCTCTTACCAAGGCCTGTGAAACGCACTTTGTTGGTGGCCTGATCTAGCTGAAGTAGAACTTCTGCTCTGGGTGTGCTCCATTGGCCTAGAGCTGCCTGGCCCAAAGGGCCGCCTTGTTTGCAAAGGGGCAGAGAGGCCCCAAAGCATCTTGCTTCCAGCTCTTTGGGAAGCTAAGAAACATCTGGAGTTGCCCAGTGCTCTTACAGCCTACCGGGAACATCTCTTACCAAGGCCTGTGAAACGCAGTTTGTTGGTGGCCTGAACTGGCCGAAGTAGAACTTCTGCTCTGGGTGTGCTCCACTGGCCTGGAGCTACCTGCCCCAAAGGGCTGCCTTGATTCCAAAGTGAGAGAGTGGCACCAAAGCATCTTGCTTCCAGCTCTTCGGGAAGCTAAGAAACATCTGGCGTTGCCCAGTGCTCTTACAGCCTACCGGGAACATCTCTTACCAAGGCCTGTGAAACGCCGTTTCCTGGCAGGCCTGGTTTGGCTGAAGTAGAACTTCTGCTCTGGGTGTGCTCCATTGCCCTAGAGCTGCCAGGCCCAAGGTGCTGCCTTGTTTCCAAAGGGGCAGAGAGGCCCCAAAGCATCTTGCTTCCAGCTCTTTGGGAAGCTAAGAAACATCTGGAGTTGCCCAGTGCTCTTACAGCCTACCGGGAACATCTCTTACCAAGGCCTGTGAAACGCCGTTTCCTGGCAGGCCTGGTTTGGCTGAAGTAGAACTTCTGCTCTGGGTGTGCTCCATTGCCCTAGAGCTGCCAGGCCCAAGGTGCTGCCTTGTTTCCAAAGGGGCAGAGAGGCCCCAAAGCATCTTGCTTCCAGCTCTCTGGGAAGCTAAGAACCAACTCGCTCTGCCCCGTGCTCTTACAGCCTACCGGGAACATGTCTTTGAAAGGCCTGTGAAACGCAGTTTCTTGGCAGGCCTCATCTGGCTGAAGTAGAACTCCGGCTCTGGGTGTGCTCCATTGCCCTAGAGCTGCCAGGCCCCAAGTGCTGCCCTGTTTCCAAGGGGCAGAGAGGCCCAAAGCATCTTGCTTCCCGGTCTTTGCGAAGCTAAGAAACAACTGGCTCTGCCCAGTGCTCTTACACCTACCGGGAACATCTCTTACCAAGGCCTGTCAAACGCTGTTTCTTTGCAGGCCTGATCAGGCTGAAGTAGAACTCCTGCTCTGCGTGTGCTCCATTGGCCTAGAGCTTCCCGACCCAAAAGGCTGCCTTGTTCCCAAACGGGCAGAGGGGTCCCAAGCGTCTTGCTTCCAGCTTTTCAGGAAGGTAAGAAACAACTGGCTCTGCCCAGTGCTCTTACAGCCTACCGGGAACATCTCTTACCAAGGCCTGTGAAACGCAGTTTCTTGGCAGGCCTGATCTGGCTGAAGTAGAACTCCTGCTCTGGGCGTGCTACTATGGCCTAGAGCTGCCAGGCCCAAAGGGCCGCCTTGTTTCCAAAGGGGCTGAGAGTCCCCAAAGTATCTTGCTTCCAAATCTTTGGGAAGCTAAGAAACAACTGGCTCTGCACAGTGCTCTCACAGCCTACCGGCAACATGACAGAGAAAGGCCTGTGAGACGCAGTTTCTTGGAAGGCCTGATCTGGCTGAGGTAGAACTTCTGCTCTGGGTGTACTCCATTGGCCTAGGGCTGCCAGGCCCAAAGGGCTGCCTTTATTTCCAAAGTGTGAGAGAGGCCCCAAAGCATCTTGCTTCCTGCTCTCTGGGAAGCTAAAACAACTGGCTCTGCACAGTGCTCTCAAAGCCAACCGGGAACGTCACATACAAAGGCCTGTGAAACGCAGCTTCTTGACAGGCCTTATCTGGCTGAGGTAGAACTTGTGCTCTGGGTGTGCTACTTTGGCCTAGAGCTGCCAGGCACAAAGGCTGCTTTGTTTCCAAAGGGGGAGAGAGGCCCCAAATCATGTTGCTTCCAGCTGTTTTTGAAGCTAAGAAACAACTCGCTCTGCCAGGTACTCTTACAGCCTTCCGGGAACACCTCTTACGAAGGCCTGTGAAAAGCAGTTTCTTGGCAGGCCTGATCTGGCTGAGGTAGAACTTCTGCTCTGGGTGTGCTCCATTGCCCTAGAGCTGAAAGGCCCAAAGGGATGCCTTGTTTGCAAAGGGGCAGAGAGGCCCCAAAGCATCTTGCTTCCAGCTCATTGGGAAGCTAAGAAACAACTGTCTCTGCCCAGTGCTCTGACAGAGTACGGGGAACATCTCTTACCAGAGCCTTTGAAACGCAGTTTCTTGGCAGGCCTTATCTGGCTGAGGTAGAACTTCTGCTCTGGGTGTGCTCCATTGGCCTAGAGCTGAAAGGCCCAAAGGTCGGCCTTGTTGGCAAAGGGGCAGGGAGCCCCCAAAGCATCTTGCTTCCAGCTCTTCGGGAAGCTAAGAAACAACTGGCTCTGCCCAGTGCTCTTACAGCCTGAGAGAAAATCTCTTACCAAGGCCTGTGAAACGCACTTTGTTGGTGGCCTGATCTAGCTGAAGTAGAACTTCTGCTCTGGGTGTGCTCCATTGGCCTAGAGCTGCCTGGCCCAAAGGGCCGCCTTGTTTGCAAAGGGGCAGAGAGGCCCCAAAGCATCTTGCTTCCAGCTCTTTGGGAAGCTAAGAAACATCTGGAGTTGCCCAGTGCTCTTACAGCCTACCGGGAACATCTCTTACCAAGGCCTGTGAAACGCAGTTTGTTGGTGGCCTGAACTGGCCGAAGTAGAACTTCTGCTCTGGGTGTGCTCCACTGGCCTGGAGCTACCTGCCCCAAAGGGCTGCCTTGATTCCAAAGTGAGAGAGTGGCACCAAAGCATCTTGCTTCCAGCTCTTCGGGAAGCTAAGAAACATCTGGCGTTGCCCAGTGCTCTTACAGCCTACCGGGAACATCTCTTACCAAGGCCTGTGAAACGCCGTTTCCTGGCAGGCCTGGTTTGGCTGAAGTAGAACTTCTGCTCTGGGTGTGCTCCATTGCCCTAGAGCTGCCAGGCCCAAGGTGCTGCCTTGTTTCCAAAGGGGCAGAGAGGCCCCAAAGCATCTTGCTTCCAGCTCTCTGGGAAGCTAAGAACCAACTCGCTCTGCCCCGTGCTCTTACAGCCTACCGGGAACATGTCTTTGAAAGGCCTGTGAAACGCAGTTTCTTGGCAGGCCTCATCTGGCTGAAGTAGAACTCCGGCTCTGGGTGTGCTCCATTGCCCTAGAGCTGCCAGGCCCCAAGTGCTGCCCTGTTTCCAAGGGGCAGAGAGGCCCAAAGCATCTTGCTTCCCGGTCTTTGCGAAGCTAAGAAACAACTGGCTCTGCCCAGTGCTCTTACACCTACCGGGAACATCTCTTACCAAGGCCTGTCAAACGCTGTTTCTTTGCAGGCCTGATCAGGCTGAAGTAGAACTCCTGCTCTGCGTGTGCTCCATTGGCCTAGAGCTTCCCGACCCAAAAGGCTGCCTTGTTCCCAAACGGGCAGAGGGGTCCCAAGCGTCTTGCTTCCAGCTTTTCAGGAAGGTAAGAAACAACTGGCTCTGCCCAGTGCTCTTACAGCCTACCGGGAACATCTCTTACCAAGGCCTGTGAAACGCAGTTTCTTGGCAGGCCTGATCTGGCTGAAGTAGAACTCCTGCTCTGGGCGTGCTACTTTGGCCTAGAGCTGCCAGGCCCAAAGGGCCGCCTTGTTTCCAAAGGGGCTGAGAGTCCCCAAAGTATCTTGCTTCCAAATCTTTGGGAAGCTAAGAAACAACTGGCTCTGCACAGTGCTCTCACAGCCTACCGGCAACGTGACAGAGAAAGGCCTGTGAGACGCAGTTTCTTGGAAGGCCTGATCTGGCTGAGGTAGAACTTCTGCTCTGGGTGTACTCCATTGGCCTAGGGCTGCCAGGCCCAAAGGGCTGCCTTTATTTCCAAAGTGTGAGAGAGGCCCCAAAGCATCTTGCTTCCTGCTCTCTGGGAAGCTAAAACAACTGGCTCTGCACAGTGCTCTCAAAGCCAACCGGGAACGTCACATACAAAGGCCTGTGAAACGCAGCTTCTTGACAGGCCTTATCTGGCTGAGGTAGAACTTGTGCTCTGGGTGTGCTACTTTGGCCTAGAGCTGCCAGGCACAAAGGCTGCTTTGATTCCAAAGGGGGAGAGAGGCCCCAAATCATGTTGCTTCCAGCTGTTTTTGAAGCTAAGAAACAACTCGCTCTGCCAGGTACTCTTACAGCCTTCCGGGAACACCTCTTACGAAGGCCTGTGAAAAGCAGTTTCTTGGCAGGCCTGATCTGGCTGAGGTAGAACTTCTGCTCTGGGTGTGCTCCATTGCCCTAGAGCTGAAAGGCCCAAAGGGATGCCTTGTTTGCAAAGGGGCAGAGAGGCCCCAAAGCATCTTGCTTCCAGCTCTTTGGGAAGCTAAGAAACAACTGTCTCTGCCCAGTGCTCTGACAGAGTACTGGGAACATCTCTTACCAGAGCCTTTGAAACGCAGTTTCTTGGCAGGCCTTATCTGGCTGAGGTAGAACTTCTGCTCTGGGTGTGCTCCATTGGCCTAGAGCTGAAAGCCCCAAAGGTCGGCCTTGTTGGCAAAGGGGCAGTGAGCCCCCAAAGCATCTTGCTTCCAGCTCTTCGGGAAGCTAAGAAACAACTGGCTCTGCCCAGTGCTCTTACAGCCTGAGAGAAAATCTCTTACCAAGGCCTGTGAAACGCACTTTGTTGGTGGCCTGATCTAGCTGAAGTAGAACTTCTGCTCTGGGTGTGCTCCATTGGCCTAGAGCTGCCTGGCCCAAAGGGCCGCCTTGTTTGCAAAGGGGCAGAGAGGCCCCAAAGCATCTTGCTTCCAGCTCTTTGGGAAGCTAAGAAACATCTGGAGTTGCCCAGTGCTCTTACAGCCTACCGGGAACATCTCTTACCAAGGTCTGTGAAACGCAGTTTGTTGGTGGCCTGAACTGGCCGAAGTAGAACTTCTGCTCTGGGTGTGCTCCACTGGCCTGGAGCTACCTGCCCCAAAGGGCTGCCTTGATTCCAAAGTGAGAGAGTGGCACCAAAGCATCTTGCTTCCAGCTCTTCGGGAAGCTAAGAAACATCTGGCGTTGCCCAGTGCTCTTACAGCCTACCGGGAACATCTCTTACCAAGGCCTGTGAAACGCCGTTTCCTGGCAGGCCTGGTTTGGCTGAAGTAGAACTTCTGCTCTGGGTGTGCTCCATTGCCCTAGAGCTGCCAGGCCCAAGGTGCTGCCTTGTTTCCAAAGGGGCAGAGAGGCCCCAAAGCATCTTGCTTCCAGCTCTCTGGGAAGCTAAGAACCAACTCGCTCTGCCCCGTGCTCTTACAGCCTACCGGGAACATGTCTTTGAAAGGCCTGTGAAACGCAGTTTCTTGGCAGGCCTCATCTGGCTGAAGTAGAACTCCGGCTCTGGGTGTGCTCCATTGCCCTAGAGCTTCCAGGCCCCAAGTGCTGCCCTGTTTCCAAGGGGCAGAGAGGCCCAAAGCATCTTGCTTCCCGGTCTTTGCGAAGCTAAGAAACAACTGGCTCTGCCCAGTGCTCTTACACCTACCGGGAACATCTCTTACCAAGGCCTGTCAAACGCTGTTTCTTTGCAGGCCTGATCAGGCTGAAGTAGAACTCCTGCTCTGCGTGTGCTCCATTGGCCTAGAGCTTCCCGACCCAAAAGGCTGCCTTGTTCCCAAACGGGCAGAGGGGTCCCAAGCGTCTTGCTTCCAGCTTTTCAGGAAGGTAAGAAACAACTGGCTCTGCCCAGTGCTCTTACAGCCTACCGGGAACATCTCTTACCAAGGCCTGTGAAACGCAGTTTCTTGGCAGGCCTGATCTGGCTGAAGTAGAACTCCTGCTCTGGGCGTGCTACTTTGGCCTAGAGCTGCCAGGCCCAAAGGGCCGCCTTGTTTCCAAAGGGGCTGAGAGTCCCCAAAGTATCTTGCTTCCAAATCTTTGGGAAGCTAAGAAACAACTGGCTCTGCACAGTGCTCTCACAGCCTACCGGCAACGTGACAGAGAAAGGCCTGTGAGACGCAGTTTCTTGGAAGGCCTGATCTGGCTGAGGTAGAACTTCTGCTCTGGGTGTACTCCATTGGCCTAGGGCTGCCAGGCCCAAAGGGCTGCCTTTATTTCCAAAGTGTGAGAGAGGCCCCAAAGCATCTTGCTTCCTGCTCTCTGGGAAGCTAAAACAACTGGCTCTGCACAGTGCTCTCAAAGCCAACCGGGAACGTCACATACAAAGGCCTGTGAAACGCAGCTTCTTGACAGGCCTTATCTGGCTGAGGTAGAACTTGTGCTCTGGGTGTGCTACTTTGGCCTAGAGCTGCCAGGCACAAAGGCTGCTTTGTTTCCAAAGGGGGAGAGAGGCCCCAAATCATGTTGCTTCCAGCTGTTTTTGAAGCTAAGAAACAACTCGCTCTGCCAGGTACTCTTACAGCCTTCCGGGAACACCTCTTACGAAGGCCTGTGAAAAGCAGTTTCTTGGCAGGCCTGATCTGGCTGAGGTAGAACTTCTGCTCTGGGTGTGCTCCATTGCCCTAGAGCTGAAAGGCCCAAAGGGATGCCTTGTTTGCAAAGGGGCAGAGAGGCCCCAAAGCATCTTGCTTCCAGCTCATTGGGAAGCTAAGAAACAACTGTCTCTGCCCAGTGCTCTGACAGAGTACCGGGAACATCTCTTACCAGAGCCTTTGAAACGCAGTTTCTTGGCAGGCCTTATCTGGCTGAGGTAGAACTTCTGCTCTGGGTGTGCTCCATTGGCCTAGAGCTGAAAGGCCCAAAGGTCGGCCTTGTTGGCAAAGGGGCAGGGAGCCCCCAAAGCATCTTGCTTCCAGCTCTTCGGGAAGCTAAGAAACAACTGGCTCTGCCCAGTGCTCTTACAGCCTGAGAGAAAATCTCTTACCAAGGCCTGTGAAACGCACTTTGTTGGTGGCCTGATCTAGCTGAAGTAGAACTTCTGCTCTGGGTGTGCTCCATTGGCCTAGAGCTGCCTGGCCCAAAGGGCCGCCTTGTTTGCAAAGGGGCAGAGAGGCCCCAAAGCATCTTGCTTCCAGCTCTTTGGGAAGCTAAGAAACATCTGGAGTTGCCCAGTGCTCTTACAGCCTACCGGGAACATCTCTTACCAAGGCCTGTGAAACGCAGTTTGTTGGTGGCCTGAACTGGCCGAAGTAGAACTTCTGCTCTGGGTGTGCTCCACTGGCCTGGAGCTACCTGCCCCAAAGGGCTGCCTTGATTCCAAAGTGAGAGAGTGGCACCAAAGCATCTTGCTTCCAGCTCTTCGGGAAGCTAAGAAACATCTGGCGTTGCCCAGTGCTCTTACAGCCTACCGGGAACATCTCTTACCAAGGCCTGTGAAACGCCGTTTCCTGGCAGGCCTGGTTTGGCTGAAGTAGAACTTCTGCTCTGGGTGTGCTCCATTGCCCTAGAGCTGCCAGGCCCAAGGTGCTGCCTTGTTTCCAAAGGGGCAGAGAGGCCCCAAAGCATCTTGCTTCCAGCTCTCTGGGAAGCTAAGAACCAACTCGCTCTGCCCCGTGCTCTTACAGCCTACCGGGAACATGTCTTTGAAAGGCCTGTGAAACGCAGTTTCTTGGCAGGCCTCATCTGGCTGAAGTAGAACTCCGGCTCTGGGTGTGCTCCATTGCCCTAGAGCTGCCAGGCCCCAAGTGCTGCCCTGTTTCCAAGGGGCAGAGAGGCCCAAAGCATCTTGCTTCCCGGTCTTTGCGAAGCTAAGAAACAACTGGCTCTGCCCAGTGCTCTTACACCTACTGGGAACATCTCTTACCAAGGCCTGTCAAACGCTGTTTCTTTGCAGGCCTGATCAGGCTGAAGTAGAACTCCTGCTCTGCGTGTGCTCCATTGGCCTAGAGCTTCCCGACCCAAAAGGCTGCCTTGTTCCCAAACGGGCAGAGGGGTCCCAAGCGTCTTGCTTCCAGCTTTTCAGGAAGGTAAGAAACAACTGGCTCTGCCCAGTGCTCTTACAGCCTACCGGGAACATCTCTTACCAAGGCCTGTGAAACGCAGTTTCTTGGCAGGCCTGATCTGGCTGAAGTAGAACTCCTGCTCTGGGCGTGCTACTTTGGCCTAGAGCTGCCAGGCCCAAAGGGCCGCCTTGTTTCCAAAGGGGCTGAGAGTCCCCAAAGTATCTTGCTTCCAAATCTTTGGGAAGCTAAGAAACAACTGGCTCTGCACAGTGCTCTCACAGCCTACCGGCAACGTGACAGAGAAAGGCCTGTGAGACGCAGTTTCTTGGAAGGCCTGATCTGGCTGAGGTAGAACTTCTGCTCTGGGTGTACTCCATTGGCCTAGGGCTGCCAGGCCCAAAGGGCTGCCTTTATTTCCAAAGTGTGAGAGAGGCCCCAAAGCATCTTGCTTCCTGCTCTCTGGGAAGCTAAAACAACTGGCTCTGCACAGTGCTCTCAAAGCCAACCGGGAACGTCACATACAAAGGCCTGTGAAACGCAGCTTCTTGACAGGCCTTATCTGGCTGAGGTAGAACTTGTGCTCTGGGTGTGCTACTTTGCCCTAGAGCTGCCAGGCACAAAGGCTGCTTTGTTTCCAAAGGGGGAGAGAGGCCCCAAATCATGTTGCTTCCAGCTGATTTTGAAGCTAAGAAACAACTCGCTCTGCCAGGTACTCTTACAGCCTTCCGGGAACACCTCTTACGAAGGCCTGTGAAAAGCAGTTTCTTGGCAGGCCTGATCTGGCTGAGGTAGAACTTCTGCTCTGGGTGTGCTCCATTGCCCTAGAGCTGAAAGGCCCAAAGGGATGCCTTGTTTGCAAAGGGGCAGAGAGGCCCCAAAGCATCTTGCTTCCAGCTCATTGGGAAGCTAAGAAACAACTGTCTCTGACCAGTGCTCTGACAGAGTACCGGGAACATCTCTTACCAGAGCCTTTGAAACGCAGTTTCTTGGCAGGCCTTATCTGGCTGAGGTAGAACTTCTGCTCTGGGTGTGCTCCATTGGCCTAGAGCTGAAAGGCCCAAAGGTCGGCCTTGTTGGCAAAGGGGCAGGGAGCCCCCAAAGCATCTTGCTTCCAGCTCTTCGGGAAGCTAAGAAACAACTGGCTCTGCCCAGTGCTCTTACAGCCTGAGAGAAAATCTCTTACCAAGGCCTGTGAAACGCACTTTGTTGGTGGCCTGATCTAGCTGAAGTAGAACTTCTGCTCTGGGTGTGCTCCATTGGCCTAGAGCTGCCTGGCCCAAAGGGCCGCCTTGTTTGCAAAGGGGCAGAGAGGCCCCAAAGCATCTTGCTTCCAGCTCTTTGGGAAGCTAAGAAACATCTGGAGTTGCCCAGTGCTCTTACAGCCTACCGGGAACATCTCTTACCAAGGCCTGTGAAACGCAGTTTGTTGGTGGCCTGAACTGGCCGAAGTAGAACTTCTGCTCTGGGTGTGCTCCACTGGCCTGGAGCTACCTGCCCCAAAGGGCTGCCTTGATTCCAAAGTGAGAGAGTGGCACCAAAGCATCTTGCTTCCAGCTCTTCGGGAAGCTAAGAAACATCTGGCGTTGCCCAGTGCTCTTACAGCCTACCGGGAACATCTCTTACCAAGGCCTGTGAAACGCCGTTTCCTGGCAGGCCTGGTTTGGCTGAAGTAGAACTTCTGCTCTGGGTGTGCTCCATTGCCCTAGAGCTGCCAGGCCCAAGGTGCTGCCTTGTTTCCAAAGGGGCAGAGAGGCCCCAAAGCATCTTGCTTCCAGCTCTCTGGGAAGCTAAGAACCAACTCGCTCTGCCCCGTGCTCTTACAGCCTACCGGGAACATGTCTTTGAAAGGCCTGTGAAACGCAGTTTCTTGGCAGGCCTCATCTGGCTGAAGTAGAACTCCGGCTCTGGGTGTGCTCCATTGCCCTAGAGCTGCCAGGCCCCAAGTGCTGCCCTGTTTCCAAGGGGCAGAGAGGCCCAAAGCATCTTGCTTCCCGGTCTTTGCGAAGCTAAGAAACAACTGGCTCTGCCCAGTGCTCTTACACCTACCGGGAACATCTCTTACCAAGGCCTGTCAAACGCTGTTTCTTTGCAGGCCTGATCAGGCTGAAGTAGAACTCCTGCTCTGCGTGTGCTCCATTGGCCTAGAGCTTCCCGACCCAAAAGGCTGCCTTGTTCCCAAACGGGCAGAGGGGTCCCAAGCGTCTTGCTTCCAGCTTTTCAGGAAGGTAAGAAACAACTGGCTCTGCCCAGTGCTCTTACAGCCTACCGGGAACATCTCTTACCAAGGCCTGTGAAACGCAGTTTCTTGGCAGGCCTGATCTGGCTGAAGTAGAACTCCTGCTCTGGGCGTGCTACTTTGGCCTAGAGCTGCCAGGCCCAAAGGGCCGCCTTGTTTCCAAAGGGGCTGAGAGTCCCCAAAGTATCTTGCTTCCAAATCTTTGGGAAGCTAAGAAACAACTGGCTCTGCACAGTGCTCTCACAGCCTACCGGCAACGTGACAGAGAAAGGCCTGTGAGACGCAGTTTCTTGGAAGGCCTGATCTGGCTGAGGTAGAACTTCTGCTCTGGGTGTACTCCATTGGCCTAGGGCTGCCAGGCCCAAAGGGCTGCCTTTATTTCCAAAGTGTGAGAGAGGCCCCAAAGCATCTTGCTTCCTGCTCTCTGGGAAGCTAAAACAACTGGCTCTGCACAGTGCTCTCAAAGCCAACCGGGAACGTCACATACAAAGGCCTGTGAAACGCAGCTTCTTGACAGGCCTTATCTGGCTGAGGTAGAACTTGTGCTCTGGGTGTGCTACTTTGCCCTAGAGCTGCCAGGCACAAAGGCTGCTTTGTTTCCAAAGGGGGAGAGAGGCCCCAAATCATGTTGCTTCCAGCTGATTTTGAAGCTAAGAAACAACTCGCTCTGCCAGGTACTCTTACAGCCTTCCGGGAACACCTCTTACGAAGGCCTGTGAAAAGCAGTTTCTTGGCAGGCCTGATCTGGCTGAGGTAGAACTTCTGCTCTGGGTGTGCTCCATTGCCCTAGAGCTGAAAGGCCCAAAGGGATGCCTTGTTTGCAAAGGGGCAGAGAGGCCCCAAAGCATCTTGCTTCCAGCTCATTGGGAAGCTAAGAAACAACTGTCTCTGACCAGTGCTCTGACAGAGTACCGGGAACATCTCTTACCAGAGCCTTTGAAACGCAGTTTCTTGGCAGGCCTTATCTGGCTGAGGTAGAACTTCTGCTCTGGGTGTGCTCCATTGGCCTAGAGCTGAAAGGCCCAAAGGTCGGCCTTGTTGGCAAAGGGGCAGGGAGCCCCCAAAGCATCTTGCTTCCAGCTCTTCGGGAAGCTAAGAAACAACTGGCTCTGCCCAGTGCTCTTACAGCCTGAGAGAAAATCTCTTACCAAGGCCTGTGAAACGCACTTTGTTGGTGGCCTGATCTAGCTGAAGTAGAACTTCTGCTCTGGGTGTGCTCCATTGGCCTAGAGCTGCCTGGCCCAAAGGGCCGCCTTGTTTGCAAAGGGGCAGAGAGGCCCCAAAGCATCTTGCTTCCAGCTCTTTGGGAAGCTAAGAAACATCTGGAGTTGCCCAGTGCTCTTACAGCCTACCGGGAACATCTCTTACCAAGGCCTGTGAAACGCAGTTTGTTGGTGGCCTGAACTGGCCGAAGTAGAACTTCTGCTCTGGGTGTGCTCCACTGGCCTGGAGCTACCTGCCCCAAAGGGCTGCCTTGATTCCAAAGTGAGAGAGTGGCACCAAAGCATCTTGCTTCCAGCTCTTCGGGAAGCTAAGAAACATCTGGCGTTGCCCAGTGCTCTTACAGCCTACCGGGAACATCTCTTACCAAGGCCTGTGAAACGCCGTTTCCTGGCAGGCCTGGTTTGGCTGAAGTAGAACTTCTGCTCTGGGTGTGCTCCATTGCCCTAGAGCTGCCAGGCCCAAGGTGCTGCCTTGTTTCCAAAGGGGCAGAGAGGCCCCAAAGCATCTTGCTTCCAGCTCTCTGGGAAGCTAAGAACCAACTCGCTCTGCCCCGTGCTCTTACAGCCTACCGGGAACATGTCTTTGAAAGGCCTGTGAAACGCAGTTTCTTGGCAGGCCTCATCTGGCTGAAGTAGAACTCCGGCTCTGGGTGTGCTCCATTGCCCTAGAGCTGCCAGGCCCCAAGTGCTGCCCTGTTTCCAAGGGGCAGAGAGGCCCAAAGCATCTTGCTTCCCGGTCTTTGCGAAGCTAAGAAACAACTGGCTCTGCCCAGTGCTCTTACACCTACCGGGAACATCTCTTACCAAGGCCTGTCAAACGCTGTTTCTTTGCAGGCCTGATCAGGCTGAAGTAGAACTCCTGCTCTGCGTGTGCTCCATTGGCCTAGAGCTTCCCGACCCAAAAGGCTGCCTTGTTCCCAAACGGGCAGAGGGGTCCCAAGCGTCTTGCTTCCAGCTTTTCAGGAAGGTAAGAAACAACTGGCTCTGCCCAGTGCTCTTACAGCCTACCGGGAACATCTCTTACCAAGGCCTGTGAAACGCAGTTTCTTGGCAGGCCTGATCTGGCTGAAGTAGAACTCCTGCTCTGGGCGTGCTACTTTGGCCTAGAGCTGCCAGGCCCAAAGGGCCGCCTTGTTTCCAAAGGGGCTGAGAGTCCCCAAAGTATCTTGCTTCCAAATCTTTGGGAAGCTAAGAAACAACGGGCTCTGCACAGTGCTCTCACAGCCTACCGGCAACGTGACAGAGAAAGGCCTGTGAGACGCAGTTTCTTGGAAGGCCTGATCTGGCTGAGGTAGAACTTCTGCTCTGGGTGTACTCCATTGGCCTAGGGCTGCCAGGCCCAAAGGGCTGCCTTTATTTCCAAAGTGTGAGAGAGGCCCCAAAGCATCTTGCTTCCTGCTCTCTGGGAAGCTAAAACAACTGGCTCTGCACAGTGCTCTCAAAGCCAACCGGGAACGTCACATACAAAGGCCTGTGAAACGCAGCTTCTTGACAGGCCTTATCTGGCTGAGGTAGAACTTGTGCTCTGGGTGTGCTACTTTGGCCTAGAGCTGCCAGGCACAAAGGCTGCTTTGTTTCCAAAGGGGGAGAGAGGCCCCAAATCATGTTGCTTCCAGCTGTTTTTGAAGCTAAGAAACAACTCGCTCTGCCAGGTACTCTTACAGCCTTCCGGGAACACCTCTTACGAAGGCCTGTGAAAAGCAGTTTCTTGGCAGGCCTGATCTGGCTGAGGTAGAACTTCTGCTCTGGGTGTGCTCCATTGCCCTAGAGCTGAAAGGCCCAAAGGGCTGCCTTGTTTCCAAAGGGGGAGAGAGGCCCCAAAGCATCTTGCTTCCACCTCTTGGGAAGCTAAGAAACAACTCGCTGTGCCCAGTGCTCTTATAGCCTAAGAGAACATCTCTTATCAAGGCCTGTGAAATGCACTTTCTAGGCAGGCCTGATCTGGAAGAAGTAGAACTTCTGCTCTGGTTGTGCTCCATTGCCCTAGAGCTGCCAGACCCAACGTGCTGCCTTGTTTCCAAAGGGGCAGAGAGGCCCCAAAGCGTCTTGCTTCCAGCTGTTTGGGAAACAAGGAAACAACTGGCTCTGCACCGTGCTCTCACAGCCTACCGGGAAAGTCACATACAAAGGCCTCTGAAACGCAGTTCCTTGGCAGGCCTGATCTGGCTGAAGTAGGACTTCTGCTCTGGGTGTCCTCCATTGGCCTAGAGCTGAAAGGCCCAAAGGGATGCCTTGTTTGCAAAGGGGCAGAGAGGCCCCAAAGCATCTTGCTTCCAGCTCTTTGGGAAGCTAAGAAACAACTGTCTCTGCCCAGTGCTCTGACGGAGTACCGGGAACATCTCTTACCAGAGCCTTTGAAACGCAGTTTCTTGGCAGGCCTTATCTGGCTGAGGTAGAACTTCTGCTCTGGGTGTGCTCCATTGGCCTAGAGCTGAAAGGCCCAAAGGTCGGCCTTGTTGGCAAAGGGGCAGGGAGCCCCCAAAGCATCTTGCTTCCAGCTCTTCGGGAAGCTAAGAAACAACTGGCTCTGCCCAGTGCTCTTACAGCCTGAGAGAAAATCTCTTACCAAGGCCTGTGAAACGCACTTTGTTGGTGGCCTGATCTAGCTGAAGTAGAACTTCTGCTCTGGGTGTGCTCCATTGGCCTAGAGCTGCCTGGCCCAAAGGGCCGCCTTGTTTGCAAAGGGGCAGAGAGGCCCCAAAGCATCTTGCTTCCAGCTCTTTGGGAAGCTAAGAAACATCTGGAGTTGCCCAGTGCTCTTACAGCCTACCGGGAACATCTCTTACCAAGGCCTGTGAAACGCAGTTTGTTGGTGGCCTGAACTGGCCGAAGTAGAACTTCTGCTCTGGGTGTGCTCCACTGGCCTGGAGCTACCTGCCCCAAAGGGCTGCCTTGATTCCAAAGTGAGAGAGTGGCACCAAAGCATCTTGCTTCCAGCTCTTCGGGAAGCTAAGAAACATCTGGCGTTGCCCAGTGCTCTTACAGCCTACCGGGAACATCTCTTACCAAGGCCTGTGAAACGCCGTTTCCTGGCAGGCCTGATTTGGCTGAAGTAGAACTTCTGCTCTGGGTGTGCTCCATTGCCCTAGAGCTGCCAGGCCCAAGGTGCTGCCTTGTTTCCAAAGGGGCAGAGAGGCCCCAAAGCATCTTGCTTCCAGCTCTCTGGGAAGCTAAGAACCAACTCGCTCTGCCCCGTGCTCTTACAGCCTACCGGGAACATGTCTTTGAAAGGCCTGTGAAACGCAGTTTCTTGGCAGGCCTCATCTGGCTGAAGTAGAACTCCGGCTCTGGGTGTGCTCCATTGCCCTAGAGCTGCCAGGCCCCAAGTGCTGCCCTGTTTCCAAGGGGCAGAGAGGCCCAAAGCATCTTGCTTCCCGGTCTTTGCGAAGCTAAGAAACAACTGGCTCTGCCCAGTGCTCTTACACCTACCGGGAACATCTCTTACCAAGGCCTGTCAAACGCTGTTTCTTTGCAGGCCTGATCAGGCTGAAGTAGAACTCCTGCTCTGCGTGTGCTCCATTGGCCTAGAGCTTCCCGACCCAAAAGGCTGCCTTGTTCCCAAACGGGCAGAGGGGTCCCAAGCGTCTTGCTTCCAGCTTTTCAGGAAGGTAAGAAACAACTGGCTCTGCCCAGTGCTCTTACAGCCTACCGGGAACATCTCTTACCAAGGCCTGTGAAACGCAGTTTCTTGGCAGGCCTGATCTGGCTGAAGTAGAACTCCTGCTCTGGGCGTGCTACTTTGGCCTAGAGCTGCCAGGCCCAAAGGGCCGCCTTGTTTCCAAAGGGGCTGAGAGTCCCCAAAGTATCTTGCTTCCAAATCTTTGGGAAGCTAAGAAACAACTGGCTCTGCACAGTGCTCTCACAGCCTACCGGCAACGTGACAGAGAAAGGCCTGTGAGACGCAGTTTCTTGGAAGGCCTGATCTGGCTGAGGTAGAACTTCTGCTCTGGGTGTACTCCATTGGCCTAGGGCTGCCAGGCCCAAAGGGCTGCCTTTATTTCCAAAGTGTGAGAGAGGCCCCAAAGCATCTTGCTTCCTGCTCTCTGGGAAGCTAAAACAACTGGCTCTGCACAGTGCTCTCAAAGCCAACCGGGAACGTCACATACAAAGGCCTGTGAAACGCAGCTTCTTGACAGGCCTTATCTGGCTGAGGTAGAACTTGTGCTCTGGGTGTGCTGCTTTGGCCTAGAGCTGCCAGGCACAAAGGCTGCTTTGTTTCCAAAGGGGGAGAGAGGCCCCAAATCATGTTGCTTCCAGCTGTTTTTGAAGCTAAGAAACAACTCGCTCTGCCAGGTACTCTTACAGCCTTCCGGGAACACCTCTTACGAAGGCCTGTGAAAAGCAGTTTCTTGGCAGGCCTGATCTGGCTGAGGTAGAACTTCTGCTCTGGGTGTGCTCCATTGCCCTAGAGCTGAAAGGCCCAAAGTGCTGCCTTGTTTCCAAAGGGGGAGAGAGGCCCCAAAGCATCTTGCTTCCACCTCTTGGGAAGCTAAGAAACAACTCGCTGTGCCCAGTGCTCTTATAGCCTAAGAGAACATCTCTTATCAAGGCCTGTGAAACGCACTTTCTAGGCAGGCCTGATCTGGAAGAAGTAGAACTTCTGCTCTGGTTGTGCTCCATTGCCCTAGAGCTGCCAGACCCAACGTGCTGCCTTGTTTCCAAAGGGGCAGAGAGGCCCCAAAGCGTCTTGCTTCCAGCTGTTTGGGAAACAAGGAAACAACTGGCTCTGCACCGTGCTCTCACAGCCTACCGGGAACGTCACATACAAAGGCCTCTGAAACGCAGTTCCTTGGCAGGCCTGATCTGGCTGAAGTAGGACTTCTGCTCTGGGTGTGCTCCATTGGCCTAGAGCTGAAAGGCCCAAAGGGATGCCTTGTTTGCAAAGGGGCAGAGAGGCCCCAAAGCATCTTGCTTCCAGCTCTTTGGGAAGCTAAGAAACAACTGTCTCTGCCCAGTGCTCTGACAGAGTACCGGGAACATCTCTTACCAGAGCCTTTGAAACGCAGTTTCTTGGCAGGCCTTATCTGGCTGAGGTAGAACTTCTGCTCTGGGTGTGCTCCATTGGCCTAGAGCTGAAAGGCCCAAAGGTCGGCCTTGTTGGCAAAGGGGCAGGGAGCCCCCAAAGCATCTTGCTTCCAGCTCTTCGGGAAGCTAAGAAACAACTGGCTCTGCCCAGTGCTCTTACAGCCTGAGAGAAAATCTCTTACCAAGGCCTGTGAAACGCACTTTGTTGGTGGCCTGATCTAGCTGAAGTAGAACTTCTGCTCTGGGTGTGCTCCATTGGCCTAGAGCTGCCTGGCCCAAAGGGCCGCCTTGTTTGCAAAGGGGCAGAGAGGCCCCAAAGCATCTTGCTTCCAGCTCTTTGGGAAGCTAAGAAACATCTGGAGTTGCCCAGTGCTCTTACAGCCTACCGGGAACATCTCTTACCAAGGCCTGTGAAACGCAGTTTGTTGGTGGCCTGAACTGGCCGAAGTAGAACTTCTGCTCTGGGTGTGCTCCACTGGCCTAGAGCTACCTGGCGCAAAGGGCTGCCTTGATTCCAAAGTGAGAGAGTGGCACCAAAGCATCTTGCTCCCAGCTCTTCGGGAAGCTAAGAAACAGCTGGCTCTGCCCAGTGCTCTTACAGCCTAAGAGAACATCTCTTTGAAAGGCCTGTGAAACGCAGTTTCTTGGCAGGCCTGACCTGGCTGAAGTAGAACTTCTGTTCTGGTTGTGCTACATAGGCCTAGAGCTACCAGGACCTAAGGGCTGCCTTGTTTCCAAAGGGTGAGAGAGGCCCCAAAGCATCTTGCCTCCAGCACTTTGGGAAGCTAAAAAACAACTGGTTCTGCCCAGTGCTCTCACAGCCTACCGTGAACATCTCTTACCAAGGGCTGTGAAACGCAGTTTCTGGGCAGGACTGATCCGCCTGAAGTAGAACTTCTGCTGTGGGTGTGCTCCATTGGCCTAGAGCTGCCAGGCCCAAACGGCTGCCTTGTGTCCAAAGGGAGAGAGAGGCCCCAAAGCATCTTGCTTCCAGCTCTGTGGGAAGCTAAAGCAACTGGCTCTCCACAGTGCTCTCACAGCCTACCGGGAACATCTCTTACCAAGGCCTGTGAAACGCAGTTTCTTGGCAGGCCTGATCTGGCTGAAGTAGAACTCCTGCTCTGGGCGTGCTACTTTGGCCTAGAGCTGCCAGGCCCAAAGGGCCGCCTTGTTTCCAAAGGGGCTGAGAGTCCCCAAAGTATCTTGCTTCCAAATCTTTGGGAAGCTAAGAAACAACTGGCTCTGCACAGTGCTCTCACAGCCTACCGGCAACGTGACAGAGAAAGGCCTGTGAGACGCAGTTTCTTGGAAGGCCTGATCTGGCTGAGGTAGAACTTCTGCTCTGGGTGTACTCCATTGGCCTAGGGCTGCCAGGCCCAAAGGGCTGCCTTTATTTCCAAAGTGTGAGAGAGGCCCCAAAGCATCTTGCTTCCTGCTCTCTGGGAAGCTAAAACAACTGGCTCTGCACAGTGCTCTCAAAGCCAACCGGGAACGTCACATACAAAGGCCTGTGAAACGCAGCTTCTTGACAGGCCTTATCTGGCTGAGGTAGAACTTGTGCTCTGGGTGTGCTACTTTGGCCTAGAGCTGCCAGGCACAAAGGCTGCTTTGTTTCCAAAGGGGGAGAGAGGCCCCAAATCATGTTGCTTCCAGCTGTTTTTGAAGCTAAGAAACAACTCGCTCTGCCAGGTACTCTTACAGCCTTCCGGGAACACCTCTTACGAAGGCCTGTGAAAAGCAGTTTCTTGGCAGGCCTGATCTGGCTGAGGTAGAACTTCTGCTCTGGGTGTGCTCCATTGCCCTAGAGCTGAAAGGCCCAAAGTGCTGCCTTGTTTCCAAAGGGGGAGAGAGGCCCCAAAGCATCTTGCTTCCACCTCTTGGGAAGCTAAGAAACAACTCGCTGTGCCCAGTGCTCTTATAGCCTAAGAGAACATCTCTTATCAAGGCCTGTGAAACGCACTTTCTAGGCAGGCCTGATCTGGAAGAAGTAGAACTTCTGCTCTGGTTGTGCTCCATTGCCCTAGAGCTGCCAGACCCAACGTGCTGCCTTTTTTCCAAAGGGGCAGAGAGGCCCCAAAGCGTCTTGCTTCCAGCTGTTTGGGAAACAAGGAAACAACTGGCTCTGCACCGTGCTCTCACAGCCTACCGGGAACGTCACATACAAAGGCCTCTGAAACGCAGTTCCTTGGCAGGCCTGATCTGGCTGAAGTAGGACTTCTGCTCTGGGTGTGCTCCATTGGCCTAGAGCTGAAAGGCCCAAAGGGATGCCTTGTTTGCAAAGGGGCAGAGAGGCCCCAAAGCAGCTTGCTTCCAGCTTTTCAGGAAGGTAAGAAACAACTGGCTCTGCCCAGTGCTCTTACAGCCTACCGGGAACATCTCTTACCAAGGCCTGTGAAACGCAGTTTCTTGGCAGGCCTGATCTGGCTGAAGTAGAACTCCTGCTCTGGGCGTGCTACTTTGGCCTAGAGCTGCCAGGCCCAAAGGGCCGCCTTGTTTCCAAAGGGGCTGAGAGTCCCCAAAGTATCTTGCTTCCAAATCTTTGGGAAGCTAAGAAACAACTGGCTCTGCACAGTGCTCTCACAGCCTACCGGCAACGTGACAGAGAAAGGCCTGTGAGACGCAGTTTCTTGGAAGGCCTGATCTGGCTGAGGTAGAACTTCTGCTCTGGGTGTACTCCATTGGCCTAGGGCTGCCAGGCCCAAAGGGCTGCCTTTATTTCCAAAGTGTGAGAGAGGCCCCAAAGCATCTTGCTTCCTGCTCTCTGGGAAGCTAAAACAACTGGCTCTGCACAGTGCTCTCAAAGCCAACCGGGAACGTCACATACAAAGGCCTGTGAAACGCAGCTTCTTGACAGGCCTTATCTGGCTGAGGTAGAACTTGTGCTCTGGGTGTGCTACTTTGGCCTAGAGCTGCCAGGCACAAAGGCTGCTTTGTTTCCAAAGGGGGAGAGAGGCCCCAAATCATGTTGCTTCCAGCTGTTTTTGAAGCTAAGAAACAACTCGCTCTGCCAGGTACTCTTACAGCCTTCCGGGAACACCTCTTACGAAGGCCTGTGAAAAGCAGTTTCTTGGCAGGCCTGATCTGGCTGAGGTAGAACTTCTGCTCTGGGTGTGCTCCATTGCCCTAGAGCTGAAAGGCCCAAAGGGCTGCCTTGTTTCCAAAGGGGGAGAGAGGCCCCAAAGCATCTTGCTTCCACCTCTTGGGAAGCTAAGAAACAACTCGCTGTGCCCAGTGCTCTTATAGCCTAAGAGAACATCTCTTATCAAGGCCTGTGAAACGCACTTTCTAGGCAGGCCTGATCTGGAAGAAGTAGAACTTCTGCTCTGGTTGTGCTCCATTGCCCTAGAGCTGCCAGACCCAACGTGCTGCCTTTTTTCCAAAGGGGCAGAGAGGCCCCAAAGCGTCTTGCTTCCAGCTGTTTGGGAAACAAGGAAACAACTGGCTCTGCACCGTGCTCTCACAGCCTACGGGGAACGTCACATACAAAGGCCTCTGAAACGCAGTTCCTTGGCAGGCCTGATCTGGCTGAAGTAGGACTTCTGCTCTGGGTGTGCTCCATTGGCCTAGAGCTGAAAGGCCCAAAGGGATGCCTTGTTTGCAAAGGGGCAGAGAGGCCCCAAAGCAGCTTGCTTCCAGCTTTTCAGGAAGGTAAGAAACAACTGGCTCTGCCCAGTGCTCTTACAGCCTACCGGGAACATCTCTTACCAAGGCCTGTGAAACGCAGTTTCTTGGCAGGCCTGATCTGGCTGAAGTAGAACTCCTGCTCTGGGCGTGCTACTTTGGCCTAGAGCTGCCAGGCCCAAAGGGCCGCCTTGTTTCCAAAGGGGCTGAGAGTCCCCAAAGTATCTTGCTTCCAAATCTTTGGGAAGCTAAGAAACAACTGGCTCTGCACAGTGCTCTCACAGCCTACCGGCAACGTGACAGAGAAAGGCCTGTGAGACGCAGTTTCTTGGAAGGCCTGATCTGGCTGAGGTAGAACTTCTGCTCTGGGTGTACTCCATTGGCCTAGGGCTGCCAGGCCCAAAGGGCTGCCTTTATTTCCAAAGTGTGAGAGAGGCCCCAAAGCATCTTGCTTCCTGCTCTCTGGGAAGCTAAAACAACTGGCTCTGCACAGTGCTCTCAAAGCCAACCGGGAACGTCACATACAAAGGCCTGTGAAACGCAGCTTCTTGACAGGCCTTATCTGGCTGAGGTAGAACTTGTGCTCTGGGTGTGCTACTTTGGCCTAGAGCTGCCAGGCACAAAGGCTGCTTTGTTTCCAAAGGGGGAGAGAGGCCCCAAATCATGTTGCTTCCAGCTGTTTTTGAAGCTAAGAAACAACTCGCTCTGCCAGGTACTCTTACAGCCTTCCGGGAACACCTCTTACGAAGGCCTGTGAAAAGCAGTTTCTTGGCAGGCCTGATCTGGCTGAGGTAGAACTTCTGCTCTGGGTGTGCTCCATTGCCCTAGAGCTGAAAGGCCCAAAGTGCTGCCTTGTTTCCAAAGGGGGAGAGAGGCCCCAAAGCATCTTGCTTCCACCTCTTGGGAAGCTAAGAAACAACTCGCTGTGCCCAGTGCTCTTATAGCCTAAGAGAACATCTCTTATCAAGGCCTGTGAAACGCACTTTCTAGGCAGGCCTGATCTGGAAGAAGTAGAACTTCTGCTCTGGTTGTGCTCCATTGCCCTAGAGCTGCCAGACCCAACGTGCTGCCTTGTTTCCAAAGGGGCAGAGAGGCCCCAAAGCGTCTTGCTTCCAGCTGTTTGGGAAACAAGGAAACAACTGGCTCTGCACCGTGCTCTCACAGCCTACCGGGAACGTCACATACAAAGGCCTCTGAAACGCAGTTCCTTGGCAGGCCTGATCTGGCTGAAGTAGGACTTCTGCTCTGGGTGTGCTCCATTGGCCTAGAGCTGAAAGGCCCAAAGGGATGCCTTGTTTGCAAAGGGGCAGAGAGGCCCCAAAGCATCTTGCTTCCAGCTCTTTGGGAAGCTAAGAAACAACTGTCTCTGCCCAGTGCTCTGACAGAGTACCGGGAACATCTCTTACCAGAGCCTTTGAAACGCAGTTTCTTGGCAGGCCTTATCTGGCTGAGGTAGAACTTCTGCTCTGGGTGTGCTCCATTGGCCTAGAGCTGAAAGGCCCAAAGGTCGGCCTTGTTGGCAAAGGGGCAGGGAGCCCCCAAAGCATCTTGCTTCCAGCTCTTCGGGAAGCTAAGAAACAACTGGCTCTGCCCAGTGCTCTTACAGCCTGAGAGAAAATCTCTTACCAAGGCCTGTGAAACGCACTTTGTTGGTGGCCTGATCTAGCTGAAGTAGAACTTCTGCTCTGGGTGTGCTCCATTGGCCTAGAGCTGCCTGGCCCAAAGGGCCGCCTTGTTTGCAAAGGGGCAGAGAGGCCCCAAAGCATCTTGCTTCCAGCTCTTTGGGAAGCTAAGAAACATCTGGAGTTGCCCAGTGCTCTTACAGCCTACCGGGAACATCTCTTACCAAGGCCTGTGAAACGCAGTTTGTTGGTGGCCTGAACTGGCCGAAGTAGAACTTCTGCTCTGGGTGTGCTCCACTGGCCTAGAGCTACCTGGCGCAAAGGGCTGCCTTGATTCCAAAGTGAGAGAGTGGCACCAAAGCATCTTGCTCCCAGCTCTTCGGGAAGCTAAGAAACAGCTGGCTCTGCCCAGTGCTCTTACAGCCTAAGAGAACATCTCTTTGAAAGGCCTGTGAAACGCAGTTTCTTGGCAGGCCTGACCTGGCTGAAGTAGAACTTCTGTTCTGGTTGTGCTACATAGGCCTAGAGCTACCAGGACCTAAGGGCTGCCTTGTTTCCAAAGGGTGAGAGAGGCCCCAAAGCATCTTGCCTCCAGCACTTTGGGAAGCTAAAAAACAACTGGTTCTGCCCAGTGCTCTCACAGCCTACCGTGAACATCTCTTACCAAGGGCTGTGAAACGCAGTTTCTGGGCAGGACTGATCCGCCTGAAGTAGAACTTCTGCTGTGGGTGTGCTCCATTGGCCTAGAGCTGCCAGGCCCAAACGGCTGCCTTGTGTCCAAAGGGAGAGAGAGGCCCCAAAGCATCTTGCTTCCAGCTCTGTGGGAAGCTAAAGCAACTGGCTCTCCACAGTGCTCTCACAGCCTACCGGGAACATCTCTTACCAAGGCCTGTGAAACGCAGTTTCTTGGCAGGCCTGATCTGGCTGAAGTAGAACTCCTGCTCTGGGCGTGCTACTTTGGCCTAGAGCTGCCAGGCCCAAAGGGCCGCCTTGTTTCCAAAGGGGCTGAGAGTCCCCAAAGTATCTTGCTTCCAAATCTTTGGGAAGCTAAGAAACAACTGGCTCTGCACAGTGCTCTCACAGCCTACCGGCAACGTGACAGAGAAAGGCCTGTGAGACGCAGTTTCTTGGAAGGCCTGATCTGGCTGAGGTAGAACTTCTGCTCTGGGTGTACTCCATTGGCCTAGGGCTGCCAGGCCCAAAGGGCTGCCTTTATTTCCAAAGTGTGAGAGAGGCCCCAAAGCATCTTGCTTCCTGCTCTCTGGGAAGCTAAAACAACTGGCTCTGCACAGTGCTCTCAAAGCCAACCGGGAACGTCACATACAAAGGCCTGTGAAACGCAGCTTCTTGACAGGCCTTATCTGGCTGAGGTAGAACTTGTGCTCTGGGTGTGCTACTTTGGCCTAGAGCTGCCAGGCACAAAGGCTGCTTTGTTTCCAAAGGGGGAGAGAGGCCCCAAATCATGTTGCTTCCAGCTGTTTTTGAAGCTAAGAAACAACTCGCTCTGCCAGGTACTCTTACAGCCTTCCGGGAACACCTCTTACGAAGGCCTGTGAAAAGCAGTTTCTTGGCAGGCCTGATCTGGCTGAGGTAGAACTTCTGCTCTGGGTGTGCTCCATTGCCCTAGAGCTGAAAGGCCCAAAGGGCTGCCTTGTTTCCAAAGGGGGAGAGAGGCCCCAAAGCATCTTGCTTCCACCTCTTGGGAAGCTAAGAAACAACTCGCTGTGCCCAGTGCTCTTATAGCCTAAGAGAACATCTCTTATCAAGGCCTGTGAAACGCACTTTCTAGGCAGGCCTGATCTGGAAGAAGTAGAACTTCTGCTCTGGTTGTGCTCCATTGCCCTAGAGCTGCCAGACCCAACGTGCTGCCTTTTTTCCAAAGGGGCAGAGAGGCCCCAAAGCGTCTTGCTTCCAGCTGTTTGGGAAACAAGGAAACAACTGGCTCTGCACCGTGCTCTCACAGCCTACGGGGAACGTCACATACAAAGGCCTCTGAAACGCAGTTCCTTGGCAGGCCTGATCTGGCTGAAGTAGGACTTCTGCTCTGGGTGTGCTCCATTGGCCTAGAGCTGAAAGGCCCAAAGGGATGCCTTGTTTGCAAAGGGGCAGAGAGGCCCCAAAGCAGCTTGCTTCCAGCTTTTCAGGAAGGTAAGAAACAACTGGCTCTGCCCAGTGCTCTTACAGCCTACCGGGAACATCTCTTACCAAGGCCTGTGAAACGCAGTTTCTTGGCAGGCCTGATCTGGCTGAAGTAGAACTCCTGCTCTGGGCGTGCTACTTTGGCCTAGAGCTGCCAGGCCCAAAGGGCCGCCTTGTTTCCAAAGGGGCTGAGAGTCCCCAAAGTATCTTGCTTCCAAATCTTTGGGAAGCTAAGAAACAACTGGCTCTGCACAGTGCTCTCACAGCCTACCGGCAACGTGACAGAGAAAGGCCTGTGAGACGCAGTTTCTTGGAAGGCCTGATCTGGCTGAGGTAGAACTTCTGCTCTGGGTGTACTCCATTGGCCTAGGGCTGCCAGGCCCAAAGGGCTGCCTTTATTTCCAAAGTGTGAGAGAGGCCCCAAAGCATCTTGCTTCCTGCTCTCTGGGAAGCTAAAACAACTGGCTCTGCACAGTGCTCTCAAAGCCAACCGGGAACGTCACATACAAAGGCCTGTGAAACGCAGCTTCTTGACAGGCCTTATCTGGCTGAGGTAGAACTTGTGCTCTGGGTGTGCTACTTTGGCCTAGAGCTGCCAGGCACAAAGGCTGCTTTGTTTCCAAAGGGGGAGAGAGGCCCCAAATCATGTTGCTTCCAGCTGTTTTTGAAGCTAAGAAACAACTCGCTCTGCCAGGTACTCTTACAGCCTTCCGGGAACACCTCTTACGAAGGCCTGTGAAAAGCAGTTTCTTGGCAGGCCTGATCTGGCTGAGGTAGAACTTCTGCTCTGGGTGTGCTCCATTGCCCTAGAGCTGAAAGGCCCAAAGGGCTGCCTTGTTTCCAAAGGGGGAGAGAGGCCCCAAAGCATCTTGCTTCCACCTCTTGGGAAGCTAAGAAACAACTCGCTGTGCCCAGTGCTCTTATAGCCTAAGAGAACATCTCTTATCAAGGCCTGTGAAACGCACTTTCTAGGCAGGCCTGATCTGGAAGAAGTAGAACTTCTGCTCTGGTTGTGCTCCATTGCCCTAGAGCTGCCAGACCCAACGTGCTGCCTTGTTTCCAAAGGGGCAGAGAGGCCCCAAAGCGTCTTGCTTCCAGATGTTTGGGAAACAAGGAAACAACTGGCTCTGCACCGTGCTCTCACAGCCTACCGGGAACGTCACATACAAAGGCCTCTGAAACGCAGTTCCTTGGCAGGCCTGATCTGGCTGAAGTAGGACTTCTGCTCTGGGTGTGCTCCATTGGCCTAGAGCTGAAAGGCCCAAAGGGATGCCTTGTTTGCAAAGGGGCAGAGAGGCCCCAAAGCATCTTGCTTCCAGCTCTTTGGGAAGCTAAGAAACAACTGTCTCTGCCCAGTGCTCTGACAGAGTACCGGGAACATCTCTTACCAGAGCCTTTGAAACGCAGTTTCTTGGCAGGCCTTATCTGGCTGAGGTAGAACTTCTGCTCTGGGTGTGCTCCATTGGCCTAGAGCTGAAAGGCCCAAAGGTCGGCCTTGTTGGCAAAGGGGCAGGGAGCCCCCAAAGCATCTTGCTTCCAGCTCTTCGGGAAGCTAAGAAACAACTGGCTCTGCCCAGTGCTCTTACAGCCTGAGAGAAAATCTCTTACCAAGGCCTGTGAAACGCACTTTGTTGGTGGCCTGATCTAGCTGAAGTAGAACTTCTGCTCTGGGTGTGCTCCATTGGCCTAGAGCTGCCTGGCCCAAAGGGCCGCCTTGTTTGCAAAGGGGCAGAGAGGCCCCAAAGCATCTTGCTTCCAGCTCTTTGGGAAGCTAAGAAACATCTGGAGTTGCCCAGTGCTCTTACAGCCTACCGGGAACATCTCTTACCAAGGCCTGTGAAACGCAGTTTGTTGGTGGCCTGAACTGGCCGAAGTAGAACTTCTGCTCTGGGTGTGCTCCACTGGCCTGGAGCTACCTGGCGCAAAGGGCTGCCTTGATTCCAAAGTGAGAGAGTGGCACCAAAGCATCTTGCTTCCAGCTCTTCGGGAAGCTAAGAAACATCTGGCGTTGCTCAGTGCTCTTACAGCCTACCGGGAACATCTCTTACCAAGGCCTGTGAAACGCCGTTTCCTGGCAGGCCTGATTTGGCTGAAGTAGAACTTCTGCTCTGGGTGTGCTCCATTGCCCTAGAGCTGCCAGGCCCAAGGTGCTGCCTTGTTTCCAAAGGGGCAGAGAGGCCCCAAAGCATCTTGCTTCCAGCTCTCTGGGAAGCTAAGAACCAACTCGCTCTGCCCCGTGCTCTTACAGCCTACCGGGAACATGTCTTTGAAAGGCCTGTGAAACGCAGTTTCTTGGCAGGCCTCATCTGGCTGAAGTAGAACTCCGGCTCTGGGTGTGCTCCATTGCCCTAGAGCTGCCAGGCCCCAAGTGCTGCCCTGTTTCCAAGGGGCAGAGAGGCCCAAAGCATCTTGCTTCCCGGTCTTTGCGAAGCTAAGAAACAACTGGCTCTGCCCAGTGCTCTTACACCTACCGGGAACATCTCTTACCAAGGCCTGTCAAACGCTGTTTCTTTGCAGGCCTGATCAGGCTGAAGTAGAACTCCTGCTCTGCGTGTGCTCCTTTGGCCTAGAGCTTCCCGACCCAAAAGGCTGCCTTGTTCCCAAACGGGCAGAGGGGTCCCAAGCGTCTTGCTTCCAGCTTTTCAGGAAGGTAAGAAACAACTGGCTCTGCCCAGTGCTCTTACAGCCTACCGGGAACATCTCTTACCAAGGCCTGTGAAACGCAGTTTCTTGGCAGGCCTGATCTGGCTGAAGTAGAACTCCTGCTCTGGGCGTGCTACTTTGGCCTAGAGCTGCCAGGCCCAAAGGGCCGCCTTGTTTCCAAAGGGGCTGAGAGTCCCCAAAGTATCTTGCTTCCAAATCTTTGGGAAGCTAAGAAACAACTGGCTCTGCACAGTGCTCTCACAGCCTACCGGCAACGTGACAGAGAAAGGCCTGTGAGACGCAGTTTCTTGGAAGGCCTGATCTGGCTGAGGTAGAACTTCTGCTCTGGGTGTACTCCATTGGCCTAGGGCTGCCAGGCCCAAAGGGCTGCCTTTATTTCCAAAGTGTGAGAGAGGCCCCAAAGCATCTTGCTTCCTGCTCTCTGGGAAGCTAAAACAACTGGCTCTGCACAGTGCTCTCAAAGCCAACCGGGAACGTCACATACAAAGGCCTGTGAAACGCAGCTTCTTGACAGGCCTTATCTGGCTGAGGTAGAACTTGTGCTCTGGGTGTGCTACTTTGGCCTAGAGCTGCCAGGCACAAAGGCTGCTTTGTTTCCAAAGGGGGAGAGAGGCCCCAAATCATGTTGCTTCCAGCTGTTTTTGAAGCTAAGAAACAACTCGCTCTGCCAGGTACTCTTACAGCCTTCCGGGAACACCTCTTACGAAGGCCTGTGAAAAGCAGTTTCTTGGCAGGCCTGATCTGGCTGAGGTAGAACTTCTGCTCTGGGTGTGCTCCATTGCCCTAGAGCTGAAAGGCCCAAAGGGCTGCCTTGTTTCCAAAGGGGGAGAGAGGCCCCAAAGCATCTTGCTTCCACCTCTTGGGAAGCTAAGAAACAACTCGCTGTGCCCAGTGCTCTTATAGCCTAAGAGAACATCTCTTATCAAGGCCTGTGAAACGCACTTTCTAGGCAGGCCTGATCTGGAAGAAGTAGAACTTCTGCTCTGGTTGTGCTCCATTGCCCTAGAGCTGCCAGACCCAACGTGCTGCCTTGTTTCCAAAGGGGCAGAGAGGCCCCAAAGCGTCTTGCTTCCAGCTGTTTGGGAAACAAGGAAACAACTGGCTCTGCACCGTGCTCTCACAGCCTACCGGGAACGTCACATACAAAGGCCTCTGAAACGCAGTTCCTTGGCAGGCCTGATCTGGCTGAAGTAGGACTTCTGCTCTGGGTGTGCTCCATTGGCCTAGAGCTGAAAGGCCCAAAGGGATGCCTTGTTTGCAAAGGGGCAGAGAGGCCCCAAAGCATCTTGCTTCCAGCTCTTTGGGAAGCTAAGAAACAGCTGTCTCTGCCCAGTGCTCTGACAGAGTACCGGGAACATCTCTTACCAGAGCCTTTGAAACGCAGTTTCTTGGCAGGCCTTATCTGGCTGAGGTAGAACTTCTGCTCTGGGTGTGCTCCATTGGCCTAGAGCTGAAAGGCCCAAAGGTCGGCCTTGTTGGCAAAGGGGCAGGGAGCCCCCAAAGCATCTTGCTTCCAGCTCTTTGGGAAGCTAAGAAACAACTGGCTCTGCCCAGTGCTCTTACAGCCTAAGAGAAAATCTCTTACCAAGGCCTGTGAAACGCACTTTGTTGGTGGCCTGATCTAGCTGAAGTAGAACTTCTGCTCTGGGTGTGCTCCACTGGCCTAGAGCTGCCTGGCCCAAAGGGCCGCCTTGTTTGCAAAGGGGCAGAGAGGCCCCAAAGCATCTTGCTTCCAGCTCTTCGGGAAGCTAAGAAACATCTGGCGTTGCCCAGTGCTCTTACAGCCTACCGGGAACATCTCTTACCAAGGCCTGTGAAACGCAGTTTGTTGGTGGCCTGAACTGGCCGAAGTAGAACTTCTGCTCTGGGTGTGCTCCACTGGCCTAGAGCTACCTGGCGCAAAGGGCTGCCTTGATTCCAAAGTGAGAGAGTGGCACCAAAGCATCTTGCTCCCAGCTCTTCGGGAAGCTAAGAAACAGCTGGCTCTGCCCAGTGCTCTTACAGCCTAAGAGAACATCTCTTTGAAAGGCCTGTGAAACGCAGTTTCTTGGCAGGCCTGACCTGGCTGAAGTAGAACTTCTGTTCTGGTTGTGCTACATAGGCCTAGAGCTACCAGGACCTAAGGGCTGCCTTGTTTCCAAAGGGTGAGAGAGGCCCCAAAGCATCTTGCCTCCAGCACTTTGGGAAGCTAAAAAACAACTGGTTCTGCCCAGTGCTCTCACAGCCTACCGTGAACATCTCTTACCAAGGGCTGTGAAACGCAGTTTCTGGGCAGGACTGATCCGCCTGAAGTAGAACTTCTGCTGTGGGTGTGCTCCATTGGCCTAGAGCTGCCAGGCCCAAACGGCTGCCTTGTGTCCAAAGGGAGAGAGAGGCCCCAAAGCATCTTGCTTCCAGCTCTGTGGGAAGCTAAAGCAACTGGCTCTCCACAGTGCTCTCACAGCCTACCGGGAACATCTCTTACCAAGGCCTGTGAAACGCAGTTTCTTGGCAGGCCTGATCTGGCTGAAGTAGAACTCCTGCTCTGGGCGTGCTACTTTGGCCTAGAGCTGCCAGGCCCAAAGGGCCGCCTTGTTTCCAAAGGGGCTGAGAGTCCCCAAAGTATCTTGCTTCCAAATCTTTGGGAAGCTAAGAAACAACTGGCTCTGCACAGTGCTCTCACAGCCTACCGGCAACGTGACAGAGAAAGGCCTGTGAGACGCAGTTTCTTGGAAGGCCTGATCTGGCTGAGGTAGAACTTCTGCTCTGGGTGTACTCCATTGGCCTAGGGCTGCCAGGCCCAAAGGGCTGCCTTTATTTCCAAAGTGTGAGAGAGGCCCCAAAGCATCTTGCTTCCTGCTCTCTGGGAAGCTAAAACAACTGGCTCTGCACAGTGCTCTCAAAGCCAACCGGGAACGTCACATACAAAGGCCTGTGAAACGCAGCTTCTTGACAGGCCTTATCTGGCTGAGGTAGAACTTGTGCTCTGGGTGTGCTACTTTGGCCTAGAGCTGCCAGGCACAAAGGCTGCTTTGTTTCCAAAGGGGGAGAGAGGCCCCAAATCATGTTGCTTCCAGCTGTTTTTGAAGCTAAGAAACAACTCGCTCTGCCAGGTACTCTTACAGCCTTCCGGGAACACCTCTTACGAAGGCCTGTGAAAAGCAGTTTCTTGGCAGGCCTGATCTGGCTGAGGTAGAACTTCTGCTCTGGGTGTGCTCCATTGCCCTAGAGCTGAAAGGCCCAAAGGGATGCCTTGTTTGCAAAGGGGCAGAGAGGCCCCAAAGCATCTTGCTTCCAGCTCATTGGGAAGCTAAGAAACAACTGTCTCTGCCCAGTGCTCTGACAGAGTACCGGGAACATCTCTTACCAGAGCCTTTGAAACGCAGTTTCTTGGCAGGCCTTATCTGGCTGAGGTAGAACTTCTGCTCTGGGTGTGCTCCATTGGCCTAGAGCTGAAAGGCCCAAAGGTCGGCCTTGTTGGCAAAGAGGCAGTGAGCCCCCAAAGCATCTTGCTTCCAGCTCTTCGGGAAGCTAAGAAACAACTGGCTCTGCCCAGTGCTCTTACAGCCTGAGAGAAAATCTCTTACCAAGGCCTGTGAAACGCACTTTGTTGGTGGCCTGATCTAGCTGAAGTAGAACTTCTGCTCTGGGTGTGCTCCATTGGCCTAGAGCTGCCTGGCCCAAAGGGCCGCCTTGTTTGCAAAGGGGCAGAGAGGCCCCAAAGCATCTTGCTTCCAGCTCTTTGGGAAGCTAAGAAACATCTGGAGTTGCCCAGTGCTCTTACAGCCTACCGGAAACATCTCTTACCAAGGCCTGTGAAACGAAGTTTGTTGGTGGCCTGAACTGGCCGAAGTAGAACTTCTGCTCTGGGTGTGCTCCACTGGCCTGGAGCTACCTGCCCCAAAGGGCTGCCTTGATTCCAAAGTGAGAGAGTGGCACCAAAGCATCTTGCTTCCAGCTCTTCGGGAAGCTAAGAAACATCTGGCGTTGCCCAGTGCTCTTACAGCCTACCGGGAACATCTCTTACCAAGGCCTGTGAAACGCCGTTTCCTGGCAGGCCTGATTTGGCTGAAGTAGAACTTCTGCTCTGGGTGTGCTCCATTGCCCTAGAGCTGCCAGGCCCAAGGTGCTGCCTTGTTTCCAAAGGGGCAGAGAGGCCCCAAAGCATCTTGCTTCCAGCTCTCTGGGAAGCTAAGAACCAACTCGCTCTGCCCCGTGCTCTTACAGCCTACCGGGAACATGTCTTTGAAAGGCCTGTGAAACGCAGTTTCTTGGCAGGCCTCATCTGGCTGAAGTAGAACTCCGGCTCTGGGTGTGCTCCATTGCCCTAGAGCTGCCAGGCCCCAAGTGCTGCCCTGTTTCCAAGGGGCAGAGAGGCCCAAAGCATCTTGCTTCCCGGTCTTTGCGAAGCTAAGAAACAACTGGCTCTGCCCAGTGCTCTTACACCTACCGGGAACATCTCTTACCAAGGCCTGTCAAACGCTGTTTCTTTGCAGGCCTGATCAGGCTGAAGTAGAACTCCTGCTCTGCGTGTGCTCCATTGGCCTAGAGCTTCCTGACCCAAAAGGCTGCCTTGTTCCCAAACGGGCAGAGGGGTCCCAAGCGTCTTGCTTCCAGCTTTTCAGGAAGGTAAGAAACAACTGGCTCTGCCCAGTGCTCTTACAGCCTACCGGGAACATCTCTTACCAAGGCCTGTGAAACGCAGTTTCTTGGCAGGCCTGATCTGGCTGAAGTAGAACTCCTGCTCTGGGCGTGCTACTTTGGCCTAGAGCTGCCAGGCCCAAAGGGCCGCCTTGTTTCCAAAGGGGCTGAGAGTCCCCAAAGTATCTTGCTTCCAAATCTTTGGGAAGCTAAGAAACAACTGGCTCTGCACAGTGCTCTCACAGCCTACCGGCAACTTGACAGAGAAAGGCCTGTGAGACGCAGTTTCTTGGAAGGCCTGATCTGGCTGAGGTAGAACTTCTGCTCTGGGTGTACTCCATTGGCCTAGGGCTGCCAGGCCCAAAGGGCTGCCTTTATTTCCAAAGTGTGAGAGAGGCCCCAAAGCATCTTGCTTCCTGCTCTCTGGGAAGCTAAAACAACTGGCTCTGCACAGTGCTCTCAAAGCCAACCGGGAACGTCACATACAAAGGCCTGTGAAACGCAGCTTCTTGACAGGCCTTATCTGGCTGAGGTAGAACTTGTGCTCTGGGTGTGCTGCTTTGGCCTAGAGCTGCCAGGCACAAAGGCTGCTTTGTTTCCAAAGGGGGAGAGAGGCCCCAAATCATGTTGCTTCCAGCTGTTTTTGAAGCTAAGAAACAACTCGCTCTGCCAGGTACTCTTACAGCCTTCCGGGAACACCTCTTACGAAGGCCTGTGAAAAGCAGTTTCTTGGCAGGCCTGATCTGGCTGAGGTAGAACTTCTGCTCTGGGTGTGCTCCATTGCCCTAGAGCTGAAAGGCCCAAAGGGATGCCTTGTTTGCAAAGGGGCAGAGAGGCCCCAAAGCATCTTGCTTCCAGCTCTTTGGGAAGCTAAGAAACAACTGTCTCTGCCCAGTGCTCTGACAGAGTACCGGGAACATCTCTTACCAGAGCCTTTGAAACGCAGTTTCTTGGCAGGCCTTATCTGGCTGAGGTAGAACTTCTGCTCTGGGTGTGCTCCATTGGCCTAGAGCTGAAAGGCCCAAAGGTCGGCCTTGTTGGCAAAGGGGCAGTGAGCCCCCAAAGCATCTTGCTTCCAGCTCTTCGGGAAGCTAAGAAACAACTGGCTCTGCCCAGTGCTCTTACAGCCTGAGAGAAAATCTCTTACCAAGGCCTGTGAAACGCACTTTGTTGGTGGCCTGATCTAGCTGAAGTAGAACTTCTGCTCTGGGTGTGCTCCATTGGCCTAGAGCTGCCTGGCCCAAAGGGCCGCCTTGTTTGCAAAGGGGCAGAGAGGCCCCAAAGCATCTTGCTTCCAGCTCTTTGGGAAGCTAAGAAACATCTGGAGTTGCCCAGTGCTCTTACAGCCTACCGGAAACATCTCTTACCAAGGCCTGTGAAACGAAGTTTGTTGGTGGCCTGAACTGGCCGAAGTAGAACTTCTGCTCTGGGTGTGCTCCACTGGCCTGGAGCTACCTGCCCCAAAGGGCTGCCTTGATTCCAAAGTGAGAGAGTGGCACCAAAGCATCTTGCTTCCAGCTCTTCGGGAAGCTAAGAAACATCTGGCGTTGCCCAGTGCTCTTACAGCCTACCGGGAACATCTCTTACCAAGGCCTGTGAAACGCCGTTTCCTGGCAGGCCTGATTTGGCTGAAGTAGAACTTCTGCTCTGGGTGTGCTCCATTGCCCTAGAGCTGCCAGGCCCAAGGTGCTGCCTTGTTTCCAAAGGGGCAGAGAGGCCCCAAAGCATCTTGCTTCCAGCTCTCTGGGAAGCTAAGAACCAACTCGCTCTGCCCCGTGCTCTTACAGCCTACCGGGAACATGTCTTTGAAAGGCCTGTGAAACGCAGTTTCTTGGCAGGCCTCATCTGGCTGAAGTAGAACTCCGGCTCTGGGTGTGCTCCATTGCCCTAGAGCTGCCAGGCCCCAAGTGCTGCCCTGTTTCCAAGGGGCAGAGAGGCCCAAAGCATCTTGCTTCCCGGTCTTTGCGAAGCTAAGAAACAACTGGCTCTGCCCAGTGCTCTTACACCTACCGGGAACATCTCTTACCAAGGCCTGTCAAACGCTGTTTCTTTGCAGGCCTGATCAGGCTGAAGTAGAACTCCTGCTCTGCGTGTGTTCCATTGGCCTAGAGCTTCCCGACCCAAAAGGCTGCCTTGTTCCCAAACGGGCAGAGGGGTCCCAAGCGTCTTGCTTCCAGCTTTTCAGGAAGGTAAGAAACAACTGGCTCTGCCCAGTGCTCTTACAGCCTACCGGGAACATCTCTTACCAAGGCCTGTGAAACGCAGTTTCTTGGCAGGCCTGATCTGGCTGAAGTAGAACTCCTGCTCTGGGCGTGCTACTTTGGCCTAGAGCTGCCAGGCCCAAAGGGCCGCCTTGTTTCCAAAGGGGCTGAGAGTCCCCAAAGTATCTTGCTTCCAAATCTTTGGGAAGCTAAGAAACAACTGGCTCTGCACAGTGCTCTCACAGCCTACCGGCAACGTGACAGAGAAAGGCCTGTGAGACGCAGTTTCTTGGAAGGCCTGATCTGGCTGAGGTAGAACTTCTGCTCTGGGTGTACTCCATTGGCCTAGGGCTGCCAGGCCCAAGGGCTGCCTTTATTTCCTAAGTGTGAGAGAGGCCCCAAAGCATCTTGCTTCCTGCTCTCTGGGAAGCTAAAACAACTGGCTCTGCACAGTGCTCTCAAAGCCAACCGGGAACGTCACATACAAAGGCCTGTGAAACGCAGCTTCTTGACAGGCCTTATCTGGCTGAGGTAGAACTTGTGCTCTGGGTGTGCTACTTTGGCCTAGAGCTGCCAGGCACAAAGGCTGCTTTGTTTCCAAAGGGGGAGAGAGGCCCCAAATCATGTTGCTTCCAGCTGTTTTTGAAGCTAAGAAACAACTCGCTCTGCCAGGTACTCTTACAGCCTTCCGGGAACACCTCTTACGAAGGCCTGTGAAAAGCAGTTTCTTGGCAGGCCTGATCTGGCTGAGGTAGACCTTCTGCTCTGGGTGTGCTCCATTGCCCTAGAGCTGAAAGGCCCAAAGGGATGCCTTGTTTGCAAAGGGGCAGAGAGGCCCCAAAGCATCTTGCTTCCAGCTCATTGGGAAGCTAAGAAACAAGTGTCTCTGCCCAGTGCTCTGACAGAGTACCGGGAACATCTCTTACCAAAGCCTTTGAAACGCAGTTTCTTGGCAGGCCTTATCTGGCTGAGGTAGAACTTCTGCTCTGGGTGTGCTCCATTGGCCTAGAGCTGAAAGGCCCAAAGGTCGGCCTTGTTGGCAAAGGGGCAGTGAGCCCCCAAAGCATCTTGCTTCCAGCTCTTCGGGAAGCTAAGAAACAACTGGCTCTGCCCAGTGCTCTTACAGCCTGAGAGAAAATCTCTTACCAAGGCCTGTGAAACGCACTTTGTTGGTGGCCTGATCTAGCTGAAGTAGAACTTCTGCTCTGGGTGTGCTCCATTGGCCTAGAGCTGCCTGGCCCAAAGGGCCGCCTTGTTTGCAAAGGGGCAGAGAGGCCCCAAAGCATCTTGCTTCCAGCTCTTCGGGAAGCTAAGAAACATCTGGCGTTGCCCAGTGCTCTTACAGCCTACCAGGAACATCTCTTACCAAGGCCTGTGAAACGCAGTTTGTTGGTGGCCTGAACTGGCCGAAGTAGAACTTCTGCTCTGGGTGTGCTCCACTGGCCTGGAGCTACCTGCCCCAAAGGGCTGCCTTGATTCCAAAGTGAGAGAGTGGCACCAAAGCATCTTGCTTCCAGCTCTTCGGGAAGCTAAGAAACATCTGGCGTTGCCCAGTGCTCTTACAGCCTACCGGGAACATCTCTTACCAAGGCCTGTGAAACGCCGTTTCCTGGCAGGCCTGATTTGGCTGAAGTAGAACTTCTGCTCTGGGTGTGCTCCATTGCCCTAGAGCTGCCAGGCCCAAGGTGCTGCCTTGTTTCCAAAGGGGCAGAGAGGCCCCAAAGCATCTTGCTTCCAGCTCTCTGGGAAGCTAAGAACCAACTCGCTCTGCCCCGTGCTCTTACAGCCTACCGGGAACATGTCTTTGAAAGGCCTGTGAAACGCAGTTTCTTGGCAGGCCTCATCTGGCTGAAGTAGAACTCCGGCTCTGGGTGTGCTCCATTGCCCTAGAGCTGCCAGGCCCCAAGTGCTGCCCTGTTTCCAAGGGGCAGAGAGGCCCAAAGCATCTTGCTTCCCGGTCTTTGCGAAGCTAAGAAACAACTGGCTCTGCCCAGTGCTCTTACACCTACCGGGAACATCTCTTACCAAGGCCTGTCAAACGCTGTTTCTTTGCAGGCCTGATCAGGCTGAAGTAGAACTCCTGCTCTGCGTGTGCTCCATTGGCCTAGAGCTTCCTGACCCAAAAGGCTGCCTTGTTCCCAAACGGGCAGAGGGGTCCCAAGCGTCTTGCTTCCAGCTTTTCAGGAAGGTAAGAAACAACTGGCTCTGCCCAGTGCTCTTACAGCCTACCGGGAACATCTCTTACCAAGGCCTGTGAAACGCAGTTTCTTGGCAGGCCTGATCTGGCTGAAGTAGAACTCCTGCTCTGGGCGTGCTACTTTGGCCTAGAGCTGCCAGGCCCAAAGGGCCGCCTTGTTTCCAAAGGGGCTGAGAGTCCCCAAAGTATCTTGCTTCCAAATCTTTGGGAAGCTAAGAAACAACTGGCTCTGCACAGTGCTCTCACAGCCTACCGGCAACTTGACAGAGAAAGGCCTGTGAGACGCAGTTTCTTGGAAGGCCTGATCTCGCTGAGGTAGAACTTCTGCTCTGGGTGTACTCCATTGGCCTAGGGCTGCCAGGCCCAAAGGGCTGCCTTTATTTCCAAAGTGTGAGAGAGGCCCCAAAGCATCTTGCTTCCTGCTCTCTGGGAAGCTAAAACAACTGGCTCTGCACAGTGCTCTCAAAGCCAACCGGGAACGTCACATACAAAGGCCTGTGAAACGCAGCTTCTTGACAGGCCTTATCTGGCTGAGGTAGAACTTGTGCTCTGGGTGTGCTGCTTTGGCCTAGAGCTGCCAGGCACAAAGGCTGCTTTGTTTCCAAAGGGGGAGAGAGGCCCCAAATCATGTTGCTTCCAGCTGTTTTTGAAGCTAAGAAACAACTCGCTCTGCCAGGTACTCTTACAGCCTTCCGGGAACACCTCTTACGAAGGCCTGTGAAAAGCAGTTTCTTGGCAGGCCTGATCTGGCTGAGGTAGAACTTCTGCTCTGGGTGTGCTCCATTGCCCTAGAGCTGAAAGGCCCAAAGGGCTGCCTTGTTTCCAAAGGGGGAGAGAGGCCCCAAAGCATCTTGCTTCCACCTCTTGGGAAGCTAAGAAACAACTCGCTGTGCCCAGTGCTCTTATAGCCTAAGAGAACATCTCTTATCAAGGCCTGTGAAACGCACTTTCTAGGCAGGCCTGATCTGGAAGAAGTAGAACTTCTGCTCTGGTTGTGCTCCATTGCCCTAGAGCTGCCAGACCCAACGTGCTGCCTTGTTTCCAAAGGGGCAGAGAGGCCCCAAAGCGTCTTGCTTCCAGCTGTTTGGGAAACAAGGAAACAACTGGCTCTGCACCGTGCTCTCACAGCCTACGGGGAACGTCACATACAAAGGCCTCTGAAACGCAGTTCCTTGGCAGGCCTGATCTGGCTGAAGTAGGACTTCTGCTCTGGGTGTGCTCCATTGGCCTAGAGCTGAAAGGCCCAAAGGGATGCCTTGTTTGCAAAGGGGCAGAGAGGCCCCAAAGCATCTTGCTTCCAGCTCTTTGGGAAGCTAAGAAACAACTGTCTCTGCCCAGTGCTCTGACAGAGTACCGGGAACATCTCTTACCAGAGCCTTTGAAACGCAGTTTCTTGGCAGGCCTTATCTGGCTGAGGTAGAACTTCTGCTCTGGGTGTGCTCCATTGGCCTAGAGCTGAAAGGCCCAAAGGTCGGCCTTGTTGGCAAAGGGGCAGGGAGCCCCCAAAGCATCTTGCTTCCAGCTCTTTGGGAAGCTAAGAAACAACTGGCTCTGCCCAGTGCTCTTACAGCCTAAGAGAAAATCTCTTACCAAGGCCTGTGAAACGCACTTTGTTGGTGGCCTGATCTAGCTGAAGTAGAACTTCTGCTCTGGGTGTGCTCCACTGGCCTAGAGCTGCCTGGCCCAAAGGGCCGCCTTGTTTGCAAAGGGGCAGAGAGGCCCCAAAGCATCTTGCTTCCAGCTCTTCGGGAAGCTAAGAAACATCTGGCGTTGCCCAGTGCTCTTACAGCCTACCGGGAACATCTCTTACCAAGGCCTGTGAAACGCAGTTTGTTGGTGGCCTGAACTGGCCGAAGTAGAACTTCTGCTCTGGGTGTGCTCCACTGGCCTAGAGCTACCTGGTGCAAAGGGCTGCCTTGATTCCAAAGTGAGAGAGTGGCACCAAAGCATCTTGCTCCCAGCTCTTCGGGAAGCTAAGAAACAGCTGGCTCTGCCCAGTGCTCTTACAGCCTAAGAGAACATCTCTTTGAAAGGCCTGTGAAACGCAGTTTCTTGGCAGGCCTGACCTGGCTGAAGTAGAACTTCTGTTCTGGTTGTGCTACATAGGCCTAGAGCTACCAGGACCTAAGGGCTGCCTTGTTTCCAAAGGGTGAGAGAGGCCCCAAAGCATCTTGCCTCCAGCACTTTGGGAAGCTAAAAAACAACTGGTTCTGCCCAGTGCTCTCACAGCCTACCGTGAACATCTCTTACCAAGGGCTGTGAAACGCAGTTTCTGGGCAGGACTGATCCGCCTGAAGTAGAACTTCTGCTGTGGGTGTGCTCCATTGGCCTAGAGCTGCCAGGCGCAAACGGCTGCCTTGTGTCCAAAGGGAGAGAGAGGCCCCAAAGCATCTTGCTTCCAGCTCTGTGGGAAGCTAAAGCAACTGGCTCTCCACAGTGCTCTCACAGCCTACCGGGAACATCTCTTACCAAGGCCTGTGAAACGCAGTTTCTTGGCAGGCCTGATCTGGCTGAAGTAGAACTCCTGCTCTGGGCGTGCTACTTTGGCCTAGAGCTGCCAGGCCCAAAGGGCCGCCTTGTTTCCAAAGGGGCTGAGAGTCCCCAAAGTATCTTGCTTCCAAATCTTTGGGAAGCTAAGAAACAACTGGCTCTGCACAGTGCTCTCACAGCCTACCGGCAACGTGACAGAGAAAGGCCTGTGAGACGCAGTTTCTTGGAAGGCCTGATCTGGCTGAGGTAGAACTTCTGCTCTGGGTGTACTCCATTGGCCTAGGGCTGCCAGGCCCAAAGGGCTGCCTTTATTTCCAAAGTGTGAGAGAGGCCCCAAAGCATCTTGCTTCCTGCTCTCTGGGAAGCTAAAACAACTGGCTCTGCACAGTGCTCTCAAAGCCAACCGGGAACGTCACATACAAAGGCCTGTGAAACGCAGCTTCTTGACAGGCCTTATCTGGCTGAGGTAGAACTTGTGCTCTGGGTGTGCTGCTTTGGCCTAGAGCTGCCAGGCACAAAGGCTGCTTTGTTTCCAAAGGGGGAGAGAGGCCCCAAATCATGTTGCTTCCAGCTGTTTTTGAAGCTAAGAAACAACTCGCTCTGCCAGGTACTCTTACAGCCTTCCGGGAACACCTCTTACGAAGGCCTGTGAAAAGCAGTTTCTTGGCAGGCCTGATCTGGCTGAGGTAGAACTTCTGCTCTGGGTGTGCTCCATTGCCCTAGAGCTGAAAGGCCCAAAGGGCTGCCTTGTTTCCAAAGGGGGAGAGAGGCCCCAAAGCATCTTGCTTCCACCTCTTGGGAAGCTAAGAAACAACTCGCTGTGCCCAGTGCTCTTATAGCCTAAGAGAACATCTCTTATCAAGGCCTGTGAAACGCACTTTCTAGGCAGGCCTGATCTGGAAGAAGTAGAACTTCTGCCCTGGTTGTGCTCCATTGCCCTAGAGCTGCCAGACCCAACGTGCTGCCTTGTTTCCAAAGGGGCAGAGAGGCCCCAAAGCGTCTTGCTTCCAGCTGTTTGGGAAACAAGGAAACAACTGGCTCTGCACCGTGCTCTCACAGCCTACCGGGAACGTCACATACAAAGGCCTCTGAAACGCAGTTCCTTGGCAGGCCTGATCTGGCTGAAGTAGGACTTCTGCTCTGGGTGTGCTCCATTGGCCTAGAGCTGAAAGGCCCAAAGGGATGCCTTGTTTGCAAAGGGGCAGAGAGGCCCCAAAGCATCTTGCTTCCAGCTCTTTGGGAAGCTAAGAAACAACTGTCTCTGCCCAGTGCTCTGACAGAGTACCGGGAACATCTCTTACCAGAGCCTTTGAAACGCAGTTTCTTGGCAGGCCTTATCTGGCTGAGGTAGAACTTCTGCTCTGGGTGTGCTCCATTGGCCTAGAGCTGAAAGGCCCAAAGGTCGGCCTTGTTGGCAAAGGGGCAGGGAGCCCCCAAAGCATCTTGCTTCCAGCTCTTTGGGAAGCTAAGAAACAACTGGCTCTGCCCGGTGCTCTTACAGCCTAAGAGAAAATCTCTTACCAAGGCCTGTGAAACGCACTTTGTTGGTGGCCTGATCTAGCTGAAGTAGAACTTCTGCTCTGGGTGTGCTCCATTGGCCTAGAGCTGCCTGGCCCAAAGGGCCGCCTTGTTTGCAAAGGGGCAGAGAGGCCCCAAAGCATCTTGCTTCCAGCTCTTCGGGAAGCTAAGAAACATCTGGCGTTGCCCAGTGCTCTTACAGCCTACCGGGAACATCTCTTACCAAGGCCTGTGAAACGCAGTTTGTTGGTGGCCTGAACTGGCCGAAGTAGAACTTCTGCTCTGGGTGTGCTCCACTGGCCTAGAGCTACCTGGCGCAAAGGGCTGCCTTGATTCCAAAGTGAGAGAGTGGCACCAAAGCATCTTGCTCCCAGCTCTTCGGGAAGCTAAGAAACAGCTGGCTCTGCCCAGTGCTCTTACAGCCTAAGAGAACATCTCTTTGAAAGGCCTGTGAAACGCAGTTTCTTGGCAGGCCTGACCTGGCTGAAGTAGAACTTCTGTTCTGGTTGTGCTACATAGGCCTAGAGCTACCAGGACCTAAGGGCTGCCTTGTTTCCAAAGGGTGAGAGAGGCCCCAAAGCATCTTGCCTCCAGCACTTTGGGAAGCTAAAAAACAACTGGTTCTGCCCAGTGCTCTCACAGCCTACCGTGAACATCTCTTACCAAGGGCTGTGAAACGCAGTTTCTGGGCAGGACTGATCCGCCTGAAGTAGAACTTCTGCTGTGGGTGTGCTCCATTGGCCTAGAGCTGCCAGGCCCAAACGGCTGCCTTGTGTCCAAAGGGAGAGAGAGGCCCCAAAGCATCTTGCTTCCAGCTCTGTGGGAAGCTAAAGCAACTGGCTCTCCACAGTGCTCTCACAGCCTACCGGGAACATCTCTTACCAAGGCCTGTGAAACGCAGTTTCTTGGCAGGCCTGATCTGGCTGAAGTAGAACTCCTGCTCTGGGCGTGCTACTTTGGCCTAGAGCTGCCAGGCCCAAAGGGCCGCCTTGTTTCCAAAGGGGCTGAGAGTCCCCAAAGTATCTTGCTTCCAAATCTTTGGGAAGCTAAGAAACAACTGGCTCTGCACAGTGCTCTCACAGCCTACCGGCAACGTGACAGAGAAAGGCCTGTGAGACGCAGTTTCTTGGAAGGCCTGATCTGGCTGAGGTAGAACTTCTGCTCTGGGTGTACTCCATTGGCCTAGGGCTGCCAGGCCCAAAGGGCTGCCTTTATTTCCAAAGTGTGAGAGAGGCCCCAAAGCATCTTGCTTCCTGCTCTCTGGGAAGCTAAAACAACTGGCTCTGCACAGTGCTCTCAAAGCCAACCGGGAACGTCACATACAAAGGCCTGTGAAACGCAGCTTCTTGACAGGCCTTATCTGGCTGAGGTAGAACTTGTGCTCTGGGTGTGCTGCTTTGGCCTAGAGCTGCCAGGCACAAAGGCTGCTTTGTTTCCAAAGGGGGAGAGAGGCCCCAAATCATGTTGCTTCCAGCTGTTTTTGAAGCTAAGAAACAACTCGCTCTGCCAGGTACTCTTACAGCCTTCCGGGAACACCTCTTACGAAGGCCTGTGAAAAGCAGTTTCTTGGCAGGCCTGATCTGGCTGAGGTAGAACTTCTGCTCTGGGTGTGCTCCATTGCCCTAGAGCTGAAAGGCCCAAAGGGCTGCCTTGTTTCCAAAGGGGGAGAGAGGCCCCAAAGCATCTTGCTTCCACCTCTTGGGAAGCTAAGAAACAACTCGCTGTGCCCAGTGCTCTTATAGCCTAAGAGAACATCTCTTATCAAGGCCTGTGAAACGCACTTTCTAGGCAGGCCTGATCTGGAAGAAGTAGAACTTCTGCCCTGGTTGTGCTCCATTGCCCTAGAGCTGCCAGACCCAACGTGCTGCCTTGTTTCCAAAGGGGCAGAGAGGCCCCAAAGCGTCTTGCTTCCAGCTGTTTGGGAAACAAGGAAACAACTGGCTCTGCACCGTGCTCTCACAGCCTACCGGGAACGTCACATACAAAGGCCTCTGAAACGCAGTTCCTTGGCAGGCCTGATCTGGCTGAAGTAGGACTTCTGCTCTGGGTGTGCTCCATTGGCCTAGAGCTGAAAGGCCCAAAGGGATGCCTTGTTTGCAAAGGGGCAGAGAGGCCCCAAAGCATCTTGCTTCCAGCTCTTTGGGAAGCTAAGAAACAACTGTCTCTGCCCAGTGCTCTGACAGAGTACCGGGAACATCTCTTACCAGAGCCTTTGAAACGCAGTTTCTTGGCAGGCCTTATCTGGCTGAGGTAGAACTTCTGCTCTGGGTGTGCTCCATTGGCCTAGAGCTGAAAGGCCCAAAGGTCGGCCTTGTTGGCAAAGGGGCAGGGAGCCCCCAAAGCATCTTGCTTCCAGCTCTTTGGGAAGCTAAGAAACAACTGGCTCTGCCCGGTGCTCTTACAGCCTAAGAGAAAATCTCTTACCAAGGCCTGTGAAACGCACTTTGTTGGTGGCCTGATCTAGCTGAAGTAGAACTTCTGCTCTGGGTGTGCTCCATTGGCCTAGAGCTGCCTGGCCCAAAGGGCCGCCTTGTTTGCAAAGGGGCAGAGAGGCCCCAAAGCATCTTGCTTCCAGCTCTTCGGGAAGCTAAGAAACATCTGGCGTTGCCCAGTGCTCTTACAGCCTACCGGGAACATCTCTTACCAAGGCCTGTGAAACGCAGTTTGTTGGTGGCCTGAACTGGCCGAAGTAGAACTTCTGCTCTGGGTGTGCTCCACTGGCCTAGAGCTACCTGGCGCAAAGGGCTGCCTTGATTCCAAAGTGAGAGAGTGGCACCAAAGCATCTTGCTCCCAGCTCTTCGGGAAGCTAAGAAACAGCTGGCTCTGCCCAGTGCTCTTACAGCCTAAGAGAACATCTCTTTGAAAGGCCTGTGAAACGCAGTTTCTTGGCAGGCCTGACCTGGCTGAAGTAGAACTTCTGTTCTGGTTGTGCTACATAGGCCTAGAGCTACCAGGACCTAAGGGCTGCCTTGTTTCCAAAGGGTGAGAGAGGCCCCAAAGCATCTTGCCTCCAGCACTTTGGGAAGCTAAAAAACAACTGGTTCTGCCCAGTGCTCTCACAGCCTACCGTGAACATCTCTTACCAAGGGCTGTGAAACGCAGTTTCTGGGCAGGACTGATCCGCCTGAAGTAGAACTTCTGCTGTGGGTGTGCTCCATTGGCCTAGAGCTGCCAGGCCCAAACGGCTGCCTTGTGTCCAAAGGGAGAGAGAGGCCCCAAAGCATCTTGCTTCCAGCTCTGTGGGAAGCTAAAGCAACTGGCTCTCCACAGTGCTCTCACAGCCTACCGGGAACATCTCTTACCAAGGCCTGTGAAACGCAGTTTCTTGGCAGGCCTGATCTGGCTGAAGTAGAACTCCTGCTCTGGGCGTGCTACTTTGGCCTAGAGCTGCCAGGCCCAAAGGGCCGCCTTGTTTCCAAAGGGGCTGAGAGTCCCCAAAGTATCTTGCTTCCAAATCTTTGGGAAGCTAAGAAACAACTGGCTCTGCACAGTGCTCTCACAGCCTACCGGCAACGTGACAGAGAAAGGCCTGTGAGACGCAGTTTCTTGGAAGGCCTGATCTGGCTGAGGTAGAACTTCTGCTCTGGGTGTACTCCATTGGCCTAGGGCTGCCAGGCCCAAAGGGCTGCCTTTATTTCCAAAGTGTGAGAGAGGCCCCAAAGCATCTTGCTTCCTGCTCTCTGGGAAGCTAAAACAACTGGCTCTGCACAGTGCTCTCAAAGCCAACCGGGAACGTCACATACAAAGGCCTGTGAAACGCAGCTTCTTGACAGGCCTTATCTGGCTGAGGTAGAACTTGTGCTCTGGGTGTGCTGCTTTGGCCTAGAGCTGCCAGGCACAAAGGCTGCTTTGTTTCCAAAGGGGGAGAGAGGCCCCAAATCATGTTGCTTCCAGCTGTTTTTGAAGCTAAGAAACAACTCGCTCTGCCAGGTACTCTTACAGCCTTCCGGGAACACCTCTTACGAAGGCCTGTGAAAAGCAGTTTCTTGGCAGGCCTGATCTGGCTGAGGTAGAACTTCTGCTCTGGGTGTGCTCCATTGCCCTAGAGCTGAAAGGCCCAAAGGGCTGCCTTGTTTCCAAAGGGGGAGAGAGGCCCCAAAGCATCTTGCTTCCACCTCTTGGGAAGCTAAGAAACAACTCGCTGTGCCCAGTGCTCTTATAGCCTAAGAGAACATCTCTTATCAAGGCCTGTGAAACGCACTTTCTAGGCAGGCCTGATCTGGAAGAAGTAGAACTTCTGCCCTGGTTGTGCTCCATTGCCCTAGAGCTGCCAGACCCAACGTGCTGCCTTGTTTCCAAAGGGGCAGAGAGGCCCCAAAGCGTCTTGCTTCCAGCTGTTTGGGAAACAAGGAAACAACTGGCTCTGCACCGTGCTCTCACAGCCTACCGGGAACGTCACATACAAAGGCCTCTGAAACGCAGTTCCTTGGCAGGCCTGATCTGGCTGAAGTAGGACTTCTGCTCTGGGTGTGCTCCATTGGCCTAGAGCTGAAAGGCCCAAAGGGATGCCTTGTTTGCAAAGGGGCAGAGAGGCCCCAAAGCATCTTGCTTCCAGCTCTTTGGGAAGCTAAGAAACAACTGTCTCTGCCCAGTGCTCTGACAGAGTACCGGGAACATCTCTTACCAGAGCCTTTGAAACGCAGTTTCTTGGCAGGCCTTATCTGGCTGAGGTAGAACTTCTGCTCTGGGTGTGCTCCATTGGCCTAGAGCTGAAAGGCCCAAAGGTCGGCCTTGTTGGCAAAGGGGCAGGGAGCCCCCAAAGCATCTTGCTTCCAGCTCTTTGGGAAGCTAAGAAACAACTGGCTCTGCCCGGTGCTCTTACAGCCTAAGAGAAAATCTCTTACCAAGGCCTGTGAAACGCACTTTGTTGGTGGCCTGATCTAGCTGAAGTAGAACTTCTGCTCTGGGTGTGCTCCATTGGCCTAGAGCTGCCTGGCCCAAAGGGCCGCCTTGTTTGCAAAGGGGCAGAGAGGCCCCAAAGCATCTTGCTTCCAGCTCTTCGGGAAGCTAAGAAACATCTGGCGTTGCCCAGTGCTCTTACAGCCTACCGGGAACATCTCTTACCAAGGCCTGTGAAACGCAGTTTGTTGGTGGCCTGAACTGGCCGAAGTAGAACTTCTGCTCTGGGTGTGCTCCACTGGCCTAGAGCTAACTGGCGCAAAGGGCTGCCTTGATTCCAAAGTGAGAGAGTGGCACCAAAGCATCTTGCTCCCAGCTCTTCGGGAAGCTAAGAAACAGCTGGCTCTGCCCAGTGCTCTTACAGCCTAAGAGAACATCTCTTTGAAAGGCCTGTGAAACGCAGTTTCTTGGCAGGCCTGACCTGGCTGAAGTAGAACTTCTGTTCTGGTTGTGCTACATAGGCCTAGAGCTACCAGGACCTAAGGGCTGCCTTGTTTCCAAAGGGTGAGAGAGGCCCCAAAGCATCTTGCCTCCAGCACTTTGGGAAGCTAAAAAACAACTGGTTCTGCCCAGTGCTCTCACAGCCTACCGTGAACATCTCTTACCAAGGGCTGTGAAACGCAGTTTCTGGGCAGGACTGATCCGCCTGAAGTAGAACTTCTGCTGTGGGTGTGCTCCATTGGCCTAGAGCTGCCAGGCGCAAACGGCTGCCTTGTGTCCAAAGGGAGAGAGAGGCCCCAAAGCATCTTGCTTCCAGCTCTGTGGGAAGCTAAAGCAACTGGCTCTCCACAGTGCTCTCACAGCCTACCGGGAACATCTCTTACCAAGGCCTGTGAAACGCAGTTTCTTGGCAGGCCTGATCTGGCTGAAGTAGAACTCCTGCTCTGGGCGTGCTACTTTGGCCTAGAGCTGCCAGGCCCAAAGGGCCGCCTTGTTTCCAAAGGGGCTGAGAGTCCCCAAAGTATCTTGCTTCCAAATCTTTGGGAAGCTAAGAAACAACTGGCTCTGCACAGTGCTCTCACAGCCTACCGGCAACGTGACAGAGAAAGGCCTGTGAGACGCAGTTTCTTGGAAGGCCTGATCTGGCTGAGGTAGAACTTCTGCTCTGGGTGTACTCCATTGGCCTAGGGCTGCCAGGCCCAAAGGGCTGCCTTTATTTCCAAAGTGTGAGAGAGGCCCCAAAGCATCTTGCTTCCTGCTCTCTGGGAAGCTAAAACAACTGGCTCTGCACAGTGCTCTCAAAGCCAACCGGGAACGTCACATACAAAGGCCTGTGAAACGCAGCTTCTTGACAGGCCTTATCTGGCTGAGGTAGAACTTGTGCTCTGGGTGTGCTGCTTTGGCCTAGAGCTGCCAGGCACAAAGGCTGCTTTGTTTCCAAAGGGGGAGAGAGGCCCCAAATCATGTTGCTTCCAGCTGTTTTTGAAGCTAAGAAACAACTCGCTCTGCCAGGTACTCTTACAGCCTTCCGGGAACACCTCTTACGAAGGCCTGTGAAAAGCAGTTTCTTGGCAGGCCTGATCTGGCTGAGGTAGAACTTCTGCTCTGGGTGTGCTCCATTGCCCTAGAGCTGAAAGGCCCAAAGGGCTGCCTTGTTTCCAAAGGGGGAGAGAGGCCCCAAAGCATCTTGCTTCCACCTCTTGGGAAGCTAAGAAACAACTCGCTGTGCCCAGTGCTCTTATAGCCTAAGAGAACATCTCTTATCAAGGCCTGTGAAACGCACTTTCTAGGCAGGCCTGATCTGGAAGAATTAGAACTTCTGCCCTGGTTGTGCTCCATTGCCCTAGAGCTGCCAGACCCAACGTGCTGCCTTGTTTCCAAAGGGGCAGAGAGGCCCCAAAGCGTCTTGCTTCCAGCTGTTTGGGAAACAAGGAAACAACTGGCTCTGCACCGTGCTCTCACAGCCTACCGGGAACGACACATACAAAGGCCTCTGAAACGCAGTTCCTTGGCAGGCCTGATCTGGCTGAAGTAGGACTTCTGCTCTGGGTGTGCTCCATTGGCCTAGAGCTGAAAGGCCAAAAGGGATGCCTTGTTTGCAAAGGGGCAGAGAGGCCCCAAAGCATCTTGCTCCCAGCTCTTCGGGAAGCTAAGAAACAGCTGGCTCTGCCCAGTGCTCTTACAGCCTAAGAGAACATCTCTTTGAAAGGCCTGTGAAACACAGTTTCTTGGCAGGCCTGACCTGGCTGAAGTAGAACTTCTGTTCTGGTTGTGCTACATAGGCCTAGAGCTACCAGGACCTAAGGGCTGCCTTGTTTCCAAAGGGTGAGAGAGGCCCCAAAGCATCTTGCCTCCAGCACTTTGGGAAGCTAAAAAACAACTGGTTCTGCCCAGTGCTCTCACAGCCTACCGTGAACATCTCTTACCAAGGGCTGTGAAACGCAGTTTCTGGGCAGGACTGATCCGCCTGAAGTAGAACTTCTGCTGTGGGTGTGCTCCATTGGCCTAGAGCTGCCAGGCGCAAACGGCTGCCTTGTGTCCAAAGGGAGAGAGAGGCCCCAAAGCATCTTGCTTCCAGCTCTGTGGGAAGCTAAAGCAACTGGCTCTCCACAGTGCTCTCACAGCCTACCGGGAACATCTCTTACCAAGGCCTGTGAAACGCAGTTTCTTGGCAGGCCTGATCTGGCTGAAGTAGAACTCCTGCTCTGGGCGTGCTACTTTGGCCTAGAGCTGCCAGGCCCAAAGGGCCGCCTTGTTTCCAAAGGGGCTGAGAGTCCCCAAAGTATCTTGCTTCCAAATCTTTGGGAAGCTAAGAAACAACTGGCTCTGCACAGTGCTCTCACAGCCTACCGGCAACGTGACAGAGAAAGGCCTGTGAGACGCAGTTTCTTGGAAGGCCTGATCTGGCTGAGGTAGAACTTCTGCTCTGGGTGTACTCCATTGGCCTAGGGCTGCCAGGCCCAAAGGGCTGCCTTTATTTCCAAAGTGTGAGAGAGGCCCCAAAGCATCTTGCTTCCTGCTCTCTGGGAAGCTAAAACAACTGGCTCTGCACAGTGCTCTCAAAGCCAACCGGGAACGTCACATACAAAGGCCTGTGAAACGCAGCTTCTTGACAGGCCTTATCTGGCTGAGGTAGAACTTGTGCTCTGGGTGTGCTGCTTTGGCCTAGAGCTGCCAGGCACAAAGGCTGCTTTGTTTCCAAAGGGGGAGAGAGGCCCCAAATCATGTTGCTTCCAGCTGTTTTTGAAGCTAAGAAACAACTCGCTCTGCCAGGTACTCTTACAGCCTTCCGGGAACACCTCTTATGAAGGCCTGTGAAAAGCAGTTTCTTGGCAGGCCTGATCTGGCTGAGGTAGAACTTCTGCTCTGGGTGTGCTCCATTGCCCTAGAGCTGAAAGGCCCAAAGGGCTGCCTTGTTTCCAAAGGGGGAGAGAGGCCCCAAAGCATCTTGCTTCCACCTCTTGGGAAGCTAAGAAACAACTCGCTGTGCCCAGTGCTCTTATAGCCTAAGAGAACATCTCTTATCAAGGCCTGTGAAACGCACTTTCTAGGCAGGCCTGATCTGGAAGAAGTAGAACTTCTGCCCTGGTTGTGCTCCATTGCCCTAGAGCTGCCAGACCCAACGTGCTGCCTTGTTTCCAAAGGGGCAGAGAGGCCCCAAAGCGTCTTGCTTCCAGCTGTTTGGGAAACAAGGAAACAACTGGCTCTGCACCGTGCTCTCACAGCCTACCGGGAACGTCACATACAAAGGCCTCTGAAACGCAGTTCCTTGGCAGGCCTGATCTGGCTGAAGTAGGACTTCTGCTCTGGGTGTGCTCCATTGGCCTAGAGCTGAAAGGCCCAAAGGGATGCCTTGTTTGCAAAGGGGCAGAGAGGCCCCAAAGCATCTTGCTTCCAGCTCTTTGGGAAGCTAAGAAACAACTGTCTCTGCCCAGTGCTCTGACAGAGTACCGGGAACATCTCTTACCAGAGCCTTTGAAACGCAGTTTCTTGGCAGGCCTTATCTGGCTGAGGTAGAACTTCTGCTCTGGGTGTGCTCCATTGGCCTAGAGCTGAAAGGCCCAAAGGTCGGCCTTGTTGGCAAAGGGGCAGGGAGCCCCCAAAGCATCTTGCTTCCAGCTCTTTGGGAAGCTAAGAAACAACTGGCTCTGCCCGGTGCTCTTACAGCCTAAGAGAAAATCTCTTACCAAGGCCTGTGAAACGCACTTTGTTGGTGGCCTGATCTAGCTGAAGTAGAACTTCTGCTCTGGGTGTGCTCCATTGGCCTAGAGCTGCCTGGCCCAAAGGGCCGCCTTGTTTGCAAAGGGGCAGAGAGGCCCCAAAGCATCTTGCTTCCAGCTCTTCGGGAAGCTAAGAAACATCTGGCGTTGCCCAGTGCTCTTACAGCCTACCGGGAACATCTCTTACCAAGGCCTGTGAAACGCAGTTTGTTGGTGGCCTGAACTGGCCGAAGTAGAACTTCTGCTCTGGGTGTGCTCCACTGGCCTAGAGCTACCTGGCGCAAAGGGCTGCCTTGATTCCAAAGTGAGAGAGTGGCACCAAAGCATCTTGCTCCCAGCTCTTCGGGAAGCTAAGAAACAGCTGGCTCTGCCCAGTGCTCTTACAGCCTAAGAGAACATCTCTTTGAAAGGCCTGTGAAACGCAGTTTCTTGGCAGGCCTGACCTGGCTGAAGTAGAACTTCTGTTCTGGTTGTGCTACATAGGCCTAGAGCTACCAGGACCTAAGGGCTGCCTTGTTTCCAAAGGGTGAGAGAGGCCCCAAAGCATCTTGCCTCCAGCACTTTGGGAAGCTAAAAAACAACTGGTTCTGCCCAGTGCTCTCACAGCCTACCGTGAACATCTCTTACCAAGGGCTGTGAAACGCAGTTTCTGGGCAGGACTGATCCGCCTGAAGTAGAACTTCTGCTGTGGGTGTGCTCCATTGGCCTAGAGCTGCCAGGCCCAAACGGCTGCCTTGTGTCCAAAGGGAGAGAGAGGCCCCAAAGCATCTTGCTTCCAGCTCTGTGGGAAGCTAAAGCAACTGGCTCTCCACAGTGCTCTCACAGCCTACCGGGAACATCTCTTACCAAGGCCTGTGAAACGCAGTTTCTTGGCAGGCCTGATCTGGCTGAAGTAGAACTCCTGCTCTGGGCGTGCTACTTTGGCCTAGAGCTGCCAGGCCCAAAGGGCCGCCTTGTTTCCAAAGGGGCTGAGAGTCCCCAAAGTATCTTGCTTCCAAATCTTTGGGAAGCTAAGAAACAACTGGCTCTGCACAGTGCTCTCACAGCCTACCGGCAACGTGACAGAGAAAGGCCTGTGAGACGCAGTTTCTTGGAAGGCCTGATCTGGCTGAGGTAGAACTTCTGCTCTGGGTGTACTCCATTGGCCTAGGGCTGCCAGGCCCAAAGGGCTGCCTTTATTTCCAAAGTGTGAGAGAGGCCCCAAAGCATCTTGCTTCCTGCTCTCTGGGAAGCTAAAACAACTGGCTCTGCACAGTGCTCTCAAAGCCAACCGGGAACGTCACATACAAAGGCCTGTGAAACGCAGCTTCTTGACAGGCCTTATCTGGCTGAGGTAGAACTTGTGCTCTGGGTGTGCTGCTTTGGCCTAGAGCTGCCAGGCACAAAGGCTGCTTTGTTTCCAAAGGGGGAGAGAGGCCCCAAATCATGTTGCTTCCAGCTGTTTTTGAAGCTAAGAAACAACTCGCTCTGCCAGGTACTCTTACAGCCTTCCGGGAACACCTCTTACGAAGGCCTGTGAAAAGCAGTTTCTTGGCAGGCCTGATCTGGCTGAGGTAGAACTTCTGCTCTGGGTGTGCTCCATTGCCCTAGAGCTGAAAGGCCCAAAGGGCTGCCTTGTTTCCAAAGGGGGAGAGAGGCCCCAAAGCATCTTGCTTCCACCTCTTGGGAAGCTAAGAAACAACTCGCTGTGCCCAGTGCTCTTATAGCCTAAGAGAACATCTCTTATCAAGGCCTGTGAAACGCACTTTCTAGGCAGGCCTGATCTGGAAGAAGTAGAACTTCTGCCCTGGTTGTGCTCCATTGCCCTAGAGCTGCCAGACCCAACGTGCTGCCTTGTTTCCAAAGGGGCAGAGAGGCCCCAAAGCGTCTTGCTTCCAGCTGTTTGGGAAACAAGGAAACAACTGGCTCTGCACCGTGCTCTCACAGCCTACCGGGAACGTCACATACAAAGGCCTCTGAAACGCAGTTCCTTGGCAGGCCTGATCTGGCTGAAGTAGGACTTCTGCTCTGGGTGTGCTCCATTGGCCTAGAGCTGAAAGGCCCAAAGGGATGCCTTGTTTGCAAAGGGGCAGAGAGGCCCCAAAGCATCTTGCTTCCAGCTCTTTGGGAAGCTAAGAAACAACTGTCTCTGCCCAGTGCTCTGACAGAGTACCGGGAACATCTCTTACCAGAGCCTTTGAAACGCAGTTTCTTGGCAGGCCTTATCTGGCTGAGGTAGAACTTCTGCTCTGGGTGTGCTCCATTGGCCTAGAGCTGAAAGGCCCAAAGGTCGGCCTTGTTGGCAAAGGGGCAGGGAGCCCCCAAAGCATCTTGCTTCCAGCTCTTTGGGAAGCTAAGAAACAACTGGCTCTGCCCGGTGCTCTTACAGCCTAAGAGAAAATCTCTTACCAAGGCCTGTGAAACGCACTTTGTTGGTGGCCTGATCTAGCTGAAGTAGAACTTCTGCTCTGGGTGTGCTCCATTGGCCTAGAGCTGCCTGGCCCAAAGGGCCGCCTTGTTTGCAAAGGGGCAGAGAGGCCCCAAAGCATCTTGCTTCCAGCTCTTCGGGAAGCTAAGAAACATCTGGCGTTGCCCAGTGCTCTTACAGCCTACCGGGAACATCTCTTACCAAGGCCTGTGAAACGCAGTTTGTTGGTGGCCTGAACTGGCCGAAGTAGAACTTCTGCTCTGGGTGTGCTCCACTGGCCTAGAGCTAACTGGCGCAAAGGGCTGCCTTGATTCCAAAGTGAGAGAGTGGCACCAAAGCATCTTGCTCCCAGCTCTTCGGGAAGCTAAGAAACAGCTGGCTCTGCCCAGTGCTCTTACAGCCTAAGAGAACATCTCTTTGAAAGGCCTGTGAAACGCAGTTTCTTGGCAGGCCTGACCTGGCTGAAGTAGAACTTCTGTTCTGGTTGTGCTACATAGGCCTAGAGCTACCAGGACCTAAGGGCTGCCTTGTTTCCAAAGGGTGAGAGAGGCCCCAAAGCATCTTGCCTCCAGCACTTTGGGAAGCTAAAAAACAACTGGTTCTGCCCAGTGCTCTCACAGCCTACCGTGAACATCTCTTACCAAGGGCTGTGAAACGCAGTTTCTGGGCAGGACTGATCCGCCTGAAGTAGAACTTCTGCTGTGGGTGTGCTCCATTGGCCTAGAGCTGCCAGGCGCAAACGGCTGCCTTGTGTCCAAAGGGAGAGAGAGGCCCCAAAGCATCTTGCTTCCAGCTCTGTGGGAAGCTAAAGCAACTGGCTCTCCACAGTGCTCTCACAGCCTACCGGGAACATCTCTTACCAAGGCCTGTGAAACGCAGTTTCTTGGCAGGCCTGATCTGGCTGAAGTAGAACTCCTGCTCTGGGCGTGCTACTTTGGCCTAGAGCTGCCAGGCCCAAAGGGCCGCCTTGTTTCCAAAGGGGCTGAGAGTCCCCAAAGTATCTTGCTTCCAAATCTTTGGGAAGCTAAGAAACAACTGGCTCTGCACAGTGCTCTCACAGCCTACCGGCAACGTGACAGAGAAAGGCCTGTGAGACGCAGTTTCTTGGAAGGCCTGATCTGGCTGAGGTAGAACTTCTGCTCTGGGTGTACTCCATTGGCCTAGGGCTGCCAGGCCCAAAGGGCTGCCTTTATTTCCAAAGTGTGAGAGAGGCCCCAAAGCATCTTGCTTCCTGCTCTCTGGGAAGCTAAAACAACTGGCTCTGCACAGTGCTCTCAAAGCCAACCGGGAACGTCACATACAAAGGCCTGTGAAACGCAGCTTCTTGACAGGCCTTATCTGGCTGAGGTAGAACTTGTGCTCTGGGTGTGCTGCTTTGGCCTAGAGCTGCCAGGCACAAAGGCTGCTTTGTTTCCAAAGGGGGAGAGAGGCCCCAAATCATGTTGCTTCCAGCTGTTTTTGAAGCTAAGAAACAACTCGCTCTGCCAGGTACTCTTACAGCCTTCCGGGAACACCTCTTACGAAGGCCTGTGAAAAGCAGTTTCTTGGCAGGCCTGATCTGGCTGAGGTAGAACTTCTGCTCTGGGTGTGCTCCATTGCCCTAGAGCTGAAAGGCCCAAAGGGCTGCCTTGTTTCCAAAGGGGGAGAGAGGCCCCAAAGCATCTTGCTTCCACCTCTTGGGAAGCTAAGAAACAACTCGCTGTGCCCAGTGCTCTTATAGCCTAAGAGAACATCTCTTATCAAGGCCTGTGAAACGCACTTTCTAGGCAGGCCTGATCTGGAAGAATTAGAACTTCTGCCCTGGTTGTGCTCCATTGCCCTAGAGCTGCCAGACCCAACGTGCTGCCTTGTTTCCAAAGGGGCAGAGAGGCCCCAAAGCGTCTTGCTTCCAGCTGTTTGGGAAACAAGGAAACAACTGGCTCTGCACCGTGCTCTCACAGCCTACCGGGAACGACACATACAAAGGCCTCTGAAACGCAGTTCCTTGGCAGGCCTGATCTGGCTGAAGTAGGACTTCTGCTCTGGGTGTGCTCCATTGGCCTAGAGCTGAAAGGCCAAAAGGGATGCCTTGTTTGCAAAGGGGCAGAGAGGCCCCAAAGCATCTTGCTCCCAGCTCTTCGGGAAGCTAAGAAACAGCTGGCTCTGCCCAGTGCTCTTACAGCCTAAGAGAACATCTCTTTGAAAGGCCTGTGAAACACAGTTTCTTGGCAGGCCTGACCTGGCTGAAGTAGAACTTCTGTTCTGGTTGTGCTACATAGGCCTAGAGCTACCAGGACCTAAGGGCTGCCTTGTTTCCAAAGGGTGAGAGAGGCCCCAAAGCATCTTGCCTCCAGCACTTTGGGAAGCTAAAAAACAACTGGTTCTGCCCAGTGCTCTCACAGCCTACCGTGAACATCTCTTACCAAGGGCTGTGAAACGCAGTTTCTGGGCAGGACTGATCCGCCTGAAGTAGAACTTCTGCTGTGGGTGTGCTCCATTGGCCTAGAGCTGCCAGGCGCAAACGGCTGCCTTGTGTCCAAAGGGAGAGAGAGGCCCCAAAGCATCTTGCTTCCAGCTCTGTGGGAAGCTAAAGCAACTGGCTCTCCACAGTGCTCTCACAGCCTACCGGGAACATCTCTTACCAAGGCCTGTGAAACGCAGTTTCTTGGCAGGCCTGATCTGGCTGAAGTAGAACTCCTGCTCTGGGCGTGCTACTTTGGCCTAGAGCTGCCAGGCCCAAAGGGCCGCCTTGTTTCCAAAGGGGCTGAGAGTCCCCAAAGTATCTTGCTTCCAAATCTTTGGGAAGCTAAGAAACAACTGGCTCTGCACAGTGCTCTCACAGCCTACCGGCAACGTGACAGAGAAAGGCCTGTGAGACGCAGTTTCTTGGAAGGCCTGATCTGGCTGAGGTAGAACTTCTGCTCTGGGTGTACTCCATTGGCCTAGGGCTGCCAGGCCCAAAGGGCTGCCTTTATTTCCAAAGTGTGAGAGAGGCCCCAAAGCATCTTGCTTCCTGCTCTCTGGGAAGCTAAAACAACTGGCTCTGCACAGTGCTCTCAAAGCCAACCGGGAACGTCACATACAAAGGCCTGTGAAACGCAGCTTCTTGACAGGCCTTATCTGGCTGAGGTAGAACTTGTGCTCTGGGTGTGCTGCTTTGGCCTAGAGCTGCCAGGCACAAAGGCTGCTTTGTTTCCAAAGGGGGAGAGAGGCCCCAAATCATGTTGCTTCCAGCTGTTTTTGAAGCTAAGAAACAACTCGCTCTGCCAGGTACTCTTACAGCCTTCCGGGAACACCTCTTACGAAGGCCTGTGAAAAGCAGTTTCTTGGCAGGCCTGATCTGGCTGAGGTAGAACTTCTGCTCTGGGTGTGCTCCATTGCCCTAGAGCTGAAAGGCCCAAAGGGCTGCCTTGTTTCCAAAGGGGGAGAGAGGCCCCAAAGCATCTTGCTTCCACCTCTTGGGAAGCTAAGAAACAACTCGCTGTGCCCAGTGCTCTTATAGCCTAAGAGAACATCTCTTATCAAGGCCTGTGAAACGCACTTTCTAGGCAGGCCTGATCTGGAAGAAGTAGAACTTCTGCCCTGGTTGTGCTCCATTGCCCTAGAGCTGCCAGACCCAACGTGCTGCCTTGTTTCCAAAGGGGCAGAGAGGCCCCAAAGCGTCTTGCTTCCAGCTGTTTGGGAAACAAGGAAACAACTGGCTCTGCACCGTGCTCTCACAGCCTACCGGGAACGTCACATACAAAGGCCTCTGAAACGCAGTTCCTTGGCAGGCCTGATCTGGCTGAAGTAGGACTTCTGCTCTGGGTGTGCTCCATTGGCCTAGAGCTGAAAGGCCCAAAGGGATGCCTTGTTTGCAAAGGGGCAGAGAGGCCCCAAAGCATCTTGCTTCCAGCTCTTTGGGAAGCTAAGAAACAACTGTCTCTGCCCAGTGCTCTGACAGAGTACCGGGAACATCTCTTACCAGAGCCTTTGAAACGCAGTTTCTTGGCAGGCCTTATCTGGCTGAGGTAGAACTTCTGCTCTGGGTGTGCTCCATTGGCCTAGAGCTGAAAGGCCCAAAGGTCGGCCTTGTTGGCAAAGGGGCAGGGAGCCCCCAAAGCATCTTGCTTCCAGCTCTTTGGGAAGCTAAGAAACAACTGGCTCTGCCCGGTGCTCTTACAGCCTAAGAGAAAATCTCTTACCAAGGCCTGTGAAACGCACTTTGTTGGTGGCCTGATCTAGCTGAAGTAGAACTTCTGCTCTGGGTGTGCTCCATTGGCCTAGAGCTGCCTGGCCCAAAGGGCCGCCTTGTTTGCAAAGGGGCAGAGAGGCCCCAAAGCATCTTGCTTCCAGCTCTTCGGGAAGCTAAGAAACATCTGGCGTTGCCCAGTGCTCTTACAGCCTACCGGGAACATCTCTTACCAAGGCCTGTGAAACGCAGTTTGTTGGTGGCCTGAACTGGCCGAAGTAGAACTTCTGCTCTGGGTGTGCTCCACTGGCCTAGAGCTACCTGGCGCAAAGGGCTGCCTTGATTCCAAAGTGAGAGAGTGGCACCAAAGCATCTTGCTCCCAGCTCTTCGGGAAGCTAAGAAACAGCTGGCTCTGCCCAGTGCTCTTACAGCCTAAGAGAACATCTCTTTGAAAGGCCTGTGAAACGCAGTTTCTTGGCAGGCCTGACCTGGCTGAAGTAGAACTTCTGTTCTGGTTGTGCTACATAGGCCTAGAGCTACCAGGACCTAAGGGCTGCCTTGTTTCCAAAGGGTGAGAGAGGCCCCAAAGCATCTTGCCTCCAGCACTTTGGGAAGCTAAAAAACAACTGGTTCTGCCCAGTGCTCTCACAGCCTACCGTGAACATCTCTTACCAAGGGCTGTGAAACGCAGTTTCTGGGCAGGACTGATCCGCCTGAAGTAGAACTTCTGCTGTGGGTGTGCTCCATTGGCCTAGAGCTGCCAGGCCCAAACGGCTGCCTTGTGTCCAAAGGGAGAGAGAGGCCCCAAAGCATCTTGCTTCCAGCTCTGTGGGAAGCTAAAGCAACTGGCTCTCCACAGTGCTCTCACAGCCTACCGGGAACATCTCTTACCAAGGCCTGTGAAACGCAGTTTCTTGGCAGGCCTGATCTGGCTGAAGTAGAACTCCTGCTCTGGGCGTGCTACTTTGGCCTAGAGCTGCCAGGCCCAAAGGGCCGCCTTGTTTCCAAAGGGGCTGAGAGTCCCCAAAGTATCTTGCTTCCAAATCTTTGGGAAGCTAAGAAACAACTGGCTCTGCACAGTGCTCTCACAGCCTACCGGCAACGTGACAGAGAAAGGCCTGTGAGACGCAGTTTCTTGGAAGGCCTGATCTGGCTGAGGTAGAACTTCTGCTCTGGGTGTACTCCATTGGCCTAGGGCTGCCAGGCCCAAAGGGCTGCCTTTATTTCCAAAGTGTGAGAGAGGCCCCAAAGCATCTTGCTTCCTGCTCTCTGGGAAGCTAAAACAACTGGCTCTGCACAGTGCTCTCAAAGCCAACCGGGAACGTCACATACAAAGGCCTGTGAAACGCAGCTTCTTGACAGGCCTTATCTGGCTGAGGTAGAACTTGTGCTCTGGGTGTGCTGCTTTGGCCTAGAGCTGCCAGGCACAAAGGCTGCTTTGTTTCCAAAGGGGGAGAGAGGCCCCAAATCATGTTGCTTCCAGCTGTTTTTGAAGCTAAGAAACAACTCGCTCTGCCAGGTACTCTTACAGCCTTCCGGGAACACCTCTTACGAAGGCCTGTGAAAAGCAGTTTCTTGGCAGGCCTGATCTGGCTGAGGTAGAACTTCTGCTCTGGGTGTGCTCCATTGCCCTAGAGCTGAAAGGCCCAAAGGGCTGCCTTGTTTCCAAAGGGGGAGAGAGGCCCCAAAGCATCTTGCTTCCACCTCTTGGGAAGCTAAGAAACAACTCGCTGTGCCCAGTGCTCTTATAGCCTAAGAGAACATCTCTTATCAAGGCCTGTGAAACGCACTTTCTAGGCAGGCCTGATCTGGAAGAAGTAGAACTTCTGCCCTGGTTGTGCTCCATTGCCCTAGAGCTGCCAGACCCAACGTGCTGCCTTGTTTCCAAAGGGGCAGAGAGGCCCCAAAGCGTCTTGCTTCCAGCTGTTTGGGAAACAAGGAAACAACTGGCTCTGCACCGTGCTCTCACAGCCTACCGGGAACGTCACATACAAAGGCCTCTGAAACGCAGTTCCTTGGCAGGCCTGATCTGGCTGAAGTAGGACTTCTGCTCTGGGTGTGCTCCATTGGCCTAGAGCTGAAAGGCCCAAAGGGATGCCTTGTTTGCAAAGGGGCAGAGAGGCCCCAAAGCATCTTGCTTCCAGCTCTTTGGGAAGCTAAGAAACAACTGTCTCTGCCCAGTGCTCTGACAGAGTACCGGGAACATCTCTTACCAGAGCCTTTGAAACGCAGTTTCTTGGCAGGCCTTATCTGGCTGAGGTAGAACTTCTGCTCTGGGTGTGCTCCTTTGGCCTAGAGCTGAAAGGCCCAAAGGTCGGCCTTGTTGGCAAAGGGGCAGGGAGCCCCCAAAGCATCTTGCTTCCAGCTCTTTGGGAAGCTAAGAAACAACTGGCTCTGCCCGGTGCTCTTACAGCCTAAGAGAAAATCTCTTACCAAGGCCTGTGAAACGCACTTTGTTGGTGGCCTGATCTAGCTGAAGTAGAACTTCTGCTCTGGGTGTTCTCCACTGGCCTAGAGCTGCCTGGCCCAAAGGGCCGCCTTGTTTGCAAAGGGGCAGAGAGGCCCCAAAGCATCTTGCTTCCAGCTCTTCGGGAAGCTAAGAAACATCTGGCGTTGCCCAGTGCTCTTACAGCCTACCGGGAACATCTCTTACCAAGGCCTGTGAAACGCAGTTTGTTGGTGGCCTGAACTGGCCGAAGTAGAACTTCTGCTCTGGGTGTGCTCCACTGGCCTAGAGCTACCTGGCGCAAAGGGCTGCCTTGATTCCAAAGTGAGAGAGTGGCACCAAAGCATCTTGCTCCCAGCTCTTCGGGAAGCTAAGAAACAGCTGGCTCTGCCCAGTGCTCTTACAGCCTAAGAGAACATCTCTTTGAAAGGCCTGTGAAACGCAGTTTCTTGGCAGGCCTGACCTGGCTGAAGTAGAACTTCTGTTCTGGTTGTGCTACATAGGCCTAGAGCTACCAGGACCTAAGGGCTGCCTTGTTTCCAAAGGGTGAGAGAGGCCCCAAAGCATCTTGCCTCCAGCACTTTGGGAAGCTAAAAAACAACTGGTTCTGCCCAGTGCTCTCACAGCCTACCGTGAACATCTCTTACCAAGGGCTGTGAAACGCAGTTTCTGGGCAGGACTGATCCGCCTGAAGTAGAACTTCTGCTGTGGGTGTGCTCCATTGGCCTAGAGCTGCCAGGCGCAAACGGCTGCCTTGTGTCCAAAGGGAGAGAGAGGCCCCAAAGCATCTTGCTTCCAGCTCTGTGGGAAGCTAAAGCAACTGGCTCTCCACAGTGCTCTCACAGCCTACCGGGAACATCTCTTACCAAGGCCTGTGAAACGCAGTTTCTTGGCAGGCCTGATCTGGCTGAAGTAGAACTCCTGCTCTGGGCGTGCTACTTTGGCCTAGAGCTGCCAGGCCCAAAGGGCCGCCTTGTTTCCAAAGGGGCTGAGAGTCCCCAAAGTATCTTGCTTCCAAATCTTTGGGAAGCTAAGAAACAACTGGCTCTGCACAGTGCTCTCACAGCCTACCGGCAACGTGACAGAGAAAGGCCTGTGAGACGCAGTTTCTTGGAAGGCCTGATCTGGCTGAGGTAGAACTTCTGCTCTGGGTGTACTCCATTGGCCTAGGGCTGCCAGGCCCAAAGGGCTGCCTTTATTTCCAAAGTGTGAGAGAGGCCCCAAAGCATCTTGCTTCCTGCTCTCTGGGAAGCTAAAACAACTGGCTCTGCACAGTGCTCTCAAAGCCAACCGGGAACGTCACATACAAAGGCCTGTGAAACGCAGCTTCTTGACAGGCCTTATCTGGCTGAGGTAGAACTTGTGCTCTGGGTGTGCTGCTTTGGCCTAGAGCTGCCAGGCACAAAGGCTGCTTTGTTTCCAAAGGGGGAGAGAGGCCCCAAATCATGTTGCTTCCAGCTGTTTTTGAAGCTAAGAAACAACTCGCTCTGCCAGGTACTCTTACAGCCTTCCGGGAACACCTCTTACGAAGGCCTGTGAAAAGCAGTTTCTTGGCAGGCCTGATCTGGCTGAGGTAGAACTTCTGCTCTGGGTGTGCTCCATTGCCCTAGAGCTGAAAGGCCCAAAGGGCTGCCTTGTTTCCAAAGGGGGAGAGAGGCCCCAAAGCATCTTGCTTCCACCTCTTGGGAAGCTAAGAAACAACTCGCTGTGCCCAGTGCTCTTATAGCCTAAGAGAACATCTCTTATCAAGGCCTGTGAAACGCACTTTCTAGGCAGGCCTGATCTGGAAGAAGTAGAACTTCTGCCCTGGTTGTGCTCCATTGCCCTAGAGCTGCCAGACCCAACGTGCTGCCTTGTTTCCAAAGGGGCAGAGAGGCCCCAAAGCGTCTTGCTTCCAGCTGTTTGGGAAACAAGGAAACAACTGGCTCTGCACCGTGCTCTCACAGCCTACCGGGAACGTCACATACAAAGGCCTCTGAAACGCAGTTCCTTGGCAGGCCTGATCTGGCTGAAGTAGGACTTCTGCTCTGGGTGTGCTCCATTGGCCTAGAGCTGAAAGGCCCAAAGGGATGCCTTGTTTGCAAAGGGGCAGAGAGGCCCCAAAGCATCTTGCTTCCAGCTCTTTGGGAAGCTAAGAAACAACTGTCTCTGCCCAGTGCTCTGACAGAGTACCGGGAACATCTCTTACCAGAGCCTTTGAAACGCAGTTTCTTGGCAGGCCTTATCTGGCTGAGGTAGAACTTCTGCTCTGGGTGTGCTCCATTGGCCTAGAGCTGAAAGGCCCAAAGGTCGGCCTTGTTGGCAAAGGGGCAGGGAGCCCCCAAAGCATCTTGCTTCCAGCTCTTTGGGAAGCTAAGAAACAACTGGCTCTGCCCGGTGCTCTTACAGCCTAAGAGAAAATCTCTTACCAAGGCCTGTGAAACGCACTTTGTTGGTGGCCTGATCTAGCTGAAGTAGAACTTCTGCTCTGGGTGTGCTCCACTGGCCTAGAGCTGCCTGGCCCAAAGGGCCGCCTTGTTTGCAAAGGGGCAGAGAGGCCCCAAAGCATCTTGCTTCCAGCTCTTCGGGAAGCTAAGAAACATCTGGCGTTGCCCAGTGCTCTTACAGCCTACCGGGAACATCTCTTACCAAGGCCTGTGAAACGCAGTTTGTTGGTGGCCTGAACTGGCCGAAGTAGAACTTCTGCTCTGGGTGTGCTCCACTGGCCTAGAGCTACCTGGCGCAAAGGGCTGCCTTGATTCCAAAGTGAGAGAGTGGCACCAAAGCATCTTGCTCCCAGCTCTTCGGGAAGCTAAGAAACAGCTGGCTCTGCCCAGTGCTCTTACAGCCTAAGAGAACATCTCTTTGAAAGGCCTGTGAAACGCAGTTTCTTGGCAGGCCTGACCTGGCTGAAGTAGAACTTCTGTTCTGGTTGTGCTACATAGGCCTAGAGCTACCAGGACCTAAGGGCTGCCTTGTTTCCAAAGGGTGAGAGAGGCCCCAAAGCATCTTGCCTCCAGCACTTTGGGAAGCTAAAAAACAACTGGTTCTGCCCAGTGCTCTCACAGCCTACCGTGAACATCTCTTACCAAGGGCTGTGAAACGCAGTTTCTGGGCAGGACTGATCCGCCTGAAGTAGAACTTCTGCTGTGGGTGTGCTCCATTGGCCTAGAGCTGCCAGGCGCAAACGGCTGCCTTGTGTCCAAAGGGAGAGAGAGGCCCCAAAGCATCTTGCTTCCAGCTCTGTGGGAAGCTAAAGCAACTGGCTCTCCACAGTGCTCTCACAGCCTACCGGGAACATCTCTTACCAAGGCCTGTGAAACGCAGTTTCTTGGCAGGCCTGATCTGGCTGAAGTAGAACTCCTGCTCTGGGCGTGCTACTTTGGCCTAGAGCTGCCAGGCCCAAAGGGCCGCCTTGTTTCCAAAGGGGCTGAGAGTCCCCAAAGTATCTTGCTTCCAAATCTTTGGGAAGCTAAGAAACAACTGGCTCTGCACAGTGCTCTCACAGCCTACCGGCAACGTGACAGAGAAAGGCCTGTGAGACGCAGTTTCTTGGAAGGCCTGATCTGGCTGAGGTAGAACTTCTGCTCTGGGTGTACTCCATTGGCCTAGGGCTGCCAGGCCCAAAGGGCTGCCTTTATTTCCAAAGTGTGAGAGAGGCCCCAAAGCATCTTGCTTCCTGCTCTCTGGGAAGCTAAAACAACTGGCTCTGCACAGTGCTCTCAAAGCCAACCGGGAACGTCACATACAAAGGCCTGTGAAACGCAGCTTCTTGACAGGCCTTATCTGGCTGAGGTAGAACTTGTGCTCTGGGTGTGCTGCTTTGGCCTAGAGCTGCCAGGCACAAAGGCTGCTTTGTTTCCAAAGGGGGAGAGAGGCCCCAAATCATGTTGCTTCCAGCTGTTTTTGAAGCTAAGAAACAACTCGCTCTGCCAGGTACTCTTACAGCCTTCCGGGAACACCTCTTACGAAGGCCTGTGAAAAGCAGTTTCTTGGCAGGCCTGATCTGGCTGAGGTAGAACTTCTGCTCTGGGTGTGCTCCATTGCCCTAGAGCTGAAAGGCCCAAAGGGCTGCCTTGTTTCCAAAGGGGGAGAGAGGCCCCAAAGCATCTTGCTTCCACCTCTTGGGAAGCTAAGAAACAACTCGCTGTGCCCAGTGCTCTTATAGCCTAAGAGAACATCTCTTATCAAGGCCTGTGAAACGCACTTTCTAGGCAGGCCTGATCTGGAAGAAGTAGAACTTCTGCCCTGGTTGTGCTCCATTGCCCTAGAGCTGCCAGACCCAACGTGCTGCCTTGTTTCCAAAGGGGCAGAGAGGCCCCAAAGCGTCTTGCTTCCAGCTGTTTGGGAAACAAGGAAACAACTGGCTCTGCACCGTGCTCTCACAGCCTACCGGGAACGTCACATACAAAGGCCTCTGAAACGCAGTTCCTTGGCAGGCCTGATCTGGCTGAAGTAGGACTTCTGCTCTGGGTGTGCTCCATTGGCCTAGAGCTGAAAGGCCCAAAGGGATGCCTTGTTTGCAAAGGGGCAGAGAGGCCCCAAAGCATCTTGCTTCCAGCTCTTTGGGAAGCTAAGAAACAACTGTCTCTGCCCAGTGCTCTGACAGAGTACCGGGAACATCTCTTACCAGAGCCTTTGAAACGCAGTTTCTTGGCAGGCCTTATCTGGCTGAGGTAGAACTTCTGCTCTGGGTGTGCTCCATTGGCCTAGAGCTGAAAGGCCCAAAGGTCGGCCTTGTTGGCAAAGGGGCAGGGAGCCCCCAAAGCATCTTGCTTCCAGCTCTTTGGGAAGCTAAGAAACAACTGGCTCTGCCCGGTGCTCTTACAGCCTAAGAGAAAATCTCTTACCAAGGCCTGTGAAACGCACTTTGTTGGTGGCCTGATCTAGCTGAAGTAGAACTTCTGCTCTGGGTGTGCTCCACTGGCCTAGAGCTGCCTGGCCCAAAGGGCCGCCTTGTTTGCAAAGGGGCAGAGAGGCCCCAAAGCATCTTGCTTCCAGCTCTTCGGGAAGCTAAGAAACATCTGGCGTTGCCCAGTGCTCTTACAGCCTACCGGGAACATCTCTTACCAAGGCCTGTGAAACGCAGTTTGTTGGTGGCCTGAACTGGCCGAAGTAGAACTTCTGCTCTGGGTGTGCTCCACTGGCCTAGAGCTACCTGGCGCAAAGGGCTGCCTTGATTCCAAAGTGAGAGAGTGGCACCAAAGCATCTTGCTCCCAGCTCTTCGGGAAGCTAAGAAACAGCTGGCTCTGCCCAGTGCTCTTACAGCCTAAGAGAACATCTCTTTGAAAGGCCTGTGAAACGCAGTTTCTTGGCAGGCCTGACCTGGCTGAAGTAGAACTTCTGTTCTGGTTGTGCTACATAGGCCTAGAGCTACCAGGACCTAAGGGCTGCCTTGTTTCCAAAGGGTGAGAGAGGCCCCAAAGCATCTTGCCTCCAGCACTTTGGGAAGCTAAAAAACAACTGGTTCTGCCCAGTGCTCTCACAGCCTACCGTGAACATCTCTTACCAAGGGCTGTGAAACGCAGTTTCTGGGCAGGACTGATCCGCCTGAAGTAGAACTTCTGCTGTGGGTGTGCTCCATTGGCCTAGAGCTGCCAGGCGCAAACGGCTGCCTTGTGTCCAAAGGGAGAGAGAGGCCCCAAAGCATCTTGCTTCCAGCTCTGTGGGAAGCTAAAGCAACTGGCTCTCCACAGTGCTCTCACAGCCTACCGGGAACATCTCTTACCAAGGCCTGTGAAACGCAGTTTCTTGGCAGGCCTGATCTGGCTGAAGTAGAACTCCTGCTCTGGGCGTGCTACTTTGGCCTAGAGCTGCCAGGCCCAAAGGGCCGCCTTGTTTCCAAAGGGGCTGAGAGTCCCCAAAGTATCTTGCTTCCAAATCTTTGGGAAGCTAAGAAACAACTGGCTCTGCACAGTGCTCTCACAGCCTACCGGCAACGTGACAGAGAAAGGCCTGTGAGACGCAGTTTCTTGGAAGGCCTGATCTGGCTGAGGTAGAACTTCTGCTCTGGGTGTACTCCATTGGCCTAGGGCTGCCAGGCCCAAAGGGCTGCCTTTATTTCCAAAGTGTGAGAGAGGCCCCAAAGCATCTTGCTTCCTGCTCTCTGGGAAGCTAAAACAACTGGCTCTGCACAGTGCTCTCAAAGCCAACCGGGAACGTCACATACAAAGGCCTGTGAAACGCAGCTTCTTGACAGGCCTTATCTGGCTGAGGTAGAACTTGTGCTCTGGGTGTGCTGCTTTGGCCTAGAGCTGCCAGGCACAAAGGCTGCTTTGTTTCCAAAGGGGGAGAGAGGCCCCAAATCATGTTGCTTCCAGCTGTTTTTGAAGCTAAGAAACAACTCGCTCTGCCAGGTACTCTTACAGCCTTCCGGGAACACCTCTTACGAAGGCCTGTGAAAAGCAGTTTCTTGGCAGGCCTGATCTGGCTGAGGTAGAACTTCTGCTCTGGGTGTGCTCCATTGCCCTAGAGCTGAAAGGCCCAAAGGGCTGCCTTGTTTCCAAAGGGGGAGAGAGGCCCCAAAGCATCTTGCTTCCACCTCTTGGGAAGCTAAGAAACAACTCGCTGTGCCCAGTGCTCTTATAGCCTAAGAGAACATCTCTTATCAAGGCCTGTGAAACGCACTTTCTAGGCAGGCCTGATCTGGAAGAAGTAGAACTTCTGCCCTGGTTGTGCTCCATTGCCCTAGAGCTGCCAGACCCAACGTGCTGCCTTGTTTCCAAAGGGGCAGAGAGGCCCCAAAGCGTCTTGCTTCCAGCTGTTTGGGAAACAAGGAAACAACTGGCTCTGCACCGTGCTCTCACAGCCTACCGGGAACGTCACATACAAAGGCCTCTGAAACGCAGTTCCTTGGCAGGCCTGATCTGGCTGAAGTAGGACTTCTGCTCTGGGTGTGCTCCATTGGCCTAGAGCTGAAAGGCCCAAAGGGATGCCTTGTTTGCAAAGGGGCAGAGAGGCCCCAAAGCATCTTGCTTCCAGCTCTTTGGGAAGCTAAGAAACAACTGTCTCTGCCCAGTGCTCTGACAGAGTACCGGGAACATCTCTTACCAGAGCCTTTGAAACGCAGTTTCTTGGCAGGCCTTATCTGGCTGAGGTAGAACTTCTGCTCTGGGTGTGCTCCATTGGCCTAGAGCTGAAAGGCCCAAAGGTCGGCCTTGTTGGCAAAGGGGCAGGGAGCCCCCAAAGCATCTTGCTTCCAGCTCTTTGGGAAGCTAAGAAACAACTGGCTCTGCCCGGTGCTCTTACAGCCTAAGAGAAAATCTCTTACCAAGGCCTGTGAAACGCACTTTGTTGGTGGCCTGATCTAGCTGAAGTAGAACTTCTGCTCTGGGTGTGCTCCATTGGCCTAGAGCTGCCTGGCCCAAAGGGCCGCCTTGTTTGCAAAGGGGCAGAGAGGCCCCAAAGCATCTTGCTTCCAGCTCTTCGGGAAGCTAAGAAACATCTGGCGTTGCCCAGTGCTCTTACAGCCTACCGGGAACATCTCTTACCAAGGCCTGTGAAACGCAGTTTGTTGGTGGCCTGAACTGGCCGAAGTAGAACTTCTGCTCTGGGTGTGCTCCACTGGCCTAGAGCTACCTGGCGCAAAGGGCTGCCTTGATTCCAAAGTGAGAGAGTGGCACCAAAGCATCTTGCTCCCAGCTCTTCGGGAAGCTAAGAAACAGCTGGCTCTGCCCAGTGCTCTTACAGCCTAAGAGAACATCTCTTTGAAAGGCCTGTGAAACGCAGTTTCTTGGCAGGCCTGACCTGGCTGAAGTAGAACTTCTGTTCTGGTTGTGCTACATAGGCCTAGAGCTACCAGGACCTAAGGGCTGCCTTGTTTCCAAAGGGTGAGAGAGGCCCCAAAGCATCTTGCCTCCAGCACTTTGGGAAGCTAAAAAACAACTGGTTCTGCCCAGTGCTCTCACAGCCTACCGTGAACATCTCTTACCAAGGGCTGTGAAACGCAGTTTCTGGGCAGGACTGATCCGCCTGAAGTAGAACTTCTGCTGTGGGTGTGCTCCATTGGCCTAGAGCTGCCAGGCGCAAACGGCTGCCTTGTGTCCAAAGGGAGAGAGAGGCCCCAAAGCATCTTGCTTCCAGCTCTGTGGGAAGCTAAAGCAACTGGCTCTCCACAGTGCTCTCACAGCCTACCGGGAACATCTCTTACCAAGGCCTGTGAAACGCAGTTTCTTGGCAGGCCTGATCTGGCTGAAGTAGAACTCCTGCTCTGGGCGTGCTACTTTGGCCTAGAGCTGCCAGGCCCAAAGGGCCGCCTTGTTTCCAAAGGGGCTGAGAGTCCCCAAAGTATCTTGCTTCCAAATCTTTGGGAAGCTAAGAAACAACTGGCTCTGCACAGTGCTCTCACAGCCTACCGGCAACGTGACAGAGAAAGGCCTGTGAGACGCAGTTTCTTGGAAGGCCTGATCTGGCTGAGGTAGAACTTCTGCTCTGGGTGTACTCCATTGGCCTAGGGCTGCCAGGCCCAAAGGGCTGCCTTTATTTCCAAAGTGTGAGAGAGGCCCCAAAGCATCTTGCTTCCTGCTCTCTGGGAAGCTAAAACAACTGGCTCTGCACAGTGCTCTCAAAGCCAACCGGGAACGTCACATACAAAGGCCTGTGAAACGCAGCTTCTTGACAGGCCTTATCTGGCTGAGGTAGAACTTGTGCTCTGGGTGTGCTGCTTTGGCCTAGAGCTGCCAGGCACAAAGGCTGCTTTGTTTCCAAAGGGGGAGAGAGGCCCCAAATCATGTTGCTTCCAGCTGTTTTTGAAGCTAAGAAACAACTCGCTCTGCCAGGTACTCTTACAGCCTTCCGGGAACACCTCTTACGAAGGCCTGTGAAAAGCAGTTTCTTGGCAGGCCTGATCTGGCTGAGGTAGAACTTCTGCTCTGGGTGTGCTCCATTGCCCTAGAGCTGAAAGGCCCAAAGGGCTGCCTTGTTTCCAAAGGGGGAGAGAGGCCCCAAAGCATCTTGCTTCCACCTCTTGGGAAGCTAAGAAACAACTCGCTGTGCCCAGTGCTCTTATAGCCTAAGAGAACATCTCTTATCAAGGCCTGTGAAACGCACTTTCTAGGCAGGCCTGATCTGGAAGAAGTAGAACTTCTGCCCTGGTTGTGCTCCATTGCCCTAGAGCTGCCAGACCCAACGTGCTGCCTTGTTTCCAAAGGGGCAGAGAGGCCCCAAAGCGTCTTGCTTCCAGCTGTTTGGGAAACAAGGAAACAACTGGCTCTGCACCGTGCTCTCACAGCCTACCGGGAACGTCACATACAAAGGCCTCTGAAACGCAGTTCCTTGGCAGGCCTGATCTGGCTGAAGTAGGACTTCTGCTCTGGGTGTGCTCCATTGGCCTAGAGCTGAAAGGCCCAAAGGGATGCCTTGTTTGCAAAGGGGCAGAGAGGCCCCAAAGCATCTTGCTTCCAGCTCTTTGGGAAGCTAAGAAACAACTGTCTCTGCCCAGTGCTCTGACAGAGTACCGGGAACATCTCTTACCAGAGCCTTTGAAACGCAGTTTCTTGGCAGGCCTTATCTGGCTGAGGTAGAACTTCTGCTCTGGGTGTGCTCCATTGGCCTAGAGCTGAAAGGCCCAAAGGTCGGCCTTGTTGGCAAAGGGGCAGGGAGCCCCCAAAGCATCTTGCTTCCAGCTCTTTGGGAAGCTAAGAAACAACTGGCTCTGCCCGGTGCTCTTACAGCCTAAGAGAAAATCTCTTACCAAGGCCTGTGAAACGCACTTTGTTGGTGGCCTGATCTAGCTGAAGTAGAACTTCTGCTCTGGGTGTGCTCCACTGGCCTAGAGCTGCCTGGCCCAAAGGGCCGCCTTGTTTGCAAAGGGGCAGAGAGGCCCCAAAGCATCTTGCTTCCAGCTCTTCGGGAAGCTAAGAAACATCTGGCGTTGCCCAGTGCTCTTACAGCCTACCGGGAACATCTCTTACCAAGGCCTGTGAAACGCAGTTTGTTGGTGGCCTGAACTGGCCGAAGTAGAACTTCTGCTCTGGGTGTGCTCCACTGGCCTAGAGCTACCTGGCGCAAAGGGCTGCCTTGATTCCAAAGTGAGAGAGTGGCACCAAAGCATCTTGCTCCCAGCTCTTCGGGAAGCTAAGAAACAGCTGGCTCTGCCCAGTGCTCTTACAGCCTAAGAGAACATCTCTTTGAAAGGCCTGTGAAACGCAGTTTCTTGGCAGGCCTGACCTGGCTGAAGTAGAACTTCTGTTCTGGTTGTGCTACATAGGCCTAGAGCTACCAGGACCTAAGGGCTGCCTTGTTTCCAAAGGGTGAGAGAGGCCCCAAAGCATCTTGCCTCCAGCACTTTGGGAAGCTAAAAAACAACTGGTTCTGCCCAGTGCTCTCACAGCCTACCGTGAACATCTCTTACCAAGGGCTGTGAAACGCAGTTTCTGGGCAGGACTGATCCGCCTGAAGTAGAACTTCTGCTGTGGGTGTGCTCCATTGGCCTAGAGCTGCCAGGCGCAAACGGCTGCCTTGTGTCCAAAGGGAGAGAGAGGCCCCAAAGCATCTTGCTTCCAGCTCTGTGGGAAGCTAAAGCAACTGGCTCTCCACAGTGCTCTCACAGCCTACCGGGAACATCTCTTACCAAGGCCTGTGAAACGCAGTTTCTTGGCAGGCCTGATCTGGCTGAAGTAGAACTCCTGCTCTGGGCGTGCTACTTTGGCCTAGAGCTGCCAGGCCCAAAGGGCCGCCTTGTTTCCAAAGGGGCTGAGAGTCCCCAAAGTATCTTGCTTCCAAATCTTTGGGAAGCTAAGAAACAACTGGCTCTGCACAGTGCTCTCACAGCCTACCGGCAACGTGACAGAGAAAGGCCTGTGAGACGCAGTTTCTTGGAAGGCCTGATCTGGCTGAGGTAGAACTTCTGCTCTGGGTGTACTCCATTGGCCTAGGGCTGCCAGGCCCAAAGGGCTGCCTTTATTTCCAAAGTGTGAGAGAGGCCCCAAAGCATCTTGCTTCCTGCTCTCTGGGAAGCTAAAACAACTGGCTCTGCACAGTGCTCTCAAAGCCAACCGGGAACGTCACATACAAAGGCCTGTGAAACGCAGCTTCTTGACAGGCCTTATCTGGCTGAGGTAGAACTTGTGCTCTGGGTGTGCTGCTTTGGCCTAGAGCTGCCAGGCACAAAGGCTGCTTTGTTTCCAAAGGGGGAGAGAGGCCCCAAATCATGTTGCTTCCAGCTGTTTTTGAAGCTAAGAAACAACTCGCTCTGCCAGGTACTCTTACAGCCTTCCGGGAACACCTCTTACGAAGGCCTGTGAAAAGCAGTTTCTTGGCAGGCCTGATCTGGCTGAGGTAGAACTTCTGCTCTGGGTGTGCTCCATTGCCCTAGAGCTGAAAGGCCCAAAGGGCTGCCTTGTTTCCAAAGGGGGAGAGAGGCCCCAAAGCATCTTGCTTCCACCTCTTGGGAAGCTAAGAAACAACTCGCTGTGCCCAGTGCTCTTATAGCCTAAGAGAACATCTCTTATCAAGGCCTGTGAAACGCACTTTCTAGGCAGGCCTGATCTGGAAGAAGTAGAACTTCTGCCCTGGTTGTGCTCCATTGCCCTAGAGCTGCCAGACCCAACGTGCTGCCTTGTTTCCAAAGGGGCAGAGAGGCCCCAAAGCGTCTTGCTTCCAGCTGTTTGGGAAACAAGGAAACAACTGGCTCTGCACCGTGCTCTCACAGCCTACCGGGAACGTCACATACAAAGGCCTCTGAAACGCAGTTCCTTGGCAGGCCTGATCTGGCTGAAGTAGGACTTCTGCTCTGGGTGTGCTCCATTGGCCTAGAGCTGAAAGGCCCAAAGGGATGCCTTGTTTGCAAAGGGGCAGAGAGGCCCCAAAGCATCTTGCTTCCAGCTCTTTGGGAAGCTAAGAAACAACTGTCTCTGCCCAGTGCTCTGACAGAGTACCGGGAACATCTCTTACCAGAGCCTTTGAAACGCAGTTTCTTGGCAGGCCTTATCTGGCTGAGGTAGAACTTCTGCTCTGGGTGTGCTCCTTTGGCCTAGAGCTGAAAGGCCCAAAGGTCGGCCTTGTTGGCAAAGGGGCAGGGAGCCCCCAAAGCATCTTGCTTCCAGCTCTTTGGGAAGCTAAGAAACAACTGGCTCTGCCCGGTGCTCTTACAGCCTAAGAGAAAATCTCTTACCAAGGCCTGTGAAACGCACTTTGTTGGTGGCCTGATCTAGCTGAAGTAGAACTTCTGCTCTGGGTGTTCTCCATTGGCCTAGAGCTGCCTGGCCCAAAGGGCCGCCTTGTTTGCAAAGGGGCAGAGAGGCCCCAAAGCATCTTGCTTCCAGCTCTTCGGGAAGCTAAGAAACATCTGGCGTTGCCCAGTGCTCTTACAGCCTACCGGGAACATCTCTTACCAAGGCCTGTGAAACGCAGTTTGTTGGTGGCCTGAACTGGCCGAAGTAGAACTTCTGCTCTGGGTGTGCTCCACTGGCCTAGAGCTACCTGGCGCAAAGGGCTGCCTTGATTCCAAAGTGAGAGAGTGGCACCAAAGCATCTTGCTCCCAGCTCTTCGGGAAGCTAAGAAACAGCTGGCTCTGCCCAGTGCTCTTACAGCCTAAGAGAACATCTCTTTGAAAGGCCTGTGAAACGCAGTTTCTTGGCAGGCCTGACCTGGCTGAAGTAGAACTTCTGTTCTGGTTGTGCTACATAGGCCTAGAGCTACCAGGACCTAAGGGCTGCCTTGTTTCCAAAGGGTGAGAGAGGCCCCAAAGCATCTTGCCTCCAGCACTTTGGGAAGCTAAAAAACAACTGGTTCTGCCCAGTGCTCTCACAGCCTACCGTGAACATCTCTTACCAAGGGCTGTGAAACGCAGTTTCTGGGCAGGACTGATCCGCCTGAAGTAGAACTTCTGCTGTGGGTGTGCTCCATTGGCCTAGAGCTGCCAGGCGCAAACGGCTGCCTTGTGTCCAAAGGGAGAGAGAGGCCCCAAAGCATCTTGCTTCCAGCTCTGTGGGAAGCTAAAGCAACTGGCTCTCCACAGTGCTCTCACAGCCTACCGGGAACATCTCTTACCAAGGCCTGTGAAACGCAGTTTCTTGGCAGGCCTGATCTGGCTGAAGTAGAACTCCTGCTCTGGGCGTGCTACTTTGGCCTAGAGCTGCCAGGCCCAAAGGGCCGCCTTGTTTCCAAAGGGGCTGAGAGTCCCCAAAGTATCTTGCTTCCAAATCTTTGGGAAGCTAAGAAACAACTGGCTCTGCACAGTGCTCTCACAGCCTACCGGCAACGTGACAGAGAAAGGCCTGTGAGACGCAGTTTCTTGGAAGGCCTGATCTGGCTGAGGTAGAACTTCTGCTCTGGGTGTACTCCATTGGCCTAGGGCTGCCAGGCCCAAAGGGCTGCCTTTATTTCCAAAGTGTGAGAGAGGCCCCAAAGCATCTTGCTTCCTGCTCTCTGGGAAGCTAAAACAACTGGCTCTGCACAGTGCTCTCAAAGCCAACCGGGAACGTCACATACAAAGGCCTGTGAAACGCAGCTTCTTGACAGGCCTTATCTGGCTGAGGTAGAACTTGTGCTCTGGGTGTGCTGCTTTGGCCTAGAGCTGCCAGGCACAAAGGCTGCTTTGTTTCCAAAGGGGGAGAGAGGCCCCAAATCATGTTGCTTCCAGCTGTTTTTGAAGCTAAGAAACAACTCGCTCTGCCAGGTACTCTTACAGCCTTCCGGGAACACCTCTTACGAAGGCCTGTGAAAAGCAGTTTCTTGGCAGGCCTGATCTGGCTGAGGTAGAACTTCTGCTCTGGGTGTGCTCCATTGCCCTAGAGCTGAAAGGCCCAAAGGGCTGCCTTGTTTCCAAAGGGGGAGAGAGGCCCCAAAGCATCTTGCTTCCACCTCTTGGGAAGCTAAGAAACAACTCGCTGTGCCCAGTGCTCTTATAGCCTAAGAGAACATCTCTTATCAAGGCCTGTGAAACGCACTTTCTAGGCAGGCCTGATCTGGAAGAAGTAGAACTTCTGCCCTGGTTGTGCTCCATTGCCCTAGAGCTGCCAGACCCAACGTGCTGCCTTGTTTCCAAAGGGGCAGAGAGGCCCCAAAGCGTCTTGCTTCCAGCTGTTTGGGAAACAAGGAAACAACTGGCTCTGCACCGTGCTCTCACAGCCTACCGGGAACGTCACATACAAAGGCCTCTGAAACGCAGTTCCTTGGCAGGCCTGATCTGGCTGAAGTAGGACTTCTGCTCTGGGTGTGCTCCATTGGCCTAGAGCTGAAAGGCCCAAAGGGATGCCTTGTTTGCAAAGGGGCAGAGAGGCCCCAAAGCATCTTGCTTCCAGCTCTTTGGGAAGCTAAGAAACAACTGTCTCTGCCCAGTGCTCTGACAGAGTACCGGGAACATCTCTTACCAGAGCCTTTGAAACGCAGTTTCTTGGCAGGCCTTATCTGGCTGAGGTAGAACTTCTGCTCTGGGTGTGCTCCTTTGGCCTAGAGCTGAAAGGCCCAAAGGTCGGCCTTGTTGGCAAAGGGGCAGGGAGCCCCCAAAGCATCTTGCTTCCAGCTCTTTGGGAAGCTAAGAAACAACTGGCTCTGCCCGGTGCTCTTACAGCCTAAGAGAAAATCTCTTACCAAGGCCTGTGAAACGCACTTTGTTGGTGGCCTGATCTAGCTGAAGTAGAACTTCTGCTCTGGGTGTTCTCCATTGGCCTAGAGCTGCCTGGCCCAAAGGGCCGCCTTGTTTGCAAAGGGGCAGAGAGGCCCCAAAGCATCTTGCTTCCAGCTCTTCGGGAAGCTAAGAAACATCTGGCGTTGCCCAGTGCTCTTACAGCCTACCGGGAACATCTCTTACCAAGGCCTGTGAAACGCAGTTTGTTGGTGGCCTGAACTGGCCGAAGTAGAACTTCTGCTCTGGGTGTGCTCCACTGGCCTAGAGCTACCTGGCGCAAAGGGCTGCCTTGATTCCAAAGTGAGAGAGTGGCACCAAAGCATCTTGCTCCCAGCTCTTCGGGAAGCTAAGAAACAGCTGGCTCTGCCCAGTGCTCTTACAGCCTAAGAGAACATCTCTTTGAAAGGCCTGTGAAACGCAGTTTCTTGGCAGGCCTGACCTGGCTGAAGTAGAACTTCTGTTCTGGTTGTGCTACATAGGCCTAGAGCTACCAGGACCTAAGGGCTGCCTTGTTTCCAAAGGGTGAGAGAGGCCCCAAAGCATCTTGCCTCCAGCACTTTGGGAAGCTAAAAAACAACTGGTTCTGCCCAGTGCTCTCACAGCCTACCGTGAACATCTCTTACCAAGGGCTGTGAAACGCAGTTTCTGGGCAGGACTGATCCGCCTGAAGTAGAACTTCTGCTGTGGGTGTGCTCCATTGGCCTAGAGCTGCCAGGCCCAAACGGCTGCCTTGTGTCCAAAGGGAGAGAGAGGCCCCAAAGCATCTTGCTTCCAGCTCTGTGGGAAGCTAAAGCAACTGGCTCTCCACAGTGCTCTCACAGCCTACCGGGAACATCTCTTACCAAGGCCTGTGAAACGCAGTTTCTTGGCAGGCCTGATCTGGCTGAAGTAGAACTCCTGCTCTGGGCGTGCTACTTTGGCCTAGAGCTGCCAGGCCCAAAGGGCCGCCTTGTTTCCAAAGGGGCTGAGAGTCCCCAAAGTATCTTGCTTCCAAATCTTTGGGAAGCTAAGAAACAACTGGCTCTGCACAGTGCTCTCACAGCCTACCGGCAACGTGACAGAGAAAGGCCTGTGAGACGCAGTTTCTTGGAAGGCCTGATCTGGCTGAGGTAGAACTTCTGCTCTGGGTGTACTCCATTGGCCTAGGGCTGCCAGGCCCAAAGGGCTGCCTTTATTTCCAAAGTGTGAGAGAGGCCCCAAAGCATCTTGCTTCCTGCTCTCTGGGAAGCTAAAACAACTGGCTCTGCACAGTGCTCTCAAAGCCAACCGGGAACGTCACATACAAAGGCCTGTGAAACGCAGCTTCTTGACAGGCCTTATCTGGCTGAGGTAGAACTTGTGCTCTGGGTGTGCTGCTTTGGCCTAGAGCTGCCAGGCACAAAGGCTGCTTTGTTTCCAAAGGGGGAGAGAGGCCCCAAATCATGTTGCTTCCAGCTGTTTTTGAAGCTAAGAAACAACTCGCTCTGCCAGGTACTCTTACAGCCTTCCGGGAACACCTCTTACGAAGGCCTGTGAAAAGCAGTTTCTTGGCAGGCCTGATCTGGCTGAGGTAGAACTTCTGCTCTGGGTGTGCTCCATTGCCCTAGAGCTGAAAGGCCCAAAGGGCTGCCTTGTTTCCAAAGGGGGAGAGAGGCCCCAAAGCATCTTGCTTCCACCTCTTGGGAAGCTAAGAAACAACTCGCTGTGCCCAGTGCTCTTATAGCCTAAGAGAACATCTCTTATCAAGGCCTGTGAAACGCACTTTCTAGGCAGGCCTGATCTGGAAGAAGTAGAACTTCTGCCCTGGTTGTGCTCCATTGCCCTAGAGCTGCCAGACCCAACGTGCTGCCTTGTTTCCAAAGGGGCAGAGAGGCCCCAAAGCGTCTTGCTTCCAGCTGTTTGGGAAACAAGGAAACAACTGGCTCTGCACCGTGCTCTCACAGCCTACCGGGAACGTCACATACAAAGGCCTCTGAAACGCAGTTCCTTGGCAGGCCTGATCTGGCTGAAGTAGGACTTCTGCTCTGGGTGTGCTCCATTGGCCTAGAGCTGAAAGGCCCAAAGGGATGCCTTGTTTGCAAAGGGGCAGAGAGGCCCCAAAGCATCTTGCTTCCAGCTCTTTGGGAAGCTAAGAAACAACTGTCTCTGCCCAGTGCTCTGACAGAGTACCGGGAACATCTCTTACCAGAGCCTTTGAAACGCAGTTTCTTGGCAGGCCTTATCTGGCTGAGGTAGAACTTCTGCTCTGGGTGTGCTCCATTGGCCTAGAGCTGAAAGGCCCAAAGGTCGGCCTTGTTGGCAAAGGGGCAGGGAGCCCCCAAAGCATCTTGCTTCCAGCTCTTTGGGAAGCTAAGAAACAACTGGCTCTGCCCGGTGCTCTTACAGCCTAAGAGAAAATCTCTTACCAAGGCCTGTGAAACGCACTTTGTTGGTGGCCTGATCTAGCTGAAGTAGAACTTCTGCTCTGGGTGTGCTCCATTGGCCTAGAGCTGCCTGGCCCAAAGGGCCGCCTTGTTTGCAAAGGGGCAGAGAGGCCCCAAAGCATCTTGCTTCCAGCTCTTCGGGAAGCTAAGAAACATCTGGCGTTGCCCAGTGCTCTTACAGCCTACCGGGAACATCTCTTACCAAGGCCTGTGAAACGCAGTTTGTTGGTGGCCTGAACTGGCCGAAGTAGAACTTCTGCTCTGGGTGTGCTCCACTGGCCTAGAGCTACCTGGCGCAAAGGGCTGCCTTGATTCCAAAGTGAGAGAGTGGCACCAAAGCATCTTGCTCCCAGCTCTTCGGGAAGCTAAGAAACAGCTGGCTCTGCCCAGTGCTCTTACAGCCTAAGAGAACATCTCTTTGAAAGGCCTGTGAAACGCAGTTTCTTGGCAGGCCTGACCTGGCTGAAGTAGAACTTCTGTTCTGGTTGTGCTACATAGGCCTAGAGCTACCAGGACCTAAGGGCTGCCTTGTTTCCAAAGGGTGAGAGAGGCCCCAAAGCATCTTGCCTCCAGCACTTTGGGAAGCTAAAAAACAACTGGTTCTGCCCAGTGCTCTCACAGCCTACCGTGAACATCTCTTACCAAGGGCTGTGAAACGCAGTTTCTGGGCAGGACTGATCCGCCTGAAGTAGAACTTCTGCTGTGGGTGTGCTCCATTGGCCTAGAGCTGCCAGGCGCAAACGGCTGCCTTGTGTCCAAAGGGAGAGAGAGGCCCCAAAGCATCTTGCTTCCAGCTCTGTGGGAAGCTAAAGCAACTGGCTCTCCACAGTGCTCTCACAGCCTACCGGGAACATCTCTTACCAAGGCCTGTGAAACGCAGTTTCTTGGCAGGCCTGATCTGGCTGAAGTAGAACTCCTGCTCTGGGAGTGCTACTTTGGCCTAGAGCTGCCAGGCCCAAAGGGCCGCCTTGTTTCCAAAGGGGCTGAGAGTCCCCAAAGTATCTTGCTTCCAAATCTTTGGGAAGCTAAGAAACAACTGGCTCTGCACAGTGCTCTCACAGCCTACCGGCAACGTGACAGAGAAAGGCCTGTGAGACGCAGTTTCTTGGAAGGCCTGATCTGGCTGAGGTAGAACTTCTGCTCTGGGTGTACTCCATTGGCCTAGGGCTGCCAGGCCCAAAGGGCTGCCTTTATTTCCAAAGTGTGAGAGAGGCCCCAAAGCATCTTGCTTCCTGCTCTCTGGGAAGCTAAAACAACTGGCTCTGCACAGTGCTCTCAAAGCCAACCGGGAACGTCACATACAAAGGCCTGTGAAACGCAGCTTCTTGACAGGCCTTATCTGGCTGAGGTAGAACTTGTGCTCTGGGTGTGCTGCTTTGGCCTAGAGCTGCCAGGCACAAAGGCTGCTTTGTTTCCAAAGGGGGAGAGAGGCCCCAAATCATGTTGCTTCCAGCTGTTTTTGAAGCTAAGAAACAACTCGCTCTGCCAGGTACTCTTACAGCCTTCCGGGAACACCTCTTACGAAGGCCTGTGAAAAGCAGTTTCTTGGCAGGCCTGATCTGGCTGAGGTAGAACTTCTGCTCTGGGTGTGCTCCATTGCCCTAGAGCTGAAAGGCCCAAAGGGCTGCCTTGTTTCCAAAGGGGGAGAGAGGCCCCAAAGCATCTTGCTTCCACCTCTTGGGAAGCTAAGAAACAACTCGCTGTGCCCAGTGCTCTTATAGCCTAAGAGAACATCTCTTATCAAGGCCTGTGAAACGCACTTTCTAGGCAGGCCTGATCTGGAAGAAGTAGAACTTCTGCCCTGGTTGTGCTCCATTGCCCTAGAGCTGCCAGACCCAACGTGCTGCCTTGTTTCCAAAGGGGCAGAGAGGCCCCAAAGCGTCTTGCTTCCAGCTGTTTGGGAAACAAGGAAACAACTGGCTCTGCACCGTGCTCTCACAGCCTACCGGGAACGACACATACAAAGGCCTCTGAAACGCAGTTCCTTGGCAGGCCTGATCTGGCTGAAGTAGGACTTCTGCTCTGGGTGTGCTCCATTGGCCTAGAGCTGAAAGGCCAAAAGGGATGCCTTGTTTGCAAAGGGGCAGAGAGGCCCCAAAGCATCTTGCTCCCAGCTCTTCGGGAAGCTAAGAAACAGCTGGCTCTGCCCAGTGCTCTTACAGCCTAAGAGAACATCTCTTTGAAAGGCCTGTGAAACGCAGTTTCTTGGCAGGCCTGACCTGGCTGAAGTAGAACTTCTGTTCTGGTTGTGCTACATAGGCCTAGAGCTACCAGGACCTAAGGGCTGCCTTGTTTCCAAAGGGTGAGAGAGGCCCCAAAGCATCTTGCCTCCAGCACTTTGGGAAGCTAAAAAACAACTGGTTCTGCCCAGTGCTCTCACAGCCTACCGTGAACATCTCTTACCAAGGGCTGTGAAACGCAGTTTCTGGGCAGGACTGATCCGCCTGAAGTAGAACTTCTGCTGTGGGTGTGCTCCATTGGCCTAGAGCTGCCAGGCGCAAACGGCTGCCTTGTGTCCAAAGGGAGAGAGAGGCCCCAAAGCATCTTGCTTCCAGCTCTGTGGGAAGCTAAAGCAACTGGCTCTCCACAGTGCTCTCACAGCCTACCGGGAACATCTCTTACCAAGGCCTGTGAAACGCAGTTTCTTGGCAGGCCTGATCTGGCTGAAGTAGAACTCCTGCTCTGGGCGTGCTACTTTGGCCTAGAGCTGCCAGGCCCAAAGGGCCGCCTTGTTTCCAAAGGGGCTGAGAGTCCCCAAAGTATCTTGCTTCCAAATCTTTGGGAAGCTAAGAAACAACTGGCTCTGCACAGTGCTCTCACAGCCTACCGGCAACGTGACAGAGAAAGGCCTGTGAGACGCAGTTTCTTGGAAGGCCTGATCTGGCTGAGGTAGAACTTCTGCTCTGGGTGTACTCCATTGGCCTAGGGCTGCCAGGCCCAAAGGGCTGCCTTTATTTCCAAAGTGTGAGAGAGGCCCCAAAGCATCTTGCTTCCTGCTCTCTGGGAAGCTAAAACAACTGGCTCTGCACAGTGCTCTCAAAGCCAACCGGGAACGTCACATACAAAGGCCTGTGAAACGCAGCTTCTTGACAGGCCTTATCTGGCTGAGGTAGAACTTGTGCTCTGGGTGTGCTGCTTTGGCCTAGAGCTGCCAGGCACAAAGGCTGCTTTGTTTCCAAAGGGGGAGAGAGGCCCCAAATCATGTTGCTTCCAGCTGTTTTTGAAGCTAAGAAACAACTCGCTCTGCCAGGTACTCTTACAGCCTTCCGGGAACACCTCTTACGAAGGCCTGTGAAAAGCAGTTTCTTGGCAGGCCTGATCTGGCTGAGGTAGAACTTCTGCTCTGGGTGTGCTCCATTGCCCTAGAGCTGAAAGGCCCAAAGGGCTGCCTTGTTTCCAAAGGGGGAGAGAGGCCCCAAAGCATCTTGCTTCCACCTCTTGGGAAGCTAAGAAACAACTCGCTGTGCCCAGTGCTCTTATAGCCTAAGAGAACATCTCTTATCAAGGCCTGTGAAACGCACTTTCTAGGCAGGCCTGATCTGGAAGAAGTAGAACTTCTGCCCTGGTTGTGCTCCATTGCCCTAGAGCTGCCAGACCCAACGTGCTGCCTTGTTTCCAAAGGGGCAGAGAGGCCCCAAAGCGTCTTGCTTCCAGCTGTTTGGGAAACAAGGAAACAACTGGCTCTGCACCGTGCTCTCACAGCCTACCGGGAACGTCACATACAAAGGCCTCTGAAACGCAGTTCCTTGGCAGGCCTGATCTGGCTGAAGTAGGACTTCTGCTCTGGGTGTGCTCCATTGGCCTAGAGCTGAAAGGCCCAAAGGGATGCCTTGTTTGCAAAGGGGCAGAGAGGCCCCAAAGCATCTTGCTTCCAGCTCTTTGGGAAGCTAAGAAACAACTGTCTCTGCCCAGTGCTCTGACAGAGTACCGGGAACATCTCTTACCAGAGCCTTTGAAACGCAGTTTCTTGGCAGGCCTTATCTGGCTGAGGTAGAACTTCTGCTCTGGGTGTGCTCCATTGGCCTAGAGCTGAAAGGCCCAAAGGTCGGCCTTGTTGGCAAAGGGGCAGGGAGCCCCCAAAGCATCTTGCTTCCAGCTCTTTGGGAAGCTAAGAAACAACTGGCTCTGCCCGGTGCTCTTACAGCCTAAGAGAAAATCTCTTACCAAGGCCTGTGAAACGCACTTTGTTGGTGGCCTGATCTAGCTGAAGTAGAACTTCTGCTCTGGGTGTGCTCCATTGGCCTAGAGCTGCCTGGCCCAAAGGGCCGCCTTGTTTGCAAAGGGGCAGAGAGGCCCCAAAGCATCTTGCTTCCAGCTCTTCGGGAAGCTAAGAAACATCTGGCGTTGCCCAGTGCTCTTACAGCCTACCGGGAACATCTCTTACCAAGGCCTGTGAAACGCAGTTTGTTGGTGGCCTGAACTGGCCGAAGTAGAACTTCTGCTCTGGGTGTGCTCCACTGGCCTAGAGCTACCTGGCGCAAAGGGCTGCCTTGATTCCAAAGTGAGAGAGTGGCACCAAAGCATCTTGCTCCCAGCTCTTCGGGAAGCTAAGAAACAGCTGGCTCTGCCCAGTGCTCTTACAGCCTAAGAGAACATCTCTTTGAAAGGCCTGTGAAACGCAGTTTCTTGGCAGGCCTGACCTGGCTGAAGTAGAACTTCTGTTCTGGTTGTGCTACATAGGCCTAGAGCTACCAGGACCTAAGGGCTGCCTTGTTTCCAAAGGGTGAGAGAGGCCCCAAAGCATCTTGCCTCCAGCACTTTGGGAAGCTAAAAAACAACTGGTTCTGCCCAGTGCTCTCACAGCCTACCGTGAACATCTCTTACCAAGGGCTGTGAAACGCAGTTTCTGGGCAGGACTGATCCGCCTGAAGTAGAACTTCTGCTGTGGGTGTGCTCCATTGGCCTAGAGCTGCCAGGCGCAAACGGCTGCCTTGTGTCCAAAGGGAGAGAGAGGCCCCAAAGCATCTTGCTTCCAGCTCTGTGGGAAGCTAAAGCAACTGGCTCTCCACAGTGCTCTCACAGCCTACCGGGAACATCTCTTACCAAGGCCTGTGAAACGCAGTTTCTTGGCAGGCCTGATCTGGCTGAAGTAGAACTCCTGCTCTGGGCGTGCTACTTTGGCCTAGAGCTGCCAGGCCCAAAGGGCCGCCTTGTTTCCAAAGGGGCTGAGAGTCCCCAAAGTATCTTGCTTCCAAATCTTTGGGAAGCTAAGAAACAACTGGCTCTGCACAGTGCTCTCACAGCCTACCGGCAACGTGACAGAGAAAGGCCTGTGAGACGCAGTTTCTTGGAAGGCCTGATCTGGCTGAGGTAGAACTTCTGCTCTGGGTGTACTCCATTGGCCTAGGGCTGCCAGGCCCAAAGGGCTGCCTTTATTTCCAAAGTGTGAGAGAGGCCCCAAAGCATCTTGCTTCCTGCTCTCTGGGAAGCTAAAACAACTGGCTCTGCACAGTGCTCTCAAAGCCAACCGGGAACGTCACATACAAAGGCCTGTGAAACGCAGCTTCTTGACAGGCCTTATCTGGCTGAGGTAGAACTTGTGCTCTGGGTGTGCTGCTTTGGCCTAGAGCTGCCAGGCACAAAGGCTGCTTTGTTTCCAAAGGGGGAGAGAGGCCCCAAATCATGTTGCTTCCAGCTGTTTTTGAAGCTAAGAAACAACTCGCTCTGCCAGGTACTCTTACAGCCTTCCGGGAACACCTCTTACGAAGGCCTGTGAAAAGCAGTTTCTTGGCAGGCCTGATCTGGCTGAGGTAGAACTTCTGCTCTGGGTGTGCTCCATTGCCCTAGAGCTGAAAGGCCCAAAGGGCTGCCTTGTTTCCAAAGGGGGAGAGAGGCCCCAAAGCATCTTGCTTCCACCTCTTGGGAAGCTAAGAAACAACTCGCTGTGCCCAGTGCTCTTATAGCCTAAGAGAACATCTCTTATCAAGGCCTGTGAAACGCACTTTCTAGGCAGGCCTGATCTGGAAGAAGTAGAACTTCTGCCCTGGTTGTGCTCCATTGCCCTAGAGCTGCCAGACCCAACGTGCTGCCTTGTTTCCAAAGGGGCAGAGAGGCCCCAAAGCGTCTTGCTTCCAGCTGTTTGGGAAACAAGGAAACAACTGGCTCTGCACCGTGCTCTCACAGCCTACCGGGAACGTCACATACAAAGGCCTCTGAAACGCAGTTCCTTGGCAGGCCTGATCTGGCTGAAGTAGGACTTCTGCTCTGGGTGTGCTCCATTGGCCTAGAGCTGAAAGGCCCAAAGGGATGCCTTGTTTGCAAAGGGGCAGAGAGGCCCCAAAGCATCTTGCTTCCAGCTCTTTGGGAAGCTAAGAAACAACTGTCTCTGCCCAGTGCTCTGACAGAGTACCGGGAACATCTCTTACCAGAGCCTTTGAAACGCAGTTTCTTGGCAGGCCTTATCTGGCTGAGGTAGAACTTCTGCTCTGGGTGTGCTCCATTGGCCTAGAGCTGAAAGGCCCAAAGGTCGGCCTTGTTGGCAAAGGGGCAGGGAGCCCCCAAAGCATCTTGCTTCCAGCTCTTTGGGAAGCTAAGAAACAACTGGCTCTGCCCGGTGCTCTTACAGCCTAAGAGAAAATCTCTTACCAAGGCCTGTGAAACGCACTTTGTTGGTGGCCTGATCTAGCTGAAGTAGAACTTCTGCTCTGGGTGTGCTCCACTGGCCTAGAGCTGCCTGGCCCAAAGGGCCGCCTTGTTTGCAAAGGGGCAGAGAGGCCCCAAAGCATCTTGCTTCCAGCTCTTCGGGAAGCTAAGAAACATCTGGGGTTGCCCAGTGCTCTTACAGCCTACCGGGAACATCTCTTACCAAGGCCTGTGAAACGCAGTTTGTTGGTGGCCTGAACTGGCCGAAGTAGAACTTCTGCTCTGGGTGTGCTCCACTGGCCTAGAGCTACCTGGCGCAAAGGGCTGCCTTGATTCCAAAGTGAGAGAGTGGCACCAAAGCATCTTGCTCCCAGCTCTTCGGGAAGCTAAGAAACAGCTGGCTCTGCCCAGTGCTCTTACAGCCTAAGAGAACATCTCTTTGAAAGGCCTGTGAAACGCAGTTTCTTGGCAGGCCTGACCTGGCTGAAGTAGAACTTCTGTTCTGGTTGTGCTACATAGGCCTAGAGCTACCAGGACCTAAGGGCTGCCTTGTTTCCAAAGGGTGAGAGAGGCCCCAAAGCATCTTGCCTCCAGCACTTTGGGAAGCTAAAAAACAACTGGTTCTGCCCAGTGCTCTCACAGCCTACCGTGAACATCTCTTACCAAGGGCTGTGAAACGCAGTTTCTGGGCAGGACTGATCCGCCTGAAGTAGAACTTCTGCTGTGGGTGTGCTCCATTGGCCTAGAGCTGCCAGGCCCAAACGGCTGCCTTGTGTCCAAAGGGAGAGAGAGGCCCCAAAGCATCTTGCTTCCAGCTCTGTGGGAAGCTAAAGCAACTGGCTCTCCACAGTGCTCTCACAGCCTACCGGGAACATCTCTTACCAAGGCCTGTGAAACGCAGTTTCTTGGCAGGCCTGATCTGGCTGAAGTAGAACTCCTGCTCTGGGCGTGCTACTTTGGCCTAGAGCTGCCAGGCCCAAAGGGCCGCCTTGTTTCCAAAGGGGCTGAGAGTCCCCAAAGTATCTTGCTTCCAAATCTTTGGGAAGCTAAGAAACAACTGGCTCTGCACAGTGCTCTCACAGCCTACCGGCAACGTGACAGAGAAAGGCCTGTGAGACGCAGTTTCTTGGAAGGCCTGATCTGGCTGAGGTAGAACTTCTGCTCTGGGTGTACTCCATTGGCCTAGGGCTGCCAGGCCCAAAGGGCTGCCTTTATTTCCAAAGTGTGAGAGAGGCCCCAAAGCATCTTGCTTCCTGCTCTCTGGGAAGCTAAAACAACTGGCTCTGCACAGTGCTCTCAAAGCCAACCGGGAACGTCACATACAAAGGCCTGTGAAACGCAGCTTCTTGACAGGCCTTATCTGGCTGAGGTAGAACTTGTGCTCTGGGTGTGCTGCTTTGGCCTAGAGCTGCCAGGCACAAAGGCTGCTTTGTTTCCAAAGGGGGAGAGAGGCCCCAAATCATGTTGCTTCCAGCTGTTTTTGAAGCTAAGAAACAACTCGCTCTGCCAGGTACTCTTACAGCCTTCCGGGAACACCTCTTACGAAGGCCTGTGAAAAGCAGTTTCTTGGCAGGCCTGATCTGGCTGAGGTAGAACTTCTGCTCTGGGTGTGCTCCATTGCCCTAGAGCTGAAAGGCCCAAAGGGCTGCCTTGTTTCCAAAGGGGGAGAGAGGCCCCAAAGCATCTTGCTTCCACCTCTTGGGAAGCTAAGAAACAACTCGCTGTGCCCAGTGCTCTTATAGCCTAAGAGAACATCTCTTATCAAGGCCTGTGAAACGCACTTTCTAGGCAGGCCTGATCTGGAAGAAGTAGAACTTCTGCCCTGGTTGTGCTCCATTGCCCTAGAGCTGCCAGACCCAACGTGCTGCCTTGTTTCCAAAGGGGCAGAGAGGCCCCAAAGCGTCTTGCTTCCAGCTGTTTGGGAAACAAGGAAACAACTGGCTCTGCACCGTGCTCTCACAGCCTACCGGGAACGTCACATACAAAGGCCTCTGAAACGCAGTTCCTTGGCAGGCCTGATCTGGCTGAAGTAGGACTTCTGCTCTGGGTGTGCTCCATTGGCCTAGAGCTGAAAGGCCCAAAGGGATGCCTTGTTTGCAAAGGGGCAGAGAGGCCCCAAAGCATCTTGCTTCCAGCTCTTTGGGAAGCTAAGAAACAACTGTCTCTGCCCAGTGCTCTGACAGAGTACCGGGAACATCTCTTACCAGAGCCTTTGAAACGCAGTTTCTTGGCAGGCCTTATCTGGCTGAGGTAGAACTTCTGCTCTGGGTGTGCTCCATTGGCCTAGAGCTGAAAGGCCCAAAGGTCGGCCTTGTTGGCAAAGGGGCAGGGAGCCCCCAAAGCATCTTGCTTCCAGCTCTTTGGGAAGCTAAGAAACAACTGGCTCTGCCCGGTGCTCTTACAGCCTAAGAGAAAATCTCTTACCAAGGCCTGTGAAACGCACTTTGTTGGTGGCCTGATCTAGCTGAAGTAGAACTTCTGCTCTGGGTGTGCTCCACTGGCCTAGAGCTGCCTGGCCCAAAGGGCCGCCTTGTTTGCAAAGGGGCAGAGAGGCCCCAAAGCATCTTGCTTCCAGCTCTTCGGGAAGCTAAGAAACATCTGGCGTTGCCCAGTGCTCTTACAGCCTACCGGGAACATCTCTTACCAAGGCCTGTGAAACGCAGTTTGTTGGTGGCCTGAACTGGCCGAAGTAGAACTTCTGCTCTGGGTGTGCTCCACTGGCCTAGAGCTACCTGGCGCAAAGGGCTGCCTTGATTCCAAAGTGAGAGAGTGGCACCAAAGCATCTTGCTCCCAGCTCTTCGGGAAGCTAAGAAACAGCTGGCTCTGCCCAGTGCTCTTACAGCCTAAGAGAACATCTCTTTGAAAGGCCTGTGAAACGCAGTTTCTTGGCAGGCCTGACCTGGCTGAAGTAGAACTTCTGTTCTGGTTGTGCTACATAGGCCTAGAGCTACCAGGACCTAAGGGCTGCCTTGTTTCCAAAGGGTGAGAGAGGCCCCAAAGCATCTTGCCTCCAGCACTTTGGGAAGCTAAAAAACAACTGGTTCTGCCCAGTGCTCTCACAGCCTACCGTGAACATCTCTTACCAAGGGCTGTGAAACGCAGTTTCTGGGCAGGACTGATCCGCCTGAAGTAGAACTTCTGCTGTGGGTGTGCTCCATTGGCCTAGAGCTGCCAGGCCCAAACGGCTGCCTTGTGTCCAAAGGGAGAGAGAGGCCCCAAAGCATCTTGCTTCCAGCTCTGTGGGAAGCTAAAGCAACTGGCTCTCCACAGTGCTCTCACAGCCTACCGGGAACATCTCTTACCAAGGCCTGTGAAACGCAGTTTCTTGGCAGGCCTGATCTGGCTGAAGTAGAACTCCTGCTCTGGGCGTGCTACTTTGGCCTAGAGCTGCCAGGCCCAAAGGGCCGCCTTGTTTCCAAAGGGGCTGAGAGTCCCCAAAGTATCTTGCTTCCAAATCTTTGGGAAGCTAAGAAACAACTGGCTCTGCACAGTGCTCTCACAGCCTACCGGCAACGTGACAGAGAAAGGCCTGTGAGACGCAGTTTCTTGGAAGGCCTGATCTGGCTGAGGTAGAACTTCTGCTCTGGGTGTACTCCATTGGCCTAGGGCTGCCAGGCCCAAAGGGCTGCCTTTATTTCCAAAGTGTGAGAGAGGCCCCAAAGCATCTTGCTTCCTGCTCTCTGGGAAGCTAAAACAACTGGCTCTGCACAGTGCTCTCAAAGCCAACCGGGAACGTCACATACAAAGGCCTGTGAAACGCAGCTTCTTGACAGGCCTTATCTGGCTGAGGTAGAACTTGTGCTCTGGGTGTGCTGCTTTGGCCTAGAGCTGCCAGGCACAAAGGCTGCTTTGTTTCCAAAGGGGGAGAGAGGCCCCAAATCATGTTGCTTCCAGCTGTTTTTGAAGCTAAGAAACAACTCGCTCTGCCAGGTACTCTTACAGCCTTCCGGGAACACCTCTTACGAAGGCCTGTGAAAAGCAGTTTCTTGGCAGGCCTGATCTGGCTGAGGTAGAACTTCTGCTCTGGGTGTGCTCCATTGCCCTAGAGCTGAAAGGCCCAAAGGGCTGCCTTGTTTCCAAAGGGGGAGAGAGGCCCCAAAGCATCTTGCTTCCACCTCTTGGGAAGCTAAGAAACAACTCGCTGTGCCCAGTGCTCTTATAGCCTAAGAGAACATCTCTTATCAAGGCCTGTGAAACGCACTTTCTAGGCAGGCCTGATCTGGAAGAAGTAGAACTTCTGCCCTGGTTGTGCTCCATTGCCCTAGAGCTGCCAGACCCAACGTGCTGCCTTGTTTCCAAAGGGGCAGAGAGGCCCCAAAGCGTCTTGCTTCCAGCTGTTTGGGAAACAAGGAAACAACTGGCTCTGCACCGTGCTCTCACAGCCTACCGGGAACGTCACATACAAAGGCCTCTGAAACGCAGTTCCTTGGCAGGCCTGATCTGGCTGAAGTAGGACTTCTGCTCTGGGTGTGCTCCATTGGCCTAGAGCTGAAAGGCCCAAAGGGATGCCTTGTTTGCAAAGGGGCAGAGAGGCCCCAAAGCATCTTGCTTCCAGCTCTTTGGGAAGCTAAGAAACAACTGTCTCTGCCCAGTGCTCTGACAGAGTACCGGGAACATCTCTTACCAGAGCCTTTGAAACGCAGTTTCTTGGCAGGCCTTATCTGGCTGAGGTAGAACTTCTGCTCTGGGTGTGCTCCTTTGGCCTAGAGCTGAAAGGCCCAAAGGTCTGCCTTGTTGGCAAAGGGGCAGGGAGCCCCCAAAGCATCTTGCTTCCAGCTCTTTGGGAAGCTAAGAAACAACTGGCTCTGCCCGGTGCTCTTACAGCCTAAGAGAAAATCTCTTACCAAGGCCTGTGAAACGCACTTTGTTGGTGGCCTGATCTAGCTGAAGTAGAACTTCTGCTCTGGGTGTGCTCCACTGGCCTAGAGCTGCCTGGCCCAAAGGGCCGCCTTGTTTGCAAAGGGGCAGAGAGGCCCCAAAGCATCTTGCTTCCAGCTCTTCGGGAAGCTAAGAAACATCTGGCGTTGCCCAGTGCTCTTACAGCCTACCGGGAACATCTCTTACCAAGGCCTGTGAAACGCAGTTTGTTGGTGGCCTGAACTGGCCGAAGTAGAACTTCTGCTCTGGGTGTGCTCCACTGGCCTAGAGCTACCTGGCGCAAAGGGCTGCCTTGATTCCAAAGTGAGAGAGTGGCACCAAAGCATCTTGCTCCCAGCTCTTCGGGAAGCTAAGAAACAGCTGGCTCTGCCCAGTGCTCTTACAGCCTAAGAGAACATCTCTTTGAAAGGCCTGTGAAACGCAGTTTCTTGGCAGGCCTGACCTGGCTGAAGTAGAACTTCTGTTCTGGTTGTGCTACATAGGCCTAGAGCTACCAGGACCTAAGGGCTGCCTTGTTTCCAAAGGGTGAGAGAGGCCCCAAAGCATCTTGCCTCCAGCACTTTGGGAAGCTAAAAAACAACTGGTTCTGCCCAGTGCTCTCACAGCCTACCGTGAACATCTCTTACCAAGGGCTGTGAAACGCAGTTTCTGGGCAGGACTGATCCGCCTGAAGTAGAACTTCTGCTGTGGGTGTGCTCCATTGGCCTAGAGCTGCCAGGCCCAAACGGCTGCCTTGTGTCCAAAGGGAGAGAGAGGCCCCAAAGCATCTTGCTTCCAGCTCTGTGGGAAGCTAAAGCAACTGGCTCTCCACAGTGCTCTCACAGCCTACCGGGAACATCTCTTACCAAGGCCTGTGAAACGCAGTTTCTTGGCAGGCTTGATCTGGCTGAAGTAGAACTCCTGCTCTGGGCGTGCTACTTTGGCCTAGAGCTGCCAGGCCCAAAGGGCCGCCTTGTTTCCAAAGGGGCTGAGAGTCCCCAAAGTATCTTGCTTCCAAATCTTTGGGAAGCTAAGAAACAACTGGCTCTGCACAGTGCTCTCACAGCCTACCGGCAACGTGACAGAGAAAGGCCTGTGAGACGCAGTTTCTTGGAAGGCCTGATCTGGCTGAGGTAGAACTTCTGCTCTGGGTGTACTCCATTGGCCTAGGGCTGCCAGGCCCAAAGGGCTGCCTTTATTTCCAAAGTGTGAGAGAGGCCCCAAAGCATCTTGCTTCCTGCTCTCTGGGAAGCTAAAACAACTGGCTCTGCACAGTGCTCTCAAAGCCAACCGGGAACGTCACATACAAAGGCCTGTGAAACGCAGCTTCTTGACAGGCCTTATCTGGCTGAGGTAGAACTTGTGCTCTGGGTGTGCTGCTTTGGCCTAGAGCTGCCAGGCACAAAGGCTGCTTTGTTTCCAAAGGGGGAGAGAGGCCCCAAATCATGTTGCTTCCAGCTGTTTTTGAAGCTAAGAAACAACTCGCTCTGCCAGGTACTCTTACAGCCTTCCGGGAACACCTCTTACGAAGGCCTGTGAAAAGCAGTTTCTTGGCAGGCCTGATCTGGCTGAGGTAGAACTTCTGCTCTGGGTGTGCTCCATTGCCCTAGAGCTGAAAGGCCCAAAGGGCTGCCTTGTTTCCAAAGGGGGAGAGAGGCCCCAAAGCATCTTGCTTCCACCTCTTGGGAAGCTAAGAAACAACTCGCTGTGCCCAGTGCTCTTATAGCCTAAGAGAACATCTCTTATCAAGGCCTGTGAAACGCACTTTCTAGGCAGGCCTGATCTGGAAGAAGTAGAACTTCTGCCCTGGTTGTGCTCCATTGCCCTAGAGCTGCCAGACCCAACGTGCTGCCTTGTTTCCAAAGGGGCAGAGAGGCCCCAAAGCGTCTTGCTTCCAGCTGTTTGGGAAACAAGGAAACAACTGGCTCTGCACCGTGCTCTCACAGCCTACCGGGAACGTCACATACAAAGGCCTCTGAAACGCAGTTCCTTGGCAGGCCTGATCTGGCTGATGTAGGACTTCTGCTCTGGGTGTGCTCCATTGGCCTAGAGCTGAAAGGCCCAAAGGGATGCCTTGTTTGCAAAGGGGCAGAGAGGCCCCAAAGCATCTTGCTTCCAGCTCTTTGGGAAGCTAAGAAACAACTGTCTCTGCCCAGTGCTCTGACAGAGTACCGGGAACATCTCTTACCAGAGCCTTTGAAACGCAGTTTCTTGGCAGGCCTTATCTGGCTGAGGTAGAACTTCTGCTCTGGGTGTGCTCCATTGGCCTAGAGCTGAAAGGCCCAAAGGTCGGCCTTGTTGGCAAAGGGGCAGGGAGCCCCCAAAGCATCTTGCTTCCAGCTCTTTGGGAAGCTAAGAAACAACTGGCTCTGCCCGGTGCTCTTACAGCCTAAGAGAAAATCTCTTACCAAGGCCTGTGAAACGCACTTTGTTGGTGGCCTGATCTAGCTGAAGTAGAACTTCTGCTCTGGGTGTGCTCCACTGGCCTAGAGCTGCCTGGCCCAAAGGGCCGCCTTGTTTGCAAAGGGGCAGAGAGGCCCCAAAGCATCTTGCTTCCAGCTCTTCGGGAAGCTAAGAAACATCTGGCGTTGCCCAGTGCTCTTACAGCCTACCGGGAACATCTCTTACCAAGGCCTGTGAAACGCAGTTTGTTGGTGGCCTGAACTGGCCGAAGTAGAACTTCTGCTCTGGGTGTGCTCCACTGGCCTAGAGCTACCTGGCGCAAAGGGCTGCCTTGATTCCAAAGTGAGAGAGTGGCACCAAAGCATCTTGCTCCCAGCTCTTCGGGAAGCTAAGAAACAGCTGGCTCTGCCCAGTGCTCTTACAGCCTAAGAGAACATCTCTTTGAAAGGCCTGTGAAACGCAGTTTCTTGGCAGGCCTGACCTGGCTGAAGTAGAACTTCTGTTCTGGTTGTGCTACATAGGCCTAGAGCTACCAGGACCTAAGGGCTGCCTTGTTTCCAAAGGGTGAGAGAGGCCCCAAAGCATCTTGCCTCCAGCACTTTGGGAAGCTAAAAAACAACTGGTTCTGCCCAGTGCTCTCACAGCCTACCGTGAACATCTCTTACCAAGGGCTGTGAAACGCAGTTTCTGGGCAGGACTGATCCGCCTGAAGTAGAACTTCTGCTGTGGGTGTGCTCCATTGGCCTAGAGCTGCCAGGCCCAAACGGCTGCCTTGTGTCCAAAGGGAGAGAGAGGCCCCAAAGCATCTTGCTTCCAGCTCTGTGGGAAGCTAAAGCAACTGGCTCTCCACAGTGCTCTCACAGCCTACCGGGAACATCTCTTACCAAGGCCTGTGAAACGCAGTTTCTTGGCAGGCCTGATCTGGCTGAAGTAGAACTCCTGCTCTGGGCGTGCTACTTTGGCCTAGAGCTGCCAGGCCCAAAGGGCCGCCTTGTTTCCAAAGGGGCTGAGAGTCCCCAAAGTATCTTGCTTCCAAATCTTTGGGAAGCTAAGAAACAACTGGCTCTGCACAGTGCTCTCACAGCCTACCGGCAACGTGACAGAGAAAGGCCTGTGAGACGCAGTTTCTTGGAAGGCCTGATCTGGCTGAGGTAGAACTTCTGCTCTGGGTGTACTCCATTGGCCTAGGGCTGCCAGGCCCAAAGGGCTGCCTTTATTTCCAAAGTGTGAGAGAGGCCCCAAAGCATCTTGCTTCCTGCTCTCTGGGAAGCTAAAACAACTGGCTCTGCACAGTGCTCTCAAAGCCAACCGGGAACGTCACATACAAAGGCCTGTGAAACGCAGCTTCTTGACAGGCCTTATCTGGCTGAGGTAGAACTTGTGCTCTGGGTGTGCTGCTTTGGCCTAGAGCTGCCAGGCACAAAGGCTGCTTTGTTTCCAAAGGGGGAGAGAGGCCCCAAATCATGTTGCTTCCAGCTGTTTTTGAAGCTAAGAAACAACTCGCTCTGCCAGGTACTCTTACAGCCTTCCGGGAACACCTCTTACGAAGGCCTGTGAAAAGCAGTTTCTTGGCAGGCCTGATCTGGCTGAGGTAGAACTTCTGCTCTGGGTGTGCTCCATTGCCCTAGAGCTGAAAGGCCCAAAGGGCTGCCTTGTTTCCAAAGGGGGAGAGAGGCCCCAAAGCATCTTGCTTCCACCTCTTGGGAAGCTAAGAAACAACTCGCTGTGCCCAGTGCTCTTATAGCCTAAGAGAACATCTCTTATCAAGGCCTGTGAAACGCACTTTCTAGGCAGGCCTGATCTGGAAGAAGTAGAACTTCTGCCCTGGTTGTGCTCCATTGCCCTAGAGCTGCCAGACCCAACGTGCTGCCTTGTTTCCAAAGGGGCAGAGAGGCCCCAAAGCGTCTTGCTTCCAGCTGTTTGGGAAACAAGGAAACAACTGGCTCTGCACCGTGCTCTCACAGCCTACCGGGAACGTCACATACAAAGGCCTCTGAAACGCAGTTCCTTGGCAGGCCTGATCTGGCTGAAGTAGGACTTCTGCTCTGGGTGTGCTCCATTGGCCTAGAGCTGAAAGGCCCAAAGGGATGCCTTGTTTGCAAAGGGGCAGAGAGGCCCCAAAGCATCTTGCTTCCAGCTCTTTGGGAAGCTAAGAAACAACTGTCTCTGCCCAGTGCTCTGACAGAGTACCGGGAACATCTCTTACCAGAGCCTTTGAAACGCAGTTTCTTGGCAGGCCTTATCTGGCTGAGGTAGAACTTCTGCTCTGGGTGTGCTCCTTTGGCCTAGAGCTGAAAGGCCCAAAGGTCGGCCTTGTTGGCAAAGGGGCAGGGAGCCCCCAAAGCATCTTGCTTCCAGCTCTTTGGGAAGCTAAGAAACAACTGGCTCTGCCCGGTGCTCTTACAGCCTAAGAGAAAATCTCTTACCAAGGCCTGTGAAACGCACTTTGTTGGTGGCCTGATCTAGCTGAAGTAGAACTTCAGCTCTGGGTGTTCTCCATTGGCCTAGAGCTGCCTGGCCCAAAGGGCCGCCTTGTTTGCAAAGGGGCAGAGAGGCCCCAAAGCATCTTGCTTCCAGCTCTTCGGGAAGCTAAGAAACATCTGGCGTTGCCCAGTGCTCTTACAGCCTACCGGGAACATCTCTTACCAAGGCCTGTGAAACGCAGTTTGTTGGTGGCCTGAACTGGCCGAAGTAGAACTTCTGCTCTGGGTGTGCTCCACTGGCCTAGAGCTACCTGGCGCAAAGGGCTGCCTTGATTCCAAAGTGAGAGAGTGGCACCAAAGCATCTTGCTCCCAGCTCTTCGGGAAGCTAAGAAACAGCTGGCTCTGCCCAGTGCTCTTACAGCCTAAGAGAACATCTCTTTGAAAGGCCTGTGAAACGCAGTTTCTTGGCAGGCCTGACCTGGCTGAAGTAGAACTTCTGTTCTGGTTGTGCTACATAGGCCTAGAGCTACCAGGACCTAAGGGCTGCCTTGTTTCCAAAGGGTGAGAGAGGCCCCAAAGCATCTTGCCTCCAGCACTTTGGGAAGCTAAAAAACAACTGGTTCTGCCCAGTGCTCTCACAGCCTACCGTGAACATCTCTTACCAAGGGCTGTGAAACGCAGTTTCTGGGCAGGACTGATCCGCCTGAAGTAGAACTTCTGCTGTGGGTGTGCTCCATTGGCCTAGAGCTGCCAGGCCCAAACGGCTGCCTTGTGTCCAAAGGGAGAGAGAGGCCCCAAAGCATCTTGCTTCCAGCTCTGTGGGAAGCTAAAGCAACTGGCTCTCCACAGTGCTCTCACAGCCTACCGGGAACATCTCTTACCAAGGCCTGTGAAACGCAGTTTCTTGGCAGGCCTGATCTGGCTGAAGTAGAACTCCTGCTCTGGGCGTGCTACTTTGGCCTAGAGCTGCCAGGCCCAAAGGGCCGCCTTGTTTCCAAAGGGGCTGAGAGTCCCCAAAGTATCTTGCTTCCAAATCTTTGGGAAGCTAAGAAACAACTGGCTCTGCACAGTGCTCTCACAGCCTACCGGCAACGTGACAGAGAAAGGCCTGTGAGACGCAGTTTCTTGGAAGGCCTGATCTGGCTGAGGTAGAACTTCTGCTCTGGGTGTACTCCATTGGCCTAGGGCTGCCAGGCCCAAAGGGCTGCCTTTATTTCCAAAGTGTGAGAGAGGCCCCAAAGCATCTTGCTTCCTGCTCTCTGGGAAGCTAAAACAACTGGCTCTGCACAGTGCTCTCAAAGCCAACCGGGAACGTCACATACAAAGGCCTGTGAAACGCAGCTTCTTGACAGGCCTTATCTGGCTGAGGTAGAACTTGTGCTCTGGGTGTGCTGCTTTGGCCTAGAGCTGCCAGGCACAAAGGCTGCTTTGTTTCCAAAGGGGGAGAGAGGCCCCAAATCATGTTGCTTCCAGCTGTTTTTGAAGCTAAGAAACAACTCGCTCTGCCAGGTACTCTTACAGCCTTCCGGGAACACCTCTTACGAAGGCCTGTGAAAAGCAGTTTCTTGGCAGGCCTGATCTGGCTGAGGTAGAACTTCTGCTCTGGGTGTGCTCCATTGCCCTAGAGCTGAAAGGCCCAAAGGGCTGCCTTGTTTCCAAAGGGGGAGAGAGGCCCCAAAGCATCTTGCTTCCACCTCTTGGGAAGCTAAGAAACAACTCGCTGTGCCCAGTGCTCTTATAGCCTAAGAGAACATCTCTTATCAAGGCCTGTGAAACGCACTTTCTAGGCAGGCCTGATCTGGAAGAAGTAGAACTTCTGCCCTGGTTGTGCTCCATTGCCCTAGAGCTGCCAGACCCAACGTGCTGCCTTGTTTCCAAAGGGGCAGAGAGGCCCCAAAGCGTCTTGCTTCCAGCTGTTTGGGAAACAAGGAAACAACTGGCTCTGCACCGTGCTCTCACAGCCTACCGGGAACGTCACATACAAAGGCCTCTGAAACGCAGTTCCTTGGCAGGCCTGATCTGGCTGAAGTAGGACTTCTGCTCTGGGTGTGCTCCATTGGCCTAGAGCTGAAAGGCCCAAAGGGATGCCTTGTTTGCAAAGGGGCAGAGAGGCCCCAAAGCATCTTGCTTCCAGCTCTTTGGGAAGCTAAGAAACAACTGTCTCTGCCCAGTGCTCTGACAGAGTACCGGGAACATCTCTTACCAGAGCCTTTGAAACGCAGTTTCTTGGCAGGCCTTATCTGGCTGAGGTAGAACTTCTGCTCTGGGTGTGCTCCATTGGCCTAGAGCTGAAAGGCCCAAAGGTCGGCCTTGTTGGCAAAGGGGCAGGGAGCCCCCAAAGCATCTTGCTTCCAGCTCTTTGGGAAGCTAAGAAACAACTGGCTCTGCCCGGTGCTCTTACAGCCTAAGAGAAAATCTCTTACCAAGGCCTGTGAAACGCACTTTGTTGGTGGCCTGATCTAGCTGAAGTAGAACTTCTGCTCTGGGTGTGCTCCACTGGCCTAGAGCTGCCTGGCCCAAAGGGCCGCCTTGTTTGCAAAGGGGCAGAGAGGCCCCAAAGCATCTTGCTTCCAGCTCTTCGGGAAGCTAAGAAACATCTGGCGTTGCCCAGTGCTCTTACAGCCTACCGGGAACATCTCTTACCAAGGCCTGTGAAACGCAGTTTGTTGGTGGCCTGAACTGGCCGAAGTAGAACTTCTGCTCTGGGTGTGCTCCACTGGCCTAGAGCTACCTGGCGCAAAGGGCTGCCTTGATTCCAAAGTGAGAGAGTGGCACCAAAGCATCTTGCTCCCAGCTCTTCGGGAAGCTAAGAAACAGCTGGCTCTGCCCAGTGCTCTTACAGCCTAAGAGAACATCTCTTTGAAAGGCCTGTGAAACGCAGTTTCTTGGCAGGCCTGACCTGGCTGAAGTAGAACTTCTGTTCTGGTTGTGCTACATAGGCCTAGAGCTACCAGGACCTAAGGGCTGCCTTGTTTCCAAAGGGTGAGAGAGGCCCCAAAGCATCTTGCCTCCAGCACTTTGGGAAGCTAAAAAACAACTGGTTCTGCCCAGTGCTCTCACAGCCTACCGTGAACATCTCTTACCAAGGGCTGTGAAACGCAGTTTCTGGGCAGGACTGATCCGCCTGAAGTAGAACTTCTGCTGTGGGTGTGCTCCATTGGCCTAGAGCTGCCAGGCGCAAACGGCTGCCTTGTGTCCAAAGGGAGAGAGAGGCCCCAAAGCATCTTGCTTCCAGCTCTGTGGGAAGCTAAAGCAACTGGCTCTCCACAGTGCTCTCACAGCCTACCGGGAACATCTCTTACCAAGGCCTGTGAAACGCAGTTTCTTGGCAGGCCTGATCTGGCTGAAGTAGAACTCCTGCTCTGGGCGTGCTACTTTGGCCTAGAGCTGCCAGGCCCAAAGGGCCGCCTTGTTTCCAAAGGGGCTGAGAGTCCCCAAAGTATCTTGCTTCCAAATCTTTGGGAAGCTAAGAAACAACTGGCTCTGCACAGTGCTCTCACAGCCTACCGGCAACGTGACAGAGAAAGGCCTGTGAGACGCAGTTTCTTGGAAGGCCTGATCTGGCTGAGGTAGAACTTCTGCTCTGGGTGTACTCCATTGGCCTAGGGCTGCCAGGCCCAAAGGGCTGCCTTTATTTCCAAAGTGTGAGAGAGGCCCCAAAGCATCTTGCTTCCTGCTCTCTGGGAAGCTAAAACAACTGGCTCTGCACAGTGCTCTCAAAGCCAACCGGGAACGTCACATACAAAGGCCTGTGAAACGCAGCTTCTTGACAGGCCTTATCTGGCTGAGGTAGAACTTGTGCTCTGGGTGTGCTGCTTTGGCCTAGAGCTGCCAGGCACAAAGGCTGCTTTGTTTCCAAAGGGGGAGAGAGGCCCCAAATCATGTTGCTTCCAGCTGTTTTTGAAGCTAAGAAACAACTCGCTCTGCCAGGTACTCTTACAGCCTTCCGGGAACACCTCTTACGAAGGCCTGTGAAAAGCAGTTTCTTGGCAGGCCTGATCTGGCTGAGGTAGAACTTCTGCTCTGGGTGTGCTCCATTGCCCTAGAGCTGAAAGGCCCAAAGGGCTGCCTTGTTTCCAAAGGGGGAGAGAGGCCCCAAAGCATCTTGCTTCCACCTCTTGGGAAGCTAAGAAACAACTCGCTGTGCCCAGTGCTCTTATAGCCTAAGAGAACATCTCTTATCAAGGCCTGTGAAACGCACTTTCTAGGCAGGCCTGATCTGGAAGAAGTAGAACTTCTGCCCTGGTTGTGCTCCATTGCCCTAGAGCTGCCAGACCCAACGTGCTGCCTTGTTTCCAAAGGGGCAGAGAGGCCCCAAAGCGTCTTGCTTCCAGCTGTTTGGGAAACAAGGAAACAACTGGCTCTGCACCGTGCTCTCACAGCCTACCGGGAACGTCACATACAAAGGCCTCTGAAACGCAGTTCCTTGGCAGGCCTGATCTGGCTGAAGTAGGACTTCTGCTCTGGGTGTGCTCCATTGGCCTAGAGCTGAAAGGCCCAAAGGGATGCCTTGTTTGCAAAGGGGCAGAGAGGCCCCAAAGCATCTTGCTTCCAGCTCTTTGGGAAGCTAAGAAACAACTGTCTCTGCCCAGTGCTCTGACAGAGTACCGGGAACATCTCTTACCAGAGCCTTTGAAACGCAGTTTCTTGGCAGGCCTTATCTGGCTGAGGTAGAACTTCTGCTCTGGGTGTGCTCCATTGGCCTAGAGCTGAAAGGCCCAAAGGTCGGCCTTGTTGGCAAAGGGGCAGGGAGCCCCCAAAGCATCTTGCTTCCAGCTCTTTGGGAAGCTAAGAAACAACTGGCTCTGCCCGGTGCTCTTACAGCCTAAGAGAAAATCTCTTACCAAGGCCTGTGAAACGCACTTTGTTGGTGGCCTGATCTAGCTGAAGTAGAACTTCTGCTCTGGGTGTGCTCCACTGGCCTAGAGCTGCCTGGCCCAAAGGGCCGCCTTGTTTGCAAAGGGGCAGAGAGGCCCCAAAGCATCTTGCTTCCAGCTCTTCGGGAAGCTAAGAAACATCTGGCGTTGCCCAGTGCTCTTACAGCCTACCGGGAACATCTCTTACCAAGGCCTGTGAAACGCAGTTTGTTGGTGGCCTGAACTGGCCGAAGTAGAACTTCTGCTCTGGGTGTGCTCCACTGGCCTAGAGCTACCTGGCGCAAAGGGCTGCCTTGATTCCAAAGTGAGAGAGTGGCACCAAAGCATCTTGCTCCCAGCTCTTCGGGAAGCTAAGAAACAGCTGGCTCTGCCCAGTGCTCTTACAGCCTAAGAGAACATCTCTTTGAAAGGCCTGTGAAACGCAGTTTCTTGGCAGGCCTGACCTGGCTGAAGTAGAACTTCTGTTCTGGTTGTGCTACATAGGCCTAGAGCTACCAGGACCTAAGGGCTGCCTTGTTTCCAAAGGGTGAGAGAGGCCCCAAAGCATCTTGCCTCCAGCACTTTGGGAAGCTAAAAAACAACTGGTTCTGCCCAGTGCTCTCACAGCCTACCGTGAACATCTCTTACCAAGGGCTGTGAAACGCAGTTTCTGGGCAGGACTGATCCGCCTGAAGTAGAACTTCTGCTGTGGGTGTGCTCCATTGGCCTAGAGCTGCCAGGCGCAAACGGCTGCCTTGTGTCCAAAGGGAGAGAGAGGCCCCAAAGCATCTTGCTTCCAGCTCTGTGGGAAGCTAAAGCAACTGGCTCTCCACAGTGCTCTCACAGCCTACCGGGAACATCTCTTACCAAGGCCTGTGAAACGCAGTTTCTTGGCAGGCCTGATCTGGCTGAAGTAGAACTCCTGCTCTGGGCGTGCTACTTTGGCCTAGAGCTGCCAGGCCCAAAGGGCCGCCTTGTTTCCAAAGGGGCTGAGAGTCCCCAAAGTATCTTGCTTCCAAATCTTTGGGAAGCTAAGAAACAACTGGCTCTGCACAGTGCTCTCACAGCCTACCGGCAACGTGACAGAGAAAGGCCTGTGAGACGCAGTTTCTTGGAAGGCCTGATCTGGCTGAGGTAGAACTTCTGCTCTGGGTGTACTCCATTGGCCTAGGGCTGCCAGGCCCAAAGGGCTGCCTTTATTTCCAAAGTGTGAGAGAGGCCCCAAAGCATCTTGCTTCCTGCTCTCTGGGAAGCTAAAACAACTGGCTCTGCACAGTGCTCTCAAAGCCAACCGGGAACGTCACATACAAAGGCCTGTGAAACGCAGCTTCTTGACAGGCCTTATCTGGCTGAGGTAGAACTTGTGCTCTGGGTGTGCTGCTTTGGCCTAGAGCTGCCAGGCACAAAGGCTGCTTTGTTTCCAAAGGGGGAGAGAGGCCCCAAATCATGTTGCTTCCAGCTGTTTTTGAAGCTAAGAAACAACTCGCTCTGCCAGGTACTCTTACAGCCTTCCGGGAACACCTCTTACGAAGGCCTGTGAAAAGCAGTTTCTTGGCAGGCCTGATCTGGCTGAGGTAGAACTTCTGCTCTGGGTGTGCTCCATTGCCCTAGAGCTGAAAGGCCCAAAGGGCTGCCTTGTTTCCAAAGGGGGAGAGAGGCCCCAAAGCATCTTGCTTCCACCTCTTGGGAAGCTAAGAAACAACTCGCTGTGCCCAGTGCTCTTATAGCCTAAGAGAACATCTCTTATCAAGGCCTGTGAAACGCACTTTCTAGGCAGGCCTGATCTGGAAGAAGTAGAACTTCTGCCCTGGTTGTGCTCCATTGCCCTAGAGCTGCCAGACCCAACGTGCTGCCTTGTTTCCAAAGGGGCAGAGAGGCCCCAAAGCGTCTTGCTTCCAGCTGTTTGGGAAACAAGGAAACAACTGGCTCTGCACCGTGCTCTCACAGCCTACCGGGAACGTCACATACAAAGGCCTCTGAAACGCAGTTCCTTGGCAGGCCTGATCTGGCTGAAGTAGGACTTCTGCTCTGGGTGTGCTCCATTGGCCTAGAGCTGAAAGGCCCAAAGGGATGCCTTGTTTGCAAAGGGGCAGAGAGGCCCCAAAGCATCTTGCTTCCAGCTCTTTGGGAAGCTAAGAAACAACTGTCTCTGCCCAGTGCTCTGACAGAGTACCGGGAACATCTCTTACCAGAGCCTTTGAAACGCAGTTTCTTGGCAGGCCTTATCTGGCTGAGGTAGAACTTCTGCTCTGGGTGTGCTCCATTGGCCTAGAGCTGAAAGGCCCAAAGGTCGGCCTTGTTGGCAAAGGGGCAGGGAGCCCCCAAAGCATCTTGCTTCCAGCTCTTTGGGAAGCTAAGAAACAACTGGCTCTGCCCGGTGCTCTTACAGCCTAAGAGAAAATCTCTTACCAAGGCCTGTGAAACGCACTTTGTTGGTGGCCTGATCTAGCTGAAGTAGAACTTCTGCTCTGGGTGTGCTCCACTGGCCTAGAGCTGCCTGGCCCAAAGGGCCGCCTTGTTTGCAAAGGGGCAGAGAGGCCCCAAAGCATCTTGCTTCCAGCTCTTCGGGAAGCTAAGAAACATCTGGCGTTGCCCAGTGCTCTTACAGCCTACCGGGAACATCTCTTACCAAGGCCTGTGAAACGCAGTTTGTTGGTGGCCTGAACTGGCCGAAGTAGAACTTCTGCTCTGGGTGTGCTCCACTGGCCTAGAGCTACCTGGCGCAAAGGGCTGCCTTGATTCCAAAGTGAGAGAGTGGCACCAAAGCATCTTGCTCCCAGCTCTTCGGGAAGCTAAGAAACAGCTGGCTCTGCCCAGTGCTCTTACAGCCTAAGAGAACATCTCTTTGAAAGGCCTGTGAAACGCAGTTTCTTGGCAGGCCTGACCTGGCTGAAGTAGAACTTCTGTTCTGGTTGTGCTACATAGGCCTAGAGCTACCAGGACCTAAGGGCTGCCTTGTTTCCAAAGGGTGAGAGAGGCCCCAAAGCATCTTGCCTCCAGCACTTTGGGAAGCTAAAAAACAACTGGTTCTGCCCAGTGCTCTCACAGCCTACCGTGAACATCTCTTACCAAGGGCTGTGAAACGCAGTTTCTGGGCAGGACTGATCCGCCTGAAGTAGAACTTCTGCTGTGGGTGTGCTCCATTGGCCTAGAGCTGCCAGGCGCAAACGGCTGCCTTGTGTCCAAAGGGAGAGAGAGGCCCCAAAGCATCTTGCTTCCAGCTCTGTGGGAAGCTAAAGCAACTGGCTCTCCACAGTGCTCTCACAGCCTACCGGGAACATCTCTTACCAAGGCCTGTGAAACGCAGTTTCTTGGCAGGCCTGATCTGGCTGAAGTAGAACTCCTGCTCTGGGCGTGCTACTTTGGCCTAGAGCTGCCAGGCCCAAAGGGCCGCCTTGTTTCCAAAGGGGCTGAGAGTCCCCAAAGTATCTTGCTTCCAAATCTTTGGGAAGCTAAGAAACAACTGGCTCTGCACAGTGCTCTCACAGCCTACCGGCAACGTGACAGAGAAAGGCCTGTGAGACGCAGTTTCTTGGAAGGCCTGATCTGGCTGAGGTAGAACTTCTGCTCTGGGTGTACTCCATTGGCCTAGGGCTGCCAGGCCCAAAGGGCTGCCTTTATTTCCAAAGTGTGAGAGAGGCCCCAAAGCATCTTGCTTCCTGCTCTCTGGGAAGCTAAAACAACTGGCTCTGCACAGTGCTCTCAAAGCCAACCGGGAACGTCACATACAAAGGCCTGTGAAACGCAGCTTCTTGACAGGCCTTATCTGGCTGAGGTAGAACTTGTGCTCTGGGTGTGCTGCTTTGGCCTAGAGCTGCCAGGCACAAAGGCTGCTTTGTTTCCAAAGGGGGAGAGAGGCCCCAAATCATGTTGCTTCCAGCTGTTTTTGAAGCTAAGAAACAACTCGCTCTGCCAGGTACTCTTACAGCCTTCCGGGAACACCTCTTACGAAGGCCTGTGAAAAGCAGTTTCTTGGCAGGCCTGATCTGGCTGAGGTAGAACTTCTGCTCTGGGTGTGCTCCATTGCCCTAGAGCTGAAAGGCCCAAAGGGCTGCCTTGTTTCCAAAGGGGGAGAGAGGCCCCAAAGCATCTTGCTTCCACCTCTTGGGAAGCTAAGAAACAACTCGCTGTGCCCAGTGCTCTTATAGCCTAAGAGAACATCTCTTATCAAGGCCTGTGAAACGCACTTTCTAGGCAGGCCTGATCTGGAAGAAGTAGAACTTCTGCCCTGGTTGTGCTCCATTGCCCTAGAGCTGCCAGACCCAACGTGCTGCCTTGTTTCCAAAGGGGCAGAGAGGCCCCAAAGCGTCTTGCTTCCAGCTGTTTGGGAAACAAGGAAACAACTGGCTCTGCACCGTGCTCTCACAGCCTACCGGGAACGTCACATACAAAGGCCTCTGAAACGCAGTTCCTTGGCAGGCCTGATCTGGCTGAAGTAGGACTTCTGCTCTGGGTGTGCTCCATTGGCCTAGAGCTGAAAGGCCCAAAGGGATGCCTTGTTTGCAAAGGGGCAGAGAGGCCCCAAAGCATCTTGCTTCCAGCTCTTTGGGAAGCTAAGAAACAACTGTCTCTGCCCAGTGCTCTGACAGAGTACCGGGAACATCTCTTACCAGAGCCTTTGAAACGCAGTTTCTTGGCAGGCCTTATCTGGCTGAGGTAGAACTTCTGCTCTGGGTGTGCTCCATTGGCCTAGAGCTGAAAGGCCCAAAGGTCGGCCTTGTTGGCAAAGGGGCAGGGAGCCCCCAAAGCATCTTGCTTCCAGCTCTTTGGGAAGCTAAGAAACAACTGGCTCTGCCCGGTGCTCTTACAGCCTAAGAGAAAATCTCTTACCAAGGCCTGTGAAACGCACTTTGTTGGTGGCCTGATCTAGCTGAAGTAGAACTTCTGCTCTGGGTGTGCTCCATTGGCCTAGAGCTGCCTGGCCCAAAGGGCCGCCTTGTTTGCAAAGGGGCAGAGAGGCCCCAAAGCATCTTGCTTCCAGCTCTTCGGGAAGCTAAGAAACATCTGGCGTTGCCCAGTGCTCTTACAGCCTACCGGGAACATCTCTTACCAAGGCCTGTGAAACGCAGTTTGTTGGTGGCCTGAACTGGCCGAAGTAGAACTTCTGCTCTGGGTGTGCTCCACTGGCCTAGAGCTACCTGGCGCAAAGGGCTGCCTTGATTCCAAAGTGAGAGAGTGGCACCAAAGCATCTTGCTCCCAGCTCTTCGGGAAGCTAAGAAACAGCTGGCTCTGCCCAGTGCTCTTACAGCCTAAGAGAACATCTCTTTGAAAGGCCTGTGAAACGCAGTTTCTTGGCAGGCCTGACCTGGCTGAAGTAGAACTTCTGTTCTGGTTGTGCTACATAGGCCTAGAGCTACCAGGACCTAAGGGCTGCCTTGTTTCCAAAGGGTGAGAGAGGCCCCAAAGCATCTTGCCTCCAGCACTTTGGGAAGCTAAAAAACAACTGGTTCTGCCCAGTGCTCTCACAGCCTACCGTGAACATCTCTTACCAAGGGCTGTGAAACGCAGTTTCTGGGCAGGACTGATCCGCCTGAAGTAGAACTTCTGCTGTGGGTGTGCTCCATTGGCCTAGAGCTGCCAGGCGCAAACGGCTGCCTTGTGTCCAAAGGGAGAGAGAGGCCCCAAAGCATCTTGCTTCCAGCTCTGTGGGAAGCTAAAGCAACTGGCTCTCCACAGTGCTCTCACAGCCTACCGGGAACATCTCTTACCAAGGCCTGTGAAACGCAGTTTCTTGGCAGGCCTGATCTGGCTGAAGTAGAACTCCTGCTCTGGGCGTGCTACTTTGGCCTAGAGCTGCCAGGCCCAAAGGGCCGCCTTGTTTCCAAAGGGGCTGAGAGTCCCCAAAGTATCTTGCTTCCAAATCTTTGGGAAGCTAAGAAACAACTGGCTCTGCACAGTGCTCTCACAGCCTACCGGCAACGTGACAGAGAAAGGCCTGTGAGACGCAGTTTCTTGGAAGGCCTGATCTGGCTGAGGTAGAACTTCTGCTCTGGGTGTACTCCATTGGCCTAGGGCTGCCAGGCCCAAAGGGCTGCCTTTATTTCCAAAGTGTGAGAGAGGCCCCAAAGCATCTTGCTTCCTGCTCTCTGGGAAGCTAAAACAACTGGCTCTGCACAGTGCTCTCAAAGCCAACCGGGAACGTCACATACAAAGGCCTGTGAAACGCAGCTTCTTGACAGGCCTTATCTGGCTGAGGTAGAACTTGTGCTCTGGGTGTGCTGCTTTGGCCTAGAGCTGCCAGGCACAAAGGCTGCTTTGTTTCCAAAGGGGGAGAGAGGCCCCAAATCATGTTGCTTCCAGCTGTTTTTGAAGCTAAGAAACAACTCGCTCTGCCAGGTACTCTTACAGCCTTCCGGGAACACCTCTTACGAAGGCCTGTGAAAAGCAGTTTCTTGGCAGGCCTGATCTGGCTGAGGTAGAACTTCTGCTCTGGGTGTGCTCCATTGCCCTAGAGCTGAAAGGCCCAAAGGGCTGCCTTGTTTCCAAAGGGGGAGAGAGGCCCCAAAGCATCTTGCTTCCACCTCTTGGGAAGCTAAGAAACAACTCGCTGTGCCCAGTGCTCTTATAGCCTAAGAGAACATCTCTTATCAAGGCCTGTGAAACGCACTTTCTAGGCAGGCCTGATCTGGAAGAAGTAGAACTTCTGCCCTGGTTGTGCTCCATTGCCCTAGAGCTGCCAGACCCAACGTGCTGCCTTGTTTCCAAAGGGGCAGAGAGGCCCCAAAGCGTCTTGCTTCCAGCTGTTTGGGAAACAAGGAAACAACTGGCTCTGCACCGTGCTCTCACAGCCTACCGGGAACGTCACATACAAAGGCCTCTGAAACGCAGTTCCTTGGCAGGCCTGATCTGGCTGAAGTAGGACTTCTGCTCTGGGTGTGCTCCATTGGCCTAGAGCTGAAAGGCCCAAAGGGATGCCTTGTTTGCAAAGGGGCAGAGAGGCCCCAAAGCATCTTGCTTCCAGCTCTTTGGGAAGCTAAGAAACAACTGTCTCTGCCCAGTGCTCTGACAGAGTACCGGGAACATCTCTTACCAGAGCCTTTGAAACGCAGTTTCTTGGCAGGCCTTATCTGGCTGAGGTAGAACTTCTGCTCTGGGTGTGCTCCATTGGCCTAGAGCTGAAAGGCCCAAAGGTCGGCCTTGTTGGCAAAGGGGCAGGGAGCCCCCAAAGCATCTTGCTTCCAGCTCTTTGGGAAGCTAAGAAACAACTGGCTCTGCCCGGTGCTCTTACAGCCTAAGAGAAAATCTCTTACCAAGGCCTGTGAAACGCACTTTGTTGGTGGCCTGATCTAGCTGAAGTAGAACTTCTGCTCTGGGTGTGCTCCACTGGCCTAGAGCTGCCTGGCCCAAAGGGCCGCCTTGTTTGCAAAGGGGCAGAGAGGCCCCAAAGCATCTTGCTTCCAGCTCTTCGGGAAGCTAAGAAACATCTGGCGTTGCCCAGTGCTCTTACAGCCTACCGGGAACATCTCTTACCAAGGCCTGTGAAACGCAGTTTGTTGGTGGCCTGAACTGGCCGAAGTAGAACTTCTGCTCTGGGTGTGCTCCACTGGCCTAGAGCTACCTGGCGCAAAGGGCTGCCTTGATTCCAAAGTGAGAGAGTGGCACCAAAGCATCTTGCTCCCAGCTCTTCGGGAAGCTAAGAAACAGCTGGCTCTGCCCAGTGCTCTTACAGCCTAAGAGAACATCTCTTTGAAAGGCCTGTGAAACGCAGTTTCTTGGCAGGCCTGACCTGGCTGAAGTAGAACTTCTGTTCTGGTTGTGCTACATAGGCCTAGAGCTACCAGGACCTAAGGGCTGCCTTGTTTCCAAAGGGTGAGAGAGGCCCCAAAGCATCTTGCCTCCAGCACTTTGGGAAGCTAAAAAACAACTGGTTCTGCCCAGTGCTCTCACAGCCTACCGTGAACATCTCTTACCAAGGGCTGTGAAACGCAGTTTCTGGGCAGGACTGATCCGCCTGAAGTAGAACTTCTGCTGTGGGTGTGCTCCATTGGCCTAGAGCTGCCAGGCGCAAACGGCTGCCTTGTGTCCAAAGGGAGAGAGAGGCCCCAAAGCATCTTGCTTCCAGCTCTGTGGGAAGCTAAAGCAACTGGCTCTCCACAGTGCTCTCACAGCCTACCGGGAACATCTCTTACCAAGGCCTGTGAAACGCAGTTTCTTGGCAGGCCTGATCTGGCTGAAGTAGAACTCCTGCTCTGGGCGTGCTACTTTGGCCTAGAGCTGCCAGGCCCAAAGGGCCGCCTTGTTTCCAAAGGGGCTGAGAGTCCCCAAAGTATCTTGCTTCCAAATCTTTGGGAAGCTAAGAAACAACTGGCTCTGCACAGTGCTCTCACAGCCTACCGGCAACGTGACAGAGAAAGGCCTGTGAGACGCAGTTTCTTGGAAGGCCTGATCTGGCTGAGGTAGAACTTCTGCTCTGGGTGTACTCCATTGGCCTAGGGCTGCCAGGCCCAAAGGGCTGCCTTTATTTCCAAAGTGTGAGAGAGGCCCCAAAGCATCTTGCTTCCTGCTCTCTGGGAAGCTAAAACAACTGGCTCTGCACAGTGCTCTCAAAGCCAACCGGGAACGTCACATACAAAGGCCTGTGAAACGCAGCTTCTTGACAGGCCTTATCTGGCTGAGGTAGAACTTGTGCTCTGGGTGTGCTGCTTTGGCCTAGAGCTGCCAGGCACAAAGGCTGCTTTGTTTCCAAAGGGGGAGAGAGGCCCCAAATCATGTTGCTTCCAGCTGTTTTTGAAGCTAAGAAACAACTCGCTCTGCCAGGTACTCTTACAGCCTTCCGGGAACACCTCTTACGAAGGCCTGTGAAAAGCAGTTTCTTGGCAGGCCTGATCTGGCTGAGGTAGAACTTCTGCTCTGGGTGTGCTCCATTGCCCTAGAGCTGAAAGGCCCAAAGGGCTGCCTTGTTTCCAAAGGGGGAGAGAGGCCCCAAAGCATCTTGCTTCCACCTCTTGGGAAGCTAAGAAACAACTCGCTGTGCCCAGTGCTCTTATAGCCTAAGAGAACATCTCTTATCAAGGCCTGTGAAACGCACTTTCTAGGCAGGCCTGATCTGGAAGAAGTAGAACTTCTGCCCTGGTTGTGCTCCATTGCCCTAGAGCTGCCAGACCCAACGTGCTGCCTTGTTTCCAAAGGGGCAGAGAGGCCCCAAAGCGTCTTGCTTCCAGCTGTTTGGGAAACAAGGAAACAACTGGCTCTGCACCGTGCTCTCACAGCCTACCGGGAACGTCACATACAAAGGCCTCTGAAACGCAGTTCCTTGGCAGGCCTGATCTGGCTGAAGTAGGACTTCTGCTCTGGGTGTGCTCCATTGGCCTAGAGCTGAAAGGCCCAAAGGGATGCCTTGTTTGCAAAGGGGCAGAGAGGCCCCAAAGCATCTTGCTTCCAGCTCTTTGGGAAGCTAAGAAACAACTGTCTCTGCCCAGTGCTCTGACAGAGTACCGGGAACATCTCTTACCAGAGCCTTTGAAACGCAGTTTCTTGGCAGGCCTTATCTGGCTGAGGTAGAACTTCTGCTCTGGGTGTGCTCCTTTGGCCTAGAGCTGAAAGGCCCAAAGGTCGGCCTTGTTGGCAAAGGGGCAGGGAGCCCCCAAAGCATCTTGCTTCCAGCTCTTTGGGAAGCTAAGAAACAACTGGCTCTGCCCGGTGCTCTTACAGCCTAAGAGAAAATCTCTTACCAAGGCCTGTGAAACGCACTTTGTTGGTGGCCTGATCTAGCTGAAGTAGAACTTCTGCTCTGGGTGTTCTCCATTGGCCTAGAGCTGCCTGGCCCAAAGGGCCGCCTTGTTTGCAAAGGGGCAGAGAGGCCCCAAAGCATCTTGCTTCCAGCTCTTCGGGAAGCTAAGAAACATCTGGCGTTGCCCAGTGCTCTTACAGCCTACCGGGAACATCTCTTACCAAGGCCTGTGAAACGCAGTTTGTTGGTGGCCTGAACTGGCCGAAGTAGAACTTCTGCTCTGGGTGTGCTCCACTGGCCTAGAGCTACCTGGCGCAAAGGGCTGCCTTGATTCCAAAGTGAGAGAGTGGCACCAAAGCATCTTGCTCCCAGCTCTTCGGGAAGCTAAGAAACAGCTGGCTCTGCCCAGTGCTCTTACAGCCTAAGAGAACATCTCTTTGAAAGGCCTGTGAAACGCAGTTTCTTGGCAGGCCTGACCTGGCTGAAGTAGAACTTCTGTTCTGGTTGTGCTACATAGGCCTAGAGCTACCAGGACCTAAGGGCTGCCTTGTTTCCAAAGGGTGAGAGAGGCCCCAAAGCATCTTGCCTCCAGCACTTTGGGAAGCTAAAAAACAACTGGTTCTGCCCAGTGCTCTCACAGCCTACCGTGAACATCTCTTACCAAGGGCTGTGAAACGCAGTTTCTGGGCAGGACTGATCCGCCTGAAGTAGAACTTCTGCTGTGGGTGTGCTCCATTGGCCTAGAGCTGCCAGGCGCAAACGGCTGCCTTGTGTCCAAAGGGAGAGAGAGGCCCCAAAGCATCTTGCTTCCAGCTCTGTGGGAAGCTAAAGCAACTGGCTCTCCACAGTGCTCTCACAGCCTACCGGGAACATCTCTTACCAAGGCCTGTGAAACGCAGTTTCTTGGCAGGCCTGATCTGGCTGAAGTAGAACTCCTGCTCTGGGCGTGCTACTTTGGCCTAGAGCTGCCAGGCCCAAAGGGCCGCCTTGTTTCCAAAGGGGCTGAGAGTCCCCAAAGTATCTTGCTTCCAAATCTTTGGGAAGCTAAGAAACAACTGGCTCTGCACAGTGCTCTCACAGCCTACCGGCAACGTGACAGAGAAAGGCCTGTGAGACGCAGTTTCTTGGAAGGCCTGATCTGGCTGAGGTAGAACTTCTGCTCTGGGTGTACTCCATTGGCCTAGGGCTGCCAGGCCCAAAGGGCTGCCTTTATTTCCAAAGTGTGAGAGAGGCCCCAAAGCATCTTGCTTCCTGCTCTCTGGGAAGCTAAAACAACTGGCTCTGCACAGTGCTCTCAAAGCCAACCGGGAACGTCACATACAAAGGCCTGTGAAACGCAGCTTCTTGACAGGCCTTATCTGGCTGAGGTAGAACTTGTGCTCTGGGTGTGCTGCTTTGGCCTAGAGCTGCCAGGCACAAAGGCTGCTTTGTTTCCAAAGGGGGAGAGAGGCCCCAAATCATGTTGCTTCCAGCTGTTTTTGAAGCTAAGAAACAACTCGCTCTGCCAGGTACTCTTACAGCCTTCCGGGAACACCTCTTACGAAGGCCTGTGAAAAGCAGTTTCTTGGCAGGCCTGATCTGGCTGAGGTAGAACTTCTGCTCTGGGTGTGCTCCATTGCCCTAGAGCTGAAAGGCCCAAAGGGCTGCCTTGTTTCCAAAGGGGGAGAGAGGCCCCAAAGCATCTTGCTTCCACCTCTTGGGAAGCTAAGAAACAACTCGCTGTGCCCAGTGCTCTTATAGCCTAAGAGAACATCTCTTATCAAGGCCTGTGAAACGCACTTTCTAGGCAGGCCTGATCTGGAAGAAGTAGAACTTCTGCCCTGGTTGTGCTCCATTGCCCTAGAGCTGCCAGACCCAACGTGCTGCCTTGTTTCCAAAGGGGCAGAGAGGCCCCAAAGCGTCTTGCTTCCAGCTGTTTGGGAAACAAGGAAACAACTGGCTCTGCACCGTGCTCTCACAGCCTACCGGGAACGTCACATACAAAGGCCTCTGAAACGCAGTTCCTTGGCAGGCCTGATCTGGCTGAAGTAGGACTTCTGCTCTGGGTGTGCTCCATTGGCCTAGAGCTGAAAGGCCCAAAGGGATGCCTTGTTTGCAAAGGGGCAGAGAGGCCCCAAAGCATCTTGCTTCCAGCTCTTTGGGAAGCTAAGAAACAACTGTCTCTGCCCAGTGCTCTGACAGAGTACCGGGAACATCTCTTACCAGAGCCTTTGAAACGCAGTTTCTTGGCAGGCCTTATCTGGCTGAGGTAGAACTTCTGCTCTGGGTGTGCTCCTTTGGCCTAGAGCTGAAAGGCCCAAAGGTCGGCCTTGTTGGCAAAGGGGCAGGGAGCCCCCAAAGCATCTTGCTTCCAGCTCTTTGGGAAGCTAAGAAACAACTGGCTCTGCCCGGTGCTCTTACAGCCTAAGAGAAAATCTCTTACCAAGGCCTGTGAAACGCACTTTGTTGGTGGCCTGATCTAGCTGAAGTAGAACTTCTGCTCTGGGTGTTCTCCATTGGCCTAGAGCTGCCTGGCCCAAAGGGCCGCCTTGTTTGCAAAGGGGCAGAGAGGCCCCAAAGCATCTTGCTTCCAGCTCTTCGGGAAGCTAAGAAACATCTGGCGTTGCCCAGTGCTCTTACAGCCTACCGGGAACATCTCTTACCAAGGCCTGTGAAACGCAGTTTGTTGGTGGCCTGAACTGGCCGAAGTAGAACTTCTGCTCTGGGTGTGCTCCACTGGCCTAGAGCTACCTGGCGCAAAGGGCTGCCTTGATTCCAAAGTGAGAGAGTGGCACCAAAGCATCTTGCTCCCAGCTCTTCGGGAAGCTAAGAAACAGCTGGCTCTGCCCAGTGCTCTTACAGCCTAAGAGAACATCTCTTTGAAAGGCCTGTGAAACGCAGTTTCTTGGCAGGCCTGACCTGGCTGAAGTAGAACTTCTGTTCTGGTTGTGCTACATAGGCCTAGAGCTACCAGGACCTAAGGGCTGCCTTGTTTCCAAAGGGTGAGAGAGGCCCCAAAGCATCTTGCCTCCAGCACTTTGGGAAGCTAAAAAACAACTGGTTCTGCCCAGTGCTCTCACAGCCTACCGTGAACATCTCTTACCAAGGGCTGTGAAACGCAGTTTCTGGGCAGGACTGATCCGCCTGAAGTAGAACTTCTGCTGTGGGTGTGCTCCATTGGCCTAGAGCTGCCAGGCCCAAACGGCTGCCTTGTGTCCAAAGGGAGAGAGAGGCCCCAAAGCATCTTGCTTCCAGCTCTGTGGGAAGCTAAAGCAACTGGCTCTCCACAGTGCTCTCACAGCCTACCGGGAACATCTCTTACCAAGGCCTGTGAAACGCAGTTTCTTGGCAGGCCTGATCTGGCTGAAGTAGAACTCCTGCTCTGGGCGTGCTACTTTGGCCTAGAGCTGCCAGGCCCAAAGGGCCGCCTTGTTTCCAAAGGGGCTGAGAGTCCCCAAAGTATCTTGCTTCCAAATCTTTGGGAAGCTAAGAAACAACTGGCTCTGCACAGTGCTCTCACAGCCTACCGGCAACGTGACAGAGAAAGGCCTGTGAGACGCAGTTTCTTGGAAGGCCTGATCTGGCTGAGGTAGAACTTCTGCTCTGGGTGTACTCCATTGGCCTAGGGCTGCCAGGCCCAAAGGGCTGCCTTTATTTCCAAAGTGTGAGAGAGGCCCCAAAGCATCTTGCTTCCTGCTCTCTGGGAAGCTAAAACAACTGGCTCTGCACAGTGCTCTCAAAGCCAACCGGGAACGTCACATACAAAGGCCTGTGAAACGCAGCTTCTTGACAGGCCTTATCTGGCTGAGGTAGAACTTGTGCTCTGGGTGTGCTGCTTTGGCCTAGAGCTGCCAGGCACAAAGGCTGCTTTGTTTCCAAAGGGGGAGAGAGGCCCCAAATCATGTTGCTTCCAGCTGTTTTTGAAGCTAAGAAACAACTCGCTCTGCCAGGTACTCTTACAGCCTTCCGGGAACACCTCTTACGAAGGCCTGTGAAAAGCAGTTTCTTGGCAGGCCTGATCTGGCTGAGGTAGAACTTCTGCTCTGGGTGTGCTCCATTGCCCTAGAGCTGAAAGGCCCAAAGGGCTGCCTTGTTTCCAAAGGGGGAGAGAGGCCCCAAAGCATCTTGCTTCCACCTCTTGGGAAGCTAAGAAACAACTCGCTGTGCCCAGTGCTCTTATAGCCTAAGAGAACATCTCTTATCAAGGCCTGTGAAACGCACTTTCTAGGCAGGCCTGATCTGGAAGAAGTAGAACTTCTGCCCTGGTTGTGCTCCATTGCCCTAGAGCTGCCAGACCCAACGTGCTGCCTTGTTTCCAAAGGGGCAGAGAGGCCCCAAAGCGTCTTGCTTCCAGCTGTTTGGGAAACAAGGAAACAACTGGCTCTGCACCGTGCTCTCACAGCCTACCGGGAACGTCACATACAAAGGCCTCTGAAACGCAGTTCCTTGGCAGGCCTGATCTGGCTGAAGTAGGACTTCTGCTCTGGGTGTGCTCCATTGGCCTAGAGCTGAAAGGCCCAAAGGGATGCCTTGTTTGCAAAGGGGCAGAGAGGCCCCAAAGCATCTTGCTTCCAGCTCTTTGGGAAGCTAAGAAACAACTGTCTCTGCCCAGTGCTCTGACAGAGTACCGGGAACATCTCTTACCAGAGCCTTTGAAACGCAGTTTCTTGGCAGGCCTTATCTGGCTGAGGTAGAACTTCTGCTCTGGGTGTGCTCCATTGGCCTAGAGCTGAAAGGCCCAAAGGTCGGCCTTGTTGGCAAAGGGGCAGGGAGCCCCCAAAGCATCTTGCTTCCAGCTCTTTGGGAAGCTAAGAAACAACTGGCTCTGCCCGGTGCTCTTACAGCCTAAGAGAAAATCTCTTACCAAGGCCTGTGAAACGCACTTTGTTGGTGGCCTGATCTAGCTGAAGTAGAACTTCTGCTCTGGGTGTGCTCCATTGGCCTAGAGCTGCCTGGCCCAAAGGGCCGCCTTGTTTGCAAAGGGGCAGAGAGGCCCCAAAGCATCTTGCTTCCAGCTCTTCGGGAAGCTAAGAAACATCTGGCGTTGCCCAGTGCTCTTACAGCCTACCGGGAACATCTCTTACCAAGGCCTGTGAAACGCAGTTTGTTGGTGGCCTGAACTGGCCGAAGTAGAACTTCTGCTCTGGGTGTGCTCCACTGGCCTAGAGCTACCTGGCGCAAAGGGCTGCCTTGATTCCAAAGTGAGAGAGTGGCACCAAAGCATCTTGCTCCCAGCTCTTCGGGAAGCTAAGAAACAGCTGGCTCTGCCCAGTGCTCTTACAGCCTAAGAGAACATCTCTTTGAAAGGCCTGTGAAACGCAGTTTCTTGGCAGGCCTGACCTGGCTGAAGTAGAACTTCTGTTCTGGTTGTGCTACATAGGCCTAGAGCTACCAGGACCTAAGGGCTGCCTTGTTTCCAAAGGGTGAGAGAGGCCCCAAAGCATCTTGCCTCCAGCACTTTGGGAAGCTAAAAAACAACTGGTTCTGCCCAGTGCTCTCACAGCCTACCGTGAACATCTCTTACCAAGGGCTGTGAAACGCAGTTTCTGGGCAGGACTGATCCGCCTGAAGTAGAACTTCTGCTGTGGGTGTGCTCCATTGGCCTAGAGCTGCCAGGCGCAAACGGCTGCCTTGTGTCCAAAGGGAGAGAGAGGCCCCAAAGCATCTTGCTTCCAGCTCTGTGGGAAGCTAAAGCAACTGGCTCTCCACAGTGCTCTCACAGCCTACCGGGAACATCTCTTACCAAGGCCTGTGAAACGCAGTTTCTTGGCAGGCCTGATCTGGCTGAAGTAGAACTCCTGCTCTGGGCGTGCTACTTTGGCCTAGAGCTGCCAGGCCCAAAGGGCCGCCTTGTTTCCAAAGGGGCTGAGAGTCCCCAAAGTATCTTGCTTCCAAATCTTTGGGAAGCTAAGAAACAACTGGCTCTGCACAGTGCTCTCACAGCCTACCGGCAACGTGACAGAGAAAGGCCTGTGAGACGCAGTTTCTTGGAAGGCCTGATCTGGCTGAGGTAGAACTTCTGCTCTGGGTGTACTCCATTGGCCTAGGGCTGCCAGGCCCAAAGGGCTGCCTTTATTTCCAAAGTGTGAGAGAGGCCCCAAAGCATCTTGCTTCCTGCTCTCTGGGAAGCTAAAACAACTGGCTCTGCACAGTGCTCTCAAAGCCAACCGGGAACGTCACATACAAAGGCCTGTGAAACGCAGCTTCTTGACAGGCCTTATCTGGCTGAGGTAGAACTTGTGCTCTGGGTGTGCTGCTTTGGCCTAGAGCTGCCAGGCACAAAGGCTGCTTTGTTTCCAAAGGGGGAGAGAGGCCCCAAATCATGTTGCTTCCAGCTGTTTTTGAAGCTAAGAAACAACTCGCTCTGCCAGGTACTCTTACAGCCTTCCGGGAACACCTCTTACGAAGGCCTGTGAAAAGCAGTTTCTTGGCAGGCCTGATCTGGCTGAGGTAGAACTTCTGCTCTGGGTGTGCTCCATTGCCCTAGAGCTGAAAGGCCCAAAGGGCTGCCTTGTTTCCAAAGGGGGAGAGAGGCCCCAAAGCATCTTGCTTCCACCTCTTGGGAAGCTAAGAAACAACTCGCTGTGCCCAGTGCTCTTATAGCCTAAGAGAACATCTCTTATCAAGGCCTGTGAAACGCACTTTCTAGGCAGGCCTGATCTGGAAGAAGTAGAACTTCTGCCCTGGTTGTGCTCCATTGCCCTAGAGCTGCCAGACCCAACGTGCTGCCTTGTTTCCAAAGGGGCAGAGAGGCCCCAAAGCGTCTTGCTTCCAGCTGTTTGGGAAACAAGGAAACAACTGGCTCTGCACCGTGCTCTCACAGCCTACCGGGAACGACACATACAAAGGCCTCTGAAACGCAGTTCCTTGGCAGGCCTGATCTGGCTGAAGTAGGACTTCTGCTCTGGGTGTGCTCCATTGGCCTAGAGCTGAAAGGCCAAAAGGGATGCCTTGTTTGCAAAGGGGCAGAGAGGCCCCAAAGCATCTTGCTCCCAGCTCTTCGGGAAGCTAAGAAACAGCTGGCTCTGCCCAGTGCTCTTACAGCCTAAGAGAACATCTCTTTGAAAGGCCTGTGAAACGCAGTTTCTTGGCAGGCCTGACCTGGCTGAAGTAGAACTTCTGTTCTGGTTGTGCTACATAGGCCTAGAGCTACCAGGACCTAAGGGCTGCCTTGTTTCCAAAGGGTGAGAGAGGCCCCAAAGCATCTTGCCTCCAGCACTTTGGGAAGCTAAAAAACAACTGGTTCTGCCCAGTGCTCTCACAGCCTACCGTGAACATCTCTTACCAAGGGCTGTGAAACGCAGTTTCTGGGCAGGACTGATCCGCCTGAAGTAGAACTTCTGCTGTGGGTGTGCTCCATTGGCCTAGAGCTGCCAGGCGCAAACGGCTGCCTTGTGTCCAAAGGGAGAGAGAGGCCCCAAAGCATCTTGCTTCCAGCTCTGTGGGAAGCTAAAGCAACTGGCTCTCCACAGTGCTCTCACAGCCTACCGGGAACATCTCTTACCAAGGCCTGTGAAACGCAGTTTCTTGGCAGGCCTGATCTGGCTGAAGTAGAACTCCTGCTCTGGGCGTGCTACTTTGGCCTAGAGCTGCCAGGCCCAAAGGGCCGCCTTGTTTCCAAAGGGGCTGAGAGTCCCCAAAGTATCTTGCTTCCAAATCTTTGGGAAGCTAAGAAACAACTGGCTCTGCACAGTGCTCTCACAGCCTACCGGCAACGTGACAGAGAAAGGCCTGTGAGACGCAGTTTCTTGGAAGGCCTGATCTGGCTGAGGTAGAACTTCTGCTCTGGGTGTACTCCATTGGCCTAGGGCTGCCAGGCCCAAAGGGCTGCCTTTATTTCCAAAGTGTGAGAGAGGCCCCAAAGCATCTTGCTTCCTGCTCTCTGGGAAGCTAAAACAACTGGCTCTGCACAGTGCTCTCAAAGCCAACCGGGAACGTCACATACAAAGGCCTGTGAAACGCAGCTTCTTGACAGGCCTTATCTGGCTGAGGTAGAACTTGTGCTCTGGGTGTGCTGCTTTGGCCTAGAGCTGCCAGGCACAAAGGCTGCTTTGTTTCCAAAGGGGGAGAGAGGCCCCAAATCATGTTGCTTCCAGCTGTTTTTGAAGCTAAGAAACAACTCGCTCTGCCAGGTACTCTTACAGCCTTCCGGGAACACCTCTTACGAAGGCCTGTGAAAAGCAGTTTCTTGGCAGGCCTGATCTGGCTGAGGTAGAACTTCTGCTCTGGGTGTGCTCCATTGCCCTAGAGCTGAAAGGCCCAAAGGGCTGCCTTGTTTCCAAAGGGGGAGAGAGGCCCCAAAGCATCTTGCTTCCACCTCTTGGGAAGCTAAGAAACAACTCGCTGTGCCCAGTGCTCTTATAGCCTAAGAGAACATCTCTTATCAAGGCCTGTGAAACGCACTTTCTAGGCAGGCCTGATCTGGAAGAAGTAGAACTTCTGCCCTGGTTGTGCTCCATTGCCCTAGAGCTGCCAGACCCAACGTGCTGCCTTGTTTCCAAAGGGGCAGAGAGGCCCCAAAGCGTCTTGCTTCCAGCTGTTTGGGAAACAAGGAAACAACTGGCTCTGCACCGTGCTCTCACAGCCTACCGGGAACGTCACATACAAAGGCCTCTGAAACGCAGTTCCTTGGCAGGCCTGATCTGGCTGAAGTAGGACTTCTGCTCTGGGTGTGCTCCATTGGCCTAGAGCTGAAAGGCCCAAAGGGATGCCTTGTTTGCAAAGGGGCAGAGAGGCCCCAAAGCATCTTGCTTCCAGCTCTTTGGGAAGCTAAGAAACAACTGTCTCTGCCCAGTGCTCTGACAGAGTACCGGGAACATCTCTTACCAGAGCCTTTGAAACGCAGTTTCTTGGCAGGCCTTATCTGGCTGAGGTAGAACTTCTGCTCTGGGTGTGCTCCATTGGCCTAGAGCTGAAAGGCCCAAAGGTCGGCCTTGTTGGCAAAGGGGCAGGGAGCCCCCAAAGCATCTTGCTTCCAGCTCTTTGGGAAGCTAAGAAACAACTGGCTCTGCCCGGTGCTCTTACAGCCTAAGAGAAAATCTCTTACCAAGGCCTGTGAAACGCACTTTGTTGGTGGCCTGATCTAGCTGAAGTAGAACTTCTGCTCTGGGTGTGCTCCATTGGCCTAGAGCTGCCTGGCCCAAAGGGCCGCCTTGTTTGCAAAGGGGCAGAGAGGCCCCAAAGCATCTTGCTTCCAGCTCTTCGGGAAGCTAAGAAACATCTGGCGTTGCCCAGTGCTCTTACAGCCTACCGGGAACATCTCTTACCAAGGCCTGTGAAACGCAGTTTGTTGGTGGCCTGAACTGGCCGAAGTAGAACTTCTGCTCTGGGTGTGCTCCACTGGCCTAGAGCTACCTGGCGCAAAGGGCTGCCTTGATTCCAAAGTGAGAGAGTGGCACCAAAGCATCTTGCTCCCAGCTCTTCGGGAAGCTAAGAAACAGCTGGCTCTGCCCAGTGCTCTTACAGCCTAAGAGAACATCTCTTTGAAAGGCCTGTGAAACGCAGTTTCTTGGCAGGCCTGACCTGGCTGAAGTAGAACTTCTGTTCTGGTTGTGCTACATAGGCCTAGAGCTACCAGGACCTAAGGGCTGCCTTGTTTCCAAAGGGTGAGAGAGGCCCCAAAGCATCTTGCCTCCAGCACTTTGGGAAGCTAAAAAACAACTGGTTCTGCCCAGTGCTCTCACAGCCTACCGTGAACATCTCTTACCAAGGGCTGTGAAACGCAGTTTCTGGGCAGGACTGATCCGCCTGAAGTAGAACTTCTGCTGTGGGTGTGCTCCATTGGCCTAGAGCTGCCAGGCGCAAACGGCTGCCTTGTGTCCAAAGGGAGAGAGAGGCCCCAAAGCATCTTGCTTCCAGCTCTGTGGGAAGCTAAAGCAACTGGCTCTCCACAGTGCTCTCACAGCCTACCGGGAACATCTCTTACCAAGGCCTGTGAAACGCAGTTTCTTGGCAGGCCTGATCTGGCTGAAGTAGAACTCCTGCTCTGGGCGTGCTACTTTGGCCTAGAGCTGCCAGGCCCAAAGGGCCGCCTTGTTTCCAAAGGGGCTGAGAGTCCCCAAAGTATCTTGCTTCCAAATCTTTGGGAAGCTAAGAAACAACTGGCTCTGCACAGTGCTCTCACAGCCTACCGGCAACGTGACAGAGAAAGGCCTGTGAGACGCAGTTTCTTGGAAGGCCTGATCTGGCTGAGGTAGAACTTCTGCTCTGGGTGTACTCCATTGGCCTAGGGCTGCCAGGCCCAAAGGGCTGCCTTTATTTCCAAAGTGTGAGAGAGGCCCCAAAGCATCTTGCTTCCTGCTCTCTGGGAAGCTAAAACAACTGGCTCTGCACAGTGCTCTCAAAGCCAACCGGGAACGTCACATACAAAGGCCTGTGAAACGCAGCTTCTTGACAGGCCTTATCTGGCTGAGGTAGAACTTGTGCTCTGGGTGTGCTGCTTTGGCCTAGAGCTGCCAGGCACAAAGGCTGCTTTGTTTCCAAAGGGGGAGAGAGGCCCCAAATCATGTTGCTTCCAGCTGTTTTTGAAGCTAAGAAACAACTCGCTCTGCCAGGTACTCTTACAGCCTTCCGGGAACACCTCTTACGAAGGCCTGTGAAAAGCAGTTTCTTGGCAGGCCTGATCTGGCTGAGGTAGAACTTCTGCTCTGGGTGTGCTCCATTGCCCTAGAGCTGAAAGGCCCAAAGGGCTGCCTTGTTTCCAAAGGGGGAGAGAGGCCCCAAAGCATCTTGCTTCCACCTCTTGGGAAGCTAAGAAACAACTCGCTGTGCCCAGTGCTCTTATAGCCTAAGAGAACATCTCTTATCAAGGCCTGTGAAACGCACTTTCTAGGCAGGCCTGATCTGGAAGAAGTAGAACTTCTGCCCTGGTTGTGCTCCATTGCCCTAGAGCTGCCAGACCCAACGTGCTGCCTTGTTTCCAAAGGGGCAGAGAGGCCCCAAAGCGTCTTGCTTCCAGCTGTTTGGGAAACAAGGAAACAACTGGCTCTGCACCGTGCTCTCACAGCCTACCGGGAACGTCACATACAAAGGCCTCTGAAACGCAGTTCCTTGGCAGGCCTGATCTGGCTGAAGTAGGACTTCTGCTCTGGGTGTGCTCCATTGGCCTAGAGCTGAAAGGCCCAAAGGGATGCCTTGTTTGCAAAGGGGCAGAGAGGCCCCAAAGCATCTTGCTTCCAGCTCTTTGGGAAGCTAAGAAACAACTGTCTCTGCCCAGTGCTCTGACAGAGTACCGGGAACATCTCTTACCAGAGCCTTTGAAACGCAGTTTCTTGGCAGGCCTTATCTGGCTGAGGTAGAACTTCTGCTCTGGGTGTGCTCCATTGGCCTAGAGCTGAAAGGCCCAAAGGTCGGCCTTGTTGGCAAAGGGGCAGGGAGCCCCCAAAGCATCTTGCTTCCAGCTCTTTGGGAAGCTAAGAAACAACTGGCTCTGCCCGGTGCTCTTACAGCCTAAGAGAAAATCTCTTACCAAGGCCTGTGAAACGCACTTTGTTGGTGGCCTGATCTAGCTGAAGTAGAACTTCTGCTCTGGGTGTGCTCCACTGGCCTAGAGCTGCCTGGCCCAAAGGGCCGCCTTGTTTGCAAAGGGGCAGAGAGGCCCCAAAGCATCTTGCTTCCAGCTCTTCGGGAAGCTAAGAAACATCTGGGGTTGCCCAGTGCTCTTACAGCCTACCGGGAACATCTCTTACCAAGGCCTGTGAAACGCAGTTTGTTGGTGGCCTGAACTGGCCGAAGTAGAACTTCTGCTCTGGGTGTGCTCCACTGGCCTAGAGCTACCTGGCGCAAAGGGCTGCCTTGATTCCAAAGTGAGAGAGTGGCACCAAAGCATCTTGCTCCCAGCTCTTCGGGAAGCTAAGAAACAGCTGGCTCTGCCCAGTGCTCTTACAGCCTAAGAGAACATCTCTTTGAAAGGCCTGTGAAACGCAGTTTCTTGGCAGGCCTGACCTGGCTGAAGTAGAACTTCTGTTCTGGTTGTGCTACATAGGCCTAGAGCTACCAGGACCTAAGGGCTGCCTTGTTTCCAAAGGGTGAGAGAGGCCCCAAAGCATCTTGCCTCCAGCACTTTGGGAAGCTAAAAAACAACTGGTTCTGCCCAGTGCTCTCACAGCCTACCGTGAACATCTCTTACCAAGGGCTGTGAAACGCAGTTTCTGGGCAGGACTGATCCGCCTGAAGTAGAACTTCTGCTGTGGGTGTGCTCCATTGGCCTAGAGCTGCCAGGCCCAAACGGCTGCCTTGTGTCCAAAGGGAGAGAGAGGCCCCAAAGCATCTTGCTTCCAGCTCTGTGGGAAGCTAAAGCAACTGGCTCTCCACAGTGCTCTCACAGCCTACCGGGAACATCTCTTACCAAGGCCTGTGAAACGCAGTTTCTTGGCAGGCCTGATCTGGCTGAAGTAGAACTCCTGCTCTGGGCGTGCTACTTTGGCCTAGAGCTGCCAGGCCCAAAGGGCCGCCTTGTTTCCAAAGGGGCTGAGAGTCCCCAAAGTATCTTGCTTCCAAATCTTTGGGAAGCTAAGAAACAACTGGCTCTGCACAGTGCTCTCACAGCCTACCGGCAACGTGACAGAGAAAGGCCTGTGAGACGCAGTTTCTTGGAAGGCCTGATCTGGCTGAGGTAGAACTTCTGCTCTGGGTGTACTCCATTGGCCTAGGGCTGCCAGGCCCAAAGGGCTGCCTTTATTTCCAAAGTGTGAGAGAGGCCCCAAAGCATCTTGCTTCCTGCTCTCTGGGAAGCTAAAACAACTGGCTCTGCACAGTGCTCTCAAAGCCAACCGGGAACGTCACATACAAAGGCCTGTGAAACGCAGCTTCTTGACAGGCCTTATCTGGCTGAGGTAGAACTTGTGCTCTGGGTGTGCTGCTTTGGCCTAGAGCTGCCAGGCACAAAGGCTGCTTTGTTTCCAAAGGGGGAGAGAGGCCCCAAATCATGTTGCTTCCAGCTGTTTTTGAAGCTAAGAAACAACTCGCTCTGCCAGGTACTCTTACAGCCTTCCGGGAACACCTCTTACGAAGGCCTGTGAAAAGCAGTTTCTTGGCAGGCCTGATCTGGCTGAGGTAGAACTTCTGCTCTGGGTGTGCTCCATTGCCCTAGAGCTGAAAGGCCCAAAGGGCTGCCTTGTTTCCAAAGGGGGAGAGAGGCCCCAAAGCATCTTGCTTCCACCTCTTGGGAAGCTAAGAAACAACTCGCTGTGCCCAGTGCTCTTATAGCCTAAGAGAACATCTCTTATCAAGGCCTGTGAAACGCACTTTCTAGGCAGGCCTGATCTGGAAGAAGTAGAACTTCTGCCCTGGTTGTGCTCCATTGCCCTAGAGCTGCCAGACCCAACGTGCTGCCTTGTTTCCAAAGGGGCAGAGAGGCCCCAAAGCGTCTTGCTTCCAGCTGTTTGGGAAACAAGGAAACAACTGGCTCTGCACCGTGCTCTCACAGCCTACCGGGAACGTCACATACAAAGGCCTCTGAAACGCAGTTCCTTGGCAGGCCTGATCTGGCTGAAGTAGGACTTCTGCTCTGGGTGTGCTCCATTGGCCTAGAGCTGAAAGGCCCAAAGGGATGCCTTGTTTGCAAAGGGGCAGAGAGGCCCCAAAGCATCTTGCTTCCAGCTCTTTGGGAAGCTAAGAAACAACTGTCTCTGCCCAGTGCTCTGACAGAGTACCGGGAACATCTCTTACCAGAGCCTTTGAAACGCAGTTTCTTGGCAGGCCTTATCTGGCTGAGGTAGAACTTCTGCTCTGGGTGTGCTCCATTGGCCTAGAGCTGAAAGGCCCAAAGGTCGGCCTTGTTGGCAAAGGGGCAGGGAGCCCCCAAAGCATCTTGCTTCCAGCTCTTTGGGAAGCTAAGAAACAACTGGCTCTGCCCGGTGCTCTTACAGCCTAAGAGAAAATCTCTTACCAAGGCCTGTGAAACGCACTTTGTTGGTGGCCTGATCTAGCTGAAGTAGAACTTCTGCTCTGGGTGTGCTCCACTGGCCTAGAGCTGCCTGGCCCAAAGGGCCGCCTTGTTTGCAAAGGGGCAGAGAGGCCCCAAAGCATCTTGCTTCCAGCTCTTCGGGAAGCTAAGAAACATCTGGCGTTGCCCAGTGCTCTTACAGCCTACCGGGAACATCTCTTACCAAGGCCTGTGAAACGCAGTTTGTTGGTGGCCTGAACTGGCCGAAGTAGAACTTCTGCTCTGGGTGTGCTCCACTGGCCTAGAGCTACCTGGCGCAAAGGGCTGCCTTGATTCCAAAGTGAGAGAGTGGCACCAAAGCATCTTGCTCCCAGCTCTTCGGGAAGCTAAGAAACAGCTGGCTCTGCCCAGTGCTCTTACAGCCTAAGAGAACATCTCTTTGAAAGGCCTGTGAAACGCAGTTTCTTGGCAGGCCTGACCTGGCTGAAGTAGAACTTCTGTTCTGGTTGTGCTACATAGGCCTAGAGCTACCAGGACCTAAGGGCTGCCTTGTTTCCAAAGGGTGAGAGAGGCCCCAAAGCATCTTGCCTCCAGCACTTTGGGAAGCTAAAAAACAACTGGTTCTGCCCAGTGCTCTCACAGCCTACCGTGAACATCTCTTACCAAGGGCTGTGAAACGCAGTTTCTGGGCAGGACTGATCCGCCTGAAGTAGAACTTCTGCTGTGGGTGTGCTCCATTGGCCTAGAGCTGCCAGGCCCAAACGGCTGCCTTGTGTCCAAAGGGAGAGAGAGGCCCCAAAGCATCTTGCTTCCAGCTCTGTGGGAAGCTAAAGCAACTGGCTCTCCACAGTGCTCTCACAGCCTACCGGGAACATCTCTTACCAAGGCCTGTGAAACGCAGTTTCTTGGCAGGCCTGATCTGGCTGAAGTAGAACTCCTGCTCTGGGCGTGCTACTTTGGCCTAGAGCTGCCAGGCCCAAAGGGCCGCCTTGTTTCCAAAGGGGCTGAGAGTCCCCAAAGTATCTTGCTTCCAAATCTTTGGGAAGCTAAGAAACAACTGGCTCTGCACAGTGCTCTCACAGCCTACCGGCAACGTGACAGAGAAAGGCCTGTGAGACGCAGTTTCTTGGAAGGCCTGATCTGGCTGAGGTAGAACTTCTGCTCTGGGTGTACTCCATTGGCCTAGGGCTGCCAGGCCCAAAGGGCTGCCTTTATTTCCAAAGTGTGAGAGAGGCCCCAAAGCATCTTGCTTCCTGCTCTCTGGGAAGCTAAAACAACTGGCTCTGCACAGTGCTCTCAAAGCCAACCGGGAACGTCACATACAAAGGCCTGTGAAACGCAGCTTCTTGACAGGCCTTATCTGGCTGAGGTAGAACTTGTGCTCTGGGTGTGCTGCTTTGGCCTAGAGCTGCCAGGCACAAAGGCTGCTTTGTTTCCAAAGGGGGAGAGAGGCCCCAAATCATGTTGCTTCCAGCTGTTTTTGAAGCTAAGAAACAACTCGCTCTGCCAGGTACTCTTACAGCCTTCCGGGAACACCTCTTACGAAGGCCTGTGAAAAGCAGTTTCTTGGCAGGCCTGATCTGGCTGAGGTAGAACTTCTGCTCTGGGTGTGCTCCATTGCCCTAGAGCTGAAAGGCCCAAAGGGCTGCCTTGTTTCCAAAGGGGGAGAGAGGCCCCAAAGCATCTTGCTTCCACCTCTTGGGAAGCTAAGAAACAACTCGCTGTGCCCAGTGCTCTTATAGCCTAAGAGAACATCTCTTATCAAGGCCTGTGAAACGCACTTTCTAGGCAGGCCTGATCTGGAAGAAGTAGAACTTCTGCCCTGGTTGTGCTCCATTGCCCTAGAGCTGCCAGACCCAACGTGCTGCCTTGTTTCCAAAGGGGCAGAGAGGCCCCAAAGCGTCTTGCTTCCAGCTGTTTGGGAAACAAGGAAACAACTGGCTCTGCACCGTGCTCTCACAGCCTACCGGGAACGTCACATACAAAGGCCTCTGAAACGCAGTTCCTTGGCAGGCCTGATCTGGCTGAAGTAGGACTTCTGCTCTGGGTGTGCTCCATTGGCCTAGAGCTGAAAGGCCCAAAGGGATGCCTTGTTTGCAAAGGGGCAGAGAGGCCCCAAAGCATCTTGCTTCCAGCTCTTTGGGAAGCTAAGAAACAACTGTCTCTGCCCAGTGCTCTGACAGAGTACCGGGAACATCTCTTACCAGAGCCTTTGAAACGCAGTTTCTTGGCAGGCCTTATCTGGCTGAGGTAGAACTTCTGCTCTGGGTGTGCTCCTTTGGCCTAGAGCTGAAAGGCCCAAAGGTCTGCCTTGTTGGCAAAGGGGCAGGGAGCCCCCAAAGCATCTTGCTTCCAGCTCTTTGGGAAGCTAAGAAACAACTGGCTCTGCCCGGTGCTCTTACAGCCTAAGAGAAAATCTCTTACCAAGGCCTGTGAAACGCACTTTGTTGGTGGCCTGATCTAGCTGAAGTAGAACTTCTGCTCTGGGTGTGCTCCACTGGCCTAGAGCTGCCTGGCCCAAAGGGCCGCCTTGTTTGCAAAGGGGCAGAGAGGCCCCAAAGCATCTTGCTTCCAGCTCTTCGGGAAGCTAAGAAACATCTGGCGTTGCCCAGTGCTCTTACAGCCTACCGGGAACATCTCTTACCAAGGCCTGTGAAACGCAGTTTGTTGGTGGCCTGAACTGGCCGAAGTAGAACTTCTGCTCTGGGTGTGCTCCACTGGCCTAGAGCTACCTGGCGCAAAGGGCTGCCTTGATTCCAAAGTGAGAGAGTGGCACCAAAGCATCTTGCTCCCAGCTCTTCGGGAAGCTAAGAAACAGCTGGCTCTGCCCAGTGCTCTTACAGCCTAAGAGAACATCTCTTTGAAAGGCCTGTGAAACGCAGTTTCTTGGCAGGCCTGACCTGGCTGAAGTAGAACTTCTGTTCTGGTTGTGCTACATAGGCCTAGAGCTACCAGGACCTAAGGGCTGCCTTGTTTCCAAAGGGTGAGAGAGGCCCCAAAGCATCTTGCCTCCAGCACTTTGGGAAGCTAAAAAACAACTGGTTCTGCCCAGTGCTCTCACAGCCTACCGTGAACATCTCTTACCAAGGGCTGTGAAACGCAGTTTCTGGGCAGGACTGATCCGCCTGAAGTAGAACTTCTGCTGTGGGTGTGCTCCATTGGCCTAGAGCTGCCAGGCCCAAACGGCTGCCTTGTGTCCAAAGGGAGAGAGAGGCCCCAAAGCATCTTGCTTCCAGCTCTGTGGGAAGCTAAAGCAACTGGCTCTCCACAGTGCTCTCACAGCCTACCGGGAACATCTCTTACCAAGGCCTGTGAAACGCAGTTTCTTGGCAGGCTTGATCTGGCTGAAGTAGAACTCCTGCTCTGGGCGTGCTACTTTGGCCTAGAGCTGCCAGGCCCAAAGGGCCGCCTTGTTTCCAAAGGGGCTGAGAGTCCCCAAAGTATCTTGCTTCCAAATCTTTGGGAAGCTAAGAAACAACTGGCTCTGCACAGTGCTCTCACAGCCTACCGGCAACGTGACAGAGAAAGGCCTGTGAGACGCAGTTTCTTGGAAGGCCTGATCTGGCTGAGGTAGAACTTCTGCTCTGGGTGTACTCCATTGGCCTAGGGCTGCCAGGCCCAAAGGGCTGCCTTTATTTCCAAAGTGTGAGAGAGGCCCCAAAGCATCTTGCTTCCTGCTCTCTGGGAAGCTAAAACAACTGGCTCTGCACAGTGCTCTCAAAGCCAACCGGGAACGTCACATACAAAGGCCTGTGAAACGCAGCTTCTTGACAGGCCTTATCTGGCTGAGGTAGAACTTGTGCTCTGGGTGTGCTGCTTTGGCCTAGAGCTGCCAGGCACAAAGGCTGCTTTGTTTCCAAAGGGGGAGAGAGGCCCCAAATCATGTTGCTTCCAGCTGTTTTTGAAGCTAAGAAACAACTCGCTCTGCCAGGTACTCTTACAGCCTTCCGGGAACACCTCTTACGAAGGCCTGTGAAAAGCAGTTTCTTGGCAGGCCTGATCTGGCTGAGGTAGAACTTCTGCTCTGGGTGTGCTCCATTGCCCTAGAGCTGAAAGGCCCAAAGGGCTGCCTTGTTTCCAAAGGGGGAGAGAGGCCCCAAAGCATCTTGCTTCCACCTCTTGGGAAGCTAAGAAACAACTCGCTGTGCCCAGTGCTCTTATAGCCTAAGAGAACATCTCTTATCAAGGCCTGTGAAACGCACTTTCTAGGCAGGCCTGATCTGGAAGAAGTAGAACTTCTGCCCTGGTTGTGCTCCATTGCCCTAGAGCTGCCAGACCCAACGTGCTGCCTTGTTTCCAAAGGGGCAGAGAGGCCCCAAAGCGTCTTGCTTCCAGCTGTTTGGGAAACAAGGAAACAACTGGCTCTGCACCGTGCTCTCACAGCCTACCGGGAACGTCACATACAAAGGCCTCTGAAACGCAGTTCCTTGGCAGGCCTGATCTGGCTGATGTAGGACTTCTGCTCTGGGTGTGCTCCATTGGCCTAGAGCTGAAAGGCCCAAAGGGATGCCTTGTTTGCAAAGGGGCAGAGAGGCCCCAAAGCATCTTGCTTCCAGCTCTTTGGGAAGCTAAGAAACAACTGTCTCTGCCCAGTGCTCTGACAGAGTACCGGGAACATCTCTTACCAGAGCCTTTGAAACGCAGTTTCTTGGCAGGCCTTATCTGGCTGAGGTAGAACTTCTGCTCTGGGTGTGCTCCATTGGCCTAGAGCTGAAAGGCCCAAAGGTCGGCCTTGTTGGCAAAGGGGCAGGGAGCCCCCAAAGCATCTTGCTTCCAGCTCTTTGGGAAGCTAAGAAACAACTGGCTCTGCCCGGTGCTCTTACAGCCTAAGAGAAAATCTCTTACCAAGGCCTGTGAAACGCACTTTGTTGGTGGCCTGATCTAGCTGAAGTAGAACTTCTGCTCTGGGTGTGCTCCACTGGCCTAGAGCTGCCTGGCCCAAAGGGCCGCCTTGTTTGCAAAGGGGCAGAGAGGCCCCAAAGCATCTTGCTTCCAGCTCTTCGGGAAGCTAAGAAACATCTGGCGTTGCCCAGTGCTCTTACAGCCTACCGGGAACATCTCTTACCAAGGCCTGTGAAACGCAGTTTGTTGGTGGCCTGAACTGGCCGAAGTAGAACTTCTGCTCTGGGTGTGCTCCACTGGCCTAGAGCTACCTGGCGCAAAGGGCTGCCTTGATTCCAAAGTGAGAGAGTGGCACCAAAGCATCTTGCTCCCAGCTCTTCGGGAAGCTAAGAAACAGCTGGCTCTGCCCAGTGCTCTTACAGCCTAAGAGAACATCTCTTTGAAAGGCCTGTGAAACGCAGTTTCTTGGCAGGCCTGACCTGGCTGAAGTAGAACTTCTGTTCTGGTTGTGCTACATAGGCCTAGAGCTACCAGGACCTAAGGGCTGCCTTGTTTCCAAAGGGTGAGAGAGGCCCCAAAGCATCTTGCCTCCAGCACTTTGGGAAGCTAAAAAACAACTGGTTCTGCCCAGTGCTCTCACAGCCTACCGTGAACATCTCTTACCAAGGGCTGTGAAACGCAGTTTCTGGGCAGGACTGATCCGCCTGAAGTAGAACTTCTGCTGTGGGTGTGCTCCATTGGCCTAGAGCTGCCAGGCCCAAACGGCTGCCTTGTGTCCAAAGGGAGAGAGAGGCCCCAAAGCATCTTGCTTCCAGCTCTGTGGGAAGCTAAAGCAACTGGCTCTCCACAGTGCTCTCACAGCCTACCGGGAACATCTCTTACCAAGGCCTGTGAAACGCAGTTTCTTGGCAGGCCTGATCTGGCTGAAGTAGAACTCCTGCTCTGGGCGTGCTACTTTGGCCTAGAGCTGCCAGGCCCAAAGGGCCGCCTTGTTTCCAAAGGGGCTGAGAGTCCCCAAAGTATCTTGCTTCCAAATCTTTGGGAAGCTAAGAAACAACTGGCTCTGCACAGTGCTCTCACAGCCTACCGGCAACGTGACAGAGAAAGGCCTGTGAGACGCAGTTTCTTGGAAGGCCTGATCTGGCTGAGGTAGAACTTCTGCTCTGGGTGTACTCCATTGGCCTAGGGCTGCCAGGCCCAAAGGGCTGCCTTTATTTCCAAAGTGTGAGAGAGGCCCCAAAGCATCTTGCTTCCTGCTCTCTGGGAAGCTAAAACAACTGGCTCTGCACAGTGCTCTCAAAGCCAACCGGGAACGTCACATACAAAGGCCTGTGAAACGCAGCTTCTTGACAGGCCTTATCTGGCTGAGGTAGAACTTGTGCTCTGGGTGTGCTGCTTTGGCCTAGAGCTGCCAGGCACAAAGGCTGCTTTGTTTCCAAAGGGGGAGAGAGGCCCCAAATCATGTTGCTTCCAGCTGTTTTTGAAGCTAAGAAACAACTCGCTCTGCCAGGTACTCTTACAGCCTTCCGGGAACACCTCTTACGAAGGCCTGTGAAAAGCAGTTTCTTGGCAGGCCTGATCTGGCTGAGGTAGAACTTCTGCTCTGGGTGTGCTCCATTGCCCTAGAGCTGAAAGGCCCAAAGGGCTGCCTTGTTTCCAAAGGGGGAGAGAGGCCCCAAAGCATCTTGCTTCCACCTCTTGGGAAGCTAAGAAACAACTCGCTGTGCCCAGTGCTCTTATAGCCTAAGAGAACATCTCTTATCAAGGCCTGTGAAACGCACTTTCTAGGCAGGCCTGATCTGGAAGAAGTAGAACTTCTGCCCTGGTTGTGCTCCATTGCCCTAGAGCTGCCAGACCCAACGTGCTGCCTTGTTTCCAAAGGGGCAGAGAGGCCCCAAAGCGTCTTGCTTCCAGCTGTTTGGGAAACAAGGAAACAACTGGCTCTGCACCGTGCTCTCACAGCCTACCGGGAACGTCACATACAAAGGCCTCTGAAACGCAGTTCCTTGGCAGGCCTGATCTGGCTGAAGTAGGACTTCTGCTCTGGGTGTGCTCCATTGGCCTAGAGCTGAAAGGCCCAAAGGGATGCCTTGTTTGCAAAGGGGCAGAGAGGCCCCAAAGCATCTTGCTTCCAGCTCTTTGGGAAGCTAAGAAACAACTGTCTCTGCCCAGTGCTCTGACAGAGTACCGGGAACATCTCTTACCAGAGCCTTTGAAACGCAGTTTCTTGGCAGGCCTTATCTGGCTGAGGTAGAACTTCTGCTCTGGGTGTGCTCCTTTGGCCTAGAGCTGAAAGGCCCAAAGGTCGGCCTTGTTGGCAAAGGGGCAGGGAGCCCCCAAAGCATCTTGCTTCCAGCTCTTTGGGAAGCTAAGAAACAACTGGCTCTGCCCGGTGCTCTTACAGCCTAAGAGAAAATCTCTTACCAAGGCCTGTGAAACGCACTTTGTTGGTGGCCTGATCTAGCTGAAGTAGAACTTCTGCTCTGGGTGTTCTCCATTGGCCTAGAGCTGCCTGGCCCAAAGGGCCGCCTTGTTTGCAAAGGGGCAGAGAGGCCCCAAAGCATCTTGCTTCCAGCTCTTCGGGAAGCTAAGAAACATCTGGCGTTGCCCAGTGCTCTTACAGCCTACCGGGAACATCTCTTACCAAGGCCTGTGAAACGCAGTTTGTTGGTGGCCTGAACTGGCCGAAGTAGAACTTCTGCTCTGGGTGTGCTCCACTGGCCTAGAGCTACCTGGCGCAAAGGGCTGCCTTGATTCCAAAGTGAGAGAGTGGCACCAAAGCATCTTGCTCCCAGCTCTTCGGGAAGCTAAGAAACAGCTGGCTCTGCCCAGTGCTCTTACAGCCTAAGAGAACATCTCTTTGAAAGGCCTGTGAAACGCAGTTTCTTGGCAGGCCTGACCTGGCTGAAGTAGAACTTCTGTTCTGGTTGTGCTACATAGGCCTAGAGCTACCAGGACCTAAGGGCTGCCTTGTTTCCAAAGGGTGAGAGAGGCCCCAAAGCATCTTGCCTCCAGCACTTTGGGAAGCTAAAAAACAACTGGTTCTGCCCAGTGCTCTCACAGCCTACCGTGAACATCTCTTACCAAGGGCTGTGAAACGCAGTTTCTGGGCAGGACTGATCCGCCTGAAGTAGAACTTCTGCTGTGGGTGTGCTCCATTGGCCTAGAGCTGCCAGGCCCAAACGGCTGCCTTGTGTCCAAAGGGAGAGAGAGGCCCCAAAGCATCTTGCTTCCAGCTCTGTGGGAAGCTAAAGCAACTGGCTCTCCACAGTGCTCTCACAGCCTACCGGGAACATCTCTTACCAAGGCCTGTGAAACGCAGTTTCTTGGCAGGCCTGATCTGGCTGAAGTAGAACTCCTGCTCTGGGCGTGCTACTTTGGCCTAGAGCTGCCAGGCCCAAAGGGCCGCCTTGTTTCCAAAGGGGCTGAGAGTCCCCAAAGTATCTTGCTTCCAAATCTTTGGGAAGCTAAGAAACAACTGGCTCTGCACAGTGCTCTCACAGCCTACCGGCAACGTGACAGAGAAAGGCCTGTGAGACGCAGTTTCTTGGAAGGCCTGATCTGGCTGAGGTAGAACTTCTGCTCTGGGTGTACTCCATTGGCCTAGGGCTGCCAGGCCCAAAGGGCTGCCTTTATTTCCAAAGTGTGAGAGAGGCCCCAAAGCATCTTGCTTCCTGCTCTCTGGGAAGCTAAAACAACTGGCTCTGCACAGTGCTCTCAAAGCCAACCGGGAACGTCACATACAAAGGCCTGTGAAACGCAGCTTCTTGACAGGCCTTATCTGGCTGAGGTAGAACTTGTGCTCTGGGTGTGCTGCTTTGGCCTAGAGCTGCCAGGCACAAAGGCTGCTTTGTTTCCAAAGGGGGAGAGAGGCCCCAAATCATGTTGCTTCCAGCTGTTTTTGAAGCTAAGAAACAACTCGCTCTGCCAGGTACTCTTACAGCCTTCCGGGAACACCTCTTACGAAGGCCTGTGAAAAGCAGTTTCTTGGCAGGCCTGATCTGGCTGAGGTAGAACTTCTGCTCTGGGTGTGCTCCATTGCCCTAGAGCTGAAAGGCCCAAAGGGCTGCCTTGTTTCCAAAGGGGGAGAGAGGCCCCAAAGCATCTTGCTTCCACCTCTTGGGAAGCTAAGAAACAACTCGCTGTGCCCAGTGCTCTTATAGCCTAAGAGAACATCTCTTATCAAGGCCTGTGAAACGCACTTTCTAGGCAGGCCTGATCTGGAAGAAGTAGAACTTCTGCCCTGGTTGTGCTCCATTGCCCTAGAGCTGCCAGACCCAACGTGCTGCCTTGTTTCCAAAGGGGCAGAGAGGCCCCAAAGCGTCTTGCTTCCAGCTGTTTGGGAAACAAGGAAACAACTGGCTCTGCACCGTGCTCTCACAGCCTACCGGGAACGTCACATACAAAGGCCTCTGAAACGCAGTTCCTTGGCAGGCCTGATCTGGCTGAAGTAGGACTTCTGCTCTGGGTGTGCTCCATTGGCCTAGAGCTGAAAGGCCCAAAGGGATGCCTTGTTTGCAAAGGGGCAGAGAGGCCCCAAAGCATCTTGCTTCCAGCTCTTTGGGAAGCTAAGAAACAACTGTCTCTGCCCAGTGCTCTGACAGAGTACCGGGAACATCTCTTACCAGAGCCTTTGAAACGCAGTTTCTTGGCAGGCCTTATCTGGCTGAGGTAGAACTTCTGCTCTGGGTGTGCTCCATTGGCCTAGAGCTGAAAGGCCCAAAGGTCGGCCTTGTTGGCAAAGGGGCAGGGAGCCCCCAAAGCATCTTGCTTCCAGCTCTTTGGGAAGCTAAGAAACAACTGGCTCTGCCCGGTGCTCTTACAGCCTAAGAGAAAATCTCTTACCAAGGCCTGTGAAACGCACTTTGTTGGTGGCCTGATCTAGCTGAAGTAGAACTTCTGCTCTGGGTGTGCTCCACTGGCCTAGAGCTGCCTGGCCCAAAGGGCCGCCTTGTTTGCAAAGGGGCAGAGAGGCCCCAAAGCATCTTGCTTCCAGCTCTTCGGGAAGCTAAGAAACATCTGGCGTTGCCCAGTGCTCTTACAGCCTACCGGGAACATCTCTTACCAAGGCCTGTGAAACGCAGTTTGTTGGTGGCCTGAACTGGCCGAAGTAGAACTTCTGCTCTGGGTGTGCTCCACTGGCCTAGAGCTACCTGGCGCAAAGGGCTGCCTTGATTCCAAAGTGAGAGAGTGGCACCAAAGCATCTTGCTCCCAGCTCTTCGGGAAGCTAAGAAACAGCTGGCTCTGCCCAGTGCTCTTACAGCCTAAGAGAACATCTCTTTGAAAGGCCTGTGAAACGCAGTTTCTTGGCAGGCCTGACCTGGCTGAAGTAGAACTTCTGTTCTGGTTGTGCTACATAGGCCTAGAGCTACCAGGACCTAAGGGCTGCCTTGTTTCCAAAGGGTGAGAGAGGCCCCAAAGCATCTTGCCTCCAGCACTTTGGGAAGCTAAAAAACAACTGGTTCTGCCCAGTGCTCTCACAGCCTACCGTGAACATCTCTTACCAAGGGCTGTGAAACGCAGTTTCTGGGCAGGACTGATCCGCCTGAAGTAGAACTTCTGCTGTGGGTGTGCTCCATTGGCCTAGAGCTGCCAGGCCCAAACGGCTGCCTTGTGTCCAAAGGGAGAGAGAGGCCCCAAAGCATCTTGCTTCCAGCTCTGTGGGAAGCTAAAGCAACTGGCTCTCCACAGTGCTCTCACAGCCTACCGGGAACATCTCTTACCAAGGCCTGTGAAACGCAGTTTCTTGGCAGGCCTGATCTGGCTGAAGTAGAACTCCTGCTCTGGGCGTGCTACTTTGGCCTAGAGCTGCCAGGCCCAAAGGGCCGCCTTGTTTCCAAAGGGGCTGAGAGTCCCCAAAGTATCTTGCTTCCAAATCTTTGGGAAGCTAAGAAACAACTGGCTCTGCACAGTGCTCTCACAGCCTACCGGCAACGTGACAGAGAAAGGCCTGTGAGACGCAGTTTCTTGGAAGGCCTGATCTGGCTGAGGTAGAACTTCTGCTCTGGGTGTACTCCATTGGCCTAGGGCTGCCAGGCCCAAAGGGCTGCCTTTATTTCCAAAGTGTGAGAGAGGCCCCAAAGCATCTTGCTTCCTGCTCTCTGGGAAGCTAAAACAACTGGCTCTGCACAGTGCTCTCAAAGCCAACCGGGAACGTCACATACAAAGGCCTGTGAAACGCAGCTTCTTGACAGGCCTTATCTGGCTGAGGTAGAACTTGTGCTCTGGGTGTGCTGCTTTGGCCTAGAGCTGCCAGGCACAAAGGCTGCTTTGTTTCCAAAGGGGGAGAGAGGCCCCAAATCATGTTGCTTCCAGCTGTTTTTGAAGCTAAGAAACAACTCGCTCTGCCAGGTACTCTTACAGCCTTCCGGGAACACCTCTTACGAAGGCCTGTGAAAAGCAGTTTCTTGGCAGGCCTGATCTGGCTGAGGTAGAACTTCTGCTCTGGGTGTGCTCCATTGCCCTAGAGCTGAAAGGCCCAAAGGGCTGCCTTGTTTCCAAAGGGGGAGAGAGGCCCCAAAGCATCTTGCTTCCACCTCTTGGGAAGCTAAGAAACAACTCGCTGTGCCCAGTGCTCTTATAGCCTAAGAGAACATCTCTTATCAAGGCCTGTGAAACGCACTTTCTAGGCAGGCCTGATCTGGAAGAAGTAGAACTTCTGCCCTGGTTGTGCTCCATTGCCCTAGAGCTGCCAGACCCAACGTGCTGCCTTGTTTCCAAAGGGGCAGAGAGGCCCCAAAGCGTCTTGCTTCCAGCTGTTTGGGAAACAAGGAAACAACTGGCTCTGCACCGTGCTCTCACAGCCTACCGGGAACGTCACATACAAAGGCCTCTGAAACGCAGTTCCTTGGCAGGCCTGATCTGGCTGAAGTAGGACTTCTGCTCTGGGTGTGCTCCATTGGCCTAGAGCTGAAAGGCCCAAAGGGATGCCTTGTTTGCAAAGGGGCAGAGAGGCCCCAAAGCATCTTGCTTCCAGCTCTTTGGGAAGCTAAGAAACAACTGTCTCTGCCCAGTGCTCTGACAGAGTACCGGGAACATCTCTTACCAGAGCCTTTGAAACGCAGTTTCTTGGCAGGCCTTATCTGGCTGAGGTAGAACTTCTGCTCTGGGTGTGCTCCATTGGCCTAGAGCTGAAAGGCCCAAAGGTCGGCCTTGTTGGCAAAGGGGCAGGGAGCCCCCAAAGCATCTTGCTTCCAGCTCTTTGGGAAGCTAAGAAACAACTGGCTCTGCCCGGTGCTCTTACAGCCTAAGAGAAAATCTCTTACCAAGGCCTGTGAAACGCACTTTGTTGGTGGCCTGATCTAGCTGAAGTAGAACTTCTGCTCTGGGTGTGCTCCACTGGCCTAGAGCTGCCTGGCCCAAAGGGCCGCCTTGTTTGCAAAGGGGCAGAGAGGCCCCAAAGCATCTTGCTTCCAGCTCTTCGGGAAGCTAAGAAACATCTGGCGTTGCCCAGTGCTCTTACAGCCTACCGGGAACATCTCTTACCAAGGCCTGTGAAACGCAGTTTGTTGGTGGCCTGAACTGGCCGAAGTAGAACTTCTGCTCTGGGTGTGCTCCACTGGCCTAGAGCTACCTGGCGCAAAGGGCTGCCTTGATTCCAAAGTGAGAGAGTGGCACCAAAGCATCTTGCTCCCAGCTCTTCGGGAAGCTAAGAAACAGCTGGCTCTGCCCAGTGCTCTTACAGCCTAAGAGAACATCTCTTTGAAAGGCCTGTGAAACGCAGTTTCTTGGCAGGCCTGACCTGGCTGAAGTAGAACTTCTGTTCTGGTTGTGCTACATAGGCCTAGAGCTACCAGGACCTAAGGGCTGCCTTGTTTCCAAAGGGTGAGAGAGGCCCCAAAGCATCTTGCCTCCAGCACTTTGGGAAGCTAAAAAACAACTGGTTCTGCCCAGTGCTCTCACAGCCTACCGTGAACATCTCTTACCAAGGGCTGTGAAACGCAGTTTCTGGGCAGGACTGATCCGCCTGAAGTAGAACTTCTGCTGTGGGTGTGCTCCATTGGCCTAGAGCTGCCAGGCCCAAACGGCTGCCTTGTGTCCAAAGGGAGAGAGAGGCCCCAAAGCATCTTGCTTCCAGCTCTGTGGGAAGCTAAAGCAACTGGCTCTCCACAGTGCTCTCACAGCCTACCGGGAACATCTCTTACCAAGGCCTGTGAAACGCAGTTTCTTGGCAGGCCTGATCTGGCTGAAGTAGAACTCCTGCTCTGGGCGTGCTACTTTGGCCTAGAGCTGCCAGGCCCAAAGGGCCGCCTTGTTTCCAAAGGGGCTGAGAGTCCCCAAAGTATCTTGCTTCCAAATCTTTGGGAAGCTAAGAAACAACTGGCTCTGCACAGTGCTCTCACAGCCTACCGGCAACGTGACAGAGAAAGGCCTGTGAGACGCAGTTTCTTGGAAGGCCTGATCTGGCTGAGGTAGAACTTCTGCTCTGGGTGTACTCCATTGGCCTAGGGCTGCCAGGCCCAAAGGGCTGCCTTTATTTCCAAAGTGTGAGAGAGGCCCCAAAGCATCTTGCTTCCTGCTCTCTGGGAAGCTAAAACAACTGGCTCTGCACAGTGCTCTCAAAGCCAACCGGGAACGTCACATACAAAGGCCTGTGAAACGCAGCTTCTTGACAGGCCTTATCTGGCTGAGGTAGAACTTGTGCTCTGGGTGTGCTGCTTTGGCCTAGAGCTGCCAGGCACAAAGGCTGCTTTGTTTCCAAAGGGGGAGAGAGGCCCCAAATCATGTTGCTTCCAGCTGTTTTTGAAGCTAAGAAACAACTCGCTCTGCCAGGTACTCTTACAGCCTTCCGGGAACACCTCTTACGAAGGCCTGTGAAAAGCAGTTTCTTGGCAGGCCTGATCTGGCTGAGGTAGAACTTCTGCTCTGGGTGTGCTCCATTGCCCTAGAGCTGAAAGGCCCAAAGGGCTGCCTTGTTTCCAAAGGGGGAGAGAGGCCCCAAAGCATCTTGCTTCCACCTCTTGGGAAGCTAAGAAACAACTCGCTGTGCCCAGTGCTCTTATAGCCTAAGAGAACATCTCTTATCAAGGCCTGTGAAACGCACTTTCTAGGCAGGCCTGATCTGGAAGAAGTAGAACTTCTGCCCTGGTTGTGCTCCATTGCCCTAGAGCTGCCAGACCCAACGTGCTGCCTTGTTTCCAAAGGGGCAGAGAGGCCCCAAAGCGTCTTGCTTCCAGCTGTTTGGGAAACAAGGAAACAACTGGCTCTGCACCGTGCTCTCACAGCCTACCGGGAACGTCACATACAAAGGCCTCTGAAACGCAGTTCCTTGGCAGGCCTGATCTGGCTGAAGTAGGACTTCTGCTCTGGGTGTGCTCCATTGGCCTAGAGCTGAAAGGCCCAAAGGGATGCCTTGTTTGCAAAGGGGCAGAGAGGCCCCAAAGCATCTTGCTTCCAGCTCTTTGGGAAGCTAAGAAACAACTGTCTCTGCCCAGTGCTCTGACAGAGTACCGGGAACATCTCTTACCAGAGCCTTTGAAACGCAGTTTCTTGGCAGGCCTTATCTGGCTGAGGTAGAACTTCTGCTCTGGGTGTGCTCCTTTGGCCTAGAGCTGAAAGGCCCAAAGGTCGGCCTTGTTGGCAAAGGGGCAGGGAGCCCCCAAAGCATCTTGCTTCCAGCTCTTTGGGAAGCTAAGAAACAACTGGCTCTGCCCGGTGCTCTTACAGCCTAAGAGAAAATCTCTTACCAAGGCCTGTGAAACGCACTTTGTTGGTGGCCTGATCTAGCTGAAGTAGAACTTCTGCTCTGGGTGTTCTCCATTGGCCTAGAGCTGCCTGGCCCAAAGGGCCGCCTTGTTTGCAAAGGGGCAGAGAGGCCCCAAAGCATCTTGCTTCCAGCTCTTCGGGAAGCTAAGAAACATCTGGCGTTGCCCAGTGCTCTTACAGCCTACCGGGAACATCTCTTACCAAGGCCTGTGAAACGCAGTTTGTTGGTGGCCTGAACTGGCCGAAGTAGAACTTCTGCTCTGGGTGTGCTCCACTGGCCTAGAGCTACCTGGCGCAAAGGGCTGCCTTGATTCCAAAGTGAGAGAGTGGCACCAAAGCATCTTGCTCCCAGCTCTTCGGGAAGCTAAGAAACAGCTGGCTCTGCCCAGTGCTCTTACAGCCTAAGAGAACATCTCTTTGAAAGGCCTGTGAAACGCAGTTTCTTGGCAGGCCTGACCTGGCTGAAGTAGAACTTCTGTTCTGGTTGTGCTACATAGGCCTAGAGCTACCAGGACCTAAGGGCTGCCTTGTTTCCAAAGGGTGAGAGAGGCCCCAAAGCATCTTGCCTCCAGCACTTTGGGAAGCTAAAAAACAACTGGTTCTGCCCAGTGCTCTCACAGCCTACCGTGAACATCTCTTACCAAGGGCTGTGAAACGCAGTTTCTGGGCAGGACTGATCCGCCTGAAGTAGAACTTCTGCTGTGGGTGTGCTCCATTGGCCTAGAGCTGCCAGGCCCAAACGGCTGCCTTGTGTCCAAAGGGAGAGAGAGGCCCCAAAGCATCTTGCTTCCAGCTCTGTGGGAAGCTAAAGCAACTGGCTCTCCACAGTGCTCTCACAGCCTACCGGGAACATCTCTTACCAAGGCCTGTGAAACGCAGTTTCTTGGCAGGCCTGATCTGGCTGAAGTAGAACTCCTGCTCTGGGCGTGCTACTTTGGCCTAGAGCTGCCAGGCCCAAAGGGCCGCCTTGTTTCCAAAGGGGCTGAGAGTCCCCAAAGTATCTTGCTTCCAAATCTTTGGGAAGCTAAGAAACAACTGGCTCTGCACAGTGCTCTCACAGCCTACCGGCAACGTGACAGAGAAAGGCCTGTGAGACGCAGTTTCTTGGAAGGCCTGATCTGGCTGAGGTAGAACTTCTGCTCTGGGTGTACTCCATTGGCCTAGGGCTGCCAGGCCCAAAGGGCTGCCTTTATTTCCAAAGTGTGAGAGAGGCCCCAAAGCATCTTGCTTCCTGCTCTCTGGGAAGCTAAAACAACTGGCTCTGCACAGTGCTCTCAAAGCCAACCGGGAACGTCACATACAAAGGCCTGTGAAACGCAGCTTCTTGACAGGCCTTATCTGGCTGAGGTAGAACTTGTGCTCTGGGTGTGCTGCTTTGGCCTAGAGCTGCCAGGCACAAAGGCTGCTTTGTTTCCAAAGGGGGAGAGAGGCCCCAAATCATGTTGCTTCCAGCTGTTTTTGAAGCTAAGAAACAACTCGCTCTGCCAGGTACTCTTACAGCCTTCCGGGAACACCTCTTACGAAGGCCTGTGAAAAGCAGTTTCTTGGCAGGCCTGATCTGGCTGAGGTAGAACTTCTGCTCTGGGTGTGCTCCATTGCCCTAGAGCTGAAAGGCCCAAAGGGCTGCCTTGTTTCCAAAGGGGGAGAGAGGCCCCAAAGCATCTTGCTTCCACCTCTTGGGAAGCTAAGAAACAACTCGCTGTGCCCAGTGCTCTTATAGCCTAAGAGAACATCTCTTATCAAGGCCTGTGAAACGCACTTTCTAGGCAGGCCTGATCTGGAAGAAGTAGAACTTCTGCCCTGGTTGTGCTCCATTGCCCTAGAGCTGCCAGACCCAACGTGCTGCCTTGTTTCCAAAGGGGCAGAGAGGCCCCAAAGCGTCTTGCTTCCAGCTGTTTGGGAAACAAGGAAACAACTGGCTCTGCACCGTGCTCTCACAGCCTACCGGGAACGTCACATACAAAGGCCTCTGAAACGCAGTTCCTTGGCAGGCCTGATCTGGCTGAAGTAGGACTTCTGCTCTGGGTGTGCTCCATTGGCCTAGAGCTGAAAGGCCCAAAGGGATGCCTTGTTTGCAAAGGGGCAGAGAGGCCCCAAAGCATCTTGCTTCCAGCTCTTTGGGAAGCTAAGAAACAACTGTCTCTGCCCAGTGCTCTGACAGAGTACCGGGAACATCTCTTACCAGAGCCTTTGAAACGCAGTTTCTTGGCAGGCCTTATCTGGCTGAGGTAGAACTTCTGCTCTGGGTGTGCTCCATTGGCCTAGAGCTGAAAGGCCCAAAGGTCGGCCTTGTTGGCAAAGGGGCAGGGAGCCCCCAAAGCATCTTGCTTCCAGCTCTTTGGGAAGCTAAGAAACAACTGGCTCTGCCCGGTGCTCTTACAGCCTAAGAGAAAATCTCTTACCAAGGCCTGTGAAACGCACTTTGTTGGTGGCCTGATCTAGCTGAAGTAGAACTTCTGCTCTGGGTGTGCTCCACTGGCCTAGAGCTGCCTGGCCCAAAGGGCCGCCTTGTTTGCAAAGGGGCAGAGAGGCCCCAAAGCATCTTGCTTCCAGCTCTTCGGGAAGCTAAGAAACATCTGGCGTTGCCCAGTGCTCTTACAGCCTACCGGGAACATCTCTTACCAAGGCCTGTGAAACGCAGTTTGTTGGTGGCCTGAACTGGCCGAAGTAGAACTTCTGCTCTGGGTGTGCTCCACTGGCCTAGAGCTACCTGGCGCAAAGGGCTGCCTTGATTCCAAAGTGAGAGAGTGGCACCAAAGCATCTTGCTCCCAGCTCTTCGGGAAGCTAAGAAACAGCTGGCTCTGCCCAGTGCTCTTACAGCCTAAGAGAACATCTCTTTGAAAGGCCTGTGAAACGCAGTTTCTTGGCAGGCCTGACCTGGCTGAAGTAGAACTTCTGTTCTGGTTGTGCTACATAGGCCTAGAGCTACCAGGACCTAAGGGCTGCCTTGTTTCCAAAGGGTGAGAGAGGCCCCAAAGCATCTTGCCTCCAGCACTTTGGGAAGCTAAAAAACAACTGGTTCTGCCCAGTGCTCTCACAGCCTACCGTGAACATCTCTTACCAAGGGCTGTGAAACGCAGTTTCTGGGCAGGACTGATCCGCCTGAAGTAGAACTTCTGCTGTGGGTGTGCTCCATTGGCCTAGAGCTGCCAGGCCCAAACGGCTGCCTTGTGTCCAAAGGGAGAGAGAGGCCCCAAAGCATCTTGCTTCCAGCTCTGTGGGAAGCTAAAGCAACTGGCTCTCCACAGTGCTCTCACAGCCTACCGGGAACATCTCTTACCAAGGCCTGTGAAACGCAGTTTCTTGGCAGGCCTGATCTGGCTGAAGTAGAACTCCTGCTCTGGGCGTGCTACTTTGGCCTAGAGCTGCCAGGCCCAAAGGGCCGCCTTGTTTCCAAAGGGGCTGAGAGTCCCCAAAGTATCTTGCTTCCAAATCTTTGGGAAGCTAAGAAACAACTGGCTCTGCACAGTGCTCTCACAGCCTACCGGCAACGTGACAGAGAAAGGCCTGTGAGACGCAGTTTCTTGGAAGGCCTGATCTGGCTGAGGTAGAACTTCTGCTCTGGGTGTACTCCATTGGCCTAGGGCTGCCAGGCCCAAAGGGCTGCCTTTATTTCCAAAGTGTGAGAGAGGCCCCAAAGCATCTTGCTTCCTGCTCTCTGGGAAGCTAAAACAACTGGCTCTGCACAGTGCTCTCAAAGCCAACCGGGAACGTCACATACAAAGGCCTGTGAAACGCAGCTTCTTGACAGGCCTTATCTGGCTGAGGTAGAACTTGTGCTCTGGGTGTGCTGCTTTGGCCTAGAGCTGCCAGGCACAAAGGCTGCTTTGTTTCCAAAGGGGGAGAGAGGCCCCAAATCATGTTGCTTCCAGCTGTTTTTGAAGCTAAGAAACAACTCGCTCTGCCAGGTACTCTTACAGCCTTCCGGGAACACCTCTTACGAAGGCCTGTGAAAAGCAGTTTCTTGGCAGGCCTGATCTGGCTGAGGTAGAACTTCTGCTCTGGGTGTGCTCCATTGCCCTAGAGCTGAAAGGCCCAAAGGGCTGCCTTGTTTCCAAAGGGGGAGAGAGGCCCCAAAGCATCTTGCTTCCACCTCTTGGGAAGCTAAGAAACAACTCGCTGTGCCCAGTGCTCTTATAGCCTAAGAGAACATCTCTTATCAAGGCCTGTGAAACGCACTTTCTAGGCAGGCCTGATCTGGAAGAAGTAGAACTTCTGCCCTGGTTGTGCTCCATTGCCCTAGAGCTGCCAGACCCAACGTGCTGCCTTGTTTCCAAAGGGGCAGAGAGGCCCCAAAGCGTCTTGCTTCCAGCTGTTTGGGAAACAAGGAAACAACTGGCTCTGCACCGTGCTCTCACAGCCTACCGGGAACGTCACATACAAAGGCCTCTGAAACGCAGTTCCTTGGCAGGCCTGATCTGGCTGAAGTAGGACTTCTGCTCTGGGTGTGCTCCATTGGCCTAGAGCTGAAAGGCCCAAAGGGATGCCTTGTTTGCAAAGGGGCAGAGAGGCCCCAAAGCATCTTGCTTCCAGCTCTTTGGGAAGCTAAGAAACAACTGTCTCTGCCCAGTGCTCTGACAGAGTACCGGGAACATCTCTTACCAGAGCCTTTGAAACGCAGTTTCTTGGCAGGCCTTATCTGGCTGAGGTAGAACTTCTGCTCTGGGTGTGCTCCATTGGCCTAGAGCTGAAAGGCCCAAAGGTCGGCCTTGTTGGCAAAGGGGCAGGGAGCCCCCAAAGCATCTTGCTTCCAGCTCTTTGGGAAGCTAAGAAACAACTGGCTCTGCCCGGTGCTCTTACAGCCTAAGAGAAAATCTCTTACCAAGGCCTGTGAAACGCACTTTGTTGGTGGCCTGATCTAGCTGAAGTAGAACTTCTGCTCTGGGTGTGCTCCACTGGCCTAGAGCTGCCTGGCCCAAAGGGCCGCCTTGTTTGCAAAGGGGCAGAGAGGCCCCAAAGCATCTTGCTTCCAGCTCTTCGGGAAGCTAAGAAACATCTGGCGTTGCCCAGTGCTCTTACAGCCTACCGGGAACATCTCTTACCAAGGCCTGTGAAACGCAGTTTGTTGGTGGCCTGAACTGGCCGAAGTAGAACTTCTGCTCTGGGTGTGCTCCACTGGCCTAGAGCTACCTGGCGCAAAGGGCTGCCTTGATTCCAAAGTGAGAGAGTGGCACCAAAGCATCTTGCTCCCAGCTCTTCGGGAAGCTAAGAAACAGCTGGCTCTGCCCAGTGCTCTTACAGCCTAAGAGAACATCTCTTTGAAAGGCCTGTGAAACGCAGTTTCTTGGCAGGCCTGACCTGGCTGAAGTAGAACTTCTGTTCTGGTTGTGCTACATAGGCCTAGAGCTACCAGGACCTAAGGGCTGCCTTGTTTCCAAAGGGTGAGAGAGGCCCCAAAGCATCTTGCCTCCAGCACTTTGGGAAGCTAAAAAACAACTGGTTCTGCCCAGTGCTCTCACAGCCTACCGTGAACATCTCTTACCAAGGGCTGTGAAACGCAGTTTCTGGGCAGGACTGATCCGCCTGAAGTAGAACTTCTGCTGTGGGTGTGCTCCATTGGCCTAGAGCTGCCAGGCCCAAACGGCTGCCTTGTGTCCAAAGGGAGAGAGAGGCCCCAAAGCATCTTGCTTCCAGCTCTGTGGGAAGCTAAAGCAACTGGCTCTCCACAGTGCTCTCACAGCCTACCGGGAACATCTCTTACCAAGGCCTGTGAAACGCAGTTTCTTGGCAGGCCTGATCTGGCTGAAGTAGAACTCCTGCTCTGGGCGTGCTACTTTGGCCTAGAGCTGCCAGGCCCAAAGGGCCGCCTTGTTTCCAAAGGGGCTGAGAGTCCCCAAAGTATCTTGCTTCCAAATCTTTGGGAAGCTAAGAAACAACTGGCTCTGCACAGTGCTCTCACAGCCTACCGGCAACGTGACAGAGAAAGGCCTGTGAGACGCAGTTTCTTGGAAGGCCTGATCTGGCTGAGGTAGAACTTCTGCTCTGGGTGTACTCCATTGGCCTAGGGCTGCCAGGCCCAAAGGGCTGCCTTTATTTCCAAAGTGTGAGAGAGGCCCCAAAGCATCTTGCTTCCTGCTCTCTGGGAAGCTAAAACAACTGGCTCTGCACAGTGCTCTCAAAGCCAACCGGGAACGTCACATACAAAGGCCTGTGAAACGCAGCTTCTTGACAGGCCTTATCTGGCTGAGGTAGAACTTGTGCTCTGGGTGTGCTGCTTTGGCCTAGAGCTGCCAGGCACAAAGGCTGCTTTGTTTCCAAAGGGGGAGAGAGGCCCCAAATCATGTTGCTTCCAGCTGTTTTTGAAGCTAAGAAACAACTCGCTCTGCCAGGTACTCTTACAGCCTTCCGGGAACACCTCTTACGAAGGCCTGTGAAAAGCAGTTTCTTGGCAGGCCTGATCTGGCTGAGGTAGAACTTCTGCTCTGGGTGTGCTCCATTGCCCTAGAGCTGAAAGGCCCAAAGGGCTGCCTTGTTTCCAAAGGGGGAGAGAGGCCCCAAAGCATCTTGCTTCCACCTCTTGGGAAGCTAAGAAACAACTCGCTGTGCCCAGTGCTCTTATAGCCTAAGAGAACATCTCTTATCAAGGCCTGTGAAACGCACTTTCTAGGCAGGCCTGATCTGGAAGAAGTAGAACTTCTGCCCTGGTTGTGCTCCATTGCCCTAGAGCTGCCAGACCCAACGTGCTGCCTTGTTTCCAAAGGGGCAGAGAGGCCCCAAAGCGTCTTGCTTCCAGCTGTTTGGGAAACAAGGAAACAACTGGCTCTGCACCGTGCTCTCACAGCCTACCGGGAACGTCACATACAAAGGCCTCTGAAACGCAGTTCCTTGGCAGGCCTGATCTGGCTGAAGTAGGACTTCTGCTCTGGGTGTGCTCCATTGGCCTAGAGCTGAAAGGCCCAAAGGGATGCCTTGTTTGCAAAGGGGCAGAGAGGCCCCAAAGCATCTTGCTTCCAGCTCTTTGGGAAGCTAAGAAACAACTGTCTCTGCCCAGTGCTCTGACAGAGTACCGGGAACATCTCTCACCAGAGCCTTTGAAACGCAGTTTCTTGGCAGGCCTTATCTGGCTGAGGTAGAACTTCTGCTCTGGGTGTGCTCCATTGGCCTAGAGCTGAAAGGCCCAAAGGTCGGCCTTGTTGGCAAAGGGGCAGGGAGCCCCCAAAGCATCTTGCTTCCAGCTCTTTGGGAAGCTAAGAAACAACTGGCTCTGCCCGGTGCTCTTACAGCCTAAGAGAAAATCTCTTACCAAGGCCTGTGAAACGCACTTTGTTGGTGGCCTGATCTAGCTGAAGTAGAACTTCTGCTCTGGGTGTGCTCCATTGGCCTAGAGCTGCCTGGCCCAAAGGGCCGCCTTGTTTGCAAAGGGGCAGAGAGGCCCCAAAGCATCTTGCTTCCAGCTCTTCGGGAAGCTAAGAAACATCTGGCGTTGCCCAGTGCTCTTACAGCCTACCGGGAACATCTCTTACCAAGGCCTGTGAAACGCAGTTTGTTGGTGGCCTGAACTGGCCGAAGTAGAACTTCTGCTCTGGGTGTGCTCCACTGGCCTAGAGCTACCTGGCGCAAAGGGCTGCCTTGATTCCAAAGTGAGAGAGTGGCACCAAAGCATCTTGCTCCCAGCTCTTCGGGAAGCTAAGAAACAGCTGGCTCTGCCCAGTGCTCTTACAGCCTAAGAGAACATCTCTTTGAAAGGCCTGTGAAACGCAGTTTCTTGGCAGGCCTGACCTGGCTGAAGTAGAACTTCTGTTCTGGTTGTGCTACATAGGCCTAGAGCTACCAGGACCTAAGGGCTGCCTTGTTTCCAAAGGGTGAGAGAGGCCCCAAAGCATCTTGCCTCCAGCACTTTGGGAAGCTAAAAAACAACTGGTTCTGCCCAGTGCTCTCACAGCCTACCGTGAACATCTCTTACCAAGGGCTGTGAAACGCAGTTTCTGGGCAGGACTGATCCGCCTGAAGTAGAACTTCTGCTGTGGGTGTGCTCCATTGGCCTAGAGCTGCCAGGCCCAAACGTCTGCCTTGTGTCCAAAGGGAGAGAGAGGCCCCAAAGCATCTTGCTTCCAGCTCTGTGGGAAGCTAAAGCAACTGGCTCTCCACAGTGCTCTCACAGCCTACCGGGAACATCTCTTACCAAGGCCTGTGAAACGCAGTTTCTTGGCAGGCCTGATCTGGCTGAAGTAGAACTCCTGCTCTGGGCGTGCTACTTTGGCCTAGAGCTGCCAGGCCCAAAGGGCCGCCTTGTTTCCAAAGGGGCTGAGAGTCCCCAAAGTATCTTGCTTCCAAATCTTTGGGAAGCTAAGAAACAACTGGCTCTGCACAGTGCTCTCACAGCCTACCGGCAACGTGACAGAGAAAGGCCTGTGAGACGCAGTTTCTTGGAAGGCCTGATCTGGCTGAGGTAGAACTTCTGCTCTGGGTGTACTCCATTGGCCTAGGGCTGCCAGGCCCAAAGGGCTGCCTTTATTTCCAAAGTGTGAGAGAGGCCCCAAAGCATCTTGCTTCCTGCTCTCTGGGAAGCTAAAACAACTGGCTCTGCACAGTGCTCTCAAAGCCAACCGGGAACGTCACATACAAAGGCCTGTGAAACGCAGCTTCTTGACAGGCCTTATCTGGCTGAGGTAGAACTTGTGCTCTGGGTGTGCTGCTTTGGCCTAGAGCTGCCAGGCACAAAGGCTGCTTTGTTTCCAAAGGGGGAGAGAGGCCCCAAATCATGTTGCTTCCAGCTGTTTTTGAAGCTAAGAAACAACTCGCTCTGCCAGGTACTCTTACAGCCTTCCGGGAACACCTCTTACGAAGGCCTGTGAAAAGCAGTTTCTTGGCAGGCCTGATCTGGCTGAGGTAGAACTTCTGCTCTGGGTGTGCTCCATTGCCCTAGAGCTGAAAGGCCCAAAGGGCTGCCTTGTTTCCAAAGGGGGAGAGAGGCCCCAAAGCATCTTGCTTCCACCTCTTGGGAAGCTAAGAAACAACTCGCTGTGCCCAGTGCTCTTATAGCCTAAGAGAACATCTCTTATCAAGGCCTGTGAAACGCACTTTCTAGGCAGGCCTGATCTGGAAGAAGTAGAACTTCTGCCCTGGTTGTGCTCCATTGCCCTAGAGCTGCCAGACCCAACGTGCTGCCTTGTTTCCAAAGGGGCAGAGAGGCCCCAAAGCGTCTTGCTTCCAGCTGTTTGGGAAACAAGGAAACAACTGGCTCTGCACCGTGCTCTCACAGCCTACCGGGAACGTCACATACAAAGGCCTCTGAAACGCAGTTCCTTGGCAGGCCTGATCTGGCTGAAGTAGGACTTCTGCTCTGGGTGTGCTCCATTGGCCTAGAGCTGAAAGGCCCAAAGGGATGCCTTGTTTGCAAAGGGGCAGAGAGGCCCCAAAGCATCTTGCTTCCAGCTCTTTGGGAAGCTAAGAAACAACTGTCTCTGCCCAGTGCTCTGACAGAGTACCGGGAACATCTCTTACCAGAGCCTTTGAAACGCAGTTTCTTGGCAGGCCTTATCTGGCTGAGGTAGAACTTCTGCTCTGGGTGTGCTCCATTGGCCTAGAGCTGAAAGGCCCAAAGGTCGGCCTTGTTGGCAAAGGGGCAGGGAGCCCCCAAAGCATCTTGCTTCCAGCTCTTTGGGAAGCTAAGAAACAACTGGCTCTGCCCGGTGCTCTTACAGCCTAAGAGAAAATCTCTTACCAAGGCCTGTGAAACGCACTTTGTTGGTGGCCTGATCTAGCTGAAGTAGAACTTCTGCTCTGGGTGTGCTCCATTGGCCTAGAGCTGCCTGGCCCAAAGGGCCGCCTTGTTTGCAAAGGGGCAGAGAGGCCCCAAAGCATCTTGCTTCCAGCTCTTCGGGAAGCTAAGAAACATCTGGCGTTGCCCAGTGCTCTTACAGCCTACCGGGAACATCTCTTACCAAGGCCTGTGAAACGCAGTTTGTTGGTGGCCTGAACTGGCCGAAGTAGAACTTCTGCTCTGGGTGTGCTCCACTGGCCTAGAGCTACCTGGCGCAAAGGGCTGCCTTGATTCCAAAGTGAGAGAGTGGCACCAAAGCATCTTGCTCCCAGCTCTTCGGGAAGCTAAGAAACAGCTGGCTCTGCCCAGTGCTCTTACAGCCTAAGAGAACATCTCTTTGAAAGGCCTGTGAAACGCAGTTTCTTGGCAGGCCTGACCTGGCTGAAGTAGAACTTCTGTTCTGGTTGTGCTACATAGGCCTAGAGCTACCAGGACCTAAGGGCTGCCTTGTTTCCAAAGGGTGAGAGAGGCCCCAAAGCATCTTGCCTCCAGCACTTTGGGAAGCTAAAAAACAACTGGTTCTGCCCAGTGCTCTCACAGCCTACCGTGAACATCTCTTACCAAGGGCTGTGAAACGCAGTTTCTGGGCAGGACTGATCCGCCTGAAGTAGAACTTCTGCTGTGGGTGTGCTCCATTGGCCTAGAGCTGCCAGGCCCAAACGGCTGCCTTGTGTCCAAAGGGAGAGAGAGGCCCCAAAGCATCTTGCTTCCAGCTCTGTGGGAAGCTAAAGCAACTGGCTCTCCACAGTGCTCTCACAGCCTACCGGGAACATCTCTTACCAAGGCCTGTGAAACGCAGTTTCTTGGCAGGCCTGATCTGGCTGAAGTAGAACTCCTGCTCTGGGCGTGCTACTTTGGCCTAGAGCTGCCAGGCCCAAAGGGCCGCCTTGTTTCCAAAGGGGCTGAGAGTCCCCAAAGTATCTTGCTTCCAAATCTTTGGGAAGCTAAGAAACAACTGGCTCTGCACAGTGCTCTCACAGCCTACCGGCAACGTGACAGAGAAAGGCCTGTGAGACGCAGTTTCTTGGAAGGCCTGATCTGGCTGAGGTAGAACTTCTGCTCTGGGTGTACTCCATTGGCCTAGGGCTGCCAGGCCCAAAGGGCTGCCTTTATTTCCAAAGTGTGAGAGAGGCCCCAAAGCATCTTGCTTCCTGCTCTCTGGGAAGCTAAAACAACTGGCTCTGCACAGTGCTCTCAAAGCCAACCGGGAACGTCACATACAAAGGCCTGTGAAACGCAGCTTCTTGACAGGCCTTATCTGGCTGAGGTAGAACTTGTGCTCTGGGTGTGCTGCTTTGGCCTAGAGCTGCCAGGCACAAAGGCTGCTTTGTTTCCAAAGGGGGAGAGAGGCCCCAAATCATGTTGCTTCCAGCTGTTTTTGAAGCTAAGAAACAACTCGCTCTGCCAGGTACTCTTACAGCCTTCCGGGAACACCTCTTACGAAGGCCTGTGAAAAGCAGTTTCTTGGCAGGCCTGATCTGGCTGAGGTAGAACTTCTGCTCTGGGTGTGCTCCATTGCCCTAGAGCTGAAAGGCCCAAAGGGCTGCCTTGTTTCCAAAGGGGGAGAGAGGCCCCAAAGCATCTTGCTTCCACCTCTTGGGAAGCTAAGAAACAACTCGCTGTGCCCAGTGCTCTTATAGCCTAAGAGAACATCTCTTATCAAGGCCTGTGAAACGCACTTTCTAGGCAGGCCTGATCTGGAAGAAGTAGAACTTCTGCCCTGGTTGTGCTCCATTGCCCTAGAGCTGCCAGACCCAACGTGCTGCCTTGTTTCCAAAGGGGCAGAGAGGCCCCAAAGCGTCTTGCTTCCAGCTGTTTGGGAAACAAGGAAACAACTGGCTCTGCACCGTGCTCTCACAGCCTACCGGGAACGTCACATACAAAGGCCTCTGAAACGCAGTTCCTTGGCAGGCCTGATCTGGCTGAAGTAGGACTTCTGCTCTGGGTGTGCTCCATTGGCCTAGAGCTGAAAGGCCCAAAGGGATGCCTTGTTTGCAAAGGGGCAGAGAGGCCCCAAAGCATCTTGCTTCCAGCTCTTTGGGAAGCTAAGAAACAACTGTCTCTGCCCAGTGCTCTGACAGAGTACCGGGAACATCTCTTACCAGAGCCTTTGAAACGCAGTTTCTTGGCAGGCCTTATCTGGCTGAGGTAGAACTTCTGCTCTGGGTGTGCTCCTTTGGCCTAGAGCTGAAAGGCCCAAAGGTCTGCCTTGTTGGCAAAGGGGCAGGGAGCCCCCAAAGCATCTTGCTTCCAGCTCTTTGGGAAGCTAAGAAACAACTGGCTCTGCCCGGTGCTCTTACAGCCTAAGAGAAAATCTCTTACCAAGGCCTGTGAAACGCACTTTGTTGGTGGCCTGATCTAGCTGAAGTAGAACTTCTGCTCTGGGTGTTCTCCATTGGCCTAGAGCTGCCTGGCCCAAAGGGCCGCCTTGTTTGCAAAGGGGCAGAGAGGCCCCAAAGCATCTTGCTTCCAGCTCTTCGGGAAGCTAAGAAACATCTGGCGTTGCCCAGTGCTCTTACAGCCTACCGGGAACATCTCTTACCAAGGCCTGTGAAACGCAGTTTGTTGGTGGCCTGAACTGGCCGAAGTAGAACTTCTGCTCTGGGTGTGCTCCACTGGCCTAGAGCTACCTGGCGCAAAGGGCTGCCTTGATTCCAAAGTGAGAGAGTGGCACCAAAGCATCTTGCTCCCAGCTCTTCGGGAAGCTAAGAAACAGCTGGCTCTGCCCAGTGCTCTTACAGCCTAAGAGAACATCTCTTTGAAAGGCCTGTGAAACGCAGTTTCTTGGCAGGCCTGACCTGGCTGAAGTAGAACTTCTGTTCTGGTTGTGCTACATAGGCCTAGAGCTACCAGGACCTAAGGGCTGCCTTGTTTCCAAAGGGTGAGAGAGGCCCCAAAGCATCTTGCCTCCAGCACTTTGGGAAGCTAAAAAACAACTGGTTCTGCCCAGTGCTCTCACAGCCTACCGTGAACATCTCTTACCAAGGGCTGTGAAACGCAGTTTCTGGGCAGGACTGATCCGCCTGAAGTAGAACTTCTGCTGTGGGTGTGCTCCATTGGCCTAGAGCTGCCAGGCGCAAACGGCTGCCTTGTGTCCAAAGGGAGAGAGAGGCCCCAAAGCATCTTGCTTCCAGCTCTGTGGGAAGCTAAAGCAACTGGCTCTCCACAGTGCTCTCACAGCCTACCGGGAACATCTCTTACCAAGGCCTGTGAAACGCAGTTTCTTGGCAGGCTTGATCTGGCTGAAGTAGAACTCCTGCTCTGGGCATGCTACTTTGGCCTACAGCTGCCAGGCCCAAAGGGCCGCCTTGTTTCCAAAGGGGCTGAGAGTCCCCAAAGTATCTTGCTTCCAAATCTTTGGGAAGCTAAGAAACAACTGGCTCTGCACAGTGCTCTCACAGCCTACCGGCAACGTGACAGAGAAAGGCCTGTGAGACGCAGTTTCTTGGAAGGCCTGATCTGGCTGAGGTAGAACTTCTGCTCTGGGTGTACTCCATTGGCCTAGGGCTGCCAGGCCCAAAGGGCTGCCTTTATTTCCAAAGTGTGAGAGAGGCCCCAAAGCATCTTGCTTCCTGCTCTCTGGGAAGCTAAAACAACTGGCTCTGCACAGTGCTCTCAAAGCCAACCGGGAACGTCACATACAAAGGCCTGTGAAACGCAGCTTCTTGACAGGCCTTATCTGGCTGAGGTAGAACTTGTGCTCTGGGTGTGCTACTTTGGCCTAGAGCTGCCAGGCACAAAGGCTGCTTTGTTTCCAAAGGGGGAGAGAGGCCCCAAATCATGTTGCTTCCAGCTGTTTTTGAAGCTAAGAAACAACTCGCTCTGCCAGGTACTCTTACAGCCTTCCGGGAACACCTCTTACGAAGGCCTGTGAAAAGCAGTTTCTTGGCAGGCCTGATCTGGCTGAGGTAGAACTTCTGCTCTGGGTGTGCTCCATTGCCCTAGAGCTGAAAGGCCCAAAGGGCTGCCTTGTTTCCAAAGGGGGAGAGAGGCCCCAAAGCATCTTGCTTCCACCTCTTGGGAAGCTAAGAAACAACTCGCTGTGCCCAGTGCTCTTATAGCCTAAGAGAACATCTCTTATCAAGGCCTGTGAAACGCACTTTCTAGGCAGGCCTGATCTGGAAGAAGTAGAACTTCTGCCCTGGTTGTGCTCCATTGCCCTAGAGCTGCCAGACCCAACGTGCTGCCTTGTTTCCAAAGGGGCAGAGAGGCCCCAAAGCGTCTTGCTTCCAGCTGTTTGGGAAACAAGGAAACAACTGGCTCTGCACCGTGCTCTCACAGCCTACCGGGAACGTCACATACAAAGGCCTCTGAAACGCAGTTCCTTGGCAGGCCTGATCTGGCTGAAGTAGGACTTCTGCTCTGGGTGTGCTCCATTGGCCTAGAGCTGAAAGGCCCAAAGGGATGCCTTGTTTGCAAAGGGGCAGAGAGGCCCCAAAGCATCTTGCTTCCAGCTCTTTGGGAAGCTAAGAAACAACTGTCTCTGCCCAGTGCTCTGACAGAGTACCGGGAACATCTCTTACCAGAGCCTTTGAAACGCAGTTTCTTGGCAGGCCTTATCTGGCTGAGGTAGAACTTCTGCTCTGGGTGTGCTCCATTGGCCTAGAGCTGAAAGGCCCAAAGGTCGGCCTTGTTGGCAAAGGGGCAGGGAGCCCCCAAAGCATCTTGCTTCCAGCTCTTTGGGAAGCTAAGAAACAACTGGCTCTGCCCGGTGCTCTTACAGCCTAAGAGAAAATCTCTTACCAAGGCCTGTGAAACGCACTTTGTTGGTGGCCTGATCTAGCTGAAGTAGAACTTCTGCTCTGGGTGTGCTCCACTGGCCTAGAGCTGCCTGGCCCAAAGGGCCGCCTTGTTTGCAAAGGGGCAGAGAGGCCCCAAAGCATCTTGCTTCCAGCTCTTCGGGAAGCTAAGAAACATCTGGCGTTGCCCAGTGCTCTTACAGCCTACCGGGAACATCTCTTACCAAGGCCTGTGAAACGCAGTTTGTTGGTGGCCTGAACTGGCCGAAGTAGAACTTCTGCTCTGGGTGTGCTCCACTGGCCTAGAGCTACCTGGCGCAAAGGGCTGCCTTGATTCCAAAGTGAGAGAGTGGCACCAAAGCATCTTGCTCCCAGCTCTTCGGGAAGCTAAGAAACAGCTGGCTCTGCCCAGTGCTCTTACAGCCTAAGAGAACATCTCTTTGAAAGGCCTGTGAAACGCAGTTTCTTGGCAGGCCTGACCTGGCTGAAGTAGAACTTCTGTTCTGGTTGTGCTACATAGGCCTAGAGCTACCAGGACCTAAGGGCTGCCTTGTTTCCAAAGGGTGAGAGAGGCCCCAAAGCATCTTGCCTCCAGCACTTTGGGAAGCTAAAAAACAACTGGTTCTGCCCAGTGCTCTCACAGCCTACCGTGAACATCTCTTACCAAGGGCTGTGAAACGCAGTTTCTGGGCAGGACTGATCCGCCTGAAGTAGAACTTCTGCTGTGGGTGTGCTCCATTGGCCTAGAGCTGCCAGGCCCAAACGGCTGCCTTGTGTCCAAAGGGAGAGAGAGGCCCCAAAGCATCTTGCTTCCAGCTCTGTGGGAAGCTAAAGCAACTGGCTCTCCACAGTGCTCTCACAGCCTACCGGGAACATCTCTTACCAAGGCCTGTGAAACGCAGTTTCTTGGCAGGCCTGATCTGGCTGAAGTAGAACTCCTGCTCTGGGCGTGCTACTTTGGCCTAGAGCTGCCAGGCCCAAAGGGCCGCCTTGTTTCCAAAGGGGCTGAGAGTCCCCAAAGTATCTTGCTTCCAAATCTTTGGGAAGCTAAGAAACAACTGGCTCTGCACAGTGCTCTCACAGCCTACCGGCAACGTGACAGAGAAAGGCCTGTGAGACGCAGTTTCTTGGAAGGCCTGATCTGGCTGAGGTAGAACTTCTGCTCTGGGTGTACTCCATTGGCCTAGGGCTGCCAGGCCCAAAGGGCTGCCTTTATTTCCAAAGTGTGAGAGAGGCCCCAAAGCATCTTGCTTCCTGCTCTCTGGGAAGCTAAAACAACTGGCTCTGCACAGTGCTCTCAAAGCCAACTGGGAACGTCACATACAAAGGCCTGTGAAACGCAGCTTCTTGACAGGCCTTATCTGGCTGAGGTAGAACTTGTGCTCTGGGTGTGCTGCTTTGGCCTAGAGCTGCCAGGCACAAAGGCTGCTTTGTTTCCAAAGGGGGAGAGAGGCCCCAAATCATGTTGCTTCCAGCTGTTTTTGAAGCTAAGAAACAACTCGCTCTGCCAGGTACTCTTACAGCCTTCCGGGAACACCTCTTACGAAGGCCTGTGAAAAGCAGTTTCTTGGCAGGCCTGATCTGGCTGAGGTAGAACTTCTGCTCTGGGTGTGCTCCATTGCCCTAGAGCTGAAAGGCCCAAAGGGCTGCCTTGTTTCCAAAGGGGGAGAGAGGCCCCAAAGCATCTTGCTTCCACCTCTTGGGAAGCTAAGAAACAACTCGCTGTGCCCAGTACTCTTATATCCTAAGAGAACATCTCTTATCAAGGCCTGTGAAACGCACTTTCTAGGCAGGCCTGATCTGGAAGAAGTAGAACTTCTGCCCTGGTTGTGCTCCATTGCCCTAGAGCTGCCAGACCCAACGTGCTGCCTTGTTTCCAAAGGGGCAGAGAGGCCCCAAAGCGTCTTGCTTCCAGCTGTTTGGGAAACAAGGAAACAACTGGCTCTGCACCGTGCTCTCACAGCCTACCGGGAACGTCACATACAAAGGCCTCTGAAACGCAGTTCCTTGGCAGGCCTGATCTGGCTGAAGTAGGACTTCTGCTCTGGGTGTGCTCCATTGGCCTAGAGCTGAAAGGCCCAAAGGGATGCCTTGTTTGCAAAGGGGCAGAGAGGCCCCAAAGCATCTTGCTTCCAGCTCTTTGGGAAGCTAAGAAACAACTGTCTCTGCCCAGTGCTCTGACAGAGTACCGGGAACATCTCTTACCAGAGCCTTTGAAACGCAGTTTCTTGGCAGGCCTTATCTGGCTGAGGTAGAACTTCTGCTCTGGGTGTGCTCCATTGGCCTAGAGCTGAAAGGCCCAAAGGTCGGCCTTGTTGGCAAAGGGGCAGGGAGCCCCCAAAGCATCTTGCTTCCAGCTCTTTGGGAAGCTAAGAAACAACTGGCTCTGCCCGGTGCTCTTACAGCCTAAGAGAAAATCTCTTACCAAGGCCTGTGAAACGCACTTTGTTGGTGGCCTGATCTAGCTGAAGTAGAACTTCTGCTCTGGGTGTGCTCCATTGGCCTAGAGCTGCCTGGCCCAAAGGGCCGCCTTGTTTGCAAAGGGGCAGAGAGGCCCCAAAGCATCTTGCTTCCAGCTCTTCGGGAAGCTAAGAAACATCTGGCGTTGCCCAGTGCTCTTACAGCCTACCGGGAACATCTCTTACCAAGGCCTGTGAAACGCAGTTTGTTGGTGGCCTGAACTGGCCGAAGTAGAACTTCTGCTCTGGGTGTGCTCCACTGGCCTAGAGCTACCTGGCGCAAAGGGCTGCCTTGATTCCAAAGTGAGAGAGTGGCACCAAAGCATCTTGCTCCCAGCTCTTCGGGAAGCTAAGAAACAGCTGGCTCTGCCCAGTGCTCTTACAGCCTAAGAGAACATCTCTTTGAAAGGCCTGTGAAACGCAGTTTCTTGGCAGGCCTGACCTGGCTGAAGTAGAACTTCTGTTCTGGTTGTGCTACATAGGCCTAGAGCTACCAGGACCTAAGGGCTGCCTTGTTTCCAAAGGGTGAGAGAGGCCCCAAAGCATCTTGCCTCCAGCACTTTGGGAAGCTAAAAAACAACTGGTTCTGCCCAGTGCTCTCACAGCCTACCGTGAACATCTCTTACCAAGGGCTGTGAAACGCAGTTTCTGGGCAGGAGTGATCCGCCTGAAGTAGAACTTCTGCTGTGGGTGTGCTCCATTGGCCTAGAGCTGCCAGGCCCAAACGGCTGCCTTGTGTCCAAAGGGAGAGAGAGGCCCCAAAGCATCTTGCTTCCAGCTCTGTGGGAAGCTAAAGCAACTGGCTCTCCACAGTGCTCTCACAGCCTACCGGGAACATCTCTTACCAAGGCCTGTGAAACGCAGTTTCTTGGCAGGCCTGATCTGGCTGAAGTAGAACTCCTGCTCTGGGCGTGCTACTTTGGCCTAGAGCTGCCAGGCCCAAAGGGCCGCCTTGTTTCCAAAGGGGCTGAGAGTCCCCAAAGTATCTTGCTTCCAAATCTTTGGGAAGCTAAGAAACAACTGGCTCTGCACAGTGCTCTCACAGCCTACCGGCAACGTGACAGAGAAAGGCCTGTGAGACGCAGTTTCTTGGAAGGCCTGATCTGGCTGAGGTAGAACTTCTGCTCTGGGTGTACTCCATTGGCCTAGGGCTGCCAGGCCCAAAGGGCTGCCTTTATTTCCAAAGTGTGAGAGAGGCCCCAAAGCATCTTGCTTCCTGCTCTCTGGGAAGCTAAAACAACTGGCTCTGCACAGTGCTCTCAAAGCCAACCGGGAACGTCACATACAAAGGCCTGTGAAACGCAGCTTCTTGACAGGCCTTATCTGGCTGAGGTAGAACTTGTGCTCTGGGTGTGCTACTTTGGCCTAGAGCTGCCAGGCACAAAGGCTGCTTTGTTTCCAAAGGGGGAGAGAGGCCCCAAATCATGTTGCTTCCAGCTGTTTTTGAAGCTAAGAAACAACTCGCTCTGCCAGGTACTCTTACAGCCTTCCGGGAACACCTCTTACGAAGGCCTGTGAAAAGCAGTTTCTTGGCAGGCCTGATCTGGCTGAGGTAGAACTTCTGCTCTGGGTGTGCTCCATTGCCCTAGAGCTGAAAGGCCCAAAGGGCTGCCTTGTTTCCAAAGGGGGAGAGAGGCCCCAAAGCATCTTGCTTCCACCTCTTGGGAAGCTAAGAAACAACTCGCTGTGCCCAGTGCTCTTATAGCCTAAGAGAACATCTCTTATCAAGGCCTGTGAAACGCACTTTCTAGGCAGGCCTGATCTGGAAGAAGTAGAACTTCTGCTCTGGTTGTGCTCCATTGCCCTAGAGCTGCCAGACCCAACGTGCTGCCTTGTTTCCAAAGGGGCAGAGAGGCCCCAAAGCGTCTTGCTTCCAGCTGTTTGGGAAACAAGGAAACAACTGGCTCTGCACCGTGCTCTCACAGCCTACGGGGAACGTCACATACAAAGGCCTCTGAAACGCAGTTCCTTGGCAGGCCTGATCTGGCTGAAGTAGGACTTCTGCTCTGGGTGTGCTCCATTGGCCTAGAGCTGAAAGGCCCAAAGGAATGCCTTGTTTGCAAAGGGGCAGAGAGGCCCCAAAGCATCTTGCTTCCAGCTCTTTGGGAAGCTAAGAAACAACTGGCTCTGCCCGGTGCTCTTACAGCCTAAGAGAAAATCTCTTACCAAGGCCTGTGAAACGCACTTTGTTGGTGGCCTGATCTAGCTGAAGTAGAACTTCTGCTCTGGGTGTGCTCCATTGGCCGAGAGCTGCCTGGCCCAAAGGGCCGCCTTGTTTGCAAAGGGGCAGAGAGGCCCCAAAGCATCTTGCTTCCAGCTCTTCGGGAAGCTAAGAAACATCTGGCGTTGCCCAGTGCTCTTACAGCCTACCGGGAACATCTCTTACCAAGGCCTGTGAAACGCAGTTTGTTGGTGGCCTGAACTGGCCGAAGTAGAACTTCTGCTCTGGGTGTGCTCCACTGGCCTAGAGCTACCTGGCGCAAAGGGCTGCCTTGATTCCAAAGTGAGAGAGTGGCACCAAAGCATCTTGCTCCCAGCTCTTCGGGAAGCTAAGAAACAGCTGGCTCTGCCCAGTGCTCTTACAGCCTAAGAGAACATCTCTTTGAAAGGCCTGTGAAACGCAGTTTCTTGGCAGGCCTGACCTGGCTGAAGTAGAACTTCTGTTCTGGTTGTGCTACATAGGCCTAGAGCTACCAGGACCTAAGGGCTGCCTTGTTTCCAAGGGGTGAGAGAGGCCCCAAAGCATCTTGCCTCCAGCACTTTGGGAAGCTAAAAAACAACTGGTTCTGCCCAGTGCTCTCACAGCCTACCGTGAACATCTCTTACCAAGGGCTGTGAAACGCAGTTTCTGGGCAGGACTGATCCGCCTGAAGTAGAACTTCTGCTGTGGGTGTGCTCCATTGGCCTAGAGCTGCCAGGCGCAAACGGCTGCCTTGTGTCCAAAGGGAGAGAGAGGCCCCAAAGCATCTTGCTTCCAGCTCTGTGGGAAGCTAAAGCAACTGGCTCTCCACAGTGCTCTCACAGCCTACCGGGAACATCTCTTACCAAGGCCTGTGAAACGCAGTTTCTTGGCAGGCCTGATCTGGCTGAAGTAGAACTCCTGCTCTGAGCGTGCTACTTTGGCCTAGAGCTGCCAGGCCCAAAGGGCCGCCTTGTTTCCAAAGGGGCTGAGAGTCCCCAAAGTATCTTGCTTCCAAATCTTTGGGAAGCTAAGAAACAACTGGCTCTGCACAGTGCTCTCACAGCCTACCGGCAACGTGACAGAGAAAGGCCTGTGAGACGCAGTTTCTTGGAAGGCCTGATCTGGCTGAGGTAGAACTTCTGCTCTGGGTGTACTCCATTGGCCTAGGGCTGCCAGGCCCAAAGGGCTGCCTTTATTTCCAAAGTGTGAGAGAGGCCCCAAAGCATCTTGCTTCCTGCTCTCTGGGAAGCTAAAACAACTGGCTCTGCACAGTGCTCTCAAAGCCAACCGGGAACGTCACATACAAAGGCCTGTGAAACGCAGCTTCTTGACAGGCCTTATCTGGCTGAGGTAGAACTTGTGCTCTGGGTGTGCTACTTTGGCCTAGAGCTGCCAGGCACAAAGGCTGCTTTGTTTCCAAAGGGGGAGAGAGGCCCCAAATCATGTTGCTTCCAGCTGTTTTTGAAGCTAAGAAACAACTCGCTCTGCCAGGTACTCTTACAGCCTTCCGGGAACACCTCTTACGAAGGCCTGTGAAAAGCAGTTTCTTGGCAGGCCTGATCTGGCTGAGGTAGAACTTCTGCTCTGGGTGTGCTCCATTGCCCTAGAGCTGAAAGGCCCAAAGGGCTGCCTTGTTTCCAAAGGGGGAGAGAGGCCCCAAAGCATCTTGCTTCCACCTCTTGGGAAGCTAAGAAACAACTCGCTGTGCCCAGTGCTCTTATAGCCTAAGAGAACATCTCTTATCAAGGCCTGTGAAACGCACTTTCTAGGCAGGCCTGATCTGGAAGAAGTAGAACTTCTGCTCTGGTTGTGCTCCATTGCCCTAGAGCTGCCAGACCCAACGTGCTGCCTTGTTTCCAAAGGGGCAGAGAGGCCCCAAAGCGTCTTGCTTCCAGCTGTTTGGGAAACAAGGAAACAACTGGCTCTGCACCGTGCTCTCACAGCCTACCGGGAACGTCACATACAAAGGCCTCTGAAACGCAGTTCCTTGGCAGGCCTGATCTGGCTGAAGTAGGACTTCTGCTCTGGGTGTGCTCCATTGGCCTAGAGCTGAAAGGCCCAAAGGGATGCCTTGTTTGCAAAGGGGCAGAGAGGCCCCAAAGCATCTTGCTTCCAGCTCTTTGGGAAGCTAAGAAACAACTGTCTCTGCCCAGTGCTCTGACAGAGTACCGGGAACATCTCTTACCAGAGCCTTTGAAACGCAGTTTCTTGGCAGGCCTTATCTGGCTGAGGTAGAACTTCTGCTCTGGGTGTGCTCCATTGGCCTAGAGCTGAAAGGCCCAAAGGTCGGCCTTGTTGGCAAAGGGGCAGGGAGCCCCCAAAGCATCTTGCTTCCAGCTCTTTGGGAAGCTAAGAAACAACTGGCTCTGCCCGGTGCTCTTACAGCCTAAGAGAAAATCTCTTACCAAGGCCTGTGAAACGCACTTTGTTGGTGGCCTGATCTAGCTGAAGTAGAACTTCTGCTCTGGGTGTGCTCCATTGGCCTAGAGCTGCCTGGCCCAAAGGGCCGCCTTGTTTGCAAAGGGGCAGAGAGGCCCCAAAGCATCTTGCTTCCAGCTCTTCGGGAAGCTAAGAAACATCTGGCGTTGCCCAGTGCTCTTACAGCCTACCGGGAACATCTCTTACCAAGGCCTGTGAAACGCAGTTTGTTGGTGGCCTGAACTGGCCGAAGTAGAACTTCTGCTCTGGGTGTGCTCCACTGGCCTAGAGCTACCTGGCGCAAAGGGCTGCCTTGATTCCAAAGTGAGAGAGTGGCACCAAAGCATCTTGCTCCCAGCTCTTCGGGAAGCTAAGAAACAGCTGGCTCTGCCCAGTGCTCTTACAGCCTAAGAGAACATCTCTTTGAAAGGCCTGTGAAACGCAGTTTCTTGGCAGGCCTGACCTGGCTGAAGTAGAACTTCTGTTCTGGTTGTGCTACATAGGCCTAGAGCTACCAGGACCTAAGGGCTGCCTTGTTTCCAAGGGGTGAGAGAGGCCCCAAAGCATCTTGCCTCCAGCACTTTGGGAAGCTAAAAAACAACTGGTTCTGCCCAGTGCTCTCACAGCCTACCGTGAACATCTCTTACCAAGGGCTGTGAAACGCAGTTTCTGGGCAGGACTGATCCGCCTGAAGTAGAACTTCTGCTGTGGGTGTGCTCCATTGGCCTAGAGCTGCCAGGCCCAAACGGCTGCCTTGTGTCCAAAGGGAGAGAGAGGCCCCAAAGCATCTTGCTTCCAGCTCTGTGGGAAGCTAAAGCAACTGGCTCTCTACAGTGCTCTCACAGCCTACCGGGAACATCTCTTACCAAGGCCTGTGAAACGCAGTTTCTTGGCAGGCCTGATCTGGCTGAAGTAGAACTCCTGCTCTGGGCGTGCTACTTTGGCCTAGAGCTGCCAGGCCCAAAGGGCCGCCTTGTTTCCAAAGGGGCTGAGAGTCCCCAAAGTATCTTGCTTCCAAATCTTTGGGAAGCTAAGAAACAACTGGCTCTGCACAGTGCTCTCACAGCCTACCGGCAACGTGACAGAGAAAGGCCTGTGAGACGCAGTTTCTTGGAAGGCCTGATCTGGCTGAGGTAGAACTTCTGCTCTGGGTGTACTCCATTGGCCTAGGGCTGCCAGGCCCAAAGGGCTGCCTTTATTTCCAAAGTGTGAGAGAGGCCCCAAAGCATCTTGCTTCCTGCTCTCTGGGAAGCTAAAACAACTGGCTCTGCACAGTGCTCTCAAAGCCAACCGGGAACGTCACATACAAAGGCCTGTGAAACGCAGCTTCTTGACAGGCCTTATCTGGCTGAGGTAGAACTTGTGCTCTGGGTGTGCTACTTTGGCCTAGAGCTGCCAGGCACAAAGGCTGCTTTGTTTCCAAAGGGGGAGAGAGGCCCCAAATCATGTTGCTTCCAGCTGTTTTTGAAGCTAAGAAACAACTCGCTCTGCCAGGTACTCTTACAGCCTTCCGGGAACACCTCTTACGAAGGCCTGTGAAAAGCAGTTTCTTGGCAGGCCTGATCTGGCTGAGGTAGAACTTCTGCTCTGGGTGTGCTCCATTGCCCTAGAGCTGAAAGGCCCAAAGGGCTGCCTTGATTCCAAAGGGGGAGAGAGGCCCCAAAGCATCTTGCTTCCACCTCTTGGGAAGCTAAGAAACAACTCGCTGTGCCCAGTGCTCTTATAGCCTAAGAGAACATCTCTTATCAAGGCCTGTGAAACGCACTTTCTAGGCAGGCCTGATCTGGAAGAAGTAGAACTTCTGCTCTGGTTGTGCTCCATTGCCCTAGAGCTGCCAGACCCAACGTGCTGCCTTGTTTCCAAAGGGGCAGAGAGGCCCCAAAGCGTCTTGCTTCCAGCTGTTTGGGAAACAAGGAAACAACTGGCTCTGCACCGTGCTCTCACAGCCTACGGGGAACGTCACATACAAAGGCCTCTGAAACGCAGTTCCTTGGCAGGCCTGATCTGGCTGAAGTAGGACTTCTGCTCTGGGTGTGCTCCATTGGCCTAGAGCTGAAAGGCCCAAAGGAATGCCTTGTTTGCAAAGGGGCAGAGAGGCCCCAAAGCATCTTGCTTCCAGCTCTTTGGGAAGCTAAGAAACAACTGGCTCTGCCCGGTGCTCTTACAGCCTAAGAGAAAATCTCTTACCAAGGCCTGTGAAACGCACTTTGTTGGTGGCCTGATCTAGCTGAAGTAGAACTTCTGCTCTGGGTGTGCTCCATTGGCCGAGAGCTGCCTGGCCCAAAGGGCCGCCTTGTTTGCAAAGGGGCAGAGAGGCCCCAAAGCATCTTGCTTCCAGCTCTTCGGGAAGCTAAGAAACATCTGGCGTTGCCCAGTGCTCTTACAGCCTACCGGGAACATCTCTTACCAAGGCCTGTGAAACGCAGTTTGTTGGTGGCCTGAACTGGCCGAAGTAGAACTTCTGCTCTGGGTGTGCTCCACTGGCCTAGAGCTACCTGGCGCAAAGGGCTGCCTTGATTCCAAAGTGAGAGAGTGGCACCAAAGCATCTTGCTCCCAGCTCTTCGGGAAGCTAAGAAACAGCTGGCTCTGCCCAGTGCTCTTACAGCCTAAGAGAACATCTCTTTGAAAGGCCTGTGAAACGCAGTTTCTTGGCAGGCCTGACCTGGCTGAAGTAGAACTTCTGTTCTGGTTGTGCTACATAGGCCTAGAGCTACCAGGACCTAAGGGCTGCCTTGTTTCCAAGGGGTGAGAGAGGCCCCAAAGCATCTTGCCTCCAGCACTTTGGGAAGCTAAAAAACAACTGGTTCTGCCCAGTGCTCTCACAGCCTACCGTGAACATCTCTTACCAAGGGCTGTGAAACGCAGTTTCTGGGCAGGACTGATCCGCCTGAAGTAGAACTTCTGCTGTGGGTGTGCTCCATTGGCCTAGAGCTGCCAGGCGCAAACGGCTGCCTTGTGTCCAAAGGGAGAGAGAGGCCCCAAAGCATCTTGCTTCCAGCTCTGTGGGAAGCTAAAGCAACTGGCTCTCCACAGTGCTCTCACAGCCTACCGGGAACATCTCTTACCAAGGCCTGTGAAACGCAGTTTCTTGGCAGGCCTGATCTGGCTGAAGTAGAACTCCTGCTCTGAGCGTGCTACTTTGGCCTAGAGCTGCCAGGCCCAAAGGGCCGCCTTGTTTCCAAAGGGGCTGAGAGTCCCCAAAGTATCTTGCTTCCAAATCTTTGGGAAGCTAAGAAACAACTGGCTCTGCACAGTGCTCTCACAGCCTACCGGCAACGTGACAGAGAAAGGCCTGTGAGACGCAGTTTCTTGGAAGGCCTGATCTGGCTGAGGTAGAACTTCTGCTCTGGGTGTACTCCATTGGCCTAGGGCTGCCAGGCCCAAAGGGCTGCCTTTATTTCCAAAGTGTGAGAGAGGCCCCAAAGCATCTTGCTTCCTGCTCTCTGGGAAGCTAAAACAACTGGCTCTGCACAGTGCTCTCAAAGCCAACCGGGAACGTCACATACAAAGGCCTGTGAAACGCAGCTTCTTGACAGGCCTTATCTGGCTGAGGTAGAACTTGTGCTCTGGGTGTGCTACTTTGGCCTAGAGCTGCCAGGCACAAAGGCTGCTTTGTTTCCAAAGGGGGAGAGAGGCCCCAAATCATGTTGCTTCCAGCTGTTTTTGAAGCTAAGAAACAACTCGCTCTGCCAGGTACTCTTACAGCCTTCCGGGAACACCTCTTACGAAGGCCTGTGAAAAGCAGTTTCTTGGCAGGCCTGATCTGGCTGAGGTAGAACTTCTGCTCTGGGTGTGCTCCATTGCCCTAGAGCTGAAAGGCCCAAAGGGCTGCCTTGTTTCCAAAGGGGGAGAGAGGCCCCAAAGCATCTTGCTTCCACCTCTTGGGAAGCTAAGAAACAACTCGCTGTGCCCAGTGCTCTTATAGCCTAAGAGAACATCTCTTATCAAGGCCTGTGAAACGCACTTTCTAGGCAGGCCTGATCTGGAAGAAGTAGAACTTCTGCTCTGGTTGTGCTCCATTGCCCTAGAGCTGCCAGACCCAACGTGCTGCCTTGTTTCCAAAGGGGCAGAGAGGCCCCAAAGCGTCTTGCTTCCAGCTGTTTGGGAAACAAGGAAACAACTGGCTCTGCACCGTGCTCTCACAGCCTACCGGGAACGTCACATACAAAGGCCTCTGAAACGCAGTTCCTTGGCAGGCCTGATCTGGCTGAAGTAGGACTTCTGCTCTGGGTGTGCTCCATTGGCCTAGAGCTGAAAGGCCCAAAGGGATGCCTTGTTTGCAAAGGGGCAGAGAGGCCCCAAAGCATCTTGCTTCCAGCTCTTTGGGAAGCTAAGAAACAACTGTCTCTGCCCAGTGCTCTGACAGAGTACCGGGAACATCTCTTACCAGAGCCTTTGAAACGCAGTTTCTTGGCAGGCCTTATCTGGCTGAGGTAGAACTTCTGCTCTGGGTGTGCTCCATTGGCCTAGAGCTGAAAGGCCCAAAGGTCGGCCTTGTTGGCAAAGGGGCAGGGAGCCCCCAAAGCATCTTGCTTCCAGCTCTTTGGGAAGCTAAGAAACAACTGGCTCTGCCCGGTGCTCTTACAGCCTAAGAGAAAATCTCTTACCAAGGCCTGTGAAACGCACTTTGTTGGTGGCCTGATCTAGCTGAAGTAGAACTTCTGCTCTGGGTGTGCTCCATTGGCCTAGAGCTGCCTGGCCCAAAGGGCCGCCTTGTTTGCAAAGGGGCAGAGAGGCCCCAAAGCATCTTGCTTCCAGCTCTTCGGGAAGCTAAGAAACATCTGGCGTTGCCCAGTGCTCTTACAGCCTACCGGGAACATCTCTTACCAAGGCCTGTGAAACGCAGTTTGTTGGTGGCCTGAACTGGCCGAAGTAGAACTTCTGCTCTGGGTGTGCTCCACTGGCCTAGAGCTACCTGGCGCAAAGGGCTGCCTTGATTCCAAAGTGAGAGAGTGGCACCAAAGCATCTTGCTCCCAGCTCTTCGGGAAGCTAAGAAACAGCTGGCTCTGCCCAGTGCTCTTACAGCCTAAGAGAACATCTCTTTGAAAGGCCTGTGAAACGCAGTTTCTTGGCAGGCCTGACCTGGCTGAAGTAGAACTTCTGTTCTGGTTGTGCTACATAGGCCTAGAGCTACCAGGACCTAAGGGCTGCCTTGTTTCCAAGGGGTGAGAGAGGCCCCAAAGCATCTTGCCTCCAGCACTTTGGGAAGCTAAAAAACAACTGGTTCTGCCCAGTGCTCTCACAGCCTACCGTGAACATCTCTTACCAAGGGCTGTGAAACGCAGTTTCTGGGCAGGACTGATCCGCCTGAAGTAGAACTTCTGCTGTGGGTGTGCTCCATTGGCCTAGAGCTGCCAGGCCCAAACGGCTGCCTTGTGTCCAAAGGGAGAGAGAGGCCCCAAAGCATCTTGCTTCCAGCTCTGTGGGAAGCTAAAGCAACTGGCTCTCTACAGTGCTCTCACAGCCTACCGGGAACATCTCTTACCAAGGCCTGTGAAACGCAGTTTCTTGGCAGGCCTGATCTGGCTGAAGTAGAACTCCTGCTCTGGGCGTGCTACTTTGGCCTAGAGCTGCCAGGCCCAAAGGGCCGCCTTGTTTCCAAAGGGGCTGAGAGTCCCCAAAGTATCTTGCTTCCAAATCTTTGGGAAGCTAAGAAACAACTGGCTCTGCACAGTGCTCTCACAGCCTACCGGCAACGTGACAGAGAAAGGCCTGTGAGACGCAGTTTCTTGGAAGGCCTGATCTGGCTGAGGTAGAACTTCTGCTCTGGGTGTACTCCATTGGCCTAGGGCTGCCAGGCCCAAAGGGCTGCCTTTATTTCCAAAGTGTGAGAGAGGCCCCAAAGCATCTTGCTTCCTGCTCTCTGGGAAGCTAAAACAACTGGCTCTGCACAGTGCTCTCAAAGCCAACCGGGAACGTCACATACAAAGGCCTGTGAAACGCAGCTTCTTGACAGGCCTTATCTGGCTGAGGTAGAACTTGTGCTCTGGGTGTGCTACTTTGGCCTAGAGCTGCCAGGCACAAAGGCTGCTTTGTTTCCAAAGGGGGAGAGAGGCCCCAAATCATGTTGCTTCCAGCTGTTTTTGAAGCTAAGAAACAACTCGCTCTGCCAGGTACTCTTACAGCCTTCCGGGAACACCTCTTACGAAGGCCTGTGAAAAGCAGTTTCTTGGCAGGCCTGATCTGGCTGAGGTAGAACTTCTGCTCTGGGTGTGCTCCATTGCCCTAGAGCTGAAAGGCCCAAAGGGCTGCCTTGATTCCAAAGGGGGAGAGAGGCCCCAAAGCATCTTGCTTCCACCTCTTGGGAAGCTAAGAAACAACTCGCTGTGCCCAGTGCTCTTATAGCCTAAGAGAACATCTCTTATCAAGGCCTGTGAAACGCACTTTCTAGGCAGGCCTGATCTGGAAGAAGTAGAACTTCTGCTCTGGTTGTGCTCCATTGCCCTAGAGCTGCCAGACCCAACGTGCTGCCTTGTTTCCAAAGGGGCAGAGAGGCCCCAAAGCGTCTTGCTTCCAGCTGTTTGGGAAACAAGGAAACAACTGGCTCTGCACCGTGCTCTCACAGCCTACTGGGAACGTCACATACAAAGGCCTCTGAAACGCAGTTCCACGGCAGGCCTGATCTGGCTGAAGTAGGACTTCTGCTCTGGGTGTGCTCCATTGGCCTAGAGCTGAAAGGCCCAAAGGGATGCCTTGTTTGCAAAGGGGCAGAGAGGCCCCAAAGCATCTTGCTTCCAGCTCTTTGGGAAGCTAAGAAACAACTGGCTCTGCCCGGTGCTCTTACAGCCTAAGAGAAAATCTCTTACCAAGGCCTGTGAAACGCACTTTGTTGGTGGCCTGATCTAGCTGAAGTAGAACTTCTGCTCTGGGTGTGCTCCATTGGCCTAGAGCTGCCTGGCCCAAAGGGCCGCCTTGTTTGCAAAGGGGCAGAGAGGCCCCAAAGCATCTTGCTTCCAGCTCTTCGGGAAGCTAAGAAACATCTGGCGTTGCCCAGTGCTCTTACAGCCTACCGGGAACATCTCTTACCAAGGCCTGTGAAACGCAGTTTGTTGGTGGCCTGAACTGGCCGAAGTAGAACTTCTGCTCTGGGTGTGCTCCACTGGCCTAGAGCTACCTGGCGCAAAGGGCTGCCTTGATTCCAAAGTGAGAGAGTGGCACCAAAGCATCTTGCTCCCAGCTCTTCGGGAAGCTAAGAAACAGCTGGCTCTGCCCAGTGCTCTTACAGCCTAAGAGAACATCTCTTTGAAAGGCCTGTGAAACGCAGTTTCTTGGCAGGCCTGACCTGGCTGAAGTAGAACTTCTGTTCTGGTTGTGCTACATAGGCCTAGAGCTACCAGGACCTAAGGGCTGCCTTGTTTCCAAGGGGTGAGAGAGGCCCCAAAGCATCTTGCCTCCAGCACTTTGGGAAGCTAAAAAACAACTGGTTCTGCCCAGTGCTCTCACAGCCTACCGTGAACATCTCTTACCAAGGGCTGTGAAACGCAGTTTCTGGGCAGGACTGATCCGCCTGAAGTAGAACTTCTGCTGTGGGTGTGCTCCATTGGCCTAGAGCTGCCAGGCCCAAACGGCTGCCTTGTGTCCAAAGGGAGAGAGAGGCCCCAAAGCATCTTGCTTCCAGCTCTGTGGGAAGCTAAAGCAACTGGCTCTCCACAGTGCTCTCACAGCCTACCGGGAACATCTCTTACCAAGGCCTGTGAAACGCAGTTTCTTGGCAGGCCTGATCTGGCTGAAGTAGAACTCCTGCTCTGGGCGTGCTACTTTGGCCTAGAGCTGCCAGGCCCAAAGGGCCGCCTTGTTTCCAAAGGGGCTGAGAGTCCCCAAAGTATCTTGCTTCCAAATCTTTGGGAAGCTAAGAAACAACTGGCTCTGCACAGTGCTCTCACAGCCTACCGGCAACGTGACAGAGAAAGGCCTGTGAGACGCAGTTTCTTGGAAGGCCTGATCTGGCTGAGGTAGAACTTCTGCTCTGGGTGTACTCCATTGGCCTAGGGCTGCCAGGCCCAAAGGGCTGCCTTTATTTCCAAAGTGTGAGAGAGGCCCCAAAGCATCTTGCTTCCTGCTCTCTGGGAAGCTAAAACAACTGGCTCTGCACAGTGCTCTCAAAGCCAACCGGGAACGTCACATACAAAGGCCTGTGAAACGCAGCTTCTTGACAGGCCTTATCTGGCTGAGGTAGAACTTGTGCTCTGGGTGTGCTACTTTGGCCTAGAGCTGCCAGGCACAAAGGCTGCTTTGTTTCCAAAGGGGGAGAGAGGCCCCAAATCATGTTGCTTCCAGCTGTTTTTGAAGCTAAGAAACAACTCGCTCTGCCAGGTACTCTTACAGCCTTCCGGGAACACCTCTTACGAAGGCCTGTGAAAAGCAGTTTCTTGGCAGGCCTGATCTGGCTGAGGTAGAACTTCTGCTCTGGGTGTGCTCCATTGCCCTAGAGCTGAAAGGCCCAAAGGGCTGCCTTGTTTCCAAAGGGGGAGAGAGGCCCCAAAGCATCTTGCTTCCACCTCTTGGGAAGCTAAGAAACAACTCGCTGTGCCCAGTGCTCTTATAGCCTAAGAGAACATCTCTTATCAAGGCCTGTGAAACGCACTTTCTAGGCAGGCCTGATCTGGAAGAAGTAGAACTTCTGCTCTGGTTGTGCTCCATTGCCCTAGAGCTGCCAGACCCAACGTGCTGCCTTGTTTCCAAAGGGGCAGAGAGGCCCCAAAGCGTCTTGCTTCCAGCTGTTTGGGAAACAAGGAAACAACTGGCTCTGCACCGTGCTCTCACAGCCTACCGGGAACGTCACATACAAAGGCCTCTGAAACGCAGTTCCTTGGCAGGCCTGATCTGGCTGAAGTAGGACTTCTGCTCTGGGTGTGCTCCATTGGCCTAGAGCTGAAAGGCCCAAAGGGATGCCTTGTTTGCAAAGGGGCAGAGAGGCCCCAAAGCATCTTGCTTCCAGCTCTTTGGGAAGCTAAGAAACAACTGTCTCTGCCCAGTGCTCTGACAGAGTACCGGGAACATCTCTTACCAGAGCCTTTGAAATGCAGTTTCTTGGCAGGCCTTATCTGGCTGAGGTAGAACTTCTGCTCTGGGTGTGCTCCATTGGCCTAGAGCTGAAAGGCCCAAAGGTCGGCCTTGTTGGCAAAGGGGCAGGGAGCCCCCAAAGCATCTTGCTTCCAGCTCTTTGGGAAGCTAAGAAACAACTGGCTCTGCCCGGTGCTCTTACAGCCTAAGAGAAAATCTCTTACCAAGGCCTGTGAAACGCACTTTGTTGGTGGCCTGATCTAGCTGAAGTAGAACTTCTGCTCTGGGTGTGCTCCATTGGCCTAGAGCTGCCTGGCCCAAAGGGCCGCCTTGTTTGCAAAGGGGCAGAGAGGCCCCAAAGCATCTTGCTTCCAGCTCTTCGGGAAGCTAAGAAACATCTGGCGTTGCCCAGTGCTCTTACAGCCTACCGGGAACATCTCTTACCAAGGCCTGTGAAACGCAGTTTGTTGGTGGCCTGAACTGGCCGAAGTAGAACTTCTGCTCTGGGTGTGCTCCACTGGCCTAGAGCTACCTGGCGCAAAGGGCTGCCTTGATTCCAAAGTGAGAGAGTGGCACCAAAGCATCTTGCTCCCAGCTCTTCGGGAAGCTAAGAAACAGCTGGCTCTGCCCAGTGCTCTTACAGCCTAAGAGAACATCTCTTTGAAAGGCCTGTGAAACGCAGTTTCTTGGCAGGCCTGACCTGGCTGAAGTAGAACTTCTGTTCTGGTTGTGCTACATAGGCCTAGAGCTACCAGGACCTAAGGGCTGCCTTGTTTCCAAAGGGTGAGAGAGGCCCCAAAGCATCTTGCCTCCAGCACTTTGGGAAGCTAAAAAACAACTGGTTCTGCCCAGTGCTCTCACAGCCTACCGTGAACATCTCTTACCAAGGGCTGTGAAACGCAGTTTCTGGGCAGGACTGATCCGCCTGAAGTAGAACTTCTGCTGTGGGTGTGCTCCATTGGCCTAGAGCTGCCAGGCCCAAACGGCTGCCTTGTGTCCAAAGGGAGAGAGAGGCCCCAAAGCATCTTGCTTCCAGCTCTGTGGGAAGCTAAAGCAACTGGCTCTCCACAGTGCTCTCACAGCCTACCGGGAACATCTCTTACCAAGGCCTGTGAAACGCAGTTTCTTGGCAGGCCTGATCTGGCTGAAGTAGAACTCCTGCTCTGGGCGTGCTACTTTGGCCTAGAGCTGCCAGGCCCAAAGGGCCGCCTTGTTTCCAAAGGGGCTGAGAGTCCCCAAAGTATCTTGCTTCCAAATCTTTGGGAAGCTAAGAAACAACTGGCTCTGCACAGTGCTCTCACAGCCTACCGGCAACGTGACAGAGAAAGGCCTGTGAGACGCAGTTTCTTGGAAGGCCTGATCTGGCTGAGGTAGAACTTCTGCTCTGGGTGTACTCCATTGGCCTAGGGCTGCCAGGCCCAAAGGGCTGCCTTTATTTCCAAAGTGTGAGAGAGGCCCCAAAGCATCTTGCTTCCTGCTCTCTGGGAAGCTAAAACAACTGGCTCTGCACAGTGCTCTCAAAGCCAACCGGGAACGTCACATACAAAGGCCTGTGAAACGCAGCTTCTTGACAGGCCTTATCTGGCTGAGGTAGAACTTGTGCTCTGGGTGTGCTACTTTGGCCTAGAGCTGCCAGGCACAAAGGCTGCTTTGTTTCCAAAGGGGGAGAGAGGCCCCAAATCATGTTGCTTCCAGCTGTTTTTGAAGCTAAGAAACAACTCGCTCTGCCAGGTACTCTTACAGCCTTCCGGGAACACCTCTTACGAAGGCCTGTGAAAAGCAGTTTCTTGGCAGGCCTGATCTGGCTGAGGTAGAACTTCTGCTCTGGGTGTGCTCCATTGCCCTAGAGCTGAAAGGCCCAAAGGGCTGCCTTGTTTCCAAAGGGGGAGAGAGGCCCCAAAGCATCTTGCTTCCACCTCTTGGGAAGCTAAGAAACAACTCGCTGTGCCCAGTGCTCTTATAGCCTAAGAGAACATCTCTTATCAAGGCCTGTGAAACGCACTTTCTAGGCAGGCCTGATCTGGAAGAAGTAGAACTTCTGCTCTGGTTGTGCTCCATTGCCCTAGAGCTGCCAGACCCAACGTGCTGCCTTGTTTCCAAAGGGGCAGAGAGGCCCCAAAGCGTCTTGCTTCCAGCTGTTTGGGAAACAAGGAAACAACTGGCTCTGCACCGTGCTCTCACAGCCTACCGGGAACGTCACATACAAAGGCCTCTGAAACGCAGTTCCTTGGCAGGCCTGATCTGGCTGAAGTAGGACTTCTGCTCTGGGTGTGCTCCATTGGCCTAGAGCTGAAAGGCCCAAAGGGATGCCTTGTTTGCAAAGGGGCAGAGAGGCCCCAAAGCATCTTGCTTCCAGCTCTTTGGGAAGCTAGGAAACAACTGTCTCTGCCCAGTGCTCTGACAGAGTACCGGGAACATCTCTTACCAGAGCCTTTGAAACGCAGTTTCTTGGCAGGCCTTATCTGGCTGAGGTAGAACTTCTGCTCTGGGTGTGCTCCATTGGCCTAGAGCTGAAAGGCCCAAAGGTCGGCCTTGTTGGCAAAGGGGCAGGGAGCCCCCAAAGCATCTTGCTTCCAGCTCTTTGGGAAGCTAAGAAACAACTGGCTCTGCCCGGTGCTCTTACAGCCTAAGAGAAAATCTCTTACCAAGGCCTGTGAAACGCACTTTGTTGGTGGCCTGATCTAGCTGAAGTAGAACTTCTGCTCTGGGTGTGCTCCATTGGCCTAGAGCTGCCTGGCCCAAAGGGCCGCCTTGTTTGCAAAGGGGCAGAGAGGCCCCAAAGCATCTTGCTTCCAGCTCTTCGGGAAGCTAAGAAACATCTGGCGTTGCCCAGTGCTCTTACAGCCTACCGGGAACATCTCTTACCAAGGCCTGTGAAACGCAGTTTGTTGGTGGCCTGAACTGGCCGAAGTAGAACTTCTGCTCTGGGTGTGCTCCACTGGCCTAGAGCTACCTGGCGCAAAGGGCTGCCTTGATTCCAAAGTGAGAGAGTGGCACCAAAGCATCTTGCTCCCAGCTCTTCGGGAAGCTAAGAAACAGCTGGCTCTGCCCAGTGCTCTTACAGCCTAAGAGAACATCTCTTTGAAAGGCCTGTGAAACGCAGTTTCTTGGCAGGCCTGACCTGGCTGAAGTAGAACTTCTGTTCTGGTTGTGCTACATAGGCCTAGAGCTACCAGGACCTAAGGGCTGCCTTGTTTCCAAAGGGTGAGAGAGGCCCCAAAGCATCTTGCCTCCAGCACTTTGGGAAGCTAAAAAACAACTGGTTCTGCCCAGTGCTCTCACAGCCTACCGTGAACATCTCTTACCAAGGGCTGTGAAACGCAGTTTCTGGGCAGGACTGATCCGCCTGAAGTAGAACTTCTGCTGTGGGTGTGCTCCATTGGCCTAGAGCTGCCAGGCCCAAACGGCTGCCTTGTGTCCAAAGGGAGAGAGAGGCCCCAAAGCATCTTGCTTCCAGCTCTGTGGGAAGCTAAAGCAACTGGCTCTCCACAGTGCTCTCACAGCCTACCGGGAACATCTCTTACCAAGGCCTGTGAAACGCAGTTTCTTGGCAGGCCTGATCTGGCTGAAGTAGAACTCCTGCTCTGGGCGTGCTACTTTGGCCTAGAGCTGCCAGGCCCAAAGGGCCGCCTTGTTTCCAAAGGGGCTGAGAGTCCCCAAAGTATCTTGCTTCCAAATCTTTGGGAAGCTAAGAAACAACTGGCTCTGCACAGTGCTCTCACAGCCTACCGGCAACGTGACAGAGAAAGGCCTGTGAGACGCAGTTTCTTGGAAGGCCTGATCTGGCTGAGGTAGAACTTCTGCTCTGGGTGTACTCCATTGGCCTAGGGCTGCCAGGCCCAAAGGGCTGCCTTTATTTCCAAAGTGTGAGAGAGGCCCCAAAGCATCTTGCTTCCTGCTCTCTGGGAAGCTAAAACAACTGGCTCTGCACAGTGCTCTCAAAGCCAACCGGGAACGTCACATACAAAGGCCTGTGAAACGCAGCTTCTTGACAGGCCTTATCTGGCTGAGGTAGAACTTGTGCTCTGGGTGTGCTACTTTGGCCTAGAGCTGCCAGGCACAAAGGCTGCTTTGTTTCCAAAGGGGGAGAGAGGCCCCAAATCATGTTGCTTCCAGCTGTTTTTGAAGCTAAGAAACAACTCGCTCTGCCAGGTACTCTTACAGCCTTCCGGGAACACCTCTTACGAAGGCCTGTGAAAAGCAGTTTCTTGGCAGGCCTGATCTGGCTGAGGTAGAACTTCTGCTCTGGGTGTGCTCCATTGCCCTAGAGCTGAAAGGCCCAAAGGGCTGCCTTGTTTCCAAAGGGGGAGAGAGGCCCCAAAGCATCTTGCTTCCACCTCTTGGGAAGCTAAGAAACAACTCGCTGTGCCCAGTGCTCTTATAGCCTAAGAGAACATCTCTTATCAAGGCCTGTGAAACGCACTTTCTAGGCAGGCCTGATCTGGAAGAAGTAGAACTTCTGCTCTGGTTGTGCTCCATTGCCCTAGAGCTGCCAGACCCAACGTGCTGCCTTGTTTCCAAAGGGGCAGAGAGGCCCCAAAGCGTCTTGCTTCCAGCTGTTTGGGAAACAAGGAAACAACTGGCTCTGCACCGTGCTCTCACAGCCTACGGGGAACGTCACATACAAAGGCCTCTGAAACGCAGTTCCTTGGCAGGCCTGATCTGGCTGAAGTAGGACTTCTGCTCTGGGTGTGCTCCATTGGCCTAGAGCTGAAAGGCCCAAAGGAATGCCTTGTTTGCAAAGGGGCAGAGAGGCCCCAAAGCATCTTGCTTCCAGCTCTTTGGGAAGCTAAGAAACAACTGGCTCTGCCCGGTGCTCTTACAGCCTAAGAGAAAATCTCTTACCAAGGCCTGTGAAACGCACTTTGTTGGTGGCCTGATCTAGCTGAAGTAGAACTTCTGCTCTGGGTGTGCTCCATTGGCCTAGAGCTGCCTGGCCCAAAGGGCCGCCTTGTTTGCAAAGGGGCAGAGAGGCCCCAAAGCATCTTGCTTCCAGCTCTTCGGGAAGCTAAGAAACATCTGGCGTTGCCCAGTGCTCTTACAGCCTACCGGGAACATCTCTTACCAAGGCCTGTGAAACGCAGTTTGTTGGTGGCCTGAACTGGCCGAAGTAGAACTTCTGCTCTGGGTGTGCTCCACTGGCCTAGAGCTACCTGGCGCAAAGGGCTGCCTTGATTCCAAAGTGAGAGAGTGGCACCAAAGCATCTTGCTCCCAGCTCTTCGGGAAGCTAAGAAACAGCTGGCTCTGCCCAGTGCTCTTACAGCCTAAGAGAACATCTCTTTGAAAGGCCTGTGAAACGCAGTTTCTTGGCAGGCCTGACCTGGCTGAAGTAGAACTTCTGTTCTGGTTGTGCTACATAGGCCTAGAGCTACCAGGACCTAAGGGCTGCCTTGTTTCCAAGGGGTGAGAGAGGCCCCAAAGCATCTTGCCTCCAGCACTTTGGGAAGCTAAAAAACAACTGGTTCTGCCCAGTGCTCTCACAGCCTACCGTGAACATCTCTTACCAAGGGCTGTGAAACGCAGTTTCTGGGCAGGACTGATCCGCCTGAAGTAGAACTTCTGCTGTGGGTGTGCTCCATTGGCCTAGAGCTGCCAGGCGCAAACGGCTGCCTTGTGTCCAAAGGGAGAGAGAGGCCCCAAAGCATCTTGCTTCCAGCTCTGTGGGAAGCTAAAGCAACTGGCTCTCCACAGTGCTCTCACAGCCTACCGGGAACATCTCTTACCAAGGCCTGTGAAACGCAGTTTCTTGGCAGGCCTGATCTGGCTGAAGTAGAACTCCTGCTCTGAGCGTGCTACTTTGGCCTAGAGCTGCCAGGCCCAAAGGGCCGCCTTGTTTCCAAAGGGGCTGAGAGTCCCCAAAGTATCTTGCTTCCAAATCTTTGGGAAGCTAAGAAACAACTGGCTCTGCACAGTGCTCTCACAGCCTACCGGCAACGTGACAGAGAAAGGCCTGTGAGACGCAGTTTCTTGGAAGGCCTGATCTGGCTGAGGTAGAACTTCTGCTCTGGGTGTACTCCATTGGCCTAGGGCTGCCAGGCCCAAAGGGCTGCCTTTATTTCCAAAGTGTGAGAGAGGCCCCAAAGCATCTTGCTTCCTGCTCTCTGGGAAGCTAAAACAACTGGCTCTGCACAGTGCTCTCAAAGCCAACCGGGAACGTCACATACAAAGGCCTGTGAAACGCAGCTTCTTGACAGGCCTTATCTGGCTGAGGTAGAACTTGTGCTCTGGGTGTGCTACTTTGGCCTAGAGCTGCCAGGCACAAAGGCTGCTTTGTTTCCAAAGGGGGAGAGAGGCCCCAAATCATGTTGCTTCCAGCTGTTTTTGAAGCTAAGAAACAACTCGCTCTGCCAGGTACTCTTACAGCCTTCCGGGAACACCTCTTACGAAGGCCTGTGAAAAGCAGTTTCTTGGCAGGCCTGATCTGGCTGAGGTAGAACTTCTGCTCTGGGTGTGCTCCATTGCCCTAGAGCTGAAAGGCCCAAAGGGCTGCCTTGTTTCCAAAGGGGGAGAGAGGCCCCAAAGCATCTTGCTTCCACCTCTTGGGAAGCTAAGAAACAACTCGCTGTGCCCAGTGCTCTTATAGCCTAAGAGAACATCTCTTATCAAGGCCTGTGAAACGCACTTTCTAGGCAGGCCTGATCTGGAAGAAGTAGAACTTCTGCTCTGGTTGTGCTCCATTGCCCTAGAGCTGCCAGACCCAACGTGCTGCCTTGTTTCCAAAGGGGCAGAGAGGCCCCAAAGCGTCTTGCTTCCAGCTGTTTGGGAAACAAGGAAACAACTGGCTCTGCACCGTGCTCTCACAGCCTACGGGGAACGTCACATACAAAGGCCTCTGAAACGCAGTTCCTTGGCAGGCCTGATCTGGCTGAAGTAGGACTTCTGCTCTGGGTGTGCTCCATTGGCCTAGAGCTGAAAGGCCCAAAGGAATGCCTTGTTTGCAAAGGGGCAGAGAGGCCCCAAAGCATCTTGCTTCCAGCTCTTTGGGAAGCTAAGAAACAACTGGCTCTGCCCGGTGCTCTTACAGCCTAAGAGAAAATCTCTTACCAAGGCCTGTGAAACGCACTTTGTTGGTGGCCTGATCTAGCTGAAGTAGAACTTCTGCTCTGGGTGTGCTCCATTGGCCTAGAGCTGCCTGGCCCAAAGGGCCGCCTTGTTTGCAAAGGGGCAGAGAGGCCCCAAAGCATCTTGCTTCCAGCTCTTCGGGAAGCTAAGAAACATCTGGCGTTGCCCAGTGCTCTTACAGCCTACCGGGAACATCTCTTACCAAGGCCTGTGAAACGCAGTTTGTTGGTGGCCTGAACTGGCCGAAGTAGAACTTCTGCTCTGGGTGTGCTCCACTGGCCTAGAGCTACCTGGCGCAAAGGGCTGCCTTGATTCCAAAGTGAGAGAGTGGCACCAAAGCATCTTGCTCCCAGCTCTTCGGGAAGCTAAGAAACAGCTGGCTCTGCCCAGTGCTCTTACAGCCTAAGAGAACATCTCTTTGAAAGGCCTGTGAAACGCAGTTTCTTGGCAGGCCTGACCTGGCTGAAGTAGAACTTCTGTTCTGGTTGTGCTACATAGGCCTAGAGCTACCAGGACCTAAGGGCTGCCTTGTTTCCAAGGGGTGAGAGAGGCCCCAAAGCATCTTGCCTCCAGCACTTTGGGAAGCTTAAAAACAACTGGTTCTGCCCAGTGCTCTCACAGCCTACCGTGAACATCTCTTACCAAGGGCTGTGAAACGCAGTTTCTGGGCAGGACTGATCCGCCTGAAGTAGAACTTCTGCTGTGGGTGTGCTCCATTGGCCTAGAGCTGCCAGGCGCAAACGGCTGCCTTGTGTCCAAAGGGAGAGAGAGGCCCCAAAGCATCTTGCTTCCAGCTCTGTGGGAAGCTAAAGCAACTGGCTCTCCACAGTGCTCTCACAGCCTACCGGGAACATCTCTTACCAAGGCCTGTGAAACGCAGTTTCTTGGCAGGCCTGATCTGGCTGAAGTAGAACTCCTGCTCTGAGCGTGCTACTTTGGCCTAGAGCTGCCAGGCCCAAAGGGCCGCCTTGTTTCCAAAGGGGCTGAGAGTCCCCAAAGTATCTTGCTTCCAAATCTTTGGGAAGCTAAGAAACAACTGGCTCTGCACAGTGCTCTCACAGCCTACCGGCAACGTGACAGAGAAAGGCCTGTGAGACGCAGTTTCTTGGAAGGCCTGATCTGGCTGAGGTAGAACTTCTGCTCTGGGTGTACTCCATTGGCCTAGGGCTGCCAGGCCCAAAGGGCTGCCTTTATTTCCAAAGTGTGAGAGAGGCCCCAAAGCATCTTGCTTCCTGCTCTCTGGGAAGCTAAAACAACTGGCTCTGCACAGTGCTCTCAAAGCCAACCGGGAACGTCACATACAAAGGCCTGTGAAACGCAGCTTCTTGACAGGCCTTATCTGGCTGAGGTAGAACTTGTGCTCTGGGTGTGCTACTTTGGCCTAGAGCTGCCAGGCACAAAGGCTGCTTTGTTTCCAAAGGGGGAGAGAGGCCCCAAATCATGTTGCTTCCAGCTGTTTTTGAAGCTAAGAAACAACTCGCTCTGCCAGGTACTCTTACAGCCTTCCGGGAACACCTCTTACGAAGGCCTGTGAAAAGCAGTTTCTTGGCAGGCCTGATCTGGCTGAGGTAGAACTTCTGCTCTGGGTGTGCTCCATTGCCCTAGAGCTGAAAGGCCCAAAGGGCTGCCTTGTTTCCAAAGGGGGAGAGAGGCCCCAAAGCATCTTGCTTCCACCTCTTGGGAAGCTAAGAAACAACTCGCTGTGCCCAGTGCTCTTATAGCCTAAGAGAACATCTCTTATCAAGGCCTGTGAAACGCACTTTCTAGGCAGGCCTGATCTGGAAGAAGTAGAACTTCTGCTCTGGTTGTGCTCCATTGCCCTAGAGCTGCCAGACCCAACGTGCTGCCTTGTTTCCAAAGGGGCAGAGAGGCCCCAAAGCGTCTTGCTTCCAGCTGTTTGGGAAACAAGGAAACAACTGGCTCTGCACCGTGCTCTCACAGCCTACGGGGAACGTCACATACAAAGGCCTCTGAAACGCAGTTCCTTGGCAGGCCTGATCTGGCTGAAGTAGGACTTCTGCTCTGGGTGTGCTCCATTGGCCTAGAGCTGAAAGGCCCAAAGGGATGCCTTGTTTGCAAAGGGGCAGAGAGGCCCCAAAGCATCTTGCTTCCAGCTCTTTGGGAAGCTAAGAAACAACTGGCTCTGCCCGGTGCTCTTACAGCCTAAGAGAAAATCTCTTACCAAGGCCTGTGAAACGCACTTTGTTGGTGGCCTGATCTAGCTGAAGTAGAACTTCTGCTCTGGGTGTGCTCCATTGGCCTAGAGCTGCCTGGCCCAAAGGGCCGCCTTGTTTGCAAAGGGGCAGAGAGGCCCCAAAGCATCTTGCTTCCAGCTCTTCGGGAAGCTAAGAAACATCTGGCGTTGCCCAGTGCTCTTACAGCCTACCGGGAACATCTCTTACCAAGGCCTGTGAAACGCAGTTTGTTGGTGGCCTGAACTGGCCGAAGTAGAACTTCTGCTCTGGGTGTGCTCCACTGGCCTAGAGCTACCTGGCGCAAAGGGCTGCCTTGATTCCAAAGTGAGAGAGTGGCACCAAAGCATCTTGCTCCCAGCTCTTCGGGAAGCTAAGAAACAGCTGGCTCTGCCCAGTGCTCTTACAGCCTAAGAGAACATCTCTTTGAAAGGCCTGTGAAACGCAGTTTCTTGGCAGGCCTGACCTGGCTGAAGTAGAACTTCTGTTCTGGTTGTGCTACATAGGCCTAGAGCTACCAGGACCTAAGGGCTGCCTTGTTTCCAAGGGGTGAGAGAGGCCCCAAAGCATCTTGCCTCCAGCACTTTGGGAAGCTTAAAAACAACTGGTTCTGCCCAGTGCTCTCACAGCCTACCGTGAACATCTCTTACCAAGGGCTGTGAAACGCAGTTTCTGGGCAGGACTGATCCGCCTGAAGTAGAACTTCTGCTGTGGGTGTGCTCCATTGGCCTAGAGCTGCCAGGCGCAAACGGCTGCCTTGTGTCCAAAGGGAGAGAGAGGCCCCAAAGCATCTTGCTTCCAGCTCTGTGGGAAGCTAAAGCAACTGGCTCTCCACAGTGCTCTCACAGCCTACCGGGAACATCTCTTACCAAGGCCTGTGAAACGCAGTTTCTTGGCAGGCCTGATCTGGCTGAAGTAGAACTCCTGCTCTGAGCGTGCTACTTTGGCCTAGAGCTGCCAGGCCCAAAGGGCCGCCTTGTTTCCAAAGGGGCTGAGAGTCCCCAAAGTATCTTGCTTCCAAATCTTTGGGAAGCTAAGAAACAACTGGCTCTGCACAGTGCTCTCACAGCCTACCGGCAACGTGACAGAGAAAGGCCTGTGAGACGCAGTTTCTTGGAAGGCCTGATCTGGCTGAGGTAGAACTTCTGCTCTGGGTGTACTCCATTGGCCTAGGGCTGCCAGGCCCAAAGGGCTGCCTTTATTTCCAAAGTGTGAGAGAGGCCCCAAAGCATCTTGCTTCCTGCTCTCTGGGAAGCTAAAACAACTGGCTCTGCACAGTGCTCTCAAAGCCAACCGGGAACGTCACATACAAAGGCCTGTGAAACGCAGCTTCTTGACAGGCCTTATCTGGCTGAGGTAGAACTTGTGCTCTGGGTGTGCTACTTTGGCCTAGAGCTGCCAGGCACAAAGGCTGCTTTGTTTCCAAAGGGGGAGAGAGGCCCCAAATCATGTTGCTTCCAGCTGTTTTTGAAGCTAAGAAACAACTCGCTCTGCCAGGTACTCTTACAGCCTTCCGGGAACACCTCTTACGAAGGCCTGTGAAAAGCAGTTTCTTGGCAGGCCTGATCTGGCTGAGGTAGAACTTCTGCTCTGGGTGTGCTCCATTGCCCTAGAGCTGAAAGGCCCAAAGGGCTGCCTTGTTTCCAAAGGGGGAGAGAGGCCCCAAAGCATCTTGCTTCCACCTCTTGGGAAGCTAAGAAACAACTCGCTGTGCCCAGTGCTCTTATAGCCTAAGAGAACATCTCTTATCAAGGCCTGTGAAACGCACTTTCTAGGCAGGCCTGATCTGGAAGAAGTAGAACTTCTGCCCTGGTTGTGCTCCATTGCCCTAGAGCTGCCAGACCCAACGTGCTGCCTTGTTTCCAAAGGGGCAGAGAGGCCCCAAAGCGTCTTGCTTCCAGCTGTTTGGGAAACAAGGAAACAACTGGCTCTGCACCGTGCTCTCACAGCCTACCGGGAACGTCACATACAAAGGCCTCTGAAACGCAGTTCCTTGGCAGGCCTGATCTGGCTGAAGTAGGACTTCTGCTCTGGGTGTGCTCCATTGGCCTAGAGCTGAAAGGCCCAAAGGGATGCCTTGTTTGCAAAGGGGCAGAGAGGCCCCAAAGCATCTTGCTTCCAGCTCTTTGGGAAGCTAAGAAACAACTGTCTCTGCCCAGTGCTCTGACAGAGTACCGGGAACATCTCTTACCAGAGCCTTTGAAACGCAGTTTCTTGGCAGGCCTTATCTGGCTGAGGTAGAACTTCTGCTCTGGGTGTGCTCCATTGGCCTAGAGCTGAAAGGCCCAAAGGTCGGCCTTGTTGGCAAAGGGGCAGGGAGCCCCCAAAGCATCTTGCTTCCAGCTCTTTGGGAAGCTAAGAAACAACTGGCTCTGCCCGGTGCTCTTACAGCCTAAGAGAAAATCTCTTACCAAGGCCTGTGAAACGCACTTTGTTGGTGGCCTGATCTAGCTGAAGTAGAACTTCTGCTCTGGGTGTGCTCCATTGGCCTAGAGCTGCCTGGCCCAAAGGGCCGCCTTGTTTGCAAAGGGGCAGAGAGGCCCCAAAGCATCTTGCTTCCAGCTCTTCGGGAAGCTAAGAAACATCTGGCGTTGCCCAGTGCTCTTACAGCCTACCGGGAACATCTCTTACCAAGGCCTGTGAAACGCAGTTTGTTGGTGGCCTGAACTGGCCGAAGTAGAACTTCTGCTCTGGGTGTGCTCCACTGGCCTAGAGCTACCTGGCGCAAAGGGCTGCCTTGATTCCAAAGTGAGAGAGTGGCACCAAAGCATCTTGCTCCCAGCTCTTCGGGAAGCTAAGAAACAGCTGGATCTGCCCAGTGCTCTTACAGCCTAAGAGAACATCTCTTTGAAAGGCCTGTGAAACGCAGTTTCTTGGCAGGCCTGACCTGGCTGAAGTAGAACTTCTGTTCTGGTTGTGCTACATAGGCCTAGAGCTACCAGGACCTAAGGGCTGCCTTGTTTCCAAGGGGTGAGAGAGGCCCCAAAGCATCTTGCCTCCAGCACTTTGGGAAGCTAAAAAACAACTGGTTCTGCCCAGTGCTCTCACAGCCTACCGTGAACATCTCTTACCAAGGGCTGTGAAACGCAGTTTCTGGGCAGGACTGATCCGCCTGAAGTAGAACTTCTGCTGTGGGTGTGCTCCATTGGCCTAGAGCTGCCAGGCCCAAACGGCTGCCTTGTGTCCAAAGGGAGAGAGAGGCCCCAAAGCATCTTGCTTCCAGCTCTGTGGGAAGCTAAAGCAACTGGCTCTCCACAGTGCTCTCACAGCCTACCGGGAACATCTCTTACCAAGGCCTGTGAAACGCAGTTTCTTGGCAGGCCTGATCTGGCTGAAGTAGAACTCCTGCTCTGGGCGTGCTACTTTGGCCTAGAGCTGCCAGGCCCAAAGGGCCGCCTTGTTTCCAAAGGGGCTGAGAGTCCCCAAAGTATCTTGCTTCCAAATCTTTGGGAAGCTAAGAAACAACTGGCTCTGCACAGTGCTCTCACAGCCTACCGGCAACGTGACAGAGAAAGGCCTGTGAGACGCAGTTTCTTGGAAGGCCTGATCTGGCTGAGGTAGAACTTCTGCTCTGGGTGTACTCCATTGGCCTAGGGCTGCCAGGCCCAAAGGGCTGCCTTTATTTCCAAAGTGTGAGAGAGGCCCCAAAGCATCTTGCTTCCTGCTCTCTGGGAAGCTAAAACAACTGGCTCTGCACAGTGCTCTCAAAGCCAACCGGGAACGTCACATACAAAGGCCTGTGAAACGCAGCTTCTTGACAGGCCTTATCTGGCTGAGGTAGAACTTGTGCTCTGGGTGTGCTACTTTGGCCTAGAGCTGCCAGGCACAAAGGCTGCTTTGTTTCCAAAGGGGGAGAGAGGCCCCAAATCATGTTGCTTCCAGCTGTTTTTGAAGCTAAGAAACAACTCGCTCTGCCAGGTACTCTTACAGCCTTCCGGGAACACCTCTTACGAAGGCCTGTGAAAAGCAGTTTCTTGGCAGGCCTGATCTGGCTGAGGTAGAACTTCTGCTCTGGGTGTGCTCCATTGCCCTAGAGCTGAAAGGCCCAAAGGGCTGCCTTGTTTCCAAAGGGGGAGAGAGGCCCCAAAGCATCTTGCTTCCACCTCTTGGGAAGCTAAGAAACAACTCGCTGTGCCCAGTGCTCTTATAGCCTAAGAGAACATCTCTTATCAAGGCCTGTGAAACGCACTTTCTAGGCAGGCCTGATCTGGAAGAAGTAGAACTTCTGCTCTGGTTGTGCTCCATTGCCCTAGAGCTGCCAGACCCAACGTGCTGCCTTGTTTCCAAAGGGGCAGAGAGGCCCCAAAGCGTCTTGCTTCCAGCTGTTTGGGAAACAAGGAAACAACTGGCTCTGCACCGTGCTCTCACAGCCTACGGGGAACGTCACATACAAAGGCCTCTGAAACGCAGTTCCTTGGCAGGCCTGATCTGGCTGAAGTAGGACTTCTGCTCTGGGTGTGCTCCATTGGCCTAGAGCTGAAAGGCCCAAAGGAATGCCTTGTTTGCAAAGGGGCAGAGAGGCCCCAAAGCATCTTGCTTCCAGCTCTTTGGGAAGCTAAGAAACAACTGGCTCTGCCCGGTGCTCTTACAGCCTAAGAGAAAATCTCTTACCAAGGCCTGTGAAACGCACTTTGTTGGTGGCCTGATCTAGCTGAAGTAGAACTTCTGCTCTGGGTGTGCTCCATTGGCCTAGAGCTGCCTGGCCCAAAGGGCCGCCTTGTTTGCAAAGGGGCAGAGAGGCCCCAAAGCATCTTGCTTCCAGCTCTTCGGGAAGCTAAGAAACATCTGGCGTTGCCCAGTGCTCTTACAGCCTACCGGGAACATCTCTTACCAAGGCCTGTGAAACGCAGTTTGTTGGTGGCCTGAACTGGCCGAAGTAGAACTTCTGCTCTGGGTGTGCTCCACTGGCCTAGAGCTACCTGGCGCAAAGGGCTGCCTTGATTCCAAAGTGAGAGAGTGGCACCAAAGCATCTTGCTCCCAGCTCTTCGGGAAGCTAAGAAACAGCTGGCTCTGCCCAGTGCTCTTACAGCCTAAGAGAACATCTCTTTGAAAGGCCTGTGAAACGCAGTTTCTTGGCAGGCCTGACCTGGCTGAAGTAGAACTTCTGTTCTGGTTGTGCTACATAGGCCTAGAGCTACCAGGACCTAAGGGCTGCCTTGTTTCCAAGGGGTGAGAGAGGCCCCAAAGCATCTTGCCTCCAGCACTTTGGGAAGCTTAAAAACAACTGGTTCTGCCCAGTGCTCTCACAGCCTACCGTGAACATCTCTTACCAAGGGCTGTGAAACGCAGTTTCTGGGCAGGACTGATCCGCCTGAAGTAGAACTTCTGCTGTGGGTGTGCTCCATTGGCCTAGAGCTGCCAGGCGCAAACGGCTGCCTTGTGTCCAAAGGGAGAGAGAGGCCCCAAAGCATCTTGCTTCCAGCTCTGTGGGAAGCTAAAGCAACTGGCTCTCCACAGTGCTCTCACAGCCTACCGGGAACATCTCTTACCAAGGCCTGTGAAACGCAGTTTCTTGGCAGGCCTGATCTGGCTGAAGTAGAACTCCTGCTCTGAGCGTGCTACTTTGGCCTAGAGCTGCCAGGCCCAAAGGGCCGCCTTGTTTCCAAAGGGGCTGAGAGTCCCCAAAGTATCTTGCTTCCAAATCTTTGGGAAGCTAAGAAACAACTGGCTCTGCACAGTGCTCTCACAGCCTACCGGCAACGTGACAGAGAAAGGCCTGTGAGACGCAGTTTCTTGGAAGGCCTGATCTGGCTGAGGTAGAACTTCTGCTCTGGGTGTACTCCATTGGCCTAGGGCTGCCAGGCCCAAAGGGCTGCCTTTATTTCCAAAGTGTGAGAGAGGCCCCAAAGCATCTTGCTTCCTGCTCTCTGGGAAGCTAAAACAACTGGCTCTGCACAGTGCTCTCAAAGCCAACCGGGAACGTCACATACAAAGGCCTGTGAAACGCAGCTTCTTGACAGGCCTTATCTGGCTGAGGTAGAACTTGTGCTCTGGGTGTGCTACTTTGGCCTAGAGCTGCCAGGCACAAAGGCTGCTTTGTTTCCAAAGGGGGAGAGAGGCCCCAAATCATGTTGCTTCCAGCTGTTTTTGAAGCTAAGAAACAACTCGCTCTGCCAGGTACTCTTACAGCCTTCCGGGAACACCTCTTACGAAGGCCTGTGAAAAGCAGTTTCTTGGCAGGCCTGATCTGGCTGAGGTAGAACTTCTGCTCTGGGTGTGCTCCATTGCCCTAGAGCTGAAAGGCCCAAAGGGCTGCCTTGTTTCCAAAGGGGGAGAGAGGCCCCAAAGCATCTTGCTTCCACCTCTTGGGAAGCTAAGAAACAACTCGCTGTGCCCAGTGCTCTTATAGCCTAAGAGAACATCTCTTATCAAGGCCTGTGAAACGCACTTTCTAGGCAGGCCTGATCTGGAAGAAGTAGAACTTCTGCTCTGGTTGTGCTCCATTGCCCTAGAGCTGCCAGACCCAACGTGCTGCCTTGTTTCCAAAGGGGCAGAGAGGCCCCAAAGCGTCTTGCTTCCAGCTGTTTGGGAAACAAGGAAACAACTGGCTCTGCACCGTGCTCTCACAGCCTACGGGGAACGTCACATACAAAGGCCTCTGAAACGCAGTTCCTTGGCAGGCCTGATCTGGCTGAAGTAGGACTTCTGCTCTGGGTGTGCTCCATTGGCCTAGAGCTGAAAGGCCCAAAGGGATGCCTTGTTTGCAAAGGGGCAGAGAGGCCCCAAAGCATCTTGCTTCCAGCTCTTTGGGAAGCTAAGAAACAACTGGCTCTGCCCGGTGCTCTTACAGCCTAAGAGAAAATCTCTTACCAAGGCCTGTGAAACGCACTTTGTTGGTGGCCTGATCTAGCTGAAGTAGAACTTCTGCTCTGGGTGTGCTCCATTGGCCTAGAGCTGCCTGGCCCAAAGGGCCGCCTTGTTTGCAAAGGGGCAGAGAGGCCCCAAAGCATCTTGCTTCCAGCTCTTCGGGAAGCTAAGAAACATCTGGCGTTGCCCAGTGCTCTTACAGCCTACCGGGAACATCTCTTACCAAGGCCTGTGAAACGCAGTTTGTTGGTGGCCTGAACTGGCCGAAGTAGAACTTCTGCTCTGGGTGTGCTCCACTGGCCTAGAGCTACCTGGCGCAAAGGGCTGCCTTGATTCCAAAGTGAGAGAGTGGCACCAAAGCATCTTGCTCCCAGCTCTTCGGGAAGCTAAGAAACAGCTGGCTCTGCCCAGTGCTCTTACAGCCTAAGAGAACATCTCTTTGAAAGGCCTGTGAAACGCAGTTTCTTGGCAGGCCTGACCTGGCTGAAGTAGAACTTCTGTTCTGGTTGTGCTACATAGGCCTAGAGCTACCAGGACCTAAGGGCTGCCTTGTTTCCAAGGGGTGAGAGAGGCCCCAAAGCATCTTGCCTCCAGCACTTTGGGAAGCTTAAAAACAACTGGTTCTGCCCAGTGCTCTCACAGCCTACCGTGAACATCTCTTACCAAGGGCTGTGAAACGCAGTTTCTGGGCAGGACTGATCCGCCTGAAGTAGAACTTCTGCTGTGGGTGTGCTCCATTGGCCTAGAGCTGCCAGGCGCAAACGGCTGCCTTGTGTCCAAAGGGAGAGAGAGGCCCCAAAGCATCTTGCTTCCAGCTCTGTGGGAAGCTAAAGCAACTGGCTCTCCACAGTGCTCTCACAGCCTACCGGGAACATCTCTTACCAAGGCCTGTGAAACGCAGTTTCTTGGCAGGCCTGATCTGGCTGAAGTAGAACTCCTGCTCTGAGCGTGCTACTTTGGCCTAGAGCTGCCAGGCCCAAAGGGCCGCCTTGTTTCCAAAGGGGCTGAGAGTCCCCAAAGTATCTTGCTTCCAAATCTTTGGGAAGCTAAGAAACAACTGGCTCTGCACAGTGCTCTCACAGCCTACCGGCAACGTGACAGAGAAAGGCCTGTGAGACGCAGTTTCTTGGAAGGCCTGATCTGGCTGAGGTAGAACTTCTGCTCTGGGTGTACTCCATTGGCCTAGGGCTGCCAGGCCCAAAGGGCTGCCTTTATTTCCAAAGTGTGAGAGAGGCCCCAAAGCATCTTGCTTCCTGCTCTCTGGGAAGCTAAAACAACTGGCTCTGCACAGTGCTCTCAAAGCCAACCGGGAACGTCACATACAAAGGCCTGTGAAACGCAGCTTCTTGACAGGCCTTATCTGGCTGAGGTAGAACTTGTGCTCTGGGTGTGCTACTTTGGCCTAGAGCTGCCAGGCACAAAGGCTGCTTTGTTTCCAAAGGGGGAGAGAGGCCCCAAATCATGTTGCTTCCAGCTGTTTTTGAAGCTAAGAAACAACTCGCTCTGCCAGGTACTCTTACAGCCTTCCGGGAACACCTCTTACGAAGGCCTGTGAAAAGCAGTTTCTTGGCAGGCCTGATCTGGCTGAGGTAGAACTTCTGCTCTGGGTGTGCTCCATTGCCCTAGAGCTGAAAGGCCCAAAGGGCTGCCTTGTTTCCAAAGGGGGAGAGAGGCCCCAAAGCATCTTGCTTCCACCTCTTGGGAAGCTAAGAAACAACTCGCTGTGCCCAGTGCTCTTATAGCCTAAGAGAACATCTCTTATCAAGGCCTGTGAAACGCACTTTCTAGGCAGGCCTGATCTGGAAGAAGTAGAACTTCTGCTCTGGTTGTGCTCCATTGCCCTAGAGCTGCCAGACCCAACGTGCTGCCTTGTTTCCAAAGGGGCAGAGAGGCCCCAAAGCGTCTTGCTTCCAGCTGTTTGGGAAACAAGGAAACAACTGGCTCTGCACCGTGCTCTCACAGCCTACGGGGAACGTCACATACAAAGGCCTCTGAAACGCAGTTCCTTGGCAGGCCTGATCTGGCTGAAGTAGGACTTCTGCTCTGGGTGTGCTCCATTGGCCTAGAGCTGAAAGGCCCAAAGGAATGCCTTGTTTGCAAAGGGGCAGAGAGGCCCCAAAGCATCTTGCTTCCAGCTCTTTGGGAAGCTAAGAAACAACTGGCTCTGCCCGGTGCTCTTACAGCCTAAGAGAAAATCTCTTACCAAGGCCTGTGAAACGCACTTTGTTGGTGGCCTGATCTAGCTGAAGTAGAACTTCTGCTCTGGGTGTGCTCCATTGGCCTAGAGCTGCCTGGCCCAAAGGGCCGCCTTGTTTGCAAAGGGGCAGAGAGGCCCCAAAGCATCTTGCTTCCAGCTCTTCGGGAAGCTAAGAAACATCTGGCGTTGCCCAGTGCTCTTACAGCCTACCGGGAACATCTCTTACCAAGGCCTGTGAAACGCAGTTTGTTGGTGGCCTGAACTGGCCGAAGTAGAACTTCTGCTCTGGGTGTGCTCCACTGGCCTAGAGCTACCTGGCGCAAAGGGCTGCCTTGATTCCAAAGTGAGAGAGTGGCACCAAAGCATCTTGCTCCCAGCTCTTCGGGAAGCTAAGAAACAGCTGGCTCTGCCCAGTGCTCTTACAGCCTAAGAGAACATCTCTTTGAAAGGCCTGTGAAACGCAGTTTCTTGGCAGGCCTGACCTGGCTGAAGTAGAACTTCTGTTCTGGTTGTGCTACATAGGCCTAGAGCTACCAGGACCTAAGGGCTGCCTTGTTTCCAAGGGGTGAGAGAGGCCCCAAAGCATCTTGCCTCCAGCACTTTGGGAAGCTTAAAAACAACTGGTTCTGCCCAGTGCTCTCACAGCCTACCGTGAACATCTCTTACCAAGGGCTGTGAAACGCAGTTTCTGGGCAGGACTGATCCGCCTGAAGTAGAACTTCTGCTGTGGGTGTGCTCCATTGGCCTAGAGCTGCCAGGCGCAAACGGCTGCCTTGTGTCCAAAGGGAGAGAGAGGCCCCAAAGCATCTTGCTTCCAGCTCTGTGGGAAGCTAAAGCAACTGGCTCTCCACAGTGCTCTCACAGCCTACCGGGAACATCTCTTACCAAGGCCTGTGAAACGCAGTTTCTTGGCAGGCCTGATCTGGCTGAAGTAGAACTCCTGCTCTGAGCGTGCTACTTTGGCCTAGAGCTGCCAGGCCCAAAGGGCCGCCTTGTTTCCAAAGGGGCTGAGAGTCCCCAAAGTATCTTGCTTCCAAATCTTTGGGAAGCTAAGAAACAACTGGCTCTGCACAGTGCTCTCACAGCCTACCGGCAACGTGACAGAGAAAGGCCTGTGAGACGCAGTTTCTTGGAAGGCCTGATCTGGCTGAGGTAGAACTTCTGCTCTGGGTGTACTCCATTGGCCTAGGGCTGCCAGGCCCAAAGGGCTGCCTTTATTTCCAAAGTGTGAGAGAGGCCCCAAAGCATCTTGCTTCCTGCTCTCTGGGAAGCTAAAACAACTGGCTCTGCACAGTGCTCTCAAAGCCAACCGGGAACGTCACATACAAAGGCCTGTGAAACGCAGCTTCTTGACAGGCCTTATCTGGCTGAGGTAGAACTTGTGCTCTGGGTGTGCTACTTTGGCCTAGAGCTGCCAGGCACAAAGGCTGCTTTGTTTCCAAAGGGGGAGAGAGGCCCCAAATCATGTTGCTTCCAGCTGTTTTTGAAGCTAAGAAACAACTCGCTCTGCCAGGTACTCTTACAGCCTTCCGGGAACACCTCTTACGAAGGCCTGTGAAAAGCAGTTTCTTGGCAGGCCTGATCTGGCTGAGGTAGAACTTCTGCTCTGGGTGTGCTCCATTGCCCTAGAGCTGAAAGGCCCAAAGGGCTGCCTTGTTTCCAAAGGGGGAGAGAGGCCCCAAAGCATCTTGCTTCCACCTCTTGGGAAGCTAAGAAACAACTCGCTGTGCCCAGTGCTCTTATAGCCTAAGAGAACATCTCTTATCAAGGCCTGTGAAACGCACTTTCTAGGCAGGCCTGATCTGGAAGAAGTAGAACTTCTGCTCTGGTTGTGCTCCATTGCCCTAGAGCTGCCAGACCCAACGTGCTGCCTTGTTTCCAAAGGGGCAGAGAGGCCCCAAAGCGTCTTGCTTCCAGCTGTTTGGGAAACAAGGAAACAACTGGCTCTGCACCGTGCTCTCACAGCCTACGGGGAACGTCACATACAAAGGCCTCTGAAACGCAGTTCCTTGGCAGGCCTGATCTGGCTGAAGTAGGACTTCTGCTCTGGGTGTGCTCCATTGGCCTAGAGCTGAAAGGCCCAAAGGGATGCCTTGTTTGCAAAGGGGCAGAGAGGCCCCAAAGCATCTTGCTTCCAGCTCTTTGGGAAGCTAAGAAACAACTGGCTCTGCCCGGTGCTCTTACAGCCTAAGAGAAAATCTCTTACCAAGGCCTGTGAAACGCACTTTGTTGGTGGCCTGATCTAGCTGAAGTAGAACTTCTGCTCTGGGTGTGCTCCATTGGCCTAGAGCTGCCTGGCCCAAAGGGCCGCCTTGTTTGCAAAGGGGCAGAGAGGCCCCAAAGCATCTTGCTTCCAGCTCTTCGGGAAGCTAAGAAACATCTGGCGTTGCCCAGTGCTCTTACAGCCTACCGGGAACATCTCTTACCAAGGCCTGTGAAACGCAGTTTGTTGGTGGCCTGAACTGGCCGAAGTAGAACTTCTGCTCTGGGTGTGCTCCACTGGCCTAGAGCTACCTGGCGCAAAGGGCTGCCTTGATTCCAAAGTGAGAGAGTGGCACCAAAGCATCTTGCTCCCAGCTCTTCGGGAAGCTAAGAAACAGCTGGCTCTGCCCAGTGCTCTTACAGCCTAAGAGAACATCTCTTTGAAAGGCCTGTGAAACGCAGTTTCTTGGCAGGCCTGACCTGGCTGAAGTAGAACTTCTGTTCTGGTTGTGCTACATAGGCCTAGAGCTACCAGGACCTAAGGGCTGCCTTGTTTCCAAGGGGTGAGAGAGGCCCCAAAGCATCTTGCCTCCAGCACTTTGGGAAGCTTAAAAACAACTGGTTCTGCCCAGTGCTCTCACAGCCTACCGTGAACATCTCTTACCAAGGGCTGTGAAACGCAGTTTCTGGGCAGGACTGATCCGCCTGAAGTAGAACTTCTGCTGTGGGTGTGCTCCATTGGCCTAGAGCTGCCAGGCGCAAACGGCTGCCTTGTGTCCAAAGGGAGAGAGAGGCCCCAAAGCATCTTGCTTCCAGCTCTGTGGGAAGCTAAAGCAACTGGCTCTCCACAGTGCTCTCACAGCCTACCGGGAACATCTCTTACCAAGGCCTGTGAAACGCAGTTTCTTGGCAGGCCTGATCTGGCTGAAGTAGAACTCCTGCTCTGAGCGTGCTACTTTGGCCTAGAGCTGCCAGGCCCAAAGGGCCGCCTTGTTTCCAAAGGGGCTGAGAGTCCCCAAAGTATCTTGCTTCCAAATCTTTGGGAAGCTAAGAAACAACTGGCTCTGCACAGTGCTCTCACAGCCTACCGGCAACGTGACAGAGAAAGGCCTGTGAGACGCAGTTTCTTGGAAGGCCTGATCTGGCTGAGGTAGAACTTCTGCTCTGGGTGTACTCCATTGGCCTAGGGCTGCCAGGCCCAAAGGGCTGCCTTTATTTCCAAAGTGTGAGAGAGGCCCCAAAGCATCTTGCTTCCTGCTCTCTGGGAAGCTAAAACAACTGGCTCTGCACAGTGCTCTCAAAGCCAACCGGGAACGTCACATACAAAGGCCTGTGAAACGCAGCTTCTTGACAGGCCTTATCTGGCTGAGGTAGAACTTGTGCTCTGGGTGTGCTACTTTGGCCTAGAGCTGCCAGGCACAAAGGCTGCTTTGTTTCCAAAGGGGGAGAGAGGCCCCAAATCATGTTGCTTCCAGCTGTTTTTGAAGCTAAGAAACAACTCGCTCTGCCAGGTACTCTTACAGCCTTCCGGGAACACCTCTTACGAAGGCCTGTGAAAAGCAGTTTCTTGGCAGGCCTGATCTGGCTGAGGTAGAACTTCTGCTCTGGGTGTGCTCCATTGCCCTAGAGCTGAAAGGCCCAAAGGGCTGCCTTGTTTCCAAAGGGGGAGAGAGGCCCCAAAGCATCTTGCTTCCACCTCTTGGGAAGCTAAGAAACAACTCGCTGTGCCCAGTGCTCTTATAGCCTAAGAGAACATCTCTTATCAAGGCCTGTGAAACGCACTTTCTAGGCAGGCCTGATCTGGAAGAAGTAGAACTTCTGCCCTGGTTGTGCTCCATTGCCCTAGAGCTGCCAGACCCAACGTGCTGCCTTGTTTCCAAAGGGGCAGAGAGGCCCCAAAGCGTCTTGCTTCCAGCTGTTTGGGAAACAAGGAAACAACTGGCTCTGCACCGTGCTCTCACAGCCTACCGGGAACGTCACATACAAAGGCCTCTGAAACGCAGTTCCTTGGCAGGCCTGATCTGGCTGAAGTAGGACTTCTGCTCTGGGTGTGCTCCATTGGCCTAGAGCTGAAAGGCCCAAAGGGATGCCTTGTTTGCAAAGGGGCAGAGAGGCCCCAAAGCATCTTGCTTCCAGCTCTTTGGGAAGCTAAGAAACAACTGTCTCTGCCCAGTGCTCTGACAGAGTACCGGGAACATCTCTTACCAGAGCCTTTGAAACGCAGTTTCTTGGCAGGCCTTATCTGGCTGAGGTAGAACTTCTGCTCTGGGTGTGCTCCATTGGCCTAGAGCTGAAAGGCCCAAAGGTCGGCCTTGTTGGCAAAGGGGCAGGGAGCCCCCAAAGCATCTTGCTTCCAGCTCTTTGGGAAGCTAAGAAACAACTGGCTCTGCCCGGTGCTCTTACAGCCTAAGAGAAAATCTCTTACCAAGGCCTGTGAAACGCACTTTGTTGGTGGCCTGATCTAGCTGAAGTAGAACTTCTGCTCTGGGTGTGCTCCATTGGCCTAGAGCTGCCTGGCCCAAAGGGCCGCCTTGTTTGCAAAGGGGCAGAGAGGCCCCAAAGCATCTTGCTTCCAGCTCTTCGGGAAGCTAAGAAACATCTGGCGTTGCCCAGTGCTCTTACAGCCTACCGGGAACATCTCTTACCAAGGCCTGTGAAACGCAGTTTGTTGGTGGCCTGAACTGGCCGAAGTAGAACTTCTGCTCTGGGTGTGCTCCACTGGCCTAGAGCTACCTGGCGCAAAGGGCTGCCTTGATTCCAAAGTGAGAGAGTGGCACCAAAGCATCTTGCTCCCAGCTCTTCGGGAAGCTAAGAAACAGCTGGATCTGCCCAGTGCTCTTACAGCCTAAGAGAACATCTCTTTGAAAGGCCTGTGAAACGCAGTTTCTTGGCAGGCCTGACCTGGCTGAAGTAGAACTTCTGTTCTGGTTGTGCTACATAGGCCTAGAGCTACCAGGACCTAAGGGCTGCCTTGTTTCCAAGGGGTGAGAGAGGCCCCAAAGCATCTTGCCTCCAGCACTTTGGGAAGCTAAAAAACAACTGGTTCTGCCCAGTGCTCTCACAGCCTACCGTGAACATCTCTTACCAAGGGCTGTGAAACGCAGTTTCTGGGCAGGACTGATCCGCCTGAAGTAGAACTTCTGCTGTGGGTGTGCTCCATTGGCCTAGAGCTGCCAGGCCCAAACGGCTGCCTTGTGTCCAAAGGGAGAGAGAGGCCCCAAAGCATCTTGCTTCCAGCTCTGTGGGAAGCTAAAGCAACTGGCTCTCCACAGTGCTCTCACAGCCTACCGGGAACATCTCTTACCAAGGCCTGTGAAACGCAGTTTCTTGGCAGGCCTGATCTGGCTGAAGTAGAACTCCTGCTCTGGGCGTGCTACTTTGGCCTAGAGCTGCCAGGCCCAAAGGGCCGCCTTGTTTCCAAAGGGGCTGAGAGTCCCCAAAGTATCTTGCTTCCAAATCTTTGGGAAGCTAAGAAACAACTGGCTCTGCACAGTGCTCTCACAGCCTACCGGCAACGTGACAGAGAAAGGCCTGTGAGACGCAGTTTCTTGGAAGGCCTGATCTGGCTGAGGTAGAACTTCTGCTCTGGGTGTACTCCATTGGCCTAGGGCTGCCAGGCCCAAAGGGCTGCCTTTATTTCCAAAGTGTGAGAGAGGCCCCAAAGCATCTTGCTTCCTGCTCTCTGGGAAGCTAAAACAACTGGCTCTGCACAGTGCTCTCAAAGCCAACCGGGAACGTCACATACAAAGGCCTGTGAAACGCAGCTTCTTGACAGGCCTTATCTGGCTGAGGTAGAACTTGTGCTCTGGGTGTGCTACTTTGGCCTAGAGCTGCCAGGCACAAAGGCTGCTTTGTTTCCAAAGGGGGAGAGAGGCCCCAAATCATGTTGCTTCCAGCTGTTTTTGAAGCTAAGAAACAACTCGCTCTGCCAGGTACTCTTACAGCCTTCCGGGAACACCTCTTACGAAGGCCTGTGAAAAGCAGTTTCTTGGCAGGCCTGATCTGGCTGAGGTAGAACTTCTGCTCTGGGTGTGCTCCATTGCCCTAGAGCTGAAAGGCCCAAAGGGCTGCCTTGTTTCCAAAGGGGGAGAGAGGCCCCAAAGCATCTTGCTTCCACCTCTTGGGAAGCTAAGAAACAACTCGCTGTGCCCAGTGCTCTTATAGCCTAAGAGAACATCTCTTATCAAGGCCTGTGAAACGCACTTTCTAGGCAGGCCTGATCTGGAAGAAGTAGAACTTCTGCTCTGGTTGTGCTCCATTGCCCTAGAGCTGCCAGACCCAACGTGCTGCCTTGTTTCCAAAGGGGCAGAGAGGCCCCAAAGCGTCTTGCTTCCAGCTGTTTGGGAAACAAGGAAACAACTGGCTCTGCACCGTGCTCTCACAGCCTACCGGGAACGTCACATACAAAGGCCTCTGAAACGCAGTTCCTTGGCAGGCCTGATCTGGCTGAAGTAGGACTTCTGCTCTGGGTGTGCTCCATTGGCCTAGAGCTGAAAGGCCCAAAGGGATGCCTTGTTTGCAAAGGGGCAGAGAGGCCCCAAAGCATCTTGCTTCCAGCTCTTTGGGAAGCTAAGAAACAACTGTCTCTGCCCAGTGCTCTGACAGAGTACCGGGAACATCTCTTACCAGAGCCTTTGAAACGCAGTTTCTTGGCAGGCCTTATCTGGCTGAGGTAGAACTTCTGCTCTGGGTGTGCTCCATTGGCCTAGAGCTGAAAGGCCCAAAGGTCGGCCTTGTTGGCAAAGGGGCAGGGAGCCCCCAAAGCATCTTGCTTCCAGCTCTTTGGGAAGCTAAGAAACAACTGGCTCAGCCCAGTGCTCTTACAGCCTAAGAGAAAATCTCTTACCAAGGCCTGTGAAACGCACTTTGTTGGTGGCCTGATCTAGCTGAAGTAGAACTGCTGCTCTGGGTGTGCTCCACTGGCCTAGAGCTGCCTGGCCCAAAGGGCCGCCTTGTTTGCAAAGGGGCAGAGAGGCCCCAAAGCATCTTGCTTCCAGCTCTTCGGGAAGCTAAGAAACATCTGGCGTTGCCCAGTGCTCTTACAGCCTACCGGGAACATCTCTTACCAAGGCCTGTGAAACGCAGTTTGTTGGTGGCCTGAACTGGCCGAAGTAGAACTTCTGCTCTGGGTGTGCTCCACTGGCCTAGAGCTACCTGGCGCAAAGGGCTGCCTTGATTCCAAAGTGAGAGAGTGGCACCAAAGCATCTTGCTCCCAGCTCTTCGGGAAGCTAAGAAACAGCTGGCTCTGCCCAGTGCTCTTACAGCCTAAGAGAACATCTCTTTGAAAGGCCTGTGAAACGCAGTTTCTTGGCAGGCCTGACCTGGCTGAAGTAGAACTTCTGTTCTGGTTGTGCTACATAGGCCTAGAGCTACCAGGACCTAAGGGCTGCCTTGTTTCCAAGGGGTGAGAGAGGCCCCAAAGCATCTTGCCTCCAGCACTTTGGGAAGCTAAAAAACAACTGGTTCTGCCCAGTGCTCTCACAGCCTACCGTGAACATCTCTTACCAAGGGCTGTGAAACGCAGTTTCTGGGCAGGACTGATCCGCCTGAAGTAGAACTTCTGCTGTGGGTGTGCTCCATTGGCCTAGAGCTGCCAGGCCCAAACGGCTGCCTTGTGTCCAAAGGGAGAGAGAGGCCCCAAAGCATCTTGCTTCCAGCTCTGTGGGAAGCTAAAGCAACTGGCTCTCCACAGTGCTCTCACAGCCTACCGGGAACATCTCTTACCAAGGCCTGTGAAACGCAGTTTCTTGGCAGGCCTGATCTGGCTGAAGTAGAACTCCTGCTCTGGGCGTGCTACTTTGGCCTAGAGCTGCCAGGCCCAAAGGGCCGCCTTGTTTCCAAAGGGGCTGAGAGTCCCCAAAGTATCTTGCTTCCAAATCTTTGGGAAGCTAAGAAACAACTGGCTCTGCACAGTGCTCTCACAGCCTACCGGCAACGTGACAGAGAAAGGCCTGTGAGACGCAGTTTCTTGGAAGGCCTGATCTGGCTGAGGTAGAACTTCTGCTCTGGGTGTACTCCATTGGCCTAGGGCTGCCAGGCCCAAAGGGCTGCCTTTATTTCCAAAGTGTGAGAGAGGCCCCAAAGCATCTTGCTTCCTGCTCTCTGGGAAGCTAAAACAACTGGCTCTGCACAGTGCTCTCAAAGCCAACCGGGAACGTCACATACAAAGGCCTGTGAAACGCAGCTTCTTGACAGGCCTTATCTGGCTGAGGTAGAACTTGTGCTCTGGGTGTGCTACTTTGGCCTAGAGCTGCCAGGCACAAAGGCTGCTTTGTTTCCAAAGGGGGAGAGAGGCCCCAAATCATGTTGCTTCCAGCTGTTTTTGAAGCTAAGAAACAACTCGCTCTGCCAGGTACTCTTACAGCCTTCCGGGAACACCTCTTACGAAGGCCTGTGAAAAGCAGTTTCTTGGCAGGCCTGATCTGGCTGAGGTAGAACTTCTGCTCTGGGTGTGCTCCATTGCCCTAGAGCTGAAAGGCCCAAAGGGCTGCCTTGTTTCCAAAGGGGGAGAGAGGCCCCAAAGCATCTTGCTTCCACCTCTTGGGAAGCTAAGAAACAACTCGCTGTGCCCAGTGCTCTTATAGCCTAAGAGAACATCTCTTATCAAGGCCTGTGAAACGCACTTTCTAGGCAGGCCTGATCTGGAAGAAGTAGAACTTCTGCCCTGGTTGTGCTCCATTGCCCTAGAGCTGCCAGACCCAACGTGCTGCCTTGTTTCCAAAGGGGCAGAGAGGCCCCAAAGCGTCTTGCTTCCAGCTGTTTGGGAAACAAGGAAACAACTGGCTCTGCACCGTGCTCTCACAGCCTACCGGGAACGTCACATACAAAGGCCTCTGAAACGCAGTTCCTTGGCAGGCCTGATCTGGCTGAAGTAGGACTTCTGCTCTGGGTGTGCTCCATTGGCCTAGAGCTGAAAGGCCCAAAGGGATGCCTTGTTTGCAAAGGGGCAGAGAGGCCCCAAAGCATCTTGCTTCCAGCTCTTTGGGAAGCTAAGAAACAACTGTCTCTGCCCAGTGCTCTGACAGAGTACCGGGAACATCTCTTACCAGAGCCTTTGAAACGCAGTTTCTTGGCAGGCCTTATCTGGCTGAGGTAGAACTTCTGCTCTGGGTGTGCTCCATTGGCCTAGAGCTGAAAGGCCCAAAGGTCGGCCTTGTTGGCAAAGGGGCAGGGAGCCCCCAAAGCATCTTGCTTCCAGCTCTTTGGGAAGCTAAGAAACAACTGGCTCTGCCCGGTGCTCTTACAGCCTAAGAGAAAATCTCTTACCAAGGCCTGTGAAACGCACTTTGTTGGTGGCCTGATCTAGCTGAAGTAGAACTTCTGCTCTGGGTGTGCTCCATTGGCCTAGAGCTGCCTGGCCCAAAGGGCCGCCTTGTTTGCAAAGGGGCAGAGAGGCCCCAAAGCATCTTGCTTCCAGCTCTTCGGGAAGCTAAGAAACATCTGGCGTTGCCCAGTGCTCTTACAGCCTACCGGGAACATCTCTTACCAAGGCCTGTGAAACGCAGTTTGTTGGTGGCCTGAACTGGCCGAAGTAGAACTTCTGCTCTGGGTGTGCTCCACTGGCCTAGAGCTACCTGGCGCAAAGGGCTGCCTTGATTCCAAAGTGAGAGAGTGGCACCAAAGCATCTTGCTCCCAGCTCTTCGGGAAGCTAAGAAACAGCTGGATCTGCCCAGTGCTCTTACAGCCTAAGAGAACATCTCTTTGAAAGGCCTGTGAAACGCAGTTTCTTGGCAGGCCTGACCTGGCTGAAGTAGAACTTCTGTTCTGGTTGTGCTACATAGGCCTAGAGCTACCAGGACCTAAGGGCTGCCTTGTTTCCAAGGGGTGAGAGAGGCCCCAAAGCATCTTGCCTCCAGCACTTTGGGAAGCTAAAAAACAACTGGTTCTGCCCAGTGCTCTCACAGCCTACCGTGAACATCTCTTACCAAGGGCTGTGAAACGCAGTTTCTGGGCAGGACTGATCCGCCTGAAGTAGAACTTCTGCTGTGGGTGTGCTCCATTGGCCTAGAGCTGCCAGGCCCAAACGGCTGCCTTGTGTCCAAAGGGAGAGAGAGGCCCCAAAGCATCTTGCTTCCAGCTCTGTGGGAAGCTAAAGCAACTGGCTCTCCACAGTGCTCTCACAGCCTACCGGGAACATCTCTTACCAAGGCCTGTGAAACGCAGTTTCTTGGCAGGCCTGATCTGGCTGAAGTAGAACTCCTGCTCTGGGCGTGCTACTTTGGCCTAGAGCTGCCAGGCCCAAAGGGCCGCCTTGTTTCCAAAGGGGCTGAGAGTCCCCAAAGTATCTTGCTTCCAAATCTTTGGGAAGCTAAGAAACAACTGGCTCTGCACAGTGCTCTCACAGCCTACCGGCAACGTGACAGAGAAAGGCCTGTGAGACGCAGTTTCTTGGAAGGCCTGATCTGGCTGAGGTAGAACTTCTGCTCTGGGTGTACTCCATTGGCCTAGGGCTGCCAGGCCCAAAGGGCTGCCTTTATTTCCAAAGTGTGAGAGAGGCCCCAAAGCATCTTGCTTCCTGCTCTCTGGGAAGCTAAAACAACTGGCTCTGCACAGTGCTCTCAAAGCCAACCGGGAACGTCACATACAAAGGCCTGTGAAACGCAGCTTCTTGACAGGCCTTATCTGGCTGAGGTAGAACTTGTGCTCTGGGTGTGCTACTTTGGCCTAGAGCTGCCAGGCACAAAGGCTGCTTTGTTTCCAAAGGGGGAGAGAGGCCCCAAATCATGTTGCTTCCAGCTGTTTTTGAAGCTAAGAAACAACTCGCTCTGCCAGGTACTCTTACAGCCTTCCGGGAACACCTCTTACGAAGGCCTGTGAAAAGCAGTTTCTTGGCAGGCCTGATCTGGCTGAGGTAGAACTTCTGCTCTGGGTGTGCTCCATTGCCCTAGAGCTGAAAGGCCCAAAGGGCTGCCTTGTTTCCAAAGGGGGAGAGAGGCCCCAAAGCATCTTGCTTCCACCTCTTGGGAAGCTAAGAAACAACTCGCTGTGCCCAGTGCTCTTATAGCCTAAGAGAACATCTCTTATCAAGGCCTGTGAAACGCACTTTCTAGGCAGGCCTGATCTGGAAGAAGTAGAACTTCTGCTCTGGTTGTGCTCCATTGCCCTAGAGCTGCCAGACCCAACGTGCTGCCTTGTTTCCAAAGGGGCAGAGAGGCCCCAAAGCGTCTTGCTTCCAGCTGTTTGGGAAACAAGGAAACAACTGGCTCTGCACCGTGCTCTCACAGCCTACCGGGAACGTCACATACAAAGGCCTCTGAAACGCAGTTCCTTGGCAGGCCTGATCTGGCTGAAGTAGGACTTCTGCTCTGGGTGTGCTCCATTGGCCTAGAGCTGAAAGGCCCAAAGGGATGCCTTGTTTGCAAAGGGGCAGAGAGGCCCCAAAGCATCTTGCTTCCAGCTCTTTGGGAAGCTAAGAAACAACTGTCTCTGCCCAGTGCTCTGACAGAGTACCGGGAACATCTCTTACCAGAGCCTTTGAAACGCAGTTTCTTGGCAGGCCTTATCTGGCTGAGGTAGAACTTCTGCTCTGGGTGTGCTCCATTGGCCTAGAGCTGAAAGGCCCAAAGGTCGGCCTTGTTGGCAAAGGGGCAGGGAGCCCCCAAAGCATCTTGCTTCCAGCTCTTTGGGAAGCTAAGAAACAACTGGCTCAGCCCAGTGCTCTTACAGCCTAAGAGAAAATCTCTTACCAAGGCCTGTGAAACGCACTTTGTTGGTGGCCTGATCTAGCTGAAGTAGAACTGCTGCTCTGGGTGTGCTCCACTGGCCTAGAGCTGCCTGGCCCAAAGGGCCGCCTTGTTTGCAAAGGGGCAGAGAGGCCCCAAAGCATCTTGCTTCCAGCTCTTCGGGAAGCTAAGAAACATCTGGCGTTGCCCAGTGCTCTTACAGCCTACCGGGAACATCTCTTACCAAGGCCTGTGAAACGCAGTTTGTTGGTGGCCTGAACTGGCCGAAGTAGAACTTCTGCTCTGGGTGTGCTCCACTGGCCTAGAGCTACCTGGCGCAAAGGGCTGCCTTGATTCCAAAGTGAGAGAGTGGCACCAAAGCATCTTGCTCCCAGCTCTTCGGGAAGCTAAGAAACAGCTGGCTCTGCCCAGTGCTCTTACAGCCTAAGAGAACATCTCTTTGAAAGGCCTGTGAAACGCAGTTTCTTGGCAGGCCTGACCTGGCTGAAGTAGAACTTCTGTTCTGGTTGTGCTACATAGGCCTAGAGCTACCAGGACCTAAGGGCTGCCTTGTTTCCAAGGGGTGAGAGAGGCCCCAAAGCATCTTGCCTCCAGCACTTTGGGAAGCTAAAAAACAACTGGTTCTGCCCAGTGCTCTCACAGCCTACCGTGAACATCTCTTACCAAGGGCTGTGAAACGCAGTTTCTGGGCAGGACTGATCCGCCTGAAGTAGAACTTCTGCTGTGGGTGTGCTCCATTGGCCTAGAGCTGCCAGGCCCAAACGGCTGCCTTGTGTCCAAAGGGAGAGAGAGGCCCCAAAGCATCTTGCTTCCAGCTCTGTGGGAAGCTAAAGCAACTGGCTCTCCACAGTGCTCTCACAGCCTACCGGGAACATCTCTTACCAAGGCCTGTGAAACGCAGTTTCTTGGCAGGCCTGATCTGGCTGAAGTAGAACTCCTGCTCTGGGCGTGCTACTTTGGCCTAGAGCTGCCAGGCCCAAAGGGCCGCCTTGTTTCCAAAGGGGCTGAGAGTCCCCAAAGTATCTTGCTTCCAAATCTTTGGGAAGCTAAGAAACAACTGGCTCTGCACAGTGCTCTCACAGCCTACCGGCAACGTGACAGAGAAAGGCCTGTGAGACGCAGTTTCTTGGAAGGCCTGATCTGGCTGAGGTAGAACTTCTGCTCTGGGTGTACTCCATTGGCCTAGGGCTGCCAGGCCCAAAGGGCTGCCTTTATTTCCAAAGTGTGAGAGAGGCCCCAAAGCATCTTGCTTCCTGCTCTCTGGGAAGCTAAAACAACTGGCTCTGCACAGTGCTCTCAAAGCCAACCGGGAACGTCACATACAAAGGCCTGTGAAACGCAGCTTCTTGACAGGCCTTATCTGGCTGAGGTAGAACTTGTGCTCTGGGTGTGCTACTTTGGCCTAGAGCTGCCAGGCACAAAGGCTGCTTTGTTTCCAAAGGGGGAGAGAGGCCCCAAATCATGTTGCTTCCAGCTGTTTTTGAAGCTAAGAAACCACTCGCTCTGCCAGGTACTCTTACAGCCTTCCGGGAACACCTCTTACGAAGGCCTGTGAAAAGCAGTTTCTTGGCAGGCCTGATCTGGCTGAGGTAGAACTTCTGCTCTGGGTGTGCTCCATTGCCCTAGAGCTGAAAGGCCCAAAGGGCTGCCTTGTTTCCAAAGGGGGAGAGAGGCCCCAAAGCATCTTGCTTCCACCTCTTGGGAAGCTAAGAAACAACTCGCTGTGCCCAGTGCTCTTATAGCCTAAGAGAACATCTCTTATCAAGGCCTGTGAAACGCACTTTCTAGGCAGGCCTGATCTGGAAGAAGTAGAACTTCTGCTCTGGTTGTGCTCCATTGCCCTAGAGCTGCCAGACCCAACGTGCTGCCTTGTTTCCAAAGGGGCAGAGAGGCCCCAAAGCGTCTTGCTTCCAGCTGTTTGGGAAACAAGGAAACAACTGGCTCTGCACCGTGATCTCACAGCCTACGGGGAACGTCACATACAAAGGCCTCTGAAACGCAGTTCCTTGGCAGGCCTGATCTGGCTGAAGTAGGACTTCTGCTCTGGGTGTGCTCCATTGGCCTAGAGCTGAAAGGCCCAAAGGAATGCCTTGTTTGCAAAGGGGCAGAGAGGCCCCAAAGCATCTTGCTTCCAGCTCTTTGGGAAGCTAAGAAACACCTGGCTCTGCCCGGTGCTCTTACAGCCTAAGAGAAAATCTCTTACCAAGGCCTGTGAAACGCACTTTGTTGGTGGCCTGATCTAGCTGAAGTAGAACTTCTGCTCTGGGTGTGCTCCATTGGCCTAGAGCTGCCTGGCCCAAAGGGCCGCCTTGTTTGCAAAGGGGCAGAGAGGCCCCAAAGCATCTTGCTTCCAGCTCTTCGGGAAGCTAAGAAACATCTGGCGTTGCCCAGTGCTCTTACAGCCTACCGGGAACATCTCTTACCAAGGCCTGTGAAACGCAGTTTGTTGGTGGCCTGAACTGGCCGAAGTAGAACTTCTGCTCTGGGTGTGCTCCACTGGCCTAGAGCTACCTGGCGCAAAGGGCTGCCTTGATTCCAAAGTGAGAGAGTGGCACCAAAGCATCTTGCTCCCAGCTCTTCGGGAAGCTAAGAAACAGCTGGCTCTGCCCAGTGCTCTTACAGCCTAAGAGAACATCTCTTTGAAAGGCCTGTGAAACGCAGTTTCTTGGCAGGCCTGACCTGGCTGAAGTAGAACTTCTGTTCTGGTTGTGCTACATAGGCCTAGAGCTACCAGGACCTAAGGGCTGCCTTGTTTCCAAAGGGTGAGAGAGGCCCCAAAGCATCTTGCCTCCAGCACTTTGGGAAGCTAAAAAACAACTGGTTCTGCCCAGTGCTCTCACAGCCTACCGTGAACATCTCTTACCAAGGGCTGTGAAACGCAGTTTCTGGGCAGGACTGATCCGCCTGAAGTAGAACTTCTGCTGTGGGTGTGCTCCATTGGCCTAGAGCTGCCAGGCCCAAACGGCTGCCTTGTGTCCAAAGGGAGAGAGAGGCCCCAAAGCATCTTGCTTCCAGCTCTGTGGGAAGCTAAAGCAACTGGCTCTCCACAGTGCTCTCACAGCCTACCGGGAACATCTCTTACCAAGGCCTGTGAAACGCAGTTTCTTGGCAGGCCTGATCTGGCTGAAGTAGAACTCCTGCTCTGGGCGTGCTACTTTGGCCTAGAGCTGCCAGGCCCAAAGGGCCGCCTTGTTTCCAAAGGGGCTGAGAGTCCCCAAAGTATCTTGCTTCCAAATCTTTGGGAAGCTAAGAAACAACTGGCTCTGCACAGTGCTCTCACAGCCTACCGGCAACGTGACAGAGAAAGGCCTGTGAGACGCAGTTTCTTGGAAGGCCTGATCTGGCTGAGGTAGAACTTCTGCTCTGGGTGTACTCCATTGGCCTAGGGCTGCCAGGCCCAAAGGGCTGCCTTTATTTCCAAAGTGTGAGAGAGGCCCCAAAGCATCTTGCTTCCTGCTCTCTGGGAAGCTAAAACAACTGGCTCTGCACAGTGCTCTCAAAGCCAACCGGGAACGTCACATACAAAGGCCTGTGAAACGCAGCTTCTTGACAGGCCTTATCTGGCTGAGGTAGAACTTGTGCTCTGGGTGTGCTACTTTGGCCTAGAGCTGCCAGGCACAAAGGCTGCTTTGTTTCCAAAGGGGGAGAGAGGCCCCAAATCATGTTGCTTCCAGCTGTTTTTGAAGCTAAGAAACAACTCGCTCTGCCAGGTACTCTTACAGCCTTCCGGGAACACCTCTTACGAAGGCCTGTGAAAAGCAGTTTCTTGGCAGGCCTGATCTGGCTGAGGTAGAACTTCTGCTCTGGGTGTGCTCCATTGCCCTAGAGCTGAAAGGCCCAAAGGGCTGCCTTGTTTCCAAAGGGGGAGAGAGGCCCCAAAGCATCTTGCTTCCACCTCTTGGGAAGCTAAGAAACAACTCGCTGTGCCCAGTGCTCTTATAGCCTAAGAGAACATCTCTTATCAAGGCCTGTGAAACGCACTTTCTAGGCAGGCCTGATCTGGAAGAAGTAGAACTTCTGCTCTGGTTGTGCTCCATTGCCCTAGAGCTGCCAGACCCAACGTGCTGCCTTGTTTCCAAAGGGGCAGAGAGGCCCCAAAGCGTCTTGCTTCCAGCTGTTTGGGAAACAAGGAAACAACTGGCTCTGCACCGTGCTCTCACAGCCTACCGGGAACGTCACATACAAAGGCCTCTGAAACGCAGTTCCTTGGCAGGCCTGATCTGGCTGAAGTAGGACTTCTGCTCTGGGTGTGCTCCATTGGCCTAGAGCTGAAAGGCCCAAAGGGATGCCTTGTTTGCAAAGGGACAGAGAGGCCCCAAAGCATCTTGCTTCCAGCTCTTTGGGAAGCTAAGAAACAACTGTCTCTGCCCAGTGCTCTGACAGAGTACCGGGAACATCTCTTACCAGAGCCTTTGAAACGCAGTTTCTTGGCAGGCCTTATCTGGCTGAGGTAGAACTTCTGCTCTGGGTGTGCTCCATTGGCCTAGAGCTGAAAGGCCCAAAGGTCGGCCTTGTTGGCAAAGGGGCAGGGAGCCCCCAAAGCATCTTGCTTCCAGCTCTTTGGGAAGCTAAGAAACAACTGGCTCTGCCCAGTGCTCTTACAGCCTAAGAGAAAATCTCTTACCAAGGCCTGTGAAACGCACTTTGTTGGTGGCCTGATCTAGCTGAAGTAGAACTTCTGCTCTGGGTGTGCTCCATTGGCCTAGAGCTGCCTGGCCCAAAGGGCCGCCTTGTTTGCAAAGGGGCAGAGAGGCCCCAAAGCATCTTGCTTCCAGCTCTTCGGGAAGCTAAGAAACATCTGGCGTTGCCCAGTGCTCTTACAGCCTACCGGGAACATCTCTTACCAAGGCCTGTGAAACGCAGTTTGTTGGTGGCCTGAACTGGCCGAAGTAGAACTTCTGCTCTGGGTGTGCTCCACTGGCCTAGAGCTACCTGGCGCAAAGGGCTGCCTTGATTCCAAAGTGAGAGAGTGGCACCAAAGCATCTTGCTCCCAGCTCTTCGGGAAGCTAAGAAACAGCTGGCTCTGCCCAGTGCTCTTACAGCCTAAGAGAACATCTCTTTGAAAGGCCTGTGAAACGCAGTTTCTTGGCAGGCCTGACCTGGCTGAAGTAGAACTTCTGTTCTGGTTGTGCTACATAGGCCTAGAGCTACCAGGACCTAAGGGCTGCCTTGTTTCCAAGGGGTGAGAGAGGCCCCAAAGCATCTTGCCTCCAGCACTTTGGGAAGCTAAAAAACAACTGGTTCTGCCCAGTGCTCTCACAGACTACCGTGAACATCTCTTACCAAGGGCTGTGAAACGCAGTTTCTGGGCAGGACTGATCCGCCTGAAGTAGAACTTCTGCTGTGGGTGTGCTCCATTGGCCTAGAGCTGCCAGGCCCAAACGGCTGCCTTGTGTCCAAAGGGAGAGAGAGGCCCCAAAGCATCTTGCTTCCAGCTCTGTGGGAAGCTAAAGCAACTGGCTCTCCACAGTGCTCTCACAGCCTACCGGGAACATCTCTTACCAAGGCCTGTGAAACGCAGTTTCTTGGCAGGCCTGATCTGGCTGAAGTAGAACTCCTGCTCTGGGTGTGCTCCATTGGCCTAGAGCTGAAAGGCCCAAAGGAATGCCTTGTTTGCAAAGGGGCAGAGAGGCCCCAAAGCATCTTGCTTCCAGCTCTTTGGGAAGCTAAGAAACAACTGGCTCTGCCCGGTGCTCTTACAGCCTAAGAGAAAATCTCTTACCAAGGCCTGTGAAACGCACTTTGTTGGTGGCCTGATCTAGCTGAAGTAGAACTTCTGCTCTGGGTGTGCTCCATTGGCCTAGAGCTGCCTGTCCCAAAGGGCCGCCTTGTTTGCAAAGGGGCAGAGAGGCCCCAAAGCATCTTGCTTCCAGCTCTTCGGGAAGCTAAGAAACATCTGGCGTTGCCCAGTGCTCTTACAGCCTACCGGGAACATCTCTTACCAAGGCCTGTGAAACGCAGTTTGTTGGTGGCCTGAACTGGCCGAAGTAGAACTTCTGCTCTGGGTGTGCTCCACTGGCCTAGAGCTACCTGGCGCAAAGGGCTGCCTTGATTCCAAAGTGAGAGAGTGGCACCAAAGCATCTTGCTCCCAGCTCTTCGGGAAGCTAAGAAACAGCTGGCTCTGCCCAGTGCTCTTACAGCCTAAGAGAACATCTCTTTGAAAGGCCTGTGAAACGCAGTTTCTTGGCAGGCCTGACCTGGCTGAAGTAGAACTTCTGTTCTGGTTGTGCTACATAGGCCTAGAGCTACCAGGACCTAAGGGCTGCCTTGTTTCCAAAGGGTGAGAGAGGCCCCAAAGCATCTTGCCTCCAGCACTTTGGGAAGCTAAAAAACAACTGGTTCTGCCCAGTGCTCTCACAGCCTACCGTGAACATCTCTTACCAAGGGCTGTGAAACGCAGTTTCTGGGCAGGACTGATCCGCCTGAAGTAGAACTTCTGCTGTGGGTGTGCTCCATTGGCCTAGAGCTGCCAGGCCCAAACGGCTGCCTTGTGTCCAAAGGGAGAGAGAGGCCCCAAAGCATCTTGCTTCCAGCTCTGTGGGAAGCTAAAGCAACTGGCTCTCCACAGTGCTCTCACAGCCTACCGGGAACATCTCTTACCAAGGCCTGTGAAACGCAGTTTCTTGGCAGGCCTGATCTGGCTGAAGTAGAACTCCTGCTCTGGGCGTGCTACTTTGGCCTAGAGCTGCCAGGCCCAAAGGGCCGCCTTGTTTCCAAAGGGGCTGAGAGTCCCCAAAGTATCTTGCTTCCAAATCTTTGGGAAGCTAAGAAACAACTGGCTCTGCACAGTGCTCTCACAGCCTACCGGCAACGTGACAGAGAAAGGCCTGTGAGACGCAGTTTCTTGGAAGGCCTGATCTGGCTGAGGTAGAACTTCTGCTCTGGGTGTACTCCATTGGCCTAGGGCTGCCAGGCCCAAAGGGCTGCCTTTATTTCCAAAGTGTGAGAGAGGCCCCAAAGCATCTTGCTTCCTGCTCTCTGGGAAGCTAAAACAACTGGCTCTGCACAGTGCTCTCAAAGCCAACCGGGAACGTCACATACAAAGGCCTGTGAAACGCAGCTTCTTGACAGGCCTTATCTGGCTGAGGTAGAACTTGTGCTCTGGGTGTGCTACTTTGGCCTAGAGCTGCCAGGCACAAAGGCTGCTTTGTTTCCAAAGGGGGAGAGAGGCCCCAAATCATGTTGCTTCCAGCTGTTTTTGAAGCTAAGAAACAACTCGCTCTGCCAGGTACTCTTACAGCCTTCCGGGAACACCTCTTACGAAGGCCTGTGAAAAGCAGTTTCTTGGCAGGCCTGATCTGGCTGAGGTAGAACTTCTGCTCTGGGTGTGCTCCATTGCCCTAGAGCTGAAAGGCCCAAAGGGCTGCCTTGTTTCCAAAGGGGGAGAGAGGCCCCAAAGCATCTTGCTTCCACCTCTTGGGAAGCTAAGAAACAACTCGCTGTGCCCAGTGCTCTTATAGCCTAAGAGAACATCTCTTATCAAGGCCTGTGAAACGCACTTTCTAGGCAGGCCTGATCTGGAAGAAGTAGAACTTCTGCTCTGGTTGTGCTCCATTGCCCTAGAGCTGCCAGACCCAACGTGCTGCCTTGTTTCCAAAGGGGCAGAGAGGCCCCAAAGCGTCTTGCTTCCAGCTGTTTGGGAAACAAGGAAACAACTGGCTCTGCACCGTGCTCTCACAGCCTACCGGGAACGTCACATACAAAGGCCTCTGAAACGCAGTTCCTTGGCAGGCCTGATCTGGCTGAAGTAGGACTTCTGCTCTGGGTGTGCTCCATTGGCCTAGAGCTGAAAGGCCCAAAGAGATGCCTTGTTTGCAAAGGGACAGAGAGGCCCCAAAGCATCTTGCTTCCAGCTCTTTGGGAAGCTAAGAAACAACTGTCTCTGCCCAGTGCTCTGACAGAGTACCGGGAACATCTCTTACCAGAGCCTTTGAAACGCAGTTTCTTGGCAGGCCTTATCTGGCTGAGGTAGAACTTCTGCTCTGGGTGTGCTCCATTGGCCTAGAGCTGAAAGGCCCAAAGGTCGGCCTTGTTGGCAAAGGGGCAGGGAGCCCCCAAAGCATCTTGCTTCCAGCTCTTTGGGAAGCTAAGAAACAACTGGCTCTGCCCAGTGCTCTTACAGCCTAAGAGAAAATCTCTTACCAAGGCCTGTGAAACGCACTTTGTTGGTGGCCTGATCTAGCTGAAGTAGAACTTCTGCTCTGGGTGTGCTCCATTGGCCTAGAGCTGCCTGGCCCAAAGGGCCGCCTTGTTTGCAAAGGGGCAGAGAGGCCCCAAAGCATCTTGCTTCCAGCTCTTCGGGAAGCTAAGAAACATCTGGCGTTGCCCAGTGCTCTTACAGCCTACCGGGAACATCTCTTACCAAGGCCTGTGAAACGCAGTTTGTTGGTGGCCTGAACTGGCCGAAGTAGAACTTCTGCTCTGGGTGTGCTCCACTGGCCTAGAGCTACCTGGCGCAAAGGGCTGCCTTGATTCCAAAGTGAGAGAGTGGCACCAAAGCATCTTGCTCCCAGCTCTTCGGGAAGCTAAGAAACAGCTGGCTCTGCCCAGTGCTCTTACAGCCTAAGAGAACATCTCTTTGAAAGGCCTGTGAAACGCAGTTTCTTGGCAGGCCTGACCTGGCTGAAGTAGAACTTCTGTTCTGGTTGTGCTACATAGGCCTAGAGCTACCAGGACCTAAGGGCTGCCTTGTTTCCAAGGGGTGAGAGAGGCCCCAAAGCATCTTGCCTCCAGCACTTTGGGAAGCTAAAAAACAACTGGTTCTGCCCAGTGCTCTCACAGCCTACCGTGAACATCTCTTACCAAGGGCTGTGAAACGCAGTTTCTGGGCAGGACTGATCCGCCTGAAGTAGAACTTCTGCTGTGGGTGTGCTCCATTGGCCTAGAGCTGCCAGGCGCAAACGGCTGCCTTGTGTCCAAAGGGAGAGAGAGGCCCCAAAGCATCTTGCTTCCAGCTCTGTGGGAAGCTAAAGCAACTGGCTCTCCACAGTGCTCTCACAGCCTACCGGGAACATCTCTTACCAAGGCCTGTGAAACGCAGTTTCTTGGCAGGCCTGATCTGGCTGAAGTAGAACTCCTGCTCTGGGCGTGCTACTTTGGCCTAGAGCTGCCAGGCCCAAAGGGCCGCCTTGTTTCCAAAGGGGCTGAGAGTCCCCAAAGTATCTTGCTTCCAAATCTTTGGGAAGCTAAGAAACAACTGGCTCTGCACAGTGCTCTCACAGCCTACCGGCAACGTGACAGAGAAAGGCCTGTGAGACGCAGTTTCTTGGAAGGCCTGATCTGGCTGAGGTAGAACTTCTGCTCTGGGTGTACTCCATTGGCCTAGGGCTGCCAGGCCCAAAGGGCTGCCTTTATTTCCAAAGTGTGAGAGAGGCCCCAAAGCATCTTGCTTCCTGCTCTCTGGGAAGCTAAAACAACTGGCTCTGCACAGTGCTCTCAAAGCCAACCGGGAACGTCACATACAAAGGCCTGTGAAACGCAGCTTCTTGACAGGCCTTATCTGGCTGAGGTAGAACTTGTGCTCTGGGTGTGCTACTTTGGCCTAGAGCTGCCAGGCACAAAGGCTGCTTTGTTTCCAAAGGGGGAGAGAGGCCCCAAATCATGTTGCTTCCAGCTGTTTTTGAAGCTAAGAAACAACTCGCTCTGCCAGGTACTCTTACAGCCTTCCGGGAACACCTCTTACGAAGGCCTGTGAAAAGCAGTTTCTTGGCAGGCCTGATCTGGCTGAGGTAGAACTTCTGCTCTGGGTGTGCTCCATTGCCCTAGAGCTGAAAGGCCCAAAGGGCTGCCTTGTTTCCAAAGGGGGAGAGAGGCCCCAAAGCATCTTGCTTCCACCTCTTGGGAAGCTAAGAAACAACTCGCTGTGCCCAGTGCTCTTATAGCCTAAGAGAACATCTCTTATCAAGGCCTGTGAAACGCACTTTCTAGGCAGGCCTGATCTGGAAGAAGTAGAACTTCTGCTCTGGTTGTGCTCCATTGCCCTAGAGCTGCCAGACCCAACGTGCTGCCTTGTTTCCAAAGGGGCAGAGAGGCCCCAAAGCGTCTTGCTTCCAGCTGTTTGGGAAACAAGGAAACAACTGGCTCTGCACCGTGCTCTCACAGCCTACCGGGAACGTCACATACAAAGGCCTCTGAAACGCAGTTCCTTGGCAGGCCTGATCTGGCTGAAGTAGGACTTCTGCTCTGGGTGTGCTCCATTGGCCTAGAGCTGAAAGGCCCAAAGGGATGCCTTGTTTGCAAAGGGGCAGAGAGGCCCCAAAGCATCTTGCTTCCAGCTCTTTGGGAAGCTAAGAAACAACTGTCTCTGCCCAGTGCTCTGACAGAGTACCGGGAACATCTCTTACCAGAGCCTTTGAAACGCAGTTTCTTGGCAGGCCTTATCTGGCTGAGGTAGAACTTCTGCTCTGGGTGTGCTCCATTGGCCTAGAGCTGAAAGGCCCAAAGGTCGGCCTTGTTGGCAAAGGGGCAGGGAGCCCCCAAAGCATCTTGCTTCCAGCTCTTTGGGAAGCTAAGAAACAACTGGCTCAGCCCAGTGCTCTTACAGCCTAAGAGAAAATCTCTTACCAAGGCCTGTGAAACGCACTTTGTTGGTGGCCTGATCTAGCTGAAGTAGAACTGCTGCTCTGGGTGTGCTCCACTGGCCTAGAGCTGCCTGGCCCAAAGGGCCGCCTTGTTTGCAAAGGGGCAGAGAGGCCCCAAAGCATCTTGCTTCCAGCTCTTCGGGAAGCTAAGAAACATCTGGCGTTGCCCAGTGCTCTTACAGCCTACCGGGAACATCTCTTACCAAGGCCTGTGAAACGCAGTTTGTTGGTGGCCTGAACTGGCCGAAGTAGAACTTCTGCTCTGGGTGTGCTCCACTGGCCTAGAGCTACCTGGCGCAAAGGGCTGCCTTGATTCCAAAGTGAGAGAGTGGCACCAAAGCATCTTGCTCCCAGCTCTTCGGGAAGCTAAGAAACAGCTGGCTCTGCCCAGTGCTCTTACAGCCTAAGAGAACATCTCTTTGAAAGGCCTGTGAAACGCAGTTTCTTGGCAGGCCTGACCTGGCTGAAGTAGAACTTCTGTTCTGGTTGTGCTACATAGGCCTAGAGCTACCAGGACCTAAGGGCTGCCTTGTTTCCAAGGGGTGAGAGAGGCCCCAAAGCATCTTGCCTCCAGCACTTTGGGAAGCTAAAAAACAACTGGTTCTGCCCAGTGCTCTCACAGCCTACCGTGAACATCTCTTACCAAGGGCTGTGAAACGCAGTTTCTGGGCAGGACTGATCCGCCTGAAGTAGAACTTCTGCTGTGGGTGTGCTCCATTGGCCTAGAGCTGCCAGGCCCAAACGGCTGCCTTGTGTCCAAAGGGAGAGAGAGGCCCCAAAGCATCTTGCTTCCAGCTCTGTGGGAAGCTAAAGCAACTGGCTCTCCACAGTGCTCTCACAGCCTACCGGGAACATCTCTTACCAAGGCCTGTGAAACGCAGTTTCTTGGCAGGCCTGATCTGGCTGAAGTAGAACTCCTGCTCTGGGCGTGCTACTTTGGCCTAGAGCTGCCAGGCCCAAAGGGCCGCCTTGTTTCCAAAGGGGCTGAGAGTCCCCAAAGTATCTTGCTTCCAAATCTTTGGGAAGCTAAGAAACAACTGGCTCTGCACAGTGCTCTCACAGCCTACCGGCAACGTGACAGAGAAAGGCCTGTGAGACGCAGTTTCTTGGAAGGCCTGATCTGGCTGAGGTAGAACTTCTGCTCTGGGTGTACTCCATTGGCCTAGGGCTGCCAGGCCCAAAGGGCTGCCTTTATTTCCAAAGTGTGAGAGAGGCCCCAAAGCATCTTGCTTCCTGCTCTCTGGGAAGCTAAAACAACTGGCTCTGCACAGTGCTCTCAAAGCCAACCGGGAACGTCACATACAAAGGCCTGTGAAACGCAGCTTCTTGACAGGCCTTATCTGGCTGAGGTAGAACTTGTGCTCTGGGTGTGCTACTTTGGCCTAGAGCTGCCAGGCACAAAGGCTGCTTTGTTTCCAAAGGGGGAGAGAGGCCCCAAATCATGTTGCTTCCAGCTGTTTTTGAAGCTAAGAAACAACTCGCTCTGCCAGGTACTCTTACAGCCTTCCGGGAACACCTCTTACGAAGGCCTGTGAAAAGCAGTTTCTTGGCAGGCCTGATCTGGCTGAGGTAGAACTTCTGCTCTGGGTGTGCTCCATTGCCCTAGAGCTGAAAGGCCCAAAGGGCTGCCTTGTTTCCAAAGGGGGAGAGAGGCCCCAAAGCATCTTGCTTCCACCTCTTGGGAAGCTAAGAAACAACTCGCTGTGCCCAGTGCTCTTATAGCCTAAGAGAACATCTCTTATCAAGGCCTGTGAAACGCACTTTCTAGGCAGGCCTGATCTGGAAGAAGTAGAACTTCTGCTCTGGTTGTGCTCCATTGCCCTAGAGCTGCCAGACCCAACGTGCTGCCTTGTTTCCAAAGGGGCAGAGAGGCCCCAAAGCGTCTTGCTTCCAGCTGTTTGGGAAACAAGGAAACAACTGGCTCTGCACCGTGATCTCACAGCCTACGGGGAACGTCACATACAAAGGCCTCTGAAACGCAGTTCCTTGGCAGGCCTGATCTGGCTGAAGTAGGACTTCTGCTCTGGGTGTGCTCCATTGGCCTAGAGCTGAAAGGCCCAAAGGAATGCCTTGTTTGCAAAGGGGCAGAGAGGCCCCAAAGCATCTTGCTTCCAGCTCTTTGGGAAGCTAAGAAACACCTGGCTCTGCCCGGTGCTCTTACAGCCTAAGAGAAAATCTCTTACCAAGGCCTGTGAAACGCACTTTGTTGGTGGCCTGATCTAGCTGAAGTAGAACTTCTGCTCTGGGTGTGCTCCATTGGCCTAGAGCTGCCTGGCCCAAAGGGCCGCCTTGTTTGCAAAGGGGCAGAGAGGCCCCAAAGCATCTTGCTTCCAGCTCTTCGGGAAGCTAAGAAACATCTGGCGTTGCCCAGTGCTCTTACAGCCTACCGGGAACATCTCTTACCAAGGCCTGTGAAACGCAGTTTGTTGGTGGCCTGAACTGGCCGAAGTAGAACTTCTGCTCTGGGTGTGCTCCACTGGCCTAGAGCTACCTGGCGCAAAGGGCTGCCTTGATTCCAAAGTGAGAGAGTGGCACCAAAGCATCTTGCTCCCAGCTCTTCGGGAAGCTAAGAAACAGCTGGCTCTGCCCAGTGCTCTTACAGCCTAAGAGAACATCTCTTTGAAAGGCCTGTGAAACGCAGTTTCTTGGCAGGCCTGACCTGGCTGAAGTAGAACTTCTGTTCTGGTTGTGCTACATAGGCCTAGAGCTACCAGGACCTAAGGGCTGCCTTGTTTCCAAAGGGTGAGAGAGGCCCCAAAGCATCTTGCCTCCAGCACTTTGGGAAGCTAAAAAACAACTGGTTCTGCCCAGTGCTCTCACAGCCTACCGTGAACATCTCTTACCAAGGGCTGTGAAACGCAGTTTCTGGGCAGGACTGATCCGCCTGAAGTAGAACTTCTGCTGTGGGTGTGCTCCATTGGCCTAGAGCTGCCAGGCCCAAACGGCTGCCTTGTGTCCAAAGGGAGAGAGAGGCCCCAAAGCATCTTGCTTCCAGCTCTGTGGGAAGCTAAAGCAACTGGCTCTCCACAGTGCTCTCACAGCCTACCGGGAACATCTCTTACCAAGGCCTGTGAAACGCAGTTTCTTGGCAGGCCTGATCTGGCTGAAGTAGAACTCCTGCTCTGGGCGTGCTACTTTGGCCTAGAGCTGCCAGGCCCAAAGGGCCGCCTTGTTTCCAAAGGGGCTGAGAGTCCCCAAAGTATCTTGCTTCCAAATCTTTGGGAAGCTAAGAAACAACTGGCTCTGCACAGTGCTCTCACAGCCTACCGGCAACGTGACAGAGAAAGGCCTGTGAGACGCAGTTTCTTTGAAGGCCTGATCTGGCTGAGGTAGAACTTCTGCTCTGGGTGTACTCCATTGGCCTAGGGCTGCCAGGCCCAAAGGGCTGCCTTTATTTCCAAAGTGTGAGAGAGGCCCCAAAGCATCTTGCTTCCTGCTCTCTGGGAAGCTAAAACAACTGGCTCTGCACAGTGCTCTCAAAGCCAACCGGGAACGTCACATACAAAGGCCTGTGAAACGCAGCTTCTTGACAGGCCTTATCTGGCTGAGGTAGAACTTGTGCTCTGGGTGTGCTACTTTGGCCTAGAGCTGCCAGGCACAAAGGCTGCTTTGTTTCCAAAGGGGGAGAGAGGCCCCAAATCATGTTGCTTCCAGCTGTTTTTGAAGCTAAGAAACAACTCGCTCTGCCAGGTACTCTTACAGCCTTCCGGGAACACCTCTTACGAAGGCCTGTGAAAAGCAGTTTCTTGGCAGGCCTGATCTGGCTGAGGTAGAACTTCTGCTCTGGGTGTGCTCCATTGCCCTAGAGCTGAAAGGCCCAAAGGGCTGCCTTGTTTCCAAAGGGGGAGAGAGGCCCCAAAGCATCTTGCTTCCACCTCTTGGGAAGCTAAGAAACAACTCGCTGTGCCCAGTGCTCTTATAGCCTAAGAGAACATCTCTTATCAAGGCCTGTGAAACGCACTTTCTAGGCAGGCCTGATCTGGAAGAAGTAGAACTTCTGCTCTGGTTGTGCTCCATTGCCCTAGAGCTGCCAGACCCAACGTGCTGCCTTGTTTCCAAAGGGGCAGAGAGGCCCCAAAGCGTCTTGCTTCCAGCTGTTTGGGAAACAAGGAAACAACTGGCTCTGCACCGTGCTCTCACAGCCTACCGGGAACGTCACATACAAAGGCCTCTGAAACGCAGTTCCTTGGCAGGCCTGATCTGGCTGAAGTAGGACTTCTGCTCTGGGTGTGCTCCATTGGCCTAGAGCTGAAAGGCCCAAAGGGATGCCTTGTTTGCAAAGGGACAGAGAGGCCCCAAAGCATCTTGCTTCCAGCTCTTTGGGAAGCTAAGAAACAACTGTCTCTGCCCAGTGCTCTGACAGAGTACCGGGAACATCTCTTACCAGAGCCTTTGAAACGCAGTTTCTTGGCAGGCCTTATCTGGCTGAGGTAGAACTTCTGCTCTGGGTGTGCTCCATTGGCCTAGAGCTGAAAGGCCCAAAGGTCGGCCTTGTTGGCAAAGGGGCAGGGAGCCCCCAAAGCATCTTGCTTCCAGCTCTTTGGGAAGCTAAGAAACAACTGGCTCTGCCCAGTGCTCTTACAGCCTAAGAGAAAATCTCTTACCAAGGCCTGTGAAACGCACTTTGTTGGTGGCCTGATCTAGCTGAAGTAGAACTTCTGCTCTGGGTGTGCTCCATTGGCCTAGAGCTGCCTGGCCCAAAGGGCCGCCTTGTTTGCAAAGGGGCAGAGAGGCCCCAAAGCATCTTGCTTCCAGCTCTTCGGGAAGCTAAGAAACATCTGGCGTTGCCCAGTGCTCTTACAGCCTACCGGGAACATCTCTTACCAAGGCCTGTGAAACGCAGTTTGTTGGTGGCCTGAACTGGCCGAAGTAGAACTTCTGCTCTGGGTGTGCTCCACTGGCCTAGAGCTACCTGGCGCAAAGGGCTGCCTTGATTCCAAAGTGAGAGAGTGGCACCAAAGCATCTTGCTCCCAGCTCTTCGGGAAGCTAAGAAACAGCTGGCTCTGCCCAGTGCTCTTACAGCCTAAGAGAACATCTCTTTGAAAGGCCTGTGAAACGCAGTTTCTTGGCAGGCCTGACCTGGCTGAAGTAGAACTTCTGTTCTGGTTGTGCTACATAGGCCTAGAGCTACCAGGACCTAAGGGCTGCCTTGTTTCCAAGGGGTGAGAGAGGCCCCAAAGCATCTTGCCTCCAGCACTTTGGGAAGCTAAAAAACAACTGGTTCTGCCCAGTGCTCTCACAGACTACCGTGAACATCTCTTACCAAGGGCTGTGAAACGCAGTTTCTGGGCAGGACTGATCCGCCTGAAGTAGAACTTCTGCTGTGGGTGTGCTCCATTGGCCTAGAGCTGCCAGGCCCAAACGGCTGCCTTGTGTCCAAAGGGAGAGAGAGGCCCCAAAGCATCTTGCTTCCAGCTCTGTGGGAAGCTAAAGCAACTGGCTCTCCACAGTGCTCTCACAGCCTACCGGGAACATCTCTTACCAAGGCCTGTGAAACGCAGTTTCTTGGCAGGCCTGATCTGGCTGAAGTAGAACTCCTGCTCTGGGTGTGCTCCATTGGCCTAGAGCTGAAAGGCCCAAAGGAATGCCTTGTTTGCAAAGGGGCAGAGAGGCCCCAAAGCATCTTGCTTCCAGCTCTTTGGGAAGCTAAGAAACAACTGGCTCTGCCCGGTGCTCTTACAGCCTAAGAGAAAATCTCTTACCAAGGCCTGTGAAACGCACTTTGTTGGTGGCCTGATCTAGCTGAAGTAGAACTTCTGCTCTGGGTGTGCTCCATTGGCCTAGAGCTGCCTGTCCCAAAGGGCCGCCTTGTTTGCAAAGGGGCAGAGAGGCCCCAAAGCATCTTGCTTCCAGCTCTTCGGGAAGCTAAGAAACATCTGGCGTTGCCCAGTGCTCTTACAGCCTACCGGGAACATCTCTTACCAAGGCCTGTGAAACGCAGTTTGTTGGTGGCCTGAACTGGCCGAAGTAGAACTTCTGCTCTGGGTGTGCTCCACTGGCCTAGAGCTACCTGGCGCAAAGGGCTGCCTTGATTCCAAAGTGAGAGAGTGGCACCAAAGCATCTTGCTCCCAGCTCTTCGGGAAGCTAAGAAACAGCTGGCTCTGCCCAGTGCTCTTACAGCCTAAGAGAACATCTCTTTGAAAGGCCTGTGAAACGCAGTTTCTTGGCAGGCCTGACCTGGCTGAAGTAGAACTTCTGTTCTGGTTGTGCTACATAGGCCTAGAGCTACCAGGACCTAAGGGCTGCCTTGTTTCCAAAGGGTGAGAGAGGCCCCAAAGCATCTTGCCTCCAGCACTTTGGGAAGCTAAAAAACAACTGGTTCTGCCCAGTGCTCTCACAGCCTACCGTGAACATCTCTTACCAAGGGCTGTGAAACGCAGTTTCTGGGCAGGACTGATCCGCCTGAAGTAGAACTTCTGCTGTGGGTGTGCTCCATTGGCCTAGAGCTGCCAGGCCCAAACGGCTGCCTTGTGTCCAAAGGGAGAGAGAGGCCCCAAAGCATCTTGCTTCCAGCTCTGTGGGAAGCTAAAGCAACTGGCTCTCCACAGTGCTCTCACAGCCTACCGGGAACATCTCTTACCAAGGCCTGTGAAACGCAGTTTCTTGGCAGGCCTGATCTGGCTGAAGTAGAACTCCTGCTCTGGGCGTGCTACTTTGGCCTAGAGCTGCCAGGCCCAAAGGGCCGCCTTGTTTCCAAAGGGGCTGAGAGTCCCCAAAGTATCTTGCTTCCAAATCTTTGGGAAGCTAAGAAACAACTGGCTCTGCACAGTGCTCTCACAGCCTACCGGCAACGTGACAGAGAAAGGCCTGTGAGACGCAGTTTCTTGGAAGGCCTGATCTGGCTGAGGTAGAACTTCTGCTCTGGGTGTACTCCATTGGCCTAGGGCTGCCAGGCCCAAAGGGCTGCCTTTATTTCCAAAGTGTGAGAGAGGCCCCAAAGCATCTTGCTTCCTGCTCTCTGGGAAGCTAAAACAACTGGCTCTGCACAGTGCTCTCAAAGCCAACCGGGAACGTCACATACAAAGGCCTGTGAAACGCAGCTTCTTGACAGGCCTTATCTGGCTGAGGTAGAACTTGTGCTCTGGGTGTGCTACTTTGGCCTAGAGCTGCCAGGCACAAAGGCTGCTTTGTTTCCAAAGGGGGAGAGAGGCCCCAAATCATGTTGCTTCCAGCTGTTTTTGAAGCTAAGAAACAACTCGCTCTGCCAGGTACTCTTACAGCCTTCCGGGAACACCTCTTACGAAGGCCTGTGAAAAGCAGTTTCTTGGCAGGCCTGATCTGGCTGAGGTAGAACTTCTGCTCTGGGTGTGCTCCATTGCCCTAGAGCTGAAAGGCCCAAAGGGCTGCCTTGTTTCCAAAGGGGGAGAGAGGCCCCAAAGCATCTTGCTTCCACCTCTTGGGAAGCTAAGAAACAACTCGCTGTGCCCAGTGCTCTTATAGCCTAAGAGAACATCTCTTATCAAGGCCTGTGAAACGCACTTTCTAGGCAGGCCTGATCTGGAAGAAGTAGAACTTCTGCTCTGGTTGTGCTCCATTGCCCTAGAGCTGCCAGACCCAACGTGCTGCCTTGTTTCCAAAGGGGCAGAGAGGCCCCAAAGCGTCTTGCTTCCAGCTGTTTGGGAAACAAGGAAACAACTGGCTCTGCACCGTGCTCTCACAGCCTACCGGGAACGTCACATACAAAGGCCTCTGAAACGCAGTTCCTTGGCAGGCCTGATCTGGCTGAAGTAGGACTTCTGCTCTGGGTGTGCTCCATTGGCCTAGAGCTGAAAGGCCCAAAGGGATGCCTTGTTTGCAAAGGGACAGAGAGGCCCCAAAGCATCTTGCTTCCAGCTCTTTGGGAAGCTAAGAAACAACTGTCTCTGCCCAGTGCTCTGACAGAGTACCGGGAACATCTCTTACCAGAGCCTTTGAAACGCAGTTTCTTGGCAGGCCTTATCTGGCTGAGGTAGAACTTCTGCTCTGGGTGTGCTCCATTGGCCTAGAGCTGAAAGGCCCAAAGGTCGGCCTTGTTGGCAAAGGGGCAGGGAGCCCCCAAAGCATCTTGCTTCCAGCTCTTTGGGAAGCTAAGAAACAACTGGCTCTGCCCAGTGCTCTTACAGCCTAAGAGAAAATCTCTTACCAAGGCCTGTGAAACGCACTTTGTTGGTGGCCTGATCTAGCTGAAGTAGAACTTCTGCTCTGGGTGTGCTCCATTGGCCTAGAGCTGCCTGGCCCAAAGGGCCGCCTTGTTTGCAAAGGGGCAGAGAGGCCCCAAAGCATCTTGCTTCCAGCTCTTCGGGAAGCTAAGAAACATCTGGCGTTGCCCAGTGCTCTTACAGCCTACCGGGAACATCTCTTACCAAGGCCTGTGAAACGCAGTTTGTTGGTGGCCTGAACTGGCCGAAGTAGAACTTCTGCTCTGGGTGTGCTCCACTGGCCTAGAGCTACCTGGCGCAAAGGGCTGCCTTGATTCCAAAGTGAGAGAGTGGCACCAAAGCATCTTGCTCCCAGCTCTTCGGGAAGCTAAGAAACAGCTGGCTCTGCCCAGTGCTCTTACAGCCTAAGAGAACATCTCTTTGAAAGGCCTGTGAAACGCAGTTTCTTGGCAGGCCTGACCTGGCTGAAGTAGAACTTCTGTTCTGGTTGTGCTACATAGGCCTAGAGCTACCAGGACCTAAGGGCTGCCTTGTTTCCAAGGGGTGAGAGAGGCCCCAAAGCATCTTGCCTCCAGCACTTTGGGAAGCTAAAAAACAACTGGTTCTGCCCAGTGCTCTCACAGACTACCGTGAACATCTCTTACCAAGGGCTGTGAAACGCAGTTTCTGGGCAGGACTGATCCGCCTGAAGTAGAACTTCTGCTGTGGGTGTGCTCCATTGGCCTAGAGCTGCCAGGCCCAAACGGCTGCCTTGTGTCCAAAGGGAGAGAGAGGCCCCAAAGCATCTTGCTTCCAGCTCTGTGGGAAGCTAAAGCAACTGGCTCTCCACAGTGCTCTCACAGCCTACCGGGAACATCTCTTACCAAGGCCTGTGAAACGCAGTTTCTTGGCAGGCCTGATCTGGCTGAAGTAGAACTCCTGCTCTGGGTGTGCTCCATTGGCCTAGAGCTGAAAGGCCCAAAGGAATGCCTTGTTTGCAAAGGGGCAGAGAGGCCCCAAAGCATCTTGCTTCCAGCTCTTTGGGAAGCTAAGAAACAACTGGCTCTGCCCGGTGCTCTTACAGCCTAAGAGAAAATCTCTTACCAAGGCCTGTGAAACGCACTTTGTTGGTGGCCTGATCTAGCTGAAGTAGAACTTCTGCTCTGGGTGTGCTCCATTGGCCTAGAGCTGCCTGTCCCAAAGGGCCGCCTTGTTTGCAAAGGGGCAGAGAGGCCCCAAAGCATCTTGCTTCCAGCTCTTCGGGAAGCTAAGAAACATCTGGCGTTGCCCAGTGCTCTTACAGCCTACCGGGAACATCTCTTACCAAGGCCTGTGAAACGCAGTTTGTTGGTGGCCTGAACTGGCCGAAGTAGAACTTCTGCTCTGGGTGTGCTCCACTGGCCTAGAGCTACCTGGCGCAAAGGGCTGCCTTGATTCCAAAGTGAGAGAGTGGCACCAAAGCATCTTGCTCCCAGCTCTTCGGGAAGCTAAGAAACAGCTGGCTCTGCCCAGTGCTCTTACAGCCTAAGAGAACATCTCTTTGAAAGGCCTGTGAAACGCAGTTTCTTGGCAGGCCTGACCTGGCTGAAGTAGAACTTCTGTTCTGGTTGTGCTACATAGGCCTAGAGCTACCAGGACCTAAGGGCTGCCTTGTTTCCAAAGGGTGAGAGAGGCCCCAAAGCATCTTGCCTCCAGCACTTTGGGAAGCTAAAAAACAACTGGTTCTGCCCAGTGCTCTCACAGCCTACCGTGAACATCTCTTACCAAGGGCTGTGAAACGCAGTTTCTGGGCAGGACTGATCCGCCTGAAGTAGAACTTCTGCTGTGGGTGTGCTCCATTGGCCTAGAGCTGCCAGGCCCAAACGGCTGCCTTGTGTCCAAAGGGAGAGAGAGGCCCCAAAGCATCTTGCTTCCAGCTCTGTGGGAAGCTAAAGCAACTGGCTCTCCACAGTGCTCTCACAGCCTACCGGGAACATCTCTTACCAAGGCCTGTGAAACGCAGTTTCTTGGCAGGCCTGATCTGGCTGAAGTAGAACTCCTGCTCTGGGCGTGCTACTTTGGCCTAGAGCTGCCAGGCCCAAAGGGCCGCCTTGTTTCCAAAGGGGCTGAGAGTCCCCAAAGTATCTTGCTTCCAAATCTTTGGGAAGCTAAGAAACAACTGGCTCTGCACAGTGCTCTCACAGCCTACCGGCAACGTGACAGAGAAAGGCCTGTGAGACGCAGTTTCTTGGAAGGCCTGATCTGGCTGAGGTAGAACTTCTGCTCTGGGTGTACTCCATTGGCCTAGGGCTGCCAGGCCCAAAGGGCTGCCTTTATTTCCAAAGTGTGAGAGAGGCCCCAAAGCATCTTGCTTCCTGCTCTCTGGGAAGCTAAAACAACTGGCTCTGCACAGTGCTCTCAAAGCCAACCGGGAACGTCACATACAAAGGCCTGTGAAACGCAGCTTCTTGACAGGCCTTATCTGGCTGAGGTAGAACTTGTGCTCTGGGTGTGCTACTTTGGCCTAGAGCTGCCAGGCACAAAGGCTGCTTTGTTTCCAAAGGGGGAGAGAGGCCCCAAATCATGTTGCTTCCAGCTGTTTTTGAAGCTAAGAAACAACTCGCTCTGCCAGGTACTCTTACAGCCTTCCGGGAACACCTCTTACGAAGGCCTGTGAAAAGCAGTTTCTTGGCAGGCCTGATCTGGCTGAGGTAGAACTTCTGCTCTGGGTGTGCTCCATTGCCCTAGAGCTGAAAGGCCCAAAGGGCTGCCTTGTTTCCAAAGGGGGAGAGAGGCCCCAAAGCATCTTGCTTCCACCTCTTGGGAAGCTAAGAAACAACTCGCTGTGCCCAGTGCTCTTATAGCCTAAGAGAACATCTCTTATCAAGGCCTGTGAAACGCACTTTCTAGGCAGGCCTGATCTGGAAGAAGTAGAACTTCTGCTCTGGTTGTGCTCCATTGCCCTAGAGCTGCCAGACCCAACGTGCTGCCTTGTTTCCAAAGGGGCAGAGAGGCCCCAAAGCGTCTTGCTTCCAGCTGTTTGGGAAACAAGGAAACAACTGGCTCTGCACCGTGCTCTCACAGCCTACCGGGAACGTCACATACAAAGGCCTCTGAAACGCAGTTCCTTGGCAGGCCTGATCTGGCTGAAGTAGGACTTCTGCTCTGGGTGTGCTCCATTGGCCTAGAGCTGAAAGGCCCAAAGGGATGCCTTGTTTGCAAAGGGGCAGAGAGGCCCCAAAGCATCTTGCTTCCAGCTCTTTGGGAAGCTAAGAAACAACTGTCTCTGCCCAGTGCTCTGACAGAGTACCGGGAACATCTCTTACCAGAGCCTTTGAAACGCAGTTTCTTGGCAGGCCTTATCTGGCTGAGGTAGAACTTCTGCTCTGGGTGTGCTCCATTGGCCTAGAGCTGAAAGGCCCAAAGGTCGGCCTTGTTGGCAAAGGGGCAGGGAGCCCCCAAAGCATCTTGCTTCCAGCTCTTTGGGAAGCTAAGAAACAACTGGCTCTGCCCAGTGCTCTTACAGCCTAAGAGAAAATCTCTTACCAAGGCCTGTGAAACGCACTTTGTTGGTGGCCTGATCTAGCTGAAGTAGAACTTCTGCTCTGGGTGTGCTCCATTGGCCTAGAGCTGCCTGGCCCAAAGGGCCGCCTTGTTTGCAAAGGGGCAGAGAGGCCCCAAAGCATCTTGCTTCCAGCTCTTCGGGAAGCTAAGAAACATCTGGCGTTGCCCAGTGCTCTTACAGCCTACCGGGAACATCTCTTACCAAGGCCTGTGAAACGCAGTTTGTTGGTGGCCTGAACTGGCCGAAGTAGAACTTCTGCTCTGGGTGTGCTCCACTGGCCTAGAGCTACCTGGCGCAAAGGGCTGCCTTGATTCCAAAGTGAGAGAGTGGCACCAAAGCATCTTGCTCCCAGCTCTTCGGGAAGCTAAGAAACAGCTGGCTCTGCCCAGTGCTCTTACAGCCTAAGAGAACATCTCTTTGAAAGGCCTGTGAAACGCAGTTTCTTGGCAGGCCTGACCTGGCTGAAGTAGAACTTCTGTTCTGGTTGTGCTACATAGGCCTAGAGCTACCAGGACCTAAGGGCTGCCTTGTTTCCAAGGGGTGAGAGAGGCCCCAAAGCATCTTGCCTCCAGCACTTTGGGAAGCTAAAAAACAACTGGTTCTGCCCAGTGCTCTCACAGACTACCGTGAACATCTCTTACCAAGGGCTGTGAAACGCAGTTTCTGGGCAGGACTGATCCGCCTGAAGTAGAACTTCTGCTGTGGGTGTGCTCCATTGGCCTAGAGCTGCCAGGCCCAAACGGCTGCCTTGTGTCCAAAGGGAGAGAGAGGCCCCAAAGCATCTTGCTTCCAGCTCTGTGGGAAGCTAAAGCAACTGGCTCTCCACAGTGCTCTCACAGCCTACCGGGAACATCTCTTACCAAGGCCTGTGAAACGCAGTTTCTTGGCAGGCCTGATCTGGCTGAAGTAGAACTCCTGCTCTGGGTGTGCTCCATTGGCCTAGAGCTGAAAGGCCCAAAGGAATGCCTTGTTTGCAAAGGGGCAGAGAGGCCCCAAAGCATCTTGCTTCCAGCTCTTTGGGAAGCTAAGAAACAACTGGCTCTGCCCGGTGCTCTTACAGCCTAAGAGAAAATCTCTTACCAAGGCCTGTGAAACGCACTTTGTTGGTGGCCTGATCTAGCTGAAGTAGAACTTCTGCTCTGGGTGTGCTCCATTGGCCTAGAGCTGCCTGGCCCAAAGGGCCGCCTTGTTTGCAAAGGGGCAGAGAGGCCCCAAAGCATCTTGCTTCCAGCTCTTCGGGAAGCTAAGAAACATCTGGCGTTGCCCAGTGCTCTTACAGCCTACCGGGAACATCTCTTACCAAGGCCTGTGAAACGCAGTTTGTTGGTGGCCTGAACTGGCCGAAGTAGAACTTCTGCTCTGGGTGTGCTCCACTGGCCTAGAGCTACCTGGCGCAAAGGGCTGCCTTGATTCCAAAGTGAGAGAGTGGCACCAAAGCATCTTGCTCCCAGCTCTTCGGGAAGCTAAGAAACAGCTGGCTCTGCCCAGTGCTCTTACAGCCTAAGAGAACATCTCTTTGAAAGGCCTGTGAAACGCAGTTTCTTGGCAGGCCTGACCTGGCTGAAGTAGAACTTCTGTTCTGGTTGTGCTACATAGGCCTAGAGCTACCAGGACCTAAGGGCTGCCTTGTTTCCAAGGGGTGAGAGAGGCCCCAAAGCATCTTGCCTCCAGCACTTTGGGAAGCTAAAAAACAACTGGTTCTGCCCAGTGCTCTCACAGCCTACCGTGAACATCTCTTACCAAGGGCTGTGAAACGCAGTTTCTGGGCAGGACTGATCCGCCTGAAGTAGAACTTCTGCTGTGGGTGTGCTCCATTGGCCTAGAGCTGCCAGGCCCAAACGGCTGCCTTGTGTCCAAAGGGAGAGAGAGGCCCCAAAGCATCTTGCTTCCAGCTCTGTGGGAAGCTAAAGCAACTGGCTCTCCACAGTGCTCTCACAGCCTACCGGGAACATCTCTTACCAAGGCCTGTGAAACGCAGTTTCTTGGCAGGCCTGATCTGGCTGAAGTAGAACTCCTGCTCTGGGCGTGCTACTTTGGCCTAGAGCTGCCAGGCCCAAAGGGCCGCCTTGTTTCCAAAGGGGCTGAGAGTCCCCAAAGTATCTTGCTTCCAAATCTTTGGGAAGCTAAGAAACAACTGGCTCTGCACAGTGCTCTCACAGCCTACCGGCAACGTGACAGAGAAAGGCCTGTGAGACGCAGTTTCTTGGAAGGCCTGATCTGGCTGAGGTAGAACTTCTGCTCTGGGTGTACTCCATTGGCCTAGGGCTGCCAGGCCCAAAGGGCTGCCTTTATTTCCAAAGTGTGAGAGAGGCCCCAAAGCATCTTGCTTCCTGCTCTCTGGGAAGCTAAAACAACTGGCTCTGCACAGTGCTCTCAAAGCCAACCGGGAACGTCACATACAAAGGCCTGTGAAACGCAGCTTCTTGACAGGCCTTATCTGGCTGAGGTAGAACTTGTGCTCTGGGTGTGCTACTTTGGCCTAGAGCTGCCAGGCACAAAGGCTGCTTTGTTTCCAAAGGGGGAGAGAGGCCCCAAATCAGGTTGCTTCCAGCTGTTTTTGAAGCTAAGAAACAACTCGCTCTGCCAGGTACTCTTACAGCCTTCCGGGAACACCTCTTACGAAGGCCTGTGAAAAGCAGTTTCTTGGCAGGCCTGATCTGGCTGAGGTAGAACTTCTGCTCTGGGTGTGCTCCATTGCCCTAGAGCTGAAAGGCCCAAAGGGCTGCCTTGTTTCCAAAGGGGGAGAGAGGCCCCAAAGCATCTTGCTTCCACCTCTTGGGAAGCTAAGAAACAACTCGCTGTGCCCAGTGCTCTTATAGCCTAAGAGAACATCTCTTATCAAGGCCTGTGAAACGCACTTTCTAGGCAGGCCTGATCTGGAAGAAGTAGAACTTCTGCTCTGGTTGTGCTCCATTGCCCTAGAGCTGCCAGACCCAACGTGCTGCCTTGTTTCCAAAGGGGCAGAGAGGCCCCAAAGCGTCTTGCTTCCAGCTGTTTGGGAAACAAGGAAACAACTGGCTCTGCACCGTGCTCTCACAGCCTACCGGGAACGTCACATACAAAGGCCTCTGAAACGCAGTTCCTTGGCAGGCCTGATCTGGCTGAAGTAGGACTTCTGCTCTGGGTGTGCTCCATTGGCCTAGAGCTGAAAGGCCCAAAGGGATGCCTTGTTTGCAAAGGGGCAGAGAGGCCCCAAAGCATCTTGCTTCCAGCTCTTTGGGAAGCTAAGAAACAACTGTCTCTGCCCAGTGCTCTGACAGAGTACCGGGAACATCTCTTACCAGAGCCTTTGAAACGCAGTTTCTTGGCAGGCCTTATCTGGCTGAGGTAGAACTTCTGCTCTGGGTGTGCTCCATTGGCCTAGAGCTGAAAGGCCCAAAGGTCGGCCTTGTTGGCAAAGGGGCAGGGAGCCCCCAAAGCATCTTGCTTCCAGCTCTTTGGGAAGCTAAGAAACAACTGGCTCTGCCCAGTGCTCTTACAGCCTAAGAGAAAATCTCTTACCAAGGCCTGTGAAACGCACTTTGTTGGTGGCCTGATCTAGCTGAAGTAGAACTTCTGCTCTGGGTGTGCTCCATTGGCCTAGAGCTGCCTGGCCCAAAGGGCCGCCTTGTTTGCAAAGGGGCAGAGAGGCCCCAAAGCATCTTGCTTCCAGCTCTTCGGGAAGCTAAGAAACATCTGGCGTTGCCCAGTGCTCTTACAGCCTACCGGGAACATCTCTTACCAAGGCCTGTGAAACGCAGTTTGTTGGTGGCCTGAACTGGCCGAAGTAGAACTTCTGCTCTGGGTGTGCTCCACTGGCCTAGAGCTACCTGGCGCAAAGGGCTGCCTTGATTCCAAAGTGAGAGAGTGGCACCAAAGCATCTTGCTCCCAGCTCTTCGGGAAGCTAAGAAACAGCTGGCTCTGCCCAGTGCTCTTACAGCCTAAGAGAACATCTCTTTGAAAGGCCTGTGAAACGCAGTTTCTTGGCAGGCCTGACCTGGCTGAAGTAGAACTTCTGTTCTGGTTGTGCTACATAGGCCTAGAGCTACCAGGACCTAAGGGCTGCCTTGTTTCCAAGGGGTGAGAGAGGCCCCAAAGCATCTTGCCTCCAGCACTTTGGGAAGCTAAAAAACAACTGGTTCTGCCCAGTGCTCTCACAGACTACCGTGAACATCTCTTACCAAGGGCTGTGAAACGCAGTTTCTGGGCAGGACTGATCCGCCTGAAGTAGAACTTCTGCTGTGGGTGTGCTCCATTGGCCTAGAGCTGCCAGGCCCAAACGGCTGCCTTGTGTCCAAAGGGAGAGAGAGGCCCCAAAGCATCTTGCTTCCAGCTCTGTGGGAAGCTAAAGCAACTGGCTCTCCACAGTGCTCTCACAGCCTACCGGGAACATCTCTTACCAAGGCCTGTGAAACGCAGTTTCTTGGCAGGCCTGATCTGGCTGAAGTAGAACTCCTGCTCTGGGTGTGCTCCATTGGCCTAGAGCTGAAAGGCCCAAAGGAATGCCTTGTTTGCAAAGGGGCAGAGAGGCCCCAAAGCATCTTGCTTCCAGCTCTTTGGGAAGCTAAGAAACACCTGGCTCTGCCCGGTGCTCTTACAGCCTAAGAGAAAATCTCTTACCAAGGCCTGTGAAACGCACTTTGTTGGTGGCCTGATCTAGCTGAAGTAGAACTTCTGCTCTGGGTGTGCTCCATTGGCCTAGAGCTGCCTGGCCCAAAGGGCCGCCTTGTTTGCAAAGGGGCAGAGAGGCCCCAAAGCATCTTGCTTCCAGCTCTTCGGGAAGCTAAGAAACATCTGGCGTTGCCCAGTGCTCTTACAGCCTACCGGGAACATCTCTTACCAAGGCCTGTGAAACGCAGTTTGTTGGTGGCCTGAACTGGCCGAAGTAGAACTTCTGCTCTGGGTGTGCTCCACTGGCCTAGAGCTACCTGGCGCAAAGGGCTGCCTTGATTCCAAAGTGAGAGAGTGGCACCAAAGCATCTTGCTCCCAGCTCTTCGGGAAGCTAAGAAACAGCTGGCTCTGCCCAGTGCTCTTACAGCCTAAGAGAACATCTCTTTGAAAGGCCTGTGAAACGCAGTTTCTTGGCAGGCCTGACCTGGCTGAAGTAGAACTTCTGTTCTGGTTGTGCTACATAGGCCTAGAGCTACCAGGACCTAAGGGCTGCCTTGTTTCCAAAGGGTGAGAGAGGCCCCAAAGCATCTTGCCTCCAGCACTTTGGGAAGCTAAAAAACAACTGGTTCTGCCCAGTGCTCTCACAGCCTACCGTGAACATCTCTTACCAAGGGCTGTGAAACGCAGTTTCTGGGCAGGACTGATCCGCCTGAAGTAGAACTTCTGCTGTGGGTGTGCTCCATTGGCCTAGAGCTGCCAGGCCCAAACGGCTGCCTTGTGTCCAAAGGGAGAGAGAGGCCCCAAAGCATCTTGCTTCCAGCTCTGTGGGAAGCTAAAGCAACTGGCTCTCCACAGTGCTCTCACAGCCTACCGGGAACATCTCTTACCAAGGCCTGTGAAACGCAGTTTCTTGGCAGGCCTGATCTGGCTGAAGTAGAACTCCTGCTCTGGGCGTGCTACTTTGGCCTAGAGCTGCCAGGCCCAAAGGGCCGCCTTGTTTCCAAAGGGGCTGAGAGTCCCCAAAGTATCTTGCTTCCAAATCTTTGGGAAGCTAAGAAACAACTGGCTCTGCACAGTGCTCTCACAGCCTACCGGCAACGTGACAGAGAAAGGCCTGTGAGACGCAGTTTCTTGGAAGGCCTGATCTGGCTGAGGTAGAACTTCTGCTCTGGGTGTACTCCATTGGCCTAGGGCTGCCAGGCCCAAAGGGCTGCCTTTATTTCCAAAGTGTGAGAGAGGCCCCAAAGCATCTTGCTTCCTGCTCTCTGGGAAGCTAAAACAACTGGCTCTGCACAGTGCTCTCAAAGCCAACCGGGAACGTCACATACAAAGGCCTGTGAAACGCAGCTTCTTGACAGGCCTTATCTGGCTGAGGTAGAACTTGTGCTCTGGGTGTGCTACTTTGGCCTAGAGCTGCCAGGCACAAAGGCTGCTTTGTTTCCAAAGGGGGAGAGAGGCCCCAAATCATGTTGCTTCCAGCTGTTTTTGAAGCTAAGAAACAACTCGCTCTGCCAGGTACTCTTACAGCCTTCCGGGAACACCTCTTACGAAGGCCTGTGAAAAGCAGTTTCTTGGCAGGCCTGATCTGGCTGAGGTAGAACTTCTGCTCTGGGTGTGCTCCATTGCCCTAGAGCTGAAAGGCCCAAAGGGCTGCCTTGTTTCCAAAGGGGGAGAGAGGCCCCAAAGCATCTTGCTTCCACCTCTTGGGAAGCTAAGAAACAACTCGCTGTGCCCAGTGCTCTTATAGCCTAAGAGAACATCTCTTATCAAGGCCTGTGAAACGCACTTTCTAGGCAGGCCTGATCTGGAAGAAGTAGAACTTCTGCTCTGGTTGTGCTCCATTGCCCTAGAGCTGCCAGACCCAACGTGCTGCCTTGTTTCCAAAGGGGCAGAGAGGCCCCAAAGCGTCTTGCTTCCAGCTGTTTGGGAAACAAGGAAACAACTGGCTCTGCACCGTGCTCTCACAGCCTACCGGGAACGTCACATACAAAGGCCTCTGAAACGCAGTTCCTTGGCAGGCCTGATCTGGCTGAAGTAGGACTTCTGCTCTGGGTGTGCTCCATTGGCCTAGAGCTGAAAGGCCCAAAGGGATGCCTTGTTTGCAAAGGGGCAGAGAGGCCCCAAAGCATCTTGCTTCCAGCTCTTTGGGAAGCTAAGAAACAACTGTCTCTGCCCAGTGCTCTGACAGAGTACCGGGAACATCTCTTACCAGAGCCTTTGAAACGCAGTTTCTTGGCAGGCCTTATCTGGCTGAGGTAGAACTTCTGCTCTGGGTGTGCTCCATTGGCCTAGAGCTGAAAGGCCCAAAGGTCGGCCTTGTTGGCAAAGGGGCAGGGAGCCCCCAAAGCATCTTGCTTCCAGCTCTTTGGGAAGCTAAGAAACAACTGGCTCTGCCCAGTGCTCTTACAGCCTAAGAGAAAATCTCTTACCAAGGCCTGTGAAACGCACTTTGTTGGTGGCCTGATCTAGCTGAAGTAGAACTTCTGCTCTGGGTGTGCTCCATTGGCCTAGAGCTGCCTGGCCCAAAGGGCCGCCTTGTTTGCAAAGGGGCAGAGAGGCCCCAAAGCATCTTGCTTCCAGCTCTTCGGGAAGCTAAGAAACATCTGGCGTTGCCCAGTGCTCTTACAGCCTACCGGGAACATCTCTTACCAAGGCCTGTGAAACGCAGTTTGTTGGTGGCCTGAACTGGCCGAAGTAGAACTTCTGCTCTGGGTGTGCTCCACTGGCCTAGAGCTACCTGGCGCAAAGGGCTGCCTTGATTCCAAAGTGAGAGAGTGGCACCAAAGCATCTTGCTCCCAGCTCTTCGGGAAGCTAAGAAACAGCTGGCTCTGCCCAGTGCTCTTACAGCCTAAGAGAACATCTCTTTGAAAGGCCTGTGAAACGCAGTTTCTTGGCAGGCCTGACCTGGCTGAAGTAGAACTTCTGTTCTGGTTGTGCTACATAGGCCTAGAGCTACCAGGACCTAAGGGCTGCCTTGTTTCCAAGGGGTGAGAGAGGCCCCAAAGCATCTTGCCTCCAGCACTTTGGGAAGCTAAAAAACAACTGGTTCTGCCCAGTGCTCTCACAGACTACCGTGAACATCTCTTACCAAGGGCTGTGAAACGCAGTTTCTGGGCAGGACTGATCCGCCTGAAGTAGAACTTCTGCTGTGGGTGTGCTCCATTGGCCTAGAGCTGCCAGGCCCAAACGGCTGCCTTGTGTCCAAAGGGAGAGAGAGGCCCCAAAGCATCTTGCTTCCAGCTCTGTGGGAAGCTAAAGCAACTGGCTCTCCACAGTGCTCTCACAGCCTACCGGGAACATCTCTTACCAAGGCCTGTGAAACGCAGTTTCTTGGCAGGCCTGATCTGGCTGAAGTAGAACTCCTGCTCTGGGTGTGCTCCATTGGCCTAGAGCTGAAAGGCCCAAAGGAATGCCTTGTTTGCAAAGGGGCAGAGAGGCCCCAAAGCATCTTGCTTCCAGCTCTTTGGGAAGCTAAGAAACAACTGGCTCTGCCCGGTGCTCTTACAGCCTAAGAGAAAATCTCTTACCAAGGCCTGTGAAACGCACTTTGTTGGTGGCCTGATCTAGCTGAAGTAGAACTTCTGCTCTGGGTGTGCTCCATTGGCCTAGAGCTGCCTGGCCCAAAGGGCCGCCTTGTTTGCAAAGGGGCAGAGAGGCCCCAAAGCATCTTGCTTCCAGCTCTTCGGGAAGCTAAGAAACATCTGGCGTTGCCCAGTGCTCTTACAGCCTACCGGGAACATCTCTTACCAAGGCCTGTGAAACGCAGTTTGTTGGTGGCCTGAACTGGCCGAAGTAGAACTTCTGCTCTGGGTGTGCTCCACTGGCCTAGAGCTACCTGGCGCAAAGGGCTGCCTTGATTCCAAAGTGAGAGAGTGGCACCAAAGCATCTTGCTCCCAGCTCTTCGGGAAGCTAAGAAACAGCTGGCTCTGCCCAGTGCTCTTACAGCCTAAGAGAACATCTCTTTGAAAGGCCTGTGAAACGCAGTTTCTTGGCAGGCCTGACCTGGCTGAAGTAGAACTTCTGTTCTGGTTGTGCTACATAGGCCTAGAGCTACCAGGACCTAAGGGCTGCCTTGTTTCCAAGGGGTGAGAGAGGCCCCAAAGCATCTTGCCTCCAGCACTTTGGGAAGCTAAAAAACAACTGGTTCTGCCCAGTGCTCTCACAGCCTACCGTGAACATCTCTTACCAAGGGCTGTGAAACGCAGTTTCTGGGCAGGACTGATCCGCCTGAAGTAGAACTTCTGCTGTGGGTGTGCTCCATTGGCCTAGAGCTGCCAGGCCCAAACGGCTGCCTTGTGTCCAAAGGGAGAGAGAGGCCCCAAAGCATCTTGCTTCCAGCTCTGTGGGAAGCTAAAGCAACTGGCTCTCCACAGTGCTCTCACAGCCTACCGGGAACATCTCTTACCAAGGCCTGTGAAACGCAGTTTCTTGGCAGGCCTGATCTGGCTGAAGTAGAACTCCTGCTCTGGGCGTGCTACTTTGGCCTAGAGCTGCCAGGCCCAAAGGGCCGCCTTGTTTCCAAAGGGGCTGAGAGTCCCCAAAGTATCTTGCTTCCAAATCTTTGGGAAGCTAAGAAACAACTGGCTCTGCACAGTGCTCTCACAGCCTACCGGCAACGTGACAGAGAAAGGCCTGTGAGACGCAGTTTCTTGGAAGGCCTGATCTGGCTGAGGTAGAACTTCTGCTCTGGGTGTACTCCATTGGCCTAGGGCTGCCAGGCCCAAAGGGCTGCCTTTATTTCCAAAGTGTGAGAGAGGCCCCAAAGCATCTTGCTTCCTGCTCTCTGGGAAGCTAAAACAACTGGCTCTGCACAGTGCTCTCAAAGCCAACCGGGAACGTCACATACAAAGGCCTGTGAAACGCAGCTTCTTGACAGGCCTTATCTGGCTGAGGTAGAACTTGTGCTCTGGGTGTGCTACTTTGGCCTAGAGCTGCCAGGCACAAAGGCTGCTTTGTTTCCAAAGGGGGAGAGAGGCCCCAAATCAGGTTGCTTCCAGCTGTTTTTGAAGCTAAGAAACAACTCGCTCTGCCAGGTACTCTTACAGCCTTCCGGGAACACCTCTTACGAAGGCCTGTGAAAAGCAGTTTCTTGGCAGGCCTGATCTGGCTGAGGTAGAACTTCTGCTCTGGGTGTGCTCCATTGCCCTAGAGCTGAAAGGCCCAAAGGGATGCCTTGTTTGCAAAGGGGCAGAGAGGCCCCAAAGCATCTTGCTTCCAGCTCTTTGGGAAGCTAAGAAACAACTGTCTCTGCCCAGTGCTCTGACAGAGTACCGGGAACATCTCTTACCAGAGCCTTTGAAACGCAGTTTCTTGGCAGGCCTTATCTGGCTGAGGTAGAACTTCTGCTCTGGGTGTGCTCCATTGGCCTAGAGCTGAAAGGCCCAAAGGTCGGCCTTGTTGGCAAAGGGGCAGGGAGCCCCCAAAGCATCTTGCTTCCAGCTCTTTGGGAAGCTAAGAAACAACTGGCTCTGCCCAGTGCTCTTACAGCCTAAGAGAAAATCTCTTACCAAGGCCTGTGAAACGCACTTTGTTGGTGGCCTGATCTAGCTGAAGTAGAACTTCTGCTCTGGGTGTGCTCCATTGGCCTAGAGCTGCCTGGCCCAAAGGGCCGCCTTGTTTGCAAAGGGGCAGAGAGGCCCCAAAGCATCTTGCTTCCAGCTCTTCGGGAAGCTAAGAAACATCTGGCGTTGCCCAGTGCTCTTACAGCCTACCGGGAACATCTCTTACCAAGGCCTGTGAAACGCAGTTTGTTGGTGGCCTGAACTGGCCGAAGTAGAACTTCTGCTCTGGGTGTGCTCCACTGGCCTAGAGCTACCTGGCGCAAAGGGCTGCCTTGATTCCAAAGTGAGAGAGTGGCACCAAAGCATCTTGCTCCCAGCTCTTCGGGAAGCTAAGAAACAGCTGGCTCTGCCCAGTGCTCTTACAGCCTAAGAGAACATCTCTTTGAAAGGCCTGTGAAACGCAGTTTCTTGGCAGGCCTGACCTGGCTGAAGTAGAACTTCTGTTCTGGTTGTGCTACATAGGCCTAGAGCTACCAGGACCTAAGGGCTGCCTTGTTTCCAAGGGGTGAGAGAGGCCCCAAAGCATCTTGCCTCCAGCACTTTGGGAAGCTAAAAAACAACTGGTTCTGCCCAGTGCTCTCACAGACTACCGTGAACATCTCTTACCAAGGGCTGTGAAACGCAGTTTCTGGGCAGGACTGATCCGCCTGAAGTAGAACTTCTGCTGTGGGTGTGCTCCATTGGCCTAGAGCTGCCAGGCCCAAACGGCTGCCTTGTGTCCAAAGGGAGAGAGAGGCCCCAAAGCATCTTGCTTCCAGCTCTGTGGGAAGCTAAAGCAACTGGCTCTCCACAGTGCTCTCACAGCCTACCGGGAACATCTCTTACCAAGGCCTGTGAAACGCAGTTTCTTGGCAGGCCTGATCTGGCTGAAGTAGAACTCCTGCTCTGGGTGTGCTCCATTGGCCTAGAGCTGAAAGGCCCAAAGGAATGCCTTGTTTGCAAAGGGGCAGAGAGGCCCCAAAGCATCTTGCTTCCAGCTCTTTGGGAAGCTAAGAAACACCTGGCTCTGCCCGGTGCTCTTACAGCCTAAGAGAAAATCTCTTACCAAGGCCTGTGAAACGCACTTTGTTGGTGGCCTGATCTAGCTGAAGTAGAACTTCTGCTCTGGGTGTGCTCCATTGGCCTAGAGCTGCCTGGCCCAAAGGGCCGCCTTGTTTGCAAAGGGGCAGAGAGGCCCCAAAGCATCTTGCTTCCAGCTCTTCGGGAAGCTAAGAAACATCTGGCGTTGCCCAGTGCTCTTACAGCCTACCGGGAACATCTCTTACCAAGGCCTGTGAAACGCAGTTTGTTGGTGGCCTGAACTGGCCGAAGTAGAACTTCTGCTCTGGGTGTGCTCCACTGGCCTAGAGCTACCTGGCGCAAAGGGCTGCCTTGATTCCAAAGTGAGAGAGTGGCACCAAAGCATCTTGCTCCCAGCTCTTCGGGAAGCTAAGAAACAGCTGGCTCTGCCCAGTGCTCTTACAGCCTAAGAGAACATCTCTTTGAAAGGCCTGTGAAACGCAGTTTCTTGGCAGGCCTGACCTGGCTGAAGTAGAACTTCTGTTCTGGTTGTGCTACATAGGCCTAGAGCTACCAGGACCTAAGGGCTGCCTTGTTTCCAAAGGGTGAGAGAGGCCCCAAAGCATCTTGCCTCCAGCACTTTGGGAAGCTAAAAAACAACTGGTTCTGCCCAGTGCTCTCACAGCCTACCGTGAACATCTCTTACCAAGGGCTGTGAAACGCAGTTTCTGGGCAGGACTGATCCGCCTGAAGTAGAACTTCTGCTGTGGGTGTGCTCCATTGGCCTAGAGCTGCCAGGCCCAAACGGCTGCCTTGTGTCCAAAGGGAGAGAGAGGCCCCAAAGCATCTTGCTTCCAGCTCTGTGGGAAGCTAAAGCAACTGGCTCTCCACAGTGCTCTCACAGCCTACCGGGAACATCTCTTACCAAGGCCTGTGAAACGCAGTTTCTTGGCAGGCCTGATCTGGCTGAAGTAGAACTCCTGCTCTGGGCGTGCTACTTTGGCCTAGAGCTGCCAGGCCCAAAGGGCCGCCTTGTTTCCAAAGGGGCTGAGAGTCCCCAAAGTATCTTGCTTCCAAATCTTTGGGAAGCTAAGAAACAACTGGCTCTGCACAGTGCTCTCACAGCCTACCGGCAACGTGACAGAGAAAGGCCTGTGAGACGCAGTTTCTTGGAAGGCCTGATCTGGCTGAGGTAGAACTTCTGCTCTGGGTGTACTCCATTGGCCTAGGGCTGCCAGGCCCAAAGGGCTGCCTTTATTTCCAAAGTGTGAGAGAGGCCCCAAAGCATCTTGCTTCCTGCTCTCTGGGAAGCTAAAACAACTGGCTCTGCACAGTGCTCTCAAAGCCAACCGGGAACGTCACATACAAAGGCCTGTGAAACGCAGCTTCTTGACAGGCCTTATCTGGCTGAGGTAGAACTTGTGCTCTGGGTGTGCTACTTTGGCCTAGAGCTGCCAGGCACAAAGGCTGCTTTGTTTCCAAAGGGGGAGAGAGGCCCCAAATCATGTTGCTTCCAGCTGTTTTTGAAGCTAAGAAACAACTCGCTCTGCCAGGTACTCTTACAGCCTTCCGGGAACACCTCTTACGAAGGCCTGTGAAAAGCAGTTTCTTGGCAGGCCTGATCTGGCTGAGGTAGAACTTCTGCTCTGGGTGTGCTCCATTGCCCTAGAGCTGAAAGGCCCAAAGGGCTGCCTTGTTTCCAAAGGGGGAGAGAGGCCCCAAAGCATCTTGCTTCCACCTCTTGGGAAGCTAAGAAACAACTCGCTGTGCCCAGTGCTCTTATAGCCTAAGAGAACATCTCTTATCAAGGCCTGTGAAACGCACTTTCTAGGCAGGCCTGATCTGGAAGAAGTAGAACTTCTGCTCTGGTTGTGCTCCATTGCCCTAGAGCTGCCAGACCCAACGTGCTGCCTTGTTTCCAAAGGGGCAGAGAGGCCCCAAAGCGTCTTGCTTCCAGCTGTTTGGGAAACAAGGAAACAACTGGCTCTGCACCGTGCTCTCACAGCCTACCGGGAACGTCACATACAAAGGCCTCTGAAACGCAGTTCCTTGGCAGGCCTGATCTGGCTGAAGTAGGACTTCTGCTCTGGGTGTGCTCCATTGGCCTAGAGCTGAAAGGCCCAAAGGGATGCCTTGTTTGCAAAGGGGCAGAGAGGCCCCAAAGCATCTTGCTTCCAGCTCTTTGGGAAGCTAAGAAACAACTGTCTCTGCCCAGTGCTCTGACAGAGTACCGGGAACATCTCTTACCAGAGCCTTTGAAACGCAGTTTCTTGGCAGGCCTTATCTGGCTGAGGTAGAACTTCTGCTCTGGGTGTGCTCCATTGGCCTAGAGCTGAAAGGCCCAAAGGTCGGCCTTGTTGGCAAAGGGGCAGGGAGCCCCCAAAGCATCTTGCTTCCAGCTCTTTGGGAAGCTAAGAAACAACTGGCTCTGCCCAGTGCTCTTACAGCCTAAGAGAAAATCTCTTACCAAGGCCTGTGAAACGCACTTTGTTGGTGGCCTGATCTAGCTGAAGTAGAACTTCTGCTCTGGGCCTGCTCCTCTGGCCTAGAGCTGCCTGGCCCAAAGGGCCGCCTTGTTTGCAAAGGGGCAGAGAGGCCCCAAAGCATCTTGCTTCCAGCTCTTCGGGAAGCTAAGAAACATCTGGCGTTGCCCAGTGCTCTTACAGCCTACCGGGAACATCTCTTACCAAGGCCTGTGAAACGCAGTTTGTTGGTGGCCTGAACTGGCCGAAGTAGAACTTCTGCTCTGGGTGTGCTCCACTGGCCTAGAGCTACCTGGCGCAAAGGGCTGCCTTGATTCCAAAGTGAGAGAGTGGCACCAAAGCATCTTGCTCCCAGCTCTTCGGGAAGCTAAGAAACAGCTGGCTCTGCCCAGTGCTCTTACAGCCTAAGAGAACATCTCTTTGAAAGGCCTGTGAAACGCAGTTTCTTGGCAGGCCTGACCTGGCTGAAGTAGAACTTCTGTTCTGGTTGTGCTACATAGGCCTAGAGCTACCAGGACCTAAGGGCTGCCTTGTTTCCAAGGGGTGAGAGAGGCCCCAAAGCATCTTGCCTCCAGCACTTTGGGAAGCTAAAAAACAACTGGTTCTGCCCAGTGCTCTCACAGCCTACCGTGAACATCTCTTACCAAGGGCTGTGAAACGCAGTTTCTGGGCAGGACTGATCCGCCTGAAGTAGAACTTCTGCTGTGGGTGTGCTCCATTGGCCTAGAGCTGCCAGGCCCAAACGGCTGCCTTGTGTCCAAAGGGAGAGAGAGGCCCCAAAGCATCTTGCTTCCAGCTCTGTGGGAAGCTAAAGCAACTGGCTCTCCACAGTGCTCTCACAGCCTACCGGGAACATCTCTTACCAAGGCCTGTGAAACGCAGTTTCTTGGCAGGCCTGATCTGGCTGAAGTAGAGCTCCTGCTCTGGGCGTGCTACTTTGGCCTAGAGCTGCCAGGCCCAAAGGGCCGCCTTGTTTCCAAAGGGGCTGAGAGTCCCCAAAGTATCTTGCTTCCAAATCTTTGGGAAGCTAAGAAACAACTGGCTCTGCACAGTGCTCTCACAGCCTACCGGCAACGTGACAGAGAAAGGCCTGTGAGACGCAGTTTCTTGGAAGGCCTGATCTGGCTGAGGTAGAACTTCTGCTCTGGGTGTACTCCATTGGCCTAGGGCTGCCAGGCCCAAAGGGCTGCCTTTATTTCCAAAGTGTGAGAGAGGCCCCAAAGCATCTTGCTTCCTGCTCTCTGGGAAGCTAAAACAACTGGCTCTGCACAGTGCTCTCAAAGCCAACCGGGAACGTCACATACAAAGGCCTGTGAAACGCAGCTTCTTGACAGGCCTTATCTGGCTGAGGTAGAACTTGTGCTCTGGGTGTGCTACTTTGGCCTAGAGCTGCCAGGCACAAAGGCTGCTTTGTTTCCAAAGGGGGAGAGAGGCCCCAAATCAGGTTGCTTCCAGCTGTTTTTGAAGCTAAGAAACAACTCGCTCTGCCAGGTACTCTTACAGCCTTCCGGGAACACCTCTTACGAAGGCCTGTGAAAAGCAGTTTCTTGGCAGGCCTGATCTGGCTGAGGTAGAACTTCTGCTCTGGGTGTGCTCCATTGCCCTAGAGCTGAAAGGCCCAAAGGGATGCCTTGTTTGCAAAGGGGCAGAGAGGCCCCAAAGCATCTTGCTTCCAGCTCTTTGGGAAGCTAAGAAACAACTGTCTCTGCCCAGTGCTCTGACAGAGTACCGGGAACATCTCTTACCAGAGCCTTTGAAACGCAGTTTCTTGGCAGGCCTTATCTGGCTGAGGTAGAACTTCTGCTCTGGGTGTGCTCCATTGGCCTAGAGCTGAAAGGCCCAAAGGTCGGCCTTGTTGGCAAAGGGGCAGGGAGCCCCCAAAGCATCTTGCTTCCAGCTCTTTGGGAAGCTAAGAAACAACTGGCTCTGCCCAGTGCTCTTACAGCCTAAGAGAAAATCTCTTACCAAGGCCTGTGAAACGCACTTTGTTGGTGGCCTGATCTAGCTGAAGTAGAACTTCTGCTCTGGGTGTGCTCCATTGGCCTAGAGCTGCCTGGCCCAAAGGGCCGCCTTGTTTGCAAAGGGGCAGAGAGGCCCCAAAGCATCTTGCTTCCAGCTCTTCGGGAAGCTAAGAAACATCTGGCGTTGCCCAGTGCTCTTACAGCCTACCGGGAACATCTCTTACCAAGGCCTGTGAAACGCAGTTTGTTGGTGGCCTGAACTGGCCGAAGTAGAACTTCTGCTCTGGGTGTGCTCCACTGGCCTAGAGCTACCTGGCGCAAAGGGCTGCCTTGATTCCAAAGTGAGAGAGTGGCACCAAAGCATCTTGCTCCCAGCTCTTCGGGAAGCTAAGAAACAGCTGGCTCTGCCCAGTGCTCTTACAGCCTAAGAGAACATCTCTTTGAAAGGCCTGTGAAACGCAGTTTCTTGGCAGGCCTGACCTGGCTGAAGTAGAACTTCTGTTCTGGTTGTGCTACATAGGCCTAGAGCTACCAGGACCTAAGGGCTGCCTTGTTTCCAAGGGGTGAGAGAGGCCCCAAAGCATCTTGCCTCCAGCACTTTGGGAAGCTAAAAAACAACTGGTTCTGCCCAGTGCTCTCACAGACTACCGTGAACATCTCTTACCAAGGGCTGTGAAACGCAGTTTCTGGGCAGGACTGATCCGCCTGAAGTAGAACTTCTGCTGTGGGTGTGCTCCATTGGCCTAGAGCTGCCAGGCCCAAACGGCTGCCTTGTGTCCAAAGGGAGAGAGAGGCCCCAAAGCATCTTGCTTCCAGCTCTGTGGGAAGCTAAAGCAACTGGCTCTCCACAGTGCTCTCACAGCCTACCGGGAACATCTCTTACCAAGGCCTGTGAAACGCAGTTTCTTGGCAGGCCTGATCTGGCTGAAGTAGAACTCCTGCTCTGGGTGTGCTCCATTGGCCTAGAGCTGAAAGGCCCAAAGGAATGCCTTGTTTGCAAAGGGGCAGAGAGGCCCCAAAGCATCTTGCTTCCAGCTCTTTGGGAAGCTAAGAAACACCTGGCTCTGCCCGGTGCTCTTACAGCCTAAGAGAAAATCTCTTACCAAGGCCTGTGAAACGCACTTTGTTGGTGGCCTGATCTAGCTGAAGTAGAACTTCTGCTCTGGGTGTGCTCCATTGGCCTAGAGCTGCCTGGCCCAAAGGGCCGCCTTGTTTGCAAAGGGGCAGAGAGGCCCCAAAGCATCTTGCTTCCAGCTCTTCGGGAAGCTAAGAAACATCTGGCGTTGCCCAGTGCTCTTACAGCCTACCGGGAACATCTCTTACCAAGGCCTGTGAAACGCAGTTTGTTGGTGGCCTGAACTGGCCGAAGTAGAACTTCTGCTCTGGGTGTGCTCCACTGGCCTAGAGCTACCTGGCGCAAAGGGCTGCCTTGATTCCAAAGTGAGAGAGTGGCACCAAAGCATCTTGCTCCCAGCTCTTCGGGAAGCTAAGAAACAGCTGGCTCTGCCCAGTGCTCTTACAGCCTAAGAGAACATCTCTTTGAAAGGCCTGTGAAACGCAGTTTCTTGGCAGGCCTGACCTGGCTGAAGTAGAACTTCTGTTCTGGTTGTGCTACATAGGCCTAGAGCTACCAGGACCTAAGGGCTGCCTTGTTTCCAAAGGGTGAGAGAGGCCCCAAAGCATCTTGCCTCCAGCACTTTGGGAAGCTAAAAAACAACTGGTTCTGCCCAGTGCTCTCACAGCCTACCGTGAACATCTCTTACCAAGGGCTGTGAAACGCAGTTTCTGGGCAGGACTGATCCGCCTGAAGTAGAACTTCTGCTGTGGGTGTGCTCCATTGGCCTAGAGCTGCCAGGCCCAAACGGCTGCCTTGTGTCCAAAGGGAGAGAGAGGCCCCAAAGCATCTTGCTTCCAGCTCTGTGGGAAGCTAAAGCAACTGGCTCTCCACAGTGCTCTCACAGCCTACCGGGAACATCTCTTACCAAGGCCTGTGAAACGCAGTTTCTTGGCAGGCCTGATCTGGCTGAAGTAGAACTCCTGCTCTGGGCGTGCTACTTTGGCCTAGAGCTGCCAGGCCCAAAGGGCCGCCTTGTTTCCAAAGGGGCTGAGAGTCCCCAAAGTATCTTGCTTCCAAATCTTTGGGAAGCTAAGAAACAACTGGCTCTGCACAGTGCTCTCACAGCCTACCGGCAACGTGACAGAGAAAGGCCTGTGAGACGCAGTTTCTTGGAAGGCCTGATCTGGCTGAGGTAGAACTTCTGCTCTGGGTGTACTCCATTGGCCTAGGGCTGCCAGGCCCAAAGGGCTGCCTTTATTTCCAAAGTGTGAGAGAGGCCCCAAAGCATCTTGCTTCCTGCTCTCTGGGAAGCTAAAACAACTGGCTCTGCACAGTGCTCTCAAAGCCAACCGGGAACGTCACATACAAAGGCCTGTGAAACGCAGCTTCTTGACAGGCCTTATCTGGCTGAGGTAGAACTTGTGCTCTGGGTGTGCTACTTTGGCCTAGAGCTGCCAGGCACAAAGGCTGCTTTGTTTCCAAAGGGGGAGAGAGGCCCCAAATCATGTTGCTTCCAGCTGTTTTTGAAGCTAAGAAACAACTCGCTCTGCCAGGTACTCTTACAGCCTTCCGGGAACACCTCTTACGAAGGCCTGTGAAAAGCAGTTTCTTGGCAGGCCTGATCTGGCTGAGGTAGAACTTCTGCTCTGGGTGTGCTCCATTGCCCTAGAGCTGAAAGGCCCAAAGGGCTGCCTTGTTTCCAAAGGGGGAGAGAGGCCCCAAAGCATCTTGCTTCCACCTCTTGGGAAGCTAAGAAACAACTCGCTGTGCCCAGTGCTCTTATAGCCTAAGAGAACATCTCTTATCAAGGCCTGTGAAACGCACTTTCTAGGCAGGCCTGATCTGGAAGAAGTAGAACTTCTGCTCTGGTTGTGCTCCATTGCCCTAGAGCTGCCAGACCCAACGTGCTGCCTTGTTTCCAAAGGGGCAGAGAGGCCCCAAAGCGTCTTGCTTCCAGCTGTTTGGGAAACAAGGAAACAACTGGCTCTGCACCGTGCTCTCACAGCCTACCGGGAACGTCACATACAAAGGCCTCTGAAACGCAGTTCCTTGGCAGGCCTGATCTGGCTGAAGTAGGACTTCTGCTCTGGGTGTGCTCCATTGGCCTAGAGCTGAAAGGCCCAAAGGGATGCCTTGTTTGCAAAGGGGCAGAGAGGCCCCAAAGCATCTTGCTTCCAGCTCTTTGGGAAGCTAAGAAACAACTGTCTCTGCCCAGTGCTCTGACAGAGTACCGGGAACATCTCTTACCAGAGCCTTTGAAACGCAGTTTCTTGGCAGGCCTTATCTGGCTGAGGTAGAACTTCTGCTCTGGGTGTGCTCCATTGGCCTAGAGCTGAAAGGCCCAAAGGTCGGCCTTGTTGGCAAAGGGGCAGGGAGCCCCCAAAGCATCTTGCTTCCAGCTCTTTGGGAAGCTAAGAAACAACTGGCTCTGCCCAGTGCTCTTACAGCCTAAGAGAAAATCTCTTACCAAGGCCTGTGAAACGCACTTTGTTGGTGGCCTGATCTAGCTGAAGTAGAACTTCTGCTCTGGGCCTGCTCCTCTGGCCTAGAGCTGCCTGGCCCAAAGGGCCGCCTTGTTTGCAAAGGGGCAGAGAGGCCCCAAAGCATCTTGCTTCCAGCTCTTCGGGAAGCTAAGAAACATCTGGCGTTGCCCAGTGCTCTTACAGCCTACCGGGAACATCTCTTACCAAGGCCTGTGAAACGCAGTTTGTTGGTGGCCTGAACTGGCCGAAGTAGAACTTCTGCTCTGGGTGTGCTCCACTGGCCTAGAGCTACCTGGCGCAAAGGGCTGCCTTGATTCCAAAGTGAGAGAGTGGCACCAAAGCATCTTGCTCCCAGCTCTTCGGGAAGCTAAGAAACAGCTGGCTCTGCCCAGTGCTCTTACAGCCTAAGAGAACATCTCTTTGAAAGGCCTGTGAAACGCAGTTTCTTGGCAGGCCTGACCTGGCTGAAGTAGAACTTCTGTTCTGGTTGTGCTACATAGGCCTAGAGCTACCAGGACCTAAGGGCTGCCTTGTTTCCAAGGGGTGAGAGAGGCCCCAAAGCATCTTGCCTCCAGCACTTTGGGAAGCTAAAAAACAACTGGTTCTGCCCAGTGCTCTCACAGCCTACCGTGAACATCTCTTACCAAGGGCTGTGAAACGCAGTTTCTGGGCAGGACTGATCCGCCTGAAGTAGAACTTCTGCTGTGGGTGTGCTCCATTGGCCTAGAGCTGCCAGGCCCAAACGGCTGCCTTGTGTCCAAAGGGAGAGAGAGGCCCCAAAGCATCTTGCTTCCAGCTCTGTGGGAAGCTAAAGCAACTGGCTCTCCACAGTGCTCTCACAGCCTACCGGGAACATCTCTTACCAAGGCCTGTGAAACGCAGTTTCTTGGCAGGCCTGATCTGGCTGAAGTAGAGCTCCTGCTCTGGGCGTGCTACTTTGGCCTAGAGCTGCCAGGCCCAAAGGGCCGCCTTGTTTCCAAAGGGGCTGAGAGTCCCCAAAGTATCTTGCTTCCAAATCTTTGGGAAGCTAAGAAACAACTGGCTCTGCACAGTGCTCTCACAGCCTACCGGCAACGTGACAGAGAAAGGCCTGTGAGACGCAGTTTCTTGGAAGGCCTGATCTGGCTGAGGTAGAACTTCTGCTCTGGGTGTACTCCATTGGCCTAGGGCTGCCAGGCCCAAAGGGCTGCCTTTATTTCCAAAGTGTGAGAGAGGCCCCAAAGCATCTTGCTTCCTGCTCTCTGGGAAGCTAAAACAACTGGCTCTGCACAGTGCTCTCAAAGCCAACCGGGAACGTCACATACAAAGGCCTGTGAAACGCAGCTTCTTGACAGGCCTTATCTGGCTGAGGTAGAACTTGTGCTCTGGGTGTGCTACTTTGGCCTAGAGCTGCCAGGCACAAAGGCTGCTTTGTTTCCAAAGGGGGAGAGAGGCCCCAAATCATGTTGCTTCCAGCTGTTTTTGAAGCTAAGAAACAACTCGCTCTGCCAGGTACTCTTACAGCCTTCCGGGAACACCTCTTACGAAGGCCTGTGAAAAGCAGTTTCTTGGCAGGCCTGATCTGGCTGAGGTAGAACTTCTGCTCTGGGTGTGCTCCATTGCCCTAGAGCTGAAAGGCCCAAAGGGCTGCCTTGTTTCCAAAGGGGGAGAGAGGCCCCAAAGCATCTTGCTTCCACCTCTTGGGAAGCTAAGAAACAACTCGCTGTGCCCAGTGCTCTTATAGCCTAAGAGAACATCTCTTATCAAGGCCTGTGAAACGCACTTTCTAGGCAGGCCTGATCTGGAAGAAGTAGAACTTCTGCTCTGGTTGTGCTCCATTGCCCTAGAGCTGCCAGACCCAACGTGCTGCCTTGTTTCCAAAGGGGCAGAGAGGCCCCAAAGCGTCTTGCTTCCAGCTGTTTGGGAAACAAGGAAACAACTGGCTCTGCACCGTGCTCTCACAGCCTACCGGGAACGTCACATACAAAGGCCTCTGAAACGCAGTTCCTTGGCAGGCCTGATCTGGCTGAAGTAGGACTTCTGCTCTGGGTGTGCTCCATTGGCCTAGAGCTGAAAGGCCCAAAGGGATGCCTTGTTTGCAAAGGGGCAGAGAGGCCCCAAAGCATCTTGCTTCCAGCTCTTTGGGAAGCTAAGAAACAACTGTCTCTGCCCAGTGCTCTGACAGAGTACCGGGAACATCTCTTACCAGAGCCTTTGAAACGCAGTTTCTTGGCAGGCCTTATCTGGCTGAGGTAGAACTTCTGCTCTGGGTGTGCTCCATTGGCCTAGAGCTGAAAGGCCCAAAGGTCGGCCTTGTTGGCAAAGGGGCAGGGAGCCCCCAAAGCATCTTGCTTCCAGCTCTTTGGGAAGCTAAGAAACAACTGGCTCTGCCCAGTGCTCTTACAGCCTAAGAGAAAATCTCTTACCAAGGCCTGTGAAACGCACTTTGTTGGTGGCCTGATCTAGCTGAAGTAGAACTTCTGCTCTGGGCGTGCTCCACTGGCCTAGAGCTGCCTGGCCCAAAGGGCCGCCTTGTTTGCAAAGGGGCAGAGAGGCCCCAAAGCATCTTGCTTCCAGCTCTTCGGGAAGCTAAGAAACATCTGGCGTTGCCCAGTGCTCTTACAGCCTACCGGGAACATCTCTTACCAAGGCCTGTGAAACGCAGTTTGTTGGTGGCCTGAACTGGCCGAAGTAGAACTTCTGCTCTGGGTGTGCTCCACTGGCCTAGAGCTACCTGGCGCAAAGGGCTGCCTTGATTCCAAAGTGAGAGAGTGGCACCAAAGCATCTTGCTCCCAGCTCTTCAGGAAGCTAAGAAACAGCTGGCTCTGCCCAGTGCTCTTACAGCCTAAGAGAACATCTCTTTGAAAGGCCTGTGAAACGCAGTTTCTTGGCAGGCCTGACCTGGCTGAAGTAGAACTTCTGTTCTGGTTGTGCTACATAGGCCTAGAGCTACCAGGACCTAAGGGCTGCCTTGTTTCCAAGGGGTGAGAGAGGCCCCAAAGCATCTTGCCTCCAGCACTTTGGGAAGCTAAAAAACAACTGGTTCTGCCCAGTGCTCTCACAGCCTACCGTGAACATCTCTTACCAAGGGCTGTGAAACGCAGTTTCTGGGCAGGACTGATCCGCCTGAAGTAGAACTTCTGCTGTGGGTGTGCTCCATTGGCCTAGAGCTGCCAGGCCCAAACGGCTGCCTTGTGTCCAAAGGGAGAGAGAGGCCCCAAAGCATCTTGCTTCCAGCTCTGTGGGAAGCTAAAGCAACTGGCTCTCCACAGTGCTCTCACAGCCTACCGGGAACATCTCTTACCAAGGCCTGTGAAACGCAGTTTCTTGGCAGGCCTGATCTGGCTGAAGTAGAGCTCCTGCTCTGGGCGTGCTACTTTGGCCTAGAGCTGCCAGGCCCAAAGGGCCGCCTTGTTTCCAAAGGGGCTGAGAGTCCCCAAAGTATCTTGCTTCCAAATCTTTGGGAAGCTAAGAAACAACTGGCTCTGCACAGTGCTCTCACAGCCTACCGGCAACGTGACAGAGAAAGGCCTGTGAGACGCAGTTTCTTGGAAGGCCTGATCTGGCTGAGGTAGAACTTCTGCTCTGGGTGTACTCCATTGGCCTAGGGCTGCCAGGCCCAAAGGGCTGCCTTTATTTCCAAAGTGTGAGAGAGGCCCCAAAGCATCTTGCTTCCTGCTCTCTGGGAAGCTAAAACAACTGGCTCTGCACAGTGCTCTCAAAGCCAACCGGGAACGTCACATACAAAGGCCTGTGAAACGCAGCTTCTTGACAGGCCTTATCTGGCTGAGGTAGAACTTGTGCTCTGGGTGTGCTACTTTGGCCTAGAGCTGCCAGGCACAAAGGCTGCTTTGTTTCCAAAGGGGGAGAGAGGCCCCAAATCATGTTGCTTCCAGCTGTTTTTGAAGCTAAGAAACAACTCGCTCTGCCAGGTACTCTTACAGCCTTCCGGGAACACCTCTTACGAAGGCCTGTGAAAAGCAGTTTCTTGGCAGGCCTGATCTGGCTGAGGTAGAACTTCTGCTCTGGGTGTGCTCCATTGCCCTAGAGCTGAAAGGCCCAAAGGGCTGCCTTGTTTCCAAAGGGGGAGAGAGGCCCCAAAGCATCTTGCTTCCACCTCTTGGGAAGCTAAGAAACAACTCGCTGTGCCCAGTGCTCTTATAGCCTAAGAGAACATCTCTTATCAAGGCCTGTGAAACGCACTTTCTAGGCAGGCCTGATCTGGAAGAAGTAGAACTTCTGCTCTGGTTGTGCTCCATTGCCCTAGAGCTGCCAGACCCAACGTGCTGCCTTGTTTCCAAAGGGGCAGAGAGGCCCCAAAGCGTCTTGCTTCCAGCTGTTTGGGAAACAAGGAAACAACTGGCTCTGCACCGTGCTCTCACAGCCTACCGGGAACGTCACATACAAAGGCCTCTGAAACGCAGTTCCTTGGCAGGCCTGATCTGGCTGAAGTAGGACTTCTGCTCTGGGTGTGTTCCATTGGCCTAGAGCTGAAAGGCCCAGAGGAATGCCTTGTTTGCAAAGGGGCAGAGAGGCCCCAAAGCATCTTGCTTCCAGCTCTTTGGGAAGCTAAGAAACAACTGTCTCTGCCCAGTGCTCTGACAGAGTACCGGGAACATCTCTTACCAGAGCCTTTGAAACGCAGTTTCTTGGCAGGCCTTATCTGGCTGAGGTAGAACTTCTGCTCTGGGTGTGCTCCATTGGCCTAGAGCTGAAAGGCCCAAAGGTCGGCCTTGTTGGCAAAGGGGCAGGGAGCCCCCAAAGCATCTTGCTTCCAGCTCTTTGGGAAGCTAAGAAACAACTGGCTCTGCCCAGTGCTCTTACAGCCTAAGAGAAAATCTCTTACCAAGGCCTGTGAAACGCACTTTGTTGGTGGCCTGATCTAGCTGAAGTAGAACTGCTGCTCTGGGCGTGCTCCACTGGCCTAGAGCTGCCTGGCCCAAAGGGCCGCCTTGTTTGCAAAGGGGCAGAGAGGCCCCAAAGCATCTTGCTTCCAGCTCTTCGGGAAGCTAAGAAACATCTGGCGTTGCCCAGTGCTCTTACAGCCTACCGGGAACATCTCTTACCAAGGCCTGTGAAACGCAGTTTGTTGGTGGCCTGAACTGGCCGAAGTAGAACTTCTGCTCTGGGTGTGCTCCACTGGCCTAGAGCTACCTGGCGCAAAGGGCTGCCTTGATTCCAAAGTGAGAGAGTGGCACCAAAGCATCTTGCTCCCAGCTCTTCGGGAAGCTAAGAAACAGCTGGCTCTGCCCAGTGCTCTTACAGCCTAAGAGAACATCTCTTTGAAAGGCCTGTGAAACGCAGTTTCTTGGCAGGCCTGACCTGGCTGAAGTAGAACTTCTGTTCTGGTTGTGCTACATAGGCCTAGAGCTACCAGGACCTAAGGGCTGCCTTGTTTCCAAGGGGTGAGAGAGGCCCCAAAGCATCTTGCCTCCAGCACTTTGGGAAGCTAAAAAACAACTGGTTCTGCCCAGTGCTCTCACAGCCTACCGTGAACATCTCTTACCAAGGGCTGTGAAACGCAGTTTCTGGGCAGGACTGATCCGCCTGAAGTAGAACTTCTGCTGTGGGTGTGCTCCATTGGCCTAGAGCTGCCAGGCCCAAACGGCTGCCTTGTGTCCAAAGGGAGAGAGAGGCCCCAAAGCATCTTGCTTCCAGCTCTGTGGGAAGCTAAAGCAACTGGCTCTCCACAGTGCTCTCACAGCCTACCGGGAACATCTCTTACCAAGGCCTGTGAAACGCAGTTTCTTGGCAGGCCTGATCTGGCTGAAGTAGAACTCCTGCTCTGGGCGTGCTACTTTGGCCTAGAGCTGCCAGGCCCAAAGGGCCGCCTTGTTTCCAAAGGGGCTGAGAGTCCCCAAAGTATCTTGCTTCCAAATCTTTGGGAAGCTAAGAAACAACTGGCTCTGCACAGTGCTCTCACAGCCTACCGGCAACGTGACAGAGAAAGGCCTGTGAGACGCAGTTTCTTGGAAGGCCTGATCTGGCTGAGGTAGAACTTCTGCTCTGGGTGTACTCCATTGGCCTAGGGCTGCCAGGCCCAAAGGGCTGCCTTTATTTCCAAAGTGTGAGAGAGGCCCCAAAGCATCTTGCTTCCTGCTCTCTGGGAAGCTAAAACAACTGGCTCTGCACAGTGCTCTCAAAGCCAACCGGGAACGTCACATACAAAGGCCTGTGAAACGCAGCTTCTTGACAGGCCTTATCTGGCTGAGGTAGAACTTGTGCTCTGGGTGTGCTACTTTGGCCTAGAGCTGCCAGGCACAAAGGCTGCTTTGTTTCCAAAGGGGGAGAGAGGCCCCAAATCATGTTGCTTCCAGCTGTTTTTGAAGCTAAGAAACAACTCGCTCTGCCAGGTACTCTTACAGCCTTCCGGGAACACCTCTTACGAAGGCCTGTGAAAAGCAGTTTCTTGGCAGGCCTGATCTGGCTGAGGTAGAACTTCTGCTCTGGGTGTGCTCCATTGCCCTAGAGCTGAAAGGCCCAAAGGGCTGCCTTGTTTCCAAAGGGGGAGAGAGGCCCCAAAGCATCTTGCTTCCACCTCTTGGGAAGCTAAGAAACAACTCGCTGTGCCCAGTGCTCTTATAGCCTAAGAGAACATCTCTTATCAAGGCCTGTGAAACGCACTTTCTAGGCAGGCCTGATCTGGAAGAAGTAGAACTTCTGCTCTGGTTGTGCTCCATTGCCCTAGAGCTGCCAGACCCAACGTGCTGCCTTGTTTCCAAAGGGGCAGAGAGGCCCCAAAGCGTCTTGCTTCCAGCTGTTTGGGAAACAAGGAAACAACTGGCTCTGCACCGTGCTCTCACAGCCTACCGGGAACGTCACATACAAAGGCCTCTGAAACGCAGTTCCTTGGCAGGCCTGATCTGGCTGAAGTAGGACTTCTGCTCTGGGTGTGCTCCATTGGCCTAGAGCTGAAAGGCCCAGAGGGATGCCTTGTTTGCAAAGGGGCAGAGAGGCCCCAAAGCATCTTGCTTCCAGCTCTTTGGGAAGCTAAGAAACAACTGTCTCTGCCCAGTGCTCTGACAGAGTACCGGGAACATCTCTTACCAGAGCCTTTGAAACGCAGTTTCTTGGCAGGCCTTATCTGGCTGAGGTAGAACTTCTGCTCTGGGTGTGCTCCATTGGCCTAGAGCTGAAAGGCCCAAAGGTCGGCCTTGTTGGCAAAGGGGCAGGGAGCCCCCAAAGCATCTTGCTTCCAGCTCTTTGGGAAGCTAAGAAACAACTGGCTCTGCCCAGTGCTCTTACAGCCTAAGAGAAAATCTCTTACCAAGGCCTGTGAAACGCACTTTGTTGGTGGCCTGATCTAGCTGAAGTAGAACTGCTGCTCTGGGCGTGCTCCACTGGCCTAGAGCTGCCTGGCCCAAAGGGCCGCCTTGTTTGCAAAGGGGCAGAGAGGCCCCAAAGCATCTTGCTTCCAGCTCTTCGGGAAGCTAAGAAACATCTGGCGTTGCCCAGTGCTCTTACAGCCTACCGGGAACATCTCTTACCAAGGCCTGTGAAACGCAGTTTGTTGGTGGCCTGAACTGGCCGAAGTAGAACTTCTGCTCTGGGTGTGCTCCACTGGCCTAGAGCTACCTGGCGCAAAGGGCTGCCTTGATTCCAAAGTGAGAGAGTGGCACCAAAGCATCTTGCTCCCAGCTCTTCGGGAAGCTAAGAAACAGCTGGCTCTGCCCAGTGCTCTTACAGCCTAAGAGAACATCTCTTTGAAAGGCCTGTGAAACGCAGTTTCTTGGCAGGCCTGACCTGGCTGAAGTAGAACTTCTGTTCTGGTTGTGCTACATAGGCCTAGAGCTACCAGGACCTAAGGGCTGCCTTGTTTCCAAGGGGTGAGAGAGGCCCCAAAGCATCTTGCCTCCAGCACTTTGGGAAGCTAAAAAACAACTGGTTCTGCCCAGTGCTCTCACAGCCTACCGTGAACATCTCTTACCAAGGGCTGTGAAACGCAGTTTCTGGGCAGGACTGATCCGCCTGAAGTAGAACTTCTGCTGTGGGTGTGCTCCATTGGCCTAGAGCTGCCAGGCCCAAACGGCTGCCTTGTGTCCAAAGGGAGAGAGAGGCCCCAAAGCATCTTGCTTCCAGCTCTGTGGGAAGCTAAAGCAACTGGCTCTCCACAGTGCTCTCACAGCCTACCGGGAACATCTCTTACCAAGGCCTGTGAAACGCAGTTTCTTGGCAGGCCTGATCTGGCTGAAGTAGAACTCCTGCTCTGGGCGTGCTACTTTGGCCTAGAGCTGCCAGGCCCAAAGGGCCGCCTTGTTTCCAAAGGGGCTGAGAGTCCCCAAAGTATCTTGCTTCCAAATCTTTGGGAAGCTAAGAAACAACTGGCTCTGCACAGTGCTCTCACAGCCTACCGGCAACGTGACAGAGAAAGGCCTGTGAGACGCAGTTTCTTGGAAGGCCTGATCTGGCTGAGGTAGAACTTCTGCTCTGGGTGTACTCCATTGGCCTAGGGCTGCCAGGCCCAAAGGGCTGCCTTTATTTCCAAAGTGTGAGAGAGGCCCCAAAGCATCTTGCTTCCTGCTCTCTGGGAAGCTAAAACAACTGGCTCTGCACAGTGCTCTCAAAGCCAACCGGGAACGTCACATACAAAGGCCTGTGAAACGCAGCTTCTTGACAGGCCTTATCTGGCTGAGGTAGAACTTGTGCTCTGGGTGTGCTACTTTGGCCTAGAGCTGCCAGGCACAAAGGCTGCTTTGTTTCCAAAGGGGGAGAGAGGCCCCAAATCATGTTGCTTCCAGCTGTTTTTGAAGCTAAGAAACAACTCGCTCTGCCAGGTACTCTTACAGCCTTCCGGGAACACCTCTTACGAAGGCCTGTGAAAAGCAGTTTCTTGGCAGGCCTGATCTGGCTGAGGTAGAACTTCTGCTCTGGGTGTGCTCCATTGCCCTAGAGCTGAAAGGCCCAAAGGGCTGCCTTGTTTCCAAAGGGGGAGAGAGGCCCCAAAGCATCTTGCTTCCACCTCTTGGGAAGCTAAGAAACAACTCGCTGTGCCCAGTGCTCTTATAGCCTAAGAGAACATCTCTTATCAAGGCCTGTGAAACGCACTTTCTAGGCAGGCCTGATCTGGAAGAAGTAGAACTTCTGCTCTGGTTGTGCTCCATTGCCCTAGAGCTGCCAGACCCAACGTGCTGCCTTGTTTCCAAAGGGGCAGAGAGGCCCCAAAGCGTCTTGCTTCCAGCTGTTTGGGAAACAAGGAAACAACTGGCTCTGCACCGTGCTCTCACAGCCTACCGGGAACGTCACATACAAAGGCCTCTGAAACGCAGTTCCTTGGCAGGCCTGATCTGGCTGAAGTAGGACTTCTGCTCTGGGTGTGCTCCATTGGCCTAGAGCTGAAAGGCCCAAAGGGATGCCTTGTTTGCAAAGGGGCAGAGAGGCCCCAAAGCATCTTGCTTCCAGCTCTTTGGGAAGCTAAGAAACAACTGTCTCTGCCCAGTGCTCTGACAGAGTACCGGGAACATCTCTTACCAGAGCCTTTGAAACGCAGTTTCTTGGCAGGCCTTATCTGGCTGAGGTAGAACTTCTGCTCTGGGTGTGCTCCATTGGCCTAGAGCTGAAAGGCCCAAAGGTCGGCCTTGTTGGCAAAGGGGCAGGGAGCCCCCAAAGCATCTTGCTTCCAGCTCTTTGGGAAGCTAAGAAACAACTGGCTCTGCCCAGTGCTCTTACAGCCTAAGAGAAAATCTCTTACCAAGGCCTGTGAAACGCACTTTGTTGGTGGCCTGATCTAGCTGAAGTAGAACTTCTGCTCTGGGCGTGCTCCACTGGCCTAGAGCTGCCTGGCCCAAAGGGCCGCCTTGTTTGCAAAGGGGCAGAGAGGCCCCAAAGCATCTTGCTTCCAGCTCTTCGGGAAGCTAAGAAACATCTGGCGTTGCCCAGTGCTCTTACAGCCTACCGGGAACATCTCTTACCAAGGCCTGTGAAACGCAGTTTGTTGGTGGCCTGAACTGGCCGAAGTAGAACTTCTGCTCTGGGTGTGCTCCACTGGCCTAGAGCTACCTGGCGCAAAGGGCTGCCTTGATTCCAAAGTGAGAGAGTGGCACCAAAGCATCTTGCTCCCAGCTCTTCGGGAAGCTAAGAAACAGCTGGCTCTGCCCAGTGCTCTTACAGCCTAAGAGAACATCTCTTTGAAAGGCCTGTGAAACGCAGTTTCTTGGCAGGCCTGACCTGGCTGAAGTAGAACTTCTGTTCTGGTTGTGCTACATAGGCCTAGAGCTACCAGGACCTAAGGGCTGCCTTGTTTCCAAGGGGTGAGAGAGGCCCCAAAGCATCTTGCCTCCAGCACTTTGGGAAGCTAAAAAACAACTGGTTCTGCCCAGTGCTCTCACAGCCTACCGTGAACATCTCTTACCAAGGGCTGTGAAACGCAGTTTCTGGGCAGGACTGATCCGCCTGAAGTAGAACTTCTGCTGTGGGTGTGCTCCATTGGCCTAGAGCTGCCAGGCCCAAACGGCTGCCTTGTGTCCAAAGGGAGAGAGAGGCCCCAAAGCATCTTGCTTCCAGCTCTGTGGGAAGCTAAAGCAACTGGCTCTCCACAGTGCTCTCACAGCCTACCGGGAACATCTCTTACCAAGGCCTGTGAAACGCAGTTTCTTGGCAGGCCTGATCTGGCTGAAGTAGAACTCCTGCTCTGGGCGTGCTACTTTGGCCTAGAGCTGCCAGGCCCAAAGGGCCGCCTTGTTTCCAAAGGGGCTGAGAGTCCCCAAAGTATCTTGCTTCCAAATCTTTGGGAAGCTAAGAAACAACTGGCTCTGCACAGTGCTCTCACAGCCTACCGGCAACGTGACAGAGAAAGGCCTGTGAGACGCAGTTTCTTGGAAGGCCTGATCTGGCTGAGGTAGAACTTCTGCTCTGGGTGTACTCCATTGGCCTAGGGCTGCCAGGCCCAAAGGGCTGCCTTTATTTCCAAAGTGTGAGAGAGGCCCCAAAGCATCTTGCTTCCTGCTCTCTGGGAAGCTAAAACAACTGGCTCTGCACAGTGCTCTCAAAGCCAACCGGGAACGTCACATACAAAGGCCTGTGAAACGCAGCTTCTTGACAGGCCTTATCTGGCTGAGGTAGAACTTGTGCTCTGGGTGTGCTACTTTGGCCTAGAGCTGCCAGGCACAAAGGCTGCTTTGTTTCCAAAGGGGGAGAGAGGCCCCAAATCATGTTGCTTCCAGCTGTTTTTGAAGCTAAGAAACAACTCGCTCTGCCAGGTACTCTTACAGCCTTCCGGGAACACCTCTTACGAAGGCCTGTGAAAAGCAGTTTCTTGGCAGGCCTGATCTGGCTGAGGTAGAACTTCTGCTCTGGGTGTGCTCCATTGCCCTAGAGCTGAAAGGCCCAAAGGGCTGCCTTGTTTCCAAAGGGGGAGAGAGGCCCCAAAGCATCTTGCTTCCACCTCTTGGGAAGCTAAGAAACAACTCGCTGTGCCCAGTGCTCTTATAGCCTAAGAGAACATCTCTTATCAAGGCCTGTGAAACGCACTTTCTAGGCAGGCCTGATCTGGAAGAAGTAGAACTTCTGCTCTGGTTGTGCTCCATTGCCCTAGAGCTGCCAGACCCAACGTGCTGCCTTGTTTCCAAAGGGGCAGAGAGGCCCCAAAGCGTCTTGCTTCCAGCTGTTTGGGAAACAAGGAAACAACTGGCTCTGCACCGTGCTCTCACAGCCTACCGGGAACGTCACATACAAAGGCCTCTGAAACGCAGTTCCTTGGCAGGCCTGATCTGGCTGAAGTAGGACTTCTGCTCTGGGTGTGCTCCATTGGCCTAGAGCTGAAAGGCCCAGAGGGATGCCTTGTTTGCAAAGGGGCAGAGAGGCCCCAAAGCATCTTGCTTCCAGCTCTTTGGGAAGCTAAGAAACAACTGTCTCTGCCCAGTGCTCTGACAGAGTACCGGGAACATCTCTTACCAGAGCCTTTGAAACGCAGTTTCTTGGCAGGCCTTATCTGGCTGAGGTAGAACTTCTGCTCTGGGTGTGCTCCATTGGCCTAGAGCTGAAAGGCCCAAAGGTCGGCCTTGTTGGCAAAGGGGCAGGGAGCCCCCAAAGCATCTTGCTTCCAGCTCTTTGGGAAGCTAAGAAACAACTGGCTCTGCCCAGTGCTCTTACAGCCTAAGAGAAAATCTCTTACCAAGGCCTGTGAAACGCACTTTGTTGGTGGCCTGATCTAGCTGAAGTAGAACTGCTGCTCTGGGCGTGCTCCACTGGCCTAGAGCTGCCTGGCCCAAAGGGCCGCCTTGTTTGCAAAGGGGCAGAGAGGCCCCAAAGCATCTTGCTTCCAGCTCTTCGGGAAGCTAAGAAACATCTGGCGTTGCCCAGTGCTCTTACAGCCTACCGGGAACATCTCTTACCAAGGCCTGTGAAACGCAGTTTGTTGGTGGCCTGAACTGGCCGAAGTAGAACTTCTGCTCTGGGTGTGCTCCACTGGCCTAGAGCTACCTGGCGCAAAGGGCTGCCTTGATTCCAAAGTGAGAGAGTGGCACCAAAGCATCTTGCTCCCAGCTCTTCGGGAAGCTAAGAAACAGCTGGCTCTGCCCAGTGCTCTTACAGCCTAAGAGAACATCTCTTTGAAAGGCCTGTGAAACGCAGTTTCTTGGCAGGCCTGACCTGGCTGAAGTAGAACTTCTGTTCTGGTTGTGCTACATAGGCCTAGAGCTACCAGGACCTAAGGGCTGCCTTGTTTCCAAGGGGTGAGAGAGGCCCCAAAGCATCTTGCCTCCAGCACTTTGGGAAGCTAAAAAACAACTGGTTCTGCCCAGTGCTCTCACAGCCTACCGTGAACATCTCTTACCAAGGGCTGTGAAACGCAGTTTCTGGGCAGGACTGATCCGCCTGAAGTAGAACTTCTGCTGTGGGTGTGCTCCATTGGCCTAGAGCTGCCAGGCCCAAACGGCTGCCTTGTGTCCAAAGGGAGAGAGAGGCCCCAAAGCATCTTGCTTCCAGCTCTGTGGGAAGCTAAAGCAACTGGCTCTCCACAGTGCTCTCACAGCCTACCGGGAACATCTCTTACCAAGGCCTGTGAAACGCAGTTTCTTGGCAGGCCTGATCTGGCTGAAGTAGAACTCCTGCTCTGGGCGTGCTACTTTGGCCTAGAGCTGCCAGGCCCAAAGGGCCGCCTTGTTTCCAAAGGGGCTGAGAGTCCCCAAAGTATCTTGCTTCCAAATCTTTGGGAAGCTAAGAAACAACTGGCTCTGCACAGTGCTCTCACAGCCTACCGGCAACGTGACAGAGAAAGGCCTGTGAGACGCAGTTTCTTGGAAGGCCTGATCTGGCTGAGGTAGAACTTCTGCTCTGGGTGTACTCCATTGGCCTAGGGCTGCCAGGCCCAAAGGGCTGCCTTTATTTCCAAAGTGTGAGAGAGGCCCCAAAGCATCTTGCTTCCTGCTCTCTGGGAAGCTAAAACAACTGGCTCTGCACAGTGCTCTCAAAGCCAACCGGGAACGTCACATACAAAGGCCTGTGAAACGCAGCTTCTTGACAGGCCTTATCTGGCTGAGGTAGAACTTGTGCTCTGGGTGTGCTACTTTGGCCTAGAGCTGCCAGGCACAAAGGCTGCTTTGTTTCCAAAGGGGGAGAGAGGCCCCAAATCATGTTGCTTCCAGCTGTTTTTGAAGCTAAGAAACAACTCGCTCTGCCAGGTACTCTTACAGCCTTCCGGGAACACCTCTTACGAAGGCCTGTGAAAAGCAGTTTCTTGGCAGGCCTGATCTGGCTGAGGTAGAACTTCTGCTCTGGGTGTGCTCCATTGCCCTAGAGCTGAAAGGCCCAAAGGGCTGCCTTGTTTCCAAAGGGGGAGAGAGGCCCCAAAGCATCTTGCTTCCACCTCTTGGGAAGCTAAGAAACAACTCGCTGTGCCCAGTGCTCTTATAGCCTAAGAGAACATCTCTTATCAAGGCCTGTGAAACGCACTTTCTAGGCAGGCCTGATCTGGAAGAAGTAGAACTTCTGCTCTGGTTGTGCTCCATTGCCCTAGAGCTGCCAGACCCAACGTGCTGCCTTGTTTCCAAAGGGGCAGAGAGGCCCCAAAGCGTCTTGCTTCCAGCTGTTTGGGAAACAAGGAAACAACTGGCTCTGCACCGTGCTCTCACAGCCTACCGGGAACGTCACATACAAAGGCCTCTGAAACGCAGTTCCTTGGCAGGCCTGATCTGGCTGAAGTAGGACTTCTGCTCTGGGTGTGCTCCATTGGCCTAGAGCTGAAAGGCCCAGAGGGATGCCTTGTTTGCAAAGGGGCAGAGAGGCCCCAAAGCATCTTGCTTCCAGCTCTTTGGGAAGCTAAGAAACAACTGTCTCTGCCCAGTGCTCTGACAGAGTACCGGGAACATCTCTTACCAGAGCCTTTGAAACGCAGTTTCTTGGCAGGCCTTATCTGGCTGAGGTAGAACTTCTGCTCTGGGTGTGCTCCATTGGCCTAGAGCTGAAAGGCCCAAAGGTCGGCCTTGTTGGCAAAGGGGCAGGGAGCCCCCAAAGCATCTTGCTTCCAGCTCTTTGGGAAGCTAAGAAACAACTGGCTCTGCCCAGTGCTCTTACAGCCTAAGAGAAAATCTCTTACCAAGGCCTGTGAAACGCACTTTGTTGGTGGCCTGATCTAGCTGAAGTAGAACTGCTGCTCTGGGCGTGCTCCACTGGCCTAGAGCTGCCTGGCCCAAAGGGCCGCCTTGTTTGCAAAGGGGCAGAGAGGCCCCAAAGCATCTTGCTTCCAGCTCTTCGGGAAGCTAAGAAACATCTGGCGTTGCCCAGTGCTCTTACAGCCTACCGGGAACATCTCTTACCAAGGCCTGTGAAACGCAGTTTGTTGGTGGCCTGAACTGGCCGAAGTAGAACTTCTGCTCTGGGTGTGCTCCACTGGCCTAGAGCTACCTGGCGCAAAGGGCTGCCTTGATTCCAAAGTGAGAGAGTGGCACCAAAGCATCTTGCTCCCAGCTCTTCGGGAAGCTAAGAAACAGCTGGCTCTGCCCAGTGCTCTTACAGCCTAAGAGAACATCTCTTTGAAAGGCCTGTGAAACGCAGTTTCTTGGCAGGCCTGACCTGGCTGAAGTAGAACTTCTGTTCTGGTTGTGCTACATAGGCCTAGAGCTACCAGGACCTAAGGGCTGCCTTGTTTCCAAGGGGTGAGAGAGGCCCCAAAGCATCTTGCCTCCAGCACTTTGGGAAGCTAAAAAACAACTGGTTCTGCCCAGTGCTCTCACAGCCTACCGTGAACATCTCTTACCAAGGGCTGTGAAACGCAGTTTCTGGGCAGGACTGATCCGCCTGAAGTAGAACTTCTGCTGTGGGTGTGCTCCATTGGCCTAGAGCTGCCAGGCCCAAACGGCTGCCTTGTGTCCAAAGGGAGAGAGAGGCCCCAAAGCATCTTGCTTCCAGCTCTGTGGGAAGCTAAAGCAACTGGCTCTCCACAGTGCTCTCACAGCCTACCGGGAACATCTCTTACCAAGGCCTGTGAAACGCAGTTTCTTGGCAGGCCTGATCTGGCTGAAGTAGAACTCCTGCTCTGGGCGTGCTACTTTGGCCTAGAGCTGCCAGGCCCAAAGGGCCGCCTTGTTTCCAAAGGGGCTGAGAGTCCCCAAAGTATCTTGCTTCCAAATCTTTGGGAAGCTAAGAAACAACTGGCTCTGCACAGTGCTCTCACAGCCTACCGGCAACGTGACAGAGAAAGGCCTGTGAGACGCAGTTTCTTGGAAGGCCTGATCTGGCTGAGGTAGAACTTCTGCTCTGGGTGTACTCCATTGGCCTAGGGCTGCCAGGCCCAAAGGGCTGCCTTTATTTCCAAAGTGTGAGAGAGGCCCCAAAGCATCTTGCTTCCTGCTCTCTGGGAAGCTAAAACAACTGGCTCTGCACAGTGCTCTCAAAGCCAACCGGGAACGTCACATACAAAGGCCTGTGAAACGCAGCTTCTTGACAGGCCTTATCTGGCTGAGGTAGAACTTGTGCTCTGGGTGTGCTACTTTGGCCTAGAGCTGCCAGGCACAAAGGCTGCTTTGTTTCCAAAGGGGGAGAGAGGCCCCAAATCATGTTGCTTCCAGCTGTTTTTGAAGCTAAGAAACAACTCGCTCTGCCAGGTACTCTTACAGCCTTCCGGGAACACCTCTTACGAAGGCCTGTGAAAAGCAGTTTCTTGGCAGGCCTGATCTGGCTGAGGTAGAACTTCTGCTCTGGGTGTGCTCCATTGCCCTAGAGCTGAAAGGCCCAAAGGGCTGCCTTGTTTCCAAAGGGGGAGAGAGGCCCCAAAGCATCTTGCTTCCACCTCTTGGGAAGCTAAGAAACAACTCGCTGTGCCCAGTGCTCTTATAGCCTAAGAGAACATCTCTTATCAAGGCCTGTGAAACGCACTTTCTAGGCAGGCCTGATCTGGAAGAAGTAGAACTTCTGCTCTGGTTGTGCTCCATTGCCCTAGAGCTGCCAGACCCAACGTGCTGCCTTGTTTCCAAAGGGGCAGAGAGGCCCCAAAGCGTCTTGCTTCCAGCTGTTTGGGAAACAAGGAAACAACTGGCTCTGCACCGTGCTCTCACAGCCTACCGGGAACGTCACATACAAAGGCCTCTGAAACGCAGTTCCTTGGCAGGCCTGATCTGGCTGAAGTAGGACTTCTGCTCTGGGTGTGCTCCATTGGCCTAGAGCTGAAAGGCCCAAAGGGATGCCTTGTTTGCAAAGGGGCAGAGAGGCCCCAAAGCATCTTGCTTCCAGCTCTTTGGGAAGCTAAGAAACAACTGTCTCTGCCCAGTGCTCTGACAGAGTACCGGGAACATCTCTTACCAGAGCCTTTGAAACGCAGTTTCTTGGCAGGCCTTATCTGGCTGAGGTAGAACTTCTGCTCTGGGTGTGCTCCATTGGCCTAGAGCTGAAAGGCCCAAAGGTCGGCCTTGTTGGCAAAGGGGCAGGGAGCCCCCAAAGCATCTTGCTTCCAGCTCTTTGGGAAGCTAAGAAACAACTGGCTCTGCCCAGTGCTCTTACAGCCTAAGAGAAAATCTCTTACCAAGGCCTGTGAAACGCACTTTGTTGGTGGCCTGATCTAGCTGAAGTAGAACTTCTGCTCTGGGCGTGCTCCACTGGCCTAGAGCTGCCTGGCCCAAAGGGCCGCCTTGTTTGCAAAGGGGCAGAGAGGCCCCAAAGCATCTTGCTTCCAGCTCTTCGGGAAGCTAAGAAACATCTGGCGTTGCCCAGTGCTCTTACAGCCTACCGGGAACATCTCTTACCAAGGCCTGTGAAACGCAGTTTGTTGGTGGCCTGAACTGGCCGAAGTAGAACTTCTGCTCTGGGTGTGCTCCACTGGCCTAGAGCTACCTGGCGCAAAGGGCTGCCTTGATTCCAAAGTGAGAGAGTGGCACCAAAGCATCTTGCTCCCAGCTCTTCGGGAAGCTAAGAAACAGCTGGCTCTGCCCAGTGCTCTTACAGCCTAAGAGAACATCTCTTTGAAAGGCCTGTGAAACGCAGTTTCTTGGCAGGCCTGACCTGGCTGAAGTAGAACTTCTGTTCTGGTTGTGCTACATAGGCCTAGAGCTACCAGGACCTAAGGGCTGCCTTGTTTCCAAGGGGTGAGAGAGGCCCCAAAGCATCTTGCCTCCAGCACTTTGGGAAGCTAAAAAACAACTGGTTCTGCCCAGTGCTCTCACAGCCTACCGTGAACATCTCTTACCAAGGGCTGTGAAACGCAGTTTCTGGGCAGGACTGATCCGCCTGAAGTAGAACTTCTGCTGTGGGTGTGCTCCATTGGCCTAGAGCTGCCAGGCCCAAACGGCTGCCTTGTGTCCAAAGGGAGAGAGAGGCCCCAAAGCATCTTGCTTCCAGCTCTGTGGGAAGCTAAAGCAACTGGCTCTCCACAGTGCTCTCACAGCCTACCGGGAACATCTCTTACCAAGGCCTGTGAAACGCAGTTTCTTGGCAGGCCTGATCTGGCTGAAGTAGAACTCCTGCTCTGGGCGTGCTACTTTGGCCTAGAGCTGCCAGGCCCAAAGGGCCGCCTTGTTTCCAAAGGGGCTGAGAGTCCCCAAAGTATCTTGCTTCCAAATCTTTGGGAAGCTAAGAAACAACTGGCTCTGCACAGTGCTCTCACAGCCTACCGGCAACGTGACAGAGAAAGGCCTGTGAGACGCAGTTTCTTGGAAGGCCTGATCTGGCTGAGGTAGAACTTCTGCTCTGGGTGTACTCCATTGGCCTAGGGCTGCCAGGCCCAAAGGGCTGCCTTTATTTCCAAAGTGTGAGAGAGGCCCCAAAGCATCTTGCTTCCTGCTCTCTGGGAAGCTAAAACAACTGGCTCTGCACAGTGCTCTCAAAGCCAACCGGGAACGTCACATACAAAGGCCTGTGAAACGCAGCTTCTTGACAGGCCTTATCTGGCTGAGGTAGAACTTGTGCTCTGGGTGTGCTACTTTGGCCTAGAGCTGCCAGGCACAAAGGCTGCTTTGTTTCCAAAGGGGGAGAGAGGCCCCAAATCATGTTGCTTCCAGCTGTTTTTGAAGCTAAGAAACAACTCGCTCTGCCAGGTACTCTTACAGCCTTCCGGGAACACCTCTTACGAAGGCCTGTGAAAAGCAGTTTCTTGGCAGGCCTGATCTGGCTGAGGTAGAACTTCTGCTCTGGGTGTGCTCCATTGCCCTAGAGCTGAAAGGCCCAAAGGGCTGCCTTGTTTCCAAAGGGGGAGAGAGGCCCCAAAGCATCTTGCTTCCACCTCTTGGGAAGCTAAGAAACAACTCGCTGTGCCCAGTGCTCTTATAGCCTAAGAGAACATCTCTTATCAAGGCCTGTGAAACGCACTTTCTAGGCAGGCCTGATCTGGAAGAAGTAGAACTTCTGCTCTGGTTGTGCTCCATTGCCCTAGAGCTGCCAGACCCAACGTGCTGCCTTGTTTCCAAAGGGGCAGAGAGGCCCCAAAGCGTCTTGCTTCCAGCTGTTTGGGAAACAAGGAAACAACTGGCTCTGCACCGTGCTCTCACAGCCTACCGGGAACGTCACATACAAAGGCCTCTGAAACGCAGTTCCTTGGCAGGCCTGATCTGGCTGAAGTAGGACTTCTGCTCTGGGTGTGCTCCATTGGCCTAGAGCTGAAAGGCCCAGAGGGATGCCTTGTTTGCAAAGGGGCAGAGAGGCCCCAAAGCATCTTGCTTCCAGCTCTTTGGGAAGCTAAGAAACAACTGTCTCTGCCCAGTGCTCTGACAGAGTACCGGGAACATCTCTTACCAGAGCCTTTGAAACGCAGTTTCTTGGCAGGCCTTATCTGGCTGAGGTAGAACTTCTGCTCTGGGTGTGCTCCATTGGCCTAGAGCTGAAAGGCCCAAAGGTCGGCCTTGTTGGCAAAGGGGCAGGGAGCCCCCAAAGCATCTTGCTTCCAGCTCTTTGGGAAGCTAAGAAACAACTGGCTCTGCCCAGTGCTCTTACAGCCTAAGAGAAAATCTCTTACCAAGGCCTGTGAAACGCACTTTGTTGGTGGCCTGATCTAGCTGAAGTAGAACTGCTGCTCTGGGCGTGCTCCACTGGCCTAGAGCTGCCTGGCCCAAAGGGCCGCCTTGTTTGCAAAGGGGCAGAGAGGCCCCAAAGCATCTTGCTTCCAGCTCTTCGGGAAGCTAAGAAACATCTGGCGTTGCCCAGTGCTCTTACAGCCTACCGGGAACATCTCTTACCAAGGCCTGTGAAACGCAGTTTGTTGGTGGCCTGAACTGGCCGAAGTAGAACTTCTGCTCTGGGTGTGCTCCACTGGCCTAGAGCTACCTGGCGCAAAGGGCTGCCTTGATTCCAAAGTGAGAGAGTGGCACCAAAGCATCTTGCTCCCAGCTCTTCGGGAAGCTAAGAAACAGCTGGCTCTGCCCAGTGCTCTTACAGCCTAAGAGAACATCTCTTTGAAAGGCCTGTGAAACGCAGTTTCTTGGCAGGCCTGACCTGGCTGAAGTAGAACTTCTGTTCTGGTTGTGCTACATAGGCCTAGAGCTACCAGGACCTAAGGGCTGCCTTGTTTCCAAGGGGTGAGAGAGGCCCCAAAGCATCTTGCCTCCAGCACTTTGGGAAGCTAAAAAACAACTGGTTCTGCCCAGTGCTCTCACAGCCTACCGTGAACATCTCTTACCAAGGGCTGTGAAACGCAGTTTCTGGGCAGGACTGATCCGCCTGAAGTAGAACTTCTGCTGTGGGTGTGCTCCATTGGCCTAGAGCTGCCAGGCCCAAACGGCTGCCTTGTGTCCAAAGGGAGAGAGAGGCCCCAAAGCATCTTGCTTCCAGCTCTGTGGGAAGCTAAAGCAACTGGCTCTCCACAGTGCTCTCACAGCCTACCGGGAACATCTCTTACCAAGGCCTGTGAAACGCAGTTTCTTGGCAGGCCTGATCTGGCTGAAGTAGAACTCCTGCTCTGGGCGTGCTACTTTGGCCTAGAGCTGCCAGGCCCAAAGGGCCGCCTTGTTTCCAAAGGGGCTGAGAGTCCCCAAAGTATCTTGCTTCCAAATCTTTGGGAAGCTAAGAAACAACTGGCTCTGCACAGTGCTCTCACAGCCTACCGGCAACGTGACAGAGAAAGGCCTGTGAGACGCAGTTTCTTGGAAGGCCTGATCTGGCTGAGGTAGAACTTCTGCTCTGGGTGTACTCCATTGGCCTAGGGCTGCCAGGCCCAAAGGGCTGCCTTTATTTCCAAAGTGTGAGAGAGGCCCCAAAGCATCTTGCTTCCTGCTCTCTGGGAAGCTAAAACAACTGGCTCTGCACAGTGCTCTCAAAGCCAACCGGGAACGTCACATACAAAGGCCTGTGAAACGCAGCTTCTTGACAGGCCTTATCTGGCTGAGGTAGAACTTGTGCTCTGGGTGTGCTACTTTGGCCTAGAGCTGCCAGGCACAAAGGCTGCTTTGTTTCCAAAGGGGGAGAGAGGCCCCAAATCATGTTGCTTCCAGCTGTTTTTGAAGCTAAGAAACAACTCGCTCTGCCAGGTACTCTTACAGCCTTCCGGGAACACCTCTTACGAAGGCCTGTGAAAAGCAGTTTCTTGGCAGGCCTGATCTGGCTGAGGTAGAACTTCTGCTCTGGGTGTGCTCCATTGCCCTAGAGCTGAAAGGCCCAAAGGGCTGCCTTGTTTCCAAAGGGGGAGAGAGGCCCCAAAGCATCTTGCTTCCACCTCTTGGGAAGCTAAGAAACAACTCGCTGTGCCCAGTGCTCTTATAGCCTAAGAGAACATCTCTTATCAAGGCCTGTGAAACGCACTTTCTAGGCAGGCCTGATCTGGAAGAAGTAGAACTTCTGCTCTGGTTGTGCTCCATTGCCCTAGAGCTGCCAGACCCAACGTGCTGCCTTGTTTCCAAAGGGGCAGAGAGGCCCCAAAGCGTCTTGCTTCCAGCTGTTTGGGAAACAAGGAAACAACTGGCTCTGCACCGTGCTCTCACAGCCTACCGGGAACGTCACATACAAAGGCCTCTGAAACGCAGTTCCTTGGCAGGCCTGATCTGGCTGAAGTAGGACTTCTGCTCTGGGTGTGCTCCATTGGCCTAGAGCTGAAAGGCCCAGAGGGATGCCTTGTTTGCAAAGGGGCAGAGAGGCCCCAAAGCATCTTGCTTCCAGCTCTTTGGGAAGCTAAGAAACAACTGTCTCTGCCCAGTGCTCTGACAGAGTACCGGGAACATCTCTTACCAGAGCCTTTGAAACGCAGTTTCTTGGCAGGCCTTATCTGGCTGAGGTAGAACTTCTGCTCTGGGTGTGCTCCATTGGCCTAGAGCTGAAAGGCCCAAAGGTCGGCCTTGTTGGCAAAGGGGCAGGGAGCCCCCAAAGCATCTTGCTTCCAGCTCTTTGGGAAGCTAAGAAACAACTGGCTCTGCCCAGTGCTCTTACAGCCTAAGAGAAAATCTCTTACCAAGGCCTGTGAAACGCACTTTGTTGGTGGCCTGATCTAGCTGAAGTAGAACTGCTGCTCTGGGCGTGCTCCACTGGCCTAGAGCTGCCTGGCCCAAAGGGCCGCCTTGTTTGCAAAGGGGCAGAGAGGCCCCAAAGCATCTTGCTTCCAGCTCTTCGGGAAGCTAAGAAACATCTGGCGTTGCCCAGTGCTCTTACAGCCTACCGGGAACATCTCTTACCAAGGCCTGTGAAACGCAGTTTGTTGGTGGCCTGAACTGGCCGAAGTAGAACTTCTGCTCTGGGTGTGCTCCACTGGCCTAGAGCTACCTGGCGCAAAGGGCTGCCTTGATTCCAAAGTGAGAGAGTGGCACCAAAGCATCTTGCTCCCAGCTCTTCGGGAAGCTAAGAAACAGCTGGCTCTGCCCAGTGCTCTTACAGCCTAAGAGAACATCTCTTTGAAAGGCCTGTGAAACGCAGTTTCTTGGCAGGCCTGACCTGGCTGAAGTAGAACTTCTGTTCTGGTTGTGCTACATAGGCCTAGAGCTACCAGGACCTAAGGGCTGCCTTGTTTCCAAGGGGTGAGAGAGGCCCCAAAGCATCTTGCCTCCAGCACTTTGGGAAGCTAAAAAACAACTGGTTCTGCCCAGTGCTCTCACAGCCTACCGTGAACATCTCTTACCAAGGGCTGTGAAACGCAGTTTCTGGGCAGGACTGATCCGCCTGAAGTAGAACTTCTGCTGTGGGTGTGCTCCATTGGCCTAGAGCTGCCAGGCCCAAACGGCTGCCTTGTGTCCAAAGGGAGAGAGAGGCCCCAAAGCATCTTGCTTCCAGCTCTGTGGGAAGCTAAAGCAACTGGCTCTCCACAGTGCTCTCACAGCCTACCGGGAACATCTCTTACCAAGGCCTGTGAAACGCAGTTTCTTGGCAGGCCTGATCTGGCTGAAGTAGAACTCCTGCTCTGGGCGTGCTACTTTGGCCTAGAGCTGCCAGGCCCAAAGGGCCGCCTTGTTTCCAAAGGGGCTGAGAGTCCCCAAAGTATCTTGCTTCCAAATCTTTGGGAAGCTAAGAAACAACTGGCTCTGCACAGTGCTCTCACAGCCTACCGGCAACGTGACAGAGAAAGGCCTGTGAGACGCAGTTTCTTGGAAGGCCTGATCTGGCTGAGGTAGAACTTCTGCTCTGGGTGTACTCCATTGGCCTAGGGCTGCCAGGCCCAAAGGGCTGCCTTTATTTCCAAAGTGTGAGAGAGGCCCCAAAGCATCTTGCTTCCTGCTCTCTGGGAAGCTAAAACAACTGGCTCTGCACAGTGCTCTCAAAGCCAACCGGGAACGTCACATACAAAGGCCTGTGAAACGCAGCTTCTTGACAGGCCTTATCTGGCTGAGGTAGAACTTGTGCTCTGGGTGTGCTACTTTGGCCTAGAGCTGCCAGGCACAAAGGCTGCTTTGTTTCCAAAGGGGGAGAGAGGCCCCAAATCATGTTGCTTCCAGCTGTTTTTGAAGCTAAGAAACAACTCGCTCTGCCAGGTACTCTTACAGCCTTCCGGGAACACCTCTTACGAAGGCCTGTGAAAAGCAGTTTCTTGGCAGGCCTGATCTGGCTGAGGTAGAACTTCTGCTCTGGGTGTGCTCCATTGCCCTAGAGCTGAAAGGCCCAAAGGGCTGCCTTGTTTCCAAAGGGGGAGAGAGGCCCCAAAGCATCTTGCTTCCACCTCTTGGGAAGCTAAGAAACAACTCGCTGTGCCCAGTGCTCTTATAGCCTAAGAGAACATCTCTTATCAAGGCCTGTGAAACGCACTTTCTAGGCAGGCCTGATCTGGAAGAAGTAGAACTTCTGCTCTGGTTGTGCTCCATTGCCCTAGAGCTGCCAGACCCAACGTGCTGCCTTGTTTCCAAAGGGGCAGAGAGGCCCCAAAGCGTCTTGCTTCCAGCTGTTTGGGAAACAAGGAAACAACTGGCTCTGCACCGTGCTCTCACAGCCTACCGGGAACGTCACATACAAAGGCCTCTGAAACGCAGTTCCTTGGCAGGCCTGATCTGGCTGAAGTAGGACTTCTGCTCTGGGTGTGCTCCATTGGCCTAGAGCTGAAAGGCCCAGAGGGATGCCTTGTTTGCAAAGGGGCAGAGAGGCCCCAAAGCATCTTGCTTCCAGCTCTTTGGGAAGCTAAGAAACAACTGTCTCTGCCCAGTGCTCTGACAGAGTACCGGGAACATCTCTTACCAGAGCCTTTGAAACGCAGTTTCTTGGCAGGCCTTATCTGGCTGAGGTAGAACTTCTGCTCTGGGTGTGCTCCATTGGCCTAGAGCTGAAAGGCCCAAAGGTCGGCCTTGTTGGCAAAGGGGCAGGGAGCCCCCAAAGCATCTTGCTTCCAGCTCTTTGGGAAGCTAAGAAACAACTGGCTCTGCCCAGTGCTCTTACAGCCTAAGAGAAAATCTCTTACCAAGGCCTGTGAAACGCACTTTGTTGGTGGCCTGATCTAGCTGAAGTAGAACTGCTGCTCTGGGCGTGCTCCACTGGCCTAGAGCTGCCTGGCCCAAAGGGCCGCCTTGTTTGCAAAGGGGCAGAGAGGCCCCAAAGCATCTTGCTTCCAGCTCTTCGGGAAGCTAAGAAACATCTGGCGTTGCCCAGTGCTCTTACAGCCTACCGGGAACATCTCTTACCAAGGCCTGTGAAACGCAGTTTGTTGGTGGCCTGAACTGGCCGAAGTAGAACTTCTGCTCTGGGTGTGCTCCACTGGCCTAGAGCTACCTGGCGCAAAGGGCTGCCTTGATTCCAAAGTGAGAGAGTGGCACCAAAGCATCTTGCTCCCAGCTCTTCGGGAAGCTAAGAAACAGCTGGCTCTGCCCAGTGCTCTTACAGCCTAAGAGAACATCTCTTTGAAAGGCCTGTGAAACGCAGTTTCTTGGCAGGCCTGACCTGGCTGAAGTAGAACTTCTGTTCTGGTTGTGCTACATAGGCCTAGAGCTACCAGGACCTAAGGGCTGCCTTGTTTCCAAGGGGTGAGAGAGGCCCCAAAGCATCTTGCCTCCAGCACTTTGGGAAGCTAAAAAACAACTGGTTCTGCCCAGTGCTCTCACAGCCTACCGTGAACATCTCTTACCAAGGGCTGTGAAACGCAGTTTCTGGGCAGGACTGATCCGCCTGAAGTAGAACTTCTGCTGTGGGTGTGCTCCATTGGCCTAGAGCTGCCAGGCCCAAACGGCTGCCTTGTGTCCAAAGGGAGAGAGAGGCCCCAAAGCATCTTGCTTCCAGCTCTGTGGGAAGCTAAAGCAACTGGCTCTCCACAGTGCTCTCACAGCCTACCGGGAACATCTCTTACCAAGGCCTGTGAAACGCAGTTTCTTGGCAGGCCTGATCTGGCTGAAGTAGAACTCCTGCTCTGGGCGTGCTACTTTGGCCTAGAGCTGCCAGGCCCAAAGGGCCGCCTTGTTTCCAAAGGGGCTGAGAGTCCCCAAAGTATCTTGCTTCCAAATCTTTGGGAAGCTAAGAAACAACTGGCTCTGCACAGTGCTCTCACAGCCTACCGGCAACGTGACAGAGAAAGGCCTGTGAGACGCAGTTTCTTGGAAGGCCTGATCTGGCTGAGGTAGAACTTCTGCTCTGGGTGTACTCCATTGGCCTAGGGCTGCCAGGCCCAAAGGGCTGCCTTTATTTCCAAAGTGTGAGAGAGGCCCCAAAGCATCTTGCTTCCTGCTCTCTGGGAAGCTAAAACAACTGGCTCTGCACAGTGCTCTCAAAGCCAACCGGGAACGTCACATACAAAGGCCTGTGAAACGCAGCTTCTTGACAGGCCTTATCTGGCTGAGGTAGAACTTGTGCTCTGGGTGTGCTGCTTTGGCCTAGAGCTGCCAGGCACAAAGGCTGCTTTGTTTCCAAAGGGGGAGAGAGGCCCCAAATCATGTTGCTTCCAGCTGTTTTTGAAGCTAAGAAACAACTCGCTCTGCCAGGTACTCTTACAGCCTTCCGGGAACACCTCTTACGAAGGCCTGTGAAAAGCAGTTTCTTGGCAGGCCTGATCTGGCTGAGGTAGAACTTCTGCTCTGGGTGTGCTCCATTGCCCTAGAGCTGAAAGGCCCAAAGGGCTGCCTTGTTTCCAAAGGGGGAGAGAGGCCCCAAAGCATCTTGCTTCCACCTCTTGGGAAGCTAAGAAACAACTCGCTGTGCCCAGTGCTCTTATAGCCTAAGAGAACATCTCTTATCAAGGCCTGTGAAACGCACTTTCTAGGCAGGCCTGATCTGGAAGAAGTAGAACTTCTGCTCTGGTTGTGCTCCATTGCCCTAGAGCTGCCAGACCCAACGTGCTGCCTTGTTTCCAAAGGGGCAGAGAGGCCCCAAAGCGTCTTGCTTCCAGCTGTTTGGGAAACAAGGAAACAACTGGCTCTGCACCGTGCTCTCACAGCCTACCGGGAACGTCACATACAAAGGCCTCTGAAACGCAGTTCCTTGGCAGGCCTGATCTGGCTGAAGTAGGACTTCTGCTCTGGGTGTGCTCCATTGGCCTAGAGCTGAAAGGCCCAGAGGGATGCCTTGTTTGCAAAGGGGCAGAGAGGCCCCAAAGCATCTTGCTTCCAGCTCTTTGGGAAGCTAGGAAACAACTGTCTCTGCCCAGTGCTCTGACAGAGTACCGGGAACATCTCTTACCAGAGCCTTTGAAACGCAGTTTCTTGGCAGGCCTTATCTGGCTGAGGTAGAACTTCTGCTCTGGGTGTGCTCCATTGGCCTAGAGCTGAAAGGCCCAAAGGTCGGCCTTGTTGGCAAAGGGGCAGGGAGCCCCCAAAGCATCTTGCTTCCAGCTCTTTGGGAAGCTAAGAAACAACTGGCTCTGCCCAGTGCTCTTACAGCCTAAGAGAAAATCTCTTACCAAGGCCTGTGAAACGCACTTTGTTGGTGGCCTGATCTAGCTGAAGTAGAACTGCTGCTCTGGGCGTGCTCCACTGGCCTAGAGCTGCCTGGCCCAAAGGGCCGCCTTGTTTGCAAAGGGGCAGAGAGGCCCCAAAGCATCTTGCTTCCAGCTCTTCGGGAAGCTAAGAAACATCTGGCGTTGCCCAGTGCTCTTACAGCCTACCGGGAACATCTCTTACCAAGGCCTGTGAAACGCAGTTTGTTGGTGGCCTGAACTGGCCGAAGTAGAACTTCTGCTCTGGGTGTGCTCCACTGGCCTAGAGCTACCTGGCGCAAAGGGCTGCCTTGATTCCAAAGTGAGAGAGTGGCACCAAAGCATCTTGCTCCCAGCTCTTCGGGAAGCTAAGAAACAGCTGGCTCTGCCCAGTGCTCTTACAGCCTAAGAGAACATCTCTTTGAAAGGCCTGTGAAACGCAGTTTCTTGGCAGGCCTGACCTGGCTGAAGTAGAACTTCTGTTCTGGTTGTGCTACATAGGCCTAGAGCTACCAGGACCTAAGGGCTGCCTTGTTTCCAAGGGGTGAGAGAGGCCCCAAAGCATCTTGCCTCCAGCACTTTGGGAAGCTAAAAAACAACTGGTTCTGCCCAGTGCTCTCACAGCCTACCGTGAACATCTCTTACCAAGGGCTGTGAAACGCAGTTTCTGGGCAGGACTGATCCGCCTGAAGTAGAACTTCTGCTGTGGGTGTGCTCCATTGGCCTAGAGCTGCCAGGCCCAAACGGCTGCCTTGTGTCCAAAGGGAGAGAGAGGCCCCAAAGCATCTTGCTTCCAGCTCTGTGGGAAGCTAAAGCAACTGGCTCTCCACAGTGCTCTCACAGCCTACCGGGAACATCTCTTACCAAGGCCTGTGAAACGCAGTTTCTTGGCAGGCCTGATCTGGCTGAAGTAGAACTCCTGCTCTGGGCGTGCTACTTTGGCCTAGAGCTGCCAGGCCCAAAGGGCCGCCTTGTTTCCAAAGGGGCTGAGAGTCCCCAAAGTATCTTGCTTCCAAATCTTTGGGAAGCTAAGAAACAACTGGCTCTGCACAGTGCTCTCACAGCCTACCGGCAACGTGACAGAGAAAGGCCTGTGAGACGCAGTTTCTTGGAAGGCCTGATCTGGCTGAGGTAGAACTTCTGCTCTGGGTGTACTCCATTGGCCTAGGGCTGCCAGGCCCAAAGGGCTGCCTTTATTTCCAAAGTGTGAGAGAGGCCCCAAAGCATCTTGCTTCCTGCTCTCTGGGAAGCTAAAACAACTGGCTCTGCACAGTGCTCTCAAAGCCAACCGGGAACGTCACATACAAAGGCCTGTGAAACGCAGCTTCTTGACAGGCCTTATCTGGCTGAGGTAGAACTTGTGCTCTGGGTGTGCTACTTTGGCCTAGAGCTGCCAGGCACAAAGGCTGCTTTGTTTCCAAAGGGGGAGAGAGGCCCCAAATCATGTTGCTTCCAGCTGTTTTTGAAGCTAAGAAACAACTCGCTCTGCCAGGTACTCTTACAGCCTTCCGGGAACACCTCTTACGAAGGCCTGTGAAAAGCAGTTTCTTGGCAGGCCTGATCTGGCTGAGGTAGAACTTCTGCTCTGGGTGTGCTCCATTGCCCTAGAGCTGAAAGGCCCAAAGGGCTGCCTTGTTTCCAAAGGGGGAGAGAGGCCCCAAAGCATCTTGCTTCCACCTCTTGGGAAGCTAAGAAACAACTCGCTGTGCCCAGTGCTCTTATAGCCTAAGAGAACATCTCTTATCAAGGCCTGTGAAACGCACTTTCTAGGCAGGCCTGATCTGGAAGAAGTAGAACTTCTGCTCTGGTTGTGCTCCATTGCCCTAGAGCTGCCAGACCCAACGTGCTGCCTTGTTTCCAAAGGGGCAGAGAGGCCCCAAAGCGTCTTGCTTCCAGCTGTTTGGGAAACAAGGAAACAACTGGCTCTGCACCGTGCTCTCACAGCCTACCGGGAACGTCACATACAAAGGCCTCTGAAACGCAGTTCCTTGGCAGGCCTGATCTGGCTGAAGTAGGACTTCTGCTCTGGGTGTGCTCCATTGGCCTAGAGCTGAAAGGCCCAGAGGGATGCCTTGTTTGCAAAGGGGCAGAGAGGCCCCAAAGCATCTTGCTTCCAGCTCTTTGGGAAGCTAAGAAACAACTGTCTCTGCCCAGTGCTCTGACAGAGTACCGGGAACATCTCTTACCAGAGCCTTTGAAACGCAGTTTCTTGGCAGGCCTTATCTGGCTGAGGTAGAACTTCTGCTCTGGGTGTGCTCCATTGGCCTAGAGCTGAAAGGCCCAAAGGTCGGCCTTGTTGGCAAAGGGGCAGGGAGCCCCCAAAGCATCTTGCTTCCAGCTCTTTGGGAAGCTAAGAAACAACTGGCTCTGCCCAGTGCTCTTACAGCCTAAGAGAAAATCTCTTACCAAGGCCTGTGAAACGCACTTTGTTGGTGGCCTGATCTAGCTGAAGTAGAACTTCTGCTCTGGGCGTGCTCCACTGGCCTAGAGCTGCCTGGCCCAAAGGGCCGCCTTGTTTGCAAAGGGGCAGAGAGGCCCCAAAGCATCTTGCTTCCAGCTCTTCGGGAAGCTAAGAAACATCTGGCGTTGCCCAGTGCTCTTACAGCCTACCGGGAACATCTCTTACCAAGGCCTGTGAAACGCAGTTTGTTGGTGGCCTGAACTGGCCGAAGTAGAACTTCTGCTCTGGGTGTGCTCCACTGGCCTAGAGCTACCTGGCGCAAAGGGCTGCCTTGATTCCAAAGTGAGAGAGTGGCACCAAAGCATCTTGCTCCCAGCTCTTCGGGAAGCTAAGAAACAGCTGGCTCTGCCCAGTGCTCTTACAGCCTAAGAGAACATCTCTTTGAAAGGCCTGTGAAACGCAGTTTCTTGGCAGGCCTGACCTGGCTGAAGTAGAACTTCTGTTCTGGTTGTGCTACATAGGCCTAGAGCTACCAGGACCTAAGGGCTGCCTTGTTTCCAAGGGGTGAGAGAGGCCCCAAAGCATCTTGCCTCCAGCACTTTGGGAAGCTAAAAAACAACTGGTTCTGCCCAGTGCTCTCACAGCCTACCGTGAACATCTCTTACCAAGGGCTGTGAAACGCAGTTTCTGGGCAGGACTGATCCGCCTGAAGTAGAACTTCTGCTGTGGGTGTGCTCCATTGGCCTAGAGCTGCCAGGCCCAAACGGCTGCCTTGTGTCCAAAGGGAGAGAGAGGCCCCAAAGCATCTTGCTTCCAGCTCTGTGGGAAGCTAAAGCAACTGGCTCTCCACAGTGCTCTCACAGCCTACCGGGAACATCTCTTACCAAGGCCTGTGAAACGCAGTTTCTTGGCAGGCCTGATCTGGCTGAAGTAGAACTCCTGCTCTGGGCGTGCTACTTTGGCCTAGAGCTGCCAGGCCCAAAGGGCCGCCTTGTTTCCAAAGGGGCTGAGAGTCCCCAAAGTATCTTGCTTCCAAATCTTTGGGAAGCTAAGAAACAACTGGCTCTGCACAGTGCTCTCACAGCCTACCGGCAACGTGACAGAGAAAGGCCTGTGAGACGCAGTTTCTTGGAAGGCCTGATCTGGCTGAGGTAGAACTTCTGCTCTGGGTGTACTCCATTGGCCTAGGGCTGCCAGGCCCAAAGGGCTGCCTTTATTTCCAAAGTGTGAGAGAGGCCCCAAAGCATCTTGCTTCCTGCTCTCTGGGAAGCTAAAACAACTGGCTCTGCACAGTGCTCTCAAAGCCAACCGGGAACGTCACATACAAAGGCCTGTGAAACGCAGCTTCTTGACAGGCCTTATCTGGCTGAGGTAGAACTTGTGCTCTGGGTGTGCTACTTTGGCCTAGAGCTGCCAGGCACAAAGGCTGCTTTGTTTCCAAAGGGGGAGAGAGGCCCCAAATCATGTTGCTTCCAGCTGTTTTTGAAGCTAAGAAACAACTCGCTCTGCCAGGTACTCTTACAGCCTTCCGGGAACACCTCTTACGAAGGCCTGTGAAAAGCAGTTTCTTGGCAGGCCTGATCTGGCTGAGGTAGAACTTCTGCTCTGGGTGTGCTCCATTGCCCTAGAGCTGAAAGGCCCAAAGGGCTGCCTTGTTTCCAAAGGGGGAGAGAGGCCCCAAAGCATCTTGCTTCCACCTCTTGGGAAGCTAAGAAACAACTCGCTGTGCCCAGTGCTCTTATAGCCTAAGAGAACATCTCTTATCAAGGCCTGTGAAACGCACTTTCTAGGCAGGCCTGATCTGGAAGAAGTAGAACTTCTGCTCTGGTTGTGCTCCATTGCCCTAGAGCTGCCAGACCCAACGTGCTGCCTTGTTTCCAAAGGGGCAGAGAGGCCCCAAAGCGTCTTGCTTCCAGCTGTTTGGGAAACAAGGAAACAACTGGCTCTGCACCGTGCTCTCACAGCCTACCGGGAACGTCACATACAAAGGCCTCTGAAACGCAGTTCCTTGGCAGGCCTGATCTGGCTGAAGTAGGACTTCTGCTCTGGGTGTGCTCCATTGGCCTAGAGCTGAAAGGCCCAGAGGGATGCCTTGTTTGCAAAGGGGCAGAGAGGCCCCAAAGCATCTTGCTTCCAGCTCTTTGGGAAGCTAAGAAACAACTGTCTCTGCCCAGTGCTCTGACAGAGTACCGGGAACATCTCTTACCAGAGCCTTTGAAACGCAGTTTCTTGGCAGGCCTTATCTGGCTGAGGTAGAACTTCTGCTCTGGGTGTGCTCCATTGGCCTAGAGCTGAAAGGCCCAAAGGTCGGCCTTGTTGGCAAAGGGGCAGGGAGCCCCCAAAGCATCTTGCTTCCAGCTCTTTGGGAAGCTAAGAAACAACTGGCTCTGCCCAGTGCTCTTACAGCCTAAGAGAAAATCTCTTACCAAGGCCTGTGAAACGCACTTTGTTGGTGGCCTGATCTAGCTGAAGTAGAACTGCTGCTCTGGGCGTGCTCCACTGGCCTAGAGCTGCCTGGCCCAAAGGGCCGCCTTGTTTGCAAAGGGGCAGAGAGGCCCCAAAGCATCTTGCTTCCAGCTCTTCGGGAAGCTAAGAAACATCTGGCGTTGCCCAGTGCTCTTACAGCCTACCGGGAACATCTCTTACCAAGGCCTGTGAAACGCAGTTTGTTGGTGGCCTGAACTGGCCGAAGTAGAACTTCTGCTCTGGGTGTGCTCCACTGGCCTAGAGCTACCTGGCGCAAAGGGCTGCCTTGATTCCAAAGTGAGAGAGTGGCACCAAAGCATCTTGCTCCCAGCTCTTCGGGAAGCTAAGAAACAGCTGGCTCTGCCCAGTGCTCTTACAGCCTAAGAGAACATCTCTTTGAAAGGCCTGTGAAACGCAGTTTCTTGGCAGGCCTGACCTGGCTGAAGTAGAACTTCTGTTCTGGTTGTGCTACATAGGCCTAGAGCTACCAGGACCTAAGGGCTGCCTTGTTTCCAAGGGGTGAGAGAGGCCCCAAAGCATCTTGCCTCCAGCACTTTGGGAAGCTAAAAAACAACTGGTTCTGCCCAGTGCTCTCACAGCCTACCGTGAACATCTCTTACCAAGGGCTGTGAAACGCAGTTTCTGGGCAGGACTGATCCGCCTGAAGTAGAACTTCTGCTGTGGGTGTGCTCCATTGGCCTAGAGCTGCCAGGCCCAAACGGCTGCCTTGTGTCCAAAGGGAGAGAGAGGCCCCAAAGCATCTTGCTTCCAGCTCTGTGGGAAGCTAAAGCAACTGGCTCTCCACAGTGCTCTCACAGCCTACCGGGAACATCTCTTACCAAGGCCTGTGAAACGCAGTTTCTTGGCAGGCCTGATCTGGCTGAAGTAGAACTCCTGCTCTGGGCGTGCTACTTTGGCCTAGAGCTGCCAGGCCCAAAGGGCCGCCTTGTTTCCAAAGGGGCTGAGAGTCCCCAAAGTATCTTGCTTCCAAATCTTTGGGAAGCTAAGAAACAACTGGCTCTGCACAGTGCTCTCACAGCCTACCGGCAACGTGACAGAGAAAGGCCTGTGAGACGCAGTTTCTTGGAAGGCCTGATCTGGCTGAGGTAGAACTTCTGCTCTGGGTGTACTCCATTGGCCTAGGGCTGCCAGGCCCAAAGGGCTGCCTTTATTTCCAAAGTGTGAGAGAGGCCCCAAAGCATCTTGCTTCCTGCTCTCTGGGAAGCTAAAACAACTGGCTCTGCACAGTGCTCTCAAAGCCAACCGGGAACGTCACATACAAAGGCCTGTGAAACGCAGCTTCTTGACAGGCCTTATCTGGCTGAGGTAGAACTTGTGCTCTGGGTGTGCTACTTTGGCCTAGAGCTGCCAGGCACAAAGGCTGCTTTGTTTCCAAAGGGGGAGAGAGGCCCCAAATCATGTTGCTTCCAGCTGTTTTTGAAGCTAAGAAACAACTCGCTCTGCCAGGTACTCTTACAGCCTTCCGGGAACACCTCTTACGAAGGCCTGTGAAAAGCAGTTTCTTGGCAGGCCTGATCTGGCTGAGGTAGAACTTCTGCTCTGGGTGTGCTCCATTGCCCTAGAGCTGAAAGGCCCAAAGGGCTGCCTTGTTTCCAAAGGGGGAGAGAGGCCCCAAAGCATCTTGCTTCCACCTCTTGGGAAGCTAAGAAACAACTCGCTGTGCCCAGTGCTCTTATAGCCTAAGAGAACATCTCTTATCAAGGCCTGTGAAACGCACTTTCTAGGCAGGCCTGATCTGGAAGAAGTAGAACTTCTGCTCTGGTTGTGCTCCATTGCCCTAGAGCTGCCAGACCCAACGTGCTGCCTTGTTTCCAAAGGGGCAGAGAGGCCCCAAAGCGTCTTGCTTCCAGCTGTTTGGGAAACAAGGAAACAACTGGCTCTGCACCGTGCTCTCACAGCCTACCGGGAACGTCACATACAAAGGCCTCTGAAACGCAGTTCCTTGGCAGGCCTGATCTGGCTGAAGTAGGACTTCTGCTCTGGGTGTGCTCCATTGGCCTAGAGCTGAAAGGCCCAAAGGGATGCCTTGTTTGCAAAGGGGCAGAGAGGCCCCAAAGCATCTTGCTTCCAGCTCTTTGGGAAGCTAGGAAACAACTGTCTCTGCCCAGTGCTCTGACAGAGTACCGGGAACATCTCTTACCAGAGCCTTTGAAACGCAGTTTCTTGGCAGGCCTTATCTGGCTGAGGTAGAACTTCTGCTCTGGGTGTGCTCCATTGGCCTAGAGCTGAAAGGCCCAAAGGTCGGCCTTGTTGGCAAAGGGGCAGGGAGCCCCCAAAGCATCTTGCTTCCAGCTCTTTGGGAAGCTAAGAAACAACTGGCTCTGCCCAGTGCTCTTACAGCCTAAGAGAAAATCTCTTACCAAGGCCTGTGAAACGCACTTTGTTGGTGGCCTGATCTAGCTGAAGTAGAACTGCTGCTCTGGGCGTGCTCCACTGGCCTAGAGCTGCCTGGCCCAAAGGGCCGCCTTGTTTGCAAAGGGGCAGAGAGGCCCCAAAGCATCTTGCTTCCAGCTCTTCGGGAAGCTAAGAAACATCTGGCGTTGCCCAGTGCTCTTACAGCCTACCGGGAACATCTCTTACCAAGGCCTGTGAAACGCAGTTTGTTGGTGGCCTGAACTGGCCGAAGTAGAACTTCTGCTCTGGGTGTGCTCCACTGGCCTAGAGCTACCTGGCGCAAAGGGCTGCCTTGATTCCAAAGTGAGAGAGTGGCACCAAAGCATCTTGCTCCCAGCTCTTCGGGAAGCTAAGAAACAGCTGGCTCTGCCCAGTGCTCTTACAGCCTAAGAGAACATCTCTTTGAAAGGCCTGTGAAACGCAGTTTCTTGGCAGGCCTGACCTGGCTGAAGTAGAACTTCTGTTCTGGTTGTGCTACATAGGCCTAGAGCTACCAGGACCTAAGGGCTGCCTTGTTTCCAAGGGGTGAGAGAGGCCCCAAAGCATCTTGCCTCCAGCACTTTGGGAAGCTAAAAAACAACTGGTTCTGCCCAGTGCTCTCACAGCCTACCGTGAACATCTCTTACCAAGGGCTGTGAAACGCAGTTTCTGGGCAGGACTGATCCGCCTGAAGTAGAACTTCTGCTGTGGGTGTGCTCCATTGGCCTAGAGCTGCCAGGCCCAAACGGCTGCCTTGTGTCCAAAGGGAGAGAGAGGCCCCAAAGCATCTTGCTTCCAGCTCTGTGGGAAGCTAAAGCAACTGGCTCTCCACAGTGCTCTCACAGCCTACCGGGAACATCTCTTACCAAGGCCTGTGAAACGCAGTTTCTTGGCAGGCCTGATCTGGCTGAAGTAGAGCTCCTGCTCTGGGCGTGCTACTTTGGCCTAGAGCTGCCAGGCCCAAAGGGCCGCCTTGTTTCCAAAGGGGCTGAGAGTCCCCAAAGTATCTTGCTTCCAAATCTTTGGGAAGCTAAGAAACAACTGGCTCTGCACAGTGCTCTCACAGCCTACCGGCAACGTGACAGAGAAAGGCCTGTGAGACGCAGTTTCTTGGAAGGCCTGATCTGGCTGAGGTAGAACTTCTGCTCTGGGTGTACTCCATTGGCCTAGGGCTGCCAGGCCCAAAGGTCTGCCTTTATTTCCAAAGTGTGAGAGAGGCCCCAAAGCATCTTGCTTCCTGCTCTCTGGGAAGCTAAAACAACTGGCTCTGCACAGTGCTCTCAAAGCCAACCGGGAACGTCACATACAAAGGCCTGTGAAACGCAGCTTCTTGACAGGCCTTATCTGGCTGAGGTAGAACTTGTGCTCTGGGTGTGCTACTTTGGCCTAGAGCTGCCAGGCACAAAGGCTGCTTTGTTTCCAAAGGGGGAGAGAGGCCCCAAATCATGTTGCTTCCAGCTGTTTTTGAAGCTAAGAAACAACTCGCTCTGCCAGGTACTCTTACAGCCTTCCGGGAACACCTCTTACGAAGGCCTGTGAAAAGCAGTTTCTTGGCAGGCCTGATCTGGCTGAGGTAGAACTTCTGCTCTGGGTGTGCTCCATTGCCCTAGAGCTGAAAGGCCCAAAGGGCTGCCTTGTTTCCAAAGGGGGAGAGAGGCCCCAAAGCATCTTGCTTCCACCTCTTGGGAAGCTAAGAAACAACTCGCTGTGCCCAGTGCTCTTATAGCCTAAGAGAACATCTCTTATCAAGGCCTGTGAAACGCACTTTCTAGGCAGGCCTGATCTGGAAGAAGTAGAACTTCTGCTCTGGTTGTGCTCCATTGCCCTAGAGCTGCCAGACCCAACGTGCTGCCTTGTTTCCAAAGGGGCAGAGAGGCCCCAAAGCGTCTTGCTTCCAGCTGTTTGGGAAACAAGGAAACAACTGGCTCTGCACCGTGCTCTCACAGCCTACCGGGAACGTCACATACAAAGGCCTCTGAAACGCAGTTCCTTGGCAGGCCTGATCTGGCTGAAGTAGGACTTCTGCTCTGGGTGTGCTCCATTGGCCTAGAGCTGAAAGGCCCAGAGGGATGCCTTGTTTGCAAAGGGGCAGAGAGGCCCCAAAGCATCTTGCTTCCAGCTCTTTGGGAAGCTAAGAAACAACTGTCTCTGCCCAGTGCTCTGACAGAGTACCGGGAACATCTCTTACCAGAGCCTTTGAAACGCAGTTTCTTGGCAGGCCTTATCTGGCTGAGGTAGAACTTCTGCTCTGGGTGTGCTCCATTGGCCTAGAGCTGAAAGGCCCAAAGGTCGGCCTTGTTGGCAAAGGGGCAGGGAGCCCCCAAAGCATCTTGCTTCCAGCTCTTTGGGAAGCTAAGAAACAACTGGCTCTGCCCAGTGCTCTTACAGCCTAAGAGAAAATCTCTTACCAAGGCCTGTGAAACGCACTTTGTTGGTGGCCTGATCTAGCTGAAGTAGAACTGCTGCTCTGGGCGTGCTCCACTGGCCTAGAGCTGCCTGGCCCAAAGGGCCGCCTTGTTTGCAAAGGGGCAGAGAGGCCCCAAAGCATCTTGCTTCCAGCTCTTCGGGAAGCTAAGAAACATCTGGCGTTGCCCAGTGCTCTTACAGCCTACCGGGAACATCTCTTACCAAGGCCTGTGAAACGCAGTTTGTTGGTGGCCTGAACTGGCCGAAGTAGAACTTCTGCTCTGGGTGTGCTCCACTGGCCTAGAGCTACCTGGCGCAAAGGGCTGCCTTGATTCCAAAGTGAGAGAGTGGCACCAAAGCATCTTGCTCCCAGCTCTTCGGGAAGCTAAGAAACAGCTGGCTCTGCCCAGTGCTCTTACAGCCTAAGAGAACATCTCTTTGAAAGGCCTGTGAAACGCAGTTTCTTGGCAGGCCTGACCTGGCTGAAGTAGAACTTCTGTTCTGGTTGTGCTACATAGGCCTAGAGCTACCAGGACCTAAGGGCTGCCTTGTTTCCAAGGGGTGAGAGAGGCCCCAAAGCATCTTGCCTCCAGCACTTTGGGAAGCTAAAAAACAACTGGTTCTGCCCAGTGCTCTCACAGCCTACCGTGAACATCTCTTACCAAGGGCTGTGAAACGCAGTTTCTGGGCAGGACTGATCCGCCTGAAGTAGAACTTCTGCTGTGGGTGTGCTCCATTGGCCTAGAGCTGCCAGGCCCAAACGGCTGCCTTGTGTCCAAAGGGAGAGAGAGGCCCCAAAGCATCTTGCTTCCAGCTCTGTGGGAAGCTAAAGCAACTGGCTCTCCACAGTGCTCTCACAGCCTACCGGGAACATCTCTTACCAAGGCCTGTGAAACGCAGTTTCTTGGCAGGCCTGATCTGGCTGAAGTAGAACTCCTGCTCTGGGCGTGCTACTTTGGCCTAGAGCTGCCAGGCCCAAAGGGCCGCCTTGTTTCCAAAGGGGCTGAGAGTCCCCAAAGTATCTTGCTTCCAAATCTTTGGGAAGCTAAGAAACAACTGGCTCTGCACAGTGCTCTCACAGCCTACCGGCAACGTGACAGAGAAAGGCCTGTGAGACGCAGTTTCTTGGAAGGCCTGATCTGGCTGAGGTAGAACTTCTGCTCTGGGTGTACTCCATTGGCCTAGGGCTGCCAGGCCCAAAGGGCTGCCTTTATTTCCAAAGTGTGAGAGAGGCCCCAAAGCATCTTGCTTCCTGCTCTCTGGGAAGCTAAAACAACTGGCTCTGCACAGTGCTCTCAAAGCCAACCGGGAACGTCACATACAAAGGCCTGTGAAACGCAGCTTCTTGACAGGCCTTATCTGGCTGAGGTAGAACTTGTGCTCTGGGTGTGCTACTTTGGCCTAGAGCTGCCAGGCACAAAGGCTGCTTTGTTTCCAAAGGGGGAGAGAGGCCCCAAATCATGTTGCTTCCAGCTGTTTTTGAAGCTAAGAAACAACTCGCTCTGCCAGGTACTCTTACAGCCTTCCGGGAACACCTCTTACGAAGGCCTGTGAAAAGCAGTTTCTTGGCAGGCCTGATCTGGCTGAGGTAGAACTTCTGCTCTGGGTGTGCTCCATTGCCCTAGAGCTGAAAGGCCCAAAGGGCTGCCTTGTTTCCAAAGGGGGAGAGAGGCCCCAAAGCATCTTGCTTCCACCTCTTGGGAAGCTAAGAAACAACTCGCTGTGCCCAGTGCTCTTATAGCCTAAGAGAACATCTCTTATCAAGGCCTGTGAAACGCACTTTCTAGGCAGGCCTGATCTGGAAGAAGTAGAACTTCTGCTCTGGTTGTGCTCCATTGCCCTAGAGCTGCCAGACCCAACGTGCTGCCTTGTTTCCAAAGGGGCAGAGAGGCCCCAAAGCGTCTTGCTTCCAGCTGTTTGGGAAACAAGGAAACAACTGGCTCTGCACCGTGCTCTCACAGCCTACCGGGAACGTCACATACAAAGGCCTCTGAAACGCAGTTCCTTGGCAGGCCTGATCTGGCTGAAGTAGGACTTCTGCTCTGGGTGTGCTCCATTGGCCTAGAGCTGAAAGGCCCAGAGGGATGCCTTGTTTGCAAAGGGGCAGAGAGGCCCCAAAGCATCTTGCTTCCAGCTCTTTGGGAAGCTAGGAAACAACTGTCTCTGCCCAGTGCTCTGACAGAGTACCGGGAACATCTCTTACCAGAGCCTTTGAAACGCAGTTTCTTGGCAGGCCTTATCTGGCTGAGGTAGAACTTCTGCTCTGGGTGTGCTCCATTGGCCTAGAGCTGAAAGGCCCAAAGGTCGGCCTTGTTGGCAAAGGGGCAGGGAGCCCCCAAAGCATCTTGCTTCCAGCTCTTTGGGAAGCTAAGAAACAACTGGCTCTGCCCAGTGCTCTTACAGCCTAAGAGAAAATCTCTTACCAAGGCCTGTGAAACGCACTTTGTTGGTGGCCTGATCTAGCTGAAGTAGAACTGCTGCTCTGGGCGTGCTCCACTGGCCTAGAGCTGCCTGGCCCAAAGGGCCGCCTTGTTTGCAAAGGGGCAGAGAGGCCCCAAAGCATCTTGCTTCCAGCTCTTCGGGAAGCTAAGAAACATCTGGCGTTGCCCAGTGCTCTTACAGCCTACCGGGAACATCTCTTACCAAGGCCTGTGAAACGCAGTTTGTTGGTGGCCTGAACTGGCCGAAGTAGAACTTCTGCTCTGGGTGTGCTCCACTGGCCTAGAGCTACCTGGCGCAAAGGGCTGCCTTGATTCCAAAGTGAGAGAGTGGCACCAAAGCATCTTGCTCCCAGCTCTTCGGGAAGCTAAGAAACAGCTGGCTCTGCCCAGTGCTCTTACAGCCTAAGAGAACATCTCTTTGAAAGGCCTGTGAAACGCAGTTTCTTGGCAGGCCTGACCTGGCTGAAGTAGAACTTCTGTTCTGGTTGTGCTACATAGGCCTAGAGCTACCAGGACCTAAGGGCTGCCTTGTTTCCAAGGGGTGAGAGAGGCCCCAAAGCATCTTGCCTCCAGCACTTTGGGAAGCTAAAAAACAACTGGTTCTGCCCAGTGCTCTCACAGCCTACCGTGAACATCTCTTACCAAGGGCTGTGAAACGCAGTTTCTGGGCAGGACTGATCCGCCTGAAGTAGAACTTCTGCTGTGGGTGTGCTCCATTGGCCTAGAGCTGCCAGGCCCAAACGGCTGCCTTGTGTCCAAAGGGAGAGAGAGGCCCCAAAGCATCTTGCTTCCAGCTCTGTGGGAAGCTAAAGCAACTGGCTCTCCACAGTGCTCTCACAGCCTACCGGGAACATCTCTTACCAAGGCCTGTGAAACGCAGTTTCTTGGCAGGCCTGATCTGGCTGAAGTAGAACTCCTGCTCTGGGCGTGCTACTTTGGCCTAGAGCTGCCAGGCCCAAAGGGCCGCCTTGTTTCCAAAGGGGCTGAGAGTCCCCAAAGTATCTTGCTTCCAAATCTTTGGGAAGCTAAGAAACAACTGGCTCTGCACAGTGCTCTCACAGCCTACCGGCAACGTGACAGAGAAAGGCCTGTGAGACGCAGTTTCTTGGAAGGCCTGATCTGGCTGAGGTAGAACTTCTGCTCTGGGTGTACTCCATTGGCCTAGGGCTGCCAGGCCCAAAGGGCTGCCTTTATTTCCAAAGTGTGAGAGAGGCCCCAAAGCATCTTGCTTCCTGCTCTCTGGGAAGCTAAAACAACTGGCTCTGCACAGTGCTCTCAAAGCCAACCGGGAACGTCACATACAAAGGCCTGTGAAACGCAGCTTCTTGACAGGCCTTATCTGGCTGAGGTAGAACTTGTGCTCTGGGTGTGCTACTTTGGCCTAGAGCTGCCAGGCACAAAGGCTGCTTTGTTTCCAAAGGGGGAGAGAGGCCCCAAATCATGTTGCTTCCAGCTGTTTTTGAAGCTAAGAAACAACTCGCTCTGCCAGGTACTCTTACAGCCTTCCGGGAACACCTCTTACGAAGGCCTGTGAAAAGCAGTTTCTTGGCAGGCCTGATCTGGCTGAGGTAGAACTTCTGCTCTGGGTGTGCTCCATTGCCCTAGAGCTGAAAGGCCCAAAGGGCTGCCTTGTTTCCAAAGGGGGAGAGAGGCCCCAAAGCATCTTGCTTCCACCTCTTGGGAAGCTAAGAAACAACTCGCTGTGCCCAGTGCTCTTATAGCCTAAGAGAACATCTCTTATCAAGGCCTGTGAAACGCACTTTCTAGGCAGGCCTGATCTGGAAGAAGTAGAACTTCTGCTCTGGTTGTGCTCCATTGCCCTAGAGCTGCCAGACCCAACGTGCTGCCTTGTTTCCAAAGGGGCAGAGAGGCCCCAAAGCGTCTTGCTTCCAGCTGTTTGGGAAACAAGGAAACAACTGGCTCTGCACCGTGCTCTCACAGCCTACCGGGAACGTCACATACAAAGGCCTCTGAAACGCAGTTCCTTGGCAGGCCTGATCTGGCTGAAGTAGGACTTCTGCTCTGGGTGTGCTCCATTGGCCTAGAGCTGAAAGGCCCAGAGGGATGCCTTGTTTGCAAAGGGGCAGAGAGGCCCCAAAGCATCTTGCTTCCAGCTCTTTGGGAAGCTAAGAAACAACTGTCTCTGCCCAGTGCTCTGACAGAGTACCGGGAACATCTCTTACCAGAGCCTTTGAAACGCAGTTTCTTGGCAGGCCTTATCTGGCTGAGGTAGAACTTCTGCTCTGGGTGTGCTCCATTGGCCTAGAGCTGAAAGGCCCAAAGGTCGGCCTTGTTGGCAAAGGGGCAGGGAGCCCCCAAAGCATCTTGCTTCCAGCTCTTTGGGAAGCTAAGAAACAACTGGCTCTGCCCAGTGCTCTTACAGCCTAAGAGAAAATCTCTTACCAAGGCCTGTGAAACGCACTTTGTTGGTGGCCTGATCTAGCTGAAGTAGAACTGCTGCTCTGGGCGTGCTCCACTGGCCTAGAGCTGCCTGGCCCAAAGGGCCGCCTTGTTTGCAAAGGGGCAGAGAGGCCCCAAAGCATCTTGCTTCCAGCTCTTCGGGAAGCTAAGAAACATCTGGCGTTGCCCAGTGCTCTTACAGCCTACCGGGAACATCTCTTACCAAGGCCTGTGAAACGCAGTTTGTTGGTGGCCTGAACTGGCCGAAGTAGAACTTCTGCTCTGGGTGTGCTCCACTGGCCTAGAGCTACCTGGCGCAAAGGGCTGCCTTGATTCCAAAGTGAGAGAGTGGCACCAAAGCATCTTGCTCCCAGCTCTTCGGGAAGCTAAGAAACAGCTGGCTCTGCCCAGTGCTCTTACAGCCTAAGAGAACATCTCTTTGAAAGGCCTGTGAAACGCAGTTTCTTGGCAGGCCTGACCTGGCTGAAGTAGAACTTCTGTTCTGGTTGTGCTACATAGGCCTAGAGCTACCAGGACCTAAGGGCTGCCTTGTTTCCAAGGGGTGAGAGAGGCCCCAAAGCATCTTGCCTCCAGCACTTTGGGAAGCTAAAAAACAACTGGTTCTGCCCAGTGCTCTCACAGCCTACCGTGAACATCTCTTACCAAGGGCTGTGAAACGCAGTTTCTGGGCAGGACTGATCCGCCTGAAGTAGAACTTCTGCTGTGGGTGTGCTCCATTGGCCTAGAGCTGCCAGGCCCAAACGGCTGCCTTGTGTCCAAAGGGAGAGAGAGGCCCCAAAGCATCTTGCTTCCAGCTCTGTGGGAAGCTAAAGCAACTGGCTCTCCACAGTGCTCTCACAGCCTACCGGGAACATCTCTTACCAAGGCCTGTGAAACGCAGTTTCTTGGCAGGCCTGATCTGGCTGAAGTAGAACTCCTGCTCTGGGCGTGCTACTTTGGCCTAGAGCTGCCAGGCCCAAAGGGCCGCCTTGTTTCCAAAGGGGCTGAGAGTCCCCAAAGTATCTTGCTTCCAAATCTTTGGGAAGCTAAGAAACAACTGGCTCTGCACAGTGCTCTCACAGCCTACCGGCAACGTGACAGAGAAAGGCCTGTGAGACGCAGTTTCTTGGAAGGCCTGATCTGGCTGAGGTAGAACTTCTGCTCTGGGTGTACTCCATTGGCCTAGGGCTGCCAGGCCCAAAGGGCTGCCTTTATTTCCAAAGTGTGAGAGAGGCCCCAAAGCATCTTGCTTCCTGCTCTCTGGGAAGCTAAAACAACTGGCTCTGCACAGTGCTCTCAAAGCCAACCGGGAACGTCACATACAAAGGCCTGTGAAACGCAGCTTCTTGACAGGCCTTATCTGGCTGAGGTAGAACTTGTGCTCTGGGTGTGCTACTTTGGCCTAGAGCTGCCAGGCACAAAGGCTGCTTTGTTTCCAAAGGGGGAGAGAGGCCCCAAATCATGTTGCTTCCAGCTGTTTTTGAAGCTAAGAAACAACTCGCTCTGCCAGGTACTCTTACAGCCTTCCGGGAACACCTCTTACGAAGGCCTGTGAAAAGCAGTTTCTTGGCAGGCCTGATCTGGCTGAGGTAGAACTTCTGCTCTGGGTGTGCTCCATTGCCCTAGAGCTGAAAGGCCCAAAGGGCTGCCTTGTTTCCAAAGGGGGAGAGAGGCCCCAAAGCATCTTGCTTCCACCTCTTGGGAAGCTAAGAAACAACTCGCTGTGCCCAGTGCTCTTATAGCCTAAGAGAACATCTCTTATCAAGGCCTGTGAAACGCACTTTCTAGGCAGGCCTGATCTGGAAGAAGTAGAACTTCTGCTCTGGTTGTGCTCCATTGCCCTAGAGCTGCCAGACCCAACGTGCTGCCTTGTTTCCAAAGGGGCAGAGAGGCCCCAAAGCGTCTTGCTTCCAGCTGTTTGGGAAACAAGGAAACAACTGGCTCTGCACCGTGCTCTCACAGCCTACCGGGAACGTCACATACAAAGGCCTCTGAAACGCAGTTCCTTGGCAGGCCTGATCTGGCTGAAGTAGGACTTCTGCTCTGGGTGTGCTCCATTGGCCTAGAGCTGAAAGGCCCAGAGGGATGCCTTGTTTGCAAAGGGGCAGAGAGGCCCCAAAGCATCTTGCTTCCAGCTCTTTGGGAAGCTAAGAAACAACTGTCTCTGCCCAGTGCTCTGACAGAGTACCGGGAACATCTCTTACCAGAGCCTTTGAAACGCAGTTTCTTGGCAGGCCTTATCTGGCTGAGGTAGAACTTCTGCTCTGGGTGTGCTCCATTGGCCTAGAGCTGAAAGGCCCAAAGGTCGGCCTTGTTGGCAAAGGGGCAGGGAGCCCCCAAAGCATCTTGCTTCCAGCTCTTTGGGAAGCTAAGAAACAACTGGCTCTGCCCAGTGCTCTTACAGCCTAAGAGAAAATCTCTTACCAAGGCCTGTGAAACGCACTTTGTTGGTGGCCTGATCTAGCTGAAGTAGAACTGCTGCTCTGGGCGTGCTCCACTGGCCTAGAGCTGCCTGGCCCAAAGGGCCGCCTTGTTTGCAAAGGGGCAGAGAGGCCCCAAAGCATCTTGCTTCCAGCTCTTCGGGAAGCTAAGAAACATCTGGCGTTGCCCAGTGCTCTTACAGCCTACCGGGAACATCTCTTACCAAGGCCTGTGAAACGCAGTTTGTTGGTGGCCTGAACTGGCCGAAGTAGAACTTCTGCTCTGGGTGTGCTCCACTGGCCTAGAGCTACCTGGCGCAAAGGGCTGCCTTGATTCCAAAGTGAGAGAGTGGCACCAAAGCATCTTGCTCCCAGCTCTTCGGGAAGCTAAGAAACAGCTGGCTCTGCCCAGTGCTCTTACAGCCTAAGAGAACATCTCTTTGAAAGGCCTGTGAAACGCAGTTTCTTGGCAGGCCTGACCTGGCTGAAGTAGAACTTCTGTTCTGGTTGTGCTACATAGGCCTAGAGCTACCAGGACCTAAGGGCTGCCTTGTTTCCAAGGGGTGAGAGAGGCCCCAAAGCATCTTGCCTCCAGCACTTTGGGAAGCTAAAAAACAACTGGTTCTGCCCAGTGCTCTCACAGCCTACCGTGAACATCTCTTACCAAGGGCTGTGAAACGCAGTTTCTGGGCAGGACTGATCCGCCTGAAGTAGAACTTCTGCTGTGGGTGTGCTCCATTGGCCTAGAGCTGCCAGGCCCAAACGGCTGCCTTGTGTCCAAAGGGAGAGAGAGGCCCCAAAGCATCTTGCTTCCAGCTCTGTGGGAAGCTAAAGCAACTGGCTCTCCACAGTGCTCTCACAGCCTACCGGGAACATCTCTTACCAAGGCCTGTGAAACGCAGTTTCTTGGCAGGCCTGATCTGGCTGAAGTAGAACTCCTGCTCTGGGCGTGCTACTTTGGCCTAGAGCTGCCAGGCCCAAAGGGCCGCCTTGTTTCCAAAGGGGCTGAGAGTCCCCAAAGTATCTTGCTTCCAAATCTTTGGGAAGCTAAGAAACAACTGGCTCTGCACAGTGCTCTCACAGCCTACCGGCAACGTGACAGAGAAAGGCCTGTGAGACGCAGTTTCTTGGAAGGCCTGATCTGGCTGAGGTAGAACTTCTGCTCTGGGTGTACTCCATTGGCCTAGGGCTGCCAGGCCCAAAGGGCTGCCTTTATTTCCAAAGTGTGAGAGAGGCCCCAAAGCATCTTGCTTCCTGCTCTCTGGGAAGCTAAAACAACTGGCTCTGCACAGTGCTCTCAAAGCCAACCGGGAACGTCACATACAAAGGCCTGTGAAACGCAGCTTCTTGACAGGCCTTATCTGGCTGAGGTAGAACTTGTGCTCTGGGTGTGCTACTTTGGCCTAGAGCTGCCAGGCACAAAGGCTGCTTTGTTTCCAAAGGGGGAGAGAGGCCCCAAATCATGTTGCTTCCAGCTGTTTTTGAAGCTAAGAAACAACTCGCTCTGCCAGGTACTCTTACAGCCTTCCGGGAACACCTCTTACGAAGGCCTGTGAAAAGCAGTTTCTTGGCAGGCCTGATCTGGCTGAGGTAGAACTTCTGCTCTGGGTGTGCTCCATTGCCCTAGAGCTGAAAGGCCCAAAGGGCTGCCTTGTTTCCAAAGGGGGAGAGAGGCCCCAAAGCATCTTGCTTCCACCTCTTGGGAAGCTAAGAAACAACTCGCTGTGCCCAGTGCTCTTATAGCCTAAGAGAACATCTCTTATCAAGGCCTGTGAAACGCACTTTCTAGGCAGGCCTGATCTGGAAGAAGTAGAACTTCTGCTCTGGTTGTGCTCCATTGCCCTAGAGCTGCCAGACCCAACGTGCTGCCTTGTTTCCAAAGGGGCAGAGAGGCCCCAAAGCGTCTTGCTTCCAGCTGTTTGGGAAACAAGGAAACAACTGGCTCTGCACCGTGCTCTCACAGCCTACCGGGAACGTCACATACAAAGGCCTCTGAAACGCAGTTCCTTGGCAGGCCTGATCTGGCTGAAGTAGGACTTCTGCTCTGGGTGTGCTCCATTGGCCTAGAGCTGAAAGGCCCAGAGGGATGCCTTGTTTGCAAAGGGGCAGAGAGGCCCCAAAGCATCTTGCTTCCAGCTCTTTGGGAAGCTAAGAAACAACTGTCTCTGCCCAGTGCTCTGACAGAGTACCGGGAACATCTCTTACCAGAGCCTTTGAAACGCAGTTTCTTGGCAGGCCTTATCTGGCTGAGGTAGAACTTCTGCTCTGGGTGTGCTCCATTGGCCTAGAGCTGAAAGGCCCAAAGGTCGGCCTTGTTGGCAAAGGGGCAGGGAGCCCCCAAAGCATCTTGCTTCCAGCTCTTTGGGAAGCTAAGAAACAACTGGCTCTGCCCAGTGCTCTTACAGCCTAAGAGAAAATCTCTTACCAAGGCCTGTGAAACGCACTTTGTTGGTGGCCTGATCTAGCTGAAGTAGAACTGCTGCTCTGGGCGTGCTCCACTGGCCTAGAGCTGCCTGGCCCAAAGGGCCGCCTTGTTTGCAAAGGGGCAGAGAGGCCCCAAAGCATCTTGCTTCCAGCTCTTCGGGAAGCTAAGAAACATCTGGCGTTGCCCAGTGCTCTTACAGCCTACCGGGAACATCTCTTACCAAGGCCTGTGAAACGCAGTTTGTTGGTGGCCTGAACTGGCCGAAGTAGAACTTCTGCTCTGGGTGTGCTCCACTGGCCTAGAGCTACCTGGCGCAAAGGGCTGCCTTGATTCCAAAGTGAGAGAGTGGCACCAAAGCATCTTGCTCCCAGCTCTTCGGGAAGCTAAGAAACAGCTGGCTCTGCCCAGTGCTCTTACAGCCTAAGAGAACATCTCTTTGAAAGGCCTGTGAAACGCAGTTTCTTGGCAGGCCTGACCTGGCTGAAGTAGAACTTCTGTTCTGGTTGTGCTACATAGGCCTAGAGCTACCAGGACCTAAGGGCTGCCTTGTTTCCAAGGGGTGAGAGAGGCCCCAAAGCATCTTGCCTCCAGCACTTTGGGAAGCTAAAAAACAACTGGTTCTGCCCAGTGCTCTCACAGCCTACCGTGAACATCTCTTACCAAGGGCTGTGAAACGCAGTTTCTGGGCAGGACTGATCCGCCTGAAGTAGAACTTCTGCTGTGGGTGTGCTCCATTGGCCTAGAGCTGCCAGGCCCAAACGGCTGCCTTGTGTCCAAAGGGAGAGAGAGGCCCCAAAGCATCTTGCTTCCAGCTCTGTGGGAAGCTAAAGCAACTGGCTCTCCACAGTGCTCTCACAGCCTACCGGGAACATCTCTTACCAAGGCCTGTGAAACGCAGTTTCTTGGCAGGCCTGATCTGGCTGAAGTAGAGCTCCTGCTCTGGGCGTGCTACTTTGGCCTAGAGCTGCCAGGCCCAAAGGGCCGCCTTGTTTCCAAAGGGGCTGAGAGTCCCCAAAGTATCTTGCTTCCAAATCTTTGGGAAGCTAAGAAACAACTGGCTCTGCACAGTGCTCTCACAGCCTACCGGCAACGTGACAGAGAAAGGCCTGTGAGACGCAGTTTCTTGGAAGGCCTGATCTGGCTGAGGTAGAACTTCTGCTCTGGGTGTACTCCATTGGCCTAGGGCTGCCAGGCCCAAAGGGCTGCCTTTATTTCCAAAGTGTGAGAGAGGCCCCAAAGCATCTTGCTTCCTGCTCTCTGGGAAGCTAAAACAACTGGCTCTGCACAGTGCTCTCAAAGCCAACCGGGAACGTCACATACAAAGGCCTGTGAAACGCAGCTTCTTGACAGGCCTTATCTGGCTGAGGTAGAACTTGTGCTCTGGGTGTGCTACTTTGGCCTAGAGCTGCCAGGCACAAAGGCTGCTTTGTTTCCAAAGGGGGAGAGAGGCCCCAAATCATGTTGCTTCCAGCTGTTTTTGAAGCTAAGAAACAACTCGCTCTGCCAGGTACTCTTACAGCCTTCCGGGAACACCTCTTACGAAGGCCTGTGAAAAGCAGTTTCTTGGCAGGCCTGATCTGGCTGAGGTAGAACTTCTGCTCTGGGTGTGCTCCATTGCCCTAGAGCTGAAAGGCCCAAAGGGCTGCCTTGTTTCCAAAGGGGGAGAGAGGCCCCAAAGCATCTTGCTTCCACCTCTTGGGAAGCTAAGAAACAACTCGCTGTGCCCAGTGCTCTTATAGCCTAAGAGAACATCTCTTATCAAGGCCTGTGAAACGCACTTTCTAGGCAGGCCTGATCTGGAAGAAGTAGAACTTCTGCTCTGGTTGTGCTCCATTGCCCTAGAGCTGCCAGACCCAACGTGCTGCCTTGTTTCCAAAGGGGCAGAGAGGCCCCAAAGCGTCTTGCTTCCAGCTGTTTGGGAAACAAGGAAACAACTGGCTCTGCACCGTGCTCTCACAGCCTACCGGGAACGTCACATACAAAGGCCTCTGAAACGCAGTTCCTTGGCAGGCCTGATCTGGCTGAAGTAGGACTTCTGCTCTGGGTGTGCTCCATTGGCCTAGAGCTGAAAGGCCCAGAGGGATGCCTTGTTTGCAAAGGGGCAGAGAGGCCCCAAAGCATCTTGCTTCCAGCTCTTTGGGAAGCTAAGAAACAACTGTCTCTGCCCAGTGCTCTGACAGAGTACCGGGAACATCTCTTACCAGAGCCTTTGAAACGCAGTTTCTTGGCAGGCCTTATCTGGCTGAGGTAGAACTTCTGCTCTGGGTGTGCTCCATTGGCCTAGAGCTGAAAGGCCCAAAGGTCGGCCTTGTTGGCAAAGGGGCAGGGAGCCCCCAAAGCATCTTGCTTCCAGCTCTTTGGGAAGCTAAGAAACAACTGGCTCTGCCCAGTGCTCTTACAGCCTAAGAGAAAATCTCTTACCAAGGCCTGTGAAACGCACTTTGTTGGTGGCCTGATCTAGCTGAAGTAGAACTGCTGCTCTGGGCGTGCTCCACTGGCCTAGAGCTGCCTGGCCCAAAGGGCCGCCTTGTTTGCAAAGGGGCAGAGAGGCCCCAAAGCATCTTGCTTCCAGCTCTTCGGGAAGCTAAGAAACATCTGGCGTTGCCCAGTGCTCTTACAGCCTACCGGGAACATCTCTTACCAAGGCCTGTGAAACGCAGTTTGTTGGTGGCCTGAACTGGCCGAAGTAGAACTTCTGCTCTGGGTGTGCTCCACTGGCCTAGAGCTACCTGGCGCAAAGGGCTGCCTTGATTCCAAAGTGAGAGAGTGGCACCAAAGCATCTTGCTCCCAGCTCTTCGGGAAGCTAAGAAACAGCTGGCTCTGCCCAGTGCTCTTACAGCCTAAGAGAACATCTCTTTGAAAGGCCTGTGAAACGCAGTTTCTTGGCAGGCCTGACCTGGCTGAAGTAGAACTTCTGTTCTGGTTGTGCTACATAGGCCTAGAGCTACCAGGACCTAAGGGCTGCCTTGTTTCCAAGGGGTGAGAGAGGCCCCAAAGCATCTTGCCTCCAGCACTTTGGGAAGCTAAAAAACAACTGGTTCTGCCCAGTGCTCTCACAGCCTACCGTGAACATCTCTTACCAAGGGCTGTGAAACGCAGTTTCTGGGCAGGACTGATCCGCCTGAAGTAGAACTTCTGCTGTGGGTGTGCTCCATTGGCCTAGAGCTGCCAGGCCCAAACGGCTGCCTTGTGTCCAAAGGGAGAGAGAGGCCCCAAAGCATCTTGCTTCCAGCTCTGTGGGAAGCTAAAGCAACTGGCTCTCCACAGTGCTCTCACAGCCTACCGGGAACATCTCTTACCAAGGCCTGTGAAACGCAGTTTCTTGGCAGGCCTGATCTGGCTGAAGTAGAGCTCCTGCTCTGGGCGTGCTACTTTGGCCTAGAGCTGCCAGGCCCAAAGGGCCGCCTTGTTTCCAAAGGGGCTGAGAGTCCCCAAAGTATCTTGCTTCCAAATCTTTGGGAAGCTAAGAAACAACTGGCTCTGCACAGTGCTCTCACAGCCTACCGGCAACGTGACAGAGAAAGGCCTGTGAGACGCAGTTTCTTGGAAGGCCTGATCTGGCTGAGGTAGAACTTCTGCTCTGGGTGTACTCCATTGGCCTAGGGCTGCCAGGCCCAAAGGGCTGCCTTTATTTCCAAAGTGTGAGAGAGGCCCCAAAGCATCTTGCTTCCTGCTCTCTGGGAAGCTAAAACAACTGGCTCTGCACAGTGCTCTCAAAGCCAACCGGGAACGTCACATACAAAGGCCTGTGAAACGCAGCTTCTTGACAGGCCTTATCTGGCTGAGGTAGAACTTGTGCTCTGGGTGTGCTACTTTGGCCTAGAGCTGCCAGGCACAAAGGCTGCTTTGTTTCCAAAGGGGGAGAGAGGCCCCAAATCATGTTGCTTCCAGCTGTTTTTGAAGCTAAGAAACAACTCGCTCTGCCAGGTACTCTTACAGCCTTCCGGGAACACCTCTTACGAAGGCCTGTGAAAAGCAGTTTCTTGGCAGGCCTGATCTGGCTGAGGTAGAACTTCTGCTCTGGGTGTGCTCCATTGCCCTAGAGCTGAAAGGCCCAAAGGGCTGCCTTGTTTCCAAAGGGGGAGAGAGGCCCCAAAGCATCTTGCTTCCACCTCTTGGGAAGCTAAGAAACAACTCGCTGTGCCCAGTGCTCTTATAGCCTAAGAGAACATCTCTTATCAAGGCCTGTGAAACGCACTTTCTAGGCAGGCCTGATCTGGAAGAAGTAGAACTTCTGCTCTGGTTGTGCTCCATTGCCCTAGAGCTGCCAGACCCAACGTGCTGCCTTGTTTCCAAAGGGGCAGAGAGGCCCCAAAGCGTCTTGCTTCCAGCTGTTTGGGAAACAAGGAAACAACTGGCTCTGCACCGTGCTCTCACAGCCTACCGGGAACGTCACATACAAAGGCCTCTGAAACGCAGTTCCTTGGCAGGCCTGATCTGGCTGAAGTAGGACTTCTGCTCTGGGTGTGCTCCATTGGCCTAGAGCTGAAAGGCCCAGAGGGATGCCTTGTTTGCAAAGGGGCAGAGAGGCCCCAAAGCATCTTGCTTCCAGCTCTTTGGGAAGCTAAGAAACAACTGTCTCTGCCCAGTGCTCTGACAGAGTACCGGGAACATCTCTTACCAGAGCCTTTGAAACGCAGTTTCTTGGCAGGCCTTATCTGGCTGAGGTAGAACTTCTGCTCTGGGTGTGCTCCATTGGCCTAGAGCTGAAAGGCCCAAAGGTCGGCCTTGTTGGCAAAGGGGCAGGGAGCCCCCAAAGCATCTTGCTTCCAGCTCTTTGGGAAGCTAAGAAACAACTGGCTCTGCCCAGTGCTCTTACAGCCTAAGAGAAAATCTCTTACCAAGGCCTGTGAAACGCACTTTGTTGGTGGCCTGATCTAGCTGAAGTAGAACTGCTGCTCTGGGCGTGCTCCACTGGCCTAGAGCTGCCTGGCCCAAAGGGCCGCCTTGTTTGCAAAGGGGCAGAGAGGCCCCAAAGCATCTTGCTTCCAGCTCTTCGGGAAGCTAAGAAACATCTGGCGTTGCCCAGTGCTCTTACAGCCTACCGGGAACATCTCTTACCAAGGCCTGTGAAACGCAGTTTGTTGGTGGCCTGAACTGGCCGAAGTAGAACTTCTGCTCTGGGTGTGCTCCACTGGCCTAGAGCTACCTGGCGCAAAGGGCTGCCTTGATTCCAAAGTGAGAGAGTGGCACCAAAGCATCTTGCTCCCAGCTCTTCGGGAAGCTAAGAAACAGCTGGCTCTGCCCAGTGCTCTTACAGCCTAAGAGAACATCTCTTTGAAAGGCCTGTGAAACGCAGTTTCTTGGCAGGCCTGACCTGGCTGAAGTAGAACTTCTGTTCTGGTTGTGCTACATAGGCCTAGAGCTACCAGGACCTAAGGGCTGCCTTGTTTCCAAGGGGTGAGAGAGGCCCCAAAGCATCTTGCCTCCAGCACTTTGGGAAGCTAAAAAACAACTGGTTCTGCCCAGTGCTCTCACAGCCTACCGTGAACATCTCTTACCAAGGGCTGTGAAACGCAGTTTCTGGGCAGGACTGATCCGCCTGAAGTAGAACTTCTGCTGTGGGTGTGCTCCATTGGCCTAGAGCTGCCAGGCCCAAACGGCTGCCTTGTGTCCAAAGGGAGAGAGAGGCCCCAAAGCATCTTGCTTCCAGCTCTGTGGGAAGCTAAAGCAACTGGCTCTCCACAGTGCTCTCACAGCCTACCGGGAACATCTCTTACCAAGGCCTGTGAAACGCAGTTTCTTGGCAGGCCTGATCTGGCTGAAGTAGAGCTCCTGCTCTGGGCGTGCTACTTTGGCCTAGAGCTGCCAGGCCCAAAGGGCCGCCTTGTTTCCAAAGGGGCTGAGAGTCCCCAAAGTATCTTGCTTCCAAATCTTTGGGAAGCTAAGAAACAACTGGCTCTGCACAGTGCTCTCACAGCCTACCGGCAACGTGACAGAGAAAGGCCTGTGAGACGCAGTTTCTTGGAAGGCCTGATCTGGCTGAGGTAGAACTTCTGCTCTGGGTGTACTCCATTGGCCTAGGGCTGCCAGGCCCAAAGGGCTGCCTTTATTTCCAAAGTGTGAGAGAGGCCCCAAAGCATCTTGCTTCCTGCTCTCTGGGAAGCTAAAACAACTGGCTCTGCACAGTGCTCTCAAAGCCAACCGGGAACGTCACATACAAAGGCCTGTGAAACGCAGCTTCTTGACAGGCCTTATCTGGCTGAGGTAGAACTTGTGCTCTGGGTGTGCTACTTTGGCCTAGAGCTGCCAGGCACAAAGGCTGCTTTGTTTCCAAAGGGGGAGAGAGGCCCCAAATCATGTTGCTTCCAGCTGTTTTTGAAGCTAAGAAACAACTCGCTCTGCCAGGTACTCTTACAGCCTTCCGGGAACACCTCTTACGAAGGCCTGTGAAAAGCAGTTTCTTGGCAGGCCTGATCTGGCTGAGGTAGAACTTCTGCTCTGGGTGTGCTCCATTGCCCTAGAGCTGAAAGGCCCAAAGGGCTGCCTTGTTTCCAAAGGGGGAGAGAGGCCCCAAAGCATCTTGCTTCCACCTCTTGGGAAGCTAAGAAACAACTCGCTGTGCCCAGTGCTCTTATAGCCTAAGAGAACATCTCTTATCAAGGCCTGTGAAACGCACTTTCTAGGCAGGCCTGATCTGGAAGAAGTAGAACTTCTGCTCTGGTTGTGCTCCATTGCCCTAGAGCTGCCAGACCCAACGTGCTGCCTTGTTTCCAAAGGGGCAGAGAGGCCCCAAAGCGTCTTGCTTCCAGCTGTTTGGGAAACAAGGAAACAACTGGCTCTGCACCGTGCTCTCACAGCCTACCGGGAACGTCACATACAAAGGCCTCTGAAACGCAGTTCCTTGGCAGGCCTGATCTGGCTGAAGTAGGACTTCTGCTCTGGGTGTGCTCCATTGGCCTAGAGCTGAAAGGCCCAAAGGGATGCCTTGTTTGCAAAGGGGCAGAGAGGCCCCAAAGCATCTTGCTTCCAGCTCTTTGGGAAGCTAAGAAACAACTGTCTCTGCCCAGTGCTCTGACAGAGTACCGGGAACATCTCTTACCAGAGCCTTTGAAACGCAGTTTCTTGGCAGGCCTTATCTGGCTGAGGTAGAACTTCTGCTCTGGGTGTGCTCCATTGGCCTAGAGCTGAAAGGCCCAAAGGTCGGCCTTGTTGGCAAAGGGGCAGGGAGCCCCCAAAGCATCTTGCTTCCAGCTCTTTGGGAAGCTAAGAAACAACTGGCTCTGCCCAGTGCTCTTACAGCCTAAGAGAAAATCTCTTACCAAGGCCTGTGAAACGCACTTTGTTGGTGGCCTGATCTAGCTGAAGTAGAACTGCTGCTCTGGGCGTGCTCCACTGGCCTAGAGCTGCCTGGCCCAAAGGGCCGCCTTGTTTGCAAAGGGGCAGAGAGGCCCCAAAGCATCTTGCTTCCAGCTCTTCGGGAAGCTAAGAAACATCTGGCGTTGCCCAGTGCTCTTACAGCCTACCGGGAACATCTCTTACCAAGGCCTGTGAAACGCAGTTTGTTGGTGGCCTGAACTGGCCGAAGTAGAACTTCTGCTCTGGGTGTGCTCCACTGGCCTAGAGCTACCTGGCGCAAAGGGCTGCCTTGATTCCAAAGTGAGAGAGTGGCACCAAAGCATCTTGCTCCCAGCTCTTCGGGAAGCTAAGAAACAGCTGGCTCTGCCCAGTGCTCTTACAGCCTAAGAGAACATCTCTTTGAAAGGCCTGTGAAACGCAGTTTCTTGGCAGGCCTGACCTGGCTGAAGTAGAACTTCTGTTCTGGTTGTGCTACATAGGCCTAGAGCTACCAGGACCTAAGGGCTGCCTTGTTTCCAAGGGGTGAGAGAGGCCCCAAAGCATCTTGCCTCCAGCACTTTGGGAAGCTAAAAAACAACTGGTTCTGCCCAGTGCTCTCACAGCCTACCGTGAACATCTCTTACCAAGGGCTGTGAAACGCAGTTTCTGGGCAGGACTGATCCGCCTGAAGTAGAACTTCTGCTGTGGGTGTGCTCCATTGGCCTAGAGCTGCCAGGCCCAAACGGCTGCCTTGTGTCCAAAGGGAGAGAGAGGCCCCAAAGCATCTTGCTTCCAGCTCTGTGGGAAGCTAAAGCAACTGGCTCTCCACAGTGCTCTCACAGCCTACCGGGAACATCTCTTACCAAGGCCTGTGAAACGCAGTTTCTTGGCAGGCCTGATCTGGCTGAAGTAGAGCTCCTGCTCTGGGCGTGCTACTTTGGCCTAGAGCTGCCAGGCCCAAAGGGCCGCCTTGTTTCCAAAGGGGCTGAGAGTCCCCAAAGTATCTTGCTTCCAAATCTTTGGGAAGCTAAGAAACAACTGGCTCTGCACAGTGCTCTCACAGCCTACCGGCAACGTGACAGAGAAAGGCCTGTGAGACGCAGTTTCTTGGAAGGCCTGATCTGGCTGAGGTAGAACTTCTGCTCTGGGTGTACTCCATTGGCCTAGGGCTGCCAGGCCCAAAGGGCTGCCTTTATTTCCAAAGTGTGAGAGAGGCCCCAAAGCATCTTGCTTCCTGCTCTCTGGGAAGCTAAAACAACTGGCTCTGCACAGTGCTCTCAAAGCCAACCGGGAACGTCACATACAAAGGCCTGTGAAACGCAGCTTCTTGACAGGCCTTATCTGGCTGAGGTAGAACTTGTGCTCTGGGTGTGCTACTTTGGCCTAGAGCTGCCAGGCACAAAGGCTGCTTTGTTTCCAAAGGGGGAGAGAGGCCCCAAATCATGTTGCTTCCAGCTGTTTTTGAAGCTAAGAAACAACTCGCTCTGCCAGGTACTCTTACAGCCTTCCGGGAACACCTCTTACGAAGGCCTGTGAAAAGCAGTTTCTTGGCAGGCCTGATCTGGCTGAGGTAGAACTTCTGCTCTGGGTGTGCTCCATTGCCCTAGAGCTGAAAGGCCCAAAGGGCTGCCTTGTTTCCAAAGGGGGAGAGAGGCCCCAAAGCATCTTGCTTCCACCTCTTGGGAAGCTAAGAAACAACTCGCTGTGCCCAGTGCTCTTATAGCCTAAGAGAACATCTCTTATCAAGGCCTGTGAAACGCACTTTCTAGGCAGGCCTGATCTGGAAGAAGTAGAACTTCTGCTCTGGTTGTGCTCCATTGCCCTAGAGCTGCCAGACCCAACGTGCTGCCTTGTTTCCAAAGGGGCAGAGAGGCCCCAAAGCGTCTTGCTTCCAGCTGTTTGGGAAACAAGGAAACAACTGGCTCTGCACCGTGCTCTCACAGCCTACCGGGAACGTCACATACAAAGGCCTCTGAAACGCAGTTCCTTGGCAGGCCTGATCTGGCTGAAGTAGGACTTCTGCTCTGGGTGTGCTCCATTGGCCTAGAGCTGAAAGGCCCAAAGGGATGCCTTGTTTGCAAAGGGGCAGAGAGGCCCCAAAGCATCTTGCTTCCAGCTCTTTGGGAAGCTAAGAAACAACTGTCTCTGCCCAGTGCTCTGACAGAGTACCGGGAACATCTCTTACCAGAGCCTTTGAAACGCAGTTTCTTGGCAGGCCTTATCTGGCTGAGGTAGAACTTCTGCTCTGGGTGTGCTCCATTGGCCTAGAGCTGAAAGGCCCAAAGGTCGGCCTTGTTGGCAAAGGGGCAGGGAGCCCCCAAAGCATCTTGCTTCCAGCTCTTTGGGAAGCTAAGAAACAACTGGCTCTGCCCAGTGCTCTTACAGCCTAAGAGAAAATCTCTTACCAAGGCCTGTGAAACGCACTTTGTTGGTGGCCTGATCTAGCTGAAGTAGAACTGCTGCTCTGGGCGTGCTCCACTGGCCTAGAGCTGCCTGGCCCAAAGGGCCGCCTTGTTTGCAAAGGGGCAGAGAGGCCCCAAAGCATCTTGCTTCCAGCTCTTCGGGAAGCTAAGAAACATCTGGCGTTGCCCAGTGCTCTTACAGCCTACCGGGAACATCTCTTACCAAGGCCTGTGAAACGCAGTTTGTTGGTGGCCTGAACTGGCCGAAGTAGAACTTCTGCTCTGGGTGTGCTCCACTGGCCTAGAGCTACCTGGCGCAAAGGGCTGCCTTGATTCCAAAGTGAGAGAGTGGCACCAAAGCATCTTGCTCCCAGCTCTTCGGGAAGCTAAGAAACAGCTGGCTCTGCCCAGTGCTCTTACAGCCTAAGAGAACATCTCTTTGAAAGGCCTGTGAAACGCAGTTTCTTGGCAGGCCTGACCTGGCTGAAGTAGAACTTCTGTTCTGGTTGTGCTACATAGGCCTAGAGCTACCAGGACCTAAGGGCTGCCTTGTTTCCAAGGGGTGAGAGAGGCCCCAAAGCATCTTGCCTCCAGCACTTTGGGAAGCTAAAAAACAACTGGTTCTGCCCAGTGCTCTCACAGCCTACCGTGAACATCTCTTACCAAGGGCTGTGAAACGCAGTTTCTGGGCAGGACTGATCCGCCTGAAGTAGAACTTCTGCTGTGGGTGTGCTCCATTGGCCTAGAGCTGCCAGGCCCAAACGGCTGCCTTGTGTCCAAAGGGAGAGAGAGGCCCCAAAGCATCTTGCTTCCAGCTCTGTGGGAAGCTAAAGCAACTGGCTCTCCACAGTGCTCTCACAGCCTACCGGGAACATCTCTTACCAAGGCCTGTGAAACGCAGTTTCTTGGCAGGCCTGATCTGGCTGAAGTAGAGCTCCTGCTCTGGGCGTGCTACTTTGGCCTAGAGCTGCCAGGCCCAAAGGGCCGCCTTGTTTCCAAAGGGGCTGAGAGTCCCCAAAGTATCTTGCTTCCAAATCTTTGGGAAGCTAAGAAACAACTGGCTCTGCACAGTGCTCTCACAGCCTACCGGCAACGTGACAGAGAAAGGCCTGTGAGACGCAGTTTCTTGGAAGGCCTGATCTGGCTGAGGTAGAACTTCTGCTCTGGGTGTACTCCATTGGCCTAGGGCTGCCAGGCCCAAAGGGCTGCCTTTATTTCCAAAGTGTGAGAGAGGCCCCAAAGCATCTTGCTTCCTGCTCTCTGGGAAGCTAAAACAACTGGCTCTGCACAGTGCTCTCAAAGCCAACCGGGAACGTCACATACAAAGGCCTGTGAAACGCAGCTTCTTGACAGGCCTTATCTGGCTGAGGTAGAACTTGTGCTCTGGGTGTGCTACTTTGGCCTAGAGCTGCCAGGCACAAAGGCTGCTTTGTTTCCAAAGGGGGAGAGAGGCCCCAAATCATGTTGCTTCCAGCTGTTTTTGAAGCTAAGAAACAACTCGCTCTGCCAGGTACTCTTACAGCCTTCCGGGAACACCTCTTACGAAGGCCTGTGAAAAGCAGTTTCTTGGCAGGCCTGATCTGGCTGAGGTAGAACTTCTGCTCTGGGTGTGCTCCATTGCCCTAGAGCTGAAAGGCCCAAAGGGCTGCCTTGTTTCCAAAGGGGGAGAGAGGCCCCAAAGCATCTTGCTTCCACCTCTTGGGAAGCTAAGAAACAACTCGCTGTGCCCAGTGCTCTTATAGCCTAAGAGAACATCTCTTATCAAGGCCTGTGAAACGCACTTTCTAGGCAGGCCTGATCTGGAAGAAGTAGAACTTCTGCTCTGGTTGTGCTCCATTGCCCTAGAGCTGCCAGACCCAACGTGCTGCCTTGTTTCCAAAGGGGCAGAGAGGCCCCAAAGCGTCTTGCTTCCAGCTGTTTGGGAAACAAGGAAACAACTGGCTCTGCACCGTGCTCTCACAGCCTACCGGGAACGTCACATACAAAGGCCTCTGAAACGCAGTTCCTTGGCAGGCCTGATCTGGCTGAAGTAGGACTTCTGCTCTGGGTGTGCTCCATTGGCCTAGAGCTGAAAGGCCCAAAGGGATGCCTTGTTTGCAAAGGGACAGAGAGGCCCCAAAGCATCTTGCTTCCAGCTCTTTGGGAAGCTAAGAAACAACTGTCTCTGCCCAGTGCTCTGACAGAGTACCGGGAACATCTCTTACCAGAGCCTTTGAAACGCAGTTTCTTGGCAGGCCTTATCTGGCTGAGGTAGAACTTCTGCTCTGGGTGTGCTCCATTGGCCTAGAGCTGAAAGGCCCAAAGGTCGGCCTTGTTGGCAAAGGGGCAGGGAGCCCCCAAAGCATCTTGCTTCCAGCTCTTTGGGAAGCTAAGAAACAACTGGCTCTGCCCAGTGCTCTTACAGCCTAAGAGAAAATCTCTTACCAAGGCCTGTGAAACGCACTTTGTTGGTGGCCTGATCTAGCTGAAGTAGAACTGCTGCTCTGGGTGTGCTCCATTGGCCTAGAGCTGCCTGGCCCAAAGGGCCGCCTTGTTTGCAAAGGGGCAGAGAGGCCCCAAAGCATCTTGCTTCCAGCTCTTCGGGAAGCTAAGAAACATCTGGCGTTGCCCAGTGCTCTTACAGCCTACCGGGAACATCTCTTACCAAGGCCTGTGAAACGCAGTTTGTTGGTGGCCTGAACTGGCCGAAGTAGAACTTCTGCTCTGGGTGTGCTCCACTGGCCTAGAGCTACCTGGCGCAAAGGGCTGCCTTGATTCCAAAGTGAGAGAGTGGCACCAAAGCATCTTGCTCCCAGCTCTTCGGGAAGCTAAGAAACAGCTGGCTCTGCCCAGTGCTCTTACAGCCTAAGAGAACATCTCTTTGAAAGGCCTGTGAAACGCAGTTTCTTGGCAGGCCTGACCTGGCTGAAGTAGAACTTCTGTTCTGGTTGTGCTACATAGGCCTAGAGCTACCAGGACCTAAGGGCTGCCTTGTTTCCAAGGGGTGAGAGAGGCCCCAAAGCATCTTGCCTCCAGCACTTTGGGAAGCTAAAAAACAACTGGTTCTGCCCAGTGCTCTCACAGCCTACCGTGAACATCTCTTACCAAGGGCTGTGAAACGCAGTTTCTGGGCAGGACTGATCCGCCTGAAGTAGAACTTCTGCTGTGGGTGTGCTCCATTGGCCTAGAGCTGCCAGGCCCAAACGGCTGCCTTGTGTCCAAAGGGAGAGAGAGGCCCCAAAGCATCTTGCTTCCAGCTCTGTGGGAAGCTAAAGCAACTGGCTCTCCACAGTGCTCTCACAGCCTACCGGGAACATCTCTTACCAAGGCCTGTGAAACGCAGTTTCTTGGCAGGCCTGATCTGGCTGAAGTAGAGCTCCTGCTCTGGGCGTGCTACTTTGGCCTAGAGCTGCCAGGCCCAAAGGGCCGCCTTGTTTCCAAAGGGGCTGAGAGTCCCCAAAGTATCTTGCTTCCAAATCTTTGGGAAGCTAAGAAACAACTGGCTCTGCACAGTGCTCTCACAGCCTACCGGCAACGTGACAGAGAAAGGCCTGTGAGACGCAGTTTCTTGGAAGGCCTGATCTGGCTGAGGTAGAACTTCTGCTCTGGGTGTACTCCATTGGCCTAGGGCTGCCAGGCCCAAAGGGCTGCCTTTATTTCCAAAGTGTGAGAGAGGCCCCAAAGCATCTTGCTTCCTGCTCTCTGGGAAGCTAAAACAACTGGCTCTGCACAGTGCTCTCAAAGCCAACCGGGAACGTCACATACAAAGGCCTGTGAAACGCAGCTTCTTGACAGGCCTTATCTGGCTGAGGTAGAACTTGTGCTCTGGGTGTGCTACTTTGGCCTAGAGCTGCCAGGCACAAAGGCTGCTTTGTTTCCAAAGGGGGAGAGAGGCCCCAAATCATGTTGCTTCCAGCTGTTTTTGAAGCTAAGAAACAACTCGCTCTGCCAGGTACTCTTACAGCCTTCCGGGAACACCTCTTACGAAGGCCTGTGAAAAGCAGTTTCTTGGCAGGCCTGATCTGGCTGAGGTAGAACTTCTGCTCTGGGTGTGCTCCATTGCCCTAGAGCTGAAAGGCCCAAAGGGCTGCCTTGTTTCCAAAGGGGGAGAGAGGCCCCAAAGCATCTTGCTTCCACCTCTTGGGAAGCTAAGAAACAACTCGCTGTGCCCAGTGCTCTTATAGCCTAAGAGAACATCTCTTATCAAGGCCTGTGAAACGCACTTTCTAGGCAGGCCTGATCTGGAAGAAGTAGAACTTCTGCTCTGGTTGTGCTCCATTGCCCTAGAGCTGCCAGACCCAACGTGCTGCCTTGTTTCCAAAGGGGCAGAGAGGCCCCAAAGCGTCTTGCTTCCAGCTGTTTGGGAAACAAGGAAACAACTGGCTCTGCACCGTGCTCTCACAGCCTACCGGGAACGTCACATACAAAGGCCTCTGAAACGCAGTTCCTTGGCAGGCCTGATCTGGCTGAAGTAGGACTTCTGCTCTGGGTGTGCTCCGTTGGCCTAGAGCTGAAAGGCCCAAAGGGATGCCTTGTTTGCAAAGGGGCAGAGAGGCCCCAAAGCATCTTGCTTCCAGCTCTTTGGGAAGCTAGGAAACAACTGTCTCTGCCCAGTGCTCTGACAGAGTACCGGGAACATCTCTTACCAGAGCCTTTGAAACGCAGTTTCTTGGCAGGCCTTATCTGGCTGAGGTAGAACTTCTGCTCTGGGTGTGCTCCATTGGCCTAGAGCTGAAAGGCCCAAAGGTCGGCCTTGTTGGCAAAGGGGCAGGGAGCCCCCAAAGCATCTTGCTTCCAGCTCTTTGGGAAGCTAAGAAACAACTGGCTCTGCCCAGTGCTCTTACAGCCTAAGAGAAAATCTCTTACCAAGGCCTGTGAAACGCACTTTGTTGGTGGCCTGATCTAGCTGAAGTAGAACTGCTGCTCTGGGCGTGCTCCACTGGCCTAGAGCTGCCTGGCCCAAAGGGCCGCCTTGTTTGCAAAGGGGCAGAGAGGCCCCAAAGCATCTTGCTTCCAGCTCTTCGGGAAGCTAAGAAACATCTGGCGTTGCCCAGTGCTCTTACAGCCTACCGGGAACATCTCTTACCAAGGCCTGTGAAACGCAGTTTGTTGGTGGCCTGAACTGGCCGAAGTAGAACTTCTGCTCTGGGTGTGCTCCACTGGCCTAGAGCTACCTGGCGCAAAGGGCTGCCTTGATTCCAAAGTGAGAGAGTGGCACCAAAGCATCTTGCTCCCAGCTCTTCGGGAAGCTAAGAAACAGCTGGCTCTGCCCAGTGCTCTTACAGCCTAAGAGAACATCTCTTTGAAAGGCCTGTGAAACGCAGTTTCTTGGCAGGCCTGACCTGGCTGAAGTAGAACTTCTGTTCTGGTTGTGCTACATAGGCCTAGAGCTACCAGGACCTAAGGGCTGCCTTGTTTCCAAGGGGTGAGAGAGGCCCCAAAGCATCTTGCCTCCAGCACTTTGGGAAGCTAAAAAACAACTGGTTCTGCCCAGTGCTCTCACAGCCTACCGTGAACATCTCTTACCAAGGGCTGTGAAACGCAGTTTCTGGGCAGGACTGATCCGCCTGAAGTAGAACTTCTGCTGTGGGTGTGCTCCATTGGCCTAGAGCTGCCAGGCCCAAACGGCTGCCTTGTGTCCAAAGGGAGAGAGAGGCCCCAAAGCATCTTGCTTCCAGCTCTGTGGGAAGCTAAAGCAACTGGCTCTCCACAGTGCTCTCACAGCCTACCGGGAACATCTCTTACCAAGGCCTGTGAAACGCAGTTTCTTGGCAGGCCTGATCTGGCTGAGGTAGAACTTCTGCTCTGGGTGTGCTCCATTGCCCTAGAGCTGAAAGGCCCAAAGGGCTGCCTTGTTTCCAAAGGGGGAGAGAGGCCCCAAAGCATCTTGCTTCCACCTCTTGGGAAGCTAAGAAACAACTCGCTGTGCCCAGTGCTCTTATAGCCTAAGAGAACATCTCTTATCAAGGCCTGTGAAACGCACTTTCTAGGCAGGCCTGATCTGGAAGAAGTAGAACTTCTGCTCTGGTTGTGCTCCATTGCCCTAGAGCTGCCAGACCCAACGTGCTGCCTTGTTTCCAAAGGGGCAGAGAGGCCCCAAAGCGTCTTGCTTCCAGCTGTTTGGGAAACAAGGAAACAACTGGCTCTGCACCGTGCTCTCACAGCCTACCGGGAACGTCACATACAAAGGCCTCTGAAACGCAGTTCCTTGGCAGGCCTGATCTGGCTGAAGTAGGACTTCTGCTCTGGGTGTGCTCCGTTGGCCTAGAGCTGAAAGGCCCAAAGGGATGCCTTGTTTGCAAAGGGGCAGAGAGGCCCCAAAGCATCTTGCTTCCAGCTCTTTGGGAAGCTAGGAAACAACTGTCTCTGCCCAGTGCTCTGACAGAGTACCGGGAACATCTCTTACCAGAGCCTTTGAAACGCAGTTTCTTGGCAGGCCTTATCTGGCTGAGGTAGAACTTCTGCTCTGGGTGTGCTCCATTGGCCTAGAGCTGAAAGGCCCAAAGGTCGGCCTTGTTGGCAAAGGGGCAGGGAGCCCCCAAAGCATCTTGCTTCCAGCTCTTTGGGAAGCTAAGAAACAACTGGCTCTGCCCAGTGCTCTTACAGCCTAAGAGAAAATCTCTTACCAAGGCCTGTGAAACGCACTTTGTTGGTGGCCTGATCTAGCTGAAGTAGAACTTCTGCTCTGGGCGTGCTCCACTGGCCTAGAGCTTCCTGGCCCAAAGGGCCGCCTTGTTTGCAAAGGGGCAGAGAGGCCCCAAAGCATCTTGCTTCCAGCTCTTCGGGAAGCTAAGAAACATCTGGCGTTGCCCAGTGCTCTTACAGCCTACCGGGAACATCTCTTACCAAGGCCTGTGAAACGCAGTTTGTTGGTGGCCTGAACTGGCCGAAGTAGAACTTCTGCTCTGGGTGTGCTCCACTGGCCTAGAGCTACCTGGCGCAAAGGGCTGCCTTGATTCCAAAGTGAGAGAGTGGCACCAAAGCATCTTGCTCCCAGCTCTTCGGGAAGCTAAGAAACAGCTGGCTCTGCCCAGTGCTCTTACAGCCTAAGAGAACATCTCTTTGAAAGGCCTGTGAAACGCAGTTTCTTGGCAGGCCTGACCTGGCTGAAGTAGAACTTCTGTTCTGGTTGTGCTACATAGGCCTAGAGCTACCAGGACCTAAGGGCTGCCTTGTTTCCAAGGGGTGAGAGAGGCCCCAAAGCATCTTGCCTCCAGCACTTTGGGAAGCTAAAAAACAACTGGTTCTGCCCAGTGCTCTCACAGCCTACCGTGAACATCTCTTACCAAGGGCTGTGAAACGCAGTTTCTGGGCAGGACTGATCCGCCTGAAGTAGAACTTCTGCTGTGGGTGTGCTCCATTGGCCTAGAGCTGCCAGGCCCAAACGGCTGCCTTGTGTCCAAAGGGAGAGAGAGGCCCCAAAGCATCTTGCTTCCAGCTCTGTGGGAAGCTAAAGCAACTGGCTCTCCACAGTGCTCTCACAGCCTACCGGGAACATCTCTTACCAAGGCCTGTGAAACGCAGTTTCTTGGCAGGCCTGATCTGGCTGAAGTAGAGCTCCTGCTCTGGGCGTGCTACTTTGGCCTAGAGCTGCCAGGCCCAAAGGGCCGCCTTGTTTCCAAAGGGGCTGAGAGTCCCCAAAGTATCTTGCTTCCAAATCTTTGGGAAGCTAAGAAACAACTGGCTCTGCACAGTGCTCTCACAGCCTACCGGCAACGTGACAGAGAAAGGCCTGTGAGACGCAGTTTCTTGGAAGGCCTGATCTGGCTGAGGTAGAACTTCTGCTCTGGGTGTACTCCATTGGCCTAGGGCTGCCAGGCCCAAAGGGCTGCCTTTATTTCCAAAGTGTGAGAGAGGCCCCAAAGCATCTTGCTTCCTGCTCTCTGGGAAGCTAAAACAACTGGCTCTGCACAGTGCTCTCAAAGCCAACCGGGAACGTCACATACAAAGGCCTGTGAAACGCAGCTTCTTGACAGGCCTTATCTGGCTGAGGTAGAACTTGTGCTCTGGGTGTGCTACCTTGGCCTAGAGCTGCCAGGCACAAAGGCTGCTTTGTTTCCAAAGGGGGAGAGAGGCCCCAAATCATGTTGCTTCCAGCTGTTTTTGAAGCTAAGAAACAACTCGCTCTGCCAGGTACTCTTACAGCCTTCCGGGAACACCTCTTACGAAGGCCTGTGAAAAGCAGTTTCTTGGCAGGCCTGATCTGGCTGAGGTAGAACTTCTGCTCTGGGTGTGCTCCATTGCCCTAGAGCTGAAAGGCCCAAAGGGCTGCCTTGTTTCCAAAGGGGGAGAGAGGCCCCAAAGCATCTTGCTTCCACCTCTTGGGAAGCTAAGAAACAACTCGCTGTGCCCAGTGCTCTTATAGCCTAAGAGAACATCTCTTATCAAGGCCTGTGAAACGCACTTTCTAGGCAGGCCTGATCTGGAAGAAGTAGAACTTCTGCTCTGGTTGTGCTCCATTGCCCTAGAGCTGCCAGACCCAACGTGCTGCCTTGTTTCCAAAGGGGCAGAGAGGCCCCAAAGCGTCTTGCTTCCAGCTGTTTGGGAAACAAGGAAACAACTGGCTCTGCACCGTGCTCTCACAGCCTACCGGGAACGTCACATACAAAGGCCTCTGAAACGCAGTTCCTTGGCAGGCCTGATCTGGCTGAAGTAGGACTTCTGCTCTGGGTGTGCTCCGTTGGCCTAGAGCTGAAAGGCCCAAAGGGATGCCTTGTTTGCAAAGGGGCAGAGAGGCCCCAAAGCATCTTGCTTCCAGCTCTTTGGGAAGCTAGGAAACAACTGTCTCTGCCCAGTGCTCTGACAGAGTACCGGGAACATCTCTTACCAGAGCCTTTGAAACGCAGTTTCTTGGCAGGCCTTATCTGGCTGAGGTAGAACTTCTGCTCTGGGTGTGCTCCATTGGCCTAGAGCTGAAAGGCCCAAAGGTCGGCCTTGTTGGCAAAGGGGCAGGGAGCCCCCAAAGCATCTTGCTTCCAGCTCTTTGGGAAGCTAAGAAACAACTGGCTCTGCCCAGTGCTCTTACAGCCTAAGAGAAAATCTCTTACCAAGGCCTGTGAAACGCACTTTGTTGGTGGCCTGATCTAGCTGAAGTAGAACTGCTGCTCTGGGTGTGCTCCATTGGCCTAGAGCTGCCTGGCCCAAAGGGCCGCCTTGTTTGCAAAGGGGCAGAGAGGCCCCAAAGCATCTTGCTTCCAGCTCTTCGGGAAGCTAAGAAACATCTGGCGTTGCCCAGTGCTCTTACAGCCTACCGGGAACATCTCTTACCAAGGCCTGTGAAACGCAGTTTGTTGGTGGCCTGAACTGGCCGAAGTAGAACTTCTGCTCTGGGTGTGCTCCACTGGCCTAGAGCTACCTGGCGCAAAGGGCTGCCTTGATTCCAAAGTGAGAGAGTGGCACCAAAGCATCTTGCTCCCAGCTCTTCGGGAAGCTAAGAAACAGCTGGCTCTGCCCAGTGCTCTTACAGCCTAAGAGAACATCTCTTTGAAAGGCCTGTGAAACGCAGTTTCTTGGCAGGCCTGACCTGGCTGAAGTAGAACTTCTGTTCTGGTTGTGCTACATAGGCCTAGAGCTACCAGGACCTAAGGGCTGCCTTGTTTCCAAGGGGTGAGAGAGGCCCCAAAGCATCTTGCCTCCAGCACTTTGGGAAGCTAAAAAACAACTGGTTCTGCCCAGTGCTCTCACAGCCTACCGTGAACATCTCTTACCAAGGGCTGTGAAACGCAGTTTCTGGGCAGGACTGATCCGCCTGAAGTAGAACTTCTGCTGTGGGTGTGCTCCATTGGCCTAGAGCTGCCAGGCCCAAACGGCTGCCTTGTGTCCAAAGGGAGAGAGAGGCCCCAAAGCATCTTGCTTCCAGCTCTGTGGGAAGCTAAAGCAACTGGCTCTCCACAGTGCTCTCACAGCCTACCGGGAACATCTCTTACCAAGGCCTGTGAAACGCAGTTTCTTGGCAGGCCTGATCTGGCTGAAGTAGAGCTCCTGCTCTGGGCGTGCTACTTTGGCCTAGAGCTGCCAGGCCCAAAGGGCCGCCTTGTTTCCAAAGGGGCTGAGAGTCCCCAAAGTATCTTGCTTCCAAATCTTTGGGAAGCTAAGAAACAACTGGCTCTGCACAGTGCTCTCACAGCCTACCGGCAACGTGACAGAGAAAGGCCTGTGAGACGCAGTTTCTTGGAAGGCCTGATCTGGCTGAGGTAGAACTTCTGCTCTGGGTGTACTCCATTGGCCTAGGGCTGCCAGGCCCAAAGGGCTGCCTTTATTTCCAAAGTGTGAGAGAGGCCCCAAAGCATCTTGCTTCCTGCTCTCTGGGAAGCTAAAACAACTGGCTCTGCACAGTGCTCTCAAAGCCAACCGGGAACGTCACATACAAAGGCCTGTGAAACGCAGCTTCTTGACAGGCCTTATCTGGCTGAGGTAGAACTTGTGCTCTGGGTGTGCTACTTTGGCCTAGAGCTGCCAGGCACAAAGGCTGCTTTGTTTCCAAAGGGGGAGAGAGGCCCCAAATCATGTTGCTTCCAGCTGTTTTTGAAGCTAAGAAACAACTCGCTCTGCCAGGTACTCTTACAGCCTTCCGGGAACACCTCTTACGAAGGCCTGTGAAAAGCAGTTTCTTGGCAGGCCTGATCTGGCTGAGGTAGAACTTCTGCTCTGGGTGTGCTCCATTGCCCTAGAGCTGAAAGGCCCAAAGGGCTGCCTTGTTTCCAAAGGGGGAGAGAGGCCCCAAAGCATCTTGCTTCCACCTCTTGGGAAGCTAAGAAACAACTCGCTGTGCCCAGTGCTCTTATAGCCTAAGAGAACATCTCTTATCAAGGCCTGTGAAACGCACTTTCTAGGCAGGCCTGATCTGGAAGAAGTAGAACTTCTGCTCTGGTTGTGCTCCATTGCCCTAGAGCTGCCAGACCCAACGTGCTGCCTTGTTTCCAAAGGGGCAGAGAGGCCCCAAAGCGTCTTGCTTCCAGCTGTTTGGGAAACAAGGAAACAACTGGCTCTGCACCGTGCTCTCACAGCCTACCGGGAACGTCACATACAAAGGCCTCTGAAACGCAGTTCCTTGGCAGGCCTGATCTGGCTGAAGTAGGACTTCTGCTCTGGGTGTGCTCCGTTGGCCTAGAGCTGAAAGGCCCAAAGGGATGCCTTGTTTGCAAAGGGGCAGAGAGGCCCCAAAGCATCTTGCTTCCAGCTCTTTGGGAAGCTAGGAAACAACTGTCTCTGCCCAGTGCTCTGACAGAGTACCGGGAACATCTCTTACCAGAGCCTTTGAAACGCAGTTTCTTGGCAGGCCTTATCTGGCTGAGGTAGAACTTCTGCTCTGGGTGTGCTCCATTGGCCTAGAGCTGAAAGGCCCAAAGGTCGGCCTTGTTGGCAAAGGGGCAGGGAGCCCCCAAAGCATCTTGCTTCCAGCTCTTTGGGAAGCTAAGAAACAACTGGCTCTGCCCAGTGCTCTTACAGCCTAAGAGAAAATCTCTTACCAAGGCCTGTGAAACGCACTTTGTTGGTGGCCTGATCTAGCTGAAGTAGAACTGCTGCTCTGGGTGTGCTCCATTGGCCTAGAGCTGCCTGGCCCAAAGGGCCGCCTTGTTTGCAAAGGGGCAGAGAGGCCCCAAAGCATCTTGCTTCCAGCTCTTCGGGAAGCTAAGAAACATCTGGCGTTGCCCAGTGCTCTTACAGCCTACCGGGAACATCTCTTACCAAGGCCTGTGAAACGCAGTTTGTTGGTGGCCTGAACTGGCCGAAGTAGAACTTCTGCTCTGGGTGTGCTCCACTGGCCTAGAGCTACCTGGCGCAAAGGGCTGCCTTGATTCCAAAGTGAGAGAGTGGCACCAAAGCATCTTGCTCCCAGCTCTTCGGGAAGCTAAGAAACAGCTGGCTCTGCCCAGTGCTCTTACAGCCTAAGAGAACATCTCTTTGAAAGGCCTGTGAAACGCAGTTTCTTGGCAGGCCTGACCTGGCTGAAGTAGAACTTCTGTTCTGGTTGTGCTACATAGGCCTAGAGCTACCAGGACCTAAGGGCTGCCTTGTTTCCAAGGGGTGAGAGAGGCCCCAAAGCATCTTGCCTCCAGCACTTTGGGAAGCTAAAAAACAACTGGTTCTGCCCAGTGCTCTCACAGCCTACCGTGAACATCTCTTACCAAGGGCTGTGAAACGCAGTTTCTGGGCAGGACTGATCCGCCTGAAGTAGAACTTCTGCTGTGGGTGTGCTCCATTGGCCTAGAGCTGCCAGGCCCAAACGGCTGCCTTGTGTCCAAAGGGAGAGAGAGGCCCCAAAGCATCTTGCTTCCAGCTCTGTGGGAAGCTAAAGCAACTGGCTCTCCACAGTGCTCTCACAGCCTACCGGGAACATCTCTTACCAAGGCCTGTGAAACGCAGTTTCTTGGCAGGCCTGATCTGGCTGAAGTAGAGCTCCTGCTCTGGGCGTGCTACTTTGGCCTAGAGCTGCCAGGCCCAAAGGGCCGCCTTGTTTCCAAAGGGGCTGAGAGTCCCCAAAGTATCTTGCTTCCAAATCTTTGGGAAGCTAAGAAACAACTGGCTCTGCACAGTGCTCTCACAGCCTACCGGCAACGTGACAGAGAAAGGCCTGTGAGACGCAGTTTCTTGGAAGGCCTGATCTGGCTGAGGTAGAACTTCTGCTCTGGGTGTACTCCATTGGCCTAGGGCTGCCAGGCCCAAAGGGCTGCCTTTATTTCCAAAGTGTGAGAGAGGCCCCAAAGCATCTTGCTTCCTGCTCTCTGGGAAGCTAAAACAACTGGCTCTGCACAGTGCTCTCAAAGCCAACCGGGAACGTCACATACAAAGGCCTGTGAAACGCAGCTTCTTGACAGGCCTTATCTGGCTGAGGTAGAACTTGTGCTCTGGGTGTGCTACCTTGGCCTAGAGCTGCCAGGCACAAAGGCTGCTTTGTTTCCAAAGGGGGAGAGAGGCCCCAAATCATGTTGCTTCCAGCTGTTTTTGAAGCTAAGAAACAACTCGCTCTGCCAGGTACTCTTACAGCCTTCCGGGAACACCTCTTACGAAGGCCTGTGAAAAGCAGTTTCTTGGCAGGCCTGATCTGGCTGAGGTAGAACTTCTGCTCTGGGTGTGCTCCATTGCCCTAGAGCTGAAAGGCCCAAAGGGCTGCCTTGTTTCCAAAGGGGGAGAGAGGCCCCAAAGCATCTTGCTTCCACCTCTTGGGAAGCTAAGAAACAACTCGCTGTGCCCAGTGCTCTTATAGCCTAAGAGAACATCTCTTATCAAGGCCTGTGAAACGCACTTTCTAGGCAGGCCTGATCTGGAAGAAGTAGAACTTCTGCTCTGGTTGTGCTCCATTGCCCTAGAGCTGCCAGACCCAACGTGCTGCCTTGTTTCCAAAGGGGCAGAGAGGCCCCAAAGCGTCTTGCTTCCAGCTGTTTGGGAAACAAGGAAACAACTGGCTCTGCACCGTGCTCTCACAGCCTACCGGGAACGTCACATACAAAGGCCTCTGAAACGCAGTTCCTTGGCAGGCCTGATCTGGCTGAAGTATGACTTCTGCTCTGGGTGTGCTCCGTTGGCCTAGAGCTGAAAGGCCCAAAGGGATGCCTTGTTTGCAAAGGGGCAGAGAGGCCCCAAAGCATCTTGCTTCCAGCTCTTTGGGAAGCTAGGAAACAACTGTCTCTGCCCAGTGCTCTGACAGAGTACCGGGAACATCTCTTACCAGAGCCTTTGAAACGCAGTTTCTTGGCAGGCCTTATCTGGCTGAGGTAGAACTTCTGCTCTGGGTGTGCTCCATTGGCCTAGAGCTGAAAGGCCCAAAGGTCGGCCTTGTTGGCAAAGGGGCAGGGAGCCCCCAAAGCATCTTGCTTCCAGCTCTTTGGGAAGCTAAGAAACAACTGGCTCTGCCCAGTGCTCTTACAGCCTAAGAGAAAATCTCTTACCAAGGCCTGTGAAACGCACTTTGTTGGTGGCCTGATCTAGCTGAAGTAGAACTGCTGCTCTGGGTGTGCTCCATTGGCCTAGAGCTGCCTGGCCCAAAGGGCCGCCTTGTTTGCAAAGGGGCAGAGAGGCCCCAAAGCATCTTGCTTCCAGCTCTTCGGGAAGCTAAGAAACATCTGGCGTTGCCCAGTGCTCTTACAGCCTACCGGGAACATCTCTTACCAAGGCCTGTGAAACGCAGTTTGTTGGTGGCCTGAACTGGCCGAAGTAGAACTTCTGCTCTGGGTGTGCTCCACTGGCCTAGAGCTACCTGGCGCAAAGGGCTGCCTTGATTCCAAAGTGAGAGAGTGGCACCAAAGCATCTTGCTCCCAGCTCTTCGGGAAGCTAAGAAACAGCTGGCTCTGCCCAGTGCTCTTACAGCCTAAGAGAACATCTCTTTGAAAGGCCTGTGAAACGCAGTTTCTTGGCAGGCCTGACCTGGCTGAAGTAGAACTTCTGTTCTGGTTGTGCTACATAGGCCTAGAGCTACCAGGACCTAAGGGCTGCCTTGTTTCCAAGGGGTGAGAGAGGCCCCAAAGCATCTTGCCTCCAGCACTTTGGGAAGCTAAAAAACAACTGGTTCTGCCCAGTGCTCTCACAGCCTACCGTGAACATCTCTTACCAAGGGCTGTGAAACGCAGTTTCTGGGCAGGACTGATCCGCCTGAAGTAGAACTTCTGCTGTGGGTGTGCTCCATTGGCCTAGAGCTGCCAGGCCCAAACGGCTGCCTTGTGTCCAAAGGGAGAGAGAGGCCCCAAAGCATCTTGCTTCCAGCTCTGTGGGAAGCTAAAGCAACTGGCTCTCCACAGTGCTCTCACAGCCTACCGGGAACATCTCTTACCAAGGCCTGTGAAACGCAGTTTCTTGGCAGGCCTGATCTGGCTGAAGTAGAACTCCTGCTCTGGGCGTGCTACTTTGGCCTAGAGCTGCCAGGCCCAAAGGGCCGCCTTGTTTCCAAAGGGGCTGAGAGTCCCCAAAGTATCTTGCTTCCAAATCTTTGGGAAGCTAAGAAACAACTGGCTCTGCACAGTGCTCTCACAGCCTACCGGCAACGTGACAGAGAAAGGCCTGTGAGACGCAGTTTCTTGGAAGGCCTGATCTGGCTGAGGTAGAACTTCTGCTCTGGGTGTACTCCATTGGCCTAGGGCTGCCAGGCCCAAAGGGCTGCCTTTATTTCCAAAGTGTGAGAGAGGCCCCAAAGCATCTTGCTTCCTGCTCTCTGGGAAGCTAAAACAACTGGCTCTGCACAGTGCTCTCAAAGCCAACCGGGAACGTCACATACAAAGGCCTGTGAAACGCAGCTTCTTGACAGGCCTTATCTGGCTGAGGTAGAACTTGTGCTCTGGGTGTGCTACCTTGGCCTAGAGCTGCCAGGCACAAAGGCTGCTTTGTTTCCAAAGGGGGAGAGAGGCCCCAAATCATGTTGCTTCCAGCTGTTTTTGAAGCTAAGAAACAACTCGCTCTGCCAGGTACTCTTACAGCCTTCCGGGAACACCTCTTACGAAGGCCTGTGAAAAGCAGTTTCTTGGCAGGCCTGATCTGGCTGAGGTAGAACTTCTGCTCTGGGTGTGCTCCATTGCCCTAGAGCTGAAAGGCCCAAAGGGCTGCCTTGTTTCCAAAGGGGGAGAGAGGCCCCAAAGCATCTTGCTTCCACCTCTTGGGAAGCTAAGAAACAACTCGCTGTGCCCAGTGCTCTTATAGCCTAAGAGAACATCTCTTATCAAGGCCTGTGAAACGCACTTTCTAGGCAGGCCTGATCTGGAAGAAGTAGAACTTCTGCTCTGGTTGTGCTCCATTGCCCTAGAGCTGCCAGACCCAACGTGCTGCCTTGTTTCCAAAGGGGCAGAGAGGCCCCAAAGCGTCTTGCTTCCAGCTGTTTGGGAAACAAGGAAACAACTGGCTCTGCACCGTGCTCTCACAGCCTACCGGGAACGTCACATACAAAGGCCTCTGAAACGCAGTTCCTTGGCAGGCCTGATCTGGCTGAAGTAGGACTTCTGCTCTGGGTGTGCTCCGTTGGCCTAGAGCTGAAAGGCCCAAAGGGATGCCTTGTTTGCAAAGGGGCAGAGAGGCCCCAAAGCATCTTGCTTCCAGCTCTTTGGGAAGCTAGGAAACAACTGTCTCTGCCCAGTGCTCTGACAGAGTACCGGGAACATCTCTTACCAGAGCCTTTGAAACGCAGTTTCTTGGCAGGCCTTATCTGGCTGAGGTAGAACTTCTGCTCTGGGTGTGCTCCATTGGCCTAGAGCTGAAAGGCCCAAAGGTCGGCCTTGTTGGCAAAGGGGCAGGGAGCCCCCAAAGCATCTTGCTTCCAGCTCTTTGGGAAGCTAAGAAACAACTGGCTCTGCCCAGTGCTCTTACAGCCTAAGAGAAAATCTCTTACCAAGGCCTGTGAAACGCACTTTGTTGGTGGCCTGATCTAGCTGAAGTAGAACTGCTGCTCTGGGTGTGCTCCATTGGCCTAGAGCTGCCTGGCCCAAAGGGCCGCCTTGTTTGCAAAGGGGCAGAGAGGCCCCAAAGCATCTTGCTTCCAGCTCTTCGGGAAGCTAAGAAACATCTGGCGTTGCCCAGTGCTCTTACAGCCTACCGGGAACATCTCTTACCAAGGCCTGTGAAACGCAGTTTGTTGGTGGCCTGAACTGGCCGAAGTAGAACTTCTGCTCTGGGTGTGCTCCACTGGCCTAGAGCTACCTGGCGCAAAGGGCTGCCTTGATTCCAAAGTGAGAGAGTGGCACCAAAGCATCTTGCTCCCAGCTCTTCGGGAAGCTAAGAAACAGCTGGCTCTGCCCAGTGCTCTTACAGCCTAAGAGAACATCTCTTTGAAAGGCCTGTGAAACGCAGTTTCTTGGCAGGCCTGACCTGGCTGAAGTAGAACTTCTGTTCTGGTTGTGCTACATAGGCCTAGAGCTACCAGGACCTAAGGGCTGCCTTGTTTCCAAGGGGTGAGAGAGGCCCCAAAGCATCTTGCCTCCAGCACTTTGGGAAGCTAAAAAACAACTGGTTCTGCCCAGTGCTCTCACAGCCTACCGTGAACATCTCTTACCAAGGGCTGTGAAACGCAGTTTCTGGGCAGGACTGATCCGCCTGAAGTAGAACTTCTGCTGTGGGTGTGCTCCATTGGCCTAGAGCTGCCAGGCCCAAACGGCTGCCTTGTGTCCAAAGGGAGAGAGAGGCCCCAAAGCATCTTGCTTCCAGCTCTGTGGGAAGCTAAAGCAACTGGCTCTCCACAGTGCTCTCACAGCCTACCGGGAACATCTCTTACCAAGGCCTGTGAAACGCAGTTTCTTGGCAGGCCTGATCTGGCTGAAGTAGAGCTCCTGCTCTGGGCGTGCTACTTTGGCCTAGAGCTGCCAGGCCCAAAGGGCCGCCTTGTTTCCAAAGGGGCTGAGAGTCCCCAAAGTATCTTGCTTCCAAATCTTTGGGAAGCTAAGAAACAACTGGCTCTGCACAGTGCTCTCACAGCCTACCGGCAACGTGACAGAGAAAGGCCTGTGAGACGCAGTTTCTTGGAAGGCCTGATCTGGCTGAGGTAGAACTTCTGCTCTGGGTGTACTCCATTGGCCTAGGGCTGCCAGGCCCAAAGGGCTGCCTTTATTTCCAAAGTGTGAGAGAGGCCCCAAAGCATCTTGCTTCCTGCTCTCTGGGAAGCTAAAACAACTGGCTCTGCACAGTGCTCTCAAAGCCAACCGGGAACGTCACATACAAAGGCCTGTGAAACGCAGCTTCTTGACAGGCCTTATCTGGCTGAGGTAGAACTTGTGCTCTGGGTGTGCTACTTTGGCCTAGAGCTGCCAGGCACAAAGGCTGCTTTGTTTCCAAAGGGGGAGAGAGGCCCCAAATCATGTTGCTTCCAGCTGTTTTTGAAGCTAAGAAACAACTCGCTCTGCCAGGTACTCTTACAGCCTTCCGGGAACACCTCTTACGAAGGCCTGTGAAAAGCAGTTTCTTGGCAGGCCTGATCTGGCTGAGGTAGAACTTCTGCTCTGGGTGTGCTCCATTGCCCTAGAGCTGAAAGGCCCAAAGGGCTGCCTTGTTTCCAAAGGGGGAGAGAGGCCCCAAAGCATCTTGCTTCCACCTCTTGGGAAGCTAAGAAACAACTCGCTGTGCCCAGTGCTCTTATAGCCTAAGAGAACATCTCTTATCAAGGCCTGTGAAACGCACTTTCTAGGCAGGCCTGATCTGGAAGAAGTAGAACTTCTGCTCTGGTTGTGCTCCATTGCCCTAGAGCTGCCAGACCCAACGTGCTGCCTTGTTTCCAAAGGGGCAGAGAGGCCCCAAAGCGTCTTGCTTCCAGCTGTTTGGGAAACAAGGAAACAACTGGCTCTGCACCGTGCTCTCACAGCCTACCGGGAACGTCACATACAAAGGCCTCTGAAACGCAGTTCCTTGGCAGGCCTGATCTGGCTGAAGTAGGACTTCTGCTCTGGGTGTGCTCCGTTGGCCTAGAGCTGAAAGGCCCAAAGGGATGCCTTGTTTGCAAAGGGGCAGAGAGGCCCCAAAGCATCTTGCTTCCAGCTCTTTGGGAAGCTAGGAAACAACTGTCTCTGCCCAGTGCTCTGACAGAGTACCGGGAACATCTCTTACCAGAGCCTTTGAAACGCAGTTTCTTGGCAGGCCTTATCTGGCTGAGGTAGAACTTCTGCTCTGGGTGTGCTCCATTGGCCTAGAGCTGAAAGGCCCAAAGGTCGGCCTTGTTGGCAAAGGGGCAGGGAGCCCCCAAAGCATCTTGCTTCCAGCTCTTTGGGAAGCTAAGAAACAACTGGCTCTGCCCAGTGCTCTTACAGCCTAAGAGAAAATCTCTTACCAAGGCCTGTGAAACGCACTTTGTTGGTGGCCTGATCTAGCTGAAGTAGAACTGCTGCTCTGGGTGTGCTCCATTGGCCTAGAGCTGCCTGGCCCAAAGGGCCGCCTTGTTTGCAAAGGGGCAGAGAGGCCCCAAAGCATCTTGCTTCCAGCTCTTCGGGAAGCTAAGAAACATCTGGCGTTGCCCAGTGCTCTTACAGCCTACCGGGAACATCTCTTACCAAGGCCTGTGAAACGCAGTTTGTTGGTGGCCTGAACTGGCCGAAGTAGAACTTCTGCTCTGGGTGTGCTCCACTGGCCTAGAGCTACCTGGCGCAAAGGGCTGCCTTGATTCCAAAGTGAGAGAGTGGCACCAAAGCATCTTGCTCCCAGCTCTTCGGGAAGCTAAGAAACAGCTGGCTCTGCCCAGTGCTCTTACAGCCTAAGAGAACATCTCTTTGAAAGGCCTGTGAAACGCAGTTTCTTGGCAGGCCTGACCTGGCTGAAGTAGAACTTCTGTTCTGGTTGTGCTACATAGGCCTAGAGCTACCAGGACCTAAGGGCTGCCTTGTTTCCAAGGGGTGAGAGAGGCCCCAAAGCATCTTGCCTCCAGCACTTTGGGAAGCTAAAAAACAACTGGTTCTGCCCAGTGCTCTCACAGCCTACCGTGAACATCTCTTACCAAGGGCTGTGAAACGCAGTTTCTGGGCAGGACTGATCCGCCTGAAGTAGAACTTCTGCTGTGGGTGTGCTCCATTGGCCTAGAGCTGCCAGGCCCAAACGGCTGCCTTGTGTCCAAAGGGAGAGAGAGGCCCCAAAGCATCTTGCTTCCAGCTCTGTGGGAAGCTAAAGCAACTGGCTCTCCACAGTGCTCTCACAGCCTACCGGGAACATCTCTTACCAAGGCCTGTGAAACGCAGTTTCTTGGCAGGCCTGATCTGGCTGAAGTAGAACTCCTGCTCTGGGCGTGCTACTTTGGCCTAGAGCTGCCAGGCCCAAAGGGCCGCCTTGTTTCCAAAGGGGCTGAGAGTCCCCAAAGTATCTTGCTTCCAAATCTTTGGGAAGCTAAGAAACAACTGGCTCTGCACAGTGCTCTCACAGCCTACTGGCAACGTGACAGAGAAAGGCCTGTGAGACGCAGTTTCTTGGAAGGCCTGATCTGGCTGAGGTAGAACTTCTGCTCTGGGTGTACTCCATTGGCCTAGGGCTGCCAGGCCCAAAGGGCTGCCTTTATTTCCAAAGTGTGAGAGAGGCCCCAAAGCATCTTGCTTCCTGCTCTCTGGGAAGCTAAAACAACTGGCTCTGCACAGTGCTCTCAAAGCCAACCGGGAACGTCACATACAAAGGCCTGTGAAACGCAGCTTCTTGACAGGCCTTATCTGGCTGAGGTAGAACTTGTGCTCTGGGTGTGCTACTTTGGCCTAGAGCTGCCAGGCACAAAGGCTGCTTTGTTTCCAAAGGGGGAGAGAGGCCCCAAATCATGTTGCTTCCAGCTGTTTTTGAAGCTAAGAAACAACTCGCTCTGCCAGGTACTCTTACAGCCTTCCGGGAACACCTCTTACGAAGGCCTGTGAAAAGCAGTTTCTTGGCAGGCCTGATCTGGCTGAGGTAGAACTTCTGCTCTGGGTGTGCTCCATTGCCCTAGAGCTGAAAGGCCCAAAGGGCTGCCTTGTTTCCAAAGGGGGAGAGAGGCCCCAAAGCATCTTGCTTCCACCTCTTGGGAAGCTAAGAAACAACTCGCTGTGCCCAGTGCTCTTATAGCCTAAGAGAACATCTCTTATCAAGGCCTGTGAAACGCACTTTCTAGGCAGGCCTGATCTGGAAGAAGTAGAACTTCTGCTCTGGTTGTGCTCCATTGCCCTAGAGCTGCCAGACCCAACGTGCTGCCTTGTTTCCAAAGGGGCAGAGAGGCCCCAAAGCGTCTTGCTTCCAGCTGTTTGGGAAACAAGGAAACAACTGGCTCTGCACCGTGCTCTCACAGCCTACCGGGAACGTCACATACAAAGGCCTCTGAAACGCAGTTCCTTGGCAGGCCTGATCTGGCTGAAGTAGGACTTCTGCTCTGGGTGTGCTCCGTTGGCCTAGAGCTGAAAGGCCCAAAGGGATGCCTTGTTTGCAAAGGGGCAGAGAGGCCCCAAAGCATCTTGCTTCCAGCTCTTTGGGAAGCTAGGAAACAACTGTCTCTGCCCAGTGCTCTGACAGAGTACCGGGAACATCTCTTACCAGAGCCTTTGAAACGCAGTTTCTTGGCAGGCCTTATCTGGCTGAGGTAGAACTTCTGCTCTGGGTGTGCTCCATTGGCCTAGAGCTGAAAGGCCCAAAGGTCGGCCTTGTTGGCAAAGGGGCAGGGAGCCCCCAAAGCATCTTGCTTCCAGCTCTTTGGGAAGCTAAGAAACAACTGGCTCTGCCCAGTGCTCTTACAGCCTAAGAGAAAATCTCTTACCAAGGCCTGTGAAACGCACTTTGTTGGTGGCCTGATCTAGCTGAAGTAGAACTGCTGCTCTGGGTGTGCTCCATTGGCCTAGAGCTGCCTGGCCCAAAGGGCCGCCTTGTTTGCAAAGGGGCAGAGAGGCCCCAAAGCATCTTGCTTCCAGCTCTTCGGGAAGCTAAGAAACATCTGGCGTTGCCCAGTGCTCTTACAGCCTACCGGGAACATCTCTTACCAAGGCCTGTGAAACGCAGTTTGTTGGTGGCCTGAACTGGCCGAAGTAGAACTTCTGCTCTGGGTGTGCTCCACTGGCCTAGAGCTACCTGGCGCAAAGGGCTGCCTTGATTCCAAAGTGAGAGAGTGGCACCAAAGCATCTTGCTCCCAGCTCTTCGGGAAGCTAAGAAACAGCTGGCTCTGCCCAGTGCTCTTACAGCCTAAGAGAACATCTCTTTGAAAGGCCTGTGAAACGCAGTTTCTTGGCAGGCCTGACCTGGCTGAAGTAGAACTTCTGTTCTGGTTGTGCTACATAGGCCTAGAGCTACCAGGACCTAAGGGCTGCCTTGTTTCCAAGGGGTGAGAGAGGCCCCAAAGCATCTTGCCTCCAGCACTTTGGGAAGCTAAAAAACAACTGGTTCTGCCCAGTGCTCTCACAGCCTACCGTGAACATCTCTTACCAAGGGCTGTGAAACGCAGTTTCTGGGCAGGACTGATCCGCCTGAAGTAGAACTTCTGCTGTGGGTGTGCTCCATTGGCCTAGAGCTGCCAGGCCCAAACGGCTGCCTTGTGTCCAAAGGGAGAGAGAGGCCCCAAAGCATCTTGCTTCCAGCTCTGTGGGAAGCTAAAGCAACTGGCTCTCCACAGTGCTCTCACAGCCTACCGGGAACATCTCTTACCAAGGCCTGTGAAACGCAGTTTCTTGGCAGGCCTGATCTGGCTGAAGTAGAACTCCTGCTCTGGGCGTGCTACTTTGGCCTAGAGCTGCCAGGCCCAAAGGGCCGCCTTGTTTCCAAAGGGGCTGAGAGTCCCCAAAGTATCTTGCTTCCAAATCTTTGGGAAGCTAAGAAACAACTGGCTCTGCACAGTGCTCTCACAGCCTACCGGCAACGTGACAGAGAAAGGCCTGTGAGACGCAGTTTCTTGGAAGGCCTGATCTGGCTGAGGTAGAACTTCTGCTCTGGGTGTACTCCATTGGCCTAGGGCTGCCAGGCCCAAAGGGCTGCCTTTATTTCCAAAGTGTGAGAGAGGCCCCAAAGCATCTTGCTTCCTGCTCTCTGGGAAGCTAAAACAACTGGCTCTGCACAGTGCTCTCAAAGCCAACCGGGAACGTCACATACAAAGGCCTGTGAAACGCAGCTTCTTGACAGGCCTTATCTGGCTGAGGTAGAACTTGTGCTCTGGGTGTGCTACTTTGGCCTAGAGCTGCCAGGCACAAAGGCTGCTTTGTTTCCAAAGGGGGAGAGAGGCCCCAAATCATGTTGCTTCCAGCTGTTTTTGAAGCTAAGAAACAACTCGCTCTGCCAGGTACTCTTACAGCCTTCCGGGAACACCTCTTACGAAGGCCTGTGAAAAGCAGTTTCTTGGCAGGCCTGATCTGGCTGAGGTAGAACTTCTGCTCTGGGTGTGCTCCATTGCCCTAGAGCTGAAAGGCCCAAAGGGCTGCCTTGTTTCCAAAGGGGGAGAGAGGCCCCAAAGCATCTTGCTTCCACCTCTTGGGAAGCTAAGAAACAACTCGCTGTGCCCAGTGCTCTTATAGCCTAAGAGAACATCTCTTATCAAGGCCTGTGAAACGCACTTTCTAGGCAGGCCTGATCTGGAAGAAGCAGAACTTCTGCTCTGGTTGTGCTCCATTGCCCTAGAGCTGCCAGACCCAACGTGCTGCCTTGTTTCCAAAGGGGCAGAGAGGCCCCAAAGCGTCTTGCTTCCAGCTGTTTGGGAAACAAGGAAACAACTGGCTCTGCACCGTGCTCTCACAGCCTACCGGGAACGTCACATACAAAGGCCTCTGAAACGCAGTTCCTTGGCAGGCCTGATCTGGCTGAAGTAGGACTTCTGCTCTGGGTGTGCTCCGTTGGCCTAGAGCTGAAAGGCCCAAAGGGATGCCTTGTTTGCAAAGGGGCAGAGAGGCCCCAAAGCATCTTGCTTCCAGCTCTTTGGGAAGCTAGGAAACAACTGTCTCTGCCCAGTGCTCTGACAGAGTACCGGGAACATCTCTTACCAGAGCCTTTGAAACGCAGTTTCTTGGCAGGCCTTATCTGGCTGAGGTAGAACTTCTGCTCTGGGTGTGCTCCATTGGCCTAGAGCTGAAAGGCCCAAAGGTCGGCCTTGTTGGCAAAGGGGCAGGGAGCCCCCAAAGCATCTTGCTTCCAGCTCTTTGGGAAGCTAAGAAACAACTGGCTCTGCCCAGTGCTCTTACAGCCTAAGAGAAAATCTCTTACCAAGGCCTGTGAAACGCACTTTGTTGGTGGCCTGATCTAGCTGAAGTAGAACTGCTGCTCTGGGTGTGCTCCATTGGCCTAGAGCTGCCTGGCCCAAAGGGCCGCCTTGTTTGCAAAGGGGCAGAGAGGCCCCAAAGCATCTTGCTTCCAGCTCTTCGGGAAGCTAAGAAACATCTGGCGTTGCCCAGTGCTCTTACAGCCTACCGGGAACATCTCTTACCAAGGCCTGTGAAACGCAGTTTGTTGGTGGCCTGAACTGGCCGAAGTAGAACTTCTGCTCTGGGTGTGCTCCACTGGCCTAGAGCTACCTGGCGCAAAGGGCTGCCTTGATTCCAAAGTGAGAGAGTGGCACCAAAGCATCTTGCTCCCAGCTCTTCGGGAAGCTAAGAAACAGCTGGCTCTGCCCAGTGCTCTTACAGCCTAAGAGAACATCTCTTTGAAAGGCCTGTGAAACGCAGTTTCTTGGCAGGCCTGACCTGGCTGAAGTAGAACTTCTGTTCTGGTTGTGCTACATAGGCCTAGAGCTACCAGGACCTAAGGGCTGCCTTGTTTCCAAGGGGTGAGAGAGGCCCCAAAGCATCTTGCCTCCAGCACTTTGGGAAGCTAAAAAACAACTGGTTCTGCCCAGTGCTCTCACAGCCTACCGTGAACATCTCTTACCAAGGGCTGTGAAACGCAGTTTCTGGGCAGGACTGATCCGCCTGAAGTAGAACTTCTGCTGTGGGTGTGCTCCATTGGCCTAGAGCTGCCAGGCCCAAACGGCTGCCTTGTGTCCAAAGGGAGAGAGAGGCCCCAAAGCATCTTGCTTCCAGCTCTGTGGGAAGCTAAAGCAACTGGCTCTCCACAGTGCTCTCACAGCCTACCGGGAACATCTCTTACCAAGGCCTGTGAAACGCAGTTTCTTGGCAGGCCTGATCTGGCTGAAGTAGAACTCCTGCTCTGGGCGTGCTACTTTGGCCTAGAGCTGCCAGGCCCAAAGGGCCGCCTTGTTTCCAAAGGGGCTGAGAGTCCCCAAAGTATCTTGCTTCCAAATCTTTGGGAAGCTAAGAAACAACTGGCTCTGCACAGTGCTCTCACAGCCTACCGGCAACGTGACAGAGAAAGGCCTGTGAGACGCAGTTTCTTGGAAGGCCTGATCTGGCTGAGGTAGAACTTCTGCTCTGGGTGTACTCCATTGGCCTAGGGCTGCCAGGCCCAAAGGGCTGCCTTTATTTCCAAAGTGTGAGAGAGGCCCCAAAGCATCTTGCTTCCTGCTCTCTGGGAAGCTAAAACAACTGGCTCTGCACAGTGCTCTCAAAGCCAACCGGGAACGTCACATACAAAGGCCTGTGAAACGCAGCTTCTTGACAGGCCTTATCTGGCTGAGGTAGAACTTGTGCTCTGGGTGTGCTACTTTGGCCTAGAGCTGCCAGGCACAAAGGCTGCTTTGTTTCCAAAGGGGGAGAGAGGCCCCAAATCATGTTGCTTCCAGCTGTTTTTGAAGCTAAGAAACAACTCGCTCTGCCAGGTACTCTTACAGCCTTCCGGGAACACCTCTTACGAAGGCCTGTGAAAAGCAGTTTCTTGGCAGGCCTGATCTGGCTGAGGTAGAACTTCTGCTCTGGGTGTGCTCCATTGCCCTAGAGCTGAAAGGCCCAAAGGGCTGCCTTGTTTCCAAAGGGGGAGAGAGGCCCCAAAGCATCTTGCTTCCACCTCTTGGGAAGCTAAGAAACAACTCGCTGTGCCCAGTGCTCTTATAGCCTAAGAGAACATCTCTTATCAAGGCCTGTGAAACGCACTTTCTAGGCAGGCCTGATCTGGAAGAAGTAGAACTTCTGCTCTGGTTGTGCTCCATTGCCCTAGAGCTGCCAGACCCAACGTGCTGCCTTGTTTCCAAAGGGGCAGAGAGGCCCCAAAGCGTCTTGCTTCCAGCTGTTTGGGAAACAAGGAAACAACTGGCTCTGCACCGTGCTCTCACAGCCTACCGGGAACGTCACATACAAAGGCCTCTGAAACGCAGTTCCTTGGCAGGCCTGATCTGGCTGAAGTAGGACTTCTGCTCTGGGTGTGCTCCGTTGGCCTAGAGCTGAAAGGCCCAAAGGGATGCCTTGTTTGCAAAGGGGCAGAGAGGCCCCAAAGCATCTTGCTTCCAGCTCTTTGGGAAGCTAGGAAACAACTGTCTCTGCCCAGTGCTCTGACAGAGTACCGGGAACATCTCTTACCAGAGCCTTTGAAACGCAGTTTCTTGGCAGGCCTTATCTGGCTGAGGTAGAACTTCTGCTCTGGGTGTGCTCCATTGGCCTAGAGCTGAAAGGCCCAAAGGTCGGCCTTGTTGGCAAAGGGGCAGGGAGCCCCCAAAGCATCTTGCTTCCAGCTCTTTGGGAAGCTAAGAAACAACTGGCTCTGCCCAGTGCTCTTACAGCCTAAGAGAAAATCTCTTACCAAGGCCTGTGAAACGCACTTTGTTGGTGGCCTGATCTAGCTGAAGTAGAACTGCTGCTCTGGGTGTGCTCCATTGGCCTAGAGCTGCCTGGCCCAAAGGGCCGCCTTGTTTGCAAAGGGGCAGAGAGGCCCCAAAGCATCTTGCTTCCAGCTCTTCGGGAAGCTAAGAAACATCTGGCGTTGCCCAGTGCTCTTACAGCCTACCGGGAACATCTCTTACCAAGGCCTGTGAAACGCAGTTTGTTGGTGGCCTGAACTGGCCGAAGTAGAACTTCTGCTCTGGGTGTGCTCCACTGGCCTAGAGCTACCTGGCGCAAAGGGCTGCCTTGATTCCAAAGTGAGAGAGTGGCACCAAAGCATCTTGCTCCCAGCTCTTCGGGAAGCTAAGAAACAGCTGGCTCTGCCCAGTGCTCTTACAGCCTAAGAGAACATCTCTTTGAAAGGCCTGTGAAACGCAGTTTCTTGGCAGGCCTGACCTGGCTGAAGTAGAACTTCTGTTCTGGTTGTGCTACATAGGCCTAGAGCTACCAGGACCTAAGGGCTGCCTTGTTTCCAAGGGGTGAGAGAGGCCCCAAAGCATCTTGCCTCCAGCACTTTGGGAAGCTAAAAAACAACTGGTTCTGCCCAGTGCTCTCACAGCCTACCGTGAACATCTCTTACCAAGGGCTGTGAAACGCAGTTTCTGGGCAGGACTGATCCGCCTGAAGTAGAACTTCTGCTGTGGGTGTGCTCCATTGGCCTAGAGCTGCCAGGCCCAAACGGCTGCCTTGTGTCCAAAGGGAGAGAGAGGCCCCAAAGCATCTTGCTTCCAGCTCTGTGGGAAGCTAAAGCAACTGGCTCTCCACAGTGCTCTCACAGCCTACCGGGAACATCTCTTACCAAGGCCTGTGAAACGCAGTTTCTTGGCAGGCCTGATCTGGCTGAAGTAGAACTCCTGCTCTGGGCGTGCTACTTTGGCCTAGAGCTGCCAGGCCCAAAGGGCCGCCTTGTTTCCAAAGGGGCTGAGAGTCCCCAAAGTATCTTGCTTCCAAATCTTTGGGAAGCTAAGAAACAACTGGCTCTGCACAGTGCTCTCACAGCCTACCGGCAACGTGACAGAGAAAGGCCTGTGAGACGCAGTTTCTTGGAAGGCCTGATCTGGCTGAGGTAGAACTTCTGCTCTGGGTGTACTCCATTGGCCTAGGGCTGCCAGGCCCAAAGGGCTGCCTTTATTTCCAAAGTGTGAGAGAGGCCCCAAAGCATCTTGCTTCCTGCTCTCTGGGAAGCTAAAACAACTGGCTCTGCACAGTGCTCTCAAAGCCAACCGGGAACGTCACATACAAAGGCCTGTGAAACGCAGCTTCTTGACAGGCCTTATCTGGCTGAGGTAGAACTTGTGCTCTGGGTGTGCTACTTTGGCCTAGAGCTGCCAGGCACAAAGGCTGCTTTGTTTCCAAAGGGGGAGAGAGGCCCCAAATCAGGTTGCTTCCAGCTGTTTTTGAAGCTAAGAAACAACTCGCTCTGCCAGGTACTCTTACAGCCTTCCGGGAACACCTCTTACGAAGGCCTGTGAAAAGCAGTTTCTTGGCAGGCCTGATCTGGCTGAGGTAGAACTTCTGCTCTGGGTGTGCTCCATTGCCCTAGAGCTGAAAGGCCCAAAGGGCTGCCTTGTTTCCAAAGGGGGAGAGAGGCCCCAAAGCATCTTGCTTCCACCTCTTGGGAAGCTAAGAAACAACTCGCTGTGCCCAGTGCTCTTATAGCCTAAGAGAACATCTCTTATCAAGGCCTGTGAAACGCACTTTCTAGGCAGGCCTGATCTGGAAGAAGCAGAACTTCTGCTCTGGTTGTGCTCCATTGCCCTAGAGCTGCCAGACCCAACGTGCTGCCTTGTTTCCAAAGGGGCAGAGAGGCCCCAAAGCGTCTTGCTTCCAGCTGTTTGGGAAACAAGGAAACAACTGGCTCTGCACCGTGCTCTCACAGCCTACCGGGAACGTCACATACAAAGGCCTCTGAAACGCAGTTCCTTGGCAGGCCTGATCTGGCTGAAGTAGGACTTCTGCTCTGGGTGTGCTCCGTTGGCCTAGAGCTGAAAGGCCCAAAGGGATGCCTTGTTTGCAAAGGGGCAGAGAGGCCCCAAAGCATCTTGCTTCCAGCTCTTTGGGAAGCTAGGAAACAACTGTCTCTGCCCAGTGCTCTGACAGAGTACCGGGAACATCTCTTACCAGAGCCTTTGAAACGCAGTTTCTTGGCAGGCCTTATCTGGCTGAGGTAGAACTTCTGCTCTGGGTGTGCTCCATTGGCCTAGAGCTGAAAGGCCCAAAGGTCGGCCTTGTTGGCAAAGGGGCAGGGAGCCCCCAAAGCATCTTGCTTCCAGCTCTTTGGGAAGCTAAGAAACAACTGGCTCTGCCCAGTGCTCTTACAGCCTAAGAGAAAATCTCTTACCAAGGCCTGTGAAACGCACTTTGTTGGTGGCCTGATCTAGCTGAAGTAGAACTGCTGCTCTGGGTGTGCTCCATTGGCCTAGAGCTGCCTGGCCCAAAGGGCCGCCTTGTTTGCAAAGGGGCAGAGAGGCCCCAAAGCATCTTGCTTCCAGCTCTTCGGGAAGCTAAGAAACATCTGGCGTTGCCCAGTGCTCTTACAGCCTACCGGGAACATCTCTTACCAAGGCCTGTGAAACGCAGTTTGTTGGTGGCCTGAACTGGCCGAAGTAGAACTTCTGCTCTGGGTGTGCTCCACTGGCCTAGAGCTACCTGGCGCAAAGGGCTGCCTTGATTCCAAAGTGAGAGAGTGGCACCAAAGCATCTTGCTCCCAGCTCTTCGGGAAGCTAAGAAACAGCTGGCTCTGCCCAGTGCTCTTACAGCCTAAGAGAACATCTCTTTGAAAGGCCTGTGAAACGCAGTTTCTTGGCAGGCCTGACCTGGCTGAAGTAGAACTTCTGTTCTGGTTGTGCTACATAGGCCTAGAGCTACCAGGACCTAAGGGCTGCCTTGTTTCCAAGGGGTGAGAGAGGCCCCAAAGCATCTTGCCTCCAGCACTTTGGGAAGCTAAAAAACAACTGGTTCTGCCCAGTGCTCTCACAGCCTACCGTGAACATCTCTTACCAAGGGCTGTGAAACGCAGTTTCTGGGCAGGACTGATCCGCCTGAAGTAGAACTTCTGCTGTGGGTGTGCTCCATTGGCCTAGAGCTGCCAGGCCCAAACGGCTGCCTTGTGTCCAAAGGGAGAGAGAGGCCCCAAAGCATCTTGCTTCCAGCTCTGTGGGAAGCTAAAGCAACTGGCTCTCCACAGTGCTCTCACAGCCTACCGGGAACATCTCTTACCAAGGCCTGTGAAACGCAGTTTCTTGGCAGGCCTGATCTGGCTGAAGTAGAACTCCTGCTCTGGGCGTGCTACTTTGGCCTAGAGCTGCCAGGCCCAAAGGGCCGCCTTGTTTCCAAAGGGGCTGAGAGTCCCCAAAGTATCTTGCTTCCAAATCTTTGGGAAGCTAAGAAACAACTGGCTCTGCACAGTGCTCTCACAGCCTACCGGCAACGTGACAGAGAAAGGCCTGTGAGACGCAGTTTCTTGGAAGGCCTGATCTGGCTGAGGTAGAACTTCTGCTCTGGGTGTACTCCATTGGCCTAGGGCTGCCAGGCCCAAAGGGCTGCCTTTATTTCCAAAGTGTGAGAGAGGCCCCAAAGCATCTTGCTTCCTGCTCTCTGGGAAGCTAAAACAACTGGCTCTGCACAGTGCTCTCAAAGCCAACCGGGAACGTCACATACAAAGGCCTGTGAAACGCAGCTTCTTGACAGGCCTTATCTGGCTGAGGTAGAACTTGTGCTCTGGGTGTGCTACTTTGGCCTAGAGCTGCCAGGCACAAAGGCTGCTTTGTTTCCAAAGGGGGAGAGAGGCCCCAAATCAGGTTGCTTCCAGCTGTTTTTGAAGCTAAGAAACAACTCGCTCTGCCAGGTACTCTTACAGCCTTCCGGGAACACCTCTTACGAAGGCCTGTGAAAAGCAGTTTCTTGGCAGGCCTGATCTGGCTGAGGTAGAACTTCTGCTCTGGGTGTGCTCCATTGCCCTAGAGCTGAAAGGCCCAAAGGGCTGCCTTGTTTCCAAAGGGGGAGAGAGGCCCCAAAGCATCTTGCTTCCACCTCTTGGGAAGCTAAGAAACAACTCGCTGTGCCCAGTGCTCTTATAGCCTAAGAGAACATCTCTTATCAAGGCCTGTGAAACGCACTTTCTAGGCAGGCCTGATCTGGAAGAAGCAGAACTTCTGCTCTGGTTGTGCTCCATTGCCCTAGAGCTGCCAGACCCAACGTGCTGCCTTGTTTCCAAAGGGGCAGAGAGGCCCCAAAGCGTCTTGCTTCCAGCTGTTTGGGAAACAAGGAAACAACTGGCTCTGCACCGTGCTCTCACAGCCTACCGGGAACGTCACATACAAAGGCCTCTGAAACGCAGTTCCTTGGCAGGCCTGATCTGGCTGAAGTAGGACTTCTGCTCTGGGTGTGCTCCGTTGGCCTAGAGCTGAAAGGCCCAAAGGGATGCCTTGTTTGCAAAGGGGCAGAGAGGCCCCAAAGCATCTTGCTTCCAGCTCTTTGGGAAGCTAGGAAACAACTGTCTCTGCCCAGTGCTCTGACAGAGTACCGGGAACATCTCTTACCAGAGCCTTTGAAACGCAGTTTCTTGGCAGGCCTTATCTGGCTGAGGTAGAACTTCTGCTCTGGGTGTGCTCCATTGGCCTAGAGCTGAAAGGCCCAAAGGTCGGCCTTGTTGGCAAAGGGGCAGGGAGCCCCCAAAGCATCTTGCTTCCAGCTCTTTGGGAAGCTAAGAAACAACTGGCTCTGCCCAGTGCTCTTACAGCCTAAGAGAAAATCTCTTACCAAGGCCTGTGAAACGCACTTTGTTGGTGGCCTGATCTAGCTGAAGTAGAACTGCTGCTCTGGGTGTGCTCCATTGGCCTAGAGCTGCCTGGCCCAAAGGGCCGCCTTGTTTGCAAAGGGGCAGAGAGGCCCCAAAGCATCTTGCTTCCAGCTCTTCGGGAAGCTAAGAAACATCTGGCGTTGCCCAGTGCTCTTACAGCCTACCGGGAACATCTCTTACCAAGGCCTGTGAAACGCAGTTTGTTGGTGGCCTGAACTGGCCGAAGTAGAACTTCTGCTCTGGGTGTGCTCCACTGGCCTAGAGCTACCTGGCGCAAAGGGCTGCCTTGATTCCAAAGTGAGAGAGTGGCACCAAAGCATCTTGCTCCCAGCTCTTCGGGAAGCTAAGAAACAGCTGGCTCTGCCCAGTGCTCTTACAGCCTAAGAGAACATCTCTTTGAAAGGCCTGTGAAACGCAGTTTCTTGGCAGGCCTGACCTGGCTGAAGTAGAACTTCTGTTCTGGTTGTGCTACATAGGCCTAGAGCTACCAGGACCTAAGGGCTGCCTTGTTTCCAAGGGGTGAGAGAGGCCCCAAAGCATCTTGCCTCCAGCACTTTGGGAAGCTAAAAAACAACTGGTTCTGCCCAGTGCTCTCACAGCCTACCGTGAACATCTCTTACCAAGGGCTGTGAAACGCAGTTTCTGGGCAGGACTGATCCGCCTGAAGTAGAACTTCTGCTGTGGGTGTGCTCCATTGGCCTAGAGCTGCCAGGCCCAAACGGCTGCCTTGTGTCCAAAGGGAGAGAGAGGCCCCAAAGCATCTTGCTTCCAGCTCTGTGGGAAGCTAAAGCAACTGGCTCTCCACAGTGCTCTCACAGCCTACCGGGAACATCTCTTACCAAGGCCTGTGAAACGCAGTTTCTTGGCAGGCCTGATCTGGCTGAAGTAGAACTCCTGCTCTGGGCGTGCTACTTTGGCCTAGAGCTGCCAGGCCCAAAGGGCCGCCTTGTTTCCAAAGGGGCTGAGAGTCCCCAAAGTATCTTGCTTCCAAATCTTTGGGAAGCTAAGAAACAACTGGCTCTGCACAGTGCTCTCACAGCCTACCGGCAACGTGACAGAGAAAGGCCTGTGAGACGCAGTTTCTTGGAAGGCCTGATCTGGCTGAGGTAGAACTTCTGCTCTGGGTGTACTCCATTGGCCTAGGGCTGCCAGGCCCAAAGGGCTGCCTTTATTTCCAAAGTGTGAGAGAGGCCCCAAAGCATCTTGCTTCCTGCTCTCTGGGAAGCTAAAACAACTGGCTCTGCACAGTGCTCTCAAAGCCAACCGGGAACGTCACATACAAAGGCCTGTGAAACGCAGCTTCTTGACAGGCCTTATCTGGCTGAGGTAGAACTTGTGCTCTGGGTGTGCTACTTTGGCCTAGAGCTGCCAGGCACAAAGGCTGCTTTGTTTCCAAAGGGGGAGAGAGGCCCCAAATCAGGTTGCTTCCAGCTGTTTTTGAAGCTAAGAAACAACTCGCTCTGCCAGGTACTCTTACAGCCTTCCGGGAACACCTCTTACGAAGGCCTGTGAAAAGCAGTTTCTTGGCAGGCCTGATCTGGCTGAGGTAGAACTTCTGCTCTGGGTGTGCTCCATTGCCCTAGAGCTGAAAGGCCCAAAGGGCTGCCTTGTTTCCAAAGGGGGAGAGAGGCCCCAAAGCATCTTGCTTCCACCTCTTGGGAAGCTAAGAAACAACTCGCTGTGCCCAGTGCTCTTATAGCCTAAGAGAACATCTCTTATCAAGGCCTGTGAAACGCACTTTCTAGGCAGGCCTGATCTGGAAGAAGCAGAACTTCTGCTCTGGTTGTGCTCCATTGCCCTAGAGCTGCCAGACCCAACGTGCTGCCTTGTTTCCAAAGGGGCAGAGAGGCCCCAAAGCGTCTTGCTTCCAGCTGTTTGGGAAACAAGGAAACAACTGGCTCTGCACCGTGCTCTCACAGCCTACCGGGAACGTCACATACAAAGGCCTCTGAAACGCAGTTCCTTGGCAGGCCTGATCTGGCTGAAGTAGGACTTCTGCTCTGGGTGTGCTCCGTTGGCCTAGAGCTGAAAGGCCCAAAGGGATGCCTTGTTTGCAAAGGGGCAGAGAGGCCCCAAAGCATCTTGCTTCCAGCTCTTTGGGAAGCTAGGAAACAACTGTCTCTGCCCAGTGCTCTGACAGAGTACCGGGAACATCTCTTACCAGAGCCTTTGAAACGCAGTTTCTTGGCAGGCCTTATCTGGCTGAGGTAGAACTTCTGCTCTGGGTGTGCTCCATTGGCCTAGAGCTGAAAGGCCCAAAGGTCGGCCTTGTTGGCAAAGGGGCAGGGAGCCCCCAAAGCATCTTGCTTCCAGCTCTTTGGGAAGCTAAGAAACAACTGGCTCTGCCCAGTGCTCTTACAGCCTAAGAGAAAATCTCTTACCAAGGCCTGTGAAACGCACTTTGTTGGTGGCCTGATCTAGCTGAAGTAGAACTGCTGCTCTGGGTGTGCTCCATTGGCCTAGAGCTGCCTGGCCCAAAGGGCCGCCTTGTTTGCAAAGGGGCAGAGAGGCCCCAAAGCATCTTGCTTCCAGCTCTTCGGGAAGCTAAGAAACATCTGGCGTTGCCCAGTGCTCTTACAGCCTACCGGGAACATCTCTTACCAAGGCCTGTGAAACGCAGTTTGTTGGTGGCCTGAACTGGCCGAAGTAGAACTTCTGCTCTGGGTGTGCTCCACTGGCCTAGAGCTACCTGGCGCAAAGGGCTGCCTTGATTCCAAAGTGAGAGAGTGGCACCAAAGCATCTTGCTCCCAGCTCTTCGGGAAGCTAAGAAACAGCTGGCTCTGCCCAGTGCTCTTACAGCCTAAGAGAACATCTCTTTGAAAGGCCTGTGAAACGCAGTTTCTTGGCAGGCCTGACCTGGCTGAAGTAGAACTTCTGTTCTGGTTGTGCTACATAGGCCTAGAGCTACCAGGACCTAAGGGCTGCCTTGTTTCCAAGGGGTGAGAGAGGCCCCAAAGCATCTTGCCTCCAGCACTTTGGGAAGCTAAAAAACAACTGGTTCTGCCCAGTGCTCTCACAGCCTACCGTGAACATCTCTTACCAAGGGCTGTGAAACGCAGTTTCTGGGCAGGACTGATCCGCCTGAAGTAGAACTTCTGCTGTGGGTGTGCTCCATTGGCCTAGAGCTGCCAGGCCCAAACGGCTGCCTTGTGTCCAAAGGGAGAGAGAGGCCCCAAAGCATCTTGCTTCCAGCTCTGTGGGAAGCTAAAGCAACTGGCTCTCCACAGTGCTCTCACAGCCTACCGGGAACATCTCTTACCAAGGCCTGTGAAACGCAGTTTCTTGGCAGGCCTGATCTGGCTGAAGTAGAACTCCTGCTCTGGGCGTGCTACTTTGGCCTAGAGCTGCCAGGCCCAAAGGGCCGCCTTGTTTCCAAAGGGGCTGAGAGTCCCCAAAGTATCTTGCTTCCAAATCTTTGGGAAGCTAAGAAACAACTGGCTCTGCACAGTGCTCTCACAGCCTACCGGCAACGTGACAGAGAAAGGCCTGTGAGACGCAGTTTCTTGGAAGGCCTGATCTGGCTGAGGTAGAACTTCTGCTCTGGGTGTACTCCATTGGCCTAGGGCTGCCAGGCCCAAAGGGCTGCCTTTATTTCCAAAGTGTGAGAGAGGCCCCAAAGCATCTTGCTTCCTGCTCTCTGGGAAGCTAAAACAACTGGCTCTGCACAGTGCTCTCAAAGCCAACCGGGAACGTCACATACAAAGGCCTGTGAAACGCAGCTTCTTGACAGGCCTTATCTGGCTGAGGTAGAACTTGTGCTCTGGGTGTGCTACTTTGGCCTAGAGCTGCCAGGCACAAAGGCTGCTTTGTTTCCAAAGGGGGAGAGAGGCCCCAAATCATGTTGCTTCCAGCTGTTTTTGAAGCTAAGAAACAACTCGCTCTGCCAGGTACTCTTACAGCCTTCCGGGAACACCTCTTACGAAGGCCTGTGAAAAGCAGTTTCTTGGCAGGCCTGATCTGGCTGAGGTAGAACTTCTGCTCTGGGTGTGCTCCATTGCCCTAGAGCTGAAAGGCCCAAAGGGCTGCCTTGTTTCCAAAGGGGGAGAGAGGCCCCAAAGCATCTTGCTTCCACCTCTTGGGAAGCTAAGAAACAACTCGCTGTGCCCAGTGCTCTTATAGCCTAAGAGAACATCTCTTATCAAGGCCTGTGAAACGCACTTTCTAGGCAGGCCTGATCTGGAAGAAGTAGAACTTCTGCTCTGGTTGTGCTCCATTGCCCTAGAGCTGCCAGACCCAACGTGCTGCCTTGTTTCCAAAGGGGCAGAGAGGCCCCAAAGCGTCTTGCTTCCAGCTGTTTGGGAAACAAGGAAACAACTGGCTCTGCACCGTGCTCTCACAGCCTACCGGGAACGTCACATACAAAGGCCTCTGAAACGCAGTTCCTTGGCAGGCCTGATCTGGCTGAAGTAGGACTTCTGCTCTGGGTGTGCTCCGTTGGCCTAGAGCTGAAAGGCCCAAAGGGATGCCTTGTTTGCAAAGGGGCAGAGAGGCCCCAAAGCATCTTGCTTCCAGCTCTTTGGGAAGCTAGGAAACAACTGTCTCTGCCCAGTGCTCTGACAGAGTACCGGGAACATCTCTTACCAGAGCCTTTGAAACGCAGTTTCTTGGCAGGCCTTATCTGGCTGAGGTAGAACTTCTGCTCTGGGTGTGCTCCATTGGCCTAGAGCTGAAAGGCCCAAAGGTCGGCCTTGTTGGCAAAGGGGCAGGGAGCCCCCAAAGCATCTTGCTTCCAGCTCTTTGGGAAGCTAAGAAACAACTGGCTCTGCCCAGTGCTCTTACAGCCTAAGAGAAAATCTCTTACCAAGGCCTGTGAAACGCACTTTGTTGGTGGCCTGATCTAGCTGAAGTAGAACTGCTGCTCTGGGTGTGCTCCATTGGCCTAGAGCTGCCTGGCCCAAAGGGCCGCCTTGTTTGCAAAGGGGCAGAGAGGCCCCAAAGCATCTTGCTTCCAGCTCTTCGGGAAGCTAAGAAACATCTGGCGTTGCCCAGTGCTCTTACAGCCTACCGGGAACATCTCTTACCAAGGCCTGTGAAACGCAGTTTGTTGGTGGCCTGAACTGGCCGAAGTAGAACTTCTGCTCTGGGTGTGCTCCACTGGCCTAGAGCTACCTGGCGCAAAGGGCTGCCTTGATTCCAAAGTGAGAGAGTGGCACCAAAGCATCTTGCTCCCAGCTCTTCGGGAAGCTAAGAAACAGCTGGCTCTGCCCAGTGCTCTTACAGCCTAAGAGAACATCTCTTTGAAAGGCCTGTGAAACGCAGTTTCTTGGCAGGCCTGACCTGGCTGAAGTAGAACTTCTGTTCTGGTTGTGCTACATAGGCCTAGAGCTACCAGGACCTAAGGGCTGCCTTGTTTCCAAGGGGTGAGAGAGGCCCCAAAGCATCTTGCCTCCAGCACTTTGGGAAGCTAAAAAACAACTGGTTCTGCCCAGTGCTCTCACAGCCTACCGTGAACATCTCTTACCAAGGGCTGTGAAACGCAGTTTCTGGGCAGGACTGATCCGCCTGAAGTAGAACTTCTGCTGTGGGTGTGCTCCATTGGCCTAGAGCTGCCAGGCCCAAACGGCTGCCTTGTGTCCAAAGGGAGAGAGAGGCCCCAAAGCATCTTGCTTCCAGCTCTGTGGGAAGCTAAAGCAACTGGCTCTCCACAGTGCTCTCACAGCCTACCGGGAACATCTCTTACCAAGGCCTGTGAAACGCAGTTTCTTGGCAGGCCTGATCTGGCTGAAGTAGAACTCCTGCTCTGGGCGTGCTACTTTGGCCTAGAGCTGCCAGGCCCAAAGGGCCGCCTTGTTTCCAAAGGGGCTGAGAGTCCCCAAAGTATCTTGCTTCCAAATCTTTGGGAAGCTAAGAAACAACTGGCTCTGCACAGTGCTCTCACAGCCTACCGGCAACGTGACAGAGAAAGGCCTGTGAGACGCAGTTTCTTGGAAGGCCTGATCTGGCTGAGGTAGAACTTCTGCTCTGGGTGTACTCCATTGGCCTAGGGCTGCCAGGCCCAAAGGGCTGCCTTTATTTCCAAAGTGTGAGAGAGGCCCCAAAGCATCTTGCTTCCTGCTCTCTGGGAAGCTAAAACAACTGGCTCTGCACAGTGCTCTCAAAGCCAACCGGGAACGTCACATACAAAGGCCTGTGAAACGCAGCTTCTTGACAGGCCTTATCTGGCTGAGGTAGAACTTGTGCTCTGGGTGTGCTACTTTGGCCTAGAGCTGCCAGGCACAAAGGCTGCTTTGTTTCCAAAGGGGGAGAGAGGCCCCAAATCAGGTTGCTTCCAGCTGTTTTTGAAGCTAAGAAACAACTCGCTCTGCCAGGTACTCTTACAGCCTTCCGGGAACACCTCTTACGAAGGCCTGTGAAAAGCAGTTTCTTGGCAGGCCTGATCTGGCTGAGGTAGAACTTCTGCTCTGGGTGTGCTCCATTGCCCTAGAGCTGAAAGGCCCAAAGGGCTGCCTTGTTTCCAAAGGGGGAGAGAGGCCCCAAAGCATCTTGCTTCCACCTCTTGGGAAGCTAAGAAACAACTCGCTGTGCCCAGTGCTCTTATAGCCTAAGAGAACATCTCTTATCAAGGCCTGTGAAACGCACTTTCTAGGCAGGCCTGATCTGGAAGAAGCAGAACTTCTGCTCTGGTTGTGCTCCATTGCCCTAGAGCTGCCAGACCCAACGTGCTGCCTTGTTTCCAAAGGGGCAGAGAGGCCCCAAAGCGTCTTGCTTCCAGCTGTTTGGGAAACAAGGAAACAACTGGCTCTGCACCGTGCTCTCACAGCCTACCGGGAACGTCACATACAAAGGCCTCTGAAACGCAGTTCCTTGGCAGGCCTGATCTGGCTGAAGTAGGACTTCTGCTCTGGGTGTGCTCCGTTGGCCTAGAGCTGAAAGGCCCAAAGGGATGCCTTGTTTGCAAAGGGGCAGAGAGGCCCCAAAGCATCTTGCTTCCAGCTCTTTGGGAAGCTAGGAAACAACTGTCTCTGCCCAGTGCTCTGACAGAGTACCGGGAACATCTCTTACCAGAGCCTTTGAAACGCAGTTTCTTGGCAGGCCTTATCTGGCTGAGGTAGAACTTCTGCTCTGGGTGTGCTCCATTGGCCTAGAGCTGAAAGGCCCAAAGGTCGGCCTTGTTGGCAAAGGGGCAGGGAGCCCCCAAAGCATCTTGCTTCCAGCTCTTTGGGAAGCTAAGAAACAACTGGCTCTGCCCAGTGCTCTTACAGCCTAAGAGAAAATCTCTTACCAAGGCCTGTGAAACGCACTTTGTTGGTGGCCTGATCTAGCTGAAGTAGAACTGCTGCTCTGGGTGTGCTCCATTGGCCTAGAGCTGCCTGGCCCAAAGGGCCGCCTTGTTTGCAAAGGGGCAGAGAGGCCCCAAAGCATCTTGCTTCCAGCTCTTCGGGAAGCTAAGAAACATCTGGCGTTGCCCAGTGCTCTTACAGCCTACCGGGAACATCTCTTACCAAGGCCTGTGAAACGCAGTTTGTTGGTGGCCTGAACTGGCCGAAGTAGAACTTCTGCTCTGGGTGTGCTCCACTGGCCTAGAGCTACCTGGCGCAAAGGGCTGCCTTGATTCCAAAGTGAGAGAGTGGCACCAAAGCATCTTGCTCCCAGCTCTTCGGGAAGCTAAGAAACAGCTGGCTCTGCCCAGTGCTCTTACAGCCTAAGAGAACATCTCTTTGAAAGGCCTGTGAAACGCAGTTTCTTGGCAGGCCTGACCTGGCTGAAGTAGAACTTCTGTTCTGGTTGTGCTACATAGGCCTAGAGCTACCAGGACCTAAGGGCTGCCTTGTTTCCAAGGGGTGAGAGAGGCCCCAAAGCATCTTGCCTCCAGCACTTTGGGAAGCTAAAAAACAACTGGTTCTGCCCAGTGCTCTCACAGCCTACCGTGAACATCTCTTACCAAGGGCTGTGAAACGCAGTTTCTGGGCAGGACTGATCCGCCTGAAGTAGAACTTCTGCTGTGGGTGTGCTCCATTGGCCTAGAGCTGCCAGGCCCAAACGGCTGCCTTGTGTCCAAAGGGAGAGAGAGGCCCCAAAGCATCTTGCTTCCAGCTCTGTGGGAAGCTAAAGCAACTGGCTCTCCACAGTGCTCTCACAGCCTACCGGGAACATCTCTTACCAAGGCCTGTGAAACGCAGTTTCTTGGCAGGCCTGATCTGGCTGAAGTAGAACTCCTGCTCTGGGCGTGCTACTTTGGCCTAGAGCTGCCAGGCCCAAAGGGCCGCCTTGTTTCCAAAGGGGCTGAGAGTCCCCAAAGTATCTTGCTTCCAAATCTTTGGGAAGCTAAGAAACAACTGGCTCTGCACAGTGCTCTCACAGCCTACCGGCAACGTGACAGAGAAAGGCCTGTGAGACGCAGTTTCTTGGAAGGCCTGATCTGGCTGAGGTAGAACTTCTGCTCTGGGTGTACTCCATTGGCCTAGGGCTGCCAGGCCCAAAGGGCTGCCTTTATTTCCAAAGTGTGAGAGAGGCCCCAAAGCATCTTGCTTCCTGCTCTCTGGGAAGCTAAAACAACTGGCTCTGCACAGTGCTCTCAAAGCCAACCGGGAACGTCACATACAAAGGCCTGTGAAACGCAGCTTCTTGACAGGCCTTATCTGGCTGAGGTAGAACTTGTGCTCTGGGTGTGCTACTTTGGCCTAGAGCTGCCAGGCACAAAGGCTGCTTTGTTTCCAAAGGGGGAGAGAGGCCCCAAATCAGGTTGCTTCCAGCTGTTTTTGAAGCTAAGAAACAACTCGCTCTGCCAGGTACTCTTACAGCCTTCCGGGAACACCTCTTACGAAGGCCTGTGAAAAGCAGTTTCTTGGCAGGCCTGATCTGGCTGAGGTAGAACTTCTGCTCTGGGTGTGCTCCATTGCCCTAGAGCTGAAAGGCCCAAAGGGCTGCCTTGTTTCCAAAGGGGGAGAGAGGCCCCAAAGCATCTTGCTTCCACCTCTTGGGAAGCTAAGAAACAACTCGCTGTGCCCAGTGCTCTTATAGCCTAAGAGAACATCTCTTATCAAGGCCTGTGAAACGCACTTTCTAGGCAGGCCTGATCTGGAAGAAGCAGAACTTCTGCTCTGGTTGTGCTCCATTGCCCTAGAGCTGCCAGACCCAACGTGCTGCCTTGTTTCCAAAGGGGCAGAGAGGCCCCAAAGCGTCTTGCTTCCAGCTGTTTGGGAAACAAGGAAACAACTGGCTCTGCACCGTGCTCTCACAGCCTACCGGGAACGTCACATACAAAGGCCTCTGAAACGCAGTTCCTTGGCAGGCCTGATCTGGCTGAAGTAGGACTTCTGCTCTGGGTGTGCTCCGTTGGCCTAGAGCTGAAAGGCCCAAAGGGATGCCTTGTTTGCAAAGGGGCAGAGAGGCCCCAAAGCATCTTGCTTCCAGCTCTTTGGGAAGCTAGGAAACAACTGTCTCTGCCCAGTGCTCTGACAGAGTACCGGGAACATCTCTTACCAGAGCCTTTGAAACGCAGTTTCTTGGCAGGCCTTATCTGGCTGAGGTAGAACTTCTGCTCTGGGTGTGCTCCATTGGCCTAGAGCTGAAAGGCCCAAAGGTCGGCCTTGTTGGCAAAGGGGCAGGGAGCCCCCAAAGCATCTTGCTTCCAGCTCTTTGGGAAGCTAAGAAACAACTGGCTCTGCCCAGTGCTCTTACAGCCTAAGAGAAAATCTCTTACCAAGGCCTGTGAAACGCACTTTGTTGGTGGCCTGATCTAGCTGAAGTAGAACTGCTGCTCTGGGTGTGCTCCATTGGCCTAGAGCTGCCTGGCCCAAAGGGCCGCCTTGTTTGCAAAGGGGCAGAGAGGCCCCAAAGCATCTTGCTTCCAGCTCTTCGGGAAGCTAAGAAACATCTGGCGTTGCCCAGTGCTCTTACAGCCTACCGGGAACATCTCTTACCAAGGCCTGTGAAACGCAGTTTGTTGGTGGCCTGAACTGGCCGAAGTAGAACTTCTGCTCTGGGTGTGCTCCACTGGCCTAGAGCTACCTGGCGCAAAGGGCTGCCTTGATTCCAAAGTGAGAGAGTGGCACCAAAGCATCTTGCTCCCAGCTCTTCGGGAAGCTAAGAAACAGCTGGCTCTGCCCAGTGCTCTTACAGCCTAAGAGAACATCTCTTTGAAAGGCCTGTGAAACGCAGTTTCTTGGCAGGCCTGACCTGGCTGAAGTAGAACTTCTGTTCTGGTTGTGCTACATAGGCCTAGAGCTACCAGGACCTAAGGGCTGCCTTGTTTCCAAGGGGTGAGAGAGGCCCCAAAGCATCTTGCCTCCAGCACTTTGGGAAGCTAAAAAACAACTGGTTCTGCCCAGTGCTCTCACAGCCTACCGTGAACATCTCTTACCAAGGGCTGTGAAACGCAGTTTCTGGGCAGGACTGATCCGCCTGAAGTAGAACTTCTGCTGTGGGTGTGCTCCATTGGCCTAGAGCTGCCAGGCCCAAACGGCTGCCTTGTGTCCAAAGGGAGAGAGAGGCCCCAAAGCATCTTGCTTCCAGCTCTGTGGGAAGCTAAAGCAACTGGCTCTCCACAGTGCTCTCACAGCCTACCGGGAACATCTCTTACCAAGGCCTGTGAAACGCAGTTTCTTGGCAGGCCTGATCTGGCTGAAGTAGAACTCCTGCTCTGGGCGTGCTACTTTGGCCTAGAGCTGCCAGGCCCAAAGGGCCGCCTTGTTTCCAAAGGGGCTGAGAGTCCCCAAAGTATCTTGCTTCCAAATCTTTGGGAAGCTAAGAAACAACTGGCTCTGCACAGTGCTCTCACAGCCTACCGGCAACGTGACAGAGAAAGGCCTGTGAGACGCAGTTTCTTGGAAGGCCTGATCTGGCTGAGGTAGAACTTCTGCTCTGGGTGTACTCCATTGGCCTAGGGCTGCCAGGCCCAAAGGGCTGCCTTTATTTCCAAAGTGTGAGAGAGGCCCCAAAGCATCTTGCTTCCTGCTCTCTGGGAAGCTAAAACAACTGGCTCTGCACAGTGCTCTCAAAGCCAACCGGGAACGTCACATACAAAGGCCTGTGAAACGCAGCTTCTTGACAGGCCTTATCTGGCTGAGGTAGAACTTGTGCTCTGGGTGTGCTACTTTGGCCTAGAGCTGCCAGGCACAAAGGCTGCTTTGTTTCCAAAGGGGGAGAGAGGCCCCAAATCATGTTGCTTCCAGCTGTTTTTGAAGCTAAGAAACAACTCGCTCTGCCAGGTACTCTTACAGCCTTCCGGGAACACCTCTTACGAAGGCCTGTGAAAAGCAGTTTCTTGGCAGGCCTGATCTGGCTGAGGTAGAACTTCTGCTCTGGGTGTGCTCCATTGCCCTAGAGCTGAAAGGCCCAAAGGGCTGCCTTGTTTCCAAAGGGGGAGAGAGGCCCCAAAGCATCTTGCTTCCACCTCTTGGGAAGCTAAGAAACAACTCGCTGTGCCCAGTGCTCTTATAGCCTAAGAGAACATCTCTTATCAAGGCCTGTGAAACGCACTTTCTAGGCAGGCCTGATCTGGAAGAAGTAGAACTTCTGCTCTGGTTGTGCTCCATTGCCCTAGAGCTGCCAGACCCAACGTGCTGCCTTGTTTCCAAAGGGGCAGAGAGGCCCCAAAGCGTCTTGCTTCCAGCTGTTTGGGAAACAAGGAAACAACTGGCTCTGCACCGTGCTCTCACAGCCTACCGGGAACGTCACATACAAAGGCCTCTGAAACGCAGTTCCTTGGCAGGCCTGATCTGGCTGAAGTAGGACTTCTGCTCTGGGTGTGCTCCGTTGGCCTAGAGCTGAAAGGCCCAAAGGGATGCCTTGTTTGCAAAGGGGCAGAGAGGCCCCAAAGCATCTTGCTTCCAGCTCTTTGGGAAGCTAGGAAACAACTGTCTCTGCCCAGTGCTCTGACAGAGTACCGGGAACATCTCTTACCAGAGCCTTTGAAACGCAGTTTCTTGGCAGGCCTTATCTGGCTGAGGTAGAACTTCTGCTCTGGGTGTGCTCCATTGGCCTAGAGCTGAAAGGCCCAAAGGTCGGCCTTGTTGGCAAAGGGGCAGGGAGCCCCCAAAGCATCTTGCTTCCAGCTCTTTGGGAAGCTAAGAAACAACTGGCTCTGCCCAGTGCTCTTACAGCCTAAGAGAAAATCTCTTACCAAGGCCTGTGAAACGCACTTTGTTGGTGGCCTGATCTAGCTGAAGTAGAACTGCTGCTCTGGGTGTGCTCCATTGGCCTAGAGCTGCCTGGCCCAAAGGGCCGCCTTGTTTGCAAAGGGGCAGAGAGGCCCCAAAGCATCTTGCTTCCAGCTCTTCGGGAAGCTAAGAAACATCTGGCGTTGCCCAGTGCTCTTACAGCCTACCGGGAACATCTCTTACCAAGGCCTGTGAAACGCAGTTTGTTGGTGGCCTGAACTGGCCGAAGTAGAACTTCTGCTCTGGGTGTGCTCCACTGGCCTAGAGCTACCTGGCGCAAAGGGCTGCCTTGATTCCAAAGTGAGAGAGTGGCACCAAAGCATCTTGCTCCCAGCTCTTCGGGAAGCTAAGAAACAGCTGGCTCTGCCCAGTGCTCTTACAGCCTAAGAGAACATCTCTTTGAAAGGCCTGTGAAACGCAGTTTCTTGGCAGGCCTGACCTGGCTGAAGTAGAACTTCTGTTCTGGTTGTGCTACATAGGCCTAGAGCTACCAGGACCTAAGGGCTGCCTTGTTTCCAAGGGGTGAGAGAGGCCCCAAAGCATCTTGCCTCCAGCACTTTGGGAAGCTAAAAAACAACTGGTTCTGCCCAGTGCTCTCACAGCCTACCGTGAACATCTCTTACCAAGGGCTGTGAAACGCAGTTTCTGGGCAGGACTGATCCGCCTGAAGTAGAACTTCTGCTGTGGGTGTGCTCCATTGGCCTAGAGCTGCCAGGCCCAAACGGCTGCCTTGTGTCCAAAGGGAGAGAGAGGCCCCAAAGCATCTTGCTTCCAGCTCTGTGGGAAGCTAAAGCAACTGGCTCTCCACAGTGCTCTCACAGCCTACCGGGAACATCTCTTACCAAGGCCTGTGAAACGCAGTTTCTTGGCAGGCCTGATCTGGCTGAAGTAGAACTCCTGCTCTGGGCGTGCTACTTTGGCCTAGAGCTGCCAGGCCCAAAGGGCCGCCTTGTTTCCAAAGGGGCTGAGAGTCCCCAAAGTATCTTGCTTCCAAATCTTTGGGAAGCTAAGAAACAACTGGCTCTGCACAGTGCTCTCACAGCCTACCGGCAACGTGACAGAGAAAGGCCTGTGAGACGCAGTTTCTTGGAAGGCCTGATCTGGCTGAGGTAGAACTTCTGCTCTGGGTGTACTCCATTGGCCTAGGGCTGCCAGGCCCAAAGGGCTGCCTTTATTTCCAAAGTGTGAGAGAGGCCCCAAAGCATCTTGCTTCCTGCTCTCTGGGAAGCTAAAACAACTGGCTCTGCACAGTGCTCTCAAAGCCAACCGGGAACGTCACATACAAAGGCCTGTGAAACGCAGCTTCTTGACAGGCCTTATCTGGCTGAGGTAGAACTTGTGCTCTGGGTGTGCTACTTTGGCCTAGAGCTGCCAGGCACAAAGGCTGCTTTGTTTCCAAAGGGGGAGAGAGGCCCCAAATCAGGTTGCTTCCAGCTGTTTTTGAAGCTAAGAAACAACTCGCTCTGCCAGGTACTCTTACAGCCTTCCGGGAACACCTCTTACGAAGGCCTGTGAAAAGCAGTTTCTTGGCAGGCCTGATCTGGCTGAGGTAGAACTTCTGCTCTGGGTGTGCTCCATTGCCCTAGAGCTGAAAGGCCCAAAGGGCTGCCTTGTTTCCAAAGGGGGAGAGAGGCCCCAAAGCATCTTGCTTCCACCTCTTGGGAAGCTAAGAAACAACTCGCTGTGCCCAGTGCTCTTATAGCCTAAGAGAACATCTCTTATCAAGGCCTGTGAAACGCACTTTCTAGGCAGGCCTGATCTGGAAGAAGCAGAACTTCTGCTCTGGTTGTGCTCCATTGCCCTAGAGCTGCCAGACCCAACGTGCTGCCTTGTTTCCAAAGGGGCAGAGAGGCCCCAAAGCGTCTTGCTTCCAGCTGTTTGGGAAACAAGGAAACAACTGGCTCTGCACCGTGCTCTCACAGCCTACCGGGAACGTCACATACAAAGGCCTCTGAAACGCAGTTCCTTGGCAGGCCTGATCTGGCTGAAGTAGGACTTCTGCTCTGGGTGTGCTCCGTTGGCCTAGAGCTGAAAGGCCCAAAGGGATGCCTTGTTTGCAAAGGGGCAGAGAGGCCCCAAAGCATCTTGCTTCCAGCTCTTTGGGAAGCTAGGAAACAACTGTCTCTGCCCAGTGCTCTGACAGAGTACCGGGAACATCTCTTACCAGAGCCTTTGAAACGCAGTTTCTTGGCAGGCCTTATCTGGCTGAGGTAGAACTTCTGCTCTGGGTGTGCTCCATTGGCCTAGAGCTGAAAGGCCCAAAGGTCGGCCTTGTTGGCAAAGGGGCAGGGAGCCCCCAAAGCATCTTGCTTCCAGCTCTTTGGGAAGCTAAGAAACAACTGGCTCTGCCCAGTGCTCTTACAGCCTAAGAGAAAATCTCTTACCAAGGCCTGTGAAACGCACTTTGTTGGTGGCCTGATCTAGCTGAAGTAGAACTGCTGCTCTGGGTGTGCTCCATTGGCCTAGAGCTGCCTGGCCCAAAGGGCCGCCTTGTTTGCAAAGGGGCAGAGAGGCCCCAAAGCATCTTGCTTCCAGCTCTTCGGGAAGCTAAGAAACATCTGGCGTTGCCCAGTGCTCTTACAGCCTACCGGGAACATCTCTTACCAAGGCCTGTGAAACGCAGTTTGTTGGTGGCCTGAACTGGCCGAAGTAGAACTTCTGCTCTGGGTGTGCTCCACTGGCCTAGAGCTACCTGGCGCAAAGGGCTGCCTTGATTCCAAAGTGAGAGAGTGGCACCAAAGCATCTTGCTCCCAGCTCTTCGGGAAGCTAAGAAACAGCTGGCTCTGCCCAGTGCTCTTACAGCCTAAGAGAACATCTCTTTGAAAGGCCTGTGAAACGCAGTTTCTTGGCAGGCCTGACCTGGCTGAAGTAGAACTTCTGTTCTGGTTGTGCTACATAGGCCTAGAGCTACCAGGACCTAAGGGCTGCCTTGTTTCCAAGGGGTGAGAGAGGCCCCAAAGCATCTTGCCTCCAGCACTTTGGGAAGCTAAAAAACAACTGGTTCTGCCCAGTGCTCTCACAGCCTACCGTGAACATCTCTTACCAAGGGCTGTGAAACGCAGTTTCTGGGCAGGACTGATCCGCCTGAAGTAGAACTTCTGCTGTGGGTGTGCTCCATTGGCCTAGAGCTGCCAGGCCCAAACGGCTGCCTTGTGTCCAAAGGGAGAGAGAGGCCCCAAAGCATCTTGCTTCCAGCTCTGTGGGAAGCTAAAGCAACTGGCTCTCCACAGTGCTCTCACAGCCTACCGGGAACATCTCTTACCAAGGCCTGTGAAACGCAGTTTCTTGGCAGGCCTGATCTGGCTGAAGTAGAACTCCTGCTCTGGGCGTGCTACTTTGGCCTAGAGCTGCCAGGCCCAAAGGGCCGCCTTGTTTCCAAAGGGGCTGAGAGTCCCCAAAGTATCTTGCTTCCAAATCTTTGGGAAGCTAAGAAACAACTGGCTCTGCACAGTGCTCTCACAGCCTACCGGCAACGTGACAGAGAAAGGCCTGTGAGACGCAGTTTCTTGGAAGGCCTGATCTGGCTGAGGTAGAACTTCTGCTCTGGGTGTACTCCATTGGCCTAGGGCTGCCAGGCCCAAAGGGCTGCCTTTATTTCCAAAGTGTGAGAGAGGCCCCAAAGCATCTTGCTTCCTGCTCTCTGGGAAGCTAAAACAACTGGCTCTGCACAGTGCTCTCAAAGCCAACCGGGAACGTCACATACAAAGGCCTGTGAAACGCAGCTTCTTGACAGGCCTTATCTGGCTGAGGTAGAACTTGTGCTCTGGGTGTGCTACTTTGGCCTAGAGCTGCCAGGCACAAAGGCTGCTTTGTTTCCAAAGGGGGAGAGAGGCCCCAAATCAGGTTGCTTCCAGCTGTTTTTGAAGCTAAGAAACAACTCGCTCTGCCAGGTACTCTTACAGCCTTCCGGGAACACCTCTTACGAAGGCCTGTGAAAAGCAGTTTCTTGGCAGGCCTGATCTGGCTGAGGTAGAACTTCTGCTCTGGGTGTGCTCCATTGCCCTAGAGCTGAAAGGCCCAAAGGGCTGCCTTGTTTCCAAAGGGGGAGAGAGGCCCCAAAGCATCTTGCTTCCACCTCTTGGGAAGCTAAGAAACAACTCGCTGTGCCCAGTGCTCTTATAGCCTAAGAGAACATCTCTTATCAAGGCCTGTGAAACGCACTTTCTAGGCAGGCCTGATCTGGAAGAAGCAGAACTTCTGCTCTGGTTGTGCTCCATTGCCCTAGAGCTGCCAGACCCAACGTGCTGCCTTGTTTCCAAAGGGGCAGAGAGGCCCCAAAGCGTCTTGCTTCCAGCTGTTTGGGAAACAAGGAAACAACTGGCTCTGCACCGTGCTCTCACAGCCTACCGGGAACGTCACATACAAAGGCCTCTGAAACGCAGTTCCTTGGCAGGCCTGATCTGGCTGAAGTAGGACTTCTGCTCTGGGTGTGCTCCGTTGGCCTAGAGCTGAAAGGCCCAAAGGGATGCCTTGTTTGCAAAGGGGCAGAGAGGCCCCAAAGCATCTTGCTTCCAGCTCTTTGGGAAGCTAGGAAACAACTGTCTCTGCCCAGTGCTCTGACAGAGTACCGGGAACATCTCTTACCAGAGCCTTTGAAACGCAGTTTCTTGGCAGGCCTTATCTGGCTGAGGTAGAACTTCTGCTCTGGGTGTGCTCCATTGGCCTAGAGCTGAAAGGCCCAAAGGTCGGCCTTGTTGGCAAAGGGGCAGGGAGCCCCCAAAGCATCTTGCTTCCAGCTCTTTGGGAAGCTAAGAAACAACTGGCTCTGCCCAGTGCTCTTACAGCCTAAGAGAAAATCTCTTACCAAGGCCTGTGAAACGCACTTTGTTGGTGGCCTGATCTAGCTGAAGTAGAACTGCTGCTCTGGGTGTGCTCCATTGGCCTAGAGCTGCCTGGCCCAAAGGGCCGCCTTGTTTGCAAAGGGGCAGAGAGGCCCCAAAGCATCTTGCTTCCAGCTCTTCGGGAAGCTAAGAAACATCTGGCGTTGCCCAGTGCTCTTACAGCCTACCGGGAACATCTCTTACCAAGGCCTGTGAAACGCAGTTTGTTGGTGGCCTGAACTGGCCGAAGTAGAACTTCTGCTCTGGGTGTGCTCCACTGGCCTAGAGCTACCTGGCGCAAAGGGCTGCCTTGATTCCAAAGTGAGAGAGTGGCACCAAAGCATCTTGCTCCCAGCTCTTCGGGAAGCTAAGAAACAGCTGGCTCTGCCCAGTGCTCTTACAGCCTAAGAGAACATCTCTTTGAAAGGCCTGTGAAACGCAGTTTCTTGGCAGGCCTGACCTGGCTGAAGTAGAACTTCTGTTCTGGTTGTGCTACATAGGCCTAGAGCTACCAGGACCTAAGGGCTGCCTTGTTTCCAAGGGGTGAGAGAGGCCCCAAAGCATCTTGCCTCCAGCACTTTGGGAAGCTAAAAAACAACTGGTTCTGCCCAGTGCTCTCACAGCCTACCGTGAACATCTCTTACCAAGGGCTGTGAAACGCAGTTTCTGGGCAGGACTGATCCGCCTGAAGTAGAACTTCTGCTGTGGGTGTGCTCCATTGGCCTAGAGCTGCCAGGCCCAAACGGCTGCCTTGTGTCCAAAGGGAGAGAGAGGCCCCAAAGCATCTTGCTTCCAGCTCTGTGGGAAGCTAAAGCAACTGGCTCTCCACAGTGCTCTCACAGCCTACCGGGAACATCTCTTACCAAGGCCTGTGAAACGCAGTTTCTTGGCAGGCCTGATCTGGCTGAAGTAGAACTCCTGCTCTGGGCGTGCTACTTTGGCCTAGAGCTGCCAGGCCCAAAGGGCCGCCTTGTTTCCAAAGGGGCTGAGAGTCCCCAAAGTATCTTGCTTCCAAATCTTTGGGAAGCTAAGAAACAACTGGCTCTGCACAGTGCTCTCACAGCCTACCGGCAACGTGACAGAGAAAGGCCTGTGAGACGCAGTTTCTTGGAAGGCCTGATCTGGCTGAGGTAGAACTTCTGCTCTGGGTGTACTCCATTGGCCTAGGGCTGCCAGGCCCAAAGGGCTGCCTTTATTTCCAAAGTGTGAGAGAGGCCCCAAAGCATCTTGCTTCCTGCTCTCTGGGAAGCTAAAACAACTGGCTCTGCACAGTGCTCTCAAAGCCAACCGGGAACGTCACATACAAAGGCCTGTGAAACGCAGCTTCTTGACAGGCCTTATCTGGCTGAGGTAGAACTTGTGCTCTGGGTGTGCTACTTTGGCCTAGAGCTGCCAGGCACAAAGGCTGCTTTGTTTCCAAAGGGGGAGAGAGGCCCCAAATCAGGTTGCTTCCAGCTGTTTTTGAAGCTAAGAAACAACTCGCTCTGCCAGGTACTCTTACAGCCTTCCGGGAACACCTCTTACGAAGGCCTGTGAAAAGCAGTTTCTTGGCAGGCCTGATCTGGCTGAGGTAGAACTTCTGCTCTGGGTGTGCTCCATTGCCCTAGAGCTGAAAGGCCCAAAGGGCTGCCTTGTTTCCAAAGGGGGAGAGAGGCCCCAAAGCATCTTGCTTCCACCTCTTGGGAAGCTAAGAAACAACTCGCTGTGCCCAGTGCTCTTATAGCCTAAGAGAACATCTCTTATCAAGGCCTGTGAAACGCACTTTCTAGGCAGGCCTGATCTGGAAGAAGCAGAACTTCTGCTCTGGTTGTGCTCCATTGCCCTAGAGCTGCCAGACCCAACGTGCTGCCTTGTTTCCAAAGGGGCAGAGAGGCCCCAAAGCGTCTTGCTTCCAGCTGTTTGGGAAACAAGGAAACAACTGGCTCTGCACCGTGCTCTCACAGCCTACCGGGAACGTCACATACAAAGGCCTCTGAAACGCAGTTCCTTGGCAGGCCTGATCTGGCTGAAGTAGGACTTCTGCTCTGGGTGTGCTCCGTTGGCCTAGAGCTGAAAGGCCCAAAGGGATGCCTTGTTTGCAAAGGGGCAGAGAGGCCCCAAAGCATCTTGCTTCCAGCTCTTTGGGAAGCTAGGAAACAACTGTCTCTGCCCAGTGCTCTGACAGAGTACCGGGAACATCTCTTACCAGAGCCTTTGAAACGCAGTTTCTTGGCAGGCCTTATCTGGCTGAGGTAGAACTTCTGCTCTGGGTGTGCTCCATTGGCCTAGAGCTGAAAGGCCCAAAGGTCGGCCTTGTTGGCAAAGGGGCAGGGAGCCCCCAAAGCATCTTGCTTCCAGCTCTTTGGGAAGCTAAGAAACAACTGGCTCTGCCCAGTGCTCTTACAGCCTAAGAGAAAATCTCTTACCAAGGCCTGTGAAACGCACTTTGTTGGTGGCCTGATCTAGCTGAAGTAGAACTGCTGCTCTGGGTGTGCTCCATTGGCCTAGAGCTGCCTGGCCCAAAGGGCCGCCTTGTTTGCAAAGGGGCAGAGAGGCCCCAAAGCATCTTGCTTCCAGCTCTTCGGGAAGCTAAGAAACATCTGGCGTTGCCCAGTGCTCTTACAGCCTACCGGGAACATCTCTTACCAAGGCCTGTGAAACGCAGTTTGTTGGTGGCCTGAACTGGCCGAAGTAGAACTTCTGCTCTGGGTGTGCTCCACTGGCCTAGAGCTACCTGGCGCAAAGGGCTGCCTTGATTCCAAAGTGAGAGAGTGGCACCAAAGCATCTTGCTCCCAGCTCTTCGGGAAGCTAAGAAACAGCTGGCTCTGCCCAGTGCTCTTACAGCCTAAGAGAACATCTCTTTGAAAGGCCTGTGAAACGCAGTTTCTTGGCAGGCCTGACCTGGCTGAAGTAGAACTTCTGTTCTGGTTGTGCTACATAGGCCTAGAGCTACCAGGACCTAAGGGCTGCCTTGTTTCCAAGGGGTGAGAGAGGCCCCAAAGCATCTTGCCTCCAGCACTTTGGGAAGCTAAAAAACAACTGGTTCTGCCCAGTGCTCTCACAGCCTACCGTGAACATCTCTTACCAAGGGCTGTGAAACGCAGTTTCTGGGCAGGACTGATCCGCCTGAAGTAGAACTTCTGCTGTGGGTGTGCTCCATTGGCCTAGAGCTGCCAGGCCCAAACGGCTGCCTTGTGTCCAAAGGGAGAGAGAGGCCCCAAAGCATCTTGCTTCCAGCTCTGTGGGAAGCTAAAGCAACTGGCTCTCCACAGTGCTCTCACAGCCTACCGGGAACATCTCTTACCAAGGCCTGTGAAACGCAGTTTCTTGGCAGGCCTGATCTGGCTGAAGTAGAACTCCTGCTCTGGGCGTGCTACTTTGGCCTAGAGCTGCCAGGCCCAAAGGGCCGCCTTGTTTCCAAAGGGGCTGAGAGTCCCCAAAGTATCTTGCTTCCAAATCTTTGGGAAGCTAAGAAACAACTGGCTCTGCACAGTGCTCTCACAGCCTACCGGCAACGTGACAGAGAAAGGCCTGTGAGACGCAGTTTCTTGGAAGGCCTGATCTGGCTGAGGTAGAACTTCTGCTCTGGGTGTACTCCATTGGCCTAGGGCTGCCAGGCCCAAAGGGCTGCCTTTATTTCCAAAGTGTGAGAGAGGCCCCAAAGCATCTTGCTTCCTGCTCTCTGGGAAGCTAAAACAACTGGCTCTGCACAGTGCTCTCAAAGCCAACCGGGAACGTCACATACAAAGGCCTGTGAAACGCAGCTTCTTGACAGGCCTTATCTGGCTGAGGTAGAACTTGTGCTCTGGGTGTGCTACTTTGGCCTAGAGCTGCCAGGCACAAAGGCTGCTTTGTTTCCAAAGGGGGAGAGAGGCCCCAAATCAGGTTGCTTCCAGCTGTTTTTGAAGCTAAGAAACAACTCGCTCTGCCAGGTACTCTTACAGCCTTCCGGGAACACCTCTTACGAAGGCCTGTGAAAAGCAGTTTCTTGGCAGGCCTGATCTGGCTGAGGTAGAACTTCTGCTCTGGGTGTGCTCCATTGCCCTAGAGCTGAAAGGCCCAAAGGGCTGCCTTGTTTCCAAAGGGGGAGAGAGGCCCCAAAGCATCTTGCTTCCACCTCTTGGGAAGCTAAGAAACAACTCGCTGTGCCCAGTGCTCTTATAGCCTAAGAGAACATCTCTTATCAAGGCCTGTGAAACGCACTTTCTAGGCAGGCCTGATCTGGAAGAAGCAGAACTTCTGCTCTGGTTGTGCTCCATTGCCCTAGAGCTGCCAGACCCAACGTGCTGCCTTGTTTCCAAAGGGGCAGAGAGGCCCCAAAGCGTCTTGCTTCCAGCTGTTTGGGAAACAAGGAAACAACTGGCTCTGCACCGTGCTCTCACAGCCTACCGGGAACGTCACATACAAAGGCCTCTGAAACGCAGTTCCTTGGCAGGCCTGATCTGGCTGAAGTAGGACTTCTGCTCTGGGTGTGCTCCGTTGGCCTAGAGCTGAAAGGCCCAAAGGGATGCCTTGTTTGCAAAGGGGCAGAGAGGCCCCAAAGCATCTTGCTTCCAGCTCTTTGGGAAGCTAGGAAACAACTGTCTCTGCCCAGTGCTCTGACAGAGTACCGGGAACATCTCTTACCAGAGCCTTTGAAACGCAGTTTCTTGGCAGGCCTTATCTGGCTGAGGTAGAACTTCTGCTCTGGGTGTGCTCCATTGGCCTAGAGCTGAAAGGCCCAAAGGTCGGCCTTGTTGGCAAAGGGGCAGGGAGCCCCCAAAGCATCTTGCTTCCAGCTCTTTGGGAAGCTAAGAAACAACTGGCTCTGCCCAGTGCTCTTACAGCCTAAGAGAAAATCTCTTACCAAGGCCTGTGAAACGCACTTTGTTGGTGGCCTGATCTAGCTGAAGTAGAACTGCTGCTCTGGGTGTGCTCCATTGGCCTAGAGCTGCCTGGCCCAAAGGGCCGCCTTGTTTGCAAAGGGGCAGAGAGGCCCCAAAGCATCTTGCTTCCAGCTCTTCGGGAAGCTAAGAAACATCTGGCGTTGCCCAGTGCTCTTACAGCCTACCGGGAACATCTCTTACCAAGGCCTGTGAAACGCAGTTTGTTGGTGGCCTGAACTGGCCGAAGTAGAACTTCTGCTCTGGGTGTGCTCCACTGGCCTAGAGCTACCTGGCGCAAAGGGCTGCCTTGATTCCAAAGTGAGAGAGTGGCACCAAAGCATCTTGCTCCCAGCTCTTCGGGAAGCTAAGAAACAGCTGGCTCTGCCCAGTGCTCTTACAGCCTAAGAGAACATCTCTTTGAAAGGCCTGTGAAACGCAGTTTCTTGGCAGGCCTGACCTGGCTGAAGTAGAACTTCTGTTCTGGTTGTGCTACATAGGCCTAGAGCTACCAGGACCTAAGGGCTGCCTTGTTTCCAAGGGGTGAGAGAGGCCCCAAAGCATCTTGCCTCCAGCACTTTGGGAAGCTAAAAAACAACTGGTTCTGCCCAGTGCTCTCACAGCCTACCGTGAACATCTCTTACCAAGGGCTGTGAAACGCAGTTTCTGGGCAGGACTGATCCGCCTGAAGTAGAACTTCTGCTGTGGGTGTGCTCCATTGGCCTAGAGCTGCCAGGCCCAAACGGCTGCCTTGTGTCCAAAGGGAGAGAGAGGCCCCAAAGCATCTTGCTTCCAGCTCTGTGGGAAGCTAAAGCAACTGGCTCTCCACAGTGCTCTCACAGCCTACCGGGAACATCTCTTACCAAGGCCTGTGAAACGCAGTTTCTTGGCAGGCCTGATCTGGCTGAAGTAGAACTCCTGCTCTGGGCGTGCTACTTTGGCCTAGAGCTGCCAGGCCCAAAGGGCCGCCTTGTTTCCAAAGGGGCTGAGAGTCCCCAAAGTATCTTGCTTCCAAATCTTTGGGAAGCTAAGAAACAACTGGCTCTGCACAGTGCTCTCACAGCCTACCGGCAACGTGACAGAGAAAGGCCTGTGAGACGCAGTTTCTTGGAAGGCCTGATCTGGCTGAGGTAGAACTTCTGCTCTGGGTGTACTCCATTGGCCTAGGGCTGCCAGGCCCAAAGGGCTGCCTTTATTTCCAAAGTGTGAGAGAGGCCCCAAAGCATCTTGCTTCCTGCTCTCTGGGAAGCTAAAACAACTGGCTCTGCACAGTGCTCTCAAAGCCAACCGGGAACGTCACATACAAAGGCCTGTGAAACGCAGCTTCTTGACAGGCCTTATCTGGCTGAGGTAGAACTTGTGCTCTGGGTGTGCTACTTTGGCCTAGAGCTGCCAGGCACAAAGGCTGCTTTGTTTCCAAAGGGGGAGAGAGGCCCCAAATCAGGTTGCTTCCAGCTGTTTTTGAAGCTAAGAAACAACTCGCTCTGCCAGGTACTCTTACAGCCTTCCGGGAACACCTCTTACGAAGGCCTGTGAAAAGCAGTTTCTTGGCAGGCCTGATCTGGCTGAGGTAGAACTTCTGCTCTGGGTGTGCTCCATTGCCCTAGAGCTGAAAGGCCCAAAGGGCTGCCTTGTTTCCAAAGGGGGAGAGAGGCCCCAAAGCATCTTGCTTCCACCTCTTGGGAAGCTAAGAAACAACTCGCTGTGCCCAGTGCTCTTATAGCCTAAGAGAACATCTCTTATCAAGGCCTGTGAAACGCACTTTCTAGGCAGGCCTGATCTGGAAGAAGCAGAACTTCTGCTCTGGTTGTGCTCCATTGCCCTAGAGCTGCCAGACCCAACGTGCTGCCTTGTTTCCAAAGGGGCAGAGAGGCCCCAAAGCGTCTTGCTTCCAGCTGTTTGGGAAACAAGGAAACAACTGGCTCTGCACCGTGCTCTCACAGCCTACCGGGAACGTCACATACAAAGGCCTCTGAAACGCAGTTCCTTGGCAGGCCTGATCTGGCTGAAGTAGGACTTCTGCTCTGGGTGTGCTCCGTTGGCCTAGAGCTGAAAGGCCCAAAGGGATGCCTTGTTTGCAAAGGGGCAGAGAGGCCCCAAAGCATCTTGCTTCCAGCTCTTTGGGAAGCTAGGAAACAACTGTCTCTGCCCAGTGCTCTGACAGAGTACCGGGAACATCTCTTACCAGAGCCTTTGAAACGCAGTTTCTTGGCAGGCCTTATCTGGCTGAGGTAGAACTTCTGCTCTGGGTGTGCTCCATTGGCCTAGAGCTGAAAGGCCCAAAGGTCGGCCTTGTTGGCAAAGGGGCAGGGAGCCCCCAAAGCATCTTGCTTCCAGCTCTTTGGGAAGCTAAGAAACAACTGGCTCTGCCCAGTGCTCTTACAGCCTAAGAGAAAATCTCTTACCAAGGCCTGTGAAACGCACTTTGTTGGTGGCCTGATCTAGCTGAAGTAGAACTGCTGCTCTGGGTGTGCTCCATTGGCCTAGAGCTGCCTGGCCCAAAGGGCCGCCTTGTTTGCAAAGGGGCAGAGAGGCCCCAAAGCATCTTGCTTCCAGCTCTTCGGGAAGCTAAGAAACATCTGGCGTTGCCCAGTGCTCTTACAGCCTACCGGGAACATCTCTTACCAAGGCCTGTGAAACGCAGTTTGTTGGTGGCCTGAACTGGCCGAAGTAGAACTTCTGCTCTGGGTGTGCTCCACTGGCCTAGAGCTACCTGGCGCAAAGGGCTGCCTTGATTCCAAAGTGAGAGAGTGGCACCAAAGCATCTTGCTCCCAGCTCTTCGGGAAGCTAAGAAACAGCTGGCTCTGCCCAGTGCTCTTACAGCCTAAGAGAACATCTCTTTGAAAGGCCTGTGAAACGCAGTTTCTTGGCAGGCCTGACCTGGCTGAAGTAGAACTTCTGTTCTGGTTGTGCTACATAGGCCTAGAGCTACCAGGACCTAAGGGCTGCCTTGTTTCCAAGGGGTGAGAGAGGCCCCAAAGCATCTTGCCTCCAGCACTTTGGGAAGCTAAAAAACAACTGGTTCTGCCCAGTGCTCTCACAGCCTACCGTGAACATCTCTTACCAAGGGCTGTGAAACGCAGTTTCTGGGCAGGACTGATCCGCCTGAAGTAGAACTTCTGCTGTGGGTGTGCTCCATTGGCCTAGAGCTGCCAGGCCCAAACGGCTGCCTTGTGTCCAAAGGGAGAGAGAGGCCCCAAAGCATCTTGCTTCCAGCTCTGTGGGAAGCTAAAGCAACTGGCTCTCCACAGTGCTCTCACAGCCTACCGGGAACATCTCTTACCAAGGCCTGTGAAACGCAGTTTCTTGGCAGGCCTGATCTGGCTGAAGTAGAACTCCTGCTCTGGGCGTGCTACTTTGGCCTAGAGCTGCCAGGCCCAAAGGGCCGCCTTGTTTCCAAAGGGGCTGAGAGTCCCCAAAGTATCTTGCTTCCAAATCTTTGGGAAGCTAAGAAACAACTGGCTCTGCACAGTGCTCTCACAGCCTACCGGCAACGTGACAGAGAAAGGCCTGTGAGACGCAGTTTCTTGGAAGGCCTGATCTGGCTGAGGTAGAACTTCTGCTCTGGGTGTACTCCATTGGCCTAGGGCTGCCAGGCCCAAAGGGCTGCCTTTATTTCCAAAGTGTGAGAGAGGCCCCAAAGCATCTTGCTTCCTGCTCTCTGGGAAGCTAAAACAACTGGCTCTGCACAGTGCTCTCAAAGCCAACCGGGAACGTCACATACAAAGGCCTGTGAAACGCAGCTTCTTGACAGGCCTTATCTGGCTGAGGTAGAACTTGTGCTCTGGGTGTGCTACTTTGGCCTAGAGCTGCCAGGCACAAAGGCTGCTTTGTTTCCAAAGGGGGAGAGAGGCCCCAAATCAGGTTGCTTCCAGCTGTTTTTGAAGCTAAGAAACAACTCGCTCTGCCAGGTACTCTTACAGCCTTCCGGGAACACCTCTTACGAAGGCCTGTGAAAAGCAGTTTCTTGGCAGGCCTGATCTGGCTGAGGTAGAACTTCTGCTCTGGGTGTGCTCCATTGCCCTAGAGCTGAAAGGCCCAAAGGGCTGCCTTGTTTCCAAAGGGGGAGAGAGGCCCCAAAGCATCTTGCTTCCACCTCTTGGGAAGCTAAGAAACAACTCGCTGTGCCCAGTGCTCTTATAGCCTAAGAGAACATCTCTTATCAAGGCCTGTGAAACGCACTTTCTAGGCAGGCCTGATCTGGAAGAAGCAGAACTTCTGCTCTGGTTGTGCTCCATTGCCCTAGAGCTGCCAGACCCAACGTGCTGCCTTGTTTCCAAAGGGGCAGAGAGGCCCCAAAGCGTCTTGCTTCCAGCTGTTTGGGAAACAAGGAAACAACTGGCTCTGCACCGTGCTCTCACAGCCTACCGGGAACGTCACATACAAAGGCCTCTGAAACGCAGTTCCTTGGCAGGCCTGATCTGGCTGAAGTAGGACTTCTGCTCTGGGTGTGCTCCGTTGGCCTAGAGCTGAAAGGCCCAAAGGGATGCCTTGTTTGCAAAGGGGCAGAGAGGCCCCAAAGCATCTTGCTTCCAGCTCTTTGGGAAGCTAGGAAACAACTGTCTCTGCCCAGTGCTCTGACAGAGTACCGGGAACATCTCTTACCAGAGCCTTTGAAACGCAGTTTCTTGGCAGGCCTTATCTGGCTGAGGTAGAACTTCTGCTCTGGGTGTGCTCCATTGGCCTAGAGCTGAAAGGCCCAAAGGTCGGCCTTGTTGGCAAAGGGGCAGGGAGCCCCCAAAGCATCTTGCTTCCAGCTCTTTGGGAAGCTAAGAAACAACTGGCTCTGCCCAGTGCTCTTACAGCCTAAGAGAAAATCTCTTACCAAGGCCTGTGAAACGCACTTTGTTGGTGGCCTGATCTAGCTGAAGTAGAACTGCTGCTCTGGGTGTGCTCCATTGGCCTAGAGCTGCCTGGCCCAAAGGGCCGCCTTGTTTGCAAAGGGGCAGAGAGGCCCCAAAGCATCTTGCTTCCAGCTCTTCGGGAAGCTAAGAAACATCTGGCGTTGCCCAGTGCTCTTACAGCCTACCGGGAACATCTCTTACCAAGGCCTGTGAAACGCAGTTTGTTGGTGGCCTGAACTGGCCGAAGTAGAACTTCTGCTCTGGGTGTGCTCCACTGGCCTAGAGCTACCTGGCGCAAAGGGCTGCCTTGATTCCAAAGTGAGAGAGTGGCACCAAAGCATCTTGCTCCCAGCTCTTCGGGAAGCTAAGAAACAGCTGGCTCTGCCCAGTGCTCTTACAGCCTAAGAGAACATCTCTTTGAAAGGCCTGTGAAACGCAGTTTCTTGGCAGGCCTGACCTGGCTGAAGTAGAACTTCTGTTCTGGTTGTGCTACATAGGCCTAGAGCTACCAGGACCTAAGGGCTGCCTTGTTTCCAAGGGGTGAGAGAGGCCCCAAAGCATCTTGCCTCCAGCACTTTGGGAAGCTAAAAAACAACTGGTTCTGCCCAGTGCTCTCACAGCCTACCGTGAACATCTCTTACCAAGGGCTGTGAAACGCAGTTTCTGGGCAGGACTGATCCGCCTGAAGTAGAACTTCTGCTGTGGGTGTGCTCCATTGGCCTAGAGCTGCCAGGCCCAAACGGCTGCCTTGTGTCCAAAGGGAGAGAGAGGCCCCAAAGCATCTTGCTTCCAGCTCTGTGGGAAGCTAAAGCAACTGGCTCTCCACAGTGCTCTCACAGCCTACCGGGAACATCTCTTACCAAGGCCTGTGAAACGCAGTTTCTTGGCAGGCCTGATCTGGCTGAAGTAGAACTCCTGCTCTGGGCGTGCTACTTTGGCCTAGAGCTGCCAGGCCCAAAGGGCCGCCTTGTTTCCAAAGGGGCTGAGAGTCCCCAAAGTATCTTGCTTCCAAATCTTTGGGAAGCTAAGAAACAACTGGCTCTGCACAGTGCTCTCACAGCCTACCGGCAACGTGACAGAGAAAGGCCTGTGAGACGCAGTTTCTTGGAAGGCCTGATCTGGCTGAGGTAGAACTTCTGCTCTGGGTGTACTCCATTGGCCTAGGGCTGCCAGGCCCAAAGGGCTGCCTTTATTTCCAAAGTGTGAGAGAGGCCCCAAAGCATCTTGCTTCCTGCTCTCTGGGAAGCTAAAACAACTGGCTCTGCACAGTGCTCTCAAAGCCAACCGGGAACGTCACATACAAAGGCCTGTGAAACGCAGCTTCTTGACAGGCCTTATCTGGCTGAGGTAGAACTTGTGCTCTGGGTGTGCTACTTTGGCCTAGAGCTGCCAGGCACAAAGGCTGCTTTGTTTCCAAAGGGGGAGAGAGGCCCCAAATCAGGTTGCTTCCAGCTGTTTTTGAAGCTAAGAAACAACTCGCTCTGCCAGGTACTCTTACAGCCTTCCGGGAACACCTCTTACGAAGGCCTGTGAAAAGCAGTTTCTTGGCAGGCCTGATCTGGCTGAGGTAGAACTTCTGCTCTGGGTGTGCTCCATTGCCCTAGAGCTGAAAGGCCCAAAGGGCTGCCTTGTTTCCAAAGGGGGAGAGAGGCCCCAAAGCATCTTGCTTCCACCTCTTGGGAAGCTAAGAAACAACTCGCTGTGCCCAGTGCTCTTATAGCCTAAGAGAACATCTCTTATCAAGGCCTGTGAAACGCACTTTCTAGGCAGGCCTGATCTGGAAGAAGCAGAACTTCTGCTCTGGTTGTGCTCCATTGCCCTAGAGCTGCCAGACCCAACGTGCTGCCTTGTTTCCAAAGGGGCAGAGAGGCCCCAAAGCGTCTTGCTTCCAGCTGTTTGGGAAACAAGGAAACAACTGGCTCTGCACCGTGCTCTCACAGCCTACCGGGAACGTCACATACAAAGGCCTCTGAAACGCAGTTCCTTGGCAGGCCTGATCTGGCTGAAGTAGGACTTCTGCTCTGGGTGTGCTCCGTTGGCCTAGAGCTGAAAGGCCCAAAGGGATGCCTTGTTTGCAAAGGGGCAGAGAGGCCCCAAAGCATCTTGCTTCCAGCTCTTTGGGAAGCTAGGAAACAACTGTCTCTGCCCAGTGCTCTGACAGAGTACCGGGAACATCTCTTACCAGAGCCTTTGAAACGCAGTTTCTTGGCAGGCCTTATCTGGCTGAGGTAGAACTTCTGCTCTGGGTGTGCTCCATTGGCCTAGAGCTGAAAGGCCCAAAGGTCGGCCTTGTTGGCAAAGGGGCAGGGAGCCCCCAAAGCATCTTGCTTCCAGCTCTTTGGGAAGCTAAGAAACAACTGGCTCTGCCCAGTGCTCTTACAGCCTAAGAGAAAATCTCTTACCAAGGCCTGTGAAACGCACTTTGTTGGTGGCCTGATCTAGCTGAAGTAGAACTGCTGCTCTGGGTGTGCTCCATTGGCCTAGAGCTGCCTGGCCCAAAGGGCCGCCTTGTTTGCAAAGGGGCAGAGAGGCCCCAAAGCATCTTGCTTCCAGCTCTTCGGGAAGCTAAGAAACATCTGGCGTTGCCCAGTGCTCTTACAGCCTACCGGGAACATCTCTTACCAAGGCCTGTGAAACGCAGTTTGTTGGTGGCCTGAACTGGCCGAAGTAGAACTTCTGCTCTGGGTGTGCTCCACTGGCCTAGAGCTACCTGGCGCAAAGGGCTGCCTTGATTCCAAAGTGAGAGAGTGGCACCAAAGCATCTTGCTCCCAGCTCTTCGGGAAGCTAAGAAACAGCTGGCTCTGCCCAGTGCTCTTACAGCCTAAGAGAACATCTCTTTGAAAGGCCTGTGAAACGCAGTTTCTTGGCAGGCCTGACCTGGCTGAAGTAGAACTTCTGTTCTGGTTGTGCTACATAGGCCTAGAGCTACCAGGACCTAAGGGCTGCCTTGTTTCCAAGGGGTGAGAGAGGCCCCAAAGCATCTTGCCTCCAGCACTTTGGGAAGCTAAAAAACAACTGGTTCTGCCCAGTGCTCTCACAGCCTACCGTGAACATCTCTTACCAAGGGCTGTGAAACGCAGTTTCTGGGCAGGACTGATCCGCCTGAAGTAGAACTTCTGCTGTGGGTGTGCTCCATTGGCCTAGAGCTGCCAGGCCCAAACGGCTGCCTTGTGTCCAAAGGGAGAGAGAGGCCCCAAAGCATCTTGCTTCCAGCTCTGTGGGAAGCTAAAGCAACTGGCTCTCCACAGTGCTCTCACAGCCTACCGGGAACATCTCTTACCAAGGCCTGTGAAACGCAGTTTCTTGGCAGGCCTGATCTGGCTGAAGTAGAACTCCTGCTCTGGGCGTGCTACTTTGGCCTAGAGCTGCCAGGCCCAAAGGGCCGCCTTGTTTCCAAAGGGGCTGAGAGTCCCCAAAGTATCTTGCTTCCAAATCTTTGGGAAGCTAAGAAACAACTGGCTCTGCACAGTGCTCTCACAGCCTACCGGCAACGTGACAGAGAAAGGCCTGTGAGACGCAGTTTCTTGGAAGGCCTGATCTGGCTGAGGTAGAACTTCTGCTCTGGGTGTACTCCATTGGCCTAGGGCTGCCAGGCCCAAAGGGCTGCCTTTATTTCCAAAGTGTGAGAGAGGCCCCAAAGCATCTTGCTTCCTGCTCTCTGGGAAGCTAAAACAACTGGCTCTGCACAGTGCTCTCAAAGCCAACCGGGAACGTCACATACAAAGGCCTGTGAAACGCAGCTTCTTGACAGGCCTTATCTGGCTGAGGTAGAACTTGTGCTCTGGGTGTGCTACTTTGGCCTAGAGCTGCCAGGCACAAAGGCTGCTTTGTTTCCAAAGGGGGAGAGAGGCCCCAAATCATGTTGCTTCCAGCTGTTTTTGAAGCTAAGAAACAACTCGCTCTGCCAGGTACTCTTACAGCCTTCCGGGAACACCTCTTACGAAGGCCTGTGAAAAGCAGTTTCTTGGCAGGCCTGATCTGGCTGAGGTAGAACTTCTGCTCTGGGTGTGCTCCATTGCCCTAGAGCTGAAAGGCCCAAAGGGCTGCCTTGTTTCCAAAGGGGGAGAGAGGCCCCAAAGCATCTTGCTTCCACCTCTTGGGAAGCTAAGAAACAACTCGCTGTGCCCAGTGCTCTTATAGCCTAAGAGAACATCTCTTATCAAGGCCTGTGAAACGCACTTTCTAGGCAGGCCTGATCTGGAAGAAGCAGAACTTCTGCTCTGGTTGTGCTCCATTGCCCTAGAGCTGCCAGACCCAACGTGCTGCCTTGTTTCCAAAGGGGCAGAGAGGCCCCAAAGCGTCTTGCTTCCAGCTGTTTGGGAAACAAGGAAACAACTGGCTCTGCACCGTGCTCTCACAGCCTACCGGGAACGTCACATACAAAGGCCTCTGAAACGCAGTTCCTTGGCAGGCCTGATCTGGCTGAAGTAGGACTTCTGCTCTGGGTGTGCTCCGTTGGCCTAGAGCTGAAAGGCCCAAAGGGATGCCTTGTTTGCAAAGGGGCAGAGAGGCCCCAAAGCATCTTGCTTCCAGCTCTTTGGGAAGCTAGGAAACAACTGTCTCTGCCCAGTGCTCTGACAGAGTACCGGGAACATCTCTTACCAGAGCCTTTGAAACGCAGTTTCTTGGCAGGCCTTATCTGGCTGAGGTAGAACTTCTGCTCTGGGTGTGCTCCATTGGCCTAGAGCTGAAAGGCCCAAAGGTCGGCCTTGTTGGCAAAGGGGCAGGGAGCCCCCAAAGCATCTTGCTTCCAGCTCTTTGGGAAGCTAAGAAACAACTGGCTCTGCCCAGTGCTCTTACAGCCTAAGAGAAAATCTCTTACCAAGGCCTGTGAAACGCACTTTGTTGGTGGCCTGATCTAGCTGAAGTAGAACTGCTGCTCTGGGTGTGCTCCATTGGCCTAGAGCTGCCTGGCCCAAAGGGCCGCCTTGTTTGCAAAGGGGCAGAGAGGCCCCAAAGCATCTTGCTTCCAGCTCTTCGGGAAGCTAAGAAACATCTGGCGTTGCCCAGTGCTCTTACAGCCTACCGGGAACATCTCTTACCAAGGCCTGTGAAACGCAGTTTGTTGGTGGCCTGAACTGGCCGAAGTAGAACTTCTGCTCTGGGTGTGCTCCACTGGCCTAGAGCTACCTGGCGCAAAGGGCTGCCTTGATTCCAAAGTGAGAGAGTGGCACCAAAGCATCTTGCTCCCAGCTCTTCGGGAAGCTAAGAAACAGCTGGCTCTGCCCAGTGCTCTTACAGCCTAAGAGAACATCTCTTTGAAAGGCCTGTGAAACGCAGTTTCTTGGCAGGCCTGACCTGGCTGAAGTAGAACTTCTGTTCTGGTTGTGCTACATAGGCCTAGAGCTACCAGGACCTAAGGGCTGCCTTGTTTCCAAGGGGTGAGAGAGGCCCCAAAGCATCTTGCCTCCAGCACTTTGGGAAGCTAAAAAACAACTGGTTCTGCCCAGTGCTCTCACAGCCTACCGTGAACATCTCTTACCAAGGGCTGTGAAACGCAGTTTCTGGGCAGGACTGATCCGCCTGAAGTAGAACTTCTGCTGTGGGTGTGCTCCATTGGCCTAGAGCTGCCAGGCCCAAACGGCTGCCTTGTGTCCAAAGGGAGAGAGAGGCCCCAAAGCATCTTGCTTCCAGCTCTGTGGGAAGCTAAAGCAACTGGCTCTCCACAGTGCTCTCACAGCCTACCGGGAACATCTCTTACCAAGGCCTGTGAAACGCAGTTTCTTGGCAGGCCTGATCTGGCTGAAGTAGAACTCCTGCTCTGGGCGTGCTACTTTGGCCTAGAGCTGCCAGGCCCAAAGGGCCGCCTTGTTTCCAAAGGGGCTGAGAGTCCCCAAAGTATCTTGCTTCCAAATCTTTGGGAAGCTAAGAAACAACTGGCTCTGCACAGTGCTCTCACAGCCTACCGGCAACGTGACAGAGAAAGGCCTGTGAGACGCAGTTTCTTGGAAGGCCTGATCTGGCTGAGGTAGAACTTCTGCTCTGGGTGTACTCCATTGGCCTAGGGCTGCCAGGCCCAAAGGGCTGCCTTTATTTCCAAAGTGTGAGAGAGGCCCCAAAGCATCTTGCTTCCTGCTCTCTGGGAAGCTAAAACAACTGGCTCTGCACAGTGCTCTCAAAGCCAACCGGGAACGTCACATACAAAGGCCTGTGAAACGCAGCTTCTTGACAGGCCTTATCTGGCTGAGGTAGAACTTGTGCTCTGGGTGTGCTACTTTGGCCTAGAGCTGCCAGGCACAAAGGCTGCTTTGTTTCCAAAGGGGGAGAGAGGCCCCAAATCATGTTGCTTCCAGCTGTTTTTGAAGCTAAGAAACAACTCGCTCTGCCAGGTACTCTTACAGCCTTCCGGGAACACCTCTTACGAAGGCCTGTGAAAAGCAGTTTCTTGGCAGGCCTGATCTGGCTGAGGTAGAACTTCTGCTCTGGGTGTGCTCCATTGCCCTAGAGCTGAAAGGCCCAAAGGGCTGCCTTGTTTCCAAAGGGGGAGAGAGGCCCCAAAGCATCTTGCTTCCACCTCTTGGGAAGCTAAGAAACAACTCGCTGTGCCCAGTGCTCTTATAGCCTAAGAGAACATCTCTTATCAAGGCCTGTGAAACGCACTTTCTAGGCAGGCCTGATCTGGAAGAAGCAGAACTTCTGCTCTGGTTGTGCTCCATTGCCCTAGAGCTGCCAGACCCAACGTGCTGCCTTGTTTCCAAAGGGGCAGAGAGGCCCCAAAGCGTCTTGCTTCCAGCTGTTTGGGAAACAAGGAAACAACTGGCTCTGCACCGTGCTCTCACAGCCTACCGGGAACGTCACATACAAAGGCCTCTGAAACGCAGTTCCTTGGCAGGCCTGATCTGGCTGAAGTAGGACTTCTGCTCTGGGTGTGCTCCGTTGGCCTAGAGCTGAAAGGCCCAAAGGGATGCCTTGTTTGCAAAGGGGCAGAGAGGCCCCAAAGCATCTTGCTTCCAGCTCTTTGGGAAGCTAGGAAACAACTGTCTCTGCCCAGTGCTCTGACAGAGTACCGGGAACATCTCTTACCAGAGCCTTTGAAACGCAGTTTCTTGGCAGGCCTTATCTGGCTGAGGTAGAACTTCTGCTCTGGGTGTGCTCCATTGGCCTAGAGCTGAAAGGCCCAAAGGTCGGCCTTGTTGGCAAAGGGGCAGGGAGCCCCCAAAGCATCTTGCTTCCAGCTCTTTGGGAAGCTAAGAAACAACTGGCTCTGCCCAGTGCTCTTACAGCCTAAGAGAAAATCTCTTACCAAGGCCTGTGAAACGCACTTTGTTGGTGGCCTGATCTAGCTGAAGTAGAACTGCTGCTCTGGGTGTGCTCCATTGGCCTAGAGCTGCCTGGCCCAAAGGGCCGCCTTGTTTGCAAAGGGGCAGAGAGGCCCCAAAGCATCTTGCTTCCAGCTCTTCGGGAAGCTAAGAAACATCTGGCGTTGCCCAGTGCTCTTACAGCCTACCGGGAACATCTCTTACCAAGGCCTGTGAAACGCAGTTTGTTGGTGGCCTGAACTGGCCGAAGTAGAACTTCTGCTCTGGGTGTGCTCCACTGGCCTAGAGCTACCTGGCGCAAAGGGCTGCCTTGATTCCAAAGTGAGAGAGTGGCACCAAAGCATCTTGCTCCCAGCTCTTCGGGAAGCTAAGAAACAGCTGGCTCTGCCCAGTGCTCTTACAGCCTAAGAGAACATCTCTTTGAAAGGCCTGTGAAACGCAGTTTCTTGGCAGGCCTGACCTGGCTGAAGTAGAACTTCTGTTCTGGTCGTGCTACATAGGCCTAGAGCTACCAGGACCTAAGGGCTGCCTTGTTTCCAAGGGGTGAGAGAGGCCCCAAAGCATCTTGCCTCCAGCACTTTGGGAAGCTAAAAAACAACTGGTTCTGCCCAGTGCTCTCACAGCCTACCGTGAACATCTCTTACCAAGGGCTGTGAAACGCAGTTTCTGGGCAGGACTGATCCGCCTGAAGTAGAACTTCTGCTGTGGGTGTGCTCCATTGGCCTAGAGCTGCCAGGCCCAAACGGCTGCCTTGTGTCCAAAGGGAGAGAGAGGCCCCAAAGCATCTTGCTTCCAGCTCTGTGGGAAGCTAAAGCAACTGGCTCTCCACAGTGCTCTCACAGCCTACCGGGAACATCTCTTACCAAGGCCTGTGAAACGCAGTTTCTTGGCAGGCCTGATCTGGCTGAAGTAGAACTCCTGCTCTGGGCGTGCTACTTTGGCCTAGAGCTGCCAGGCCCAAAGGGCCGCCTTGTTTCCAAAGGGGCTGAGAGTCCCCAAAGTATCTTGCTTCCAAATCTTTGGGAAGCTAAGAAACAACTGGCTCTGCACAGTGCTCTCACAGCCTACCGGCAACGTGACAGAGAAAGGCCTGTGAGACGCAGTTTCTTGGAAGGCCTGATCTGGCTGAGGTAGAACTTCTGCTCTGGGTGTACTCCATTGGCCTAGGGCTGCCAGGCCCAAAGGGCTGCCTTTATTTCCAAAGTGTGAGAGAGGCCCCAAAGCATCTTGCTTCCTGCTCTCTGGGAAGCTAAAACAACTGGCTCTGCACAGTGCTCTCAAAGCCAACCGGGAACGTCACATACAAAGGCCTGTGAAACGCAGCTTCTTGACAGGCCTTATCTGGCTGAGGTAGAACTTGTGCTCTGGGTGTGCTACTTTGGCCTAGAGCTGCCAGGCACAAAGGCTGCTTTGTTTCCAAAGGGGGAGAGAGGCCCCAAATCAGGTTGCTTCCAGCTGTTTTTGAAGCTAAGAAACAACTCGCTCTGCCAGGTACTCTTACAGCCTTCCGGGAACACCTCTTACGAAGGCCTGTGAAAAGCAGTTTCTTGGCAGGCCTGATCTGGCTGAGGTAGAACTTCTGCTCTGGGTGTGCTCCATTGCCCTAGAGCTGAAAGGCCCAAAGGGCTGCCTTGTTTCCAAAGGGGGAGAGAGGCCCCAAAGCATCTTGCTTCCACCTCTTGGGAAGCTAAGAAACAACTCGCTGTGCCCAGTGCTCTTATAGCCTAAGAGAACATCTCTTATCAAGGCCTGTGAAACGCACTTTCTAGGCAGGCCTGATCTGGAAGAAGCAGAACTTCTGCTCTGGTTGTGCTCCATTGCCCTAGAGCTGCCAGACCCAACGTGCTGCCTTGTTTCCAAAGGGGCAGAGAGGCCCCAAAGCGTCTTGCTTCCAGCTGTTTGGGAAACAAGGAAACAACTGGCTCTGCACCGTGCTCTCACAGCCTACCGGGAACGTCACATACAAAGGCCTCTGAAACGCAGTTCCTTGGCAGGCCTGATCTGGCTGAAGTAGGACTTCTGCTCTGGGTGTGCTCCGTTGGCCTAGAGCTGAAAGGCCCAAAGGGATGCCTTGTTTGCAAAGGGGCAGAGAGGCCCCAAAGCATCTTGCTTCCAGCTCTTTGGGAAGCTAGGAAACAACTGTCTCTGCCCAGTGCTCTGACAGAGTACCGGGAACATCTCTTACCAGAGCCTTTGAAACGCAGTTTCTTGGCAGGCCTTATCTGGCTGAGGTAGAACTTCTGCTCTGGGTGTGCTCCATTGGCCTAGAGCTGAAAGGCCCAAAGGTCGGCCTTGTTGGCAAAGGGGCAGGGAGCCCCCAAAGCATCTTGCTTCCAGCTCTTTGGGAAGCTAAGAAACAACTGGCTCTGCCCAGTGCTCTTACAGCCTAAGAGAAAATCTCTTACCAAGGCCTGTGAAACGCACTTTGTTGGTGGCCTGATCTAGCTGAAGTAGAACTGCTGCTCTGGGTGTGCTCCATTGGCCTAGAGCTGCCTGGCCCAAAGGGCCGCCTTGTTTGCAAAGGGGCAGAGAGGCCCCAAAGCATCTTGCTTCCAGCTCTTCGGGAAGCTAAGAAACATCTGGCGTTGCCCAGTGCTCTTACAGCCTACCGGGAACATCTCTTACCAAGGCCTGTGAAACGCAGTTTGTTGGTGGCCTGAACTGGCCGAAGTAGAACTTCTGCTCTGGGTGTGCTCCACTGGCCTAGAGCTACCTGGCGCAAAGGGCTGCCTTGATTCCAAAGTGAGAGAGTGGCACCAAAGCATCTTGCTCCCAGCTCTTCGGGAAGCTAAGAAACAGCTGGCTCTGCCCAGTGCTCTTACAGCCTAAGAGAACATCTCTTTGAAAGGCCTGTGAAACGCAGTTTCTTGGCAGGCCTGACCTGGCTGAAGTAGAACTTCTGTTCTGGTTGTGCTACATAGGCCTAGAGCTACCAGGACCTAAGGGCTGCCTTGTTTCCAAGGGGTGAGAGAGGCCCCAAAGCATCTTGCCTCCAGCACTTTGGGAAGCTAAAAAACAACTGGTTCTGCCCAGTGCTCTCACAGCCTACCGTGAACATCTCTTACCAAGGGCTGTGAAACGCAGTTTCTGGGCAGGACTGATCCGCCTGAAGTAGAACTTCTGCTGTGGGTGTGCTCCATTGGCCTAGAGCTGCCAGGCCCAAACGGCTGCCTTGTGTCCAAAGGGAGAGAGAGGCCCCAAAGCATCTTGCTTCCAGCTCTGTGGGAAGCTAAAGCAACTGGCTCTCCACAGTGCTCTCACAGCCTACCGGGAACATCTCTTACCAAGGCCTGTGAAACGCAGTTTCTTGGCAGGCCTGATCTGGCTGAAGTAGAACTCCTGCTCTGGGCGTGCTACTTTGGCCTAGAGCTGCCAGGCCCAAAGGGCCGCCTTGTTTCCAAAGGGGCTGAGAGTCCCCAAAGTATCTTGCTTCCAAATCTTTGGGAAGCTAAGAAACAACTGGCTCTGCACAGTGCTCTCACAGCCTACCGGCAACGTGACAGAGAAAGGCCTGTGAGACGCAGTTTCTTGGAAGGCCTGATCTGGCTGAGGTAGAACTTCTGCTCTGGGTGTACTCCATTGGCCTAGGGCTGCCAGGCCCAAAGGGCTGCCTTTATTTCCAAAGTGTGAGAGAGGCCCCAAAGCATCTTGCTTCCTGCTCTCTGGGAAGCTAAAACAACTGGCTCTGCACAGTGCTCTCAAAGCCAACCGGGAACGTCACATACAAAGGCCTGTGAAACGCAGCTTCTTGACAGGCCTTATCTGGCTGAGGTAGAACTTGTGCTCTGGGTGTGCTACTTTGGCCTAGAGCTGCCAGGCACAAAGGCTGCTTTGTTTCCAAAGGGGGAGAGAGGCCCCAAATCATGTTGCTTCCAGCTGTTTTTGAAGCTAAGAAACAACTCGCTCTGCCAGGTACTCTTACAGCCTTCCGGGAACACCTCTTACGAAGGCCTGTGAAAAGCAGTTTCTTGGCAGGCCTGATCTGGCTGAGGTAGAACTTCTGCTCTGGGTGTGCTCCATTGCCCTAGAGCTGAAAGGCCCAAAGGGCTGCCTTGTTTCCAAAGGGGGAGAGAGGCCCCAAAGCATCTTGCTTCCACCTCTTGGGAAGCTAAGAAACAACTCGCTGTGCCCAGTGCTCTTATAGCCTAAGAGAACATCTCTTATCAAGGCCTGTGAAACGCACTTTCTAGGCAGGCCTGATCTGGAAGAAGCAGAACTTCTGCTCTGGTTGTGCTCCATTGCCCTAGAGCTGCCAGACCCAACGTGCTGCCTTGTTTCCAAAGGGGCAGAGAGGCCCCAAAGCGTCTTGCTTCCAGCTGTTTGGGAAACAAGGAAACAACTGGCTCTGCACCGTGCTCTCACAGCCTACCGGGAACGTCACATACAAAGGCCTCTGAAACGCAGTTCCTTGGCAGGCCTGATCTGGCTGAAGTAGGACTTCTGCTCTGGGTGTGCTCCGTTGGCCTAGAGCTGAAAGGCCCAAAGGGATGCCTTGTTTGCAAAGGGGCAGAGAGGCCCCAAAGCATCTTGCTTCCAGCTCTTTGGGAAGCTAGGAAACAACTGTCTCTGCCCAGTGCTCTGACAGAGTACCGGGAACATCTCTTACCAGAGCCTTTGAAACGCAGTTTCTTGGCAGGCCTTATCTGGCTGAGGTAGAACTTCTGCTCTGGGTGTGCTCCATTGGCCTAGAGCTGAAAGGCCCAAAGGTCGGCCTTGTTGGCAAAGGGGCAGGGAGCCCCCAAAGCATCTTGCTTCCAGCTCTTTGGGAAGCTAAGAAACAACTGGCTCTGCCCAGTGCTCTTACAGCCTAAGAGAAAATCTCTTACCAAGGCCTGTGAAACGCACTTTGTTGGTGGCCTGATCTAGCTGAAGTAGAACTTCTGCTCTGGGTGTGCTCCATTGGCCTAGAGCTGCCTGGCCCAAAGGGCCGCCTTGTTTGCAAAGGGGCAGAGAGGCCCCAAAGCATCTTGCTTCCAGCTCTTCGGGAAGCTAAGAAACATCTGGCGTTGCCCAGTGCTCTTACAGCCTACCGGGAACATCTCTTACCAAGGCCTGTGAAACGCAGTTTGTTGGTGGCCTGAACTGGCCGAAGTAGAACTTCTGCTCTGGGTGTGCTCCACTGGCCTAGAGCTACCTGGCGCAAAGGGCTGCCTTGATTCCAAAGTGAGAGAGTGGCACCAAAGCATCTTGCTCCCAGCTCTTCGGGAAGCTAAGAAACAGCTGGCTCTGCCCAGTGCTCTTACAGCCTAAGAGAACATCTCTTTGAAAGGCCTGTGAAACGCAGTTTCTTGGCAGGCCTGACCTGGCTGAAGTAGAACTTCTGTTCTGGTTGTGCTACATAGGCCTAGAGCTACCAGGACCTAAGGGCTGCCTTGTTTCCAAGGGGTGAGAGAGGCCCCAAAGCATCTTGCCTCCAGCACTTTGGGAAGCTAAAAAACAACTGGTTCTGCCCAGTGCTCTCACAGCCTACCGTGAACATCTCTTACCAAGGGCTGTGAAACGCAGTTTCTGGGCAGGACTGATCCGCCTGAAGTAGAACTTCTGCTGTGGGTGTGCTCCATTGGCCTAGAGCTGCCAGGCCCAAACGGCTGCCTTGTGTCCAAAGGGAGAGAGAGGCCCCAAAGCATCTTGCTTCCAGCTCTGTGGGAAGCTAAAGCAACTGGCTCTCCACAGTGCTCTCACAGCCTACCGGGAACATCTCTTACCAAGGCCTGTGAAACGCAGTTTCTTGGCAGGCCTGATCTGGCTGAAGTAGAACTCCTGCTCTGGGCGTGCTACTTTGGCCTAGAGCTGCCAGGCCCAAAGGGCCGCCTTGTTTCCAAAGGGGCTGAGAGTCCCCAAAGTATCTTGCTTCCAAATCTTTGGGAAGCTAAGAAACAACTGGCTCTGCACAGTGCTCTCACAGCCTACCGGCAACGTGACAGAGAAAGGCCTGTGAGACGCAGTTTCTTGGAAGGCCTGATCTGGCTGAGGTAGAACTTCTGCTCTGGGTGTACTCCATTGGCCTAGGGCTGCCAGGCCCAAAGGGCTGCCTTTATTTCCAAAGTGTGAGAGAGGCCCCAAAGCATCTTGCTTCCTGCTCTCTGGGAAGCTAAAACAACTGGCTCTGCACAGTGCTCTCAAAGCCAACCGGGAACGTCACATACAAAGGCCTGTGAAACGCAGCTTCTTGACAGGCCTTATCTGGCTGAGGTAGAACTTGTGCTCTGGGTGTGCTACTTTGGCCTAGAGCTGCCAGGCACAAAGGCTGCTTTGTTTCCAAAGGGGGAGAGAGGCCCCAAATCATGTTGCTTCCAGCTGTTTTTGAAGCTAAGAAACAACTCGCTCTGCCAGGTACTCTTACAGCCTTCCGGGAACACCTCTTACGAAGGCCTGTGAAAAGCAGTTTCTTGGCAGGCCTGATCTGGCTGAGGTAGAACTTCTGCTCTGGGTGTGCTCCATTGCCCTAGAGCTGAAAGGCCCAAAGGGCTGCCTTGTTTCCAAAGGGGGAGAGAGGCCCCAAAGCATCTTGCTTCCACCTCTTGGGAAGCTAAGAAACAACTCGCTGTGCCCAGTGCTCTTATAGCCTAAGAGAACATCTCTTATCAAGGCCTGTGAAACGCACTTTCTAGGCAGGCCTGATCTGGAAGAAGTAGAACTTCTGCTCTGGTTGTGCTCCATTGCCCTAGAGCTGCCAGACCCAACGTGCTGCCTTGTTTCCAAAGGGGCAGAGAGGCCCCAAAGCGTCTTGCTTCCAGCTGTTTGGGAAACAAGGAAACAACTGGCTCTGCACCGTGCTCTCACAGCCTACCGGGAACGTCACATACAAAGGCCTCTGAAACGCAGTTCCTTGGCAGGCCTGATCTGGCTGAAGTAGGACTTCTGCTCTGGGTGTGCTCCGTTGGCCTAGAGCTGAAAGGCCCAAAGGGATGCCTTGTTTGCAAAGGGGCAGAGAGGCCCCAAAGCATCTTGCTTCCAGCTCTTTGGGAAGCTAGGAAACAACTGTCTCTGCCCAGTGCTCTGACAGAGTACCGGGAACATCTCTTACCAGAGCCTTTGAAACGCAGTTTCTTGGCAGGCCTTATCTGGCTGAGGTAGAACTTCTGCTCTGGGTGTGCTCCATTGGCCTAGAGCTGAAAGGCCCAAAGGTCGGCCTTGTTGGCAAAGGGGCAGGGAGCCCCCAAAGCATCTTGCTTCCAGCTCTTTGGGAAGCTAAGAAACAACTGGCTCTGCCCAGTGCTCTTACAGCCTAAGAGAAAATCTCTTACCAAGGCCTGTGAAACGCACTTTGTTGGTGGCCTGATCTAGCTGAAGTAGAACTGCTGCTCTGGGTGTGCTCCATTGGCCTAGAGCTGCCTGGCCCAAAGGGCCGCCTTGTTTGCAAAGGGGCAGAGAGGCCCCAAAGCATCTTGCTTCCAGCTCTTCGGGAAGCTAAGAAACATCTGGCGTTGCCCAGTGCTCTTACAGCCTACCGGGAACATCTCTTACCAAGGCCTGTGAAACGCAGTTTGTTGGTGGCCTGAACTGGCCGAAGTAGAACTTCTGCTCTGGGTGTGCTCCACTGGCCTAGAGCTACCTGGCGCAAAGGGCTGCCTTGATTCCAAAGTGAGAGAGTGGCACCAAAGCATCTTGCTCCCAGCTCTTCGGGAAGCTAAGAAACAGCTGGCTCTGCCCAGTGCTCTTACAGCCTAAGAGAACATCTCTTTGAAAGGCCTGTGAAACGCAGTTTCTTGGCAGGCCTGACCTGGCTGAAGTAGAACTTCTGTTCTGGTCGTGCTACATAGGCCTAGAGCTACCAGGACCTAAGGGCTGCCTTGTTTCCAAGGGGTGAGAGAGGCCCCAAAGCATCTTGCCTCCAGCACTTTGGGAAGCTAAAAAACAACTGGTTCTGCCCAGTGCTCTCACAGCCTACCGTGAACATCTCTTACCAAGGGCTGTGAAACGCAGTTTCTGGGCAGGACTGATCCGCCTGAAGTAGAACTTCTGCTGTGGGTGTGCTCCATTGGCCTAGAGCTGCCAGGCCCAAACGGCTGCCTTGTGTCCAAAGGGAGAGAGAGGCCCCAAAGCATCTTGCTTCCAGCTCTGTGGGAAGCTAAAGCAACTGGCTCTCCACAGTGCTCTCACAGCCTACCGGGAACATCTCTTACCAAGGCCTGTGAAACGCAGTTTCTTGGCAGGCCTGATCTGGCTGAAGTAGAACTCCTGCTCTGGGCGTGCTACTTTGGCCTAGAGCTGCCAGGCCCAAAGGGCCGCCTTGTTTCCAAAGGGGCTGAGAGTCCCCAAAGTATCTTGCTTCCAAATCTTTGGGAAGCTAAGAAACAACTGGCTCTGCACAGTGCTCTCACAGCCTACCGGCAACGTGACAGAGAAAGGCCTGTGAGACGCAGTTTCTTGGAAGGCCTGATCTGGCTGAGGTAGAACTTCTGCTCTGGGTGTACTCCATTGGCCTAGGGCTGCCAGGCCCAAAGGGCTGCCTTTATTTCCAAAGTGTGAGAGAGGCCCCAAAGCATCTTGCTTCCTGCTCTCTGGGAAGCTAAAACAACTGGCTCTGCACAGTGCTCTCAAAGCCAACCGGGAACGTCACATACAAAGGCCTGTGAAACGCAGCTTCTTGACAGGCCTTATCTGGCTGAGGTAGAACTTGTGCTCTGGGTGTGCTACTTTGGCCTAGAGCTGCCAGGCACAAAGGCTGCTTTGTTTCCAAAGGGGGAGAGAGGCCCCAAATCATGTTGCTTCCAGCTGTTTTTGAAGCTAAGAAACAACTCGCTCTGCCAGGTACTCTTACAGCCTTCCGGGAACACCTCTTACGAAGGCCTGTGAAAAGCAGTTTCTTGGCAGGCCTGATCTGGCTGAGGTAGAACTTCTGCTCTGGGTGTGCTCCATTGCCCTAGAGCTGAAAGGCCCAAAGGGCTGCCTTGTTTCCAAAGGGGGAGAGAGGCCCCAAAGCATCTTGCTTCCACCTCTTGGGAAGCTAAGAAACAACTCGCTGTGCCCAGTGCTCTTATAGCCTAAGAGAACATCTCTTATCAAGGCCTGTGAAACGCACTTTCTAGGCAGGCCTGATCTGGAAGAAGTAGAACTTCTGCTCTGGTTGTGCTCCATTGCCCTAGAGCTGCCAGACCCAACGTGCTGCCTTGTTTCCAAAGGGGCAGAGAGGCCCCAAAGCGTCTTGCTTCCAGCTGTTTGGGAAACAAGGAAACAACTGGCTCTGCACCGTGCTCTCACAGCCTACCGGGAACGTCACATACAAAGGCCTCTGAAACGCAGTTCCTTGGCAGGCCTGATCTGGCTGAAGTAGGACTTCTGCTCTGGGTGTGCTCCGTTGGCCTAGAGCTGAAAGGCCCAAAGGGATGCCTTGTTTGCAAAGGGGCAGAGAGGCCCCAAAGCATCTTGCTTCCAGCTCTTTGGGAAGCTAGGAAACAACTGTCTCTGCCCAGTGCTCTGACAGAGTACCGGGAACATCTCTTACCAGAGCCTTTGAAACGCAGTTTCTTGGCAGGCCTTATCTGGCTGAGGTAGAACTTCTGCTCTGGGTGTGCTCCATTGGCCTAGAGCTGAAAGGCCCAAAGGTCGGCCTTGTTGGCAAAGGGGCAGGGAGCCCCCAAAGCATCTTGCTTCCAGCTCTTTGGGAAGCTAAGAAACAACTGGCTCTGCCCAGTGCTCTTACAGCCTAAGAGAAAATCTCTTACCAAGGCCTGTGAAACGCACTTTGTTGGTGGCCTGATCTAGCTGAAGTAGAACTGCTGCTCTGGGTGTGCTCCATTGGCCTAGAGCTGCCTGGCCCAAAGGGCCGCCTTGTTTGCAAAGGGGCAGAGAGGCCCCAAAGCATCTTGCTTCCAGCTCTTCGGGAAGCTAAGAAACATCTGGCGTTGCCCAGTGCTCTTACAGCCTACCGGGAACATCTCTTACCAAGGCCTGTGAAACGCAGTTTGTTGGTGGCCTGAACTGGCCGAAGTAGAACTTCTGCTCTGGGTGTGCTCCACTGGCCTAGAGCTACCTGGCGCAAAGGGCTGCCTTGATTCCAAAGTGAGAGAGTGGCACCAAAGCATCTTGCTCCCAGCTCTTCGGGAAGCTAAGAAACAGCTGGCTCTGCCCAGTGCTCTTACAGCCTAAGAGAACATCTCTTTGAAAGGCCTGTGAAACGCAGTTTCTTGGCAGGCCTGACCTGGCTGAAGTAGAACTTCTGTTCTGGTCGTGCTACATAGGCCTAGAGCTACCAGGACCTAAGGGCTGCCTTGTTTCCAAGGGGTGAGAGAGGCCCCAAAGCATCTTGCCTCCAGCACTTTGGGAAGCTAAAAAACAACTGGTTCTGCCCAGTGCTCTCACAGCCTACCGTGAACATCTCTTACCAAGGGCTGTGAAACGCAGTTTCTGGGCAGGACTGATCCGCCTGAAGTAGAACTTCTGCTGTGGGTGTGCTCCATTGGCCTAGAGCTGCCAGGCCCAAACGGCTGCCTTGTGTCCAAAGGGAGAGAGAGGCCCCAAAGCATCTTGCTTCCAGCTCTGTGGGAAGCTAAAGCAACTGGCTCTCCACAGTGCTCTCACAGCCTACCGGGAACATCTCTTACCAAGGCCTGTGAAACGCAGTTTCTTGGCAGGCCTGATCTGGCTGAAGTAGAACTCCTGCTCTGGGCGTGCTACTTTGGCCTAGAGCTGCCAGGCCCAAAGGGCCGCCTTGTTTCCAAAGGGGCTGAGAGTCCCCAAAGTATCTTGCTTCCAAATCTTTGGGAAGCTAAGAAACAACTGGCTCTGCACAGTGCTCTCACAGCCTACCGGCAACGTGACAGAGAAAGGCCTGTGAGACGCAGTTTCTTGGAAGGCCTGATCTGGCTGAGGTAGAACTTCTGCTCTGGGTGTACTCCATTGGCCTAGGGCTGCCAGGCCCAAAGGGCTGCCTTTATTTCCAAAGTGTGAGAGAGGCCCCAAAGCATCTTGCTTCCTGCTCTCTGGGAAGCTAAAACAACTGGCTCTGCACAGTGCTCTCAAAGCCAACCGGGAACGTCACATACAAAGGCCTGTGAAACGCAGCTTCTTGACAGGCCTTATCTGGCTGAGGTAGAACTTGTGCTCTGGGTGTGCTACTTTGGCCTAGAGCTGCCAGGCACAAAGGCTGCTTTGTTTCCAAAGGGGGAGAGAGGCCCCAAATCATGTTGCTTCCAGCTGTTTTTGAAGCTAAGAAACAACTCGCTCTGCCAGGTACTCTTACAGCCTTCCGGGAACACCTCTTACGAAGGCCTGTGAAAAGCAGTTTCTTGGCAGGCCTGATCTGGCTGAGGTAGAACTTCTGCTCTGGGTGTGCTCCATTGCCCTAGAGCTGAAAGGCCCAAAGGGCTGCCTTGTTTCCAAAGGGGGAGAGAGGCCCCAAAGCATCTTGCTTCCACCTCTTGGGAAGCTAAGAAACAACTCGCTGTGCCCAGTGCTCTTATAGCCTAAGAGAACATCTCTTATCAAGGCCTGTGAAACGCACTTTCTAGGCAGGCCTGATCTGGAAGAAGTAGAACTTCTGCTCTGGTTGTGCTCCATTGCCCTAGAGCTGCCAGACCCAACGTGCTGCCTTGTTTCCAAAGGGGCAGAGAGGCCCCAAAGCGTCTTGCTTCCAGCTGTTTGGGAAACAAGGAAACAACTGGCTCTGCACCGTGCTCTCACAGCCTACCGGGAACGTCACATACAAAGGCCTCTGAAACGCAGTTCCTTGGCAGGCCTGATCTGGCTGAAGTAGGACTTCTGCTCTGGGTGTGCTCCGTTGGCCTAGAGCTGAAAGGCCCAAAGGGATGCCTTGTTTGCAAAGGGGCAGAGAGGCCCCAAAGCATCTTGCTTCCAGCTCTTTGGGAAGCTAGGAAACAACTGTCTCTGCCCAGTGCTCTGACAGAGTACCGGGAACATCTCTTACCAGAGCCTTTGAAACGCAGTTTCTTGGCAGGCCTTATCTGGCTGAGGTAGAACTTCTGCTCTGGGTGTGCTCCATTGGCCTAGAGCTGAAAGGCCCAAAGGTCGGCCTTGTTGGCAAAGGGGCAGGGAGCCCCCAAAGCATCTTGCTTCCAGCTCTTTGGGAAGCTAAGAAACAACTGGCTCTGCCCAGTGCTCTTACAGCCTAAGAGAAAATCTCTTACCAAGGCCTGTGAAACGCACTTTGTTGGTGGCCTGATCTAGCTGAAGTAGAACTGCTGCTCTGGGTGTGCTCCATTGGCCTAGAGCTGCCTGGCCCAAAGGGCCGCCTTGTTTGCAAAGGGGCAGAGAGGCCCCAAAGCATCTTGCTTCCAGCTCTTCGGGAAGCTAAGAAACATCTGGCGTTGCCCAGTGCTCTTACAGCCTACCGGGAACATCTCTTACCAAGGCCTGTGAAACGCAGTTTGTTGGTGGCCTGAACTGGCCGAAGTAGAACTTCTGCTCTGGGTGTGCTCCACTGGCCTAGAGCTACCTGGCGCAAAGGGCTGCCTTGATTCCAAAGTGAGAGAGTGGCACCAAAGCATCTTGCTCCCAGCTCTTCGGGAAGCTAAGAAACAGCTGGCTCTGCCCAGTGCTCTTACAGCCTAAGAGAACATCTCTTTGAAAGGCCTGTGAAACGCAGTTTCTTGGCAGGCCTGACCTGGCTGAAGTAGAACTTCTGTTCTGGTTGTGCTACATAGGCCTAGAGCTACCAGGACCTAAGGGCTGCCTTGTTTCCAAGGGGTGAGAGAGGCCCCAAAGCATCTTGCCTCCAGCACTTTGGGAAGCTAAAAAACAACTGGTTCTGCCCAGTGCTCTCACAGCCTACCGTGAACATCTCTTACCAAGGGCTGTGAAACGCAGTTTCTGGGCAGGACTGATCCGCCTGAAGTAGAACTTCTGCTGTGGGTGTGCTCCATTGGCCTAGAGCTGCCAGGCCCAAACGGCTGCCTTGTGTCCAAAGGGAGAGAGAGGCCCCAAAGCATCTTGCTTCCAGCTCTGTGGGAAGCTAAAGCAACTGGCTCTCCACAGTGCTCTCACAGCCTACCGGGAACATCTCTTACCAAGGCCTGTGAAACGCAGTTTCTTGGCAGGCCTGATCTGGCTGAAGTAGAACTCCTGCTCTGGGCGTGCTACTTTGGCCTAGAGCTGCCAGGCCCAAAGGGCCGCCTTGTTTCCAAAGGGGCTGAGAGTCCCCAAAGTATCTTGCTTCCAAATCTTTGGGAAGCTAAGAAACAACTGGCTCTGCACAGTGCTCTCACAGCCTACCGGCAACGTGACAGAGAAAGGCCTGTGAGACGCAGTTTCTTGGAAGGCCTGATCTGGCTGAGGTAGAACTTCTGCTCTGGGTGTACTCCATTGGCCTAGGGCTGCCAGGCCCAAAGGGCTGCCTTTATTTCCAAAGTGTGAGAGAGGCCCCAAAGCATCTTGCTTCCTGCTCTCTGGGAAGCTAAAACAACTGGCTCTGCACAGTGCTCTCAAAGCCAACCGGGAACGTCACATACAAAGGCCTGTGAAACGCAGCTTCTTGACAGGCCTTATCTGGCTGAGGTAGAACTTGTGCTCTGGGTGTGCTACTTTGGCCTAGAGCTGCCAGGCACAAAGGCTGCTTTGTTTCCAAAGGGGGAGAGAGGCCCCAAATCATGTTGCTTCCAGCTGTTTTTGAAGCTAAGAAACAACTCGCTCTGCCAGGTACTCTTACAGCCTTCCGGGAACACCTCTTACGAAGGCCTGTGAAAAGCAGTTTCTTGGCAGGCCTGATCTGGCTGAGGTAGAACTTCTGCTCTGGGTGTGCTCCATTGCCCTAGAGCTGAAAGGCCCAAAGGGCTGCCTTGTTTCCAAAGGGGGAGAGAGGCCCCAAAGCATCTTGCTTCCACCTCTTGGGAAGCTAAGAAACAACTCGCTGTGCCCAGTGCTCTTATAGCCTAAGAGAACATCTCTTATCAAGGCCTGTGAAACGCACTTTCTAGGCAGGCCTGATCTGGAAGAAGTAGAACTTCTGCTCTGGTTGTGCTCCATTGCCCTAGAGCTGCCAGACCCAACGTGCTGCCTTGTTTCCAAAGGGGCAGAGAGGCCCCAAAGCGTCTTGCTTCCAGCTGTTTGGGAAACAAGGAAACAACTGGCTCTGCACCGTGCTCTCACAGCCTACCGGGAACGTCACATACAAAGGCCTCTGAAACGCAGTTCCTTGGCAGGCCTGATCTGGCTGAAGTAGGACTTCTGCTCTGGGTGTGCTCCGTTGGCCTAGAGCTGAAAGGCCCAAAGGGATGCCTTGTTTGCAAAGGGGCAGAGAGGCCCCAAAGCATCTTGCTTCCAGCTCTTTGGGAAGCTAGGAAACAACTGTCTCTGCCCAGTGCTCTGACAGAGTACCGGGAACATCTCTTACCAGAGCCTTTGAAACGCAGTTTCTTGGCAGGCCTTATCTGGCTGAGGTAGAACTTCTGCTCTGGGTGTGCTCCATTGGCCTAGAGCTGAAAGGCCCAAAGGTCGGCCTTGTTGGCAAAGGGGCAGGGAGCCCCCAAAGCATCTTGCTTCCAGCTCTTTGGGAAGCTAAGAAACAACTGGCTCTGCCCAGTGCTCTTACAGCCTAAGAGAAAATCTCTTACCAAGGCCTGTGAAACGCACTTTGTTGGTGGCCTGATCTAGCTGAAGTAGAACTGCTGCTCTGGGTGTGCTCCATTGGCCTAGAGCTGCCTGGCCCAAAGGGCCGCCTTGTTTGCAAAGGGGCAGAGAGGCCCCAAAGCATCTTGCTTCCAGCTCTTCGGGAAGCTAAGAAACATCTGGCGTTGCCCAGTGCTCTTACAGCCTACCGGGAACATCTCTTACCAAGGCCTGTGAAACGCAGTTTGTTGGTGGCCTGAACTGGCCGAAGTAGAACTTCTGCTCTGGGTGTGCTCCACTGGCCTAGAGCTACCTGGCGCAAAGGGCTGCCTTGATTCCAAAGTGAGAGAGTGGCACCAAAGCATCTTGCTCCCAGCTCTTCGGGAAGCTAAGAAACAGCTGGCTCTGCCCAGTGCTCTTACAGCCTAAGAGAACATCTCTTTGAAAGGCCTGTGAAACGCAGTTTCTTGGCAGGCCTGACCTGGCTGAAGTAGAACTTCTGTTCTGGTTGTGCTACATAGGCCTAGAGCTACCAGGACCTAAGGGCTGCCTTGTTTCCAAGGGGTGAGAGAGGCCCCAAAGCATCTTGCCTCCAGCACTTTGGGAAGCTAAAAAACAACTGGTTCTGCCCAGTGCTCTCACAGCCTACCGTGAACATCTCTTACCAAGGGCTGTGAAACGCAGTTTCTGGGCAGGACTGATCCGCCTGAAGTAGAACTTCTGCTGTGGGTGTGCTCCATTGGCCTAGAGCTGCCAGGCCCAAACGGCTGCCTTGTGTCCAAAGGGAGAGAGAGGCCCCAAAGCATCTTGCTTCCAGCTCTGTGGGAAGCTAAAGCAACTGGCTCTCCACAGTGCTCTCACAGCCTACCGGGAACATCTCTTACCAAGGCCTGTGAAACGCAGTTTCTTGGCAGGCCTGATCTGGCTGAAGTAGAACTCCTGCTCTGGGCGTGCTACTTTGGCCTAGAGCTGCCAGGCCCAAAGGGCCGCCTTGTTTCCAAAGGGGCTGAGAGTCCCCAAAGTATCTTGCTTCCAAATCTTTGGGAAGCTAAGAAACAACTGGCTCTGCACAGTGCTCTCACAGCCTACCGGCAACGTGACAGAGAAAGGCCTGTGAGACGCAGTTTCTTGGAAGGCCTGATCTGGCTGAGGTAGAACTTCTGCTCTGGGTGTACTCCATTGGCCTAGGGCTGCCAGGCCCAAAGGGCTGCCTTTATTTCCAAAGTGTGAGAGAGGCCCCAAAGCATCTTGCTTCCTGCTCTCTGGGAAGCTAAAACAACTGGCTCTGCACAGTGCTCTCAAAGCCAACCGGGAACGTCACATACAAAGGCCTGTGAAACGCAGCTTCTTGACAGGCCTTATCTGGCTGAGGTAGAACTTGTGCTCTGGGTGTGCTACTTTGGCCTAGAGCTGCCAGGCACAAAGGCTGCTTTGTTTCCAAAGGGGGAGAGAGGCCCCAAATCAGGTTGCTTCCAGCTGTTTTTGAAGCTAAGAAACAACTCGCTCTGCCAGGTACTCTTACAGCCTTCCGGGAACACCTCTTACGAAGGCCTGTGAAAAGCAGTTTCTTGGCAGGCCTGATCTGGCTGAGGTAGAACTTCTGCTCTGGGTGTGCTCCATTGCCCTAGAGCTGAAAGGCCCAAAGGGCTGCCTTGTTTCCAAAGGGGGAGAGAGGCCCCAAAGCATCTTGCTTCCACCTCTTGGGAAGCTAAGAAACAACTCGCTGTGCCCAGTGCTCTTATAGCCTAAGAGAACATCTCTTATCAAGGCCTGTGAAACGCACTTTCTAGGCAGGCCTGATCTGGAAGAAGCAGAACTTCTGCTCTGGTTGTGCTCCATTGCCCTAGAGCTGCCAGACCCAACGTGCTGCCTTGTTTCCAAAGGGGCAGAGAGGCCCCAAAGCGTCTTGCTTCCAGCTGTTTGGGAAACAAGGAAACAACTGGCTCTGCACCGTGCTCTCACAGCCTACCGGGAACGTCACATACAAAGGCCTCTGAAACGCAGTTCCTTGGCAGGCCTGATCTGGCTGAAGTAGGACTTCTGCTCTGGGTGTGCTCCGTTGGCCTAGAGCTGAAAGGCCCAAAGGGATGCCTTGTTTGCAAAGGGGCAGAGAGGCCCCAAAGCATCTTGCTTCCAGCTCTTTGGGAAGCTAGGAAACAACTGTCTCTGCCCAGTGCTCTGACAGAGTACCGGGAACATCTCTTACCAGAGCCTTTGAAACGCAGTTTCTTGGCAGGCCTTATCTGGCTGAGGTAGAACTTCTGCTCTGGGTGTGCTCCATTGGCCTAGAGCTGAAAGGCCCAAAGGTCGGCCTTGTTGGCAAAGGGGCAGGGAGCCCCCAAAGCATCTTGCTTCCAGCTCTTTGGGAAGCTAAGAAACAACTGGCTCTGCCCAGTGCTCTTACAGCCTAAGAGAAAATCTCTTACCAAGGCCTGTGAAACGCACTTTGTTGGTGGCCTGATCTAGCTGAAGTAGAACTGCTGCTCTGGGTGTGCTCCATTGGCCTAGAGCTGCCTGGCCCAAAGGGCCGCCTTGTTTGCAAAGGGGCAGAGAGGCCCCAAAGCATCTTGCTTCCAGCTCTTCGGGAAGCTAAGAAACATCTGGCGTTGCCCAGTGCTCTTACAGCCTACCGGGAACATCTCTTACCAAGGCCTGTGAAACGCAGTTTGTTGGTGGCCTGAACTGGCCGAAGTAGAACTTCTGCTCTGGGTGTGCTCCACTGGCCTAGAGCTACCTGGCGCAAAGGGCTGCCTTGATTCCAAAGTGAGAGAGTGGCACCAAAGCATCTTGCTCCCAGCTCTTCGGGAAGCTAAGAAACAGCTGGCTCTGCCCAGTGCTCTTACAGCCTAAGAGAACATCTCTTTGAAAGGCCTGTGAAACGCAGTTTCTTGGCAGGCCTGACCTGGCTGAAGTAGAACTTCTGTTCTGGTTGTGCTACATAGGCCTAGAGCTACCAGGACCTAAGGGCTGCCTTGTTTCCAAGGGGTGAGAGAGGCCCCAAAGCATCTTGCCTCCAGCACTTTGGGAAGCTAAAAAACAACTGGTTCTGCCCAGTGCTCTCACAGCCTACCGTGAACATCTCTTACCAAGGGCTGTGAAACGCAGTTTCTGGGCAGGACTGATCCGCCTGAAGTAGAACTTCTGCTGTGGGTGTGCTCCATTGGCCTAGAGCTGCCAGGCCCAAACGGCTGCCTTGTGTCCAAAGGGAGAGAGAGGCCCCAAAGCATCTTGCTTCCAGCTCTGTGGGAAGCTAAAGCAACTGGCTCTCCACAGTGCTCTCACAGCCTACCGGGAACATCTCTTACCAAGGCCTGTGAAACGCAGTTTCTTGGCAGGCCTGATCTGGCTGAAGTAGAACTCCTGCTCTGGGCGTGCTACTTTGGCCTAGAGCTGCCAGGCCCAAAGGGCCGCCTTGTTTCCAAAGGGGCTGAGAGTCCCCAAAGTATCTTGCTTCCAAATCTTTGGGAAGCTAAGAAACAACTGGCTCTGCACAGTGCTCTCACAGCCTACCGGCAACGTGACAGAGAAAGGCCTGTGAGACGCAGTTTCTTGGAAGGCCTGATCTGGCTGAGGTAGAACTTCTGCTCTGGGTGTACTCCATTGGCCTAGGGCTGCCAGGCCCAAAGGGCTGCCTTTATTTCCAAAGTGTGAGAGAGGCCCCAAAGCATCTTGCTTCCTGCTCTCTGGGAAGCTAAAACAACTGGCTCTGCACAGTGCTCTCAAAGCCAACCGGGAACGTCACATACAAAGGCCTGTGAAACGCAGCTTCTTGACAGGCCTTATCTGGCTGAGGTAGAACTTGTGCTCTGGGTGTGCTACTTTGGCCTAGAGCTGCCAGGCACAAAGGCTGCTTTGTTTCCAAAGGGGGAGAGAGGCCCCAAATCAGGTTGCTTCCAGCTGTTTTTGAAGCTAAGAAACAACTCGCTCTGCCAGGTACTCTTACAGCCTTCCGGGAACACCTCTTACGAAGGCCTGTGAAAAGCAGTTTCTTGGCAGGCCTGATCTGGCTGAGGTAGAACTTCTGCTCTGGGTGTGCTCCATTGCCCTAGAGCTGAAAGGCCCAAAGGGCTGCCTTGTTTCCAAAGGGGGAGAGAGGCCCCAAAGCATCTTGCTTCCACCTCTTGGGAAGCTAAGAAACAACTCGCTGTGCCCAGTGCTCTTATAGCCTAAGAGAACATCTCTTATCAAGGCCTGTGAAACGCACTTTCTAGGCAGGCCTGATCTGGAAGAAGCAGAACTTCTGCTCTGGTTGTGCTCCATTGCCCTAGAGCTGCCAGACCCAACGTGCTGCCTTGTTTCCAAAGGGGCAGAGAGGCCCCAAAGCGTCTTGCTTCCAGCTGTTTGGGAAACAAGGAAACAACTGGCTCTGCACCGTGCTCTCACAGCCTACCGGGAACGTCACATACAAAGGCCTCTGAAACGCAGTTCCTTGGCAGGCCTGATCTGGCTGAAGTAGGACTTCTGCTCTGGGTGTGCTCCGTTGGCCTAGAGCTGAAAGGCCCAAAGGGATGCCTTGTTTGCAAAGGGGCAGAGAGGCCCCAAAGCATCTTGCTTCCAGCTCTTTGGGAAGCTAGGAAACAACTGTCTCTGCCCAGTGCTCTGACAGAGTACCGGGAACATCTCTTACCAGAGCCTTTGAAACGCAGTTTCTTGGCAGGCCTTATCTGGCTGAGGTAGAACTTCTGCTCTGGGTGTGCTCCATTGGCCTAGAGCTGAAAGGCCCAAAGGTCGGCCTTGTTGGCAAAGGGGCAGGGAGCCCCCAAAGCATCTTGCTTCCAGCTCTTTGGGAAGCTAAGAAACAACTGGCTCTGCCCAGTGCTCTTACAGCCTAAGAGAAAATCTCTTACCAAGGCCTGTGAAACGCACTTTGTTGGTGGCCTGATCTAGCTGAAGTAGAACTGCTGCTCTGGGTGTGCTCCATTGGCCTAGAGCTGCCTGGCCCAAAGGGCCGCCTTGTTTGCAAAGGGGCAGAGAGGCCCCAAAGCATCTTGCTTCCAGCTCTTCGGGAAGCTAAGAAACATCTGGCGTTGCCCAGTGCTCTTACAGCCTACCGGGAACATCTCTTACCAAGGCCTGTGAAACGCAGTTTGTTGGTGGCCTGAACTGGCCGAAGTAGAACTTCTGCTCTGGGTGTGCTCCACTGGCCTAGAGCTACCTGGCGCAAAGGGCTGCCTTGATTCCAAAGTGAGAGAGTGGCACCAAAGCATCTTGCTCCCAGCTCTTCGGGAAGCTAAGAAACAGCTGGCTCTGCCCAGTGCTCTTACAGCCTAAGAGAACATCTCTTTGAAAGGCCTGTGAAACGCAGTTTCTTGGCAGGCCTGACCTGGCTGAAGTAGAACTTCTGTTCTGGTTGTGCTACATAGGCCTAGAGCTACCAGGACCTAAGGGCTGCCTTGTTTCCAAGGGGTGAGAGAGGCCCCAAAGCATCTTGCCTCCAGCACTTTGGGAAGCTAAAAAACAACTGGTTCTGCCCAGTGCTCTCACAGCCTACCGTGAACATCTCTTACCAAGGGCTGTGAAACGCAGTTTCTGGGCAGGACTGATCCGCCTGAAGTAGAACTTCTGCTGTGGGTGTGCTCCATTGGCCTAGAGCTGCCAGGCCCAAACGGCTGCCTTGTGTCCAAAGGGAGAGAGAGGCCCCAAAGCATCTTGCTTCCAGCTCTGTGGGAAGCTAAAGCAACTGGCTCTCCACAGTGCTCTCACAGCCTACCGGGAACATCTCTTACCAAGGCCTGTGAAACGCAGTTTCTTGGCAGGCCTGATCTGGCTGAAGTAGAACTCCTGCTCTGGGCGTGCTACTTTGGCCTAGAGCTGCCAGGCCCAAAGGGCCGCCTTGTTTCCAAAGGGGCTGAGAGTCCCCAAAGTATCTTGCTTCCAAATCTTTGGGAAGCTAAGAAACAACTGGCTCTGCACAGTGCTCTCACAGCCTACCGGCAACGTGACAGAGAAAGGCCTGTGAGACGCAGTTTCTTGGAAGGCCTGATCTGGCTGAGGTAGAACTTCTGCTCTGGGTGTACTCCATTGGCCTAGGGCTGCCAGGCCCAAAGGGCTGCCTTTATTTCCAAAGTGTGAGAGAGGCCCCAAAGCATCTTGCTTCCTGCTCTCTGGGAAGCTAAAACAACTGGCTCTGCACAGTGCTCTCAAAGCCAACCGGGAACGTCACATACAAAGGCCTGTGAAACGCAGCTTCTTGACAGGCCTTATCTGGCTGAGGTAGAACTTGTGCTCTGGGTGTGCTACTTTGGCCTAGAGCTGCCAGGCACAAAGGCTGCTTTGTTTCCAAAGGGGGAGAGAGGCCCCAAATCATGTTGCTTCCAGCTGTTTTTGAAGCTAAGAAACAACTCGCTCTGCCAGGTACTCTTACAGCCTTCCGGGAACACCTCTTACGAAGGCCTGTGAAAAGCAGTTTCTTGGCAGGCCTGATCTGGCTGAGGTAGAACTTCTGCTCTGGGTGTGCTCCATTGCCCTAGAGCTGAAAGGCCCAAAGGGCTGCCTTGTTTCCAAAGGGGGAGAGAGGCCCCAAAGCATCTTGCTTCCACCTCTTGGGAAGCTAAGAAACAACTCGCTGTGCCCAGTGCTCTTATAGCCTAAGAGAACATCTCTTATCAAGGCCTGTGAAACGCACTTTCTAGGCAGGCCTGATCTGGAAGAAGTAGAACTTCTGCTCTGGTTGTGCTCCATTGCCCTAGAGCTGCCAGACCCAACGTGCTGCCTTGTTTCCAAAGGGGCAGAGAGGCCCCAAAGCGTCTTGCTTCCAGCTGTTTGGGAAACAAGGAAACAACTGGCTCTGCACCGTGCTCTCACAGCCTACCGGGAACGTCACATACAAAGGCCTCTGAAACGCAGTTCCTTGGCAGGCCTGATCTGGCTGAAGTAGGACTTCTGCTCTGGGTGTGCTCCGTTGGCCTAGAGCTGAAAGGCCCAAAGGGATGCCTTGTTTGCAAAGGGGCAGAGAGGCCCCAAAGCATCTTGCTTCCAGCTCTTTGGGAAGCTAGGAAACAACTGTCTCTGCCCAGTGCTCTGACAGAGTACCGGGAACATCTCTTACCAGAGCCTTTGAAACGCAGTTTCTTGGCAGGCCTTATCTGGCTGAGGTAGAACTTCTGCTCTGGGTGTGCTCCATTGGCCTAGAGCTGAAAGGCCCAAAGGTCGGCCTTGTTGGCAAAGGGGCAGGGAGCCCCCAAAGCATCTTGCTTCCAGCTCTTTGGGAAGCTAAGAAACAACTGGCTCTGCCCAGTGCTCTTACAGCCTAAGAGAAAATCTCTTACCAAGGCCTGTGAAACGCACTTTGTTGGTGGCCTGATCTAGCTGAAGTAGAACTGCTGCTCTGGGTGTGCTCCATTGGCCTAGAGCTGCCTGGCCCAAAGGGCCGCCTTGTTTGCAAAGGGGCAGAGAGGCCCCAAAGCATCTTGCTTCCAGCTCTTCGGGAAGCTAAGAAACATCTGGCGTTGCCCAGTGCTCTTACAGCCTACCGGGAACATCTCTTACCAAGGCCTGTGAAACGCAGTTTGTTGGTGGCCTGAACTGGCCGAAGTAGAACTTCTGCTCTGGGTGTGCTCCACTGGCCTAGAGCTACCTGGCGCAAAGGGCTGCCTTGATTCCAAAGTGAGAGAGTGGCACCAAAGCATCTTGCTCCCAGCTCTTCGGGAAGCTAAGAAACAGCTGGCTCTGCCCAGTGCTCTTACAGCCTAAGAGAACATCTCTTTGAAAGGCCTGTGAAACGCAGTTTCTTGGCAGGCCTGACCTGGCTGAAGTAGAACTTCTGTTCTGGTTGTGCTACATAGGCCTAGAGCTACCAGGACCTAAGGGCTGCCTTGTTTCCAAGGGGTGAGAGAGGCCCCAAAGCATCTTGCCTCCAGCACTTTGGGAAGCTAAAAAACAACTGGTTCTGCCCAGTGCTCTCACAGCCTACCGTGAACATCTCTTACCAAGGGCTGTGAAACGCAGTTTCTGGGCAGGACTGATCCGCCTGAAGTAGAACTTCTGCTGTGGGTGTGCTCCATTGGCCTAGAGCTGCCAGGCCCAAACGGCTGCCTTGTGTCCAAAGGGAGAGAGAGGCCCCAAAGCATCTTGCTTCCAGCTCTGTGGGAAGCTAAAGCAACTGGCTCTCCACAGTGCTCTCACAGCCTACCGGGAACATCTCTTACCAAGGCCTGTGAAACGCAGTTTCTTGGCAGGCCTGATCTGGCTGAAGTAGAACTCCTGCTCTGGGCGTGCTACTTTGGCCTAGAGCTGCCAGGCCCAAAGGGCCGCCTTGTTTCCAAAGGGGCTGAGAGTCCCCAAAGTATCTTGCTTCCAAATCTTTGGGAAGCTAAGAAACAACTGGCTCTGCACAGTGCTCTCACAGCCTACCGGCAACGTGACAGAGAAAGGCCTGTGAGACGCAGTTTCTTGGAAGGCCTGATCTGGCTGAGGTAGAACTTCTGCTCTGGGTGTACTCCATTGGCCTAGGGCTGCCAGGCCCAAAGGGCTGCCTTTATTTCCAAAGTGTGAGAGAGGCCCCAAAGCATCTTGCTTCCTGCTCTCTGGGAAGCTAAAACAACTGGCTCTGCACAGTGCTCTCAAAGCCAACCGGGAACGTCACATACAAAGGCCTGTGAAACGCAGCTTCTTGACAGGCCTTATCTGGCTGAGGTAGAACTTGTGCTCTGGGTGTGCTACTTTGGCCTAGAGCTGCCAGGCACAAAGGCTGCTTTGTTTCCAAAGGGGGAGAGAGGCCCCAAATCATGTTGCTTCCAGCTGTTTTTGAAGCTAAGAAACAACTCGCTCTGCCAGGTACTCTTACAGCCTTCCGGGAACACCTCTTACGAAGGCCTGTGAAAAGCAGTTTCTTGGCAGGCCTGATCTGGCTGAGGTAGAACTTCTGCTCTGGGTGTGCTCCATTGCCCTAGAGCTGAAAGGCCCAAAGGGCTGCCTTGTTTCCAAAGGGGGAGAGAGGCCCCAAAGCATCTTGCTTCCACCTCTTGGGAAGCTAAGAAACAACTCGCTGTGCCCAGTGCTCTTATAGCCTAAGAGAACATCTCTTATCAAGGCCTGTGAAACGCACTTTCTAGGCAGGCCTGATCTGGAAGAAGTAGAACTTCTGCTCTGGTTGTGCTCCATTGCCCTAGAGCTGCCAGACCCAACGTGCTGCCTTGTTTCCAAAGGGGCAGAGAGGCCCCAAAGCGTCTTGCTTCCAGCTGTTTGGGAAACAAGGAAACAACTGGCTCTGCACCGTGCTCTCACAGCCTACCGGGAACGTCACATACAAAGGCCTCTGAAACGCAGTTCCTTGGCAGGCCTGATCTGGCTGAAGTAGGACTTCTGCTCTGGGTGTGCTCCGTTGGCCTAGAGCTGAAAGGCCCAAAGGGATGCCTTGTTTGCAAAGGGGCAGAGAGGCCCCAAAGCATCTTGCTTCCAGCTCTTTGGGAAGCTAAGAAACAACTGTCTCTGCCCAGTGCTCTGACAGAGTACCGGGAACATCTCTTACCAGAGCCTTTGAAACGCAGTTTCTTGGCAGGCCTTATCTGGCTGAGGTAGAACTTCTGCTCTGGGTGTGCTCCATTGGCCTAGAGCTGAAAGGCCCAAAGGTCGGCCTTGTTGGCAAAGGGGCAGGGAGCCCCCAAAGCATCTTGCTTCCAGCTCTTTGGGAAGCTAAGAAACAACTGGCTCTGCCCAGTGCTCTTACAGCCTAAGAGAAAATCTCTTACCAAGGCCTGTGAAACGCACTTTGTTGGTGGCCTGATCTAGCTGAAGTAGAACTGCTGCTCTGGGCGTGCTCCACTGGCCTAGAGCTGCCTGGCCCAAAGGGCCGCCTTGTTTGCAAAGGGGCAGAGAGGCCCCAAAGCATCTTGCTTCCAGCTCTTCGGGAAGCTAAGAAACATCTGGCGTTGCCCAGTGCTCTTACAGCCTACCGGGAACATCTCTTACCAAGGCCTGTGAAACGCAGTTTGTTGGTGGCCTGAACTGGCCGAAGTAGAACTTCTGCTCTGGGTGTGCTCCACTGGCCTAGAGCTACCTGGCGCAAAGGGCTGCCTTGATTCCAAAGTGAGAGAGTGGCACCAAAGCATCTTGCTCCCAGCTCTTCGGGAAGCTAAGAAACAGCTGGCTCTGCCCAGTGCTCTTACAGCCTAAGAGAACATCTCTTTGAAAGGCCTGTGAAACGCAGTTTCTTGGCAGGCCTGACCTGGCTGAAGTAGAACTTCTGTTCTGGTTGTGCTACATAGGCCTAGAGCTACCAGGACCTAAGGGCTGCCTTGTTTCCAAGGGGTGAGAGAGGCCCCAAAGCATCTTGCCTCCAGCACTTTGGGAAGCTAAAAAACAACTGGTTCTGCCCAGTGCTCTCACAGCCTACCGTGAACATCTCTTACCAAGGGCTGTGAAACGCAGTTTCTGGGCAGGACTGATCCGCCTGAAGTAGAACTTCTGCTGTGGGTGTGCTCCATTGGCCTAGAGCTGCCAGGCCCAAACGGCTGCCTTGTGTCCAAAGGGAGAGAGAGGCCCCAAAGCATCTTGCTTCCAGCTCTGTGGGAAGCTAAAGCAACTGGCTCTCCACAGTGCTCTCACAGCCTACCGGGAACATCTCTTACCAAGGCCTGTGAAACGCAGTTTCTTGGCAGGCCTGATCTGGCTGAAGTAGAACTCCTGCTCTGGGCGTGCTACTTTGGCCTAGAGCTGCCAGGCCCAAAGGGCCGCCTTGTTTCCAAAGGGGCTGAGAGTCCCCAAAGTATCTTGCTTCCAAATCTTTGGGAAGCTAAGAAACAACTGGCTCTGCACAGTGCTCTCACAGCCTACCGGCAACGTGACAGAGAAAGGCCTGTGAGACGCAGTTTCTTGGAAGGCCTGATCTGGCTGAGGTAGAACTTCTGCTCTGGGTGTACTCCATTGGCCTAGGGCTGCCAGGCCCAAAGGGCTGCCTTTATTTCCAAAGTGTGAGAGAGGCCCCAAAGCATCTTGCTTCCTGCTCTCTGGGAAGCTAAAACAACTGGCTCTGCACAGTGCTCTCAAAGCCAACCGGGAACGTCACATACAAAGGCCTGTGAAACGCAGCTTCTTGACAGGCCTTATCTGGCTGAGGTAGAACTTGTGCTCTGGGTGTGCTACTTTGGCCTAGAGCTGCCAGGCACAAAGGCTGCTTTGTTTCCAAAGGGGGAGAGAGGCCCCAAATCAGGTTGCTTCCAGCTGTTTTTGAAGCTAAGAAACAACTCGCTCTGCCAGGTACTCTTACAGCCTTCCGGGAACACCTCTTACGAAGGCCTGTGAAAAGCAGTTTCTTGGCAGGCCTGATCTGGCTGAGGTAGAACTTCTGCTCTGGGTGTGCTCCATTGCCCTAGAGCTGAAAGGCCCAAAGGGCTGCCTTGTTTCCAAAGGGGGAGAGAGGCCCCAAAGCATCTTGCTTCCACCTCTTGGGAAGCTAAGAAACAACTCGCTGTGCCCAGTGCTCTTATAGCCTAAGAGAACATCTCTTATCAAGGCCTGTGAAACGCACTTTCTAGGCAGGCCTGATCTGGAAGAAGCAGAACTTCTGCTCTGGTTGTGCTCCATTGCCCTAGAGCTGCCAGACCCAACGTGCTGCCTTGTTTCCAAAGGGGCAGAGAGGCCCCAAAGCGTCTTGCTTCCAGCTGTTTGGGAAACAAGGAAACAACTGGCTCTGCACCGTGCTCTCACAGCCTACCGGGAACGTCACATACAAAGGCCTCTGAAACGCAGTTCCTTGGCAGGCCTGATCTGGCTGAAGTAGGACTTCTGCTCTGGGTGTGCTCCGTTGGCCTAGAGCTGAAAGGCCCAAAGGGATGCCTTGTTTGCAAAGGGGCAGAGAGGCCCCAAAGCATCTTGCTTCCAGCTCTTTGGGAAGCTAGGAAACAACTGTCTCTGCCCAGTGCTCTGACAGAGTACCGGGAACATCTCTTACCAGAGCCTTTGAAACGCAGTTTCTTGGCAGGCCTTATCTGGCTGAGGTAGAACTTCTGCTCTGGGTGTGCTCCATTGGCCTAGAGCTGAAAGGCCCAAAGGTCGGCCTTGTTGGCAAAGGGGCAGGGAGCCCCCAAAGCATCTTGCTTCCAGCTCTTTGGGAAGCTAAGAAACAACTGGCTCTGCCCAGTGCTCTTACAGCCTAAGAGAAAATCTCTTACCAAGGCCTGTGAAACGCACTTTGTTGGTGGCCTGATCTAGCTGAAGTAGAACTGCTGCTCTGGGTGTGCTCCATTGGCCTAGAGCTGCCTGGCCCAAAGGGCCGCCTTGTTTGCAAAGGGGCAGAGAGGCCCCAAAGCATCTTGCTTCCAGCTCTTCGGGAAGCTAAGAAACATCTGGCGTTGCCCAGTGCTCTTACAGCCTACCGGGAACATCTCTTACCAAGGCCTGTGAAACGCAGTTTGTTGGTGGCCTGAACTGGCCGAAGTAGAACTTCTGCTCTGGGTGTGCTCCACTGGCCTAGAGCTACCTGGCGCAAAGGGCTGCCTTGATTCCAAAGTGAGAGAGTGGCACCAAAGCATCTTGCTCCCAGCTCTTCGGGAAGCTAAGAAACAGCTGGCTCTGCCCAGTGCTCTTACAGCCTAAGAGAACATCTCTTTGAAAGGCCTGTGAAACGCAGTTTCTTGGCAGGCCTGACCTGGCTGAAGTAGAACTTCTGTTCTGGTTGTGCTACATAGGCCTAGAGCTACCAGGACCTAAGGGCTGCCTTGTTTCCAAGGGGTGAGAGAGGCCCCAAAGCATCTTGCCTCCAGCACTTTGGGAAGCTAAAAAACAACTGGTTCTGCCCAGTGCTCTCACAGCCTACCGTGAACATCTCTTACCAAGGGCTGTGAAACGCAGTTTCTGGGCAGGACTGATCCGCCTGAAGTAGAACTTCTGCTGTGGGTGTGCTCCATTGGCCTAGAGCTGCCAGGCCCAAACGGCTGCCTTGTGTCCAAAGGGAGAGAGAGGCCCCAAAGCATCTTGCTTCCAGCTCTGTGGGAAGCTAAAGCAACTGGCTCTCCACAGTGCTCTCACAGCCTACCGGGAACATCTCTTACCAAGGCCTGTGAAACGCAGTTTCTTGGCAGGCCTGATCTGGCTGAAGTAGAACTCCTGCTCTGGGCGTGCTACTTTGGCCTAGAGCTGCCAGGCCCAAAGGGCCGCCTTGTTTCCAAAGGGGCTGAGAGTCCCCAAAGTATCTTGCTTCCAAATCTTTGGGAAGCTAAGAAACAACTGGCTCTGCACAGTGCTCTCACAGCCTACCGGCAACGTGACAGAGAAAGGCCTGTGAGACGCAGTTTCTTGGAAGGCCTGATCTGGCTGAGGTAGAACTTCTGCTCTGGGTGTACTCCATTGGCCTAGGGCTGCCAGGCCCAAAGGGCTGCCTTTATTTCCAAAGTGTGAGAGAGGCCCCAAAGCATCTTGCTTCCTGCTCTCTGGGAAGCTAAAACAACTGGCTCTGCACAGTGCTCTCAAAGCCAACCGGGAACGTCACATACAAAGGCCTGTGAAACGCAGCTTCTTGACAGGCCTTATCTGGCTGAGGTAGAACTTGTGCTCTGGGTGTGCTACTTTGGCCTAGAGCTGCCAGGCACAAAGGCTGCTTTGTTTCCAAAGGGGGAGAGAGGCCCCAAATCATGTTGCTTCCAGCTGTTTTTGAAGCTAAGAAACAACTCGCTCTGCCAGGTACTCTTACAGCCTTCCGGGAACACCTCTTACGAAGGCCTGTGAAAAGCAGTTTCTTGGCAGGCCTGATCTGGCTGAGGTAGAACTTCTGCTCTGGGTGTGCTCCATTGCCCTAGAGCTGAAAGGCCCAAAGGGCTGCCTTGTTTCCAAAGGGGGAGAGAGGCCCCAAAGCATCTTGCTTCCACCTCTTGGGAAGCTAAGAAACAACTCGCTGTGCCCAGTGCTCTTATAGCCTAAGAGAACATCTCTTATCAAGGCCTGTGAAACGCACTTTCTAGGCAGGCCTGATCTGGAAGAAGTAGAACTTCTGCTCTGGTTGTGCTCCATTGCCCTAGAGCTGCCAGACCCAACGTGCTGCCTTGTTTCCAAAGGGGCAGAGAGGCCCCAAAGCGTCTTGCTTCCAGCTGTTTGGGAAACAAGGAAACAACTGGCTCTGCACCGTGCTCTCACAGCCTACCGGGAACGTCACATACAAAGGCCTCTGAAACGCAGTTCCTTGGCAGGCCTGATCTGGCTGAAGTAGGACTTCTGCTCTGGGTGTGCTCCGTTGGCCTAGAGCTGAAAGGCCCAAAGGGATGCCTTGTTTGCAAAGGGGCAGAGAGGCCCCAAAGCATCTTGCTTCCAGCTCTTTGGGAAGCTAGGAAACAACTGTCTCTGCCCAGTGCTCTGACAGAGTACCGGGAACATCTCTTACCAGAGCCTTTGAAACGCAGTTTCTTGGCAGGCCTTATCTGGCTGAGGTAGAACTTCTGCTCTGGGTGTGCTCCATTGGCCTAGAGCTGAAAGGCCCAAAGGTCGGCCTTGTTGGCAAAGGGGCAGGGAGCCCCCAAAGCATCTTGCTTCCAGCTCTTTGGGAAGCTAAGAAACAACTGGCTCTGCCCAGTGCTCTTACAGCCTAAGAGAAAATCTCTTACCAAGGCCTGTGAAACGCACTTTGTTGGTGGCCTGATCTAGCTGAAGTAGAACTGCTGCTCTGGGTGTGCTCCATTGGCCTAGAGCTGCCTGGCCCAAAGGGCCGCCTTGTTTGCAAAGGGGCAGAGAGGCCCCAAAGCATCTTGCTTCCAGCTCTTCGGGAAGCTAAGAAACATCTGGCGTTGCCCAGTGCTCTTACAGCCTACCGGGAACATCTCTTACCAAGGCCTGTGAAACGCAGTTTGTTGGTGGCCTGAACTGGCCGAAGTAGAACTTCTGCTCTGGGTGTGCTCCACTGGCCTAGAGCTACCTGGCGCAAAGGGCTGCCTTGATTCCAAAGTGAGAGAGTGGCACCAAAGCATCTTGCTCCCAGCTCTTCGGGAAGCTAAGAAACAGCTGGCTCTGCCCAGTGCTCTTACAGCCTAAGAGAACATCTCTTTGAAAGGCCTGTGAAACGCAGTTTCTTGGCAGGCCTGACCTGGCTGAAGTAGAACTTCTGTTCTGGTTGTGCTACATAGGCCTAGAGCTACCAGGACCTAAGGGCTGCCTTGTTTCCAAGGGGTGAGAGAGGCCCCAAAGCATCTTGCCTCCAGCACTTTGGGAAGCTAAAAAACAACTGGTTCTGCCCAGTGCTCTCACAGCCTACCGTGAACATCTCTTACCAAGGGCTGTGAAACGCAGTTTCTGGGCAGGACTGATCCGCCTGAAGTAGAACTTCTGCTGTGGGTGTGCTCCATTGGCCTAGAGCTGCCAGGCCCAAACGGCTGCCTTGTGTCCAAAGGGAGAGAGAGGCCCCAAAGCATCTTGCTTCCAGCTCTGTGGGAAGCTAAAGCAACTGGCTCTCCACAGTGCTCTCACAGCCTACCGGGAACATCTCTTACCAAGGCCTGTGAAACGCAGTTTCTTGGCAGGCCTGATCTGGCTGAAGTAGAACTCCTGCTCTGGGCGTGCTACTTTGGCCTAGAGCTGCCAGGCCCAAAGGGCCGCCTTGTTTCCAAAGGGGCTGAGAGTCCCCAAAGTATCTTGCTTCCAAATCTTTGGGAAGCTAAGAAACAACTGGCTCTGCACAGTGCTCTCACAGCCTACCGGCAACGTGACAGAGAAAGGCCTGTGAGACGCAGTTTCTTGGAAGGCCTGATCTGGCTGAGGTAGAACTTCTGCTCTGGGTGTACTCCATTGGCCTAGGGCTGCCAGGCCCAAAGGGCTGCCTTTATTTCCAAAGTGTGAGAGAGGCCCCAAAGCATCTTGCTTCCTGCTCTCTGGGAAGCTAAAACAACTGGCTCTGCACAGTGCTCTCAAAGCCAACCGGGAACGTCACATACAAAGGCCTGTGAAACGCAGCTTCTTGACAGGCCTTATCTGGCTGAGGTAGAACTTGTGCTCTGGGTGTGCTACTTTGGCCTAGAGCTGCCAGGCACAAAGGCTGCTTTGTTTCCAAAGGGGGAGAGAGGCCCCAAATCATGTTGCTTCCAGCTGTTTTTGAAGCTAAGAAACAACTCGCTCTGCCAGGTACTCTTACAGCCTTCCGGGAACACCTCTTACGAAGGCCTGTGAAAAGCAGTTTCTTGGCAGGCCTGATCTGGCTGAGGTAGAACTTCTGCTCTGGGTGTGCTCCATTGCCCTAGAGCTGAAAGGCCCAAAGGGCTGCCTTGTTTCCAAAGGGGGAGAGAGGCCCCAAAGCATCTTGCTTCCACCTCTTGGGAAGCTAAGAAACAACTCGCTGTGCCCAGTGCTCTTATAGCCTAAGAGAACATCTCTTATCAAGGCCTGTGAAACGCACTTTCTAGGCAGGCCTGATCTGGAAGAAGTAGAACTTCTGCTCTGGTTGTGCTCCATTGCCCTAGAGCTGCCAGACCCAACGTGCTGCCTTGTTTCCAAAGGGGCAGAGAGGCCCCAAAGCGTCTTGCTTCCAGCTGTTTGGGAAACAAGGAAACAACTGGCTCTGCACCGTGCTCTCACAGCCTACCGGGAACGTCACATACAAAGGCCTCTGAAACGCAGTTCCTTGGCAGGCCTGATCTGGCTGAAGTAGGACTTCTGCTCTGGGTGTGCTCCATTGGCCTAGAGCTGAAAGGCCCAAAGGGATGCCTTGTTTGCAAAGGGGCAGAGAGGCCCCAAAGCATCTTGCTTCCAGCTCTTTGGGAAGCTAAGAAACAACTGTCTCTGCCCAGTGCTCTGACAGAGTACCGGGAACATCTCTTACCAGAGCCTTTGAAACGCAGTTTCTTGGCAGGCCTTATCTGGCTGAGGTAGAACTTCTGCTCTGGGTGTGCTCCATTGGCCTAGAGCTGAAAGGCCCAAAGGTCGGCCTTGTTGGCAAAGGGGCAGGGAGCCCCCAAAGCATCTTGCTTCCAGCTCTTTGGGAAGCTAAGAAACAACTGGCTCTGCCCAGTGCTCTTACAGCCTAAGAGAAAATCTCTTACCAAGGCCTGTGAAACGCACTTTGTTGGTGGCCTGATCTAGCTGAAGTAGAACTGCTGCTCTGGGCGTGCTCCACTGGCCTAGAGCTGCCTGGCCCAAAGGGCCGCCTTGTTTGCAAAGGGGCAGAGAGGCCCCAAAGCATCTTGCTTCCAGCTCTTCGGGAAGCTAAGAAACATCTGGCGTTGCCCAGTGCTCTTACAGCCTACCGGGAACATCTCTTACCAAGGCCTGTGAAACGCAGTTTGTTGGTGGCCTGAACTGGCCGAAGTAGAACTTCTGCTCTGGGTGTGCTCCACTGGCCTAGAGCTACCTGGCGCAAAGGGCTGCCTTGATTCCAAAGTGAGAGAGTGGCACCAAAGCATCTTGCTCCCAGCTCTTCGGGAAGCTAAGAAACAGCTGGCTCTGCCCAGTGCTCTTACAGCCTAAGAGAACATCTCTTTGAAAGGCCTGTGAAACGCAGTTTCTTGGCAGGCCTGACCTGGCTGAAGTAGAACTTCTGTTCTGGTTGTGCTACATAGGCCTAGAGCTACCAGGACCTAAGGGCTGCCTTGTTTCCAAGGGGTGAGAGAGGCCCCAAAGCATCTTGCCTCCAGCACTTTGGGAAGCTAAAAAACAACTGGTTCTGCCCAGTGCTCTCACAGCCTACCGTGAACATCTCTTACCAAGGGCTGTGAAACGCAGTTTCTGGGCAGGACTGATCCGCCTGAAGTAGAACTTCTGCTGTGGGTGTGCTCCATTGGCCTAGAGCTGCCAGGCCCAAACGGCTGCCTTGTGTCCAAAGGGAGAGAGAGGCCCCAAAGCATCTTGCTTCCAGCTCTGTGGGAAGCTAAAGCAACTGGCTCTCCACAGTGCTCTCACAGCCTACCGGGAACATCTCTTACCAAGGCCTGTGAAACGCAGTTTCTTGGCAGGCCTGATCTGGCTGAAGTAGAACTCCTGCTCTGGGCGTGCTACTTTGGCCTAGAGCTGCCAGGCCCAAAGGGCCGCCTTGTTTCCAAAGGGGCTGAGAGTCCCCAAAGTATCTTGCTTCCAAATCTTTGGGAAGCTAAGAAACAACTGGCTCTGCACAGTGCTCTCACAGCCTACCGGCAACGTGACAGAGAAAGGCCTGTGAGACGCAGTTTCTTGGAAGGCCTGATCTGGCTGAGGTAGAACTTCTGCTCTGGGTGTACTCCATTGGCCTAGGGCTGCCAGGCCCAAAGGGCTGCCTTTATTTCCAAAGTGTGAGAGAGGCCCCAAAGCATCTTGCTTCCTGCTCTCTGGGAAGCTAAAACAACTGGCTCTGCACAGTGCTCTCAAAGCCAACCGGGAACGTCACATACAAAGGCCTGTGAAACGCAGCTTCTTGACAGGCCTTATCTGGCTGAGGTAGAACTTGTGCTCTGGGTGTGCTACTTTGGCCTAGAGCTGCCAGGCACAAAGGCTGCTTTGTTTCCAAAGGGGGAGAGAGGCCCCAAATCATGTTGCTTCCAGCTGTTTTTGAAGCTAAGAAACAACTCGCTCTGCCAGGTACTCTTACAGCCTTCCGGGAACACCTCTTACGAAGGCCTGTGAAAAGCAGTTTCTTGGCAGGCCTGATCTGGCTGAGGTAGAACTTCTGCTCTGGGTGTGCTCCATTGCCCTAGAGCTGAAAGGCCCAAAGGGCTGCCTTGTTTCCAAAGGGGGAGAGAGGCCCCAAAGCATCTTGCTTCCACCTCTTGGGAAGCTAAGAAACAACTCGCTGTGCCCAGTGCTCTTATAGCCTAAGAGAACATCTCTTATCAAGGCCTGTGAAACGCACTTTCTAGGCAGGCCTGATCTGGAAGAAGTAGAACTTCTGCTCTGGTTGTGCTCCATTGCCCTAGAGCTGCCAGACCCAACGTGCTGCCTTGTTTCCAAAGGGGCAGAGAGGCCCCAAAGCGTCTTGCTTCCAGCTGTTTGGGAAACAAGGAAACAACTGGCTCTGCACCGTGCTCTCACAGCCTACCGGGAACGTCACATACAAAGGCCTCTGAAACGCAGTTCCTTGGCAGGCCTGATCTGGCTGAAGTAGGACTTCTGCTCTGGGTGTGCTCCGTTGGCCTAGAGCTGAAAGGCCCAAAGGGATGCCTTGTTTGCAAAGGGGCAGAGAGGCCCCAAAGCATCTTGCTTCCAGCTCTTTGGGAAGCTAGGAAACAACTGTCTCTGCCCAGTGCTCTGACAGAGTACCGGGAACATCTCTTACCAGAGCCTTTGAAACGCAGTTTCTTGGCAGGCCTTATCTGGCTGAGGTAGAACTTCTGCTCTGGGTGTGCTCCATTGGCCTAGAGCTGAAAGGCCCAAAGGTCGGCCTTGTTGGCAAAGGGGCAGGGAGCCCCCAAAGCATCTTGCTTCCAGCTCTTTGGGAAGCTAAGAAACAACTGGCTCTGCCCAGTGCTCTTACAGCCTAAGAGAAAATCTCTTACCAAGGCCTGTGAAACGCACTTTGTTGGTGGCCTGATCTAGCTGAAGTAGAACTGCTGCTCTGGGTGTGCTCCATTGGCCTAGAGCTGCCTGGCCCAAAGGGCCGCCTTGTTTGCAAAGGGGCAGAGAGGCCCCAAAGCATCTTGCTTCCAGCTCTTCGGGAAGCTAAGAAACATCTGGCGTTGCCCAGTGCTCTTACAGCCTACCGGGAACATCTCTTACCAAGGCCTGTGAAACGCAGTTTGTTGGTGGCCTGAACTGGCCGAAGTAGAACTTCTGCTCTGGGTGTGCTCCACTGGCCTAGAGCTACCTGGCGCAAAGGGCTGCCTTGATTCCAAAGTGAGAGAGTGGCACCAAAGCATCTTGCTCCCAGCTCTTCGGGAAGCTAAGAAACAGCTGGCTCTGCCCAGTGCTCTTACAGCCTAAGAGAACATCTCTTTGAAAGGCCTGTGAAACGCAGTTTCTTGGCAGGCCTGACCTGGCTGAAGTAGAACTTCTGTTCTGGTTGTGCTACATAGGCCTAGAGCTACCAGGACCTAAGGGCTGCCTTGTTTCCAAGGGGTGAGAGAGGCCCCAAAGCATCTTGCCTCCAGCACTTTGGGAAGCTAAAAAACAACTGGTTCTGCCCAGTGCTCTCACAGCCTACCGTGAACATCTCTTACCAAGGGCTGTGAAACGCAGTTTCTGGGCAGGACTGATCCGCCTGAAGTAGAACTTCTGCTGTGGGTGTGCTCCATTGGCCTAGAGCTGCCAGGCCCAAACGGCTGCCTTGTGTCCAAAGGGAGAGAGAGGCCCCAAAGCATCTTGCTTCCAGCTCTGTGGGAAGCTAAAGCAACTGGCTCTCCACAGTGCTCTCACAGCCTACCGGGAACATCTCTTACCAAGGCCTGTGAAACGCAGTTTCTTGGCAGGCCTGATCTGGCTGAAGTAGAACTCCTGCTCTGGGCGTGCTACTTTGGCCTAGAGCTGCCAGGCCCAAAGGGCCGCCTTGTTTCCAAAGGGGCTGAGAGTCCCCAAAGTATCTTGCTTCCAAATCTTTGGGAAGCTAAGAAACAACTGGCTCTGCACAGTGCTCTCACAGCCTACCGGCAACGTGACAGAGAAAGGCCTGTGAGACGCAGTTTCTTGGAAGGCCTGATCTGGCTGAGGTAGAACTTCTGCTCTGGGTGTACTCCATTGGCCTAGGGCTGCCAGGCCCAAAGGGCTGCCTTTATTTCCAAAGTGTGAGAGAGGCCCCAAAGCATCTTGCTTCCTGCTCTCTGGGAAGCTAAAACAACTGGCTCTGCACAGTGCTCTCAAAGCCAACCGGGAACGTCACATACAAAGGCCTGTGAAACGCAGCTTCTTGACAGGCCTTATCTGGCTGAGGTAGAACTTGTGCTCTGGGTGTGCTACTTTGGCCTAGAGCTGCCAGGCACAAAGGCTGCTTTGTTTCCAAAGGGGGAGAGAGGCCCCAAATCATGTTGCTTCCAGCTGTTTTTGAAGCTAAGAAACAACTCGCTCTGCCAGGTACTCTTACAGCCTTCCGGGAACACCTCTTACGAAGGCCTGTGAAAAGCAGTTTCTTGGCAGGCCTGATCTGGCTGAGGTAGAACTTCTGCTCTGGGTGTGCTCCATTGCCCTAGAGCTGAAAGGCCCAAAGGGCTGCCTTGTTTCCAAAGGGGGAGAGAGGCCCCAAAGCATCTTGCTTCCACCTCTTGGGAAGCTAAGAAACAACTCGCTGTGCCCAGTGCTCTTATAGCCTAAGAGAACATCTCTTATCAAGGCCTGTGAAACGCACTTTCTAGGCAGGCCTGATCTGGAAGAAGTAGAACTTCTGCTCTGGTTGTGCTCCATTGCCCTAGAGCTGCCAGACCCAACGTGCTGCCTTGTTTCCAAAGGGGCAGAGAGGCCCCAAAGCGTCTTGCTTCCAGCTGTTTGGGAAACAAGGAAACAACTGGCTCTGCACCGTGCTCTCACAGCCTACCGGGAACGTCACATACAAAGGCCTCTGAAACGCAGTTCCTTGGCAGGCCTGATCTGGCTGAAGTAGGACTTCTGCTCTGGGTGTGCTCCGTTGGCCTAGAGCTGAAAGGCCCAAAGGGATGCCTTGTTTGCAAAGGGGCAGAGAGGCCCCAAAGCATCTTGCTTCCAGCTCTTTGGGAAGCTAAGAAACAACTGTCTCTGCCCAGTGCTCTGACAGAGTACCGGGAACATCTCTTACCAGAGCCTTTGAAACGCAGTTTCTTGGCAGGCCTTATCTGGCTGAGGTAGAACTTCTGCTCTGGGTGTGCTCCATTGGCCTAGAGCTGAAAGGCCCAAAGGTCGGCCTTGTTGGCAAAGGGGCAGGGAGCCCCCAAAGCATCTTGCTTCCAGCTCTTTGGGAAGCTAAGAAACAACTGGCTCTGCCCAGTGCTCTTACAGCCTAAGAGAAAATCTCTTACCAAGGCCTGTGAAACGCACTTTGTTGGTGGCCTGATCTAGCTGAAGTAGAACTGCTGCTCTGGGTGTGCTCCATTGGCCTAGAGCTGCCTGGCCCAAAGGGCCGCCTTGTTTGCAAAGGGGCAGAGAGGCCCCAAAGCATCTTGCTTCCAGCTCTTCGGGAAGCTAAGAAACATCTGGCGTTGCCCAGTGCTCTTACAGCCTACCGGGAACATCTCTTACCAAGGCCTGTGAAACGCAGTTTGTTGGTGGCCTGAACTGGCCGAAGTAGAACTTCTGCTCTGGGTGTGCTCCACTGGCCTAGAGCTACCTGGCGCAAAGGGCTGCCTTGATTCCAAAGTGAGAGAGTGGCACCAAAGCATCTTGCTCCCAGCTCTTCGGGAAGCTAAGAAACAGCTGGCTCTGCCCAGTGCTCTTACAGCCTAAGAGAACATCTCTTTGAAAGGCCTGTGAAACGCAGTTTCTTGGCAGGCCTGACCTGGCTGAAGTAGAACTTCTGTTCTGGTTGTGCTACATAGGCCTAGAGCTACCAGGACCTAAGGGCTGCCTTGTTTCCAAGGGGTGAGAGAGGCCCCAAAGCATCTTGCCTCCAGCACTTTGGGAAGCTAAAAAACAACTGGTTCTGCCCAGTGCTCTCACAGCCTACCGTGAACATCTCTTACCAAGGGCTGTGAAACGCAGTTTCTGGGCAGGACTGATCCGCCTGAAGTAGAACTTCTGCTGTGGGTGTGCTCCATTGGCCTAGAGCTGCCAGGCCCAAACGGCTGCCTTGTGTCCAAAGGGAGAGAGAGGCCCCAAAGCATCTTGCTTCCAGCTCTGTGGGAAGCTAAAGCAACTGGCTCTCCACAGTGCTCTCACAGCCTACCGGGAACATCTCTTACCAAGGCCTGTGAAACGCAGTTTCTTGGCAGGCCTGATCTGGCTGAAGTAGAACTCCTGCTCTGGGCGTGCTACTTTGGCCTAGAGCTGCCAGGCCCAAAGGGCCGCCTTGTTTCCAAAGGGGCTGAGAGTCCCCAAAGTATCTTGCTTCCAAATCTTTGGGAAGCTAAGAAACAACTGGCTCTGCACAGTGCTCTCACAGCCTACCGGCAACGTGACAGAGAAAGGCCTGTGAGACGCAGTTTCTTGGAAGGCCTGATCTGGCTGAGGTAGAACTTCTGCTCTGGGTGTACTCCATTGGCCTAGGGCTGCCAGGCCCAAAGGGCTGCCTTTATTTCCAAAGTGTGAGAGAGGCCCCAAAGCATCTTGCTTCCTGCTCTCTGGGAAGCTAAAACAACTGGCTCTGCACAGTGCTCTCAAAGCCAACCGGGAACGTCACATACAAAGGCCTGTGAAACGCAGCTTCTTGACAGGCCTTATCTGGCTGAGGTAGAACTTGTGCTCTGGGTGTGCTACTTTGGCCTAGAGCTGCCAGGCACAAAGGCTGCTTTGTTTCCAAAGGGGGAGAGAGGCCCCAAATCATGTTGCTTCCAGCTGTTTTTGAAGCTAAGAAACAACTCGCTCTGCCAGGTACTCTTACAGCCTTCCGGGAACACCTCTTACGAAGGCCTGTGAAAAGCAGTTTCTTGGCAGGCCTGATCTGGCTGAGGTAGAACTTCTGCTCTGGGTGTGCTCCATTGCCCTAGAGCTGAAAGGCCCAAAGGGCTGCCTTGTTTCCAAAGGGGGAGAGAGGCCCCAAAGCATCTTGCTTCCACCTCTTGGGAAGCTAAGAAACAACTCGCTGTGCCCAGTGCTCTTATAGCCTAAGAGAACATCTCTTATCAAGGCCTGTGAAACGCACTTTCTAGGCAGGCCTGATCTGGAAGAAGTAGAACTTCTGCTCTGGTTGTGCTCCATTGCCCTAGAGCTGCCAGACCCAACGTGCTGCCTTGTTTCCAAAGGGGCAGAGAGGCCCCAAAGCGTCTTGCTTCCAGCTGTTTGGGAAACAAGGAAACAACTGGCTCTGCACCGTGCTCTCACAGCCTACCGGGAACGTCACATACAAAGGCCTCTGAAACGCAGTTCCTTGGCAGGCCTGATCTGGCTGAAGTAGGACTTCTGCTCTGGGTGTGCTCCGTTGGCCTAGAGCTGAAAGGCCCAAAGGGATGCCTTGTTTGCAAAGGGGCAGAGAGGCCCCAAAGCATCTTGCTTCCAGCTCTTTGGGAAGCTAGGAAACAACTGTCTCTGCCCAGTGCTCTGACAGAGTACCGGGAACATCTCTTACCAGAGCCTTTGAAACGCAGTTTCTTGGCAGGCCTTATCTGGCTGAGGTAGAACTTCTGCTCTGGGTGTGCTCCATTGGCCTAGAGCTGAAAGGCCCAAAGGTCGGCCTTGTTGGCAAAGGGGCAGGGAGCCCCCAAAGCATCTTGCTTCCAGCTCTTTGGGAAGCTAAGAAACAACTGGCTCTGCCCAGTGCTCTTACAGCCTAAGAGAAAATCTCTTACCAAGGCCTGTGAAACGCACTTTGTTGGTGGCCTGATCTAGCTGAAGTAGAACTTCTGCTCTGGGTGTGCTCCATTGGCCTAGAGCTGCCTGGCCCAAAGGGCCGCCTTGTTTGCAAAGGGGCAGAGAGGCCCCAAAGCATCTTGCTTCCAGCTCTTCGGGAAGCTAAGAAACATCTGGCGTTGCCCAGTGCTCTTACAGCCTACCGGGAACATCTCTTACCAAGGCCTGTGAAACGCAGTTTGTTGGTGGCCTGAACTGGCCGAAGTAGAACTTCTGCTCTGGGTGTGCTCCACTGGCCTAGAGCTACCTGGCGCAAAGGGCTGCCTTGATTCCAAAGTGAGAGAGTGGCACCAAAGCATCTTGCTCCCAGCTCTTCGGGAAGCTAAGAAACAGCTGGCTCTGCCCAGTGCTCTTACAGCCTAAGAGAACATCTCTTTGAAAGGCCTGTGAAACGCAGTTTCTTGGCAGGCCTGACCTGGCTGAAGTAGAACTTCTGTTCTGGTTGTGCTACATAGGCCTAGAGCTACCAGGACCTAAGGGCTGCCTTGTTTCCAAGGGGTGAGAGAGGCCCCAAAGCATCTTGCCTCCAGCACTTTGGGAAGCTAAAAAACAACTGGTTCTGCCCAGTGCTCTCACAGCCTACCGTGAACATCTCTTACCAAGGGCTGTGAAACGCAGTTTCTGGGCAGGACTGATCCGCCTGAAGTAGAACTTCTGCTGTGGGTGTGCTCCATTGGCCTAGAGCTGCCAGGCCCAAACGGCTGCCTTGTGTCCAAAGGGAGAGAGAGGCCCCAAAGCATCTTGCTTCCAGCTCTGTGGGAAGCTAAAGCAACTGGCTCTCCACAGTGCTCTCACAGCCTACCGGGAACATCTCTTACCAAGGCCTGTGAAACGCAGTTTCTTGGCAGGCCTGATCTGGCTGAAGTAGAACTCCTGCTCTGGGCGTGCTACTTTGGCCTAGAGCTGCCAGGCCCAAAGGGCCGCCTTGTTTCCAAAGGGGCTGAGAGTCCCCAAAGTATCTTGCTTCCAAATCTTTGGGAAGCTAAGAAACAACTGGCTCTGCACAGTGCTCTCACAGCCTACCGGCAACGTGACAGAGAAAGGCCTGTGAGACGCAGTTTCTTGGAAGGCCTGATCTGGCTGAGGTAGAACTTCTGCTCTGGGTGTACTCCATTGGCCTAGGGCTGCCAGGCCCAAAGGGCTGCCTTTATTTCCAAAGTGTGAGAGAGGCCCCAAAGCATCTTGCTTCCTGCTCTCTGGGAAGCTAAAACAACTGGCTCTGCACAGTGCTCTCAAAGCCAACCGGGAACGTCACATACAAAGGCCTGTGAAACGCAGCTTCTTGACAGGCCTTATCTGGCTGAGGTAGAACTTGTGCTCTGGGTGTGCTACTTTGGCCTAGAGCTGCCAGGCACAAAGGCTGCTTTGTTTCCAAAGGGGGAGAGAGGCCCCAAATCATGTTGCTTCCAGCTGTTTTTGAAGCTAAGAAACAACTCGCTCTGCCAGGTACTCTTACAGCCTTCCGGGAACACCCCTTACGAAGGCCTGTGAAAAGCAGTTTCTTGGCAGGCCTGATCTGGCTGAGGTAGAACTTCTGCTCTGGGTGTGCTCCATTGCCCTAGAGCTGAAAGGCCCAAAGGGCTGCCTTGTTTCCAAAGGGGGAGAGAGGCCCCAAAGCATCTTGCTTCCACCTCTTGGGAAGCTAAGAAACAACTCGCTGTGCCCAGTGCTCTTATAGCCTAAGAGAACATCTCTTATCAAGGCCTGTGAAACGCACTTTCTAGGCAGGCCTGATCTGGAAGAAGTAGAACTTCTGCTCTGGTTGTGCTCCATTGCCCTAGAGCTGCCAGACCCAACGTGCTGCCTTGTTTCCAAAGGGGCAGAGAGGCCCCAAAGCGTCTTGCTTCCAGCTGTTTGGGAAACAAGGAAACAACTGGCTCTGCACCGTGCTCTCACAGCCTACCGGGAACGTCACATACAAAGGCCTCTGAAACGCAGTTCCTTGGCAGGCCTGATCTGGCTGAAGTAGGACTTCTGCTCTGGGTGTGCTCCGTTGGCCTAGAGCTGAAAGGCCCAAAGGGATGCCTTGTTTGCAAAGGGGCAGAGAGGCCCCAAAGCATCTTGCTTCCAGCTCTTTGGGAAGCTAGGAAACAACTGTCTCTGCCCAGTGCTCTGACAGAGTACCGGGAACATCTCTTACCAGAGCCTTTGAAACGCAGTTTCTTGGCAGGCCTTATCTGGCTGAGGTAGAACTTCTGCTCTGGGTGTGCTCCATTGGCCTAGAGCTGAAAGGCCCAAAGGTCGGCCTTGTTGGCAAAGGGGCAGGGAGCCCCCAAAGCATCTTGCTTCCAGCTCTTTGGGAAGCTAAGAAACAACTGGCTCTGCCCAGTGCTCTTACAGCCTAAGAGAAAATCTCTTACCAAGGCCTGTGAAACGCACTTTGTTGGTGGCCTGATCTAGCTGAAGTAGAACTGCTGCTCTGGGTGTGCTCCATTGGCCTAGAGCTGCCTGGCCCAAAGGGCCGCCTTGTTTGCAAAGGGGCAGAGAGGCCCCAAAGCATCTTGCTTCCAGCTCTTCGGGAAGCTAAGAAACATCTGGCGTTGCCCAGTGCTCTTACAGCCTACCGGGAACATCTCTTACCAAGGCCTGTGAAACGCAGTTTGTTGGTGGCCTGAACTGGCCGAAGTAGAACTTCTGCTCTGGGTGTGCTCCACTGGCCTAGAGCTACCTGGCGCAAAGGGCTGCCTTGATTCCAAAGTGAGAGAGTGGCACCAAAGCATCTTGCTCCCAGCTCTTCGGGAAGCTAAGAAACAGCTGGCTCTGCCCAGTGCTCTTACAGCCTAAGAGAACATCTCTTTGAAAGGCCTGTGAAACGCAGTTTCTTGGCAGGCCTGACCTGGCTGAAGTAGAACTTCTGTTCTGGTTGTGCTACATAGGCCTAGAGCTACCAGGACCTAAGGGCTGCCTTGTTTCCAAGGGGTGAGAGAGGCCCCAAAGCATCTTGCCTCCAGCACTTTGGGAAGCTAAAAAACAACTGGTTCTGCCCAGTGCTCTCACAGCCTACCGTGAACATCTCTTACCAAGGGCTGTGAAACGCAGTTTCTGGGCAGGACTGATCCGCCTGAAGTAGAACTTCTGCTGTGGGTGTGCTCCATTGGCCTAGAGCTGCCAGGCCCAAACGGCTGCCTTGTGTCCAAAGGGAGAGAGAGGCCCCAAAGCATCTTGCTTCCAGCTCTGTGGGAAGCTAAAGCAACTGGCTCTCCACAGTGCTCTCACAGCCTACCGGGAACATCTCTTACCAAGGCCTGTGAAACGCAGTTTCTTGGCAGGCCTGATCTGGCTGAAGTAGAACTCCTGCTCTGGGCGTGCTACTTTGGCCTAGAGCTGCCAGGCCCAAAGGGCCGCCTTGTTTCCAAAGGGGCTGAGAGTCCCCAAAGTATCTTGCTTCCAAATCTTTGGGAAGCTAAGAAACAACTGGCTCTGCACAGTGCTCTCACAGCCTACCGGCAACGTGACAGAGAAAGGCCTGTGAGACGCAGTTTCTTGGAAGGCCTGATCTGGCTGAGGTAGAACTTCTGCTCTGGGTGTACTCCATTGGCCTAGGGCTGCCAGGCCCAAAGGGCTGCCTTTATTTCCAAAGTGTGAGAGAGGCCCCAAAGCATCTTGCTTCCTGCTCTCTGGGAAGCTAAAACAACTGGCTCTGCACAGTGCTCTCAAAGCCAACCGGGAACGTCACATACAAAGGCCTGTGAAACGCAGCTTCTTGACAGGCCTTATCTGGCTGAGGTAGAACTTGTGCTCTGGGTGTGCTACTTTGGCCTAGAGCTGCCAGGCACAAAGGCTGCTTTGTTTCCAAAGGGGGAGAGAGGCCCCAAATCATGTTGCTTCCAGCTGTTTTTGAAGCTAAGAAACAACTCGCTCTGCCAGGTACTCTTACAGCCTTCCGGGAACACCTCTTACGAAGGCCTGTGAAAAGCAGTTTCTTGGCAGGCCTGATCTGGCTGAGGTAGAACTTCTGCTCTGGGTGTGCTCCATTGCCCTAGAGCTGAAAGGCCCAAAGGGCTGCCTTGTTTCCAAAGGGGGAGAGAGGCCCCAAAGCATCTTGCTTCCACCTCTTGGGAAGCTAAGAAACAACTCGCTGTGCCCAGTGCTCTTATAGCCTAAGAGAACATCTCTTATCAAGGCCTGTGAAACGCACTTTCTAGGCAGGCCTGATCTGGAAGAAGTAGAACTTCTGCTCTGGTTGTGCTCCATTGCCCTAGAGCTGCCAGACCCAACGTGCTGCCTTGTTTCCAAAGGGGCAGAGAGGCCCCAAAGCGTCTTGCTTCCAGCTGTTTGGGAAACAAGGAAACAACTGGCTCTGCACCGTGCTCTCACAGCCTACCGGGAACGTCACATACAAAGGCCTCTGAAACGCAGTTCCTTGGCAGGCCTGATCTGGCTGAAGTAGGACTTCTGCTCTGGGTGTGCTCCGTTGGCCTAGAGCTGAAAGGCCCAAAGGGATGCCTTGTTTGCAAAGGGGCAGAGAGGCCCCAAAGCATCTTGCTTCCAGCTCTTTGGGAAGCTAGGAAACAACTGTCTCTGCCCAGTGCTCTGACAGAGTACCGGGAACATCTCTTACCAGAGCCTTTGAAACGCAGTTTCTTGGCAGGCCTTATCTGGCTGAGGTAGAACTTCTGCTCTGGGTGTGCTCCATTGGCCTAGAGCTGAAAGGCCCAAAGGTCGGCCTTGTTGGCAAAGGGGCAGGGAGCCCCCAAAGCATCTTGCTTCCAGCTCTTTGGGAAGCTAAGAAACAACTGGCTCTGCCCAGTGCTCTTACAGCCTAAGAGAAAATCTCTTACCAAGGCCTGTGAAACGCACTTTGTTGGTGGCCTGATCTAGCTGAAGTAGAACTTCTGCTCTGGGTGTGCTCCATTGGCCTAGAGCTGCCTGGCCCAAAGGGCCGCCTTGTTTGCAAAGGGGCAGAGAGGCCCCAAAGCATCTTGCTTCCAGCTCTTCGGGAAGCTAAGAAACATCTGGCGTTGCCCAGCGCTCTTACAGCCTACCGGGAACATCTCTTACCAAGGCCTGTGAAACGCAGTTTGTTGGTGGCCTGAACTGGCCGAAGTAGAACTTCTGCTCTGGGTGTGCTCCACTGGCCTAGAGCTACCTGGCGCAAAGGGCTGCCTTGATTCCAAAGTGAGAGAGTGGCACCAAAGCATCTTGCTCCCAGCTCTTCGGGAAGCTAAGAAACAGCTGGCTCTGCCCAGTGCTCTTACAGCCTAAGAGAACATCTCTTTGAAAGGCCTGTGAAACGCAGTTTCTTGGCAGGCCTGACCTGGCTGAAGTAGAACTTCTGTTCTGGTTGTGCTACATAGGCCTAGAGCTACCAGGACCTAAGGGCTGCCTTGTTTCCAAGGGGTGAGAGAGGCCCCAAAGCATCTTGCCTCCAGCACTTTGGGAAGCTAAAAAACAACTGGTTCTGCCCAGTGCTCTCACAGCCTACCGTGAACATCTCTTACCAAGGGCTGTGAAACGCAGTTTCTGGGCAGGACTGATCCGCCTGAAGTAGAACTTCTGCTGTGGGTGTGCTCCATTGGCCTAGAGCTGCCAGGCCCAAACGGCTGCCTTGTGTCCAAAGGGAGAGAGAGGCCCCAAAGCATCTTGCTTCCAGCTCTGTGGGAAGCTAAAGCAACTGGCTCTCCACAGTGCTCTCACAGCCTACCGGGAACATCTCTTACCAAGGCCTGTGAAACGCAGTTTCTTGGCAGGCCTGATCTGGCTGAAGTAGAACTCCTGCTCTGGGCGTGCTACTTTGGCCTAGAGCTGCCAGGCCCAAAGGGCCGCCTTGTTTCCAAAGGGGCTGAGAGTCCCCAAAGTATCTTGCTTCCAAATCTTTGGGAAGCTAAGAAACAACTGGCTCTGCACAGTGCTCTCACAGCCTACCGGCAACGTGACAGAGAAAGGCCTGTGAGACGCAGTTTCTTGGAAGGCCTGATCTGGCTGAGGTAGAACTTCTGCTCTGGGTGTACTCCATTGGCCTAGGGCTGCCAGGCCCAAAGGGCTGCCTTTATTTCCAAAGTGTGAGAGAGGCCCCAAAGCATCTTGCTTCCTGCTCTCTGGGAAGCTAAAACAACTGGCTCTGCACAGTGCTCTCAAAGCCAACCGGGAACGTCACATACAAAGGCCTGTGAAACGCAGCTTCTTGACAGGCCTTATCTGGCTGAGGTAGAACTTGTGCTCTGGGTGTGCTACTTTGGCCTAGAGCTGCCAGGCACAAAGGCTGCTTTGTTTCCAAAGGGGGAGAGAGGCCCCAAATCATGTTGCTTCCAGCTGTTTTTGAAGCTAAGAAACAACTCGCTCTGCCAGGTACTCTTACAGCCTTCCGGGAACACCTCTTACGAAGGCCTGTGAAAAGCAGTTTCTTGGCAGGCCTGATCTGGCTGAGGTAGAACTTCTGCTCTGGGTGTGCTCCATTGCCCTAGAGCTGAAAGGCCCAAAGGGCTGCCTTGTTTCCAAAGGGGGAGAGAGGCCCCAAAGCATCTTGCTTCCACCTCTTGGGAAGCTAAGAAACAACTCGCTGTGCCCAGTGCTCTTATAGCCTAAGAGAACATCTCTTATCAAGGCCTGTGAAACGCACTTTCTAGGCAGGCCTGATCTGGAAGAAGTAGAACTTCTGCTCTGGTTGTGCTCCATTGCCCTAGAGCTGCCAGACCCAACGTGCTGCCTTGTTTCCAAAGGGGCAGAGAGGCCCCAAAGCGTCTTGCTTCCAGCTGTTTGGGAAACAAGGAAACAACTGGCTCTGCACCGTGCTCTCACAGCCTACCGGGAACGTCACATACAAAGGCCTCTGAAACGCAGTTCCTTGGCAGGCCTGATCTGGCTGAAGTAGGACTTCTGCTCTGGGTGTGCTCCGTTGGCCTAGAGCTGAAAGGCCCAAAGGGATGCCTTGTTTGCAAAGGGGCAGAGAGGCCCCAAAGCATCTTGCTTCCAGCTCTTTGGGAAGCTAAGAAACAACTGTCTCTGCCCAGTGCTCTGACAGAGTACCGGGAACATCTCTTACCAGAGCCTTTGAAACGCAGTTTCTTGGCAGGCCTTATCTGGCTGAGGTAGAACTTCTGCTCTGGGTGTGCTCCATTGGCCTAGAGCTGAAAGGCCCAAAGGTCGGCCTTGTTGGCAAAGGGGCAGGGAGCCCCCAAAGCATCTTGCTTCCAGCTCTTTGGGAAGCTAAGAAACAACTGGCTCTGCCCAGTGCTCTTACAGCCTAAGAGAAAATCTCTTACCAAGGCCTGTGAAACGCACTTTGTTGGTGGCCTGATCTAGCTGAAGTAGAACTGCTGCTCTGGGTGTGCTCCATTGGCCTAGAGCTGCCTGGCCCAAAGGGCCGCCTTGTTTGCAAAGGGGCAGAGAGGCCCCAAAGCATCTTGCTTCCAGCTCTTCGGGAAGCTAAGAAACATCTGGCGTTGCCCAGTGCTCTTACAGCCTACCGGGAACATCTCTTACCAAGGCCTGTGAAACGCAGTTTGTTGGTGGCCTGAACTGGCCGAAGTAGAACTTCTGCTCTGGGTGTGCTCCACTGGCCTAGAGCTACCTGGCGCAAAGGGCTGCCTTGATTCCAAAGTGAGAGAGTGGCACCAAAGCATCTTGCTCCCAGCTCTTCGGGAAGCTAAGAAACAGCTGGCTCTGCCCAGTGCTCTTACAGCCTAAGAGAACATCTCTTTGAAAGGCCTGTGAAACGCAGTTTCTTGGCAGGCCTGACCTGGCTGAAGTAGAACTTCTGTTCTGGTTGTGCTACATAGGCCTAGAGCTACCAGGACCTAAGGGCTGCCTTGTTTCCAAGGGGTGAGAGAGGCCCCAAAGCATCTTGCCTCCAGCACTTTGGGAAGCTAAAAAACAACTGGTTCTGCCCAGTGCTCTCACAGCCTACCGTGAACATCTCTTACCAAGGGCTGTGAAACGCAGTTTCTGGGCAGGACTGATCCGCCTGAAGTAGAACTTCTGCTGTGGGTGTGCTCCATTGGCCTAGAGCTGCCAGGCCCAAACGGCTGCCTTGTGTCCAAAGGGAGAGAGAGGCCCCAAAGCATCTTGCTTCCAGCTCTGTGGGAAGCTAAAGCAACTGGCTCTCCACAGTGCTCTCACAGCCTACCGGGAACATCTCTTACCAAGGCCTGTGAAACGCAGTTTCTTGGCAGGCCTGATCTGGCTGAAGTAGAACTCCTGCTCTGGGCGTGCTACTTTGGCCTAGAGCTGCCAGGCCCAAAGGGCCGCCTTGTTTCCAAAGGGGCTGAGAGTCCCCAAAGTATCTTGCTTCCAAATCTTTGGGAAGCTAAGAAACAACTGGCTCTGCACAGTGCTCTCACAGCCTACCGGCAACGTGACAGAGAAAGGCCTGTGAGACGCAGTTTCTTGGAAGGCCTGATCTGGCTGAGGTAGAACTTCTGCTCTGGGTGTACTCCATTGGCCTAGGGCTGCCAGGCCCAAAGGGCTGCCTTTATTTCCAAAGTGTGAGAGAGGCCCCAAAGCATCTTGCTTCCTGCTCTCTGGGAAGCTAAAACAACTGGCTCTGCACAGTGCTCTCAAAGCCAACCGGGAACGTCACATACAAAGGCCTGTGAAACGCAGCTTCTTGACAGGCCTTATCTGGCTGAGGTAGAACTTGTGCTCTGGGTGTGCTACTTTGGCCTAGAGCTGCCAGGCACAAAGGCTGCTTTGTTTCCAAAGGGGGAGAGAGGCCCCAAATCATGTTGCTTCCAGCTGTTTTTGAAGCTAAGAAACAACTCGCTCTGCCAGGTACTCTTACAGCCTTCCGGGAACACCCCTTACGAAGGCCTGTGAAAAGCAGTTTCTTGGCAGGCCTGATCTGGCTGAGGTAGAACTTCTGCTCTGGGTGTGCTCCATTGCCCTAGAGCTGAAAGGCCCAAAGGGCTGCCTTGTTTCCAAAGGGGGAGAGAGGCCCCAAAGCATCTTGCTTCCACCTCTTGGGAAGCTAAGAAACAACTCGCTGTGCCCAGTGCTCTTATAGCCTAAGAGAACATCTCTTATCAAGGCCTGTGAAACGCACTTTCTAGGCAGGCCTGATCTGGAAGAAGTAGAACTTCTGCTCTGGTTGTGCTCCATTGCCCTAGAGCTGCCAGACCCAACGTGCTGCCTTGTTTCCAAAGGGGCAGAGAGGCCCCAAAGCGTCTTGCTTCCAGCTGTTTGGGAAACAAGGAAACAACTGGCTCTGCACCGTGCTCTCACAGCCTACCGGGAACGTCACATACAAAGGCCTCTGAAACGCAGTTCCTTGGCAGGCCTGATCTGGCTGAAGTAGGACTTCTGCTCTGGGTGTGCTCCGTTGGCCTAGAGCTGAAAGGCCCAAAGGGATGCCTTGTTTGCAAAGGGGCAGAGAGGCCCCAAAGCATCTTGCTTCCAGCTCTTTGGGAAGCTAGGAAACAACTGTCTCTGCCCAGTGCTCTGACAGAGTACCGGGAACATCTCTTACCAGAGCCTTTGAAACGCAGTTTCTTGGCAGGCCTTATCTGGCTGAGGTAGAACTTCTGCTCTGGGTGTGCTCCATTGGCCTAGAGCTGAAAGGCCCAAAGGTCGGCCTTGTTGGCAAAGGGGCAGGGAGCCCCCAAAGCATCTTGCTTCCAGCTCTTTGGGAAGCTAAGAAACAACTGGCTCTGCCCAGTGCTCTTACAGCCTAAGAGAAAATCTCTTACCAAGGCCTGTGAAACGCACTTTGTTGGTGGCCTGATCTAGCTGAAGTAGAACTGCTGCTCTGGGTGTGCTCCATTGGCCTAGAGCTGCCTGGCCCAAAGGGCCGCCTTGTTTGCAAAGGGGCAGAGAGGCCCCAAAGCATCTTGCTTCCAGCTCTTCGGGAAGCTAAGAAACATCTGGCGTTGCCCAGTGCTCTTACAGCCTACCGGGAACATCTCTTACCAAGGCCTGTGAAACGCAGTTTGTTGGTGGCCTGAACTGGCCGAAGTAGAACTTCTGCTCTGGGTGTGCTCCACTGGCCTAGAGCTACCTGGCGCAAAGGGCTGCCTTGATTCCAAAGTGAGAGAGTGGCACCAAAGCATCTTGCTCCCAGCTCTTCGGGAAGCTAAGAAACAGCTGGCTCTGCCCAGTGCTCTTACAGCCTAAGAGAACATCTCTTTGAAAGGCCTGTGAAACGCAGTTTCTTGGCAGGCCTGACCTGGCTGAAGTAGAACTTCTGTTCTGGTTGTGCTACATAGGCCTAGAGCTACCAGGACCTAAGGGCTGCCTTGTTTCCAAGGGGTGAGAGAGGCCCCAAAGCATCTTGCCTCCAGCACTTTGGGAAGCTAAAAAACAACTGGTTCTGCCCAGTGCTCTCACAGCCTACCGTGAACATCTCTTACCAAGGGCTGTGAAACGCAGTTTCTGGGCAGGACTGATCCGCCTGAAGTAGAACTTCTGCTGTGGGTGTGCTCCATTGGCCTAGAGCTGCCAGGCCCAAACGGCTGCCTTGTGTCCAAAGGGAGAGAGAGGCCCCAAAGCATCTTGCTTCCAGCTCTGTGGGAAGCTAAAGCAACTGGCTCTCCACAGTGCTCTCACAGCCTACCGGGAACATCTCTTACCAAGGCCTGTGAAACGCAGTTTCTTGGCAGGCCTGATCTGGCTGAAGTAGAACTCCTGCTCTGGGCGTGCTACTTTGGCCTAGAGCTGCCAGGCCCAAAGGGCCGCCTTGTTTCCAAAGGGGCTGAGAGTCCCCAAAGTATCTTGCTTCCAAATCTTTGGGAAGCTAAGAAACAACTGGCTCTGCACAGTGCTCTCACAGCCTACCGGCAACGTGACAGAGAAAGGCCTGTGAGACGCAGTTTCTTGGAAGGCCTGATCTGGCTGAGGTAGAACTTCTGCTCTGGGTGTACTCCATTGGCCTAGGGCTGCCAGGCCCAAAGGGCTGCCTTTATTTCCAAAGTGTGAGAGAGGCCCCAAAGCATCTTGCTTCCTGCTCTCTGGGAAGCTAAAACAACTGGCTCTGCACAGTGCTCTCAAAGCCAACCGGGAACGTCACATACAAAGGCCTGTGAAACGCAGCTTCTTGACAGGCCTTATCTGGCTGAGGTAGAACTTGTGCTCTGGGTGTGCTACTTTGGCCTAGAGCTGCCAGGCACAAAGGCTGCTTTGTTTCCAAAGGGGGAGAGAGGCCCCAAATCATGTTGCTTCCAGCTGTTTTTGAAGCTAAGAAACAACTCGCTCTGCCAGGTACTCTTACAGCCTTCCGGGAACACCTCTTACGAAGGCCTGTGAAAAGCAGTTTCTTGGCAGGCCTGATCTGGCTGAGGTAGAACTTCTGCTCTGGGTGTGCTCCATTGCCCTAGAGCTGAAAGGCCCAAAGGGCTGCCTTGTTTCCAAAGGGGGAGAGAGGCCCCAAAGCATCTTGCTTCCACCTCTTGGGAAGCTAAGAAACAACTCGCTGTGCCCAGTGCTCTTATAGCCTAAGAGAACATCTCTTATCAAGGCCTGTGAAACGCACTTTCTAGGCAGGCCTGATCTGGAAGAAGTAGAACTTCTGCTCTGGTTGTGCTCCATTGCCCTAGAGCTGCCAGACCCAACGTGCTGCCTTGTTTCCAAAGGGGCAGAGAGGCCCCAAAGCGTCTTGCTTCCAGCTGTTTGGGAAACAAGGAAACAACTGGCTCTGCACCGTGCTCTCACAGCCTACCGGGAACGTCACATACAAAGGCCTCTGAAACGCAGTTCCTTGGCAGGCCTGATCTGGCTGAAGTAGGACTTCTGCTCTGGGTGTGCTCCGTTGGCCTAGAGCTGAAAGGCCCAAAGGGATGCCTTGTTTGCAAAGGGGCAGAGAGGCCCCAAAGCATCTTGCTTCCAGCTCTTTGGGAAGCTAGGAAACAACTGTCTCTGCCCAGTGCTCTGACAGAGTACCGGGAACATCTCTTACCAGAGCCTTTGAAACGCAGTTTCTTGGCAGGCCTTATCTGGCTGAGGTAGAACTTCTGCTCTGGGTGTGCTCCATTGGCCTAGAGCTGAAAGGCCCAAAGGTCGGCCTTGTTGGCAAAGGGGCAGGGAGCCCCCAAAGCATCTTGCTTCCAGCTCTTTGGGAAGCTAAGAAACAACTGGCTCTGCCCAGTGCTCTTACAGCCTAAGAGAAAATCTCTTACCAAGGCCTGTGAAACGCACTTTGTTGGTGGCCTGATCTAGCTGAAGTAGAACTTCTGCTCTGGGTGTGCTCCATTGGCCTAGAGCTGCCTGGCCCAAAGGGCCGCCTTGTTTGCAAAGGGGCAGAGAGGCCCCAAAGCATCTTGCTTCCAGCTCTTCGGGAAGCTAAGAAACATCTGGCGTTGCCCAGCGCTCTTACAGCCTACCGGGAACATCTCTTACCAAGGCCTGTGAAACGCAGTTTGTTGGTGGCCTGAACTGGCCGAAGTAGAACTTCTGCTCTGGGTGTGCTCCACTGGCCTAGAGCTACCTGGCGCAAAGGGCTGCCTTGATTCCAAAGTGAGAGAGTGGCACCAAAGCATCTTGCTCCCAGCTCTTCGGGAAGCTAAGAAACAGCTGGCTCTGCCCAGTGCTCTTACAGCCTAAGAGAACATCTCTTTGAAAGGCCTGTGAAACGCAGTTTCTTGGCAGGCCTGACCTGGCTGAAGTAGAACTTCTGTTCTGGTTGTGCTACATAGGCCTAGAGCTACCAGGACCTAAGGGCTGCCTTGTTTCCAAGGGGTGAGAGAGGCCCCAAAGCATCTTGCCTCCAGCACTTTGGGAAGCTAAAAAACAACTGGTTCTGCCCAGTGCTCTCACAGCCTACCGTGAACATCTCTTACCAAGGGCTGTGAAACGCAGTTTCTGGGCAGGACTGATCCGCCTGAAGTAGAACTTCTGCTGTGGGTGTGCTCCATTGGCCTAGAGCTGCCAGGCCCAAACGGCTGCCTTGTGTCCAAAGGGAGAGAGAGGCCCCAAAGCATCTTGCTTCCAGCTCTGTGGGAAGCTAAAGCAACTGGCTCTCCACAGTGCTCTCACAGCCTACCGGGAACATCTCTTACCAAGGCCTGTGAAACGCAGTTTCTTGGCAGGCCTGATCTGGCTGAAGTAGAACTCCTGCTCTGGGCGTGCTACTTTGGCCTAGAGCTGCCAGGCCCAAAGGGCCGCCTTGTTTCCAAAGGGGCTGAGAGTCCCCAAAGTATCTTGCTTCCAAATCTTTGGGAAGCTAAGAAACAACTGGCTCTGCACAGTGCTCTCACAGCCTACCGGCAACGTGACAGAGAAAGGCCTGTGAGACGCAGTTTCTTGGAAGGCCTGATCTGGCTGAGGTAGAACTTCTGCTCTGGGTGTACTCCATTGGCCTAGGGCTGCCAGGCCCAAAGGGCTGCCTTTATTTCCAAAGTGTGAGAGAGGCCCCAAAGCATCTTGCTTCCTGCTCTCTGGGAAGCTAAAACAACTGGCTCTGCACAGTGCTCTCAAAGCCAACCGGGAACGTCACATACAAAGGCCTGTGAAACGCAGCTTCTTGACAGGCCTTATCTGGCTGAGGTAGAACTTGTGCTCTGGGTGTGCTACTTTGGCCTAGAGCTGCCAGGCACAAAGGCTGCTTTGTTTCCAAAGGGGGAGAGAGGCCCCAAATCATGTTGCTTCCAGCTGTTTTTGAAGCTAAGAAACAACTCGCTCTGCCAGGTACTCTTACAGCCTTCCGGGAACACCTCTTACGAAGGCCTGTGAAAAGCAGTTTCTTGGCAGGCCTGATCTGGCTGAGGTAGAACTTCTGCTCTGGGTGTGCTCCATTGCCCTAGAGCTGAAAGGCCCAAAGGGCTGCCTTGTTTCCAAAGGGGGAGAGAGGCCCCAAAGCATCTTGCTTCCACCTCTTGGGAAGCTAAGAAACAACTCGCTGTGCCCAGTGCTCTTATAGCCTAAGAGAACATCTCTTATCAAGGCCTGTGAAACGCACTTTCTAGGCAGGCCTGATCTGGAAGAAGTAGAACTTCTGCTCTGGTTGTGCTCCATTGCCCTAGAGCTGCCAGACCCAACGTGCTGCCTTGTTTCCAAAGGGGCAGAGAGGCCCCAAAGCGTCTTGCTTCCAGCTGTTTGGGAAACAAGGAAACAACTGGCTCTGCACCGTGCTCTCACAGCCTACCGGGAACGTCACATACAAAGGCCTCTGAAACGCAGTTCCTTGGCAGGCCTGATCTGGCTGAAGTAGGACTTCTGCTCTGGGTGTGCTCCATTGGCCTAGAGCTGAAAGGCCCAAAGGGATGCCTTGTTTGCAAAGGGGCAGAGAGGCCCCAAAGCATCTTGCTTCCAGCTCTTTGGGAAGCTAGGAAACAACTGTCTCTGCCCAGTGCTCTGACAGAGTACCGGGAACATCTCTTACCAGAGCCTTTGAAACGCAGTTTCTTGGCAGGCCTTATCTGGCTGAGGTAGAACTTCTGCTCTGGGTGTGCTCCATTGGCCTAGAGCTGAAAGGCCCAAAGGTCGGCCTTGTTGGCAAAGGGGCAGGGAGCCCCCAAAGCATCTTGCTTCCAGCTCTTTGGGAAGCTAAGAAACAACTGGCTCTGCCCAGTGCTCTTACAGCCTAAGAGAAAATCTCTTACCAAGGCCTGTGAAACGCACTTTGTTGGTGGCCTGATCTAGCTGAAGTAGAACTGCTGCTCTGGGTGTGCTCCATTGGCCTAGAGCTGCCTGGCCCAAAGGGCCGCCTTGTTTGCAAAGGGGCAGAGAGGCCCCAAAGCATCTTGCTTCCAGCTCTTCGGGAAGCTAAGAAACATCTGGCGTTGCCCAGTGCTCTTACAGCCTACCGGGAACATCTCTTACCAAGGCCTGTGAAACGCAGTTTGTTGGTGGCCTGAACTGGCCGAAGTAGAACTTCTGCTCTGGGTGTGCTCCACTGGCCTAGAGCTACCTGGCGCAAAGGGCTGCCTTGATTCCAAAGTGAGAGAGTGGCACCAAAGCATCTTGCTCCCAGCTCTTCGGGAAGCTAAGAAACAGCTGGCTCTGCCCAGTGCTCTTACAGCCTAAGAGAACATCTCTTTGAAAGGCCTGTGAAACGCAGTTTCTTGGCAGGCCTGACCTGGCTGAAGTAGAACTTCTGTTCTGGTTGTGCTACATAGGCCTAGAGCTACCAGGACCTAAGGGCTGCCTTGTTTCCAAGGGGTGAGAGAGGCCCCAAAGCATCTTGCCTCCAGCACTTTGGGAAGCTAAAAAACAACTGGTTCTGCCCAGTGCTCTCACAGCCTACCGTGAACATCTCTTACCAAGGGCTGTGAAACGCAGTTTCTGGGCAGGACTGATCCGCCTGAAGTAGAACTTCTGCTGTGGGTGTGCTCCATTGGCCTAGAGCTGCCAGGCCCAAACGGCTGCCTTGTGTCCAAAGGGAGAGAGAGGCCCCAAAGCATCTTGCTTCCAGCTCTGTGGGAAGCTAAAGCAACTGGCTCTCCACAGTGCTCTCACAGCCTACCGGGAACATCTCTTACCAAGGCCTGTGAAACGCAGTTTCTTGGCAGGCCTGATCTGGCTGAAGTAGAACTCCTGCTCTGGGCGTGCTACTTTGGCCTAGAGCTGCCAGGCCCAAAGGGCCGCCTTGTTTCCAAAGGGGCTGAGAGTCCCCAAAGTATCTTGCTTCCAAATCTTTGGGAAGCTAAGAAACAACTGGCTCTGCACAGTGCTCTCACAGCCTACCGGCAACGTGACAGAGAAAGGCCTGTGAGACGCAGTTTCTTGGAAGGCCTGATCTGGCTGAGGTAGAACTTCTGCTCTGGGTGTACTCCATTGGCCTAGGGCTGCCAGGCCCAAAGGGCTGCCTTTATTTCCAAAGTGTGAGAGAGGCCCCAAAGCATCTTGCTTCCTGCTCTCTGGGAAGCTAAAACAACTGGCTCTGCACAGTGCTCTCAAAGCCAACCGGGAACGTCACATACAAAGGCCTGTGAAACGCAGCTTCTTGACAGGCCTTATCTGGCTGAGGTAGAACTTGTGCTCTGGGTGTGCTACTTTGGCCTAGAGCTGCCAGGCACAAAGGCTGCTTTGTTTCCAAAGGGGGAGAGAGGCCCCAAATCATGTTGCTTCCAGCTGTTTTTGAAGCTAAGAAACAACTCGCTCTGCCAGGTACTCTTACAGCCTTCCGGGAACACCTCTTACGAAGGCCTGTGAAAAGCAGTTTCTTGGCAGGCCTGATCTGGCTGAGGTAGAACTTCTGCTCTGGGTGTGCTCCATTGCCCTAGAGCTGAAAGGCCCAAAGGGCTGCCTTGTTTCCAAAGGGGGAGAGAGGCCCCAAAGCATCTTGCTTCCACCTCTTGGGAAGCTAAGAAACAACTCGCTGTGCCCAGTGCTCTTATAGCCTAAGAGAACATCTCTTATCAAGGCCTGTGAAACGCACTTTCTAGGCAGGCCTGATCTGGAAGAAGTAGAACTTCTGCTCTGGTTGTGCTCCATTGCCCTAGAGCTGCCAGACCCAACGTGCTGCCTTGTTTCCAAAGGGGCAGAGAGGCCCCAAAGCGTCTTGCTTCCAGCTGTTTGGGAAACAAGGAAACAACTGGCTCTGCACCGTGCTCTCACAGCCTACCGGGAACGTCACATACAAAGGCCTCTGAAACGCAGTTCCTTGGCAGGCCTGATCTGGCTGAAGTAGGACTTCTGCTCTGGGTGTGCTCCATTGGCCTAGAGCTGAAAGGCCCAAAGGGATGCCTTGTTTGCAAAGGGGCAGAGAGGCCCCAAAGCATCTTGCTTCCAGCTCTTTGGGAAGCTAGGAAACAACTGTCTCTGCCCAGTGCTCTGACAGAGTACCGGGAACATCTCTTACCAGAGCCTTTGAAACGCAGTTTCTTGGCAGGCCTTATCTGGCTGAGGTAGAACTTCTGCTCTGGGTGTGCTCCATTGGCCTAGAGCTGAAAGGCCCAAAGGTCGGCCTTGTTGGCAAAGGGGCAGGGAGCCCCCAAAGCATCTTGCTTCCAGCTCTTTGGGAAGCTAAGAAACAACTGGCTCTGCCCAGTGCTCTTACAGCCTAAGAGAAAATCTCTTACCAAGGCCTGTGAAACGCACTTTGTTGGTGGCCTGATCTAGCTGAAGTAGAACTGCTGCTCTGGGTGTGCTCCATTGGCCTAGAGCTGCCTGGCCCAAAGGGCCGCCTTGTTTGCAAAGGGGCAGAGAGGCCCCAAAGCATCTTGCTTCCAGCTCTTCGGGAAGCTAAGAAACATCTGGCGTTGCCCAGTGCTCTTACAGCCTACCGGGAACATCTCTTACCAAGGCCTGTGAAACGCAGTTTGTTGGTGGCCTGAACTGGCCGAAGTAGAACTTCTGCTCTGGGTGTGCTCCACTGGCCTAGAGCTACCTGGCGCAAAGGGCTGCCTTGATTCCAAAGTGAGAGAGTGGCACCAAAGCATCTTGCTCCCAGCTCTTCGGGAAGCTAAGAAACAGCTGGCTCTGCCCAGTGCTCTTACAGCCTAAGAGAACATCTCTTTGAAAGGCCTGTGAAACGCAGTTTCTTGGCAGGCCTGACCTGGCTGAAGTAGAACTTCTGTTCTGGTTGTGCTACATAGGCCTAGAGCTACCAGGACCTAAGGGCTGCCTTGTTTCCAAGGGGTGAGAGAGGCCCCAAAGCATCTTGCCTCCAGCACTTTGGGAAGCTAAAAAACAACTGGTTCTGCCCAGTGCTCTCACAGCCTACCGTGAACATCTCTTACCAAGGGCTGTGAAACGCAGTTTCTGGGCAGGACTGATCCGCCTGAAGTAGAACTTCTGCTGTGGGTGTGCTCCATTGGCCTAGAGCTGCCAGGCCCAAACGGCTGCCTTGTGTCCAAAGGGAGAGAGAGGCCCCAAAGCATCTTGCTTCCAGCTCTGTGGGAAGCTAAAGCAACTGGCTCTCCACAGTGCTCTCACAGCCTACCGGGAACATCTCTTACCAAGGCCTGTGAAACGCAGTTTCTTGGCAGGCCTGATCTGGCTGAAGTAGAACTCCTGCTCTGGGCGTGCTACTTTGGCCTAGAGCTGCCAGGCCCAAAGGGCCGCCTTGTTTCCAAAGGGGCTGAGAGTCCCCAAAGTATCTTGCTTCCAAATCTTTGGGAAGCTAAGAAACAACTGGCTCTGCACAGTGCTCTCACAGCCTACCGGCAACGTGACAGAGAAAGGCCTGTGAGACGCAGTTTCTTGGAAGGCCTGATCTGGCTGAGGTAGAACTTCTGCTCTGGGTGTACTCCATTGGCCTAGGGCTGCCAGGCCCAAAGGGCTGCCTTTATTTCCAAAGTGTGAGAGAGGCCCCAAAGCATCTTGCTTCCTGCTCTCTGGGAAGCTAAAACAACTGGCTCTGCACAGTGCTCTCAAAGCCAACCGGGAACGTCACATACAAAGGCCTGTGAAACGCAGCTTCTTGACAGGCCTTATCTGGCTGAGGTAGAACTTGTGCTCTGGGTGTGCTACTTTGGCCTAGAGCTGCCAGGCACAAAGGCTGCTTTGTTTCCAAAGGGGGAGAGAGGCCCCAAATCATGTTGCTTCCAGCTGTTTTTGAAGCTAAGAAACAACTCGCTCTGCCAGGTACTCTTACAGCCTTCCGGGAACACCTCTTACGAAGGCCTGTGAAAAGCAGTTTCTTGGCAGGCCTGATCTGGCTGAGGTAGAACTTCTGCTCTGGGTGTGCTCCATTGCCCTAGAGCTGAAAGGCCCAAAGGGCTGCCTTGTTTCCAAAGGGGGAGAGAGGCCCCAAAGCATCTTGCTTCCACCTCTTGGGAAGCTAAGAAACAACTCGCTGTGCCCAGTGCTCTTATAGCCTAAGAGAACATCTCTTATCAAGGCCTGTGAAACGCACTTTCTAGGCAGGCCTGATCTGGAAGAAGTAGAACTTCTGCTCTGGTTGTGCTCCATTGCCCTAGAGCTGCCAGACCCAACGTGCTGCCTTGTTTCCAAAGGGGCAGAGAGGCCCCAAAGCGTCTTGCTTCCAGCTGTTTGGGAAACAAGGAAACAACTGGCTCTGCACCGTGCTCTCACAGCCTACCGGGAACGTCACATACAAAGGCCTCTGAAACGCAGTTCCTTGGCAGGCCTGATCTGGCTGAAGTAGGACTTCTGCTCTGGGTGTGCTCCGTTGGCCTAGAGCTGAAAGGCCCAAAGGGATGCCTTGTTTGCAAAGGGGCAGAGAGGCCCCAAAGCATCTTGCTTCCAGCTCTTTGGGAAGCTAGGAAACAACTGTCTCTGCCCAGTGCTCTGACAGAGTACCGGGAACATCTCTTACCAGAGCCTTTGAAACGCAGTTTCTTGGCAGGCCTTATCTGGCTGAGGTAGAACTTCTGCTCTGGGTGTGCTCCATTGGCCTAGAGCTGAAAGGCCCAAAGGTCGGCCTTGTTGGCAAAGGGGCAGGGAGCCCCCAAAGCATCTTGCTTCCAGCTCTTTGGGAAGCTAAGAAACAACTGGCTCTGCCCAGTGCTCTTACAGCCTAAGAGAAAATCTCTTACCAAGGCCTGTGAAACGCACTTTGTTGGTGGCCTGATCTAGCTGAAGTAGAACTGCTGCTCTGGGTGTGCTCCATTGGCCTAGAGCTGCCTGGCCCAAAGGGCCGCCTTGTTTGCAAAGGGGCAGAGAGGCCCCAAAGCATCTTGCTTCCAGCTCTTCGGGAAGCTAAGAAACATCTGGCGTTGCCCAGTGCTCTTACAGCCTACCGGGAACATCTCTTACCAAGGCCTGTGAAACGCAGTTTGTTGGTGGCCTGAACTGGCCGAAGTAGAACTTCTGCTCTGGGTGTGCTCCACTGGCCTAGAGCTACCTGGCGCAAAGGGCTGCCTTGATTCCAAAGTGAGAGAGTGGCACCAAAGCATCTTGCTCCCAGCTCTTCGGGAAGCTAAGAAACAGCTGGCTCTGCCCAGTGCTCTTACAGCCTAAGAGAACATCTCTTTGAAAGGCCTGTGAAACGCAGTTTCTTGGCAGGCCTGACCTGGCTGAAGTAGAACTTCTGTTCTGGTTGTGCTACATAGGCCTAGAGCTACCAGGACCTAAGGGCTGCCTTGTTTCCAAGGGGTGAGAGAGGCCCCAAAGCATCTTGCCTCCAGCACTTTGGGAAGCTAAAAAACAACTGGTTCTGCCCAGTGCTCTCACAGCCTACCGTGAACATCTCTTACCAAGGGCTGTGAAACGCAGTTTCTGGGCAGGACTGATCCGCCTGAAGTAGAACTTCTGCTGTGGGTGTGCTCCATTGGCCTAGAGCTGCCAGGCCCAAACGGCTGCCTTGTGTCCAAAGGGAGAGAGAGGCCCCAAAGCATCTTGCTTCCAGCTCTGTGGGAAGCTAAAGCAACTGGCTCTCCACAGTGCTCTCACAGCCTACCGGGAACATCTCTTACCAAGGCCTGTGAAACGCAGTTTCTTGGCAGGCCTGATCTGGCTGAAGTAGAACTCCTGCTCTGGGCGTGCTACTTTGGCCTAGAGCTGCCAGGCCCAAAGGGCCGCCTTGTTTCCAAAGGGGCTGAGAGTCCCCAAAGTATCTTGCTTCCAAATCTTTGGGAAGCTAAGAAACAACTGGCTCTGCACAGTGCTCTCACAGCCTACCGGCAACGTGACAGAGAAAGGCCTGTGAGACGCAGTTTCTTGGAAGGCCTGATCTGGCTGAGGTAGAACTTCTGCTCTGGGTGTACTCCATTGGCCTAGGGCTGCCAGGCCCAAAGGGCTGCCTTTATTTCCAAAGTGTGAGAGAGGCCCCAAAGCATCTTGCTTCCTGCTCTCTGGGAAGCTAAAACAACTGGCTCTGCACAGTGCTCTCAAAGCCAACCGGGAACGTCACATACAAAGGCCTGTGAAACGCAGCTTCTTGACAGGCCTTATCTGGCTGAGGTAGAACTTGTGCTCTGGGTGTGCTACTTTGGCCTAGAGCTGCCAGGCACAAAGGCTGCTTTGTTTCCAAAGGGGGAGAGAGGCCCCAAATCATGTTGCTTCCAGCTGTTTTTGAAGCTAAGAAACAACTCGCTCTGCCAGGTACTCTTACAGCCTTCCGGGAACACCTCTTACGAAGGCCTGTGAAAAGCAGTTTCTTGGCAGGCCTGATCTGGCTGAGGTAGAACTTCTGCTCTGGGTGTGCTCCATTGCCCTAGAGCTGAAAGGCCCAAAGGGCTGCCTTGTTTCCAAAGGGGGAGAGAGGCCCCAAAGCATCTTGCTTCCACCTCTTGGGAAGCTAAGAAACAACTCGCTGTGCCCAGTGCTCTTATAGCCTAAGAGAACATCTCTTATCAAGGCCTGTGAAACGCACTTTCTAGGCAGGCCTGATCTGGAAGAAGTAGAACTTCTGCTCTGGTTGTGCTCCATTGCCCTAGAGCTGCCAGACCCAACGTGCTGCCTTGTTTCCAAAGGGGCAGAGAGGCCCCAAAGCGTCTTGCTTCCAGCTGTTTGGGAAACAAGGAAACAACTGGCTCTGCACCGTGCTCTCACAGCCTACCGGGAACGTCACATACAAAGGCCTCTGAAACGCAGTTCCTTGGCAGGCCTGATCTGGCTGAAGTAGGACTTCTGCTCTGGGTGTGCTCCGTTGGCCTAGAGCTGAAAGGCCCAAAGGGATGCCTTGTTTGCAAAGGGGCAGAGAGGCCCCAAAGCATCTTGCTTCCAGCTCTTTGGGAAGCTAGGAAACAACTGTCTCTGCCCAGTGCTCTGACAGAGTACCGGGAACATCTCTTACCAGAGCCTTTGAAACGCAGTTTCTTGGCAGGCCTTATCTGGCTGAGGTAGAACTTCTGCTCTGGGTGTGCTCCATTGGCCTAGAGCTGAAAGGCCCAAAGGTCGGCCTTGTTGGCAAAGGGGCAGGGAGCCCCCAAAGCATCTTGCTTCCAGCTCTTTGGGAAGCTAAGAAACAACTGGCTCTGCCCAGTGCTCTTACAGCCTAAGAGAAAATCTCTTACCAAGGCCTGTGAAACGCACTTTGTTGGTGGCCTGATCTAGCTGAAGTAGAACTGCTGCTCTGGGTGTGCTCCATTGGCCTAGAGCTGCCTGGCCCAAAGGGCCGCCTTGTTTGCAAAGGGGCAGAGAGGCCCCAAAGCATCTTGCTTCCAGCTCTTCGGGAAGCTAAGAAACATCTGGCGTTGCCCAGTGCTCTTACAGCCTACCGGGAACATCTCTTACCAAGGCCTGTGAAACGCAGTTTGTTGGTGGCCTGAACTGGCCGAAGTAGAACTTCTGCTCTGGGTGTGCTCCACTGGCCTAGAGCTACCTGGCGCAAAGGGCTGCCTTGATTCCAAAGTGAGAGAGTGGCACCAAAGCATCTTGCTCCCAGCTCTTCGGGAAGCTAAGAAACAGCTGGCTCTGCCCAGTGCTCTTACAGCCTAAGAGAACATCTCTTTGAAAGGCCTGTGAAACGCAGTTTCTTGGCAGGCCTGACCTGGCTGAAGTAGAACTTCTGTTCTGGTTGTGCTACATAGGCCTAGAGCTACCAGGACCTAAGGGCTGCCTTGTTTCCAAGGGGTGAGAGAGGCCCCAAAGCATCTTGCCTCCAGCACTTTGGGAAGCTAAAAAACAACTGGTTCTGCCCAGTGCTCTCACAGCCTACCGTGAACATCTCTTACCAAGGGCTGTGAAACGCAGTTTCTGGGCAGGACTGATCCGCCTGAAGTAGAACTTCTGCTGTGGGTGTGCTCCATTGGCCTAGAGCTGCCAGGCCCAAACGGCTGCCTTGTGTCCAAAGGGAGAGAGAGGCCCCAAAGCATCTTGCTTCCAGCTCTGTGGGAAGCTAAAGCAACTGGCTCTCCACAGTGCTCTCACAGCCTACCGGGAACATCTCTTACCAAGGCCTGTGAAACGCAGTTTCTTGGCAGGCCTGATCTGGCTGAAGTAGAACTCCTGCTCTGGGCGTGCTACTTTGGCCTAGAGCTGCCAGGCCCAAAGGGCCGCCTTGTTTCCAAAGGGGCTGAGAGTCCCCAAAGTATCTTGCTTCCAAATCTTTGGGAAGCTAAGAAACAACTGGCTCTGCACAGTGCTCTCACAGCCTACCGGCAACGTGACAGAGAAAGGCCTGTGAGACGCAGTTTCTTGGAAGGCCTGATCTGGCTGAGGTAGAACTTCTGCTCTGGGTGTACTCCATTGGCCTAGGGCTGCCAGGCCCAAAGGGCTGCCTTTATTTCCAAAGTGTGAGAGAGGCCCCAAAGCATCTTGCTTCCTGCTCTCTGGGAAGCTAAAACAACTGGCTCTGCACAGTGCTCTCAAAGCCAACCGGGAACGTCACATACAAAGGCCTGTGAAACGCAGCTTCTTGACAGGCCTTATCTGGCTGAGGTAGAACTTGTGCTCTGGGTGTGCTACTTTGGCCTAGAGCTGCCAGGCACAAAGGCTGCTTTGTTTCCAAAGGGGGAGAGAGGCCCCAAATCATGTTGCTTCCAGCTGTTTTTGAAGCTAAGAAACAACTCGCTCTGCCAGGTACTCTTACAGCCTTCCGGGAACACCTCTTACGAAGGCCTGTGAAAAGCAGTTTCTTGGCAGGCCTGATCTGGCTGAGGTAGAACTTCTGCTCTGGGTGTGCTCCATTGCCCTAGAGCTGAAAGGCCCAAAGGGCTGCCTTGTTTCCAAAGGGGGAGAGAGGCCCCAAAGCATCTTGCTTCCACCTCTTGGGAAGCTAAGAAACAACTCGCTGTGCCCAGTGCTCTTATAGCCTAAGAGAACATCTCTTATCAAGGCCTGTGAAACGCACTTTCTAGGCAGGCCTGATCTGGAAGAAGTAGAACTTCTGCTCTGGTTGTGCTCCATTGCCCTAGAGCTGCCAGACCCAACGTGCTGCCTTGTTTCCAAAGGGGCAGAGAGGCCCCAAAGCGTCTTGCTTCCAGCTGTTTGGGAAACAAGGAAACAACTGGCTCTGCACCGTGCTCTCACAGCCTACCGGGAACGTCACATACAAAGGCCTCTGAAACGCAGTTCCTTGGCAGGCCTGATCTGGCTGAAGTAGGACTTCTGCTCTGGGTGTGCTCCGTTGGCCTAGAGCTGAAAGGCCCAAAGGGATGCCTTGTTTGCAAAGGGGCAGAGAGGCCCCAAAGCATCTTGCTTCCAGCTCTTTGGGAAGCTAGGAAACAACTGTCTCTGCCCGGTGCTCTGACAGAGTACCGGGAACATCTCTTACCAGAGCCTTTGAAACGCAGTTTCTTGGCAGGCCTTATCTGGCTGAGGTAGAACTTCTGCTCTGGGTGTGCTCCATTGGCCTAGAGCTGAAAGGCCCAAAGGTCGGCCTTGTTGGCAAAGGGGCAGGGAGCCCCCAAAGCATCTTGCTTCCAGCTCTTTGGGAAGCTAAGAAACAACTGGCTCTGCCCAGTGCTCTTACAGCCTAAGAGAAAATCTCTTACCAAGGCCTGTGAAACGCACTTTGTTGGTGGCCTGATCTAGCTGAAGTAGAACTGCTGCTCTGGGTGTGCTCCATTGGCCTAGAGCTGCCTGGCCCAAAGGGCCGCCTTGTTTGCAAAGGGGCAGAGAGGCCCCAAAGCATCTTGCTTCCAGCTCTTCGGGAAGCTAAGAAACATCTGGCGTTGCCCAGTGCTCTTACAGCCTACCGGGAACATCTCTTACCAAGGCCTGTGAAACGCAGTTTGTTGGTGGCCTGAACTGGCCGAAGTAGAACTTCTGCTCTGGGTGTGCTCCACTGGCCTAGAGCTACCTGGCGCAAAGGGCTGCCTTGATTCCAAAGTGAGAGAGTGGCACCAAAGCATCTTGCTCCCAGCTCTTCGGGAAGCTAAGAAACAGCTGGCTCTGCCCAGTGCTCTTACAGCCTAAGAGAACATCTCTTTGAAAGGCCTGTGAAACGCAGTTTCTTGGCAGGCCTGACCTGGCTGAAGTAGAACTTCTGTTCTGGTTGTGCTACATAGGCCTAGAGCTACCAGGACCTAAGGGCTGCCTTGTTTCCAAGGGGTGAGAGAGGCCCCAAAGCATCTTGCCTCCAGCACTTTGGGAAGCTAAAAAACAACTGGTTCTGCCCAGTGCTCTCACAGCCTACCGTGAACATCTCTTACCAAGGGCTGTGAAACGCAGTTTCTGGGCAGGACTGATCCGCCTGAAGTAGAACTTCTGCTGTGGGTGTGCTCCATTGGCCTAGAGCTGCCAGGCCCAAACGGCTGCCTTGTGTCCAAAGGGAGAGAGAGGCCCCAAAGCATCTTGCTTCCAGCTCTGTGGGAAGCTAAAGCAACTGGCTCTCCACAGTGCTCTCACAGCCTACCGGGAACATCTCTTACCAAGGCCTGTGAAACGCAGTTTCTTGGCAGGCCTGATCTGGCTGAAGTAGAACTCCTGCTCTGGGCGTGCTACTTTGGCCTAGAGCTGCCAGGCCCAAAGGGCCGCCTTGTTTCCAAAGGGGCTGAGAGTCCCCAAAGTATCTTGCTTCCAAATCTTTGGGAAGCTAAGAAACAACTGGCTCTGCACAGTGCTCTCACAGCCTACCGGCAACGTGACAGAGAAAGGCCTGTGAGACGCAGTTTCTTGGAAGGCCTGATCTGGCTGAGGTAGAACTTCTGCTCTGGGTGTACTCCATTGGCCTAGGGCTGCCAGGCCCAAAGGGCTGCCTTTATTTCCAAAGTGTGAGAGAGGCCCCAAAGCATCTTGCTTCCTGCTCTCTGGGAAGCTAAAACAACTGGCTCTGCACAGTGCTCTCAAAGCCAACCGGGAACGTCACATACAAAGGCCTGTGAAACGCAGCTTCTTGACAGGCCTTATCTGGCTGAGGTAGAACTTGTGCTCTGGGTGTGCTACTTTGGCCTAGAGCTGCCAGGCACAAAGGCTGCTTTGTTTCCAAAGGGGGAGAGAGGCCCCAAATCATGTTGCTTCCAGCTGTTTTTGAAGCTAAGAAACAACTCGCTCTGCCAGGTACTCTTACAGCCTTCCGGGAACACCTCTTACGAAGGCCTGTGAAAAGCAGTTTCTTGGCAGGCCTGATCTGGCTGAGGTAGAACTTCTGCTCTGGGTGTGCTCCATTGCCCTAGAGCTGAAAGGCCCAAAGGGCTGCCTTGTTTCCAAAGGGGGAGAGAGGCCCCAAAGCATCTTGCTTCCACCTCTTGGGAAGCTAAGAAACAACTCGCTGTGCCCAGTGCTCTTATAGCCTAAGAGAACATCTCTTATCAAGGCCTGTGAAACGCACTTTCTAGGCAGGCCTGATCTGGAAGAAGTAGAACTTCTGCTCTGGTTGTGCTCCATTGCCCTAGAGCTGCCAGACCCAACGTGCTGCCTTGTTTCCAAAGGGGCAGAGAGGCCCCAAAGCGTCTTGCTTCCAGCTGTTTGGGAAACAAGGAAACAACTGGCTCTGCACCGTGCTCTCACAGCCTACCGGGAACGTCACATACAAAGGCCTCTGAAACGCAGTTCCTTGGCAGGCCTGATCTGGCTGAAGTAGGACTTCTGCTCTGGGTGTGCTCCGTTGGCCTAGAGCTGAAAGGCCCAAAGGGATGCCTTGTTTGCAAAGGGGCAGAGAGGCCCCAAAGCATCTTGCTTCCAGCTCTTTGGGAAGCTAGGAAACAACTGTCTCTGCCCAGTGCTCTGACAGAGTACCGGGAACATCTCTTACCAGAGCCTTTGAAACGCAGTTTCTTGGCAGGCCTTATCTGGCTGAGGTAGAACTTCTGCTCTGGGTGTGCTCCATTGGCCTAGAGCTGAAAGGCCCAAAGGTCGGCCTTGTTGGCAAAGGGGCAGGGAGCCCCCAAAGCATCTTGCTTCCAGCTCTTTGGGAAGCTAAGAAACAACTGGCTCTGCCCAGTGCTCTTACAGCCTAAGAGAAAATCTCTTACCAAGGCCTGTGAAACGCACTTTGTTGGTGGCCTGATCTAGCTGAAGTAGAACTGCTGCTCTGGGTGTGCTCCATTGGCCTAGAGCTGCCTGGCCCAAAGGGCCGCCTTGTTTGCAAAGGGGCAGAGAGGCCCCAAAGCATCTTGCTTCCAGCTCTTCGGGAAGCTAAGAAACATCTGGCGTTGCCCAGTGCTCTTACAGCCTACCGGGAACATCTCTTACCAAGGCCTGTGAAACGCAGTTTGTTGGTGGCCTGAACTGGCCGAAGTAGAACTTCTGCTCTGGGTGTGCTCCACTGGCCTAGAGCTACCTGGCGCAAAGGGCTGCCTTGATTCCAAAGTGAGAGAGTGGCACCAAAGCATCTTGCTCCCAGCTCTTCGGGAAGCTAAGAAACAGCTGGCTCTGCCCAGTGCTCTTACAGCCTAAGAGAACATCTCTTTGAAAGGCCTGTGAAACGCAGTTTCTTGGCAGGCCTGACCTGGCTGAAGTAGAACTTCTGTTCTGGTTGTGCTACATAGGCCTAGAGCTACCAGGACCTAAGGGCTGCCTTGTTTCCAAGGGGTGAGAGAGGCCCCAAAGCATCTTGCCTCCAGCACTTTGGGAAGCTAAAAAACAACTGGTTCTGCCCAGTGCTCTCACAGCCTACCGTGAACATCTCTTACCAAGGGCTGTGAAACGCAGTTTCTGGGCAGGACTGATCCGCCTGAAGTAGAACTTCTGCTGTGGGTGTGCTCCATTGGCCTAGAGCTGCCAGGCCCAAACGGCTGCCTTGTGTCCAAAGGGAGAGAGAGGCCCCAAAGCATCTTGCTTCCAGCTCTGTGGGAAGCTAAAGCAACTGGCTCTCCACAGTGCTCTCACAGCCTACCGGGAACATCTCTTACCAAGGCCTGTGAAACGCAGTTTCTTGGCAGGCCTGATCTGGCTGAAGTAGAACTCCTGCTCTGGGCGTGCTACTTTGGCCTAGAGCTGCCAGGCCCAAAGGGCCGCCTTGTTTCCAAAGGGGCTGAGAGTCCCCAAAGTATCTTGCTTCCAAATCTTTGGGAAGCTAAGAAACAACTGGCTCTGCACAGTGCTCTCACAGCCTACCGGCAACGTGACAGAGAAAGGCCTGTGAGACGCAGTTTCTTGGAAGGCCTGATCTGGCTGAGGTAGAACTTCTGCTCTGGGTGTACTCCATTGGCCTAGGGCTGCCAGGCCCAAAGGGCTGCCTTTATTTCCAAAGTGTGAGAGAGGCCCCAAAGCATCTTGCTTCCTGCTCTCTGGGAAGCTAAAACAACTGGCTCTGCACAGTGCTCTCAAAGCCAACCGGGAACGTCACATACAAAGGCCTGTGAAACGCAGCTTCTTGACAGGCCTTATCTGGCTGAGGTAGAACTTGTGCTCTGGGTGTGCTACTTTGGCCTAGAGCTGCCAGGCACAAAGGCTGCTTTGTTTCCAAAGGGGGAGAGAGGCCCCAAATCATGTTGCTTCCAGCTGTTTTTGAAGCTAAGAAACAACTCGCTCTGCCAGGTACTCTTACAGCCTTCCGGGAACACCTCTTACGAAGGCCTGTGAAAAGCAGTTTCTTGGCAGGCCTGATCTGGCTGAGGTAGAACTTCTGCTCTGGGTGTGCTCCATTGCCCTAGAGCTGAAAGGCCCAAAGGGCTGCCTTGTTTCCAAAGGGGGAGAGAGGCCCCAAAGCATCTTGCTTCCACCTCTTGGGAAGCTAAGAAACAACTCGCTGTGCCCAGTGCTCTTATAGCCTAAGAGAACATCTCTTATCAAGGCCTGTGAAACGCACTTTCTAGGCAGGCCTGATCTGGAAGAAGTAGAACTTCTGCTCTGGTTGTGCTCCATTGCCCTAGAGCTGCCAGACCCAACGTGCTGCCTTGTTTCCAAAGGGGCAGAGAGGCCCCAAAGCGTCTTGCTTCCAGCTGTTTGGGAAACAAGGAAACAACTGGCTCTGCACCGTGCTCTCACAGCCTACCGGGAACGTCACATACAAAGGCCTCTGAAACGCAGTTCCTTGGCAGGCCTGATCTGGCTGAAGTAGGACTTCTGCTCTGGGTGTGCTCCGTTGGCCTAGAGCTGAAAGGCCCAAAGGGATGCCTTGTTTGCAAAGGGGCAGAGAGGCCCCAAAGCATCTTGCTTCCAGCTCTTTGGGAAGCTAGGAAACAACTGTCTCTGCCCAGTGCTCTGACAGAGTACCGGGAACATCTCTTACCAGAGCCTTTGAAACGCAGTTTCTTGGCAGGCCTTATCTGGCTGAGGTAGAACTTCTGCTCTGGGTGTGCTCCATTGGCCTAGAGCTGAAAGGCCCAAAGGTCGGCCTTGTTGGCAAAGGGGCAGGGAGCCCCCAAAGCATCTTGCTTCCAGCTCTTTGGGAAGCTAAGAAACAACTGGCTCTGCCCAGTGCTCTTACAGCCTAAGAGAAAATCTCTTACCAAGGCCTGTGAAACGCACTTTGTTGGTGGCCTGATCTAGCTGAAGTAGAACTGCTGCTCTGGGTGTGCTCCATTGGCCTAGAGCTGCCTGGCCCAAAGGGCCGCCTTGTTTGCAAAGGGGCAGAGAGGCCCCAAAGCATCTTGCTTCCAGCTCTTCGGGAAGCTAAGAAACATCTGGCGTTGCCCAGTGCTCTTACAGCCTACCGGGAACATCTCTTACCAAGGCCTGTGAAACGCAGTTTGTTGGTGGCCTGAACTGGCCGAAGTAGAACTTCTGCTCTGGGTGTGCTCCACTGGCCTAGAGCTACCTGGCGCAAAGGGCTGCCTTGATTCCAAAGTGAGAGAGTGGCACCAAAGCATCTTGCTCCCAGCTCTTCGGGAAGCTAAGAAACAGCTGGCTCTGCCCAGTGCTCTTACAGCCTAAGAGAACATCTCTTTGAAAGGCCTGTGAAACGCAGTTTCTTGGCAGGCCTGACCTGGCTGAAGTAGAACTTCTGTTCTGGTTGTGCTACATAGGCCTAGAGCTACCAGGACCTAAGGGCTGCCTTGTTTCCAAGGGGTGAGAGAGGCCCCAAAGCATCTTGCCTCCAGCACTTTGGGAAGCTAAAAAACAACTGGTTCTGCCCAGTGCTCTCACAGCCTACCGTGAACATCTCTTACCAAGGGCTGTGAAACGCAGTTTCTGGGCAGGACTGATCCGCCTGAAGTAGAACTTCTGCTGTGGGTGTGCTCCATTGGCCTAGAGCTGCCAGGCCCAAACGGCTGCCTTGTGTCCAAAGGGAGAGAGAGGCCCCAAAGCATCTTGCTTCCAGCTCTGTGGGAAGCTAAAGCAACTGGCTCTCCACAGTGCTCTCACAGCCTACCGGGAACATCTCTTACCAAGGCCTGTGAAACGCAGTTTCTTGGCAGGCCTGATCTGGCTGAAGTAGAACTCCTGCTCTGGGCGTGCTACTTTGGCCTAGAGCTGCCAGGCCCAAAGGGCCGCCTTGTTTCCAAAGGGGCTGAGAGTCCCCAAAGTATCTTGCTTCCAAATCTTTGGGAAGCTAAGAAACAACTGGCTCTGCACAGTGCTCTCACAGCCTACCGGCAACGTGACAGAGAAAGGCCTGTGAGACGCAGTTTCTTGGAAGGCCTGATCTGGCTGAGGTAGAACTTCTGCTCTGGGTGTACTCCATTGGCCTAGGGCTGCCAGGCCCAAAGGGCTGCCTTTATTTCCAAAGTGTGAGAGAGGCCCCAAAGCATCTTGCTTCCTGCTCTCTGGGAAGCTAAAACAACTGGCTCTGCACAGTGCTCTCAAAGCCAACCGGGAACGTCACATACAAAGGCCTGTGAAACGCAGCTTCTTGACAGGCCTTATCTGGCTGAGGTAGAACTTGTGCTCTGGGTGTGCTACTTTGGCCTAGAGCTGCCAGGCACAAAGGCTGCTTTGTTTCCAAAGGGGGAGAGAGGCCCCAAATCATGTTGCTTCCAGCTGTTTTTGAAGCTAAGAAACAACTCGCTCTGCCAGGTACTCTTACAGCCTTCCGGGAACACCTCTTACGAAGGCCTGTGAAAAGCAGTTTCTTGGCAGGCCTGATCTGGCTGAGGTAGAACTTCTGCTCTGGGTGTGCTCCATTGCCCTAGAGCTGAAAGGCCCAAAGGGCTGCCTTGTTTCCAAAGGGGGAGAGAGGCCCCAAAGCATCTTGCTTCCACCTCTTGGGAAGCTAAGAAACAACTCGCTGTGCCCAGTGCTCTTATAGCCTAAGAGAACATCTCTTATCAAGGCCTGTGAAACGCACTTTCTAGGCAGGCCTGATCTGGAAGAAGTAGAACTTCTGCTCTGGTTGTGCTCCATTGCCCTAGAGCTGCCAGACCCAACGTGCTGCCTTGTTTCCAAAGGGGCAGAGAGGCCCCAAAGCGTCTTGCTTCCAGCTGTTTGGGAAACAAGGAAACAACTGGCTCTGCACCGTGCTCTCACAGCCTACCGGGAACGTCACATACAAAGGCCTCTGAAACGCAGTTCCTTGGCAGGCCTGATCTGGCTGAAGTAGGACTTCTGCTCTGGGTGTGCTCCGTTGGCCTAGAGCTGAAAGGCCCAAAGGGATGCCTTGTTTGCAAAGGGGCAGAGAGGCCCCAAAGCATCTTGCTTCCAGCTCTTTGGGAAGCTAGGAAACAACTGTCTCTGCCCGGTGCTCTGACAGAGTACCGGGAACATCTCTTACCAGAGCCTTTGAAACGCAGTTTCTTGGCAGGCCTTATCTGGCTGAGGTAGAACTTCTGCTCTGGGTGTGCTCCATTGGCCTAGAGCTGAAAGGCCCAAAGGTCGGCCTTGTTGGCAAAGGGGCAGGGAGCCCCCAAAGCATCTTGCTTCCAGCTCTTTGGGAAGCTAAGAAACAACTGGCTCTGCCCAGTGCTCTTACAGCCTAAGAGAAAATCTCTTACCAAGGCCTGTGAAACGCACTTTGTTGGTGGCCTGATCTAGCTGAAGTAGAACTGCTGCTCTGGGTGTGCTCCATTGGCCTAGAGCTGCCTGGCCCAAAGGGCCGCCTTGTTTGCAAAGGGGCAGAGAGGCCCCAAAGCATCTTGCTTCCAGCTCTTCGGGAAGCTAAGAAACATCTGGCGTTGCCCAGTGCTCTTACAGCCTACCGGGAACATCTCTTACCAAGGCCTGTGAAACGCAGTTTGTTGGTGGCCTGAACTGGCCGAAGTAGAACTTCTGCTCTGGGTGTGCTCCACTGGCCTAGAGCTACCTGGCGCAAAGGGCTGCCTTGATTCCAAAGTGAGAGAGTGGCACCAAAGCATCTTGCTCCCAGCTCTTCGGGAAGCTAAGAAACAGCTGGCTCTGCCCAGTGCTCTTACAGCCTAAGAGAACATCTCTTTGAAAGGCCTGTGAAACGCAGTTTCTTGGCAGGCCTGACCTGGCTGAAGTAGAACTTCTGTTCTGGTTGTGCTACATAGGCCTAGAGCTACCAGGACCTAAGGGCTGCCTTGTTTCCAAAGGGTGAGAGAGGCCCCAAAGCATCTTGCCTCCAGCACTTTGGGAAGCTAAAAAACAACTGGTTCTGCCCAGTGCTCTCACAGCCTACCGTGAACATCTCTTACCAAGGGCTGTGAAACGCAGTTTCTGGGCAGGACTGATCCGCCTGAAGTAGAACTTCTGCTGTGGGTGTGCTCCATTGGCCTAGAGCTGCCAGGCCCAAACGGCTGCCTTGTGTCCAAAGGGAGAGAGAGGCCCCAAAGCATCTTGCTTCCAGCTCTGTGGGAAGCTAAAGCAACTGGCTCTCCACAGTGCTCTCACAGCCTACCGGGAACATCTCTTACCAAGGCCTGTGAAACGCAGTTTCTTGGCAGGCCTGATCTGGCTGAAGTAGAACTCCTGCTCTGGGCGTGCTACTTTGGCCTAGAGCTGCCAGGCCCAAAGGGCCGCCTTGTTTCCAAAGGGGCTGAGAGTCCCCAAAGTATCTTGCTTCCAAATCTTTGGGAAGCTAAGAAACAACTGGCTCTGCACAGTGCTCTCACAGCCTACCGGCAACGTGACAGAGAAAGGCCTGTGAGACGCAGTTTCTTGGAAGGCCTGATCTGGCTGAGGTAGAACTTCTGCTCTGGGTGTACTCCATTGGCCTAGGGCTGCCAGGCCCAAAGGGCTGCCTTTATTTCCAAAGTGTGAGAGAGGCCCCAAAGCATCTTGCTTCCTGCTCTCTGGGAAGCTAAAACAACTGGCTCTGCACAGTGCTCTCAAAGCCAACCGGGAACGTCACATACAAAGGCCTGTGAAACGCAGCTTCTTGACAGGCCTTATCTGGCTGAGGTAGAACTTGTGCTCTGGGTGTGCTACTTTGGCCTAGAGCTGCCAGGCACAAAGGCTGCTTTGTTTCCAAAGGGGGAGAGAGGCCCCAAATCATGTTGCTTCCAGCTGTTTTTGAAGCTAAGAAACAACTCGCTCTGCCAGGTACTCTTACAGCCTTCCGGGAACACCTCTTACGAAGGCCTGTGAAAAGCAGTTTCTTGGCAGGCCTGATCTGGCTGAGGTAGAACTTCTGCTCTGGGTGTGCTCCATTGCCCTAGAGCTGAAAGGCCCAAAGGGCTGCCTTGTTTCCAAAGGGGGAGAGAGGCCCCAAAGCATCTTGCTTCCACCTCTTGGGAAGCTAAGAAACAACTCGCTGTGCCCAGTGCTCTTATAGCCTAAGAGAACATCTCTTATCAAGGCCTGTGAAACGCACTTTCTAGGCAGGCCTGATCTGGAAGAAGTAGAACTTCTGCTCTGGTTGTGCTCCATTGCCCTAGAGCTGCCAGACCCAACGTGCTGCCTTGTTTCCAAAGGGGCAGAGAGGCCCCAAAGCGTCTTGCTTCCAGCTGTTTGGGAAACAAGGAAACAACTGGCTCTGCACCGTGCTCTCACAGCCTACCGGGAACGTCACATACAAAGGCCTCTGAAACGCAGTTCCTTGGCAGGCCTGATCTGGCTGAAGTAGGACTTCTGCTCTGGGTGTGCTCCGTTGGCCTAGAGCTGAAAGGCCCAAAGGTCGGCCTTGTTGGCAAAGGGGCAGGGAGCCCCCAAAGCATCTTGCTTCCAGCTCTTTGGGAAGCTAAGAAACAACTGGCTCTGCCCAGTGCTCTTACAGCCTAAGAGAAAATCTCTTACCAAGGCCTGTGAAACGCACTTTGTTGGTGGCCTGATCTAGCTGAAGTAGAACTGCTGCTCTGGGTGTGCTCCATTGGCCTAGAGCTGCCTGGCCCAAAGGGCCGCCTTGTTTGCAAAGGGGCAGAGAGGCCCCAAAGCATCTTGCTTCCAGCTCTTCGGGAAGCTAAGAAACATCTGGCGTTGCCCAGTGCTCTTACAGCCTACCGGGAACATCTCTTACCAAGGCCTGTGAAACGCAGTTTGTTGGTGGCCTGAACTGGCCGAAGTAGAACTTCTGCTCTGGGTGTGCTCCACTGGCCTAGAGCTACCTGGCGCAAAGGGCTGCCTTGATTCCAAAGTGAGAGAGTGGCACCAAAGCATCTTGCTCCCAGCTCTTCGGGAAGCTAAGAAACAGCTGGCTCTGCCCAGTGCTCTTACAGCCTAAGAGAACATCTCTTTGAAAGGCCTGTGAAACGCAGTTTCTTGGCAGGCCTGACCTGGCTGAAGTAGAACTTCTGTTCTGGTTGTGCTACATAGGCCTAGAGCTACCAGGACCTAAGGGCTGCCTTGTTTCCAAGGGGTGAGAGAGGCCCCAAAGCATCTTGCCTCCAGCACTTTGGGAAGCTAAAAAACAACTGGTTCTGCCCAGTGCTCTCACAGCCTACCGTGAACATCTCTTACCAAGGGCTGTGAAACGCAGTTTCTGGGCAGGACTGATCCGCCTGAAGTAGAACTTCTGCTGTGGGTGTGCTCCATTGGCCTAGAGCTGCCAGGCCCAAACGGCTGCCTTGTGTCCAAAGGGAGAGAGAGGCCCCAAAGCATCTTGCTTCCAGCTCTGTGGGAAGCTAAAGCAACTGGCTCTCCACAGTGCTCTCACAGCCTACCGGGAACATCTCTTACCAAGGCCTGTGAAACGCAGTTTCTTGGCAGGCCTGATCTGGCTGAAGTAGAACTCCTGCTCTGGGCGTGCTACTTTGGCCTAGAGCTGCCAGGCCCAAAGGGCCGCCTTGTTTCCAAAGGGGCTGAGAGTCCCCAAAGTATCTTGCTTCCAAATCTTTGGGAAGCTAAGAAACAACTGGCTCTGCACAGTGCTCTCACAGCCTACCGGCAACGTGACAGAGAAAGGCCTGTGAGACGCAGTTTCTTGGAAGGCCTGATCTGGCTGAGGTAGAACTTCTGCTCTGGGTGTACTCCATTGGCCTAGGGCTGCCAGGCCCAAAGGGCTGCCTTTATTTCCAAAGTGTGAGAGAGGCCCCAAAGCATCTTGCTTCCTGCTCTCTGGGAAGCTAAAACAACTGGCTCTGCACAGTGCTCTCAAAGCCAACCGGGAACGTCACATACAAAGGCCTGTGAAACGCAGCTTCTTGACAGGCCTTATCTGGCTGAGGTAGAACTTGTGCTCTGGGTGTGCTACTTTGGCCTAGAGCTGCCAGGCACAAAGGCTGCTTTGTTTCCAAAGGGGGAGAGAGGCCCCAAATCATGTTGCTTCCAGCTGTTTTTGAAGCTAAGAAACAACTCGCTCTGCCAGGTACTCTTACAGCCTTCCGGGAACACCTCTTACGAAGGCCTGTGAAAAGCAGTTTCTTGGCAGGCCTGATCTGGCTGAGGTAGAACTTCTGCTCTGGGTGTGCTCCATTGCCCTAGAGCTGAAAGGCCCAAAGGGCTGCCTTGTTTCCAAAGGGGGAGAGAGGCCCCAAAGCATCTTGCTTCCACCTCTTGGGAAGCTAAGAAACAACTCGCTGTGCCCAGTGCTCTTATAGCCTAAGAGAACATCTCTTATCAAGGCCTGTGAAACGCACTTTCTAGGCAGGCCTGATCTGGAAGAAGTAGAACTTCTGCTCTGGTTGTGCTCCATTGCCCTAGAGCTGCCAGACCCAACGTGCTGCCTTGTTTCCAAAGGGGCAGAGAGGCCCCAAAGCGTCTTGCTTCCAGCTGTTTGGGAAACAAGGAAACAACTGGCTCTGCACCGTGCTCTCACAGCCTACCGGGAACGTCACATACAAAGGCCTCTGAAACGCAGTTCCTTGGCAGGCCTGATCTGGCTGAAGTAGGACTTCTGCTCTGGGTGTGCTCCATTGGCCTAGAGCTGAAAGGCCCAAAGGGATGCCTTGTTTGCAAAGGGGCAGAGAGGCCCCAAAGCATCTTGCTTCCAGCTCTTTGGGAAGCTAGGAAACAACTGTCTCTACCCAGTGCTCTGACAGAGTACCGGGAACATCTCTTACCGGAGCCTTTGAAACGCAGTTTCTTGGCAGGCCTTATCTGGCTGAGGTAGAACTTCTGCTCTGGGTGTGCTCCATTGGCCTAGAGCTGAAAGGCCCAAAGGTCGGCCTTGTTGGCAAAGGGGCAGGGAGCCCCCAAAGCATCTTGCTTCCAGCTCTTTGGGAAGCTAAGAAACAACTGGCTCTGCCCAGTGCTCTTACAGCCTAAGAGAAAATCTCTTACCAAGGCCTGTGAAACGCACTTTGTTGGTGGCCTGATCTAGCTGAAGTAGAACTGCTGCTCTGGGTGTGCTCCATTGGCCTAGAGCTGCCTGGCCCAAAGGGCCGCCTTGTTTGCAAAGGGGCAGAGAGGCCCCAAAGCATCTTGCTTCCAGCTCTTCGGGAAGCTAAGAAACATCTGGCGTTGCCCAGCGCTCTTACAGCCTACCGGGAACATCTCTTACCAAGGCCTGTGAAACGCAGTTTGTTGGTGGCCTGAACTGGCCGAAGTAGAACTTCTGCTCTGGGTGTGCTCCACTGGCCTAGAGCTACCTGGCGCAAAGGGCTGCCTTGATTCCAAAGTGAGAGAGTGGCACCAAAGCATCTTGCTCCCAGCTCTTCGGGAAGCTAAGAAACAGCTGGCTCTGCCCAGTGCTCTTACAGCCTAAGAGAACATCTCTTTGAAAGGCCTGTGAAACGCAGTTTCTTGGCAGGCCTGACCTGGCTGAAGTAGAACTTCTGTTCTGGTTGTGCTACATAGGCCTAGAGCTACCAGGACCTAAGGGCTGCCTTGTTTCCAAGGGGTGAGAGAGGCCCCAAAGCATCTTGCCTCCAGCACTTTGGGAAGCTAAAAAACAACTGGTTCTGCCCAGTGCTCTCACAGCCTACCGTGAACATCTCTTACCAAGGGCTGTGAAACGCAGTTTCTGGGCAGGACTGATCCGCCTGAAGTAGAACTTCTGCTGTGGGTGTGCTCCATTGGCCTAGAGCTGCCAGGCCCAAACGGCTGCCTTGTGTCCAAAGGGAGAGAGAGGCCCCAAAGCATCTTGCTTCCAGCTCTGTGGGAAGCTAAAGCAACTGGCTCTCCACAGTGCTCTCACAGCCTACCGGGAACATCTCTTACCAAGGCCTGTGAAACGCAGTTTCTTGGCAGGCCTGATCTGGCTGAAGTAGAACTCCTGCTCTGGGCGTGCTACTTTGGCCTAGAGCTGCCAGGCCCAAAGGGCCGCCTTGTTTCCAAAGGGGCTGAGAGTCCCCAAAGTATCTTGCTTCCAAATCTTTGGGAAGCTAAGAAACAACTGGCTCTGCACAGTGCTCTCACAGCCTACCGGCAACGTGACAGAGAAAGGCCTGTGAGACGCAGTTTCTTGGAAGGCCTGATCTGGCTGAGGTAGAACTTCTGCTCTGGGTGTACTCCATTGGCCTAGGGCTGCCAGGCCCAAAGGGCTGCCTTTATTTCCAAAGTGTGAGAGAGGCCCCAAAGCATCTTGCTTCCTGCTCTCTGGGAAGCTAAAACAACTGGCTCTGCACAGTGCTCTCAAAGCCAACCGGGAACGTCACATACAAAGGCCTGTGAAACGCAGCTTCTTGACAGGCCTTATCTGGCTGAGGTAGAACTTGTGCTCTGGGTGTGCTACTTTGGCCTAGAGCTGCCAGGCACAAAGGCTGCTTTGTTTCCAAAGGGGGAGAGAGGCCCCAAATCATGTTGCTTCCAGCTGTTTTTGAAGCTAAGAAACAACTCGCTCTGCCAGGTACTCTTACAGCCTTCCGGGAACACCTCTTACGAAGGCCTGTGAAAAGCAGTTTCTTGGCAGGCCTGATCTGGCTGAGGTAGAACTTCTGCTCTGGGTGTGCTCCATTGCCCTAGAGCTGAAAGGCCCAAAGGGCTGCCTTGTTTCCAAAGGGGGAGAGAGGCCCCAAAGCATCTTGCTTCCACCTCTTGGGAAGCTAAGAAACAACTCGCTGTGCCCAGTGCTCTTATAGCCTAAGAGAACATCTCTTATCAAGGCCTGTGAAACGCACTTTCTAGGCAGGCCTGATCTGGAAGAAGTAGAACTTCTGCTCTGGTTGTGCTCCATTGCCCTAGAGCTGCCAGACCCAACGTGCTGCCTTGTTTCCAAAGGGGCAGAGAGGCCCCAAAGCGTCTTGCTTCCAGCTGTTTGGGAAACAAGGAAACAACTGGCTCTGCACCGTGCTCTCACAGCCTACCGGGAACGTCACATACAAAGGCCTCTGAAACGCAGTTCCTTGGCAGGCCTGATCTGGCTGAAGTAGGACTTCTGCTCTGGGTGTGCTCCATTGGCCTAGAGCTGAAAGGCCCAAAGGGATGCCTTGTTTGCAAAGGGGCAGAGAGGCCCCAAAGCATCTTGCTTCCAGCTCTTTGGGAAGCTAAGAAACAACTGTCTCTGCCCAGTGCTCTGACAGAGTACCGGGAACATCTCTTACCAGAGCCTTTGAAACGCAGTTTCTTGGCAGGCCTTATCTGGCTGAGGTAGAACTTCTGCTCTGGGTGTGCTCCATTGGCCTAGAGCTGAAAGGCCCAAAGGTCGGCCTTGTTGGCAAAGGGGCAGGGAGCCCCCAAAGCATCTTGCTTCCAGCTCTTTGGGAAGCTAAGAAACAACTGGCTCTGCCCAGTGCTCTTACAGCCTAAGAGAAAATCTCTTACCAAGGCCTGTGAAACGCACTTTGTTGGTGGCCTGATCTAGCTGAAGTAGAACTGCTGCTCTGGGTGTGCTCCATTGGCCTAGAGCTGCCTGGCCCAAAGGGCCGCCTTGTTTGCAAAGGGGCAGAGAGGCCCCAAAGCATCTTGCTTCCAGCTCTTCGGGAAGCTAAGAAACATCTGGCGTTGCCCAGCGCTCTTACAGCCTACCGGGAACATCTCTTACCAAGGCCTGTGAAACGCAGTTTGTTGGTGGCCTGAACTGGCCGAAGTAGAACTTCTGCTCTGGGTGTGCTCCACTGGCCTAGAGCTACCTGGCGCAAAGGGCTGCCTTGATTCCAAAGTGAGAGAGTGGCACCAAAGCATCTTGCTCCCAGCTCTTCGGGAAGCTAAGAAACAGCTGGCTCTGCCCAGTGCTCTTACAGCCTAAGAGAACATCTCTTTGAAAGGCCTGTGAAACGCAGTTTCTTGGCAGGCCTGACCTGGCTGAAGTAGAACTTCTGTTCTGGTTGTGCTACATAGGCCTAGAGCTACCAGGACCTAAGGGCTGCCTTGTTTCCAAGGGGTGAGAGAGGCCCCAAAGCATCTTGCCTCCAGCACTTTGGGAAGCTAAAAAACAACTGGTTCTGCCCAGTGCTCTCACAGCCTACCGTGAACATCTCTTACCAAGGGCTGTGAAACGCAGTTTCTGGGCAGGACTGATCCGCCTGAAGTAGAACTTCTGCTGTGGGTGTGCTCCATTGGCCTAGAGCTGCCAGGCCCAAACGGCTGCCTTGTGTCCAAAGGGAGAGAGAGGCCCCAAAGCATCTTGCTTCCAGCTCTGTGGGAAGCTAAAGCAACTGGCTCTCCACAGTGCTCTCACAGCCTACCGGGAACATCTCTTACCAAGGCCTGTGAAACGCAGTTTCTTGGCAGGCCTGATCTGGCTGAAGTAGAACTCCTGCTCTGGGCGTGCTACTTTGGCCTAGAGCTGCCAGGCCCAAAGGGCCGCCTTGTTTCCAAAGGGGCTGAGAGTCCCCAAAGTATCTTGCTTCCAAATCTTTGGGAAGCTAAGAAACAACTGGCTCTGCACAGTGCTCTCACAGCCTACCAGCAACGTGACAGAGAAAGGCCTGTGAGACGCAGTTTCTTGGAAGGCCTGATCTGGCTGAGGTAGAACTTCTGCTCTGGGTGTACTCCATTGGCCTAGGGCTGCCAGGCCCAAAGGGCTGCCTTTATTTCCAAAGTGTGAGAGAGGCCCCAAAGCATCTTGCTTCCTGCTCTCTGGGAAGCTAAAACAACTGGCTCTGCACAGTGCTCTCAAAGCCAACCGGGAACGTCACATACAAAGGCCTGTGAAACGCAGCTTCTTGACAGGCCTTATCTGGCTGAGGTAGAACTTGTGCTCTGGGTGTGCTACTTTGGCCTAGAGCTGCCAGGCACAAAGGCTGCTTTGTTTCCAAAGGGGGAGAGAGGCCCCAAATCATGTTGCTTCCAGCTGTTTTTGAAGCTAAGAAACAACTCGCTCTGCCAGGTACTCTTACAGCCTTCCGGGAACACCTCTTACGAAGGCCTGTGAAAAGCAGTTTCTTGGCAGGCCTGATCTGGCTGAGGTAGAACTTCTGCTCTGGGTGTGCTCCATTGCCCTAGAGCTGAAAGGCCCAAAGGGCTGCCTTGTTTCCAAAGGGGGAGAGAGGCCCCAAAGCATCTTGCTTCCACCTCTTGGGAAGCTAAGAAACAACTCGCTGTGCCCAGTGCTCTTATAGCCTAAGAGAACATCTCTTATCAAGGCCTGTGAAACGCACTTTCTAGGCAGGCCTGATCTGGAAGAAGTAGAACTTCTGCTCTGGTTGTGCTCCATTGCCCTAGAGCTGCCAGACCCAACGTGCTGCCTTGTTTCCAAAGGGGCAGAGAGGCCCCAAAGCGTCTTGCTTCCAGCTGTTTGGGAAACAAGGAAACAACTGGCTCTGCACCGTGCTCTCACAGCCTACCGGGAACGTCACATACAAAGGCCTCTGAAACGCAGTTCCTTGGCAGGCCTGATCTGGCTGAAGTAGGACTTCTGCTCTGGGTGTGCTCCGTTGGCCTAGAGCTGAAAGGCCCAAAGGGATGCCTTGTTTGCAAAGGGGCAGAGAGGCCCCAAAGCATCTTGCTTCCAGCTCTTTGGGAAGCTAGGAAACAACTGTCTCTGCCCGGTGCTCTGACAGAGTACCGGGAACATCTCTTACCAGAGCCTTTGAAACGCAGTTTCTTGGCAGGCCTTATCTGGCTGAGGTAGAACTTCTGCTCTGGGTGTGCTCCATTGGCCTAGAGCTGAAAGGCCCAAAGGTCGGCCTTGTTGGCAAAGGGGCAGGGAGCCCCCAAAGCATCTTGCTTCCAGCTCTTTGGGAAGCTAAGAAACAACTGGCTCTGCCCAGTGCTCTTACAGCCTAAGAGAAAATCTCTTACCAAGGCCTGTGAAACGCACTTTGTTGGTGGCCTGATCTAGCTGAAGTAGAACTGCTGCTCTGGGTGTGCTCCATTGGCCTAGAGCTGCCTGGCCCAAAGGGCCGCCTTGTTTGCAAAGGGGCAGAGAGGCCCCAAAGCATCTTGCTTCCAGCTCTTCGGGAAGCTAAGAAACATCTGGCGTTGCCCAGTGCTCTTACAGCCTACCGGGAACATCTCTTACCAAGGCCTGTGAAACGCAGTTTGTTGGTGGCCTGAACTGGCCGAAGTAGAACTTCTGCTCTGGGTGTGCTCCACTGGCCTAGAGCTACCTGGCGCAAAGGGCTGCCTTGATTCCAAAGTGAGAGAGTGGCACCAAAGCATCTTGCTCCCAGCTCTTCGGGAAGCTAAGAAACAGCTGGCTCTGCCCAGTGCTCTTACAGCCTAAGAGAACATCTCTTTGAAAGGCCTGTGAAACGCAGTTTCTTGGCAGGCCTGACCTGGCTGAAGTAGAACTTCTGTTCTGGTTGTGCTACATAGGCCTAGAGCTACCAGGACCTAAGGGCTGCCTTGTTTCCAAAGGGTGAGAGAGGCCCCAAAGCATCTTGCCTCCAGCACTTTGGGAAGCTAAAAAACAACTGGTTCTGCCCAGTGCTCTCACAGCCTACCGTGAACATCTCTTACCAAGGGCTGTGAAACGCAGTTTCTGGGCAGGACTGATCCGCCTGAAGTAGAACTTCTGCTGTGGGTGTGCTCCATTGGCCTAGAGCTGCCAGGCCCAAACGGCTGCCTTGTGTCCAAAGGGAGAGAGAGGCCCCAAAGCATCTTGCTTCCAGCTCTGTGGGAAGCTAAAGCAACTGGCTCTCCACAGTGCTCTCACAGCCTACCGGGAACATCTCTTACCAAGGCCTGTGAAACGCAGTTTCTTGGCAGGCCTGATCTGGCTGAAGTAGAACTCCTGCTCTGGGCGTGCTACTTTGGCCTAGAGCTGCCAGGCCCAAAGGGCCGCCTTGTTTCCAAAGGGGCTGAGAGTCCCCAAAGTATCTTGCTTCCAAATCTTTGGGAAGCTAAGAAACAACTGGCTCTGCACAGTGCTCTCACAGCCTACCGGCAACGTGACAGAGAAAGGCCTGTGAGACGCAGTTTCTTGGAAGGCCTGATCTGGCTGAGGTAGAACTTCTGCTCTGGGTGTACTCCATTGGCCTAGGGCTGCCAGGCCCAAAGGGCTGCCTTTATTTCCAAAGTGTGAGAGAGGCCCCAAAGCATCTTGCTTCCTGCTCTCTGGGAAGCTAAAACAACTGGCTCTGCACAGTGCTCTCAAAGCCAACCGGGAACGTCACATACAAAGGCCTGTGAAACGCAGCTTCTTGACAGGCCTTATCTGGCTGAGGTAGAACTTGTGCTCTGGGTGTGCTACTTTGGCCTAGAGCTGCCAGGCACAAAGGCTGCTTTGTTTCCAAAGGGGGAGAGAGGCCCCAAATCATGTTGCTTCCAGCTGTTTTTGAAGCTAAGAAACAACTCGCTCTGCCAGGTACTCTTACAGCCTTCCGGGAACACCTCTTACGAAGGCCTGTGAAAAGCAGTTTCTTGGCAGGCCTGATCTGGCTGAGGTAGAACTTCTGCTCTGGGTGTGCTCCATTGCCCTAGAGCTGAAAGGCCCAAAGGGCTGCCTTGTTTCCAAAGGGGGAGAGAGGCCCCAAAGCATCTTGCTTCCACCTCTTGGGAAGCTAAGAAACAACTCGCTGTGCCCAGTGCTCTTATAGCCTAAGAGAACATCTCTTATCAAGGCCTGTGAAACGCACTTTCTAGGCAGGCCTGATCTGGAAGAAGTAGAACTTCTGCTCTGGTTGTGCTCCATTGCCCTAGAGCTGCCAGACCCAACGTGCTGCCTTGTTTCCAAAGGGGCAGAGAGGCCCCAAAGCGTCTTGCTTCCAGCTGTTTGGGAAACAAGGAAACAACTGGCTCTGCACCGTGCTCTCACAGCCTACCGGGAACGTCACATACAAAGGCCTCTGAAACGCAGTTCCTTGGCAGGCCTGATCTGGCTGAAGTAGGACTTCTGCTCTGGGTGTGCTCCGTTGGCCTAGAGCTGAAAGGCCCAAAGGGATGCCTTGTTTGCAAAGGGGCAGAGAGGCCCCAAAGCATCTTGCTTCCAGCTCTTTGGGAAGCTAAGAAACAACTGGCTCTGCCCAGTGCTCTTACAGCCTAAGAGAAAATCTCTTACCAAGGCCTGTGAAACGCACTTTGTTGGTGGCCTGATCTAGCTGAAGTAGAACTGCTGCTCTGGGTGTGCTCCATTGGCCTAGAGCTGCCTGGCCCAAAGGGCCGCCTTGTTTGCAAAGGGGCAGAGAGGCCCCAAAGCATCTTGCTTCCAGCTCTTCGGGAAGCTAAGAAACATCTGGCGTTGCCCAGTGCTCTTACAGCCTACCGGGAACATCTCTTACCAAGGCCTGTGAAACGCAGTTTGTTGGTGGCCTGAACTGGCCGAAGTAGAACTTCTGCTCTGGGTGTGCTCCACTGGCCTAGAGCTACCTGGCGCAAAGGGCTGCCTTGATTCCAAAGTGAGAGAGTGGCACCAAAGCATCTTGCTCCCAGCTCTTCGGGAAGCTAAGAAACAGCTGGCTCTGCCCAGTGCTCTTACAGCCTAAGAGAACATCTCTTTGAAAGGCCTGTGAAACGCAGTTTCTTGGCAGGCCTGACCTGGCTGAAGTAGAACTTCTGTTCTGGTTGTGCTACATAGGCCTAGAGCTACCAGGACCTAAGGGCTGCCTTGTTTCCAAAGGGTGAGAGAGGCCCCAAAGCATCTTGCCTCCAGCACTTTGGGAAGCTAAAAAACAACTGGTTCTGCCCAGTGCTCTCACAGCCTACCGTGAACATCTCTTACCAAGGGCTGTGAAACGCAGTTTCTGGGCAGGACTGATCCGCCTGAAGTAGAACTTCTGCTGTGGGTGTGCTCCATTGGCCTAGAGCTGCCAGGCCCAAACGGCTGCCTTGTGTCCAAAGGGAGAGAGAGGCCCCAAAGCATCTTGCTTCCAGCTCTGTGGGAAGCTAAAGCAACTGGCTCTCCACAGTGCTCTCACAGCCTACCGGGAACATCTCTTACCAAGGCCTGTGAAACGCAGTTTCTTGGCAGGCCTGATCTGGCTGAAGTAGAACTCCTGCTCTGGGCGTGCTACTTTGGCCTAGAGCTGCCAGGCCCAAAGGGCCGCCTTGTTTCCAAAGGGGCTGAGAGTCCCCAAAGTATCTTGCTTCCAAATCTTTGGGAAGCTAAGAAACAACTGGCTCTGCACAGTGCTCTCACAGCCTACCGGCAACGTGACAGAGAAAGGCCTGTGAGACGCAGTTTCTTGGAAGGCCTGATCTGGCTGAGGTAGAACTTCTGCTCTGGGTGTACTCCATTGGCCTAGGGCTGCCAGGCCCAAAGGGCTGCCTTTATTTCCAAAGTGTGAGAGAGGCCCCAAAGCATCTTGCTTCCTGCTCTCTGGGAAGCTAAAACAACTGGCTCTGCACAGTGCTCTCAAAGCCAACCGGGAACGTCACATACAAAGGCCTGTGAAACGCAGCTTCTTGACAGGCCTTATCTGGCTGAGGTAGAACTTGTGCTCTGGGTGTGCTACTTTGGCCTAGAGCTGCCAGGCACAAAGGCTGCTTTGTTTCCAAAGGGGGAGAGAGGCCCCAAATCATGTTGCTTCCAGCTGTTTTTGAAGCTAAGAAACAACTCGCTCTGCCAGGTACTCTTACAGCCTTCCGGGAACACCTCTTACGAAGGCCTGTGAAAAGCAGTTTCTTGGCAGGCCTGATCTGGCTGAGGTAGAACTTCTGCTCTGGGTGTGCTCCATTGCCCTAGAGCTGAAAGGCCCAAAGGGCTGCCTTGTTTCCAAAGGGGGAGAGAGGCCCCAAAGCATCTTGCTTCCACCTCTTGGGAAGCTAAGAAACAACTCGCTGTGCCCAGTGCTCTTATAGCCTAAGAGAACATCTCTTATCAAGGCCTGTGAAACGCACTTTCTAGGCAGGCCTGATCTGGAAGAAGTAGAACTTCTGCTCTGGTTGTGCTCCATTGCCCTAGAGCTGCCAGACCCAACGTGCTGCCTTGTTTCCAAAGGGGCAGAGAGGCCCCAAAGCGTCTTGCTTCCAGCTGTTTGGGAAACAAGGAAACAACTGGCTCTGCACCGTGCTCTCACAGCCTACCGGGAACGTCACATACAAAGGCCTCTGAAACGCAGTTCCTTGGCAGGCCTGATCTGGCTGAAGTAGGACTTCTGCTCTGGGTGTGCTCCATTGGCCTAGAGCTGAAAGGCCCAAAGGGATGCCTTGTTTGCAAAGGGGCAGAGAGGCCCCAAAGCATCTTGCTTCCAGCTCTTTGGGAAGCTAGGAAACAACTGTCTCTACCCAGTGCTCTGACAGAGTACCGGGAACATCTCTTACCAGAGCCTTTGAAACGCAGTTTCTTGGCAGGCCTTATCTGGCTGAGGTAGAACTTCTGCTCTGGGTGTGCTCCATTGGCCTAGAGCTGAAAGGCCCAAAGGTCGGCCTTGTTGGCAAAGGGGCAGGGAGCCCCCAAAGCATCTTGCTTCCAGCTCTTTGGGAAGCTAAGAAACAACTGGCTCTGCCCAGTGCTCTTACAGCCTAAGAGAAAATCTCTTACCAAGGCCTGTGAAACGCACTTTGTTGGTGGCCTGATCTAGCTGAAGTAGAACTGCTGCTCTGGGTGTGCTCCATTGGCCTAGAGCTGCCTGGCCCAAAGGGCCGCCTTGTTTGCAAAGGGGCAGAGAGGCCCCAAAGCATCTTGCTTCCAGCTCTTCGGGAAGCTAAGAAACATCTGGCGTTGCCCAGCGCTCTTACAGCCTACCGGGAACATCTCTTACCAAGGCCTGTGAAACGCAGTTTGTTGGTGGCCTGAACTGGCCGAAGTAGAACTTCTGCTCTGGGTGTGCTCCACTGGCCTAGAGCTACCTGGCGCAAAGGGCTGCCTTGATTCCAAAGTGAGAGAGTGGCACCAAAGCATCTTGCTCCCAGCTCTTCGGGAAGCTAAGAAACAGCTGGCTCTGCCCAGTGCTCTTACAGCCTAAGAGAACATCTCTTTGAAAGGCCTGTGAAACGCAGTTTCTTGGCAGGCCTGACCTGGCTGAAGTAGAACTTCTGTTCTGGTTGTGCTACATAGGCCTAGAGCTACCAGGACCTAAGGGCTGCCTTGTTTCCAAGGGGTGAGAGAGGCCCCAAAGCATCTTGCCTCCAGCACTTTGGGAAGCTAAAAAACAACTGGTTCTGCCCAGTGCTCTCACAGCCTACCGTGAACATCTCTTACCAAGGGCTGTGAAACGCAGTTTCTGGGCAGGACTGATCCGCCTGAAGTAGAACTTCTGCTGTGGGTGTGCTCCATTGGCCTAGAGCTGCCAGGCCCAAACGGCTGCCTTGTGTCCAAAGGGAGAGAGAGGCCCCAAAGCATCTTGCTTCCAGCTCTGTGGGAAGCTAAAGCAACTGGCTCTCCACAGTGCTCTCACAGCCTACCGGGAACATCTCTTACCAAGGCCTGTGAAACGCAGTTTCTTGGCAGGCCTGATCTGGCTGAAGTAGAACTCCTGCTCTGGGCGTGCTACTTTGGCCTAGAGCTGCCAGGCCCAAAGGGCCGCCTTGTTTCCAAAGGGGCTGAGAGTCCCCAAAGTATCTTGCTTCCAAATCTTTGGGAAGCTAAGAAACAACTGGCTCTGCACAGTGCTCTCACAGCCTACCGGCAACGTGACAGAGAAAGGCCTGTGAGACGCAGTTTCTTGGAAGGCCTGATCTGGCTGAGGTAGAACTTCTGCTCTGGGTGTACTCCATTGGCCTAGGGCTGCCAGGCCCAAAGGGCTGCCTTTATTTCCAAAGTGTGAGAGAGGCCCCAAAGCATCTTGCTTCCTGCTCTCTGGGAAGCTAAAACAACTGGCTCTGCACAGTGCTCTCAAAGCCAACCGGGAACGTCACATACAAAGGCCTGTGAAACGCAGCTTCTTGACAGGCCTTATCTGGCTGAGGTAGAACTTGTGCTCTGGGTGTGCTACTTTGGCCTAGAGCTGCCAGGCACAAAGGCTGCTTTGTTTCCAAAGGGGGAGAGAGGCCCCAAATCATGTTGCTTCCAGCTGTTTTTGAAGCTAAGAAACAACTCGCTCTGCCAGGTACTCTTACAGCCTTCCGGGAACACCTCTTACGAAGGCCTGTGAAAAGCAGTTTCTTGGCAGGCCTGATCTGGCTGAGGTAGAACTTCTGCTCTGGGTGTGCTCCATTGCCCTAGAGCTGAAAGGCCCAAAGGGCTGCCTTGTTTCCAAAGGGGGAGAGAGGCCCCAAAGCATCTTGCTTCCACCTCTTGGGAAGCTAAGAAACAACTCGCTGTGCCCAGTGCTCTTATAGCCTAAGAGAACATCTCTTATCAAGGCCTGTGAAACGCACTTTCTAGGCAGGCCTGATCTGGAAGAAGTAGAACTTCTGCTCTGGTTGTGCTCCATTGCCCTAGAGCTGCCAGACCCAACGTGCTGCCTTGTTTCCAAAGGGGCAGAGAGGCCCCAAAGCGTCTTGCTTCCAGCTGTTTGGGAAACAAGGAAACAACTGGCTCTGCACCGTGCTCTCACAGCCTACCGGGAACGTCACATACAAAGGCCTCTGAAACGCAGTTCCTTGGCAGGCCTGATCTGGCTGAAGTAGGACTTCTGCTCTGGGTGTGCTCCATTGGCCTAGAGCTGAAAGGCCCAAAGGGATGCCTTGTTTGCAAAGGGGCAGAGAGGCCCCAAAGCATCTTGCTTCCAGCTCTTTGGGAAGCTAGGAAACAACTGTCTCTGCCCAGTGCTCTGACAGAGTACCGGGAACATCTCTTACCAGAGCCTTTGAAACGCAGTTTCTTGGCAGGCCTTATCTGGCTGAGGTAGAACTTCTGCTCTGGGTGTGCTCCATTGGCCTAGAGCTGAAAGGCCCAAAGGTCGGCCTTGTTGGCAAAGGGGCAGGGAGCCCCCAAAGCATCTTGCTTCCAGCTCTTTGGGAAGCTAAGAAACAACTGGCTCTGCCCAGTGCTCTTACAGCCTAAGAGAAAATCTCTTACCAAGGCCTGTGAAACGCACTTTGTTGGTGGCCTGATCTAGCTGAAGTAGAACTGCTGCTCTGGGTGTGCTCCATTGGCCTAGAGCTGCCTGGCCCAAAGGGCCGCCTTGTTTGCAAAGGGGCAGAGAGGCCCCAAAGCATCTTGCTTCCAGCTCTTCGGGAAGCTAAGAAACATCTGGCGTTGCCCAGCGCTCTTACAGCCTACCGGGAACATCTCTTACCAAGGCCTGTGAAACGCAGTTTGTTGGTGGCCTGAACTGGCCGAAGTAGAACTTCTGCTCTGGGTGTGCTCCACTGGCCTAGAGCTACCTGGCGCAAAGGGCTGCCTTGATTCCAAAGTGAGAGAGTGGCACCAAAGCATCTTGCTCCCAGCTCTTCGGGAAGCTAAGAAACAGCTGGCTCTGCCCAGTGCTCTTACAGCCTAAGAGAACATCTCTTTGAAAGGCCTGTGAAACGCAGTTTCTTGGCAGGCCTGACCTGGCTGAAGTAGAACTTCTGTTCTGGTTGTGCTACATAGGCCTAGAGCTACCAGGACCTAAGGGCTGCCTTGTTTCCAAGGGGTGAGAGAGGCCCCAAAGCATCTTGCCTCCAGCACTTTGGGAAGCTAAAAAACAACTGGTTCTGCCCAGTGCTCTCACAGCCTACCGTGAACATCTCTTACCAAGGGCTGTGAAACGCAGTTTCTGGGCAGGACTGATCCGCCTGAAGTAGAACTTCTGCTGTGGGTGTGCTCCATTGGCCTAGAGCTGCCAGGCCCAAACGGCTGCCTTGTGTCCAAAGGGAGAGAGAGGCCCCAAAGCATCTTGCTTCCAGCTCTGTGGGAAGCTAAAGCAACTGGCTCTCCACAGTGCTCTCACAGCCTACCGGGAACATCTCTTACCAAGGCCTGTGAAACGCAGTTTCTTGGCAGGCCTGATCTGGCTGAAGTAGAACTCCTGCTCTGGGCGTGCTACTTTGGCCTAGAGCTGCCAGGCCCAAAGGGCCGCCTTGTTTCCAAAGGGGCTGAGAGTCCCCAAAGTATCTTGCTTCCAAATCTTTGGGAAGCTAAGAAACAACTGGCTCTGCACAGTGCTCTCACAGCCTACCGGCAACGTGACAGAGAAAGGCCTGTGAGACGCAGTTTCTTGGAAGGCCTGATCTGGCTGAGGTAGAACTTCTGCTCTGGGTGTACTCCATTGGCCTAGGGCTGCCAGGCCCAAAGGGCTGCCTTTATTTCCAAAGTGTGAGAGAGGCCCCAAAGCATCTTGCTTCCTGCTCTCTGGGAAGCTAAAACAACTGGCTCTGCACAGTGCTCTCAAAGCCAACCGGGAACGTCACATACAAAGGCCTGTGAAACGCAGCTTCTTGACAGGCCTTATCTGGCTGAGGTAGAACTTGTGCTCTGGGTGTGCTACTTTGGCCTAGAGCTGCCAGGCACAAAGGCTGCTTTGTTTCCAAAGGGGGAGAGAGGCCCCAAATCATGTTGCTTCCAGCTGTTTTTGAAGCTAAGAAACAACTCGCTCTGCCAGGTACTCTTACAGCCTTCCGGGAACACCTCTTACGAAGGCCTGTGAAAAGCAGTTTCTTGGCAGGCCTGATCTGGCTGAGGTAGAACTTCTGCTCTGGGTGTGCTCCATTGCCCTAGAGCTGAAAGGCCCAAAGGGCTGCCTTGTTTCCAAAGGGGGAGAGAGGCCCCAAAGCATCTTGCTTCCACCTCTTGGGAAGCTAAGAAACAACTCGCTGTGCCCAGTGCTCTTATAGCCTAAGAGAACATCTCTTATCAAGGCCTGTGAAACGCACTTTCTAGGCAGGCCTGATCTGGAAGAAGTAGAACTTCTGCTCTGGTTGTGCTCCATTGCCCTAGAGCTGCCAGACCCAACGTGCTGCCTTGTTTCCAAAGGGGCAGAGAGGCCCCAAAGCGTCTTGCTTCCAGCTGTTTGGGAAACAAGGAAACAACTGGCTCTGCACCGTGCTCTCACAGCCTACCGGGAACGTCACATACAAAGGCCTCTGAAACGCAGTTCCTTGGCAGGCCTGATCTGGCTGAAGTAGGACTTCTGCTCTGGGTGTGCTCCATTGGCCTAGAGCTGAAAGGCCCAAAGGGATGCCTTGTTTGCAAAGGGGCAGAGAGGCCCCAAAGCATCTTGCTTCCAGCTCTTTGGGAAGCTAAGAAACAACTGTCTCTGCCCAGTGCTCTGACAGAGTACCGGGAACATCTCTTACCAGAGCCTTTGAAACGCAGTTTCTTGGCAGGCCTTATCTGGCTGAGGTAGAACTTCTGCTCTGGGTGTGCTCCATTGGCCTAGAGCTGAAAGGCCCAAAGGTCGGCCTTGTTGGCAAAGGGGCAGGGAGCCCCCAAAGCATCTTGCTTCCAGCTCTTTGGGAAGCTAAGAAACAACTGGCTCTGCCCAGTGCTCTTACAGCCTAAGAGAAAATCTCTTACCAAGGCCTGTGAAACGCACTTTGTTGGTGGCCTGATCTAGCTGAAGTAGAACTGCTGCTCTGGGTGTGCTCCATTGGCCTAGAGCTGCCTGGCCCAAAGGGCCGCCTTGTTTGCAAAGGGGCAGAGAGGCCCCAAAGCATCTTGCTTCCAGCTCTTCGGGAAGCTAAGAAACATCTGGCGTTGCCCAGCGCTCTTACAGCCTACCGGGAACATCTCTTACCAAGGCCTGTGAAACGCAGTTTGTTGGTGGCCTGAACTGGCCGAAGTAGAACTTCTGCTCTGGGTGTGCTCCACTGGCCTAGAGCTACCTGGCGCAAAGGGCTGCCTTGATTCCAAAGTGAGAGAGTGGCACCAAAGCATCTTGCTCCCAGCTCTTCGGGAAGCTAAGAAACAGCTGGCTCTGCCCAGTGCTCTTACAGCCTAAGAGAACATCTCTTTGAAAGGCCTGTGAAACGCAGTTTCTTGGCAGGCCTGACCTGGCTGAAGTAGAACTTCTGTTCTGGTTGTGCTACATAGGCCTAGAGCTACCAGGACCTAAGGGCTGCCTTGTTTCCAAGGGGTGAGAGAGGCCCCAAAGCATCTTGCCTCCAGCACTTTGGGAAGCTAAAAAACAACTGGTTCTGCCCAGTGCTCTCACAGCCTACCGTGAACATCTCTTACCAAGGGCTGTGAAACGCAGTTTCTGGGCAGGACTGATCCGCCTGAAGTAGAACTTCTGCTGTGGGTGTGCTCCATTGGCCTAGAGCTGCCAGGCCCAAACGGCTGCCTTGTGTCCAAAGGGAGAGAGAGGCCCCAAAGCATCTTGCTTCCAGCTCTGTGGGAAGCTAAAGCAACTGGCTCTCCACAGTGCTCTCACAGCCTACCGGGAACATCTCTTACCAAGGCCTGTGAAACGCAGTTTCTTGGCAGGCCTGATCTGGCTGAAGTAGAACTCCTGCTCTGGGCGTGCTACTTTGGCCTAGAGCTGCCAGGCCCAAAGGGCCGCCTTGTTTCCAAAGGGGCTGAGAGTCCCCAAAGTATCTTGCTTCCAAATCTTTGGGAAGCTAAGAAACAACTGGCTCTGCACAGTGCTCTCACAGCCTACCGGCAACGTGACAGAGAAAGGCCTGTGAGACGCAGTTTCTTGGAAGGCCTGATCTGGCTGAGGTAGAACTTCTGCTCTGGGTGTACTCCATTGGCCTAGGGCTGCCAGGCCCAAAGGGCTGCCTTTATTTCCAAAGTGTGAGAGAGGCCCCAAAGCATCTTGCTTCCTGCTCTCTGGGAAGCTAAAACAACTGGCTCTGCACAGTGCTCTCAAAGCCAACCGGGAACGTCACATACAAAGGCCTGTGAAACGCAGCTTCTTGACAGGCCTTATCTGGCTGAGGTAGAACTTGTGCTCTGGGTGTGCTACTTTGGCCTAGAGCTGCCAGGCACAAAGGCTGCTTTGTTTCCAAAGGGGGAGAGAGGCCCCAAATCATGTTGCTTCCAGCTGTTTTTGAAGCTAAGAAACAACTCGCTCTGCCAGGTACTCTTACAGCCTTCCGGGAACACCTCTTACGAAGGCCTGTGAAAAGCAGTTTCTTGGCAGGCCTGATCTGGCTGAGGTAGAACTTCTGCTCTGGGTGTGCTCCATTGCCCTAGAGCTGAAAGGCCCAAAGGGCTGCCTTGTTTCCAAAGGGGGAGAGAGGCCCCAAAGCATCTTGCTTCCACCTCTTGGGAAGCTAAGAAACAACTCGCTGTGCCCAGTGCTCTTATAGCCTAAGAGAACATCTCTTATCAAGGCCTGTGAAACGCACTTTCTAGGCAGGCCTGATCTGGAAGAAGTAGAACTTCTGCTCTGGTTGTGCTCCATTGCCCTAGAGCTGCCAGACCCAACGTGCTGCCTTGTTTCCAAAGGGGCAGAGAGGCCCCAAAGCGTCTTGCTTCCAGCTGTTTGGGAAACAAGGAAACAACTGGCTCTGCACCGTGCTCTCACAGCCTACCGGGAACGTCACATACAAAGGCCTCTGAAACGCAGTTCCTTGGCAGGCCTGATCTGGCTGAAGTAGGACTTCTGCTCTGGGTGTGCTCCATTGGCCTAGAGCTGAAAGGCCCAAAGGGATGCCTTGTTTGCAAAGGGGCAGAGAGGCCCCAAAGCATCTTGCTTCCAGCTCTTTGGGAAGCTAAGAAACAACTGTCTCTGCCCAGTGCTCTGACAGAGTACCGGGAACATCTCTTACCAGAGCCTTTGAAACGCAGTTTCTTGGCAGGCCTTATCTGGCTGAGGTAGAACTTCTGCTCTGGGTGTGCTCCATTGGCCTAGAGCTGAAAGGCCCAAAGGTCGGCCTTGTTGGCAAAGGGGCAGGGAGCCCCCAAAGCATCTTGCTTCCAGCTCTTTGGGAAGCTAAGAAACAACTGGCTCTGCCCAGTGCTCTTACAGCCTAAGAGAAAATCTCTTACCAAGGCCTGTGAAACGCACTTTGTTGGTGGCCTGATCTAGCTGAAGTAGAACTGCTGCTCTGGGTGTGCTCCATTGGCCTAGAGCTGCCTGGCCCAAAGGGCCGCCTTGTTTGCAAAGGGGCAGAGAGGCCCCAAAGCATCTTGCTTCCAGCTCTTCGGGAAGCTAAGAAACATCTGGCGTTGCCCAGCGCTCTTACAGCCTACCGGGAACATCTCTTACCAAGGCCTGTGAAACGCAGTTTGTTGGTGGCCTGAACTGGCCGAAGTAGAACTTCTGCTCTGGGTGTGCTCCACTGGCCTAGAGCTACCTGGCGCAAAGGGCTGCCTTGATTCCAAAGTGAGAGAGTGGCACCAAAGCATCTTGCTCCCAGCTCTTCGGGAAGCTAAGAAACAGCTGGCTCTGCCCAGTGCTCTTACAGCCTAAGAGAACATCTCTTTGAAAGGCCTGTGAAACGCAGTTTCTTGGCAGGCCTGACCTGGCTGAAGTAGAACTTCTGTTCTGGTTGTGCTACATAGGCCTAGAGCTACCAGGACCTAAGGGCTGCCTTGTTTCCAAGGGGTGAGAGAGGCCCCAAAGCATCTTGCCTCCAGCACTTTGGGAAGCTAAAAAACAACTGGTTCTGCCCAGTGCTCTCACAGCCTACCGTGAACATCTCTTACCAAGGGCTGTGAAACGCAGTTTCTGGGCAGGACTGATCCGCCTGAAGTAGAACTTCTGCTGTGGGTGTGCTCCATTGGCCTAGAGCTGCCAGGCCCAAACGGCTGCCTTGTGTCCAAAGGGAGAGAGAGGCCCCAAAGCATCTTGCTTCCAGCTCTGTGGGAAGCTAAAGCAACTGGCTCTCCACAGTGCTCTCACAGCCTACCGGGAACATCTCTTACCAAGGCCTGTGAAACGCAGTTTCTTGGCAGGCCTGATCTGGCTGAAGTAGAACTCCTGCTCTGGGCGTGCTACTTTGGCCTAGAGCTGCCAGGCCCAAAGGGCCGCCTTGTTTCCAAAGGGGCTGAGAGTCCCCAAAGTATCTTGCTTCCAAATCTTTGGGAAGCTAAGAAACAACTGGCTCTGCACAGTGCTCTCACAGCCTACCGGCAACGTGACAGAGAAAGGCCTGTGAGACGCAGTTTCTTGGAAGGCCTGATCTGGCTGAGGTAGAACTTCTGCTCTGGGTGTACTCCATTGGCCTAGGGCTGCCAGGCCCAAAGGGCTGCCTTTATTTCCAAAGTGTGAGAGAGGCCCCAAAGCATCTTGCTTCCTGCTCTCTGGGAAGCTAAAACAACTGGCTCTGCACAGTGCTCTCAAAGCCAACCGGGAACGTCACATACAAAGGCCTGTGAAACGCAGCTTCTTGACAGGCCTTATCTGGCTGAGGTAGAACTTGTGCTCTGGGTGTGCTACTTTGGCCTAGAGCTGCCAGGCACAAAGGCTGCTTTGTTTCCAAAGGGGGAGAGAGGCCCCAAATCATGTTGCTTCCAGCTGTTTTTGAAGCTAAGAAACAACTCGCTCTGCCAGGTACTCTTACAGCCTTCCGGGAACACCTCTTACGAAGGCCTGTGAAAAGCAGTTTCTTGGCAGGCCTGATCTGGCTGAGGTAGAACTTCTGCTCTGGGTGTGCTCCATTGCCCTAGAGCTGAAAGGCCCAAAGGGCTGCCTTGTTTCCAAAGGGGGAGAGAGGCCCCAAAGCATCTTGCTTCCACCTCTTGGGAAGCTAAGAAACAACTCGCTGTGCCCAGTGCTCTTATAGCCTAAGAGAACATCTCTTATCAAGGCCTGTGAAACGCACTTTCTAGGCAGGCCTGATCTGGAAGAAGTAGAACTTCTGCTCTGGTTGTGCTCCATTGCCCTAGAGCTGCCAGACCCAACGTGCTGCCTTGTTTCCAAAGGGGCAGAGAGGCCCCAAAGCGTCTTGCTTCCAGCTGTTTGGGAAACAAGGAAACAACTGGCTCTGCACCGTGCTCTCACAGCCTACCGGGAACGTCACATACAAAGGCCTCTGAAACGCAGTTCCTTGGCAGGCCTGATCTGGCTGAAGTAGGACTTCTGCTCTGGGTGTGCTCCATTGGCCTAGAGCTGAAAGGCCCAAAGGGATGCCTTGTTTGCAAAGGGGCAGAGAGGCCCCAAAGCATCTTGCTTCCAGCTCTTTGGGAAGCTAAGAAACAACTGTCTCTGCCCAGTGCTCTGACAGAGTACCGGGAACATCTCTTACCAGAGCCTTTGAAACGCAGTTTCTTGGCAGGCCTTATCTGGCTGAGGTAGAACTTCTGCTCTGGGTGTGCTCCATTGGCCTAGAGCTGAAAGGCCCAAAGGTCGGCCTTGTTGGCAAAGGGGCAGGGAGCCCCCAAAGCATCTTGCTTCCAGCTCTTTGGGAAGCTAAGAAACAACTGGCTCTGCCCAGTGCTCTTACAGCCTAAGAGAAAATCTCTTACCAAGGCCTGTGAAACGCACTTTGTTGGTGGCCTGATCTAGCTGAAGTAGAACTGCTGCTCTGGGTGTGCTCCATTGGCCTAGAGCTGCCTGGCCCAAAGGGCCGCCTTGTTTGCAAAGGGGCAGAGAGGCCCCAAAGCATCTTGCTTCCAGCTCTTCGGGAAGCTAAGAAACATCTGGCGTTGCCCAGCGCTCTTACAGCCTACCGGGAACATCTCTTACCAAGGCCTGTGAAACGCAGTTTGTTGGTGGCCTGAACTGGCCGAAGTAGAACTTCTGCTCTGGGTGTGCTCCACTGGCCTAGAGCTACCTGGCGCAAAGGGCTGCCTTGATTCCAAAGTGAGAGAGTGGCACCAAAGCATCTTGCTCCCAGCTCTTCGGGAAGCTAAGAAACAGCTGGCTCTGCCCAGTGCTCTTACAGCCTAAGAGAACATCTCTTTGAAAGGCCTGTGAAACGCAGTTTCTTGGCAGGCCTGACCTGGCTGAAGTAGAACTTCTGTTCTGGTTGTGCTACATAGGCCTAGAGCTACCAGGACCTAAGGGCTGCCTTGTTTCCAAGGGGTGAGAGAGGCCCCAAAGCATCTTGCCTCCAGCACTTTGGGAAGCTAAAAAACAACTGGTTCTGCCCAGTGCTCTCACAGCCTACCGTGAACATCTCTTACCAAGGGCTGTGAAACGCAGTTTCTGGGCAGGACTGATCCGCCTGAAGTAGAACTTCTGCTGTGGGTGTGCTCCATTGGCCTAGAGCTGCCAGGCCCAAACGGCTGCCTTGTGTCCAAAGGGAGAGAGAGGCCCCAAAGCATCTTGCTTCCAGCTCTGTGGGAAGCTAAAGCAACTGGCTCTCCACAGTGCTCTCACAGCCTACCGGGAACATCTCTTACCAAGGCCTGTGAAACGCAGTTTCTTGGCAGGCCTGATCTGGCTGAAGTAGAACTCCTGCTCTGGGCGTGCTACTTTGGCCTAGAGCTGCCAGGCCCAAAGGGCCGCCTTGTTTCCAAAGGGGCTGAGAGTCCCCAAAGTATCTTGCTTCCAAATCTTTGGGAAGCTAAGAAACAACTGGCTCTGCACAGTGCTCTCACAGCCTACCGGCAACGTGACAGAGAAAGGCCTGTGAGACGCAGTTTCTTGGAAGGCCTGATCTGGCTGAGGTAGAACTTCTGCTCTGGGTGTACTCCATTGGCCTAGGGCTGCCAGGCCCAAAGGGCTGCCTTTATTTCCAAAGTGTGAGAGAGGCCCCAAAGCATCTTGCTTCCTGCTCTCTGGGAAGCTAAAACAACTGGCTCTGCACAGTGCTCTCAAAGCCAACCGGGAACGTCACATACAAAGGCCTGTGAAACGCAGCTTCTTGACAGGCCTTATCTGGCTGAGGTAGAACTTGTGCTCTGGGTGTGCTACTTTGGCCTAGAGCTGCCAGGCACAAAGGCTGCTTTGTTTCCAAAGGGGGAGAGAGGCCCCAAATCATGTTGCTTCCAGCTGTTTTTGAAGCTAAGAAACAACTCGCTCTGCCAGGTACTCTTACAGCCTTCCGGGAACACCTCTTACGAAGGCCTGTGAAAAGCAGTTTCTTGGCAGGCCTGATCTGGCTGAGGTAGAACTTCTGCTCTGGGTGTGCTCCATTGCCCTAGAGCTGAAAGGCCCAAAGGGCTGCCTTGTTTCCAAAGGGGGAGAGAGGCCCCAAAGCATCTTGCTTCCACCTCTTGGGAAGCTAAGAAACAACTCGCTGTGCCCAGTGCTCTTATAGCCTAAGAGAACATCTCTTATCAAGGCCTGTGAAACGCACTTTCTAGGCAGGCCTGATCTGGAAGAAGTAGAACTTCTGCTCTGGTTGTGCTCCATTGCCCTAGAGCTGCCAGACCCAACGTGCTGCCTTGTTTCCAAAGGGGCAGAGAGGCCCCAAAGCGTCTTGCTTCCAGCTGTTTGGGAAACAAGGAAACAACTGGCTCTGCACCGTGCTCTCACAGCCTACCGGGAACGTCACATACAAAGGCCTCTGAAACGCAGTTCCTTGGCAGGCCTGATCTGGCTGAAGTAGGACTTCTGCTCTGGGTGTGCTCCATTGGCCTAGAGCTGAAAGGCCCAAAGGGATGCCTTGTTTGCAAAGGGGCAGAGAGGCCCCAAAGCATCTTGCTTCCAGCTCTTTGGGAAGCTAAGAAACAACTGTCTCTGCCCAGTGCTCTGACAGAGTACCGGGAACATCTCTTACCAGAGCCTTTGAAACGCAGTTTCTTGGCAGGCCTTATCTGGCTGAGGTAGAACTTCTGCTCTGGGTGTGCTCCATTGGCCTAGAGCTGAAAGGCCCAAAGGTCGGCCTTGTTGGCAAAGGGGCAGGGAGCCCCCAAAGCATCTTGCTTCCAGCTCTTTGGGAAGCTAAGAAACAACTGGCTCTGCCCAGTGCTCTTACAGCCTAAGAGAAAATCTCTTACCAAGGCCTGTGAAACGCACTTTGTTGGTGGCCTGATCTAGCTGAAGTAGAACTGCTGCTCTGGGTGTGCTCCATTGGCCTAGAGCTGCCTGGCCCAAAGGGCCGCCTTGTTTGCAAAGGGGCAGAGAGGCCCCAAAGCATCTTGCTTCCAGCTCTTCGGGAAGCTAAGAAACATCTGGCGTTGCCCAGCGCTCTTACAGCCTACCGGGAACATCTCTTACCAAGGCCTGTGAAACGCAGTTTGTTGGTGGCCTGAACTGGCCGAAGTAGAACTTCTGCTCTGGGTGTGCTCCACTGGCCTAGAGCTACCTGGCGCAAAGGGCTGCCTTGATTCCAAAGTGAGAGAGTGGCACCAAAGCATCTTGCTCCCAGCTCTTCGGGAAGCTAAGAAACAGCTGGCTCTGCCCAGTGCTCTTACAGCCTAAGAGAACATCTCTTTGAAAGGCCTGTGAAACGCAGTTTCTTGGCAGGCCTGACCTGGCTGAAGTAGAACTTCTGTTCTGGTTGTGCTACATAGGCCTAGAGCTACCAGGACCTAAGGGCTGCCTTGTTTCCAAGGGGTGAGAGAGGCCCCAAAGCATCTTGCCTCCAGCACTTTGGGAAGCTAAAAAACAACTGGTTCTGCCCAGTGCTCTCACAGCCTACCGTGAACATCTCTTACCAAGGGCTGTGAAACGCAGTTTCTGGGCAGGACTGATCCGCCTGAAGTAGAACTTCTGCTGTGGGTGTGCTCCATTGGCCTAGAGCTGCCAGGCCCAAACGGCTGCCTTGTGTCCAAAGGGAGAGAGAGGCCCCAAAGCATCTTGCTTCCAGCTCTGTGGGAAGCTAAAGCAACTGGCTCTCCACAGTGCTCTCACAGCCTACCGGGAACATCTCTTACCAAGGCCTGTGAAACGCAGTTTCTTGGCAGGCCTGATCTGGCTGAAGTAGAACTCCTGCTCTGGGCGTGCTACTTTGGCCTAGAGCTGCCAGGCCCAAAGGGCCGCCTTGTTTCCAAAGGGGCTGAGAGTCCCCAAAGTATCTTGCTTCCAAATCTTTGGGAAGCTAAGAAACAACTGGCTCTGCACAGTGCTCTCACAGCCTACCGGCAACGTGACAGAGAAAGGCCTGTGAGACGCAGTTTCTTGGAAGGCCTGATCTGGCTGAGGTAGAACTTCTGCTCTGGGTGTACTCCATTGGCCTAGGGCTGCCAGGCCCAAAGGGCTGCCTTTATTTCCAAAGTGTGAGAGAGGCCCCAAAGCATCTTGCTTCCTGCTCTCTGGGAAGCTAAAACAACTGGCTCTGCACAGTGCTCTCAAAGCCAACCGGGAACGTCACATACAAAGGCCTGTGAAACGCAGCTTCTTGACAGGCCTTATCTGGCTGAGGTAGAACTTGTGCTCTGGGTGTGCTACTTTGGCCTAGAGCTGCCAGGCACAAAGGCTGCTTTGTTTCCAAAGGGGGAGAGAGGCCCCAAATCATGTTGCTTCCAGCTGTTTTTGAAGCTAAGAAACAACTCGCTCTGCCAGGTACTCTTACAGCCTTCCGGGAACACCTCTTACGAAGGCCTGTGAAAAGCAGTTTCTTGGCAGGCCTGATCTGGCTGAGGTAGAACTTCTGCTCTGGGTGTGCTCCATTGCCCTAGAGCTGAAAGGCCCAAAGGGCTGCCTTGTTTCCAAAGGGGGAGAGAGGCCCCAAAGCATCTTGCTTCCACCTCTTGGGAAGCTAAGAAACAACTCGCTGTGCCCAGTGCTCTTATAGCCTAAGAGAACATCTCTTATCAAGGCCTGTGAAACGCACTTTCTAGGCAGGCCTGATCTGGAAGAAGTAGAACTTCTGCTCTGGTTGTGCTCCATTGCCCTAGAGCTGCCAGACCCAACGTGCTGCCTTGTTTCCAAAGGGGCAGAGAGGCCCCAAAGCGTCTTGCTTCCAGCTGTTTGGGAAACAAGGAAACAACTGGCTCTGCACCGTGCTCTCACAGCCTACCGGGAACGTCACATACAAAGGCCTCTGAAACGCAGTTCCTTGGCAGGCCTGATCTGGCTGAAGTAGGACTTCTGCTCTGGGTGTGCTCCATTGGCCTAGAGCTGAAAGGCCCAAAGGGATGCCTTGTTTGCAAAGGGGCAGAGAGGCCCCAAAGCATCTTGCTTCCAGCTCTTTGGGAAGCTAAGAAACAACTGTCTCTGCCCAGTGCTCTGACAGAGTACCGGGAACATCTCTTACCAGAGCCTTTGAAACGCAGTTTCTTGGCAGGCCTTATCTGGCTGAGGTAGAACTTCTGCTCTGGGTGTGCTCCATTGGCCTAGAGCTGAAAGGCCCAAAGGTCGGCCTTGTTGGCAAAGGGGCAGGGAGCCCCCAAAGCATCTTGCTTCCAGCTCTTTGGGAAGCTAAGAAACAACTGGCTCTGCCCAGTGCTCTTACAGCCTAAGAGAAAATCTCTTACCAAGGCCTGTGAAACGCACTTTGTTGGTGGCCTGATCTAGCTGAAGTAGAACTGCTGCTCTGGGTGTGCTCCATTGGCCTAGAGCTGCCTGGCCCAAAGGGCCGCCTTGTTTGCAAAGGGGCAGAGAGGCCCCAAAGCATCTTGCTTCCAGCTCTTCGGGAAGCTAAGAAACATCTGGCGTTGCCCAGCGCTCTTACAGCCTACCGGGAACATCTCTTACCAAGGCCTGTGAAACGCAGTTTGTTGGTGGCCTGAACTGGCCGAAGTAGAACTTCTGCTCTGGGTGTGCTCCACTGGCCTAGAGCTACCTGGCGCAAAGGGCTGCCTTGATTCCAAAGTGAGAGAGTGGCACCAAAGCATCTTGCTCCCAGCTCTTCGGGAAGCTAAGAAACAGCTGGCTCTGCCCAGTGCTCTTACAGCCTAAGAGAACATCTCTTTGAAAGGCCTGTGAAACGCAGTTTCTTGGCAGGCCTGACCTGGCTGAAGTAGAACTTCTGTTCTGGTTGTGCTACATAGGCCTAGAGCTACCAGGACCTAAGGGCTGCCTTGTTTCCAAGGGGTGAGAGAGGCCCCAAAGCATCTTGCCTCCAGCACTTTGGGAAGCTAAAAAACAACTGGTTCTGCCCAGTGCTCTCACAGCCTACCGTGAACATCTCTTACCAAGGGCTGTGAAACGCAGTTTCTGGGCAGGACTGATCCGCCTGAAGTAGAACTTCTGCTGTGGGTGTGCTCCATTGGCCTAGAGCTGCCAGGCCCAAACGGCTGCCTTGTGTCCAAAGGGAGAGAGAGGCCCCAAAGCATCTTGCTTCCAGCTCTGTGGGAAGCTAAAGCAACTGGCTCTCCACAGTGCTCTCACAGCCTACCGGGAACATCTCTTACCAAGGCCTGTGAAACGCAGTTTCTTGGCAGGCCTGATCTGGCTGAAGTAGAACTCCTGCTCTGGGCGTGCTACTTTGGCCTAGAGCTGCCAGGCCCAAAGGCCCGCCTTGTTTCCAAAGGGGCTGAGAGTCCCCAAAGTATCTTGCTTCCAAATCTTTGGGAAGCTAAGAAACAACTGGCTCTGCACAGTGCTCTCACAGCCTACCGGCAACGTGACAGAGAAAGGCCTGTGAGACGCAGTTTCTTGGAAGGCCTGATCTGGCTGAGGTAGAACTTCTGCTCTGGGTGTACTCCATTGGCCTAGGGCTGCCAGGCCCAAAGGGCTGCCTTTATTTCCAAAGTGTGAGAGAGGCCCCAAAGCATCTTGCTTCCTGCTCTCTGGGAAGCTAAAACAACTGGCTCTGCACAGTGCTCTCAAAGCCAACCGGGAACGTCACATACAAAGGCCTGTGAAACGCAGCTTCTTGACAGGCCTTATCTGGCTGAGGTAGAACTTGTGCTCTGGGTGTGCTACTTTGGCCTAGAGCTGCCAGGCACAAAGGCTGCTTTGTTTCCAAAGGGGGAGAGAGGCCCCAAATCATGTTGCTTCCAGCTGTTTTTGAAGCTAAGAAACAACTCGCTCTGCCAGGTACTCTTACAGCCTTCCGGGAACACCTCTTACGAAGGCCTGTGAAAAGCAGTTTCTTGGCAGGCCTGATCTGGCTGAGGTAGAACTTCTGCTCTGGGTGTGCTCCATTGCCCTAGAGCTGAAAGGCCCAAAGGGCTGCCTTGTTTCCAAAGGGGGAGAGAGGCCCCAAAGCATCTTGCTTCCACCTCTTGGGAAGCTAAGAAACAACTCGCTGTGCCCAGTGCTCTTATAGCCTAAGAGAACATCTCTTATCAAGGCCTGTGAAACGCACTTTCTAGGCAGGCCTGATCTGGAAGAAGTAGAACTTCTGCTCTGGTTGTGCTCCATTGCCCTAGAGCTGCCAGACCCAACGTGCTGCCTTGTTTCCAAAGGGGCAGAGAGGCCCCAAAGCGTCTTGCTTCCAGCTGTTTGGGAAACAAGGAAACAACTGGCTCTGCACCGTGCTCTCACAGCCTACCGGGAACGTCACATACAAAGGCCTCTGAAACGCAGTTCCTTGGCAGGCCTGATCTGGCTGAAGTAGGACTTCTGCTCTGGGTGTGCTCCGTTGGCCTAGAGCTGAAAGGCCCAAAGGGATGCCTTGTTTGCAAAGGGGCAGAGAGGCCCCAAAGCATCTTGCTTCCAGCTCTTTGGGAAGCTAAGAAACAACTGTCTCTGCCCAGTGCTCTGACAGAGTACCGGGAACATCTCTTACCAGAGCCTTTGAAACGCAGTTTCTTGGCAGGCCTTATCTGGCTGAGGTAGAACTTCTGCTCTGGGTGTGCTCCATTGGCCTAGAGCTGAAAGGCCCAAAGGTCGGCCTTGTTGGCAAAGGGGCAGGGAGCCCCCAAAGCATCTTGCTTCCAGCTCTTTGGGAAGCTAAGAAACAACTGGCTCTGCCCAGTGCTCTTACAGCCTAAGAGAAAATCTCTTACCAAGGCCTGTGAAACGCACTTTGTTGGTGGCCTGATCTAGCTGAAGTAGAACTGCTGCTCTGGGTGTGCTCCATTGGCCTAGAGCTGCCTGGCCCAAAGGGCCGCCTTGTTTGCAAAGGGGCAGAGAGGCCCCAAAGCATCTTGCTTCCAGCTCTTCGGGAAGCTAAGAAACATCTGGCGTTGCCCAGCGCTCTTACAGCCTACCGGGAACATCTCTTACCAAGGCCTGTGAAACGCAGTTTGTTGGTGGCCTGAACTGGCCGAAGTAGAACTTCTGCTCTGGGTGTGCTCCACTGGCCTAGAGCTACCTGGCGCAAAGGGCTGCCTTGATTCCAAAGTGAGAGAGTGGCACCAAAGCATCTTGCTCCCAGCTCTTCGGGAAGCTAAGAAACAGCTGGCTCTGCCCAGTGCTCTTACAGCCTAAGAGAACATCTCTTTGAAAGGCCTGTGAAACGCAGTTTCTTGGCAGGCCTGACCTGGCTGAAGTAGAACTTCTGTTCTGGTTGTGCTACATAGGCCTAGAGCTACCAGGACCTAAGGGCTGCCTTGTTTCCAAGGGGTGAGAGAGGCCCCAAAGCATCTTGCCTCCAGCACTTTGGGAAGCTAAAAAACAACTGGTTCTGCCCAGTGCTCTCACAGCCTACCGTGAACATCTCTTACCAAGGGCTGTGAAACGCAGTTTCTGGGCAGGACTGATCCGCCTGAAGTAGAACTTCTGCTGTGGGTGTGCTCCATTGGCCTAGAGCTGCCAGGCCCAAACGGCTGCCTTGTGTCCAAAGGGAGAGAGAGGCCCCAAAGCATCTTGCTTCCAGCTCTGTGGGAAGCTAAAGCAACTGGCTCTCCACAGTGCTCTCACAGCCTACCGGGAACATCTCTTACCAAGGCCTGTGAAACGCAGTTTCTTGGCAGGCCTGATCTGGCTGAAGTAGAACTCCTGCTCTGGGCGTGCTACTTTGGCCTAGAGCTGCCAGGCCCAAAGGGCCGCCTTGTTTCCAAAGGGGCTGAGAGTCCCCAAAGTATCTTGCTTCCAAATCTTTGGGAAGCTAAGAAACAACTGGCTCTGCACAGTGCTCTCACAGCCTACCGGCAACGTGACAGAGAAAGGCCTGTGAGACGCAGTTTCTTGGAAGGCCTGATCTGGCTGAGGTAGAACTTCTGCTCTGGGTGTACTCCATTGGCCTAGGGCTGCCAGGCCCAAAGGGCTGCCTTTATTTCCAAAGTGTGAGAGAGGCCCCAAAGCATCTTGCTTCCTGCTCTCTGGGAAGCTAAAACAACTGGCTCTGCACAGTGCTCTCAAAGCCAACCGGGAACGTCACATACAAAGGCCTGTGAAACGCAGCTTCTTGACAGGCCTTATCTGGCTGAGGTAGAACTTGTGCTCTGGGTGTGCTACTTTGGCCTAGAGCTGCCAGGCACAAAGGCTGCTTTGTTTCCAAAGGGGGAGAGAGGCCCCAAATCATGTTGCTTCCAGCTGTTTTTGAAGCTAAGAAACAACTCGCTCTGCCAGGTACTCTTACAGCCTTCCGGGAACACCTCTTACGAAGGCCTGTGAAAAGCAGTTTCTTGGCAGGCCTGATCTGGCTGAGGTAGAACTTCTGCTCTGGGTGTGCTCCATTGCCCTAGAGCTGAAAGGCCCAAAGGGCTGCCTTGTTTCCAAAGGGGGAGAGAGGCCCCAAAGCATCTTGCTTCCACCTCTTGGGAAGCTAAGAAACAACTCGCTGTGCCCAGTGCTCTTATAGCCTAAGAGAACATCTCTTATCAAGGCCTGTGAAACGCACTTTCTAGGCAGGCCTGATCTGGAAGAAGTAGAACTTCTGCTCTGGTTGTGCTCCATTGCCCTAGAGCTGCCAGACCCAACGTGCTGCCTTGTTTCCAAAGGGGCAGAGAGGCCCCAAAGCGTCTTGCTTCCAGCTGTTTGGGAAACAAGGAAACAACTGGCTCTGCACCGTGCTCTCACAGCCTACCGGGAACGTCACATACAAAGGCCTCTGAAACGCAGTTCCTTGGCAGGCCTGATCTGGCTGAAGTAGGACTTCTGCTCTGGGTGTGCTCCATTGGCCTAGAGCTGAAAGGCCCAAAGGGATGCCTTGTTTGCAAAGGGGCAGAGAGGCCCCAAAGCATCTTGCTTCCAGCTCTTTGGGAAGCTAAGAAACAACTGTCTCTGCCCAGTGCTCTGACAGAGTACCGGGAACATCTCTTACCAGAGCCTTTGAAACGCAGTTTCTTGGCAGGCCTTATCTGGCTGAGGTAGAACTTCTGCTCTGGGTGTGCTCCATTGGCCTAGAGCTGAAAGGCCCAAAGGTCGGCCTTGTTGGCAAAGGGGCAGGGAGCCCCCAAAGCATCTTGCTTCCAGCTCTTTGGGAAGCTAAGAAACAACTGGCTCTGCCCAGTGCTCTTACAGCCTAAGAGAAAATCTCTTACCAAGGCCTGTGAAACGCACTTTGTTGGTGGCCTGATCTAGCTGAAGTAGAACTGCTGCTCTGGGTGTGCTCCATTGGCCTAGAGCTGCCTGGCCCAAAGGGCCGCCTTGTTTGCAAAGGGGCAGAGAGGCCCCAAAGCATCTTGCTTCCAGCTCTTCGGGAAGCTAAGAAACATCTGGCGTTGCCCAGCGCTCTTACAGCCTACCGGGAACATCTCTTACCAAGGCCTGTGAAACGCAGTTTGTTGGTGGCCTGAACTGGCCGAAGTAGAACTTCTGCTCTGGGTGTGCTCCACTGGCCTAGAGCTACCTGGCGCAAAGGGCTGCCTTGATTCCAAAGTGAGAGAGTGGCACCAAAGCATCTTGCTCCCAGCTCTTCGGGAAGCTAAGAAACAGCTGGCTCTGCCCAGTGCTCTTACAGCCTAAGAGAACATCTCTTTGAAAGGCCTGTGAAACGCAGTTTCTTGGCAGGCCTGACCTGGCTGAAGTAGAACTTCTGTTCTGGTTGTGCTACATAGGCCTAGAGCTACCAGGACCTAAGGGCTGCCTTGTTTCCAAGGGGTGAGAGAGGCCCCAAAGCATCTTGCCTCCAGCACTTTGGGAAGCTAAAAAACAACTGGTTCTGCCCAGTGCTCTCACAGCCTACCGTGAACATCTCTTACCAAGGGCTGTGAAACGCAGTTTCTGGGCAGGACTGATCCGCCTGAAGTAGAACTTCTGCTGTGGGTGTGCTCCATTGGCCTAGAGCTGCCAGGCCCAAACGGCTGCCTTGTGTCCAAAGGGAGAGAGAGGCCCCAAAGCATCTTGCTTCCAGCTCTGTGGGAAGCTAAAGCAACTGGCTCTCCACAGTGCTCTCACAGCCTACCGGGAACATCTCTTACCAAGGCCTGTGAAACGCAGTTTCTTGGCAGGCCTGATCTGGCTGAAGTAGAACTCCTGCTCTGGGCGTGCTACTTTGGCCTAGAGCTGCCAGGCCCAAAGGGCCGCCTTGTTTCCAAAGGGGCTGAGAGTCCCCAAAGTATCTTGCTTCCAAATCTTTGGGAAGCTAAGAAACAACTGGCTCTGCACAGTGCTCTCACAGCCTACCGGCAACGTGACAGAGAAAGGCCTGTGAGACGCAGTTTCTTGGAAGGCCTGATCTGGCTGAGGTAGAACTTCTGCTCTGGGTGTACTCCATTGGCCTAGGGCTGCCAGGCCCAAAGGGCTGCCTTTATTTCCAAAGTGTGAGAGAGGCCCCAAAGCATCTTGCTTCCTGCTCTCTGGGAAGCTAAAACAACTGGCTCTGCACAGTGCTCTCAAAGCCAACCGGGAACGTCACATACAAAGGCCTGTGAAACGCAGCTTCTTGACAGGCCTTATCTGGCTGAGGTAGAACTTGTGCTCTGGGTGTGCTACTTTGGCCTAGAGCTGCCAGGCACAAAGGCTGCTTTGTTTCCAAAGGGGGAGAGAGGCCCCAAATCATGTTGCTTCCAGCTGTTTTTGAAGCTAAGAAACAACTCGCTCTGCCAGGTACTCTTACAGCCTTCCGGGAACACCTCTTACGAAGGCCTGTGAAAAGCAGTTTCTTGGCAGGCCTGATCTGGCTGAGGTAGAACTTCTGCTCTGGGTGTGCTCCATTGCCCTAGAGCTGAAAGGCCCAAAGGGCTGCCTTGTTTCCAAAGGGGGAGAGAGGCCCCAAAGCATCTTGCTTCCACCTCTTGGGAAGCTAAGAAACAACTCGCTGTGCCCAGTGCTCTTATAGCCTAAGAGAACATCTCTTATCAAGGCCTGTGAAACGCACTTTCTAGGCAGGCCTGATCTGGAAGAAGTAGAACTTCTGCTCTGGTTGTGCTCCATTGCCCTAGAGCTGCCAGACCCAACGTGCTGCCTTGTTTCCAAAGGGGCAGAGAGGCCCCAAAGCGTCTTGCTTCCAGCTGTTTGGGAAACAAGGAAACAACTGGCTCTGCACCGTGCTCTCACAGCCTACCGGGAACGTCACATACAAAGGCCTCTGAAACGCAGTTCCTTGGCAGGCCTGATCTGGCTGAAGTAGGACTTCTGCTCTGGGTGTGCTCCATTGGCCTAGAGCTGAAAGGCCCAAAGGGATGCCTTGTTTGCAAAGGGGCAGAGAGGCCCCAAAGCATCTTGCTTCCAGCTCTTTGGGAAGCTAAGAAACAACTGTCTCTGCCCAGTGCTCTGACAGAGTACCGGGAACATCTCTTACCAGAGCCTTTGAAACGCAGTTTCTTGGCAGGCCTTATCTGGCTGAGGTAGAACTTCTGCTCTGGGTGTGCTCCATTGGCCTAGAGCTGAAAGGCCCAAAGGTCGGCCTTGTTGGCAAAGGGGCAGGGAGCCCCCAAAGCATCTTGCTTCCAGCTCTTTGGGAAGCTAAGAAACAACTGGCTCTGCCCAGTGCTCTTACAGCCTAAGAGAAAATCTCTTACCAAGGCCTGTGAAACGCACTTTGTTGGTGGCCTGATCTAGCTGAAGTAGAACTGCTGCTCTGGGTGTGCTCCATTGGCCTAGAGCTGCCTGGCCCAAAGGGCCGCCTTGTTTGCAAAGGGGCAGAGAGGCCCCAAAGCATCTTGCTTCCAGCTCTTCGGGAAGCTAAGAAACATCTGGCGTTGCCCAGCGCTCTTACAGCCTACCGGGAACATCTCTTACCAAGGCCTGTGAAACGCAGTTTGTTGGTGGCCTGAACTGGCCGAAGTAGAACTTCTGCTCTGGGTGTGCTCCACTGGCCTAGAGCTACCTGGCGCAAAGGGCTGCCTTGATTCCAAAGTGAGAGAGTGGCACCAAAGCATCTTGCTCCCAGCTCTTCGGGAAGCTAAGAAACAGCTGGCTCTGCCCAGTGCTCTTACAGCCTAAGAGAACATCTCTTTGAAAGGCCTGTGAAACGCAGTTTCTTGGCAGGCCTGACCTGGCTGAAGTAGAACTTCTGTTCTGGTTGTGCTACATAGGCCTAGAGCTACCAGGACCTAAGGGCTGCCTTGTTTCCAAGGGGTGAGAGAGGCCCCAAAGCATCTTGCCTCCAGCACTTTGGGAAGCTAAAAAACAACTGGTTCTGCCCAGTGCTCTCACAGCCTACCGTGAACATCTCTTACCAAGGGCTGTGAAACGCAGTTTCTGGGCAGGACTGATCCGCCTGAAGTAGAACTTCTGCTGTGGGTGTGCTCCATTGGCCTAGAGCTGCCAGGCCCAAACGGCTGCCTTGTGTCCAAAGGGAGAGAGAGGCCCCAAAGCATCTTGCTTCCAGCTCTGTGGGAAGCTAAAGCAACTGGCTCTCCACAGTGCTCTCACAGCCTACCGGGAACATCTCTTACCAAGGCCTGTGAAACGCAGTTTCTTGGCAGGCCTGATCTGGCTGAAGTAGAACTCCTGCTCTGGGCGTGCTACTTTGGCCTAGAGCTGCCAGGCCCAAAGGGCCGCCTTGTTTCCAAAGGGGCTGAGAGTCCCCAAAGTATCTTGCTTCCAAATCTTTGGGAAGCTAAGAAATAACTGGCTCTGCACAGTGCTCTCACAGCCTACCGGCAACGTGACAGAGAAAGGCCTGTGAGACGCAGTTTCTTGGAAGGCCTGATCTGGCTGAGGTAGAACTTCTGCTCTGGGTGTACTCCATTGGCCTAGGGCTGCCAGGCCCAAAGGGCTGCCTTTATTTCCAAAGTGTGAGAGAGGCCCCAAAGCATCTTGCTTCCTGCTCTCTGGGAAGCTAAAACAACTGGCTCTGCACAGTGCTCTCAAAGCCAACCGGGAACGTCACATACAAAGGCCTGTGAAACGCAGCTTCTTGACAGGCCTTATCTGGCTGAGGTAGAACTTGTGCTCTGGGTGTGCTACTTTGGCCTAGAGCTGCCAGGCACAAAGGCTGCTTTGTTTCCAAAGGGGGAGAGAGGCCCCAAATCATGTTGCTTCCAGCTGTTTTTGAAGCTAAGAAACAACTCGCTCTGCCAGGTACTCTTACAGCCTTCCGGGAACACCTCTTACGAAGGCCTGTGAAAAGCAGTTTCTTGGCAGGCCTGATCTGGCTGAGGTAGAACTTCTGCTCTGGGTGTGCTCCATTGCCCTAGAGCTGAAAGGCCCAAAGGGCTGCCTTGTTTCCAAAGGGGGAGAGAGGCCCCAAAGCATCTTGCTTCCACCTCTTGGGAAGCTAAGAAACAACTCGCTGTGCCCAGTGCTCTTATAGCCTAAGAGAACATCTCTTATCAAGGCCTGTGAAACGCACTTTCTAGGCAGGCCTGATCTGGAAGAAGTAGAACTTCTGCTCTGGTTGTGCTCCATTGCCCTAGAGCTGCCAGACCCAACGTGCTGCCTTGTTTCCAAAGGGGCAGAGAGGCCCCAAAGCGTCTTGCTTCCAGCTGTTTGGGAAACAAGGAAACAACTGGCTCTGCACCGTGCTCTCACAGCCTACCGGGAACGTCACATACAAAGGCCTCTGAAACGCAGTTCCTTGGCAGGCCTGATCTGGCTGAAGTAGGACTTCTGCTCTGGGTGTGCTCCGTTGGCCTAGAGCTGAAAGGCCCAAAGGGATGCCTTGTTTGCAAAGGGGCAGAGAGGCCCCAAAGCATCTTGCTTCCAGCTCTTTGGGAAGCTAAGAAACAACTGTCTCTGCCCAGTGCTCTGACAGAGTACCGGGAACATCTCTTACCAGAGCCTTTGAAACGCAGTTTCTTGGCAGGCCTTATCTGGCTGAGGTAGAACTTCTGCTCTGGGTGTGCTCCATTGGCCTAGAGCTGAAAGGCCCAAAGGTCGGCCTTGTTGGCAAAGGGGCAGGGAGCCCCCAAAGCATCTTGCTTCCAGCTCTTTGGGAAGCTAAGAAACAACTGGCTCTGCCCAGTGCTCTTACAGCCTAAGAGAAAATCTCTTACCAAGGCCTGTGAAACGCACTTTGTTGGTGGCCTGATCTAGCTGAAGTAGAACTGCTGCTCTGGGTGTGCTCCATTGGCCTAGAGCTGCCTGGCCCAAAGGGCCGCCTTGTTTGCAAAGGGGCAGAGAGGCCCCAAAGCATCTTGCTTCCAGCTCTTCGGGAAGCTAAGAAACATCTGGCGTTGCCCAGCGCTCTTACAGCCTACCGGGAACATCTCTTACCAAGGCCTGTGAAACGCAGTTTGTTGGTGGCCTGAACTGGCCGAAGTAGAACTTCTGCTCTGGGTGTGCTCCACTGGCCTAGAGCTACCTGGCGCAAAGGGCTGCCTTGATTCCAAAGTGAGAGAGTGGCACCAAAGCATCTTGCTCCCAGCTCTTCGGGAAGCTAAGAAACAGCTGGCTCTGCCCAGTGCTCTTACAGCCTAAGAGAACATCTCTTTGAAAGGCCTGTGAAACGCAGTTTCTTGGCAGGCCTGACCTGGCTGAAGTAGAACTTCTGTTCTGGTTGTGCTACATAGGCCTAGAGCTACCAGGACCTAAGGGCTGCCTTGTTTCCAAGGGGTGAGAGAGGCCCCAAAGCATCTTGCCTCCAGCACTTTGGGAAGCTAAAAAACAACTGGTTCTGCCCAGTGCTCTCACAGCCTACCGTGAACATCTCTTACCAAGGGCTGTGAAACGCAGTTTCTGGGCAGGACTGATCCGCCTGAAGTAGAACTTCTGCTGTGGGTGTGCTCCATTGGCCTAGAGCTGCCAGGCCCAAACGGCTGCCTTGTGTCCAAAGGGAGAGAGAGGCCCCAAAGCATCTTGCTTCCAGCTCTGTGGGAAGCTAAAGCAACTGGCTCTCCACAGTGCTCTCACAGCCTACCGGGAACATCTCTTACCAAGGCCTGTGAAACGCAGTTTCTTGGCAGGCCTGATCTGGCTGAAGTAGAACTCCTGCTCTGGGCGTGCTACTTTGGCCTAGAGCTGCCAGGCCCAAAGGGCCGCCTTGTTTCCAAAGGGGCTGAGAGTCCCCAAAGTATCTTGCTTCCAAATCTTTGGGAAGCTAAGAAACAACTGGCTCTGCACAGTGCTCTCACAGCCTACCGGCAACGTGACAGAGAAAGGCCTGTGAGACGCAGTTTCTTGGAAGGCCTGATCTGGCTGAGGTAGAACTTCTGCTCTGGGTGTACTCCATTGGCCTAGGGCTGCCAGGCCCAAAGGGCTGCCTTTATTTCCAAAGTGTGAGAGAGGCCCCAAAGCATCTTGCTTCCTGCTCTCTGGGAAGCTAAAACAACTGGCTCTGCACAGTGCTCTCAAAGCCAACCGGGAACGTCACATACAAAGGCCTGTGAAACGCAGCTTCTTGACAGGCCTTATCTGGCTGAGGTAGAACTTGTGCTCTGGGTGTGCTACTTTGGCCTAGAGCTGCCAGGCACAAAGGCTGCTTTGTTTCCAAAGGGGGAGAGAGGCCCCAAATCATGTTGCTTCCAGCTGTTTTTGAAGCTAAGAAACAACTCGCTCTGCCAGGTACTCTTACAGCCTTCCGGGAACACCTCTTACGAAGGCCTGTGAAAAGCAGTTTCTTGGCAGGCCTGATCTGGCTGAGGTAGAACTTCTGCTCTGGGTGTGCTCCATTGCCCTAGAGCTGAAAGGCCCAAAGGGCTGCCTTGTTTCCAAAGGGGGAGAGAGGCCCCAAAGCATCTTGCTTCCACCTCTTGGGAAGCTAAGAAACAACTCGCTGTGCCCAGTGCTCTTATAGCCTAAGAGAACATCTCTTATCAAGGCCTGTGAAACGCACTTTCTAGGCAGGCCTGATCTGGAAGAAGTAGAACTTCTGCTCTGGTTGTGCTCCATTGCCCTAGAGCTGCCAGACCCAACGTGCTGCCTTGTTTCCAAAGGGGCAGAGAGGCCCCAAAGCGTCTTGCTTCCAGCTGTTTGGGAAACAAGGAAACAACTGGCTCTGCACCGTGCTCTCACAGCCTACCGGGAACGTCACATACAAAGGCCTCTGAAACGCAGTTCCTTGGCAGGCCTGATCTGGCTGAAGTAGGACTTCTGCTCTGGGTGTGCTCCGTTGGCCTAGAGCTGAAAGGCCCAAAGGGATGCCTTGTTTGCAAAGGGGCAGAGAGGCCCCAAAGCATCTTGCTTCCAGCTCTTTGGGAAGCTAAGAAACAACTGTCTCTGCCCAGTGCTCTGACAGAGTACCGGGAACATCTCTTACCAGAGCCTTTGAAACACAGTTTCTTGGCAGGCCTTATCTGGCTGAGGTAGAACTTCTGCTCTGGGTGTGCTCCATTGGCCTAGAGCTGAAAGGCCCAAAGGTCGGCCTTGTTGGCAAAGGGGCAGGGAGCCCCCAAAGCATCTTGCTTCCAGCTCTTTGGGAAGCTAAGAAACAACTGGCTCTGCCCAGTGCTCTTACAGCCTAAGAGAAAATCTCTTACCAAGGCCTGTGAAACGCACTTTGTTGGTGGCCTGATCTAGCTGAAGTAGAACTGCTGCTCTGGGTGTGCTCCATTGGCCTAGAGCTGCCTGGCCCAAAGGGCCGCCTTGTTTGCAAAGGGGCAGAGAGGCCCCAAAGCATCTTGCTTCCAGCTCTTCGGGAAGCTAAGAAACATCTGGCGTTGCCCAGCGCTCTTACAGCCTACCGGGAACATCTCTTACCAAGGCCTGTGAAACGCAGTTTGTTGGTGGCCTGAACTGGCCGAAGTAGAACTTCTGCTCTGGGTGTGCTCCACTGGCCTAGAGCTACCTGGCGCAAAGGGCTGCCTTGATTCCAAAGTGAGAGAGTGGCACCAAAGCATCTTGCTCCCAGCTCTTCGGGAAGCTAAGAAACAGCTGGCTCTGCCCAGTGCTCTTACAGCCTAAGAGAACATCTCTTTGAAAGGCCTGTGAAACGCAGTTTCTTGGCAGGCCTGACCTGGCTGAAGTAGAACTTCTGTTCTGGTTGTGCTACATAGGCCTAGAGCTACCAGGACCTAAGGGCTGCCTTGTTTCCAAGGGGTGAGAGAGGCCCCAAAGCATCTTGCCTCCAGCACTTTGGGAAGCTAAAAAACAACTGGTTCTGCCCAGTGCTCTCACAGCCTACCGTGAACATCTCTTACCAAGGGCTGTGAAACGCAGTTTCTGGGCAGGACTGATCCGCCTGAAGTAGAACTTCTGCTGTGGGTGTGCTCCATTGGCCTAGAGCTGCCAGGCCCAAACGGCTGCCTTGTGTCCAAAGGGAGAGAGAGGCCCCAAAGCATCTTGCTTCCAGCTCTGTGGGAAGCTAAAGCAACTGGCTCTCCACAGTGCTCTCACAGCCTACCGGGAACATCTCTTACCAAGGCCTGTGAAACGCAGTTTCTTGGCAGGCCTGATCTGGCTGAAGTAGAACTCCTGCTCTGGGCGTGCTACTTTGGCCTAGAGCTGCCAGGCCCAAAGGGCCGCCTTGTTTCCAAAGGGGCTGAGAGTCCCCAAAGTATCTTGCTTCCAAATCTTTGGGAAGCTAAGAAACAACTGGCTCTGCACAGTGCTCTCACAGCCTACCGGCAACGTGACAGAGAAAGGCCTGTGAGACGCAGTTTCTTGGAAGGCCTGATCTGGCTGAGGTAGAACTTCTGCTCTGGGTGTACTCCATTGGCCTAGGGCTGCCAGGCCCAAAGGGCTGCCTTTATTTCCAAAGTGTGAGAGAGGCCCCAAAGCATCTTGCTTCCTGCTCTCTGGGAAGCTAAAACAACTGGCTCTGCACAGTGCTCTCAAAGCCAACCGGGAACGTCACATACAAAGGCCTGTGAAACGCAGCTTCTTGACAGGCCTTATCTGGCTGAGGTAGAACTTGTGCTCTGGGTGTGCTACTTTGGCCTAGAGCTGCCAGGCACAAAGGCTGCTTTGTTTCCAAAGGGGGAGAGAGGCCCCAAATCATGTTGCTTCCAGCTGTTTTTGAAGCTAAGAAACAACTCGCTCTGCCAGGTACTCTTACAGCCTTCCGGGAACACCTCTTACGAAGGCCTGTGAAAAGCAGTTTCTTGGCAGGCCTGATCTGGCTGAGGTAGAACTTCTGCTCTGGGTGTGCTCCATTGCCCTAGAGCTGAAAGGCCCAAAGGGCTGCCTTGTTTCCAAAGGGGGAGAGAGGCCCCAAAGCATCTTGCTTCCACCTCTTGGGAAGCTAAGAAACAACTCGCTGTGCCCAGTGCTCTTATAGCCTAAGAGAACATCTCTTATCAAGGCCTGTGAAACGCACTTTCTAGGCAGGCCTGATCTGGAAGAAGTAGAACTTCTGCTCTGGTTGTGCTCCATTGCCCTAGAGCTGCCAGACCCAACGTGCTGCCTTGTTTCCAAAGGGGCAGAGAGGCCCCAAAGCGTCTTGCTTCCAGCTGTTTGGGAAACAAGGAAACAACTGGCTCTGCACCGTGCTCTCACAGCCTACCGGGAACGTCACATACAAAGGCCTCTGAAACGCAGTTCCTTGGCAGGCCTGATCTGGCTGAAGTAGGACTTCTGCTCTGGGTGTGCTCCGTTGGCCTAGAGCTGAAAGGCCCAAAGGGATGCCTTGTTTGCAAAGGGGCAGAGAGGCCCCAAAGCATCTTGCTTCCAGCTCTTTGGGAAGCTAAGAAACAACTGTCTCTGCCCAGTGCTCTGACAGAGTACCGGGAACATCTCTTACCAGAGCCTTTGAAACGCAGTTTCTTGGCAGGCCTTATCTGGCTGAGGTAGAACTTCTGCTCTGGGTGTGCTCCATTGGCCTAGAGCTGAAAGGCCCAAAGGTCGGCCTTGTTGGCAAAGGGGCAGGGAGCCCCCAAAGCATCTTGCTTCCAGCTCTTTGGGAAGCTAAGAAACAACTGGCTCTGCCCAGTGCTCTTACAGCCTAAGAGAAAATCTCTTACCAAGGCCTGTGAAACGCACTTTGTTGGTGGCCTGATCTAGCTGAAGTAGAACTGCTGCTCTGGGTGTGCTCCATTGGCCTAGAGCTGCCTGGCCCAAAGGGCCGCCTTGTTTGCAAAGGGGCAGAGAGGCCCCAAAGCATCTTGCTTCCAGCTCTTCGGGAAGCTAAGAAACATCTGGCGTTGCCCAGCGCTCTTACAGCCTACCGGGAACATCTCTTACCAAGGCCTGTGAAACGCAGTTTGTTGGTGGCCTGAACTGGCCGAAGTAGAACTTCTGCTCTGGGTGTGCTCCACTGGCCTAGAGCTACCTGGCGCAAAGGGCTGCCTTGATTCCAAAGTGAGAGAGTGGCACCAAAGCATCTTGCTCCCAGCTCTTCGGGAAGCTAAGAAACAGCTGGCTCTGCCCAGTGCTCTTACAGCCTAAGAGAACATCTCTTTGAAAGGCCTGTGAAACGCAGTTTCTTGGCAGGCCTGACCTGGCTGAAGTAGAACTTCTGTTCTGGTTGTGCTACATAGGCCTAGAGCTACCAGGACCTAAGGGCTGCCTTGTTTCCAAGGGGTGAGAGAGGCCCCAAAGCATCTTGCCTCCAGCACTTTGGGAAGCTAAAAAACAACTGGTTCTGCCCAGTGCTCTCACAGCCTACCGTGAACATCTCTTACCAAGGGCTGTGAAACGCAGTTTCTGGGCAGGACTGATCCGCCTGAAGTAGAACTTCTGCTGTGGGTGTGCTCCATTGGCCTAGAGCTGCCAGGCCCAAACGGCTGCCTTGTGTCCAAAGGGAGAGAGAGGCCCCAAAGCATCTTGCTTCCAGCTCTGTGGGAAGCTAAAGCAACTGGCTCTCCACAGTGCTCTCACAGCCTACCGGGAACATCTCTTACCAAGGCCTGTGAAACGCAGTTTCTTGGCAGGCCTGATCTGGCTGAAGTAGAACTCCTGCTCTGGGCGTGCTACTTTGGCCTAGAGCTGCCAGGCCCAAAGGGCCGCCTTGTTTCCAAAGGGGCTGAGAGTCCCCAAAGTATCTTGCTTCCAAATCTTTGGGAAGCTAAGAAACAACTGGCTCTGCACAGTGCTCTCACAGCCTACCGGCAACGTGACAGAGAAAGGCCTGTGAGACGCAGTTTCTTGGAAGGCCTGATCTGGCTGAGGTAGAACTTCTGCTCTGGGTGTACTCCATTGGCCTAGGGCTGCCAGGCCCAAAGGGCTGCCTTTATTTCCAAAGTGTGAGAGAGGCCCCAAAGCATCTTGCTTCCTGCTCTCTGGGAAGCTAAAACAACTGGCTCTGCACAGTGCTCTCAAAGCCAACCGGGAACGTCACATACAAAGGCCTGTGAAACGCAGCTTCTTGACAGGCCTTATCTGGCTGAGGTAGAACTTGTGCTCTGGGTGTGCTACTTTGGCCTAGAGCTGCCAGGCACAAAGGCTGCTTTGTTTCCAAAGGGGGAGAGAGGCCCCAAATCATGTTGCTTCCAGCTGTTTTTGAAGCTAAGAAACAACTCGCTCTGCCAGGTACTCTTACAGCCTTCCGGGAACACCTCTTACGAAGGCCTGTGAAAAGCAGTTTCTTGGCAGGCCTGATCTGGCTGAGGTAGAACTTCTGCTCTGGGTGTGCTCCATTGCCCTAGAGCTGAAAGGCCCAAAGGGCTGCCTTGTTTCCAAAGGGGGAGAGAGGCCCCAAAGCATCTTGCTTCCACCTCTTGGGAAGCTAAGAAACAACTCGCTGTGCCCAGTGCTCTTATAGCCTAAGAGAACATCTCTTATCAAGGCCTGTGAAACGCACTTTCTAGGCAGGCCTGATCTGGAAGAAGTAGAACTTCTGCTCTGGTTGTGCTCCATTGCCCTAGAGCTGCCAGACCCAACGTGCTGCCTTGTTTCCAAAGGGGCAGAGAGGCCCCAAAGCGTCTTGCTTCCAGCTGTTTGGGAAACAAGGAAACAACTGGCTCTGCACCGTGCTCTCACAGCCTACCGGGAACGTCACATACAAAGGCCTCTGAAACGCAGTTCCTTGGCAGGCCTGATCTGGCTGAAGTAGGACTTCTGCTCTGGGTGTGCTCCGTTGGCCTAGAGCTGAAAGGCCCAAAGGGATGCCTTGTTTGCAAAGGGGCAGAGAGGCCCCAAAGCATCTTGCTTCCAGCTCTTTGGGAAGCTAAGAAACAACTGTCTCTGCCCAGTGCTCTGACAGAGTACCGGGAACATCTCTTACCAGAGCCTTTGAAACGCAGTTTCTTGGCAGGCCTTATCTGGCTGAGGTAGAACTTCTGCTCTGGGTGTGCTCCATTGGCCTAGAGCTGAAAGGCCCAAAGGTCGGCCTTGTTGGCAAAGGGGCAGGGAGCCCCCAAAGCATCTTGCTTCCAGCTCTTTGGGAAGCTAAGAAACAACTGGCTCTGCCCAGTGCTCTTACAGCCTAAGAGAAAATCTCTTACCAAGGCCTGTGAAACGCACTTTGTTGGTGGCCTGATCTAGCTGAAGTAGAACTGCTGCTCTGGGTGTGCTCCATTGGCCTAGAGCTGCCTGGCCCAAAGGGCCGCCTTGTTTGCAAAGGGGCAGAGAGGCCCCAAAGCATCTTGCTTCCAGCTCTTCGGGAAGCTAAGAAACATCTGGCGTTGCCCAGCGCTCTTACAGCCTACCGGGAACATCTCTTACCAAGGCCTGTGAAACGCAGTTTGTTGGTGGCCTGAACTGGCCGAAGTAGAACTTCTGCTCTGGGTGTGCTCCACTGGCCTAGAGCTACCTGGCGCAAAGGGCTGCCTTGATTCCAAAGTGAGAGAGTGGCACCAAAGCATCTTGCTCCCAGCTCTTCGGGAAGCTAAGAAACAGCTGGCTCTGCCCAGTGCTCTTACAGCCTAAGAGAACATCTCTTTGAAAGGCCTGTGAAACGCAGTTTCTTGGCAGGCCTGACCTGGCTGAAGTAGAACTTCTGTTCTGGTTGTGCTACATAGGCCTAGAGCTACCAGGACCTAAGGGCTGCCTTGTTTCCAAGGGGTGAGAGAGGCCCCAAAGCATCTTGCCTCCAGCACTTTGGGAAGCTAAAAAACAACTGGTTCTGCCCAGTGCTCTCACAGCCTACCGTGAACATCTCTTACCAAGGGCTGTGAAACGCAGTTTCTGGGCAGGACTGATCCGCCTGAAGTAGAACTTCTGCTGTGGGTGTGCTCCATTGGCCTAGAGCTGCCAGGCCCAAACGGCTGCCTTGTGTCCAAAGGGAGAGAGAGGCCCCAAAGCATCTTGCTTCCAGCTCTGTGGGAAGCTAAAGCAACTGGCTCTCCACAGTGCTCTCACAGCCTACCGGGAACATCTCTTACCAAGGCCTGTGAAACGCAGTTTCTTGGCAGGCCTGATCTGGCTGAAGTAGAACTCCTGCTCTGGGCGTGCTACTTTGGCCTAGAGCTGCCAGGCCCAAAGGGCCGCCTTGTTTCCAAAGGGGCTGAGAGTCCCCAAAGTATCTTGCTTCCAAATCTTTGGGAAGCTAAGAAACAACTGGCTCTGCACAGTGCTCTCACAGCCTACCGGCAACGTGACAGAGAAAGGCCTGTGAGACGCAGTTTCTTGGAAGGCCTGATCTGGCTGAGGTAGAACTTCTGCTCTGGGTGTACTCCATTGGCCTAGGGCTGCCAGGCCCAAAGGGCTGCCTTTATTTCCAAAGTGTGAGAGAGGCCCCAAAGCATCTTGCTTCCTGCTCTCTGGGAAGCTAAAACAACTGGCTCTGCACAGTGCTCTCAAAGCCAACCGGGAACGTCACATACAAAGGCCTGTGAAACGCAGCTTCTTGACAGGCCTTATCTGGCTGAGGTAGAACTTGTGCTCTGGGTGTGCTACTTTGGCCTAGAGCTGCCAGGCACAAAGGCTGCTTTGTTTCCAAAGGGGGAGAGAGGCCCCAAATCATGTTGCTTCCAGCTGTTTTTGAAGCTAAGAAACAACTCGCTCTGCCAGGTACTCTTACAGCCTTCCGGGAACACCTCTTACGAAGGCCTGTGAAAAGCAGTTTCTTGGCAGGCCTGATCTGGCTGAGGTAGAACTTCTGCTCTGGGTGTGCTCCATTGCCCTAGAGCTGAAAGGCCCAAAGGGCTGCCGTGTTTCCAAAGGGGGAGAGAGGCCCCAAAGCATCTTGCTTCCACCTCTTGGGAAGCTAAGAAACAACTCGCTGTGCCCAGTGCTCTTATAGCCTAAGAGAACATCTCTTATCAAGGCCTGTGAAACGCACTTTCTAGGCAGGCCTGATCTGGAAGAAGTAGAACTTCTGCTCTGGTTGTGCTCCATTGCCCTAGAGCTGCCAGACCCAACGTGCTGCCTTGTTTCCAAAGGGGCAGAGAGGCCCCAAAGCGTCTTGCTTCCAGCTGTTTGGGAAACAAGGAAACAACTGGCTCTGCACCGTGCTCTCACAGCCTACCGGGAACGTCACATACAAAGGCCTCTGAAACGCAGTTCCTTGGCAGGCCTGATCTGGCTGAAGTAGGACTTCTGCTCTGGGTGTGCTCCGTTGGCCTAGAGCTGAAAGGCCCAAAGGGATGCCTTGTTTGCAAAGGGGCAGAGAGGCCCCAAAGCATCTTGCTTCCAGCTCTTTGGGAAGCTAAGAAACAACTGTCTCTGCCCAGTGCTCTGACAGAGTACCGGGAACATCTCTTACCAGAGCCTTTGAAACGCAGTTTCTTGGCAGGCCTTATCTGGCTGAGGTAGAACTTCTGCTCTGGGTGTGCTCCATTGGCCTAGAGCTGAAAGGCCCAAAGGTCGGCCTTGTTGGCAAAGGGGCAGGGAGCCCCCAAAGCATCTTGCTTCCAGCTCTTTGGGAAGCTAAGAAACAACTGGCTCTGCCCAGTGCTCTTACAGCCTAAGAGAAAATCTCTTACCAAGGCCTGTGAAACGCACTTTGTTGGTGGCCTGATCTAGCTGAAGTAGAACTGCTGCTCTGGGTGTGCTCCATTGGCCTAGAGCTGCCTGGCCCAAAGGGCCGCCTTGTTTGCAAAGGGGCAGAGAGGCCCCAAAGCATCTTGCTTCCAGCTCTTCGGGAAGCTAAGAAACATCTGGCGTTGCCCAGCGCTCTTACAGCCTACCGGGAACATCTCTTACCAAGGCCTGTGAAACGCAGTTTGTTGGTGGCCTGAACTGGCCGAAGTAGAACTTCTGCTCTGGGTGTGCTCCACTGGCCTAGAGCTACCTGGCGCAAAGGGCTGCCTTGATTCCAAAGTGAGAGAGTGGCACCAAAGCATCTTGCTCCCAGCTCTTCGGGAAGCTAAGAAACAGCTGGCTCTGCCCAGTGCTCTTACAGCCTAAGAGAACATCTCTTTGAAAGGCCTGTGAAACGCAGTTTCTTGGCAGGCCTGACCTGGCTGAAGTAGAACTTCTGTTCTGGTTGTGCTACATAGGCCTAGAGCTACCAGGACCTAAGGGCTGCCTTGTTTCCAAGGGGTGAGAGAGGCCCCAAAGCATCTTGCCTCCAGCACTTTGGGAAGCTAAAAAACAACTGGTTCTGCCCAGTGCTCTCACAGCCTACCGTGAACATCTCTTACCAAGGGCTGTGAAACGCAGTTTCTGGGCAGGACTGATCCGCCTGAAGTAGAACTTCTGCTGTGGGTGTGCTCCATTGGCCTAGAGCTGCCAGGCCCAAACGGCTGCCTTGTGTCCAAAGGGAGAGAGAGGCCCCAAAGCATCTTGCTTCCAGCTCTGTGGGAAGCTAAAGCAACTGGCTCTCCACAGTGCTCTCACAGCCTACCGGGAACATCTCTTACCAAGGCCTGTGAAACGCAGTTTCTTGGCAGGCCTGATCTGGCTGAAGTAGAACTCCTGCTCTGGGCGTGCTACTTTGGCCTAGAGCTGCCAGGCCCAAAGGGCCGCCTTGTTTCCAAAGGGGCTGAGAGTCCCCAAAGTATCTTGCTTCCAAATCTTTGGGAAGCTAAGAAACAACTGGCTCTGCACAGTGCTCTCACAGCCTACCGGCAACGTGACAGAGAAAGGCCTGTGAGACGCAGTTTCTTGGAAGGCCTGATCTGGCTGAGGTAGAACTTCTGCTCTGGGTGTACTCCATTGGCCTAGGGCTGCCAGGCCCAAAGGGCTGCCTTTATTTCCAAAGTGTGAGAGAGGCCCCAAAGCATCTTGCTTCCTGCTCTCTGGGAAGCTAAAACAACTGGCTCTGCACAGTGCTCTCAAAGCCAACCGGGAACGTCACATACAAAGGCCTGTGAAACGCAGCTTCTTGACAGGCCTTATCTGGCTGAGGTAGAACTTGTGCTCTGGGTGTGCTACTTTGGCCTAGAGCTGCCAGGCACAAAGGCTGCTTTGTTTCCAAAGGGGGAGAGAGGCCCCAAATCATGTTGCTTCCAGCTGTTTTTGAAGCTAAGAAACAACTCGCTCTGCCAGGTACTCTTACAGCCTTCCGGGAACACCTCTTACGAAGGCCTGTGAAAAGCAGTTTCTTGGCAGGCCTGATCTGGCTGAGGTAGAACTTCTGCTCTGGGTGTGCTCCATTGCCCTAGAGCTGAAAGGCCCAAAGGGCTGCCTTGTTTCCAAAGGGGGAGAGAGGCCCCAAAGCATCTTGCTTCCACCTCTTGGGAAGCTAAGAAACAACTCGCTGTGCCCAGTGCTCTTATAGCCTAAGAGAACATCTCTTATCAAGGCCTGTGAAACGCACTTTCTAGGCAGGCCTGATCTGGAAGAAGTAGAACTTCTGCTCTGGTTGTGCTCCATTGCCCTAGAGCTGCCAGACCCAACGTGCTGCCTTGTTTCCAAAGGGGCAGAGAGGCCCCAAAGCGTCTTGCTTCCAGCTGTTTGGGAAACAAGGAAACAACTGGCTCTGCACCGTGCTCTCACAGCCTACCGGGAACGTCACATACAAAGGCCTCTGAAACGCAGTTCCTTGGCAGGCCTGATCTGGCTGAAGTAGGACTTCTGCTCTGGGTGTGCTCCGTTGGCCTAGAGCTGAAAGGCCCAAAGGGATGCCTTGTTTGCAAAGGGGCAGAGAGGCCCCAAAGCATCTTGCTTCCAGCTCTTTGGGAAGCTAAGAAACAACTGTCTCTGCCCAGTGCTCTGACAGAGTACCGGGAACATCTCTTACCAGAGCCTTTGAAACACAGTTTCTTGGCAGGCCTTATCTGGCTGAGGTAGAACTTCTGCTCTGGGTGTGCTCCATTGGCCTAGAGCTGAAAGGCCCAAAGGTCGGCCTTGTTGGCAAAGGGGCAGGGAGCCCCCAAAGCATCTTGCTTCCAGCTCTTTGGGAAGCTAAGAAACAACTGGCTCTGCCCAGTGCTCTTACAGCCTAAGAGAAAATCTCTTACCAAGGCCTGTGAAACGCACTTTGTTGGTGGCCTGATCTAGCTGAAGTAGAACTGCTGCTCTGGGTGTGCTCCATTGGCCTAGAGCTGCCTGGCCCAAAGGGCCGCCTTGTTTGCAAAGGGGCAGAGAGGCCCCAAAGCATCTTGCTTCCAGCTCTTCGGGAAGCTAAGAAACATCTGGCGTTGCCCAGTGCTCTTACAGCCTACCGGGAACATCTCTTACCAAGGCCTGTGAAACGCAGTTTGTTGGTGGCCTGAACTGGCCGAAGTAGAACTTCTGCTCTGGGTGTGCTCCACTGGCCTAGAGCTACCTGGCGCAAAGGGCTGCCTTGATTCCAAAGTGAGAGAGTGGCACCAAAGCATCTTGCTCCCAGCTCTTCGGGAAGCTAAGAAACAGCTGGCTCTGCCCAGTGCTCTTACAGCCTAAGAGAACATCTCTTTGAAAGGCCTGTGAAACGCAGTTTCTTGGCAGGCCTGACCTGGCTGAAGTAGAACTTCTGTTCTGGTTGTGCTACATAGGCCTAGAGCTACCAGGACCTAAGGGCTGCCTTGTTTCCAAGGGGTGAGAGAGGCCCCAAAGCATCTTGCCTCCAGCACTTTGGGAAGCTAAAAAACAACTGGTTCTGCCCAGTGCTCTCACAGCCTACCGTGAACATCTCTTACCAAGGGCTGTGAAACGCAGTTTCTGGGCAGGACTGATCCGCCTGAAGTAGAACTTCTGCTGTGGGTGTGCTCCATTGGCCTAGAGCTGCCAGGCCCAAACGGCTGCCTTGTGTCCAAAGGGAGAGAGAGGCCCCAAAGCATCTTGCTTCCAGCTCTGTGGGAAGCTAAAGCAACTGGCTCTCCACAGTGCTCTCACAGCCTACCGGGAACATCTCTTACCAAGGCCTGTGAAACGCAGTTTCTTGGCAGGCCTGATCTGGCTGAAGTAGAACTCCTGCTCTGGGCGTGCTACTTTGGCCTAGAGCTGCCAGGCCCAAAGGGCCGCCTTGTTTCCAAAGGGGCTGAGAGTCCCCAAAGTATCTTGCTTCCAAATCTTTGGGAAGCTAAGAAACAACTGGCTCTGCACAGTGCTCTCACAGCCTACCGGCAACGTGACAGAGAAAGGCCTGTGAGACGCAGTTTCTTGGAAGGCCTGATCTGGCTGAGGTAGAACTTCTGCTCTGGGTGTACTCCATTGGCCTAGGGCTGCCAGGCCCAAAGGGCTGCCTTTATTTCCAAAGTGTGAGAGAGGCCCCAAAGCATCTTGCTTCCTGCTCTCTGGGAAGCTAAAACAACTGGCTCTGCACAGTGCTCTCAAAGCCAACCGGGAACGTCACATACAAAGGCCTGTGAAACGCAGCTTCTTGACAGGCCTTATCTGGCTGAGGTAGAACTTGTGCTCTGGGTGTGCTACTTTGGCCTAGAGCTGCCAGGCACAAAGGCAGCTTTGTTTCCAAAGGGGGAGAGAGGCCCCAAATCATGTTGCTTCCAGCTGTTTTTGAAGCTAAGAAACAACTCGCTCTGCCAGGTACTCTTACAGCCTTCCGGGAACACCTCTTACGAAGGCCTGTGAAAAGCAGTTTCTTGGCAGGCCTGATCTGGCTGAGGTAGAACTTCTGCTCTGGGTGTGCTCCATTGCCCTAGAGCTGAAAGGCCCAAAGGGCTGCCTTGTTTCCAAAGGGGGAGAGAGGCCCCAAAGCATCTTGCTTCCACCTCTTGGGAAGCTAAGAAACAACTCGCTGTGCCCAGTGCTCTTATAGCCTAAGAGAACATCTCTTATCAAGGCCTGTGAAACGCACTTTCTAGGCAGGCCTGATCTGGAAGAAGTAGAACTTCTGCTCTGGTTGTGCTCCATTGCCCTAGAGCTGCCAGACCCAACGTGCTGCCTTGTTTCCAAAGGGGCAGAGAGGCCCCAAAGCGTCTTGCTTCCAGCTGTTTGGGAAACAAGGAAACAACTGGCTCTGCACCGTGCTCTCACAGCCTACCGGGAACGTCACATACAAAGGCCTCTGAAACGCAGTTCCTTGGCAGGCCTGATCTGGCTGAAGTAGGACTTCTGCTCTGGGTGTGCTCCGTTGGCCTAGAGCTGAAAGGCCCAAAGGGATGCCTTGTTTGCAAAGGGGCAGAGAGGCCCCAAAGCATCTTGCTTCCAGCTCTTTGGGAAGCTAGGAAACAACTGTCTCTGCCCAGTGCTCTGACAGAGTACCGGGAACATCTCTTACCAGAGCCTTTGAAACGCAGTTTCTTGGCAGGCCTTATCTGGCTGAGGTAGAACTTCTGCTCTGGGTGTGCTCCATTGGCCTAGAGCTGAAAGGCCCAAAGGTCGGCCTTGTTGGCAAAGGGGCAGGGAGCCCCCAAAGCATCTTGCTTCCAGCTCTTTGGGAAGCTAAGAAACAACTGGCTCTGCCCAGTGCTCTTACAGCCTAAGAGAAAATCTCTTACCAAGGCCTGTGAAACGCACTTTGTTGGTGGCCTGATCTAGCTGAAGTAGAACTGCTGCTCTGGGTGTGCTCCATTGGCCTAGAGCTGCCTGGCCCAAAGGGCCGCCTTGTTTGCAAAGGGGCAGAGAGGCCCCAAAGCATCTTGCTTCCAGCTCTTCGGGAAGCTAAGAAACATCTGGCGTTGCCCAGTGCTCTTACAGCCTACCGGGAACATCTCTTACCAAGGCCTGTGAAACGCAGTTTGTTGGTGGCCTGAACTGGCCGAAGTAGAACTTCTGCTCTGGGTGTGCTCCACTGGCCTAGAGCTACCTGGCGCAAAGGGCTGCCTTGATTCCAAAGTGAGAGAGTGGCACCAAAGCATCTTGCTCCCAGCTCTTCGGGAAGCTAGGAAACAGCTGGCTCTGCCCAGTGCTCTTACAGCCTAAGAGAACATCTCTTTGAAAGGCCTGTGAAACGCAGTTTCTTGGCAGGCCTGACCTGGCTGAAGTAGAACTTCTGTTCTGGTTGTGCTACATAGGCCTAGAGCTACCAGGACCTAAGGGCTGCCTTGTTTCCAAGGGGTGAGAGAGGCCCCAAAGCATCTTGCCTCCAGCACTTTGGGAAGCTAAAAAACAACTGGTTCTGCCCAGTGCTCTCACAGCCTACCGTGAACATCTCTTACCAAGGGCTGTGAAACGCAGTTTCTGGGCAGGACTGATCCGCCTGAAGTAGAACTTCTGCTGTGGGTGTGCTCCATTGGCCTAGAGCTGCCAGGCCCAAACGGCTGCCTTGTGTCCAAAGGGAGAGAGAGGCCCCAAAGCATCTTGCTTCCAGCTCTGTGGGAAGCTAAAGCAACTGGCTCTCCACAGTGCTCTCACAGCCTACCGGGAACATCTCTTACCAAGGCCTGTGAAACGCAGTTTCTTGGCAGGCCTGATCTGGCTGAAGTAGAACTCCTGCTCTGGGCGTGCTACTTTGGCCTAGAGCTGCCAGGCCCAAAGGGCCGCCTTGTTTCCAAAGGGGCTGAGAGTCCCCAAAGTATCTTGCTTCCAAATCTTTGGGAAGCTAAGAAACAACTGGCTCTGCACAGTGCTCTCACAGCCTACCGGCAACGTGACAGAGAAAGGCCTGTGAGACGCAGTTTCTTGGAAGGCCTGATCTGGCTGAGGTAGAACTTCTGCTCTGGGTGTACTCCATTGGCCTAGGGCTGCCAGGCCCAAAGGGCTGCCTTTATTTCCAAAGTGTGAGAGAGGCCCCAAAGCATCTTGCTTCCTGCTCTCTGGGAAGCTAAAACAACTGGCTCTGCACAGTGCTCTCAAAGCCAACCGGGAACGTCACATACAAAGGCCTGTGAAACGCAGCTTCTTGACAGGCCTTATCTGGCTGAGGTAGAACTTGTGCTCTGGGTGTGCTACTTTGGCCTAGAGCTGCCAGGCACAAAGGCTGCTTTGTTTCCAAAGGGGGAGAGAGGCCCCAAATCATGTTGCTTCCAGCTGTTTTTGAAGCTAAGAAACAACTCGCTCTGCCAGGTACTCTTACAGCCTTCCGGGAACACCTCTTACGAAGGCCTGTGAAAAGCAGTTTCTTGGCAGGCCTGATCTGGCTGAGGTAGAACTTCTGCTCTGGGTGTGCTCCATTGCCCTAGAGCTGAAAGGCCCAAAGGGCTGCCTTGTTTCCAAAGGGGGAGAGAGGCCCCAAAGCATCTTGCTTCCACCTCTTGGGAAGCTAAGAAACAACTCGCTGTGCCCAGTGCTCTTATAGCCTAAGAGAACATCTCTTATCAAGGCCTGTGAAACGCACTTTCTAGGCAGGCCTGATCTGGAAGAAGTAGAACTTCTGCTCTGGTTGTGCTCCATTGCCCTAGAGCTGCCAGACCCAACGTGCTGCCTTGTTTCCAAAGGGGCAGAGAGGCCCCAAAGCGTCTTGCTTCCAGCTGTTTGGGAAACAAGGAAACAACTGGCTCTGCACCGTGCTCTCACAGCCTACCGGGAACGTCACATACAAAGGCCTCTGAAACGCAGTTCCTTGGCAGGCCTGATCTGGCTGAAGTAGGACTTCTGCTCTGGGTGTGCTCCGTTGGCCTAGAGCTGAAAGGCCCAAAGGGATGCCTTGTTTGCAAAGGGGCAGAGAGGCCCCAAAGCATCTTGCTTCCAGCTCTTTGGGAAGCTAAGAAACAACTGTCTCTGCCCAGTGCTCTGACAGAGTACCGGGAACATCTCTTACCAGAGCCTTTGAAACGCAGTTTCTTGGCAGGCCTTATCTGGCTGAGGTAGAACTTCTGCTCTGGGTGTGCTCCATTGGCCTAGAGCTGAAAGGCCCAAAGGTCGGCCTTGTTGGCAAAGGGGCAGGGAGCCCCCAAAGCATCTTGCTTCCAGCTCTTTGGGAAGCTAAGAAACAACTGGCTCTGCCCAGTGCTCTTACAGCCTAAGAGAAAATCTCTTACCAAGGCCTGTGAAACGCACTTTGTTGGTGGCCTGATCTAGCTGAAGTAGAACTGCTGCTCTGGGTGTGCTCCATTGGCCTAGAGCTGCCTGGCCCAAAGGGCCGCCTTGTTTGCAAAGGGGCAGAGAGGCCCCAAAGCATCTTGCTTCCAGCTCTTCGGGAAGCTAAGAAACATCTGGCGTTGCCCAGTGCTCTTACAGCCTACCGGGAACATCTCTTACCAAGGCCTGTGAAACGCAGTTTGTTGGTGGCCTGAACTGGCCGAAGTAGAACTTCTGCTCTGGGTGTGCTCCACTGGCCTAGAGCTACCTGGCGCAAAGGGCTGCCTTGATTCCAAAGTGAGAGAGTGGCACCAAAGCATCTTGCTCCCAGCTCTTCGGGAAGCTAGGAAACAGCTGGCTCTGCCCAGTGCTCTTACAGCCTAAGAGAACATCTCTTTGAAAGGCCTGTGAAACGCAGTTTCTTGGCAGGCCTGACCTGGCTGAAGTAGAACTTCTGTTCTGGTTGTGCTACATAGGCCTAGAGCTACCAGGACCTAAGGGCTGCCTTGTTTCCAAGGGGTGAGAGAGGCCCCAAAGCATCTTGCCTCCAGCACTTTGGGAAGCTAAAAAACAACTGGTTCTGCCCAGTGCTCTCACAGCCTACCGTGAACATCTCTTACCAAGGGCTGTGAAACGCAGTTTCTGGGCAGGACTGATCCGCCTGAAGTAGAACTTCTGCTGTGGGTGTGCTCCATTGGCCTAGAGCTGCCAGGCCCAAACGGCTGCCTTGTGTCCAAAGGGAGAGAGAGGCCCCAAAGCATCTTGCTTCCAGCTCTGTGGGAAGCTAAAGCAACTGGCTCTCCACAGTGCTCTCACAGCCTACCGGGAACATCTCTTACCAAGGCCTGTGAAACGCAGTTTCTTGGCAGGCCTGATCTGGCTGAAGTAGAACTCCTGCTCTGGGCGTGCTACTTTGGCCTAGAGCTGCCAGGCCCAAAGGGCCGCCTTGTTTCCAAAGGGGCTGAGAGTCCCCAAAGTATCTTGCTTCCAAATCTTTGGGAAGCTAAGAAACAACTGGCTCTGCACAGTGCTCTCACAGCCTACCGGCAACGTGACAGAGAAAGGCCTGTGAGACGCAGTTTCTTGGAAGGCCTGATCTGGCTGAGGTAGAACTTCTGCTCTGGGTGTACTCCATTGGCCTAGGGCTGCCAGGCCCAAAGGGCTGCCTTTATTTCCAAAGTGTGAGAGAGGCCCCAAAGCATCTTGCTTCCTGCTCTCTGGGAAGCTAAAACAACTGGCTCTGCACAGTGCTCTCAAAGCCAACCGGGAACGTCACATACAAAGGCCTGTGAAACGCAGCTTCTTGACAGGCCTTATCTGGCTGAGGTAGAACTTGTGCTCTGGGTGTGCTACTTTGGCCTAGAGCTGCCAGGCACAAAGGCTGCTTTGTTTCCAAAGGGGGAGAGAGGCCCCAAATCATGTTGCTTCCAGCTGTTTTTGAAGCTAAGAAACAACTCGCTCTGCCAGGTACTCTTACAGCCTTCCGGGAACACCTCTTACGAAGGCCTGTGAAAAGCAGTTTCTTGGCAGGCCTGATCTGGCTGAGGTAGAACTTCTGCTCTGGGTGTGCTCCATTGCCCTAGAGCTGAAAGGCCCAAAGGGCTGCCTTGTTTCCAAAGGGGGAGAGAGGCCCCAAAGCATCTTGCTTCCACCTCTTGGGAAGCTAAGAAACAACTCGCTGTGCCCAGTGCTCTTATAGCCTAAGAGAACATCTCTTATCAAGGCCTGTGAAACGCACTTTCTAGGCAGGCCTGATCTGGAAGAAGTAGAACTTCTGCTCTGGTTGTGCTCCATTGCCCTAGAGCTGCCAGACCCAACGTGCTGCCTTGTTTCCAAAGGGGCAGAGAGGCCCCAAAGCGTCTTGCTTCCAGCTGTTTGGGAAACAAGGAAACAACTGGCTCTGCACCGTGCTCTCACAGCCTACCGGGAACGTCACATACAAAGGCCTCTGAAACGCAGTTCCTTGGCAGGCCTGATCTGGCTGAAGTAGGACTTCTGCTCTGGGTGTGCTCCGTTGGCCTAGAGCTGAAAGGCCCAAAGGGATGCCTTGTTTGCAAAGGGGCAGAGAGGCCCCAAAGCATCTTGCTTCCAGCTCTTTGGGAAGCTAAGAAACAACTGTCTCTGCCCAGTGCTCTGACAGAGTACCGGGAACATCTCTTACCAGAGCCTTTGAAACGCAGTTTCTTGGCAGGCCTTATCTGGCTGAGGTAGAACTTCTGCTCTGGGTGTGCTCCATTGGCCTAGAGCTGAAAGGCCCAAAGGTCGGCCTTGTTGGCAAAGGGGCAGGGAGCCCCCAAAGCATCTTGCTTCCAGCTCTTTGGGAAGCTAAGAAACAACTGGCTCTGCCCAGTGCTCTTACAGCCTAAGAGAAAATCTCTTACCAAGGCCTGTGAAACGCACTTTGTTGGTGGCCTGATCTAGCTGAAGTAGAACTGCTGCTCTGGGTGTGCTCCATTGGCCTAGAGCTGCCTGGCCCAAAGGGCCGCCTTGTTTGCAAAGGGGCAGAGAGGCCCCAAAGCATCTTGCTTCCAGCTCTTCGGGAAGCTAAGAAACATCTGGCGTTGCCCAGTGCTCTTACAGCCTACCGGGAACATCTCTTACCAAGGCCTGTGAAACGCAGTTTGTTGGTGGCCTGAACTGGCCGAAGTAGAACTTCTGCTCTGGGTGTGCTCCACTGGCCTAGAGCTACCTGGCGCAAAGGGCTGCCTTGATTCCAAAGTGAGAGAGTGGCACCAAAGCATCTTGCTCCCAGCTCTTCGGGAAGCTAAGAAACAGCTGGCTCTGCCCAGTGCTCTTACAGCCTAAGAGAACATCTCTTTGAAAGGCCTGTGAAACGCAGTTTCTTGGCAGGCCTGACCTGGCTGAAGTAGAACTTCTGTTCTGGTTGTGCTACATAGGCCTAGAGCTACCAGGACCTAAGGGCTGCCTTGTTTCCAAGGGGTGAGAGAGGCCCCAAAGCATCTTGCCTCCAGCACTTTGGGAAGCTAAAAAACAACTGGTTCTGCCCAGTGCTCTCACAGCCTACCGTGAACATCTCTTACCAAGGGCTGTGAAACGCAGTTTCTGGGCAGGACTGATCCGCCTGAAGTAGAACTTCTGCTGTGGGTGTGCTCCATTGGCCTAGAGCTGCCAGGCCCAAACGGCTGCCTTGTGTCCAAAGGGAGAGAGAGGCCCCAAAGCATCTTGCTTCCAGCTCTGTGGGAAGCTAAAGCAACTGGCTCTCCACAGTGCTCTCACAGCCTACCGGGAACATCTCTTACCAAGGCCTGTGAAACGCAGTTTCTTGGCAGGCCTGATCTGGCTGAAGTAGAACTCCTGCTCTGGGCGTGCTACTTTGGCCTAGAGCTGCCAGGCCCAAAGGGCCGCCTTGTTTCCAAAGGGGCTGAGAGTCCCCAAAGTATCTTGCTTCCAAATCTTTGGGAAGCTAAGAAACAACTGGCTCTGCACAGTGCTCTCACAGCCTACCGGCAACGTGACAGAGAAAGGCCTGTGAGACGCAGTTTCTTGGAAGGCCTGATCTGGCTGAGGTAGAACTTCTGCTCTGGGTGTACTCCATTGGCCTAGGGCTGCCAGGCCCAAAGGGCTGCCTTTATTTCCAAAGTGTGAGAGAGGCCCCAAAGCATCTTGCTTCCTGCTCTCTGGGAAGCTAAAACAACTGGCTCTGCACAGTGCTCTCAAAGCCAACCGGGAACGTCACATACAAAGGCCTGTGAAACGCAGCTTCTTGACAGGCCTTATCTGGCTGAGGTAGAACTTGTGCTCTGGGTGTGCTACTTTGGCCTAGAGCTGCCAGGCACAAAGGCAGCTTTGTTTCCAAAGGGGGAGAGAGGCCCCAAATCATGTTGCTTCCAGCTGTTTTTGAAGCTAAGAAACAACTCGCTCTGCCAGGTACTCTTACAGCCTTCCGGGAACACCTCTTACGAAGGCCTGTGAAAAGCAGTTTCTTGGCAGGCCTGATCTGGCTGAGGTAGAACTTCTGCTCTGGGTGTGCTCCATTGCCCTAGAGCTGAAAGGCCCAAAGGGCTGCCTTGTTTCCAAAGGGGGAGAGAGGCCCCAAAGCATCTTGCTTCCACCTCTTGGGAAGCTAAGAAACAACTCGCTGTGCCCAGTGCTCTTATAGCCTAAGAGAACATCTCTTATCAAGGCCTGTGAAACGCACTTTCTAGGCAGGCCTGATCTGGAAGAAGTAGAACTTCTGCTCTGGTTGTGCTCCATTGCCCTAGAGCTGCCAGACCCAACGTGCTGCCTTGTTTCCAAAGGGGCAGAGAGGCCCCAAAGCGTCTTGCTTCCAGCTGTTTGGGAAACAAGGAAACAACTGGCTCTGCACCGTGCTCTCACAGCCTACCGGGAACGTCACATACAAAGGCCTCTGAAACGCAGTTCCTTGGCAGGCCTGATCTGGCTGAAGTAGGACTTCTGCTCTGGGTGTGCTCCGTTGGCCTAGAGCTGAAAGGCCCAAAGGGATGCCTTGTTTGCAAAGGGGCAGAGAGGCCCCAAAGCATCTTGCTTCCAGCTCTTTGGGAAGCTAGGAAACAACTGTCTCTGCCCAGTGCTCTGACAGAGTACCGGGAACATCTCTTACCAGAGCCTTTGAAACGCAGTTTCTTGGCAGGCCTTATCTGGCTGAGGTAGAACTTCTGCTCTGGGTGTGCTCCATTGGCCTAGAGCTGAAAGGCCCAAAGGTCGGCCTTGTTGGCAAAGGGGCAGGGAGCCCCCAAAGCATCTTGCTTCCAGCTCTTTGGGAAGCTAAGAAACAACTGGCTCTGCCCAGTGCTCTTACAGCCTAAGAGAAAATCTCTTACCAAGGCCTGTGAAACGCACTTTGTTGGTGGCCTGATCTAGCTGAAGTAGAACTGCTGCTCTGGGTGTGCTCCATTGGCCTAGAGCTGCCTGGCCCAAAGGGCCGCCTTGTTTGCAAAGGGGCAGAGAGGCCCCAAAGCATCTTGCTTCCAGCTCTTCGGGAAGCTAAGAAACATCTGGCGTTGCCCAGTGCTCTTACAGCCTACCGGGAACATCTCTTACCAAGGCCTGTGAAACGCAGTTTGTTGGTGGCCTGAACTGGCCGAAGTAGAACTTCTGCTCTGGGTGTGCTCCACTGGCCTAGAGCTACCTGGCGCAAAGGGCTGCCTTGATTCCAAAGTGAGAGAGTGGCACCAAAGCATCTTGCTCCCAGCTCTTCGGGAAGCTAGGAAACAGCTGGCTCTGCCCAGTGCTCTTACAGCCTAAGAGAACATCTCTTTGAAAGGCCTGTGAAACGCAGTTTCTTGGCAGGCCTGACCTGGCTGAAGTAGAACTTCTGTTCTGGTTGTGCTACATAGGCCTAGAGCTACCAGGACCTAAGGGCTGCCTTGTTTCCAAGGGGTGAGAGAGGCCCCAAAGCATCTTGCCTCCAGCACTTTGGGAAGCTAAAAAACAACTGGTTCTGCCCAGTGCTCTCACAGCCTACCGTGAACATCTCTTACCAAGGGCTGTGAAACGCAGTTTCTGGGCAGGACTGATCCGCCTGAAGTAGAACTTCTGCTGTGGGTGTGCTCCATTGGCCTAGAGCTGCCAGGCCCAAACGGCTGCCTTGTGTCCAAAGGGAGAGAGAGGCCCCAAAGCATCTTGCTTCCAGCTCTGTGGGAAGCTAAAGCAACTGGCTCTCCACAGTGCTCTCACAGCCTACCGGGAACATCTCTTACCAAGGCCTGTGAAACGCAGTTTCTTGGCAGGCCTGATCTGGCTGAAGTAGAACTCCTGCTCTGGGCGTGCTACTTTGGCCTAGAGCTGCCAGGCCCAAAGGGCCGCCTTGTTTCCAAAGGGGCTGAGAGTCCCCAAAGTATCTTGCTTCCAAATCTTTGGGAAGCTAAGAAACAACTGGCTCTGCACAGTGCTCTCACAGCCTACCGGCAACGTGACAGAGAAAGGCCTGTGAGACGCAGTTTCTTGGAAGGCCTGATCTGGCTGAGGTAGAACTTCTGCTCTGGGTGTACTCCATTGGCCTAGGGCTGCCAGGCCCAAAGGGCTGCCTTTATTTCCAAAGTGTGAGAGAGGCCCCAAAGCATCTTGCTTCCTGCTCTCTGGGAAGCTAAAACAACTGGCTCTGCACAGTGCTCTCAAAGCCAACCGGGAACGTCACATACAAAGGCCTGTGAAACGCAGCTTCTTGACAGGCCTTATCTGGCTGAGGTAGAACTTGTGCTCTGGGTGTGCTACTTTGGCCTAGAGCTGCCAGGCACAAAGGCTGCTTTGTTTCCAAAGGGGGAGAGAGGCCCCAAATCATGTTGCTTCCAGCTGTTTTTGAAGCTAAGAAACAACTCGCTCTGCCAGGTACTCTTACAGCCTTCCGGGAACACCTCTTACGAAGGCCTGTGAAAAGCAGTTTCTTGGCAGGCCTGATCTGGCTGAGGTAGAACTTCTGCTCTGGGTGTGCTCCATTGCCCTAGAGCTGAAAGGCCCAAAGGGCTGCCTTGTTTCCAAAGGGGGAGAGAGGCCCCAAAGCATCTTGCTTCCACCTCTTGGGAAGCTAAGAAACAACTCGCTGTGCCCAGTGCTCTTATAGCCTAAGAGAACATCTCTTATCAAGGCCTGTGAAACGCACTTTCTAGGCAGGCCTGATCTGGAAGAAGTAGAACTTCTGCTCTGGTTGTGCTCCATTGCCCTAGAGCTGCCAGACCCAACGTGCTGCCTTGTTTCCAAAGGGGCAGAGAGGCCCCAAAGCGTCTTGCTTCCAGCTGTTTGGGAAACAAGGAAACAACTGGCTCTGCACCGTGCTCTCACAGCCTACCGGGAACGTCACATACAAAGGCCTCTGAAACGCAGTTCCTTGGCAGGCCTGATCTGGCTGAAGTAGGACTTCTGCTCTGGGTGTGCTCCGTTGGCCTAGAGCTGAAAGGCCCAAAGGGATGCCTTGTTTGCAAAGGGGCAGAGAGGCCCCAAAGCATCTTGCTTCCAGCTCTTTGGGAAGCTAAGAAACAACTGTCTCTGCCCAGTGCTCTGACAGAGTACCGGGAACATCTCTTACCAGAGCCTTTGAAACGCAGTTTCTTGGCAGGCCTTATCTGGCTGAGGTAGAACTTCTGCTCTGGGTGTGCTCCATTGGCCTAGAGCTGAAAGGCCCAAAGGTCGGCCTTGTTGGCAAAGGGGCAGGGAGCCCCCAAAGCATCTTGCTTCCAGCTCTTTGGGAAGCTAAGAAACAACTGGCTCTGCCCAGTGCTCTTACAGCCTAAGAGAAAATCTCTTACCAAGGCCTGTGAAACGCACTTTGTTGGTGGCCTGATCTAGCTGAAGTAGAACTGCTGCTCTGGGTGTGCTCCATTGGCCTAGAGCTGCCTGGCCCAAAGGGCCGCCTTGTTTGCAAAGGGGCAGAGAGGCCCCAAAGCATCTTGCTTCCAGCTCTTCGGGAAGCTAAGAAACATCTGGCGTTGCCCAGTGCTCTTACAGCCTACCGGGAACATCTCTTACCAAGGCCTGTGAAACGCAGTTTGTTGGTGGCCTGAACTGGCCGAAGTAGAACTTCTGCTCTGGGTGTGCTCCACTGGCCTAGAGCTACCTGGCGCAAAGGGCTGCCTTGATTCCAAAGTGAGAGAGTGGCACCAAAGCATCTTGCTCCCAGCTCTTCGGGAAGCTAGGAAACAGCTGGCTCTGCCCAGTGCTCTTACAGCCTAAGAGAACATCTCTTTGAAAGGCCTGTGAAACGCAGTTTCTTGGCAGGCCTGACCTGGCTGAAGTAGAACTTCTGTTCTGGTTGTGCTACATAGGCCTAGAGCTACCAGGACCTAAGGGCTGCCTTGTTTCCAAGGGGTGAGAGAGGCCCCAAAGCATCTTGCCTCCAGCACTTTGGGAAGCTAAAAAACAACTGGTTCTGCCCAGTGCTCTCACAGCCTACCGTGAACATCTCTTACCAAGGGCTGTGAAACGCAGTTTCTGGGCAGGACTGATCCGCCTGAAGTAGAACTTCTGCTGTGGGTGTGCTCCATTGGCCTAGAGCTGCCAGGCCCAAACGGCTGCCTTGTGTCCAAAGGGAGAGAGAGGCCCCAAAGCATCTTGCTTCCAGCTCTGTGGGAAGCTAAAGCAACTGGCTCTCCACAGTGCTCTCACAGCCTACCGGGAACATCTCTTACCAAGGCCTGTGAAACGCAGTTTCTTGGCAGGCCTGATCTGGCTGAAGTAGAACTCCTGCTCTGGGCGTGCTACTTTGGCCTAGAGCTGCCAGGCCCAAAGGGCCGCCTTGTTTCCAAAGGGGCTGAGAGTCCCCAAAGTATCTTGCTTCCAAATCTTTGGGAAGCTAAGAAACAACTGGCTCTGCACAGTGCTCTCACAGCCTACCGGCAACGTGACAGAGAAAGGCCTGTGAGACGCAGTTTCTTGGAAGGCCTGATCTGGCTGAGGTAGAACTTCTGCTCTGGGTGTACTCCATTGGCCTAGGGCTGCCAGGCCCAAAGGGCTGCCTTTATTTCCAAAGTGTGAGAGAGGCCCCAAAGCATCTTGCTTCCTGCTCTCTGGGAAGCTAAAACAACTGGCTCTGCACAGTGCTCTCAAAGCCAACCGGGAACGTCACATACAAAGGCCTGTGAAACGCAGCTTCTTGACAGGCCTTATCTGGCTGAGGTAGAACTTGTGCTCTGGGTGTGCTACTTTGGCCTAGAGCTGCCAGGCACAAAGGCTGCTTTGTTTCCAAAGGGGGAGAGAGGCCCCAAATCATGTTGCTTCCAGCTGTTTTTGAAGCTAAGAAACAACTCGCTCTGCCAGGTACTCTTACAGCCTTCCGGGAACACCCCTTACGAAGGCCTGTGAAAAGCAGTTTCTTGGCAGGCCTGATCTGGCTGAGGTAGAACTTCTGCTCTGGGTGTGCTCCATTGCCCTAGAGCTGAAAGGCCCAAAGGGCTGCCTTGTTTCCAAAGGGGGAGAGAGGCCCCAAAGCATCTTGCTTCCACCTCTTGGGAAGCTAAGAAACAACTCGCTGTGCCCAGTGCTCTTATAGCCTAAGAGAACATCTCTTATCAAGGCCTGTGAAACGCACTTTCTAGGCAGGCCTGATCTGGAAGAAGTAGAACTTCTGCTCTGGTTGTGCTCCATTGCCCTAGAGCTGCCAGACCCAACGTGCTGCCTTGTTTCCAAAGGGGCAGAGAGGCCCCAAAGCGTCTTGCTTCCAGCTGTTTGGGAAACAAGGAAACAACTGGCTCTGCACCGTGCTCTCACAGCCTACCGGGAACGTCACATACAAAGGCCTCTGAAACGCAGTTCCTTGGCAGGCCTGATCTGGCTGAAGTAGGACTTCTGCTCTGGGTGTGCTCCGTTGGCCTAGAGCTGAAAGGCCCAAAGGGATGCCTTGTTTGCAAAGGGGCAGAGAGGCCCCAAAGCATCTTGCTTCCAGCTCTTTGGGAAGCTAAGAAACAACTGTCTCTGCCCAGTGCTCTGACAGAGTACCGGGAACATCTCTTACCAGAGCCTTTGAAACGCAGTTTCTTGGCAGGCCTTATCTGGCTGAGGTAGAACTTCTGCTCTGGGTGTGCTCCATTGGCCTAGAGCTGAAAGGCCCAAAGGTCGGCCTTGTTGGCAAAGGGGCAGGGAGCCCCCAAAGCATCTTGCTTCCAGCTCTTTGGGAAGCTAAGAAACAACTGGCTCTGCCCAGTGCTCTTACAGCCTAAGAGAAAATCTCTTACCAAGGCCTGTGAAACGCACTTTGTTGGTGGCCTGATCTAGCTGAAGTAGAACTGCTGCTCTGGGTGTGCTCCATTGGCCTAGAGCTGCCTGGCCCAAAGGGCCGCCTTGTTTGCAAAGGGGCAGAGAGGCCCCAAAGCATCTTGCTTCCAGCTCTTCGGGAAGCTAAGAAACATCTGGCGTTGCCCAGTGCTCTTACAGCCTACCGGGAACATCTCTTACCAAGGCCTGTGAAACGCAGTTTGTTGGTGGCCTGAACTGGCCGAAGTAGAACTTCTGCTCTGGGTGTGCTCCACTGGCCTAGAGCTACCTGGCGCAAAGGGCTGCCTTGATTCCAAAGTGAGAGAGTGGCACCAAAGCATCTTGCTCCCAGCTCTTCGGGAAGCTAAGAAACAGCTGGCTCTGCCCAGTGCTCTTACAGCCTAAGAGAACATCTCTTTGAAAGGCCTGTGAAACGCAGTTTCTTGGCAGGCCTGACCTGGCTGAAGTAGAACTTCTGTTCTGGTTGTGCTACATAGGCCTAGAGCTACCAGGACCTAAGGGCTGCCTTGTTTCCAAGGGGTGAGAGAGGCCCCAAAGCATCTTGCCTCCAGCACTTTGGGAAGCTAAAAAACAACTGGTTCTGCCCAGTGCTCTCACAGCCTACCGTGAACATCTCTTACCAAGGGCTGTGAAACGCAGTTTCTGGGCAGGACTGATCCGCCTGAAGTAGAACTTCTGCTGTGGGTGTGCTCCATTGGCCTAGAGCTGCCAGGCCCAAACGGCTGCCTTGTGTCCAAAGGGAGAGAGAGGCCCCAAAGCATCTTGCTTCCAGCTCTGTGGGAAGCTAAAGCAACTGGCTCTCCACAGTGCTCTCACAGCCTACCGGGAACATCTCTTACCAAGGCCTGTGAAACGCAGTTTCTTGGCAGGCCTGATCTGGCTGAAGTAGAACTCCTGCTCTGGGCGTGCTACTTTGGCCTAGAGCTGCCAGGCCCAAAGGGCCGCCTTGTTTCCAAAGGGGCTGAGAGTCCCCAAAGTATCTTGCTTCCAAATCTTTGGGAAGCTAAGAAACAACTGGCTCTGCACAGTGCTCTCACAGCCTACCGGCAACGTGACAGAGAAAGGCCTGTGAGACGCAGTTTCTTGGAAGGCCTGATCTGGCTGAGGTAGAACTTCTGCTCTGGGTGTACTCCATTGGCCTAGGGCTGCCAGGCCCAAAGGGCTGCCTTTATTTCCAAAGTGTGAGAGAGGCCCCAAAGCATCTTGCTTCCTGCTCTCTGGGAAGCTAAAACAACTGGCTCTGCACAGTGCTCTCAAAGCCAACCGGGAACGTCACATACAAAGGCCTGTGAAACGCAGCTTCTTGACAGGCCTTATCTGGCTGAGGTAGAACTTGTGCTCTGGGTGTGCTACTTTGGCCTAGAGCTGCCAGGCACAAAGGCTGCTTTGTTTCCAAAGGGGGAGAGAGGCCCCAAATCATGTTGCTTCCAGCTGTTTTTGAAGCTAAGAAACAACTCGCTCTGCCAGGTACTCTTACAGCCTTCCGGGAACACCTCTTACGAAGGCCTGTGAAAAGCAGTTTCTTGGCAGGCCTGATCTGGCTGAGGTAGAACTTCTGCTCTGGGTGTGCTCCATTGCCCTAGAGCTGAAAGGCCCAAAGGGCTGCCTTGTTTCCAAAGGGGGAGAGAGGCCCCAAAGCATCTTGCTTCCACCTCTTGGGAAGCTAAGAAACAACTCGCTGTGCCCAGTGCTCTTATAGCCTAAGAGAACATCTCTTATCAAGGCCTGTGAAACGCACTTTCTAGGCAGGCCTGATCTGGAAGAAGTAGAACTTCTGCTCTGGTTGTGCTCCATTGCCCTAGAGCTGCCAGACCCAACGTGCTGCCTTGTTTCCAAAGGGGCAGAGAGGCCCCAAAGCGTCTTGCTTCCAGCTGTTTGGGAAACAAGGAAACAACTGGCTCTGCACCGTGCTCTCACAGCCTACCGGGAACGTCACATACAAAGGCCTCTGAAACGCAGTTCCTTGGCAGGCCTGATCTGGCTGAAGTAGGACTTCTGCTCTGGGTGTGCTCCGTTGGCCTAGAGCTGAAAGGCCCAAAGGGATGCCTTGTTTGCAAAGGGGCAGAGAGGCCCCAAAGCATCTTGCTTCCAGCTCTTTGGGAAGCTAAGAAACAACTGTCTCTGCCCAGTGCTCTGACAGAGTACCGGGAACATCTCTTACCAGAGCCTTTGAAACGCAGTTTCTTGGCAGGCCTTATCTGGCTGAGGTAGAACTTCTGCTCTGGGTGTGCTCCATTGGCCTAGAGCTGAAAGGCCCAAAGGTCGGCCTTGTTGGCAAAGGGGCAGGGAGCCCCCAAAGCATCTTGCTTCCAGCTCTTTGGGAAGCTAAGAAACAACTGGCTCTGCCCAGTGCTCTTACAGCCTAAGAGAAAATCTCTTACCAAGGCCTGTGAAACGCACTTTGTTGGTGGCCTGATCTAGCTGAAGTAGAACTGCTGCTCTGGGTGTGCTCCATTGGCCTAGAGCTGCCTGGCCCAAAGGGCCGCCTTGTTTGCAAAGGGGCAGAGAGGCCCCAAAGCATCTTGCTTCCAGCTCTTCGGGAAGCTAAGAAACATCTGGCGTTGCCCAGTGCTCTTACAGCCTACCGGGAACATCTCTTACCAAGGCCTGTGAAACGCAGTTTGTTGGTGGCCTGAACTGGCCGAAGTAGAACTTCTGCTCTGGGTGTGCTCCACTGGCCTAGAGCTACCTGGCGCAAAGGGCTGCCTTGATTCCAAAGTGAGAGAGTGGCACCAAAGCATCTTGCTCCCAGCTCTTCGGGAAGCTAAGAAACAGCTGGCTCTGCCCAGTGCTCTTACAGCCTAAGAGAACATCTCTTTGAAAGGCCTGTGAAACGCAGTTTCTTGGCAGGCCTGACCTGGCTGAAGTAGAACTTCTGTTCTGGTTGTGCTACATAGGCCTAGAGCTACCAGGACCTAAGGGCTGCCTTGTTTCCAAGGGGTGAGAGAGGCCCCAAAGCATCTTGCCTCCAGCACTTTGGGAAGCTAAAAAACAACTGGTTCTGCCCAGTGCTCTCACAGCCTACCGTGAACATCTCTTACCAAGGGCTGTGAAACGCAGTTTCTGGGCAGGACTGATCCGCCTGAAGTAGAACTTCTGCTGTGGGTGTGCTCCATTGGCCTAGAGCTGCCAGGCCCAAACGGCTGCCTTGTGTCCAAAGGGAGAGAGAGGCCCCAAAGCATCTTGCTTCCAGCTCTGTGGGAAGCTAAAGCAACTGGCTCTCCACAGTGCTCTCACAGCCTACCGGGAACATCTCTTACCAAGGCCTGTGAAACGCAGTTTCTTGGCAGGCCTGATCTGGCTGAAGTAGAACTCCTGCTCTGGGCGTGCTACTTTGGCCTAGAGCTGCCAGGCCCAAAGGGCCGCCTTGTTTCCAAAGGGGCTGAGAGTCCCCAAAGTATCTTGCTTCCAAATCTTTGGGAAGCTAAGAAACAACTGGCTCTGCACAGTGCTCTCACAGCCTACCGGCAACGTGACAGAGAAAGGCCTGTGAGACGCAGTTTCTTGGAAGGCCTGATCTGGCTGAGGTAGAACTTCTGCTCTGGGTGTACTCCATTGGCCTAGGGCTGCCAGGCCCAAAGGGCTGCCTTTATTTCCAAAGTGTGAGAGAGGCCCCAAAGCATCTTGCTTCCTGCTCTCTGGGAAGCTAAAACAACTGGCTCTGCACAGTGCTCTCAAAGCCAACCGGGAACGTCACATACAAAGGCCTGTGAAACGCAGCTTCTTGACAGGCCTTATCTGGCTGAGGTAGAACTTGTGCTCTGGGTGTGCTACTTTGGCCTAGAGCTGCCAGGCACAAAGGCTGCTTTGTTTCCAAAGGGGGAGAGAGGCCCCAAATCATGTTGCTTCCAGCTGTTTTTGAAGCTAAGAAACAACTCGCTCTGCCAGGTACTCTTACAGCCTTCCGGGAACACCTCTTACGAAGGCCTGTGAAAAGCAGTTTCTTGGCAGGCCTGATCTGGCTGAGGTAGAACTTCTGCTCTGGGTGTGCTCCATTGCCCTAGAGCTGAAAGGCCCAAAGGGCTGCCTTGTTTCCAAAGGGGGAGAGAGGCCCCAAAGCATCTTGCTTCCACCTCTTGGGAAGCTAAGAAACAACTCGCTGTGCCCAGTGCTCTTATAGCCTAAGAGAACATCTCTTATCAAGGCCTGTGAAACGCACTTTCTAGGCAGGCCTGATCTGGAAGAAGTAGAACTTCTGCTCTGGTTGTGCTCCATTGCCCTAGAGCTGCCAGACCCAACGTGCTGCCTTGTTTCCAAAGGGGCAGAGAGGCCCCAAAGCGTCTTGCTTCCAGCTGTTTGGGAAACAAGGAAACAACTGGCTCTGCACCGTGCTCTCACAGCCTACCGGGAACGTCACATACAAAGGCCTCTGAAACGCAGTTCCTTGGCAGGCCTGATCTGGCTGAAGTAGGACTTCTGCTCTGGGTGTGCTCCGTTGGCCTAGAGCTGAAAGGCCCAAAGGGATGCCTTGTTTGCAAAGGGGCAGAGAGGCCCCAAAGCATCTTGCTTCCAGCTCTTTGGGAAGCTAAGAAACAACTGTCTCTGCCCAGTGCTCTGACAGAGTACCGGGAACATCTCTTACCAGAGCCTTTGAAACGCAGTTTCTTGGCAGGCCTTATCTGGCTGAGGTAGAACTTCTGCTCTGGGTGTGCTCCATTGGCCTAGAGCTGAAAGGCCCAAAGGTCGGCCTTGTTGGCAAAGGGGCAGGGAGCCCCCAAAGCATCTTGCTTCCAGCTCTTTGGGAAGCTAAGAAACAACTGGCTCTGCCCAGTGCTCTTACAGCCTAAGAGAAAATCTCTTACCAAGGCCTGTGAAACGCACTTTGTTGGTGGCCTGATCTAGCTGAAGTAGAACTTCTGCTCTGGGTGTGCTCCATTGGCCTAGAGCTGCCTGGCCCAAAGGGCCGCCTTGTTTGCAAAGGGGCAGAGAGGCCCCAAAGCATCTTGCTTCCAGCTCTTCGGGAAGCTAAGAAACATCTGGCGTTGCCCAGTGCTCTTACAGCCTACCGGGAACATCTCTTACCAAGGCCTGTGAAACGCAGTTTGTTGGTGGCCTGAACTGGCCGAAGTAGAACTTCTGCTCTGGGTGTGCTCCACTGGCCTAGAGCTACCTGGCGCAAAGGGCTGCCTTGATTCCAAAGTGAGAGAGTGGCACCAAAGCATCTTGCTCCCAGCTCTTCGGGAAGCTAAGAAACAGCTGGCTCTGCCCAGTGCTCTTACAGCCTAAGAGAACATCTCTTTGAAAGGCCTGTGAAACGCAGTTTCTTGGCAGGCCTGACCTGGCTGAAGTAGAACTTCTGTTCTGGTTGTGCTACATAGGCCTAGAGCTACCAGGACCTAAGGGCTGCCTTGTTTCCAAGGGGTGAGAGAGGCCCCAAAGCATCTTGCCTCCAGCACTTTGGGAAGCTAAAAAACAACTGGTTCTGCCCAGTGCTCTCACAGCCTACCGTGAACATCTCTTACCAAGGGCTGTGAAACGCAGTTTCTGGGCAGGACTGATCCGCCTGAAGTAGAACTTCTGCTGTGGGTGTGCTCCATTGGCCTAGAGCTGCCAGGCCCAAACGGCTGCCTTGTGTCCAAAGGGAGAGAGAGGCCCCAAAGCATCTTGCTTCCAGCTCTGTGGGAAGCTAAAGCAACTGGCTCTCCACAGTGCTCTCACAGCCTACCGGGAACATCTCTTACCAAGGCCTGTGAAACGCAGTTTCTTGGCAGGCCTGATCTGGCTGAAGTAGAACTCCTGCTCTGGGCGTGCTACTTTGGCCTAGAGCTGCCAGGCCCAAAGGGCCGCCTTGTTTCCAAAGGGGCTGAGAGTCCCCAAAGTATCTTGCTTCCAAATCTTTGGGAAGCTAAGAAACAACTGGCTCTGCACAGTGCTCTCACAGCCTACCGGCAACGTGACAGAGAAAGGCCTGTGAGACGCAGTTTCTTGGAAGGCCTGATCTGGCTGAGGTAGAACTTCTGCTCTGGGTGTACTCCATTGGCCTAGGGCTGCCAGGCCCAAAGGGCTGCCTTTATTTCCAAAGTGTGAGAGAGGCCCCAAAGCATCTTGCTTCCTGCTCTCTGGGAAGCTAAAACAACTGGCTCTGCACAGTGCTCTCAAAGCCAACCGGGAACGTCACATACAAAGGCCTGTGAAACGCAGCTTCTTGACAGGCCTTATCTGGCTGAGGTAGAACTTGTGCTCTGGGTGTGCTACTTTGGCCTAGAGCTGCCAGGCACAAAGGCTGCTTTGTTTCCAAAGGGGGAGAGAGGCCCCAAATCATGTTGCTTCCAGCTGTTTTTGAAGCTAAGAAACAACTCGCTCTGCCAGGTACTCTTACAGCCTTCTGGGAACACCTCTTACGAAGGCCTGTGAAAAGCAGTTTCTTGGCAGGCCTGATCTGGCTGAGGTAGAACTTCTGCTCTGGGTGTGCTCCATTGCCCTAGAGCTGAAAGGCCCAAAGGGCTGCCTTGTTTCCAAAGGGGGAGAGAGGCCCCAAAGCATCTTGCTTCCACCTCTTGGGAAGCTAAGAAACAACTCGCTGTGCCCAGTGCTCTTATAGCCTAAGAGAACATCTCTTATCAAGGCCTGTGAAACGCACTTTCTAGGCAGGCCTGATCTGGAAGAAGTAGAACTTCTGCTCTGGTTGTGCTCCATTGCCCTAGAGCTGCCAGACCCAACGTGCTGCCTTGTTTCCAAAGGGGCAGAGAGGCCCCAAAGCGTCTTGCTTCCAGCTGTTTGGGAAACAAGGAAACAACTGGCTCTGCACCGTGCTCTCACAGCCTACCGGGAACGTCACATACAAAGGCCTCTGAAACGCAGTTCCTTGGCAGGCCTGATCTGGCTGAAGTAGGACTTCTGCTCTGGGTGTGCTCCGTTGGCCTAGAGCTGAAAGGCCCAAAGGGATGCCTTGTTTGCAAAGGGGCAGAGAGGCCCCAAAGCATCTTGCTTCCAGCTCTTTGGGAAGCTAAGAAACAACTGTCTCTGCCCAGTGCTCTGACAGAGTACCGGGAACATCTCTTACCAGAGCCTTTGAAACGCAGTTTCTTGGCAGGCCTTATCTGGCTGAGGTAGAACTTCTGCTCTGGGTGTGCTCCATTGGCCTAGAGCTGAAAGGCCCAAAGGTCGGCCTTGTTGGCAAAGGGGCAGGGAGCCCCCAAAGCATCTTGCTTCCAGCTCTTTGGGAAGCTAAGAAACAACTGGCTCTGCCCAGTGCTCTTACAGCCTAAGAGAAAATCTCTTACCAAGGCCTGTGAAACGCACTTTGTTGGTGGCCTGATCTAGCTGAAGTAGAACTGCTGCTCTGGGTGTGCTCCATTGGCCTAGAGCTGCCTGGCCCAAAGGGCCGCCTTGTTTGCAAAGGGGCAGAGAGGCCCCAAAGCATCTTGCTTCCAGCTCTTCGGGAAGCTAAGAAACATCTGGCGTTGCCCAGTGCTCTTACAGCCTACCGGGAACATCTCTTACCAAGGCCTGTGAAACGCAGTTTGTTGGTGGCCTGAACTGGCCGAAGTAGAACTTCTGCTCTGGGTGTGCTCCACTGGCCTAGAGCTACCTGGCGCAAAGGGCTGCCTTGATTCCAAAGTGAGAGAGTGGCACCAAAGCATCTTGCTCCCAGCTCTTCGGGAAGCTAAGAAACAGCTGGCTCTGCCCAGTGCTCTTACAGCCTAAGAGAACATCTCTTTGAAAGGCCTGTGAAACGCAGTTTCTTGGCAGGCCTGACCTGGCTGAAGTAGAACTTCTGTTCTGGTTGTGCTACATAGGCCTAGAGCTACCAGGACCTAAGGGCTGCCTTGTTTCCAAGGGGTGAGAGAGGCCCCAAAGCATCTTGCCTCCAGCACTTTGGGAAGCTAAAAAACAACTGGTTCTGCCCAGTGCTCTCACAGCCTACCGTGAACATCTCTTACCAAGGGCTGTGAAACGCAGTTTCTGGGCAGGACTGATCCGCCTGAAGTAGAACTTCTGCTGTGGGTGTGCTCCATTGGCCTAGAGCTGCCAGGCCCAAACGGCTGCCTTGTGTCCAAAGGGAGAGAGAGGCCCCAAAGCATCTTGCTTCCAGCTCTGTGGGAAGCTAAAGCAACTGGCTCTCCACAGTGCTCTCACAGCCTACCGGGAACATCTCTTACCAAGGCCTGTGAAACGCAGTTTCTTGGCAGGCCTGATCTGGCTGAAGTAGAACTCCTGCTCTGGGCGTGCTACTTTGGCCTAGAGCTGCCAGGCCCAAAGGGCCGCCTTGTTTCCAAAGGGGCTGAGAGTCCCCAAAGTATCTTGCTTCCAAATCTTTGGGAAGCTAAGAAACAACTGGCTCTGCACAGTGCTCTCACAGCCTACCGGCAACGTGACAGAGAAAGGCCTGTGAGACGCAGTTTCTTGGAAGGCCTGATCTGGCTGAGGTAGAACTTCTGCTCTGGGTGTACTCCATTGGCCTAGGGCTGCCAGGCCCAAAGGGCTGCCTTTATTTCCAAAGTGTGAGAGAGGCCCCAAAGCATCTTGCTTCCTGCTCTCTGGGAAGCTAAAACAACTGGCTCTGCACAGTGCTCTCAAAGCCAACCGGGAACGTCACATACAAAGGCCTGTGAAACGCAGCTTCTTGACAGGCCTTATCTGGCTGAGGTAGAACTTGTGCTCTGGGTGTGCTACTTTGGCCTAGAGCTGCCAGGCACAAAGGCTGCTTTGTTTCCAAAGGGGGAGAGAGGCCCCAAATCATGTTGCTTCCAGCTGTTTTTGAAGCTAAGAAACAACTCGCTCTGCCAGGTACTCTTACAGCCTTCCGGGAACACCTCTTACGAAGGCCTGTGAAAAGCAGTTTCTTGGCAGGCCTGATCTGGCTGAGGTAGAACTTCTGCTCTGGGTGTGCTCCATTGCCCTAGAGCTGAAAGGCCCAAAGGGCTGCCTTGTTTCCAAAGGGGGAGAGAGGCCCCAAAGCATCTTGCTTCCACCTCTTGGGAAGCTAAGAAACAACTCGCTGTGCCCAGTGCTCTTATAGCCTAAGAGAACATCTCTTATCAAGGCCTGTGAAACGCACTTTCTAGGCAGGCCTGATCTGGAAGAAGTAGAACTTCTGCTCTGGTTGTGCTCCATTGCCCTAGAGCTGCCAGACCCAACGTGCTGCCTTGTTTCCAAAGGGGCAGAGAGGCCCCAAAGCGTCTTGCTTCCAGCTGTTTGGGAAACAAGGAAACAACTGGCTCTGCACCGTGCTCTCACAGCCTACCGGGAACGTCACATACAAAGGCCTCTGAAACGCAGTTCCTTGGCAGGCCTGATCTGGCTGAAGTAGGACTTCTGCTCTGGGTGTGCTCCGTTGGCCTAGAGCTGAAAGGCCCAAAGGGATGCCTTGTTTGCAAAGGGGCAGAGAGGCCCCAAAGCATCTTGCTTCCAGCTCTTTGGGAAGCTAAGAAACAACTGTCTCTGCCCAGTGCTCTGACAGAGTACCGGGAACATCTCTTACCAGAGCCTTTGAAACGCAGTTTCTTGGCAGGCCTTATCTGGCTGAGGTAGAACTTCTGCTCTGGGTGTGCTCCATTGGCCTAGAGCTGAAAGGCCCAAAGGTCGGCCTTGTTGGCAAAGGGGCAGGGAGCCCCCAAAGCATCTTGCTTCCAGCTCTTTGGGAAGCTAAGAAACAACTGGCTCTGCCCAGTGCTCTTACAGCCTAAGAGAAAATCTCTTACCAAGGCCTGTGAAACGCACTTTGTTGGTGGCCTGATCTAGCTGAAGTAGAACTGCTGCTCTGGGCGTGCTCCACTGGCCTAGAGCTGCCTGGCCCAAAGGGCCGCCTTGTTTGCAAAGGGGCAGAGAGGCCCCAAAGCATCTTGCTTCCAGCTCTTCGGGAAGCTAAGAAACATCTGGCGTTGCCCAGTGCTCTTACAGCCTACCGGGAACATCTCTTACCAAGGCCTGTGAAACGCAGTTTGTTGGTGGCCTGAACTGGCCGAAGTAGAACTTCTGCTCTGGGTGTGCTCCACTGGCCTAGAGCTACCTGGCGCAAAGGGCTGCCTTGATTCCAAAGTGAGAGAGTGGCACCAAAGCATCTTGCTCCCAGCTCTTCGGGAAGCTAAGAAACAGCTGGCTCTGCCCAGTGCTCTTACAGCCTAAGAGAACATCTCTTTGAAAGGCCTGTGAAACGCAGTTTCTTGGCAGGCCTGACCTGGCTGAAGTAGAACTTCTGTTCTGGTTGTGCTACATAGGCCTAGAGCTACCAGGACCTAAGGGCTGCCTTGTTTCCAAGGGGTGAGAGAGGCCCCAAAGCATCTTGCCTCCAGCACTTTGGGAAGCTAAAAAACAACTGGTTCTGCCCAGTGCTCTCACAGCCTACCGTGAACATCTCTTACCAAGGGCTGTGAAACGCAGTTTCTGGGCAGGACTGATCCGCCTGAAGTAGAACTTCTGCTGTGGGTGTGCTCCATTGGCCTAGAGCTGCCAGGCCCAAACGGCTGCCTTGTGTCCAAAGGGAGAGAGAGGCCCCAAAGCATCTTGCTTCCAGCTCTGTGGGAAGCTAAAGCAACTGGCTCTCCACAGTGCTCTCACAGCCTACCGGGAACATCTCTTACCAAGGCCTGTGAAACGCAGTTTCTTGGCAGGCCTGATCTGGCTGAAGTAGAACTCCTGCTCTGGGCGTGCTACTTTGGCCTAGAGCTGCCAGGCCCAAAGGGCCGCCTTGTTTCCAAAGGGGCTGAGAGTCCCCAAAGTATCTTGCTTCCAAATCTTTGGGAAGCTAAGAAACAACTGGCTCTGCACAGTGCTCTCACAGCCTACCGGCAACGTGACAGAGAAAGGCCTGTGAGACGCAGTTTCTTGGAAGGCCTGATCTGGCTGAGGTAGAACTTCTGCTCTGGGTGTACTCCATTGGCCTAGGGCTGCCAGGCCCAAAGGGCTGCCTTTATTTCCAAAGTGTGAGAGAGGCCCCAAAGCATCTTGCTTCCTGCTCTCTGGGAAGCTAAAACAACTGGCTCTGCACAGTGCTCTCAAAGCCAACCGGCAACGTGACAGAGAAAGGCCTGTGAGACGCAGTTTCTTGGAAGGCCTGATCTGGCTGAGGTAGAACTTCTGCTCTGGGTGTACTCCATTGGCCTAGGGCTGCCAGGCCCAAAGGGCTGCCTTTATTTCCAAAGTGTGAGAGAGGCCCCAAAGCATCTTGCTTCCTGCTCTCTGGGAAGCTAAAACAACTGGCTCTGCACAGTGCTCTCAAAGCCAACCGGGAACGTCACATACAAAGGCCTGTGAAACGCAGCTTCTTGACAGGCCTTATCTGGCTGAGGTAGAACTTGTGCTCTGGGTGTGCTACTTTGGCCTAGAGCTGCCAGGCACAAAGGCTGCTTTGTTTCCAAAGGGGGAGAGAGGCCCCAAATCATGTTGCTTCCAGCTGTTTTTGAAGCTAAGAAACAACTCGCTCTGCCAGGTACTCTTACAGCCTTCCGGGAACACCTCTTACGAAGGCCTGTGAAAAGCAGTTTCTTGGCAGGCCTGATCTGGCTGAGGTAGAACTTCTGCTCTGGGTGTGCTCCATTGCCCTAGAGCTGAAAGGCCCAAAGGGCTGCCTTGTTTCCAAAGGGGGAGAGAGGCCCCAAAGCATCTTGCTTCCACCTCTTGGGAAGCTAAGAAACAACTCGCTGTGCCCAGTGCTCTTATAGCCTAAGAGAACATCTCTTATCAAGGCCTGTGAAACGCACTTTCTAGGCAGGCCTGATCTGGAAGAAGTAGAACTTCTGCTCTGGTTGTGCTCCATTGCCCTAGAGCTGCCAGACCCAACGTGCTGCCTTGTTTCCAAAGGGGCAGAGAGGCCCCAAAGCGTCTTGCTTCCAGCTGTTTGGGAAACAAGGAAACAACTGGCTCTGCACCGTGCTCTCACAGCCTACCGGGAACGTCACATACAAAGGCCTCTGAAACGCAGTTCCTTGGCAGGCCTGATCTGGCTGAAGTAGGACTTCTGCTCTGGGTGTGCTCCGTTGGCCTAGAGCTGAAAGGCCCAAAGGGATGCCTTGTTTGCAAAGGGGCAGAGAGGCCCCAAAGCATCTTGCTTCCAGCTCTTTGGGAAGCTAAGAAACAACTGTCTCTGCCCAGTGCTCTGACAGAGTACCGGGAACATCTCTTACCAGAGCCTTTGAAACGCAGTTTCTTGGCAGGCCTTATCTGGCTGAGGTAGAACTTCTGCTCTGGGTGTGCTCCATTGGCCTAGAGCTGAAAGGCCCAAAGGTCGGCCTTGTTGGCAAAGGGGCAGGGAGCCCCCAAAGCATCTTGCTTCCAGCTCTTTGGGAAGCTAAGAAACAACTGGCTCTGCCCAGTGCTCTTACAGCCTAAGAGAAAATCTCTTACCAAGGCCTGTGAAACGCACTTTGTTGGTGGCCTGATCTAGCTGAAGTAGAACTGCTGCTCTGGGCGTGCTCCACTGGCCTAGAGCTGCCTGGCCCAAAGGGCCGCCTTGTTTGCAAAGGGGCAGAGAGGCCCCAAAGCATCTTGCTTCCAGCTCTTCGGGAAGCTAAGAAACATCTGGCGTTGCCCAGTGCTCTTACAGCCTACCGGGAACATCTCTTACCAAGGCCTGTGAAACGCAGTTTGTTGGTGGCCTGAACTGGCCGAAGTAGAACTTCTGCTCTGGGTGTGCTCCACTGGCCTAGAGCTACCTGGCGCAAAGGGCTGCCTTGATTCCAAAGTGAGAGAGTGGCACCAAAGCATCTTGCTCCCAGCTCTTCGGGAAGCTAAGAAACAGCTGGCTCTGCCCAGTGCTCTTACAGCCTAAGAGAACATCTCTTTGAAAGGCCTGTGAAACGCAGTTTCTTGGCAGGCCTGACCTGGCTGAAGTAGAACTTCTGTTCTGGTTGTGCTACATAGGCCTAGAGCTACCAGGACCTAAGGGCTGCCTTGTTTCCAAGGGGTGAGAGAGGCCCCAAAGCATCTTGCCTCCAGCACTTTGGGAAGCTAAAAAACAACTGGTTCTGCCCAGTGCTCTCACAGCCTACCGTGAACATCTCTTACCAAGGGCTGTGAAACGCAGTTTCTGGGCAGGACTGATCCGCCTGAAGTAGAACTTCTGCTGTGGGTGTGCTCCATTGGCCTAGAGCTGCCAGGCCCAAACGGCTGCCTTGTGTCCAAAGGGAGAGAGAGGCCCCAAAGCATCTTGCTTCCAGCTCTGTGGGAAGCTAAAGCAACTGGCTCTCCACAGTGCTCTCACAGCCTACCGGGAACATCTCTTACCAAGGCCTGTGAAACGCAGTTTCTTGGCAGGCCTGATCTGGCTGAAGTAGAACTCCTGCTCTGGGCGTGCTACTTTGGCCTAGAGCTGCCAGGCCCAAAGGGCCGCCTTGTTTCCAAAGGGGCTGAGAGTCCCCAAAGTATCTTGCTTCCAAATCTTTGGGAAGCTAAGAAACAACTGGCTCTGCACAGTGCTCTCACAGCCTACCGGCAACGTGACAGAGAAAGGCCTGTGAGACGCAGTTTCTTGGAAGGCCTGATCTGGCTGAGGTAGAACTTCTGCTCTGGGTGTACTCCATTGGCCTAGGGCTGCCAGGCCCAAAGGGCTGCCTTTATTTCCAAAGTGTGAGAGAGGCCCCAAAGCATCTTGCTTCCTGCTCTCTGGGAAGCTAAAACAACTGGCTCTGCACAGTGCTCTCAAAGCCAACCGGCAATGTGACAGAGAAAGGCCTGTGAGACGCAGTTTCTTGGAAGGCCTGATCTGGCTGAGGTAGAACTTCTGCTCTGGGTGTACTCCATTGGCCTAGGGCTGCCAGGCCCAAAGGGCTGCCTTTATTTCCAAAGTGTGAGAGAGGCCCCAAAGCATCTTGCTTCCTGCTCTCTGGGAAGCTAAAACAACTGGCTCTGCACAGTGCTCTCAAAGCCAACCGGGAACGTCACATACAAAGGCCTGTGAAACGCAGCTTCTTGACAGGCCTTATCTGGCTGAGGTAGAACTTGTGCTCTGGGTGTGCTACTTTGGCCTAGAGCTGCCAGGCACAAAGGCTGCTTTGTTCCCAAAGGGGGAGAGAGGCCCCAAATCATGTTGCTTCCAGCTGTTTTTGAAGCTAAGAAACAACTCGCTCTGCCAGGTACTCTTACAGCCTTCCGGGAACACCTCTTACGAAGGCCTGTGAAAAGCAGTTTCTTGGCAGGCCTGATCTGGCTGAGGTAGAACTTCTGCTCTGGGTGTGCTCCATTGCCCTAGAGCTGAAAGGCCCAAAGGGCTGCCTTGTTTCCAAAGGGGGAGAGAGGCCCCAAAGCATCTTGCTTCCACCTCTTGGGAAGCTAAGAAACAACTCGCTGTGCCCAGTGCTCTTATAGCCTAAGAGAACATCTCTTATCAAGGCCTGTGAAACGCACTTTCTAGGCAGGCCTGATCTGGAAGAAGTAGAACTTCTGCTCTGGTTGTGCTCCATTGCCCTAGAGCTGCCAGACCCAACGTGCTGCCTTGTTTCCAAAGGGGCAGAGAGGCCCCAAAGCGTCTTGCTTCCAGCTGTTTGGGAAACAAGGAAACAACTGGCTCTGCACCGTGCTCTCACAGCCTACCGGGAACGTCACATACAAAGGCCTCTGAAACGCAGTTCCTTGGCAGGCCTGATCTGGCTGAAGTAGGACTTCTGCTCTGGGTGTGCTCCGTTGGCCTAGAGCTGAAAGGCCCAAAGGGATGCCTTGTTTGCAAAGGGGCAGAGAGGCCCCAAAGCATCTTGCTTCCAGCTCTTTGGGAAGCTAAGAAACAACTGTCTCTGCCCAGTGCTCTGACAGAGTACCGGGAACATCTCTTACCAGAGCCTTTGAAACGCAGTTTCTTGGCAGGCCTTATCTGGCTGAGGTAGAACTTCTGCTCTGGGTGTGCTCCATTGGCCTAGAGCTGAAAGGCCCAAAGGTCGGCCTTGTTGGCAAAGGGGCAGGGAGCCCCCAAAGCATCTTGCTTCCAGCTCTTTGGGAAGCTAAGAAACAACTGGCTCTGCCCAGTGCTCTTACAGCCTAAGAGAAAATCTCTTACCAAGGCCTGTGAAACGCACTTTGTTGGTGGCCTGATCTAGCTGAAGTAGAACTGCTGCTCTGGGTGTGCTCCATTGGCCTAGAGCTGCCTGGCCCAAAGGGCCGCCTTGTTTGCAAAGGGGCAGAGAGGCCCCAAAGCATCTTGCTTCCAGCTCTTCGGGAAGCTAAGAAACATCTGGCGTTGCCCAGTGCTCTTACAGCCTACCGGGAACATCTCTTACCAAGGCCTGTGAAACGCAGTTTGTTGGTGGCCTGAACTGGCCGAAGTAGAACTTCTGCTCTGGGTGTGCTCCACTGGCCTAGAGCTACCTGGCGCAAAGGGCTGCCTTGATTCCAAAGTGAGAGAGTGGCACCAAAGCATCTTGCTCCCAGCTCTTCGGGAAGCTAAGAAACAGCTGGCTCTGCCCAGTGCTCTTACAGCCTAAGAGAACATCTCTTTGAAAGGCCTGTGAAACGCAGTTTCTTGGCAGGCCTGACCTGGCTGAAGTAGAACTTCTGTTCTGGTTGTGCTACATAGGCCTAGAGCTACCAGGACCTAAGGGCTGCCTTGTTTCCAAGGGGTGAGAGAGGCCCCAAAGCATCTTGCCTCCAGCACTTTGGGAAGCTAAAAAACAACTGGTTCTGCCCAGTGCTCTCACAGCCTACCGTGAACATCTCTTACCAAGGGCTGTGAAACGCAGTTTCTGGGCAGGACTGATCCGCCTGAAGTAGAACTTCTGCTGTGGGTGTGCTCCATTGGCCTAGAGCTGCCAGGCCCAAACGGCTGCCTTGTGTCCAAAGGGAGAGAGAGGCCCCAAAGCATCTTGCTTCCAGCTCTGTGGGAAGCTAAAGCAACTGGCTCTCCACAGTGCTCTCACAGCCTACCGGGAACATCTCTTACCAAGGCCTGTGAAACGCAGTTTCTTGGCAGGCCTGATCTGGCTGAAGTAGAACTCCTGCTCTGGGCGTGCTACTTTGGCCTAGAGCTGCCAGGCCCAAAGGGCCGCCTTGTTTCCAAAGGGGCTGAGAGTCCCCAAAGTATCTTGCTTCCAAATCTTTGGGAAGCTAAGAAACAACTGGCTCTGCACAGTGCTCTCACAGCCTACCGGCAACGTGACAGAGAAAGGCCTGTGAGACGCAGTTTCTTGGAAGGCCTGATCTGGCTGAGGTAGAACTTCTGCTCTGGGTGTACTCCATTGGCCTAGGGCTGCCAGGCCCAAAGGGCTGCCTTTATTTCCAAAGTGTGAGAGAGGCCCCAAAGCATCTTGCTTCCTGCTCTCTGGGAAGCTAAAACAACTGGCTCTGCACAGTGCTCTCAAAGCCAACCGGGAACGTCACATACAAAGGCCTGTGAAACGCAGCTTCTTGACAGGCCTTATCTGGCTGAGGTAGAACTTGTGCTCTGGGTGTGCTACTTTGGCCTAGAGCTGCCAGGCACAAAGGCTGCTTTGTTTCCAAAGGGGGAGAGAGGCCCCAAATCATGTTGCTTCCAGCTGTTTTTGAAGCTAAGAAACAACTCGCTCTGCCAGGTACTCTTACAGCCTTCCGGGAACACCTCTTACGAAGGCCTGTGAAAAGCAGTTTCTTGGCAGGCCTGATCTGGCTGAGGTAGAACTTCTGCTCTGGGTGTGCTCCATTGCCCTAGAGCTGAAAGGCCCAAAGGGCTGCCTTGTTTCCAAAGGGGGAGAGAGGCCCCAAAGCATCTTGCTTCCACCTCTTGGGAAGCTAAGAAACAACTCGCTGTGCCCAGTGCTCTTATAGCCTAAGAGAACATCTCTTATCAAGGCCTGTGAAACGCACTTTCTAGGCAGGCCTGATCTGGAAGAAGTAGAACTTCTGCTCTGGTTGTGCTCCATTGCCCTAGAGCTGCCAGACCCAACGTGCTGCCTTGTTTCCAAAGGGGCAGAGAGGCCCCAAAGCGTCTTGCTTCCAGCTGTTTGGGAAACAAGGAAACAACTGGCTCTGCACCGTGCTCTCACAGCCTACCGGGAACGTCACATACAAAGGCCTCTGAAACGCAGTTCCTTGGCAGGCCTGATCTGGCTGAAGTAGGACTTCTGCTCTGGGTGTGCTCCGTTGGCCTAGAGCTGAAAGGCCCAAAGGGATGCCTTGTTTGCAAAGGGGCAGAGAGGCCCCAAAGCATCTTGCTTCCAGCTCTTTGGGAAGCTAAGAAACAACTGTCTCTGCCCAGTGCTCTGACAGAGTACCGGGAACATCTCTTACCAGAGCCTTTGAAACGCAGTTTCTTGGCAGGCCTTATCTGGCTGAGGTAGAACTTCTGCTCTGGGTGTGCTCCATTGGCCTAGAGCTGAAAGGCCCAAAGGTCGGCCTTGTTGGCAAAGGGGCAGGGAGCCCCCAAAGCATCTTGCTTCCAGCTCTTTGGGAAGCTAAGAAACAACTGGCTCTGCCCAGTGCTCTTACAGCCTAAGAGAAAATCTCTTACCAAGGCCTGTGAAACGCACTTTGTTGGTGGCCTGATCTAGCTGAAGTAGAACTTCTGCTCTGGGTGTGCTCCATTGGCCTAGAGCTGCCTGGCCCAAAGGGCCGCCTTGTTTGCAAAGGGGCAGAGAGGCCCCAAAGCATCTTGCTTCCAGCTCTTCGGGAAGCTAAGAAACATCTGGCGTTGCCCAGTGCTCTTACAGCCTACCGGGAACATCTCTTACCAAGGCCTGTGAAACGCAGTTTGTTGGTGGCCTGAACTGGCCGAAGTAGAACTTCTGCTCTGGGTGTGCTCCACTGGCCTAGAGCTACCTGGCGCAAAGGGCTGCCTTGATTCCAAAGTGAGAGAGTGGCACCAAAGCATCTTGCTCCCAGCTCTTCGGGAAGCTAAGAAACAGCTGGCTCTGCCCAGTGCTCTTACAGCCTAAGAGAACATCTCTTTGAAAGGCCTGTGAAACGCAGTTTCTTGGCAGGCCTGACCTGGCTGAAGTAGAACTTCTGTTCTGGTTGTGCTACATAGGCCTAGAGCTACCAGGACCTAAGGGCTGCCTTGTTTCCAAGGGGTGAGAGAGGCCCCAAAGCATCTTGCCTCCAGCACTTTGGGAAGCTAAAAAACAACTGGTTCTGCCCAGTGCTCTCACAGCCTACCGTGAACATCTCTTACCAAGGGCTGTGAAACGCAGTTTCTGGGCAGGACTGATCCGCCTGAAGTAGAACTTCTGCTGTGGGTGTGCTCCATTGGCCTAGAGCTGCCAGGCCCAAACGGCTGCCTTGTGTCCAAAGGGAGAGAGAGGCCCCAAAGCATCTTGCTTCCAGCTCTGTGGGAAGCTAAAGCAACTGGCTCTCCACAGTGCTCTCACAGCCTACCGGGAACATCTCTTACCAAGGCCTGTGAAACGCAGTTTCTTGGCAGGCCTGATCTGGCTGAAGTAGAACTCCTGCTCTGGGCGTGCTACTTTGGCCTAGAGCTGCCAGGCCCAAAGGGCCGCCTTGTTTCCAAAGGGGCTGAGAGTCCCCAAAGTATCTTGCTTCCAAATCTTTGGGAAGCTAAGAAACAACTGGCTCTGCACAGTGCTCTCACAGCCTACCGGCAACGTGACAGAGAAAGGCCTGTGAGACGCAGTTTCTTGGAAGGCCTGATCTGGCTGAGGTAGAACTTCTGCTCTGGGTGTACTCCATTGGCCTAGGGCTGCCAGGCCCAAAGGGCTGCCTTTATTTCCAAAGTGTGAGAGAGGCCCCAAAGCATCTTGCTTCCTGCTCTCTGGGAAGCTAAAACAACTGGCTCTGCACAGTGCTCTCAAAGCCAACCGGGAACGTCACATACAAAGGCCTGTGAAACGCAGCTTCTTGACAGGCCTTATCTGGCTGAGGTAGAACTTGTGCTCTGGGTGTGCTACTTTGGCCTAGAGCTGCCAGGCACAAAGGCTGCTTTGTTTCCAAAGGGGGAGAGAGGCCCCAAATCATGTTGCTTCCAGCTGTTTTTGAAGCTAAGAAACAACTCGCTCTGCCAGGTACTCTTACAGCCTTCCGGGAACACCTCTTACGAAGGCCTGTGAAAAGCAGTTTCTTGGCAGGCCTGATCTGGCTGAGGTAGAACTTCTGCTCTGGGTGTGCTCCATTGCCCTAGAGCTGAAAGGCCCAAAGGGCTGCCTTGTTTCCAAAGGGGGAGAGAGGCCCCAAAGCATCTTGCTTCCACCTCTTGGGAAGCTAAGAAACAACTCGCTGTGCCCAGTGCTCTTATAGCCTAAGAGAACATCTCTTATCAAGGCCTGTGAAACGCACTTTCTAGGCAGGCCTGATCTGGAAGAAGTAGAACTTCTGCTCTGGTTGTGCTCCATTGCCCTAGAGCTGCCAGACCCAACGTGCTGCCTTGTTTCCAAAGGGGCAGAGAGGCCCCAAAGCGTCTTGCTTCCAGCTGTTTGGGAAACAAGGAAACAACTGGCTCTGCACCGTGCTCTCACAGCCTACCGGGAACGTCACATACAAAGGCCTCTGAAACGCAGTTCCTTGGCAGGCCTGATCTGGCTGAAGTAGGACTTCTGCTCTGGGTGTGCTCCGTTGGCCTAGAGCTGAAAGGCCCAAAGGGATGCCTTGTTTGCAAAGGGGCAGAGAGGCCCCAAAGCATCTTGCTTCCAGCTCTTTGGGAAGCTAAGAAACAACTGTCTCTGCCCAGTGCTCTGACAGAGTACCGGGAACATCTCTTACCAGAGCCTTTGAAACGCAGTTTCTTGGCAGGCCTTATCTGGCTGAGGTAGAACTTCTGCTCTGGGTGTGCTCCATTGGCCTAGAGCTGAAAGGCCCAAAGGTCGGCCTTGTTGGCAAAGGGGCAGGGAGCCCCCAAAGCATCTTGCTTCCAGCTCTTTGGGAAGCTAAGAAACAACTGGCTCTGCCCAGTGCTCTTACAGCCTAAGAGAAAATCTCTTACCAAGGCCTGTGAAACGCACTTTGTTGGTGGCCTGATCTAGCTGAAGTAGAACTTCTGCTCTGGGTGTGCTCCATTGGCCTAGAGCTGCCTGGCCCAAAGGGCCGCCTTGTTTGCAAAGGGGCAGAGAGGCCCCAAAGCATCTTGCTTCCAGCTCTTCGGGAAGCTAAGAAACATCTGGCGTTGCCCAGTGCTCTTACAGCCTACCGGGAACATCTCTTACCAAGGCCTGTGAAACGCAGTTTGTTGGTGGCCTGAACTGGCCGAAGTAGAACTTCTGCTCTGGGTGTGCTCCACTGGCCTAGAGCTACCTGGCGCAAAGGGCTGCCTTGATTCCAAAGTGAGAGAGTGGCACCAAAGCATCTTGCTCCCAGCTCTTCGGGAAGCTAAGAAACAGCTGGCTCTGCCCAGTGCTCTTACAGCCTAAGAGAACATCTCTTTGAAAGGCCTGTGAAACGCAGTTTCTTGGCAGGCCTGACCTGGCTGAAGTAGAACTTCTGTTCTGGTTGTGCTACATAGGCCTAGAGCTACCAGGACCTAAGGGCTGCCTTGTTTCCAAGGGGTGAGAGAGGCCCCAAAGCATCTTGCCTCCAGCACTTTGGGAAGCTAAAAAACAACTGGTTCTGCCCAGTGCTCTCACAGCCTACCGTGAACATCTCTTACCAAGGGCTGTGAAACGCAGTTTCTGGGCAGGACTGATCCGCCTGAAGTAGAACTTCTGCTGTGGGTGTGCTCCATTGGCCTAGAGCTGCCAGGCCCAAACGGCTGCCTTGTGTCCAAAGGGAGAGAGAGGCCCCAAAGCATCTTGCTTCCAGCTCTGTGGGAAGCTAAAGCAACTGGCTCTCCACAGTGCTCTCACAGCCTACCGGGAACATCTCTTACCAAGGCCTGTGAAACGCAGTTTCTTGGCAGGCCTGATCTGGCTGAAGTAGAACTCCTGCTCTGGGCGTGCTACTTTGGCCTAGAGCTGCCAGGCCCAAAGGGCCGCCTTGTTTCCAAAGGGGCTGAGAGTCCCCAAAGTATCTTGCTTCCAAATCTTTGGGAAGCTAAGAAACAACTGGCTCTGCACAGTGCTCTCACAGCCTACCGGCAACGTGACAGAGAAAGGCCTGTGAGACGCAGTTTCTTGGAAGGCCTGATCTGGCTGAGGTAGAACTTCTGCTCTGGGTGTACTCCATTGGCCTAGGGCTGCCAGGCCCAAAGGGCTGCCTTTATTTCCAAAGTGTGAGAGAGGCCCCAAAGCATCTTGCTTCCTGCTCTCTGGGAAGCTAAAACAACTGGCTCTGCACAGTGCTCTCAAAGCCAACCGGGAACGTCACATACAAAGGCCTGTGAAACGCAGCTTCTTGACAGGCCTTATCTGGCTGAGGTAGAACTTGTGCTCTGGGTGTGCTACTTTGGCCTAGAGCTGCCAGGCACAAAGGCTGCTTTGTTTCCAAAGGGGGAGAGAGGCCCCAAATCATGTTGCTTCCAGCTGTTTTTGAAGCTAAGAAACAACTCGCTCTGCCAGGTACTCTTACAGCCTTCCGGGAACACCTCTTACGAAGGCCTGTGAAAAGCAGTTTCTTGGCAGGCCTGATCTGGCTGAGGTAGAACTTCTGCTCTGGGTGTGCTCCATTGCCCTAGAGCTGAAAGGCCCAAAGGGCTGCCTTGTTTCCAAAGGGGGAGAGAGGCCCCAAAGCATCTTGCTTCCACCTCTTGGGAAGCTAAGAAACAACTCGCTGTGCCCAGTGCTCTTATAGCCTAAGAGAACATCTCTTATCAAGGCCTGTGAAACGCACTTTCTAGGCAGGCCTGATCTGGAAGAAGTAGAACTTCTGCTCTGGTTGTGCTCCATTGCCCTAGAGCTGCCAGACCCAACGTGCTGCCTTGTTTCCAAAGGGGCAGAGAGGCCCCAAAGCGTCTTGCTTCCAGCTGTTTGGGAAACAAGGAAACAACTGGCTCTGCACCGTGCTCTCACAGCCTACCGGGAACGTCACATACAAAGGCCTCTGAAACGCAGTTCCTTGGCAGGCCTGATCTGGCTGAAGTAGGACTTCTGCTCTGGGTGTGCTCCGTTGGCCTAGAGCTGAAAGGCCCAAAGGGATGCCTTGTTTGCAAAGGGGCAGAGAGGCCCCAAAGCATCTTGCTTCCAGCTCTTTGGGAAGCTAAGAAACAACTGTCTCTGCCCAGTGCTCTGACAGAGTACCGGGAACATCTCTTACCAGAGCCTTTGAAACGCAGTTTCTTGGCAGGCCTTATCTGGCTGAGGTAGAACTTCTGCTCTGGGTGTGCTCCATTGGCCTAGAGCTGAAAGGCCCAAAGGTCGGCCTTGTTGGCAAAGGGGCAGGGAGCCCCCAAAGCATCTTGCTTCCAGCTCTTTGGGAAGCTAAGAAACAACTGGCTCTGCCCAGTGCTCTTACAGCCTAAGAGAAAATCTCTTACCAAGGCCTGTGAAACGCACTTTGTTGGTGGCCTGATCTAGCTGAAGTAGAACTGCTGCTCTGGGTGTGCTCCATTGGCCTAGAGCTGCCTGGCCCAAAGGGCCGCCTTGTTTGCAAAGGGGCAGAGAGGCCCCAAAGCATCTTGCTTCCAGCTCTTCGGGAAGCTAAGAAACATCTGGCGTTGCCCAGTGCTCTTACAGCCTACCGGGAACATCTCTTACCAAGGCCTGTGAAACGCAGTTTGTTGGTGGCCTGAACTGGCCGAAGTAGAACTTCTGCTCTGGGTGTGCTCCACTGGCCTAGAGCTACCTGGCGCAAAGGGCTGCCTTGATTCCAAAGTGAGAGAGTGGCACCAAAGCATCTTGCTCCCAGCTCTTCGGGAAGCTAAGAAACAGCTGGCTCTGCCCAGTGCTCTTACAGCCTAAGAGAACATCTCTTTGAAAGGCCTGTGAAACGCAGTTTCTTGGCAGGCCTGACCTGGCTGAAGTAGAACTTCTGTTCTGGTTGTGCTACATAGGCCTAGAGCTACCAGGACCTAAGGGCTGCCTTGTTTCCAAGGGGTGAGAGAGGCCCCAAAGCATCTTGCCTCCAGCACTTTGGGAAGCTAAAAAACAACTGGTTCTGCCCAGTGCTCTCACAGCCTACCGTGAACATCTCTTACCAAGGGCTGTGAAACGCAGTTTCTGGGCAGGACTGATCCGCCTGAAGTAGAACTTCTGCTGTGGGTGTGCTCCATTGGCCTAGAGCTGCCAGGCCCAAACGGCTGCCTTGTGTCCAAAGGGAGAGAGAGGCCCCAAAGCATCTTGCTTCCAGCTCTGTGGGAAGCTAAAGCAACTGGCTCTCCACAGTGCTCTCACAGCCTACCGGGAACATCTCTTACCAAGGCCTGTGAAACGCAGTTTCTTGGCAGGCCTGATCTGGCTGAAGTAGAACTCCTGCTCTGGGCGTGCTACTTTGGCCTAGAGCTGCCAGGCCCAAAGGGCCGCCTTGTTTCCAAAGGGGCTGAGAGTCCCCAAAGTATCTTGCTTCCAAATCTTTGGGAAGCTAAGAAACAACTGGCTCTGCACAGTGCTCTCACAGCCTACCGGCAACGTGACAGAGAAAGGCCTGTGAGACGCAGTTTCTTGGAAGGCCTGATCTGGCTGAGGTAGAACTTCTGCTCTGGGTGTACTCCATTGGCCTAGGGCTGCCAGGCCCAAAGGGCTGCCTTTATTTCCAAAGTGTGAGAGAGGCCCCAAAGCATCTTGCTTCCTGCTCTCTGGGAAGCTAAAACAACTGGCTCTGCACAGTGCTCTCAAAGCCAACCGGGAACGTCACATACAAAGGCCTGTGAAACGCAGCTTCTTGACAGGCCTTATCTGGCTGAGGTAGAACTTGTGCTCTGGGTGTGCTACTTTGGCCTAGAGCTGCCAGGCACAAAGGCTGCTTTGTTTCCAAAGGGGGAGAGAGGCCCCAAATCATGTTGCTTCCAGCTGTTTTTGAAGCTAAGAAACAACTCGCTCTGCCAGGTACTCTTACAGCCTTCCGGGAACACCTCTTACGAAGGCCTGTGAAAAGCAGTTTCTTGGCAGGCCTGATCTGGCTGAGGTAGAACTTCTGCTCTGGGTGTGCTCCATTGCCCTAGAGCTGAAAGGCCCAAAGGGCTGCCTTGTTTCCAAAGGGGGAGAGAGGCCCCAAAGCATCTTGCTTCCACCTCTTGGGAAGCTAAGAAACAACTCGCTGTGCCCAGTGCTCTTATAGCCTAAGAGAACATCTCTTATCAAGGCCTGTGAAACGCACTTTCTAGGCAGGCCTGATCTGGAAGAAGTAGAACTTCTGCTCTGGTTGTGCTCCATTGCCCTAGAGCTGCCAGACCCAACGTGCTGCCTTGTTTCCAAAGGGGCAGAGAGGCCCCAAAGCGTCTTGCTTCCAGCTGTTTGGGAAACAAGGAAACAACTGGCTCTGCACCGTGCTCTCACAGCCTACCGGGAACGTCACATACAAAGGCCTCTGAAACGCAGTTCCTTGGCAGGCCTGATCTGGCTGAAGTAGGACTTCTGCTCTGGGTGTGCTCCGTTGGCCTAGAGCTGAAAGGCCCAAAGGGATGCCTTGTTTGCAAAGGGGCAGAGAGGCCCCAAAGCATCTTGCTTCCAGCTCTTTGGGAAGCTAAGAAACAACTGTCTCTGCCCAGTGCTCTGACAGAGTACCGGGAACATCTCTTACCAGAGCCTTTGAAACGCAGTTTCTTGGCAGGCCTTATCTGGCTGAGGTAGAACTTCTGCTCTGGGTGTGCTCCATTGGCCTAGAGCTGAAAGGCCCAAAGGTCGGCCTTGTTGGCAAAGGGGCAGGGAGCCCCCAAAGCATCTTGCTTCCAGCTCTTTGGGAAGCTAAGAAACAACTGGCTCTGCCCAGTGCTCTTACAGCCTAAGAGAAAATCTCTTACCAAGGCCTGTGAAACGCACTTTGTTGGTGGCCTGATCTAGCTGAAGTAGAACTGCTGCTCTGGGTGTGCTCCATTGGCCTAGAGCTGCCTGGCCCAAAGGGCCGCCTTGTTTGCAAAGGGGCAGAGAGGCCCCAAAGCATCTTGCTTCCAGCTCTTCGGGAAGCTAAGAAACATCTGGCGTTGCCCAGTGCTCTTACAGCCTACCGGGAACATCTCTTACCAAGGCCTGTGAAACGCAGTTTGTTGGTGGCCTGAACTGGCCGAAGTAGAACTTCTGCTCTGGGTGTGCTCCACTGGCCTAGAGCTACCTGGCGCAAAGGGCTGCCTTGATTCCAAAGTGAGAGAGTGGCACCAAAGCATCTTGCTCCCAGCTCTTCGGGAAGCTAAGAAACAGCTGGCTCTGCCCAGTGCTCTTACAGCCTAAGAGAACATCTCTTTGAAAGGCCTGTGAAACGCAGTTTCTTGGCAGGCCTGACCTGGCTGAAGTAGAACTTCTGTTCTGGTTGTGCTACATAGGCCTAGAGCTACCAGGACCTAAGGGCTGCCTTGTTTCCAAGGGGTGAGAGAGGCCCCAAAGCATCTTGCCTCCAGCACTTTGGGAAGCTAAAAAACAACTGGTTCTGCCCAGTGCTCTCACAGCCTACCGTGAACATCTCTTACCAAGGGCTGTGAAACGCAGTTTCTGGGCAGGACTGATCCGCCTGAAGTAGAACTTCTGCTGTGGGTGTGCTCCATTGGCCTAGAGCTGCCAGGCCCAAACGGCTGCCTTGTGTCCAAAGGGAGAGAGAGGCCCCAAAGCATCTTGCTTCCAGCTCTGTGGGAAGCTAAAGCAACTGGCTCTCCACAGTGCTCTCACAGCCTACCGGGAACATCTCTTACCAAGGCCTGTGAAACGCAGTTTCTTGGCAGGCCTGATCTGGCTGAAGTAGAACTCCTGCTCTGGGCGTGCTACTTTGGCCTAGAGCTGCCAGGCCCAAAGGGCCGCCTTGTTTCCAAAGGGGCTGAGAGTCCCCAAAGTATCTTGCTTCCAAATCTTTGGGAAGCTAAGAAACAACTGGCTCTGCACAGTGCTCTCACAGCCTACCGGCAACGTGACAGAGAAAGGCCTGTGAGACGCAGTTTCTTGGAAGGCCTGATCTGGCTGAGGTAGAACTTCTGCTCTGGGTGTACTCCATTGGCCTAGGGCTGCCAGGCCCAAAGGGCTGCCTTTATTTCCAAAGTGTGAGAGAGGCCCCAAAGCATCTTGCTTCCTGCTCTCTGGGAAGCTAAAACAACTGGCTCTGCACAGTGCTCTCAAAGCCAACCGGGAACGTCACATACAAAGGCCTGTGAAACGCAGCTTCTTGACAGGCCTTATCTGGCTGAGGTAGAACTTGTGCTCTGGGTGTGCTACTTTGGCCTAGAGCTGCCAGGCACAAAGGCTGCTTTGTTTCCAAAGGGGGAGAGAGGCCCCAAATCATGTTGCTTCCAGCTGTTTTTGAAGCTAAGAAACAACTCGCTCTGCCAGGTACTCTTACAGCCTTCCGGGAACACCTCTTACGAAGGCCTGTGAAAAGCAGTTTCTTGGCAGGCCTGATCTGGCTGAGGTAGAACTTCTGCTCTGGGTGTGCTCCATTGCCCTAGAGCTGAAAGGCCCAAAGGGCTGCCTTGTTTCCAAAGGGGGAGAGAGGCCCCAAAGCATCTTGCTTCCACCTCTTGGGAAGCTAAGAAACAACTCGCTGTGCCCAGTGCTCTTATAGCCTAAGAGAACATCTCTTATCAAGGCCTGTGAAACGCACTTTCTAGGCAGGCCTGATCTGGAAGAAGTAGAACTTCTGCTCTGGTTGTGCTCCATTGCCCTAGAGCTGCCAGACCCAACGTGCTGCCTTGTTTCCAAAGGGGCAGAGAGGCCCCAAAGCGTCTTGCTTCCAGCTGTTTGGGAAACAAGGAAACAACTGGCTCTGCACCGTGCTCTCACAGCCTACCGGGAACGTCACATACAAAGGCCTCTGAAACGCAGTTCCTTGGCAGGCCTGATCTGGCTGAAGTAGGACTTCTGCTCTGGGTGTGCTCCGTTGGCCTAGAGCTGAAAGGCCCAAAGGGATGCCTTGTTTGCAAAGGGGCAGAGAGGCCCCAAAGCATCTTGCTTCCAGCTCTTTGGGAAGCTAAGAAACAACTGTCTCTGCCCAGTGCTCTGACAGAGTACCGGGAACATCTCTTACCAGAGCCTTTGAAACTCAGTTTCTTGGCAGGCCTTATCTGGCTGAGGTAGAACTTCTGCTCTGGGTGTGCTCCATTGGCCTAGAGCTGAAAGGCCCAAAGGTCGGCCTTGTTGGCAAAGGGGCAGGGAGCCCCCAAAGCATCTTGCTTCCAGCTCTTTGGGAAGCTAAGAAACAACTGGCTCTGCCCAGTGCTCTTACAGCCTAAGAGAAAATCTCTTACCAAGGCCTGTGAAACGCACTTTGTTGGTGGCCTGATCTAGCTGAAGTAGAACTGCTGCTCTGGGTGTGCTCCATTGGCCTAGAGCTGCCTGGCCCAAAGGGCCGCCTTGTTTGCAAAGGGGCAGAGAGGCCCCAAAGCATCTTGCTTCCAGCTCTTCGGGAAGCTAAGAAACATCTGGCGTTGCCCAGTGCTCTTACAGCCTACCGGGAACATCTCTTACCAAGGCCTGTGAAACGCAGTTTGTTGGTGGCCTGAACTGGCCGAAGTAGAACTTCTGCTCTGGGTGTGCTCCACTGGCCTAGAGCTACCTGGCGCAAAGGGCTGCCTTGATTCCAAAGTGAGAGAGTGGCACCAAAGCATCTTGCTCCCAGCTCTTCGGGAAGCTAAGAAACAGCTGGCTCTGCCCAGTGCTCTTACAGCCTAAGAGAACATCTCTTTGAAAGGCCTGTGAAACGCAGTTTCTTGGCAGGCCTGACCTGGCTGAAGTAGAACTTCTGTTCTGGTTGTGCTACATAGGCCTAGAGCTACCAGGACCTAAGGGCTGCCTTGTTTCCAAGGGGTGAGAGAGGCCCCAAAGCATCTTGCCTCCAGCACTTTGGGAAGCTAAAAAACAACTGGTTCTGCCCAGTGCTCTCACAGCCTACCGTGAACATCTCTTACCAAGGGCTGTGAAACGCAGTTTCTGGGCAGGACTGATCCGCCTGAAGTAGAACTTCTGCTGTGGGTGTGCTCCATTGGCCTAGAGCTGCCAGGCCCAAACGGCTGCCTTGTGTCCAAAGGGAGAGAGAGGCCCCAAAGCATCTTGCTTCCAGCTCTGTGGGAAGCTAAAGCAACTGGCTCTCCACAGTGCTCTCACAGCCTACCGGGAACATCTCTTACCAAGGCCTGTGAAACGCAGTTTCTTGGCAGGCCTGATCTGGCTGAAGTAGAACTCCTGCTCTGGGCGTGCTACTTTGGCCTAGAGCTGCCAGGCCCAAAGGGCCGCCTTGTTTCCAAAGGGGCTGAGAGTCCCCAAAGTATCTTGCTTCCAAATCTTTGGGAAGCTAAGAAACAACTGGCTCTGCACAGTGCTCTCACAGCCTACCGGCAACGTGACAGAGAAAGGCCTGTGAGACGCAGTTTCTTGGAAGGCCTGATCTGGCTGAGGTAGAACTTCTGCTCTGGGTGTACTCCATTGGCCTAGGGCTGCCAGGCCCAAAGGGCTGCCTTTATTTCCAAAGTGTGAGAGAGGCCCCAAAGCATCTTGCTTCCTGCTCTCTGGGAAGCTAAAACAACTGGCTCTGCACAGTGCTCTCAAAGCCAACCGGGAACGTCACATACAAAGGCCTGTGAAACGCAGCTTCTTGACAGGCCTTATCTGGCTGAGGTAGAACTTGTGCTCTGGGTGTGCTACTTTGGCCTAGAGCTGCCAGGCACAAAGGCTGCTTTGTTTCCAAAGGGGGAGAGAGGCCCCAAATCATGTTGCTTCCAGCTGTTTTTGAAGCTAAGAAACAACTCGCTCTGCCAGGTACTCTTACAGCCTTCCGGGAACACCTCTTACGAAGGCCTGTGAAAAGCAGTTTCTTGGCAGGCCTGATCTGGCTGAGGTAGAACTTCTGCTCTGGGTGTGCTCCATTGCCCTAGAGCTGAAAGGCCCAAAGGGCTGCCTTGTTTCCAAAGGGGGAGAGAGGCCCCAAAGCATCTTGCTTCCACCTCTTGGGAAGCTAAGAAACAACTCGCTGTGCCCAGTGCTCTTATAGCCTAAGAGAACATCTCTTATCAAGGCCTGTGAAACGCACTTTCTAGGCAGGCCTGATCTGGAAGAAGTAGAACTTCTGCTCTGGTTGTGCTCCATTGCCCTAGAGCTGCCAGACCCAACGTGCTGCCTTGTTTCCAAAGGGGCAGAGAGGCCCCAAAGCGTCTTGCTTCCAGCTGTTTGGGAAACAAGGAAACAACTGGCTCTGCACCGTGCTCTCACAGCCTACCGGGAACGTCACATACAAAGGCCTCTGAAACGCAGTTCCTTGGCAGGCCTGATCTGGCTGAAGTAGGACTTCTGCTCTGGGTGTGCTCCGTTGGCCTAGAGCTGAAAGGCCCAAAGGGATGCCTTGTTTGCAAAGGGGCAGAGAGGCCCCAAAGCATCTTGCTTCCAGCTCTTTGGGAAGCTAAGAAACAACTGTCTCTGCCCAGTGCTCTGACAGAGTACCGGGAACATCTCTTACCAGAGCCTTTGAAACGCAGTTTCTTGGCAGGCCTTATCTGGCTGAGGTAGAACTTCTGCTCTGGGTGTGCTCCATTGGCCTAGAGCTGAAAGGCCCAAAGGTCGGCCTTGTTGGCAAAGGGGCAGGGAGCCCCCAAAGCATCTTGCTTCCAGCTCTTTGGGAAGCTAAGAAACAACTGGCTCTGCCCAGTGCTCTTACAGCCTAAGAGAAAATCTCTTACCAAGGCCTGTGAAACGCACTTTGTTGGTGGCCTGATCTAGCTGAAGTAGAACTGCTGCTCTGGGTGTGCTCCATTGGCCTAGAGCTGCCTGGCCCAAAGGGCCGCCTTGTTTGCAAAGGGGCAGAGAGGCCCCAAAGCATCTTGCTTCCAGCTCTTCGGGAAGCTAAGAAACATCTGGCGTTGCCCAGTGCTCTTACAGCCTACCGGGAACATCTCTTACCAAGGCCTGTGAAACGCAGTTTGTTGGTGGCCTGAACTGGCCGAAGTAGAACTTCTGCTCTGGGTGTGCTCCACTGGCCTAGAGCTACCTGGCGCAAAGGGCTGCCTTGATTCCAAAGTGAGAGAGTGGCACCAAAGCATCTTGCTCCCAGCTCTTCGGGAAGCTAAGAAACAGCTGGCTCTGCCCAGTGCTCTTACAGCCTAAGAGAACATCTCTTTGAAAGGCCTGTGAAACGCAGTTTCTTGGCAGGCCTGACCTGGCTGAAGTAGAACTTCTGTTCTGGTTGTGCTACATAGGCCTAGAGCTACCAGGACCTAAGGGCTGCCTTGTTTCCAAGGGGTGAGAGAGGCCCCAAAGCATCTTGCCTCCAGCACTTTGGGAAGCTAAAAAACAACTGGTTCTGCCCAGTGCTCTCACAGCCTACCGTGAACATCTCTTACCAAGGGCTGTGAAACGCAGTTTCTGGGCAGGACTGATCCGCCTGAAGTAGAACTTCTGCTGTGGGTGTGCTCCATTGGCCTAGAGCTGCCAGGCCCAAACGGCTGCCTTGTGTCCAAAGGGAGAGAGAGGCCCCAAAGCATCTTGCTTCCAGCTCTGTGGGAAGCTAAAGCAACTGGCTCTCCACAGTGCTCTCACAGCCTACCGGGAACATCTCTTACCAAGGCCTGTGAAACGCAGTTTCTTGGCAGGCCTGATCTGGCTGAAGTAGAACTCCTGCTCTGGGCGTGCTACTTTGGCCTAGAGCTGCCAGGCCCAAAGGGCCGCCTTGTTTCCAAAGGGGCTGAGAGTCCCCAAAGTATCTTGCTTCCAAATCTTTGGGAAGCTAAGAAACAACTGGCTCTGCACAGTGCTCTCACAGCCTACCGGCAACGTGACAGAGAAAGGCCTGTGAGACGCAGTTTCTTGGAAGGCCTGATCTGGCTGAGGTAGAACTTCTGCTCTGGGTGTACTCCATTGGCCTAGGGCTGCCAGGCCCAAAGGGCTGCCTTTATTTCCAAAGTGTGAGAGAGGCCCCAAAGCATCTTGCTTCCTGCTCTCTGGGAAGCTAAAACAACTGGCTCTGCACAGTGCTCTCAAAGCCAACCGGGAACGTCACATACAAAGGCCTGTGAAACGCAGCTTCTTGACAGGCCTTATCTGGCTGAGGTAGAACTTGTGCTCTGGGTGTGCTACTTTGGCCTAGAGCTGCCAGGCACAAAGGCTGCTTTGTTTCCAAAGGGGGAGAGAGGCCCCAAATCATGTTGCTTCCAGCTGTTTTTGAAGCTAAGAAACAACTCGCTCTGCCAGGTACTCTTACAGCCTTCCGGGAACACCTCTTACGAAGGCCTGTGAAAAGCAGTTTCTTGGCAGGCCTGATCTGGCTGAGGTAGAACTTCTGCTCTGGGTGTGCTCCATTGCCCTAGAGCTGAAAGGCCCAAAGGGCTGCCTTGTTTCCAAAGGGGGAGAGAGGCCCCAAAGCATCTTGCTTCCACCTCTTGGGAAGCTAAGAAACAACTCGCTGTGCCCAGTGCTCTTATAGCCTAAGAGAACATCTCTTATCAAGGCCTGTGAAACGCACTTTCTAGGCAGGCCTGATCTGGAAGAAGTAGAACTTCTGCTCTGGTTGTGCTCCATTGCCCTAGAGCTGCCAGACCCAACGTGCTGCCTTGTTTCCAAAGGGGCAGAGAGGCCCCAAAGCGTCTTGCTTCCAGCTGTTTGGGAAACAAGGAAACAACTGGCTCTGCACCGTGCTCTCACAGCCTACCGGGAACGTCACATACAAAGGCCTCTGAAACGCAGTTCCTTGGCAGGCCTGATCTGGCTGAAGTAGGACTTCTGCTCTGGGTGTGCTCCGTTGGCCTAGAGCTGAAAGGCCCAAAGGGATGCCTTGTTTGCAAAGGGGCAGAGAGGCCCCAAAGCATCTTGCTTCCAGCTCTTTGGGAAGCTAAGAAACAACTGTCTCTGCCCAGTGCTCTGACAGAGTACCGGGAACATCTCTTACCAGAGCCTTTGAAACGCAGTTTCTTGGCAGGCCTTATCTGGCTGAGGTAGAACTTCTGCTCTGGGTGTGCTCCATTGGCCTAGAGCTGAAAGGCCCAAAGGTCGGCCTTGTTGGCAAAGGGGCAGGGAGCCCCCAAAGCATCTTGCTTCCAGCTCTTTGGGAAGCTAAGAAACAACTGGCTCTGCCCAGTGCTCTTACAGCCTAAGAGAAAATCTCTTACCAAGGCCTGTGAAACGCACTTTGTTGGTGGCCTGATCTAGCTGAAGTAGAACTGCTGCTCTGGGTGTGCTCCATTGGCCTAGAGCTGCCTGGCCCAAAGGGCCGCCTTGTTTGCAAAGGGGCAGAGAGGCCCCAAAGCATCTTGCTTCCAGCTCTTCGGGAAGCTAAGAAACATCTGGCGTTGCCCAGTGCTCTTACAGCCTACCGGGAACATCTCTTACCAAGGCCTGTGAAACGCAGTTTGTTGGTGGCCTGAACTGGCCGAAGTAGAACTTCTGCTCTGGGTGTGCTCCACTGGCCTAGAGCTACCTGGCGCAAAGGGCTGCCTTGATTCCAAAGTGAGAGAGTGGCACCAAAGCATCTTGCTCCCAGCTCTTCGGGAAGCTAAGAAACAGCTGGCTCTGCCCAGTGCTCTTACAGCCTAAGAGAACATCTCTTTGAAAGGCCTGTGAAACGCAGTTTCTTGGCAGGCCTGACCTGGCTGAAGTAGAACTTCTGTTCTGGTTGTGCTACATAGGCCTAGAGCTACCAGGACCTAAGGGCTGCCTTGTTTCCAAGGGGTGAGAGAGGCCCCAAAGCATCTTGCCTCCAGCACTTTGGGAAGCTAAAAAACAACTGGTTCTGCCCAGTGCTCTCACAGCCTACCGTGAACATCTCTTACCAAGGGCTGTGAAACGCAGTTTCTGGGCAGGACTGATCCGCCTGAAGTAGAACTTCTGCTGTGGGTGTGCTCCATTGGCCTAGAGCTGCCAGGCCCAAACGGCTGCCTTGTGTCCAAAGGGAGAGAGAGGCCCCAAAGCATCTTGCTTCCAGCTCTGTGGGAAGCTAAAGCAACTGGCTCTCCACAGTGCTCTCACAGCCTACCGGGAACATCTCTTACCAAGGCCTGTGAAACGCAGTTTCTTGGCAGGCCTGATCTGGCTGAAGTAGAACTCCTGCTCTGGGCGTGCTACTTTGGCCTAGAGCTGCCAGGCCCAAAGGGCCGCCTTGTTTCCAAAGGGGCTGAGAGTCCCCAAAGTATCTTGCTTCCAAATCTTTGGGAAGCTAAGAAACAACTGGCTCTGCACAGTGCTCTCACAGCCTACCGGCAACGTGACAGAGAAAGGCCTGTGAGACGCAGTTTCTTGGAAGGCCTGATCTGGCTGAGGTAGAACTTCTGCTCTGGGTGTACTCCATTGGCCTAGGGCTGCCAGGCCCAAAGGGCTGCCTTTATTTCCAAAGTGTGAGAGAGGCCCCAAAGCATCTTGCTTCCTGCTCTCTGGGAAGCTAAAACAACTGGCTCTGCACAGTGCTCTCAAAGCCAACCGGGAACGTCACATACAAAGGCCTGTGAAACGCAGCTTCTTGACAGGCCTTATCTGGCTGAGGTAGAACTTGTGCTCTGGGTGTGCTACTTTGGCCTAGAGCTGCCAGGCACAAAGGCTGCTTTGTTTCCAAAGGGGGAGAGAGGCCCCAAATCATGTTGCTTCCAGCTGTTTTTGAAGCTAAGAAACAACTCGCTCTGCCAGGTACTCTTACAGCCTTCCGGGAACACCTCTTACGAAGGCCTGTGAAAAGCAGTTTCTTGGCAGGCCTGATCTGGCTGAGGTAGAACTTCTGCTCTGGGTGTGCTCCATTGCCCTAGAGCTGAAAGGCCCAAAGGGCTGCCTTGTTTCCAAAGGGGGAGAGAGGCCCCAAAGCATCTTGCTTCCACCTCTTGGGAAGCTAAGAAACAACTCGCTGTGCCCAGTGCTCTTATAGCCTAAGAGAACATCTCTTATCAAGGCCTGTGAAACGCACTTTCTAGGCAGGCCTGATCTGGAAGAAGTAGAACTTCTGCTCTGGTTGTGCTCCATTGCCCTAGAGCTGCCAGACCCAACGTGCTGCCTTGTTTCCAAAGGGGCAGAGAGGCCCCAAAGCGTCTTGCTTCCAGCTGTTTGGGAAACAAGGAAACAACTGGCTCTGCACCGTGCTCTCACAGCCTACCGGGAACGTCACATACAAAGGCCTCTGAAACGCAGTTCCTTGGCAGGCCTGATCTGGCTGAAGTAGGACTTCTGCTCTGGGTGTGCTCCGTTGGCCTAGAGCTGAAAGGCCCAAAGGGATGCCTTGTTTGCAAAGGGGCAGAGAGGCCCCAAAGCATCTTGCTTCCAGCTCTTTGGGAAGCTAAGAAACAACTGTCTCTGCCCAGTGCTCTGACAGAGTACCGGGAACATCTCTTACCAGAGCCTTTGAAACGCAGTTTCTTGGCAGGCCTTATCTGGCTGAGGTAGAACTTCTGCTCTGGGTGTGCTCCATTGGCCTAGAGCTGAAAGGCCCAAAGGTCGGCCTTGTTGGCAAAGGGGCAGGGAGCCCCCAAAGCATCTTGCTTCCAGCTCTTTGGGAAGCTAAGAAACAACTGGCTCTGCCCAGTGCTCTTACAGCCTAAGAGAAAATCTCTTACCAAGGCCTGTGAAACGCACTTTGTTGGTGGCCTGATCTAGCTGAAGTAGAACTGCTGCTCTGGGTGTGCTCCATTGGCCTAGAGCTGCCTGGCCCAAAGGGCCGCCTTGTTTGCAAAGGGGCAGAGAGGCCCCAAAGCATCTTGCTTCCAGCTCTTCGGGAAGCTAAGAAACATCTGGCGTTGCCCAGTGCTCTTACAGCCTACCGGGAACATCTCTTACCAAGGCCTGTGAAACGCAGTTTGTTGGTGGCCTGAACTGGCCGAAGTAGAACTTCTGCTCTGGGTGTGCTCCACTGGCCTAGAGCTACCTGGCGCAAAGGGCTGCCTTGATTCCAAAGTGAGAGAGTGGCACCAAAGCATCTTGCTCCCAGCTCTTCGGGAAGCTAAGAAACAGCTGGCTCTGCCCAGTGCTCTTACAGCCTAAGAGAACATCTCTTTGAAAGGCCTGTGAAACGCAGTTTCTTGGCAGGCCTGACCTGGCTGAAGTAGAACTTCTGTTCTGGTTGTGCTACATAGGCCTAGAGCTACCAGGACCTAAGGGCTGCCTTGTTTCCAAGGGGTGAGAGAGGCCCCAAAGCATCTTGCCTCCAGCACTTTGGGAAGCTAAAAAACAACTGGTTCTGCCCAGTGCTCTCACAGCCTACCGTGAACATCTCTTACCAAGGGCTGTGAAACGCAGTTTCTGGGCAGGACTGATCCGCCTGAAGTAGAACTTCTGCTGTGGGTGTGCTCCATTGGCCTAGAGCTGCCAGGCCCAAACGGCTGCCTTGTGTCCAAAGGGAGAGAGAGGCCCCAAAGCATCTTGCTTCCAGCTCTGTGGGAAGCTAAAGCAACTGGCTCTCCACAGTGCTCTCACAGCCTACCGGGAACATCTCTTACCAAGGCCTGTGAAACGCAGTTTCTTGGCAGGCCTGATCTGGCTGAAGTAGAACTCCTGCTCTGGGCGTGCTACTTTGGCCTAGAGCTGCCAGGCCCAAAGGGCCGCCTTGTTTCCAAAGGGGCTGAGAGTCCCCAAAGTATCTTGCTTCCAAATCTTTGGGAAGCTAAGAAACAACTGGCTCTGCACAGTGCTCTCACAGCCTACCGGCAACGTGACAGAGAAAGGCCTGTGAGACGCAGTTTCTTGGAAGGCCTGATCTGGCTGAGGTAGAACTTCTGCTCTGGGTGTACTCCATTGGCCTAGGGCTGCCAGGCCCAAAGGGCTGCCTTTATTTCCAAAGTGTGAGAGAGGCCCCAAAGCATCTTGCTTCCTGCTCTCTGGGAAGCTAAAACAACTGGCTCTGCACAGTGCTCTCAAAGCCAACCGGGAACGTCACATACAAAGGCCTGTGAAACGCAGCTTCTTGACAGGCCTTATCTGGCTGAGGTAGAACTTGTGCTCTGGGTGTGCTACTTTGGCCTAGAGCTGCCAGGCACAAAGGCTGCTTTGTTTCCAAAGGGGGAGAGAGGCCCCAAATCATGTTGCTTCCAGCTGTTTTTGAAGCTAAGAAACAACTCGCTCTGCCAGGTACTCTTACAGCCTTCCGGGAACACCTCTTACGAAGGCCTGTGAAAAGCAGTTTCTTGGCAGGCCTGATCTGGCTGAGGTAGAACTTCTGCTCTGGGTGTGCTCCATTGCCCTAGAGCTGAAAGGCCCAAAGGGCTGCCTTGTTTCCAAAGGGGGAGAGAGGCCCCAAAGCATCTTGCTTCCACCTCTTGGGAAGCTAAGAAACAACTCGCTGTGCCCAGTGCTCTTATAGCCTAAGAGAACATCTCTTATCAAGGCCTGTGAAACGCACTTTCTAGGCAGGCCTGATCTGGAAGAAGTAGAACTTCTGCTCTGGTTGTGCTCCATTGCCCTAGAGCTGCCAGACCCAACGTGCTGCCTTGTTTCCAAAGGGGCAGAGAGGCCCCAAAGCGTCTTGCTTCCAGCTGTTTGGGAAACAAGGAAACAACTGGCTCTGCACCGTGCTCTCACAGCCTACCGGGAACGTCACATACAAAGGCCTCTGAAACGCAGTTCCTTGGCAGGCCTGATCTGGCTGAAGTAGGACTTCTGCTCTGGGTGTGCTCCGTTGGCCTAGAGCTGAAAGGCCCAAAGGGATGCCTTGTTTGCAAAGGGGCAGAGAGGCCCCAAAGCATCTTGCTTCCAGCTCTTTGGGAAGCTAAGAAACAACTGTCTCTGCCCAGTGCTCTGACAGAGTACCGGGAACATCTCTTACCAGAGCCTTTGAAACGCAGTTTCTTGGCAGGCCTTATCTGGCTGAGGTAGAACTTCTGCTCTGGGTGTGCTCCATTGGCCTAGAGCTGAAAGGCCCAAAGGTCGGCCTTGTTGGCAAAGGGGCAGGGAGCCCCCAAAGCATCTTGCTTCCAGCTCTTTGGGAAGCTAAGAAACAACTGGCTCTGCCCAGTGCTCTTACAGCCTAAGAGAAAATCTCTTACCAAGGCCTGTGAAACGCACTTTGTTGGTGGCCTGATCTAGCTGAAGTAGAACTTCTGCTCTGGGTGTGCTCCATTGGCCTAGAGCTGCCTGGCCCAAAGGGCCGCCTTGTTTGCAAAGGGGCAGAGAGGCCCCAAAGCATCTTGCTTCCAGCTCTTCGGGAAGCTAAGAAACATCTGGCGTTGCCCAGTGCTCTTACAGCCTACCGGGAACATCTCTTACCAAGGCCTGTGAAACGCAGTTTGTTGGTGGCCTGAACTGGCCGAAGTAGAACTTCTGCTCTGGGTGTGCTCCACTGGCCTAGAGCTACCTGGCGCAAAGGGCTGCCTTGATTCCAAAGTGAGAGAGTGGCACCAAAGCATCTTGCTCCCAGCTCTTCGGGAAGCTAAGAAACAGCTGGCTCTGCCCAGTGCTCTTACAGCCTAAGAGAACATCTCTTTGAAAGGCCTGTGAAACGCAGTTTCTTGGCAGGCCTGACCTGGCTGAAGTAGAACTTCTGTTCTGGTTGTGCTACATAGGCCTAGAGCTACCAGGACCTAAGGGCTGCCTTGTTTCCAAGGGGTGAGAGAGGCCCCAAAGCATCTTGCCTCCAGCACTTTGGGAAGCTAAAAAACAACTGGTTCTGCCCAGTGCTCTCACAGCCTACCGTGAACATCTCTTACCAAGGGCTGTGAAACGCAGTTTCTGGGCAGGACTGATCCGCCTGAAGTAGAACTTCTGCTGTGGGTGTGCTCCATTGGCCTAGAGCTGCCAGGCCCAAACGGCTGCCTTGTGTCCAAAGGGAGAGAGAGGCCCCAAAGCATCTTGCTTCCAGCTCTGTGGGAAGCTAAAGCAACTGGCTCTCCACAGTGCTCTCACAGCCTACCGGGAACATCTCTTACCAAGGCCTGTGAAACGCAGTTTCTTGGCAGGCCTGATCTGGCTGAAGTAGAACTCCTGCTCTGGGCGTGCTACTTTGGCCTAGAGCTGCCAGGCCCAAAGGGCCGCCTTGTTTCCAAAGGGGCTGAGAGTCCCCAAAGTATCTTGCTTCCAAATCTTTGGGAAGCTAAGAAACAACTGGCTCTGCACAGTGCTCTCACAGCCTACCGGCAACGTGACAGAGAAAGGCCTGTGAGACGCAGTTTCTTGGAAGGCCTGATCTGGCTGAGGTAGAACTTCTGCTCTGGGTGTACTCCATTGGCCTAGGGCTGCCAGGCCCAAAGGGCTGCCTTTATTTCCAAAGTGTGAGAGAGGCCCCAAAGCATCTTGCTTCCTGCTCTCTGGGAAGCTAAAACAACTGGCTCTGCACAGTGCTCTCAAAGCCAACCGGGAACGTCACATACAAAGGCCTGTGAAACGCAGCTTCTTGACAGGCCTTATCTGGCTGAGGTAGAACTTGTGCTCTGGGTGTGCTACTTTGGCCTAGAGCTGCCAGGCACAAAGGCTGCTTTGTTTCCAAAGGGGGAGAGAGGCCCCAAATCATGTTGCTTCCAGCTGTTTTTGAAGCTAAGAAACAACTCGCTCTGCCAGGTACTCTTACAGCCTTCCGGGAACACCTCTTACGAAGGCCTGTGAAAAGCAGTTTCTTGGCAGGCCTGATCTGGCTGAGGTAGAACTTCTGCTCTGGGTGTGCTCCATTGCCCTAGAGCTGAAAGGCCCAAAGGGCTGCCTTGTTTCCAAAGGGGGAGAGAGGCCCCAAAGCATCTTGCTTCCACCTCTTGGGAAGCTAAGAAACAACTCGCTGTGCCCAGTGCTCTTATAGCCTAAGAGAACATCTCTTATCAAGGCCTGTGAAACGCACTTTCTAGGCAGGCCTGATCTGGAAGAAGTAGAACTTCTGCTCTGGTTGTGCTCCATTGCCCTAGAGCTGCCAGACCCAACGTGCTGCCTTGTTTCCAAAGGGGCAGAGAGGCCCCAAAGCGTCTTGCTTCCAGCTGTTTGGGAAACAAGGAAACAACTGGCTCTGCACCGTGCTCTCACAGCCTACCGGGAACGTCACATACAAAGGCCTCTGAAACGCAGTTCCTTGGCAGGCCTGATCTGGCTGAAGTAGGACTTCTGCTCTGGGTGTGCTCCGTTGGCCTAGAGCTGAAAGGCCCAAAGGGATGCCTTGTTTGCAAAGGGGCAGAGAGGCCCCAAAGCATCTTGCTTCCAGCTCTTTGGGAAGCTAAGAAACAACTGTCTCTGCCCAGTGCTCTGACAGAGTACCGGGAACATCTCTTACCAGAGCCTTTGAAACGCAGTTTCTTGGCAGGCCTTATCTGGCTGAGGTAGAACTTCTGCTCTGGGTGTGCTCCATTGGCCTAGAGCTGAAAGGCCCAAAGGTCGGCCTTGTTGGCAAAGGGGCAGGGAGCCCCCAAAGCATCTTGCTTCCAGCTCTTTGGGAAGCTAAGAAACAACTGGCTCTGCCCAGTGCTCTTACAGCCTAAGAGAAAATCTCTTACCAAGGCCTGTGAAACGCACTTTGTTGGTGGCCTGATCTAGCTGAAGTAGAACTTCTGCTCTGGGTGTGCTCCATTGGCCTAGAGCTGCCTGGCCCAAAGGGCCGCCTTGTTTGCAAAGGGGCAGAGAGGCCCCAAAGCATCTTGCTTCCAGCTCTTCGGGAAGCTAAGAAACATCTGGCGTTGCCCAGTGCTCTTACAGCCTACCGGGAACATCTCTTACCAAGGCCTGTGAAACGCAGTTTGTTGGTGGCCTGAACTGGCCAAAGTAGAACTTCTGCTCTGGGTGTGCTCCACTGGCCTAGAGCTACCTGGCGCAAAGGGCTGCCTTGATTCCAAAGTGAGAGAGTGGCACCAAAGCATCTTGCTCCCAGCTCTTCGGGAAGCTAAGAAACAGCTGGCTCTGCCCAGTGCTCTTACAGCCTAAGAGAACATCTCTTTGAAAGGCCTGTGAAACGCAGTTTCTTGGCAGGCCTGACCTGGCTGAAGTAGAACTTCTGTTCTGGTTGTGCTACATAGGCCTAGAGCTACCAGGACCTAAGGGCTGCCTTGTTTCCAAGGGGTGAGAGAGGCCCCAAAGCATCTTGCCTCCAGCACTTTGGGAAGCTAAAAAACAACTGGTTCTGCCCAGTGCTCTCACAGCCTACCGTGAACATCTCTTACCAAGGGCTGTGAAACGCAGTTTCTGGGCAGGACTGATCCGCCTGAAGTAGAACTTCTGCTGTGGGTGTGCTCCATTGGCCTAGAGCTGCCAGGCCCAAACGGCTGCCTTGTGTCCAAAGGGAGAGAGAGGCCCCAAAGCATCTTGCTTCCAGCTCTGTGGGAAGCTAAAGCAACTGGCTCTCCACAGTGCTCTCACAGCCTACCGGGAACATCTCTTACCAAGGCCTGTGAAACGCAGTTTCTTGGCAGGCCTGATCTGGCTGAAGTAGAACTCCTGCTCTGGGCGTGCTACTTTGGCCTAGAGCTGCCAGGCCCAAAGGGCCGCCTTGTTTCCAAAGGGGCTGAGAGTCCCCAAAGTATCTTGCTTCCAAATCTTTGGGAAGCTAAGAAACAACTGGCTCTGCACAGTGCTCTCACAGCCTACCGGCAACGTGACAGAGAAAGGCCTGTGAGACGCAGTTTCTTGGAAGGCCTGATCTGGCTGAGGTAGAACTTCTGCTCTGGGTGTACTCCATTGGCCTAGGGCTGCCAGGCCCAAAGGGCTGCCTTTATTTCCAAAGTGTGAGAGAGGCCCCAAAGCATCTTGCTTCCTGCTCTCTGGGAAGCTAAAACAACTGGCTCTGCACAGTGCTCTCAAAGCCAACCGGGAACGTCACATACAAAGGCCTGTGAAACGCAGCTTCTTGACAGGCCTTATCTGGCTGAGGTAGAACTTGTGCTCTGGGTGTGCTACTTTGGCCTAGAGCTGCCAGGCACAAAGGCTGCTTTGTTTCCAAAGGGGGAGAGAGGCCCCAAATCATGTTGCTTCCAGCTGTTTTTGAAGCTAAGAAACAACTCGCTCTGCCAGGTACTCTTACAGCCTTCCGGGAACACCTCTTACGAAGGCCTGTGAAAAGCAGTTTCTTGGCAGGCCTGATCTGGCTGAGGTAGAACTTCTGCTCTGGGTGTGCTCCATTGCCCTAGAGCTGAAAGGCCCAAAGGGCTGCCTTGTTTCCAAAGGGGGAGAGAGGCCCCAAAGCATCTTGCTTCCACCTCTTGGGAAGCTAAGAAACAACTCGCTGTGCCCAGTGCTCTTATAGCCTAAGAGAACATCTCTTATCAAGGCCTGTGAAACGCACTTTCTAGGCAGGCCTGATCTGGAAGAAGTAGAACTTCTGCTCTGGTTGTGCTCCATTGCCCTAGAGCTGCCAGACCCAACGTGCTGCCTTGTTTCCAAAGGGGCAGAGAGGCCCCAAAGCGTCTTGCTTCCAGCTGTTTGGGAAACAAGGAAACAACTGGCTCTGCACCGTGCTCTCACAGCCTACCGGGAACGTCACATACAAAGGCCTCTGAAACGCAGTTCCTTGGCAGGCCTGATCTGGCTGAAGTAGGACTTCTGCTCTGGGTGTGCTCCGTTGGCCTAGAGCTGAAAGGCCCAAAGGGATGCCTTGTTTGCAAAGGGGCAGAGAGGCCCCAAAGCATCTTGCTTCCAGCTCTTTGGGAAGCTAAGAAACAACTGTCTCTGCCCAGTGCTCTGACAGAGTACCGGGAACATCTCTTACCAGAGCCTTTGAAACGCAGTTTCTTGGCAGGCCTTATCTGGCTGAGGTAGAACTTCTGCTCTGGGTGTGCTCCATTGGCCTAGAGCTGAAAGGCCCAAAGGTCGGCCTTGTTGGCAAAGGGGCAGGGAGCCCCCAAAGCATCTTGCTTCCAGCTCTTTGGGAAGCTAAGAAACAACTGGCTCTGCCCAGTGCTCTTACAGCCTAAGAGAAAATCTCTTACCAAGGCCTGTGAAACGCACTTTGTTGGTGGCCTGATCTAGCTGAAGTAGAACTGCTGCTCTGGGTGTGCTCCATTGGCCTAGAGCTGCCTGGCCCAAAGGGCCGCCTTGTTTGCAAAGGGGCAGAGAGGCCCCAAAGCATCTTGCTTCCAGCTCTTCGGGAAGCTAAGAAACATCTGGCGTTGCCCAGTGCTCTTACAGCCTACCGGGAACATCTCTTACCAAGGCCTGTGAAACGCAGTTTGTTGGTGGCCTGAACTGGCCGAAGTAGAACTTCTGCTCTGGGTGTGCTCCACTGGCCTAGAGCTACCTGGCGCAAAGGGCTGCCTTGATTCCAAAGTGAGAGAGTGGCACCAAAGCATCTTGCTCCCAGCTCTTCGGGAAGCTAAGAAACAGCTGGCTCTGCCCAGTGCTCTTACAGCCTAAGAGAACATCTCTTTGAAAGGCCTGTGAAACGCAGTTTCTTGGCAGGCCTGACCTGGCTGAAGTAGAACTTCTGTTCTGGTTGTGCTACATAGGCCTAGAGCTACCAGGACCTAAGGGCTGCCTTGTTTCCAAGGGGTGAGAGAGGCCCCAAAGCATCTTGCCTCCAGCACTTTGGGAAGCTAAAAAACAACTGGTTCTGCCCAGTGCTCTCACAGCCTACCGTGAACATCTCTTACCAAGGGCTGTGAAACGCAGTTTCTGGGCAGGACTGATCCGCCTGAAGTAGAACTTCTGCTGTGGGTGTGCTCCATTGGCCTAGAGCTGCCAGGCCCAAACGGCTGCCTTGTGTCCAAAGGGAGAGAGAGGCCCCAAAGCATCTTGCTTCCAGCTCTGTGGGAAGCTAAAGCAACTGGCTCTCCACAGTGCTCTCACAGCCTACCGGGAACATCTCTTACCAAGGCCTGTGAAACGCAGTTTCTTGGCAGGCCTGATCTGGCTGAAGTAGAACTCCTGCTCTGGGCGTGCTACTTTGGCCTAGAGCTGCCAGGCCCAAAGGGCCGCCTTGTTTCCAAAGGGGCTGAGAGTCCCCAAAGTATCTTGCTTCCAAATCTTTGGGAAGCTAAGAAACAACTGGCTCTGCACAGTGCTCTCACAGCCTACCGGCAACGTGACAGAGAAAGGCCTGTGAGACGCAGTTTCTTGGAAGGCCTGATCTGGCTGAGGTAGAACTTCTGCTCTGGGTGTACTCCATTGGCCTAGGGCTGCCAGGCCCAAAGGGCTGCCTTTATTTCCAAAGTGTGAGAGAGGCCCCAAAGCATCTTGCTTCCTGCTCTCTGGGAAGCTAAAACAACTGGCTCTGCACAGTGCTCTCAAAGCCAACCGGGAACGTCACATACAAAGGCCTGTGAAACGCAGCTTCTTGACAGGCCTTATCTGGCTGAGGTAGAACTTGTGCTCTGGGTGTGCTACTTTGGCCTAGAGCTGCCAGGCACAAAGGCTGCTTTGTTTCCAAAGGGGGAGAGAGGCCCCAAATCATGTTGCTTCCAGCTGTTTTTGAAGCTAAGAAACAACTCGCTCTGCCAGGTACTCTTACAGCCTTCCGGGAACACCTCTTACGAAGGCCTGTGAAAAGCAGTTTCTTGGCAGGCCTGATCTGGCTGAGGTAGAACTTCTGCTCTGGGTGTGCTCCATTGCCCTAGAGCTGAAAGGCCCAAAGGGCTGCCTTGTTTCCAAAGGGGGAGAGAGGCCCCAAAGCATCTTGCTTCCACCTCTTGGGAAGCTAAGAAACAACTCGCTGTGCCCAGTGCTCTTATAGCCTAAGAGAACATCTCTTATCAAGGCCTGTGAAACGCACTTTCTAGGCAGGCCTGATCTGGAAGAAGTAGAACTTCTGCTCTGGTTGTGCTCCATTGCCCTAGAGCTGCCAGACCCAACGTGCTGCCTTGTTTCCAAAGGGGCAGAGAGGCCCCAAAGCGTCTTGCTTCCAGCTGTTTGGGAAACAAGGAAACAACTGGCTCTGCACCGTGCTCTCACAGCCTACCGGGAACGTCACATACAAAGGCCTCTGAAACGCAGTTCCTTGGCAGGCCTGATCTGGCTGAAGTAGGACTTCTGCTCTGGGTGTGCTCCGTTGGCCTAGAGCTGAAAGGCCCAAAGGGATGCCTTGTTTGCAAAGGGGCAGAGAGGCCCCAAAGCATCTTGCTTCCAGCTCTTTGGGAAGCTAAGAAACAACTGTCTCTGCCCAGTGCTCTGACAGAGTACCGGGAACATCTCTTACCAGAGCCTTTGAAACGCAGTTTCTTGGCAGGCCTTATCTGGCTGAGGTAGAACTTCTGCTCTGGGTGTGCTCCATTGGCCTAGAGCTGAAAGGCCCAAAGGTCGGCCTTGTTGGCAAAGGGGCAGGGAGCCCCCAAAGCATCTTGCTTCCAGCTCTTTGGGAAGCTAAGAAACAACTGGCTCTGCCCAGTGCTCTTACAGCCTAAGAGAAAATCTCTTACCAAGGCCTGTGAAACGCACTTTGTTGGTGGCCTGATCTAGCTGAAGTAGAACTTCTGCTCTGGGTGTGCTCCATTGGCCTAGAGCTGCCTGGCCCAAAGGGCCGCCTTGTTTGCAAAGGGGCAGAGAGGCCCCAAAGCATCTTGCTTCCAGCTCTTCGGGAAGCTAAGAAACATCTGGCGTTGCCCAGTGCTCTTACAGCCTACCGGGAACATCTCTTACCAAGGCCTGTGAAACGCAGTTTGTTGGTGGCCTGAACTGGCCGAAGTAGAACTTCTGCTCTGGGTGTGCTCCACTGGCCTAGAGCTACCTGGCGCAAAGGGCTGCCTTGATTCCAAAGTGAGAGAGTGGCACCAAAGCATCTTGCTCCCAGCTCTTCGGGAAGCTAAGAAACAGCTGGCTCTGCCCAGTGCTCTTACAGCCTAAGAGAACATCTCTTTGAAAGGCCTGTGAAACGCAGTTTCTTGGCAGGCCTGACCTGGCTGAAGTAGAACTTCTGTTCTGGTTGTGCTACATAGGCCTAGAGCTACCAGGACCTAAGGGCTGCCTTGTTTCCAAGGGGTGAGAGAGGCCCCAAAGCATCTTGCCTCCAGCACTTTGGGAAGCTAAAAAACAACTGGTTCTGCCCAGTGCTCTCACAGCCTACCGTGAACATCTCTTACCAAGGGCTGTGAAACGCAGTTTCTGGGCAGGACTGATCCGCCTGAAGTAGAACTTCTGCTGTGGGTGTGCTCCATTGGCCTAGAGCTGCCAGGCCCAAACGGCTGCCTTGTGTCCAAAGGGAGAGAGAGGCCCCAAAGCATCTTGCTTCCAGCTCTGTGGGAAGCTAAAGCAACTGGCTCTCCACAGTGCTCTCACAGCCTACCGGGAACATCTCTTACCAAGGCCTGTGAAACGCAGTTTCTTGGCAGGCCTGATCTGGCTGAAGTAGAACTCCTGCTCTGGGCGTGCTACTTTGGCCTAGAGCTGCCAGGCACAAAGGCTGCTTTGTTTCCAAAGGGGGAGAGAGGCCCCAAATCATGTTGCTTCCAGCTGTTTTTGAAGCTAAGAAACAACTCGCTCTGCCAGGTACTCTTACAGCCTTCCGGGAACACCTCTTACGAAGGCCTGTGAAAAGCAGTTTCTTGGCAGGCCTGATCTGGCTGAGGTAGAACTTCTGCTCTGGGTGTGCTCCATTGCCCTAGAGCTGAAAGGCCCAAAGGGCTGCCTTGTTTCCAAAGGGGGAGAGAGGCCCCAAAGCATCTTGCTTCCACCTCTTGGGAAGCTAAGAAACAACTCGCTGTGCCCAGTGCTCTTATAGCCTAAGAGAACATCTCTTATCAAGGCCTGTGAAACGCACTTTCTAGGCAGGCCTGATCTGGAAGAAGTAGAACTTCTGCTCTGGTTGTGCTCCATTGCCCTAGAGCTGCCAGACCCAACGTGCTGCCTTGTTTCCAAAGGGGCAGAGAGGCCCCAAAGCGTCTTGCTTCCAGCTGTTTGGGAAACAAGGAAACAACTGGCTCTGCACCGTGCTCTCACAGCCTACCGGGAACGTCACATACAAAGGCCTCTGAAACGCAGTTCCTTGGCAGGCCTGATCTGGCTGAAGTAGGACTTCTGCTCTGGGTGTGCTCCGTTGGCCTAGAGCTGAAAGGCCCAAAGGGATGCCTTGTTTGCAAAGGGGCAGAGAGGCCCCAAAGCATCTTGCTTCCAGCTCTTTGGGAAGCTAAGAAACAACTGTCTCTGCCCAGTGCTCTGACAGAGTACCGGGAACATCTCTTACCAGAGCCTTTGAAACGCAGTTTCTTGGCAGGCCTTATCTGGCTGAGGTAGAACTTCTGCTCTGGGTGTGCTCCATTGGCCTAGAGCTGAAAGGCCCAAAGGTCGGCCTTGTTGGCAAAGGGGCAGGGAGCCCCCAAAGCATCTTGCTTCCAGCTCTTTGGGAAGCTAAGAAACAACTGGCTCTGCCCAGTGCTCTTACAGCCTAAGAGAAAATCTCTTACCAAGGCCTGTGAAACGCACTTTGTTGGTGGCCTGATCTAGCTGAAGTAGAACTGCTGCTCTGGGTGTGCTCCATTGGCCTAGAGCTGCCTGGCCCAAAGGGCCGCCTTGTTTGCAAAGGGGCAGAGAGGCCCCAAAGCATCTTGCTTCCAGCTCTTCGGGAAGCTAAGAAACATCTGGCGTTGCCCAGCGCTCTTACAGCCTACCGGGAACATCTCTTACCAAGGCCTGTGAAACGCAGTTTGTTGGTGGCCTGAACTGGCCGAAGTAGAACTTCTGCTCTGGGTGTGCTCCACTGGCCTAGAGCTACCTGGCGCAAAGGGCTGCCTTGATTCCAAAGTGAGAGAGTGGCACCAAAGCATCTTGCTCCCAGCTCTTCGGGAAGCTAAGAAACAGCTGGCTCTGCCCAGTGCTCTTACAGCCTAAGAGAACATCTCTTTGAAAGGCCTGTGAAACGCAGTTTCTTGGCAGGCCTGACCTGGCTGAAGTAGAACTTCTGTTCTGGTTGTGCTACATAGGCCTAGAGCTACCAGGACCTAAGGGCTGCCTTGTTTCCAAGGGGTGAGAGAGGCCCCAAAGCATCTTGCCTCCAGCACTTTGGGAAGCTAAAAAACAACTGGTTCTGCCCAGTGCTCTCACAGCCTACCGTGAACATCTCTTACCAAGGGCTGTGAAACGCAGTTTCTGGGCAGGACTGATCCGCCTGAAGTAGAACTTCTGCTGTGGGTGTGCTCCATTGGCCTAGAGCTGCCAGGCCCAAACGGCTGCCTTGTGTCCAAAGGGAGAGAGAGGCCCCAAAGCATCTTGCTTCCAGCTCTGTGGGAAGCTAAAGCAACTGGCTCTCCACAGTGCTCTCACAGCCTACCGGGAACATCTCTTACCAAGGCCTGTGAAACGCAGTTTCTTGGCAGGCCTGATCTGGCTGAAGTAGAACTCCTGCTCTGGGCGTGCTACTTTGGCCTAGAGCTGCCAGGCCCAAAGGGCCGCCTTGTTTCCAAAGGGGCTGAGAGTCCCCAAAGTATCTTGCTTCCAAATCTTTGGGAAGCTAAGAAACAACTGGCTCTGCACAGTGCTCTCACAGCCTACCGGCAACGTGACAGAGAAAGGCCTGTGAGACGCAGTTTCTTGGAAGGCCTGATCTGGCTGAGGTAGAACTTCTGCTCTGGGTGTACTCCATTGGCCTAGGGCTGCCAGGCCCAAAGGGCTGCCTTTATTTCCAAAGTGTGAGAGAGGCCCCAAAGCATCTTGCTTCCTGCTCTCTGGGAAGCTAAAACAACTGGCTCTGCACAGTGCTCTCAAAGCCAACCGGGAACGTCACATACAAAGGCCTGTGAAACGCAGCTTCTTGACAGGCCTTATCTGGCTGAGGTAGAACTTGTGCTCTGGGTGTGCTACTTTGGCCTAGAGCTGCCAGGCACAAAGGCTGCTTTGTTTCCAAAGGGGGAGAGAGGCCCCAAATCATGTTGCTTCCAGCTGTTTTTGAAGCTAAGAAACAACTCGCTCTGCCAGGTACTCTTACAGCCTTCCGGGAACACCTCTTACGAAGGCCTGTGAAAAGCAGTTTCTTGGCAGGCCTGATCTGGCTGAGGTAGAACTTCTGCTCTGGGTGTGCTCCATTGCCCTAGAGCTGAAAGGCCCAAAGGGCTGCCTTGTTTCCAAAGGGGGAGAGAGGCCCCAAAGCATCTTGCTTCCACCTCTTGGGAAGCTAAGAAACAACTCGCTGTGCCCAGTGCTCTTATAGCCTAAGAGAACATCTCTTATCAAGGCCTGTGAAACGCACTTTCTAGGCAGGCCTGATCTGGAAGAAGTAGAACTTCTGCTCTGGTTGTGCTCCATTGCCCTAGAGCTGCCAGACCCAACGTGCTGCCTTGTTTCCAAAGGGGCAGAGAGGCCCCAAAGCGTCTTGCTTCCAGCTGTTTGGGAAACAAGGAAACAACTGGCTCTGCACCGTGCTCTCACAGCCTACCGGGAACGTCACATACAAAGGCCTCTGAAACGCAGTTCCTTGGCAGGCCTGATCTGGCTGAAGTAGGACTTCTGCTCTGGGTGTGCTCCGTTGGCCTAGAGCTGAAAGGCCCAAAGGGATGCCTTGTTTGCAAAGGGGCAGAGAGGCCCCAAAGCATCTTGCTTCCAGCTCTTTGGGAAGCTAAGAAACAACTGTCTCTGCCCAGTGCTCTGACAGAGTACCGGGAACATCTCTTACCAGAGCCTTTGAAACGCAGTTTCTTGGCAGGCCTTATCTGGCTGAGGTAGAACTTCTGCTCTGGGTGTGCTCCATTGGCCTAGAGCTGAAAGGCCCAAAGGTCGGCCTTGTTGGCAAAGGGGCAGGGAGCCCCCAAAGCATCTTGCTTCCAGCTCTTTGGGAAGCTAAGAAACAACTGGCTCTGCCCAGTGCTCTTACAGCCTAAGAGAAAATCTCTTACCAAGGCCTGTGAAACGCACTTTGTTGGTGGCCTGATCTAGCTGAAGTAGAACTGCTGCTCTGGGTGTGCTCCATTGGCCTAGAGCTGCCTGGCCCAAAGGGCCGCCTTGTTTGCAAAGGGGCAGAGAGGCCCCAAAGCATCTTGCTTCCAGCTCTTCGGGAAGCTAAGAAACATCTGGCGTTGCCCAGTGCTCTTACAGCCTACCGGGAACATCTCTTACCAAGGCCTGTGAAACGCAGTTTGTTGGTGGCCTGAACTGGCCGAAGTAGAACTTCTGCTCTGGGTGTGCTCCACTGGCCTAGAGCTACCTGGCGCAAAGGGCTGCCTTGATTCCAAAGTGAGAGAGTGGCACCAAAGCATCTTGCTCCCAGCTCTTCGGGAAGCTAAGAAACAGCTGGCTCTGCCCAGTGCTCTTACAGCCTAAGAGAACATCTCTTTGAAAGGCCTGTGAAACGCAGTTTCTTGGCAGGCCTGACCTGGCTGAAGTAGAACTTCTGTTCTGGTTGTGCTACATAGGCCTAGAGCTACCAGGACCTAAGGGCTGCCTTGTTTCCAAGGGGTGAGAGAGGCCCCAAAGCATCTTGCCTCCAGCACTTTGGGAAGCTAAAAAACAACTGGTTCTGCCCAGTGCTCTCACAGCCTACCGTGAACATCTCTTACCAAGGGCTGTGAAACGCAGTTTCTGGGCAGGACTGATCCGCCTGAAGTAGAACTTCTGCTGTGGGTGTGCTCCATTGGCCTAGAGCTGCCAGGCCCAAACGGCTGCCTTGTGTCCAAAGGGAGAGAGAGGCCCCAAAGCATCTTGCTTCCAGCTCTGTGGGAAGCTAAAGCAACTGGCTCTCCACAGTGCTCTCACAGCCTACCGGGAACATCTCTTACCAAGGCCTGTGAAACGCAGTTTCTTGGCAGGCCTGATCTGGCTGAAGTAGAACTCCTGCTCTGGGCGTGCTACTTTGGCCTAGAGCTGCCAGGCCCAAAGGGCCGCCTTGTTTCCAAAGGGGCTGAGAGTCCCCAAAGTATCTTGCTTCCAAATCTTTGGGAAGCTAAGAAACAACTGGCTCTGCACAGTGCTCTCACAGCCTACCGGCAACGTGACAGAGAAAGGCCTGTGAGACGCAGTTTCTTGGAAGGCCTGATCTGGCTGAGGTAGAACTTCTGCTCTGGGTGTACTCCATTGGCCTAGGGCTGCCAGGCCCAAAGGGCTGCCTTTATTTCCAAAGTGTGAGAGAGGCCCCAAAGCATCTTGCTTCCTGCTCTCTGGGAAGCTAAAACAACTGGCTCTGCACAGTGCTCTCAAAGCCAACCGGGAACGTCACATACAAAGGCCTGTGAAACGCAGCTTCTTGACAGGCCTTATCTGGCTGAGGTAGAACTTGTGCTCTGGGTGTGCTACTTTGGCCTAGAGCTGCCAGGCACAAAGGCAGCTTTGTTTCCAAAGGGGGAGAGAGGCCCCAAATCATGTTGCTTCCAGCTGTTTTTGAAGCTAAGAAACAACTCGCTCTGCCAGGTACTCTTACAGCCTTCCGGGAACACCTCTTACGAAGGCCTGTGAAAAGCAGTTTCTTGGCAGGCCTGATCTGGCTGAGGTAGAACTTCTGCTCTGGGTGTGCTCCATTGCCCTAGAGCTGAAAGGCCCAAAGGGCTGCCTTGTTTCCAAAGGGGGAGAGAGGCCCCAAAGCATCTTGCTTCCACCTCTTGGGAAGCTAAGAAACAACTCGCTGTGCCCAGTGCTCTTATAGCCTAAGAGAACATCTCTTATCAAGGCCTGTGAAACGCACTTTCTAGGCAGGCCTGATCTGGAAGAAGTAGAACTTCTGCTCTGGTTGTGCTCCATTGCCCTAGAGCTGCCAGACCCAACGTGCTGCCTTGTTTCCAAAGGGGCAGAGAGGCCCCAAAGCGTCTTGCTTCCAGCTGTTTGGGAAACAAGGAAACAACTGGCTCTGCACCGTGCTCTCACAGCCTACCGGGAACGTCACATACAAAGGCCTCTGAAACGCAGTTCCTTGGCAGGCCTGATCTGGCTGAAGTAGGACTTCTGCTCTGGGTGTGCTCCGTTGGCCTAGAGCTGAAAGGCCCAAAGGGATGCCTTGTTTGCAAAGGGGCAGAGAGGCCCCAAAGCATCTTGCTTCCAGCTCTTTGGGAAGCTAGGAAACAACTGTCTCTGCCCAGTGCTCTGACAGAGTACCGGGAACATCTCTTACCAGAGCCTTTGAAACGCAGTTTCTTGGCAGGCCTTATCTGGCTGAGGTAGAACTTCTGCTCTGGGTGTGCTCCATTGGCCTAGAGCTGAAAGGCCCAAAGGTCGGCCTTGTTGGCAAAGGGGCAGGGAGCCCCCAAAGCATCTTGCTTCCAGCTCTTTGGGAAGCTAAGAAACAACTGGCTCTGCCCAGTGCTCTTACAGCCTAAGAGAAAATCTCTTACCAAGGCCTGTGAAACGCACTTTGTTGGTGGCCTGATCTAGCTGAAGTAGAACTGCTGCTCTGGGTGTGCTCCATTGGCCTAGAGCTGCCTGGCCCAAAGGGCCGCCTTGTTTGCAAAGGGGCAGAGAGGCCCCAAAGCATCTTGCTTCCAGCTCTTCGGGAAGCTAAGAAACATCTGGCGTTGCCCAGTGCTCTTACAGCCTACCGGGAACATCTCTTACCAAGGCCTGTGAAACGCAGTTTGTTGGTGGCCTGAACTGGCCGAAGTAGAACTTCTGCTCTGGGTGTGCTCCACTGGCCTAGAGCTACCTGGCGCAAAGGGCTGCCTTGATTCCAAAGTGAGAGAGTGGCACCAAAGCATCTTGCTCCCAGCTCTTCGGGAAGCTAGGAAACAGCTGGCTCTGCCCAGTGCTCTTACAGCCTAAGAGAACATCTCTTTGAAAGGCCTGTGAAACGCAGTTTCTTGGCAGGCCTGACCTGGCTGAAGTAGAACTTCTGTTCTGGTTGTGCTACATAGGCCTAGAGCTACCAGGACCTAAGGGCTGCCTTGTTTCCAAGGGGTGAGAGAGGCCCCAAAGCATCTTGCCTCCAGCACTTTGGGAAGCTAAAAAACAACTGGTTCTGCCCAGTGCTCTCACAGCCTACCGTGAACATCTCTTACCAAGGGCTGTGAAACGCAGTTTCTGGGCAGGACTGATCCGCCTGAAGTAGAACTTCTGCTGTGGGTGTGCTCCATTGGCCTAGAGCTGCCAGGCCCAAACGGCTGCCTTGTGTCCAAAGGGAGAGAGAGGCCCCAAAGCATCTTGCTTCCAGCTCTGTGGGAAGCTAAAGCAACTGGCTCTCCACAGTGCTCTCACAGCCTACCGGGAACATCTCTTACCAAGGCCTGTGAAACGCAGTTTCTTGGCAGGCCTGATCTGGCTGAAGTAGAACTCCTGCTCTGGGCGTGCTACTTTGGCCTAGAGCTGCCAGGCCCAAAGGGCCGCCTTGTTTCCAAAGGGGCTGAGAGTCCCCAAAGTATCTTGCTTCCAAATCTTTGGGAAGCTAAGAAACAACTGGCTCTGCACAGTGCTCTCACAGCCTACCGGCAACGTGACAGAGAAAGGCCTGTGAGACGCAGTTTCTTGGAAGGCCTGATCTGGCTGAGGTAGAACTTCTGCTCTGGGTGTACTCCATTGGCCTAGGGCTGCCAGGCCCAAAGGGCTGCCTTTATTTCCAAAGTGTGAGAGAGGCCCCAAAGCATCTTGCTTCCTGCTCTCTGGGAAGCTAAAACAACTGGCTCTGCACAGTGCTCTCAAAGCCAACCGGGAACGTCACATACAAAGGCCTGTGAAACGCAGCTTCTTGACAGGCCTTATCTGGCTGAGGTAGAACTTGTGCTCTGGGTGTGCTACTTTGGCCTAGAGCTGCCAGGCACAAAGGCTGCTTTGTTTCCAAAGGGGGAGAGAGGCCCCAAATCATGTTGCTTCCAGCTGTTTTTGAAGCTAAGAAACAACTCGCTCTGCCAGGTACTCTTACAGCCTTCCGGGAACACCTCTTACGAAGGCCTGTGAAAAGCAGTTTCTTGGCAGGCCTGATCTGGCTGAGGTAGAACTTCTGCTCTGGGTGTGCTCCATTGCCCTAGAGCTGAAAGGCCCAAAGGGCTGCCTTGTTTCCAAAGGGGGAGAGAGGCCCCAAAGCATCTTGCTTCCACCTCTTGGGAAGCTAAGAAACAACTCGCTGTGCCCAGTGCTCTTATAGCCTAAGAGAACATCTCTTATCAAGGCCTGTGAAACGCACTTTCTAGGCAGGCCTGATCTGGAAGAAGTAGAACTTCTGCTCTGGTTGTGCTCCATTGCCCTAGAGCTGCCAGACCCAACGTGCTGCCTTGTTTCCAAAGGGGCAGAGAGGCCCCAAAGCGTCTTGCTTCCAGCTGTTTGGGAAACAAGGAAACAACTGGCTCTGCACCGTGCTCTCACAGCCTACCGGGAACGTCACATACAAAGGCCTCTGAAACGCAGTTCCTTGGCAGGCCTGATCTGGCTGAAGTAGGACTTCTGCTCTGGGTGTGCTCCGTTGGCCTAGAGCTGAAAGGCCCAAAGGGATGCCTTGTTTGCAAAGGGGCAGAGAGGCCCCAAAGCATCTTGCTTCCAGCTCTTTGGGAAGCTAAGAAACAACTGTCTCTGCCCAGTGCTCTGACAGAGTACCGGGAACATCTCTTACCAGAGCCTTTGAAACGCAGTTTCTTGGCAGGCCTTATCTGGCTGAGGTAGAACTTCTGCTCTGGGTGTGCTCCATTGGCCTAGAGCTGAAAGGCCCAAAGGTCGGCCTTGTTGGCAAAGGGGCAGGGAGCCCCCAAAGCATCTTGCTTCCAGCTCTTTGGGAAGCTAAGAAACAACTGGCTCTGCCCAGTGCTCTTACAGCCTAAGAGAAAATCTCTTACCAAGGCCTGTGAAACGCACTTTGTTGGTGGCCTGATCTAGCTGAAGTAGAACTGCTGCTCTGGGTGTGCTCCATTGGCCTAGAGCTGCCTGGCCCAAAGGGCCGCCTTGTTTGCAAAGGGGCAGAGAGGCCCCAAAGCATCTTGCTTCCAGCTCTTCGGGAAGCTAAGAAACATCTGGCGTTGCCCAGTGCTCTTACAGCCTACCGGGAACATCTCTTACCAAGGCCTGTGAAACGCAGTTTGTTGGTGGCCTGAACTGGCCGAAGTAGAACTTCTGCTCTGGGTGTGCTCCACTGGCCTAGAGCTACCTGGCGCAAAGGGCTGCCTTGATTCCAAAGTGAGAGAGTGGCACCAAAGCATCTTGCTCCCAGCTCTTCGGGAAGCTAAGAAACAGCTGGCTCTGCCCAGTGCTCTTACAGCCTAAGAGAACATCTCTTTGAAAGGCCTGTGAAACGCAGTTTCTTGGCAGGCCTGACCTGGCTGAAGTAGAACTTCTGTTCTGGTTGTGCTACATAGGCCTAGAGCTACCAGGACCTAAGGGCTGCCTTGTTTCCAAGGGGTGAGAGAGGCCCCAAAGCATCTTGCCTCCAGCACTTTGGGAAGCTAAAAAACAACTGGTTCTGCCCAGTGCTCTCACAGCCTACCGTGAACATCTCTTACCAAGGGCTGTGAAACGCAGTTTCTGGGCAGGACTGATCCGCCTGAAGTAGAACTTCTGCTGTGGGTGTGCTCCATTGGCCTAGAGCTGCCAGGCCCAAACGGCTGCCTTGTGTCCAAAGGGAGAGAGAGGCCCCAAAGCATCTTGCTTCCAGCTCTGTGGGAAGCTAAAGCAACTGGCTCTCCACAGTGCTCTCACAGCCTACCGGGAACATCTCTTACCAAGGCCTGTGAAACGCAGTTTCTTGGCAGGCCTGATCTGGCTGAAGTAGAACTCCTGCTCTGGGCGTGCTACTTTGGCCTAGAGCTGCCAGGCCCAAAGGGCCGCCTTGTTTCCAAAGGGGCTGAGAGTCCCCAAAGTATCTTGCTTCCAAATCTTTGGGAAGCTAAGAAACAACTGGCTCTGCACAGTGCTCTCACAGCCTACCGGCAACGTGACAGAGAAAGGCCTGTGAGACGCAGTTTCTTGGAAGGCCTGATCTGGCTGAGGTAGAACTTCTGCTCTGGGTGTACTCCATTGGCCTAGGGCTGCCAGGCCCAAAGGGCTGCCTTTATTTCCAAAGTGTGAGAGAGGCCCCAAAGCATCTTGCTTCCTGCTCTCTGGGAAGCTAAAACAACTGGCTCTGCACAGTGCTCTCAAAGCCAACCGGGAACGTCACATACAAAGGCCTGTGAAACGCAGCTTCTTGACAGGCCTTATCTGGCTGAGGTAGAACTTGTGCTCTGGGTGTGCTACTTTGGCCTAGAGCTGCCAGGCACAAAGGCTGCTTTGTTTCCAAAGGGGGAGAGAGGCCCCAAATCATGTTGCTTCCAGCTGTTTTTGAAGCTAAGAAACAACTCGCTCTGCCAGGTACTCTTACAGCCTTCCGGGAACACCTCTTACGAAGGCCTGTGAAAAGCAGTTTCTTGGCAGGCCTGATCTGGCTGAGGTAGAACTTCTGCTCTGGGTGTGCTCCATTGCCCTAGAGCTGAAAGGCCCAAAGGGCTGCCTTGTTTCCAAAGGGGGAGAGAGGCCCCAAAGCATCTTGCTTCCACCTCTTGGGAAGCTAAGAAACAACTCGCTGTGCCCAGTGCTCTTATAGCCTAAGAGAACATCTCTTATCAAGGCCTGTGAAACGCACTTTCTAGGCAGGCCTGATCTGGAAGAAGTAGAACTTCTGCTCTGGTTGTGCTCCATTGCCCTAGAGCTGCCAGACCCAACGTGCTGCCTTGTTTCCAAAGGGGCAGAGAGGCCCCAAAGCGTCTTGCTTCCAGCTGTTTGGGAAACAAGGAAACAACTGGCTCTGCACCGTGCTCTCACAGCCTACCGGGAACGTCACATACAAAGGCCTCTGAAACGCAGTTCCTTGGCAGGCCTGATCTGGCTGAAGTAGGACTTCTGCTCTGGGTGTGCTCCGTTGGCCTAGAGCTGAAAGGCCCAAAGGGATGCCTTGTTTGCAAAGGGGCAGAGAGGCCCCAAAGCATCTTGCTTCCAGCTCTTTGGGAAGCTAAGAAACAACTGTCTCTGCCCAGTGCTCTGACAGAGTACCGGGAACATCTCTTACCAGAGCCTTTGAAACGCAGTTTCTTGGCAGGCCTTATCTGGCTGAGGTAGAACTTCTGCTCTGGGTGTGCTCCATTGGCCTAGAGCTGAAAGGCCCAAAGGTCGGCCTTGTTGGCAAAGGGGCAGGGAGCCCCCAAAGCATCTTGCTTCCAGCTCTTTGGGAAGCTAAGAAACAACTGGCTCTGCCCAGTGCTCTTACAGCCTAAGAGAAAATCTCTTACCAAGGCCTGTGAAACGCACTTTGTTGGTGGCCTGATCTAGCTGAAGTAGAACTGCTGCTCTGGGTGTGCTCCATTGGCCTAGAGCTGCCTGGCCCAAAGGGCCGCCTTGTTTGCAAAGGGGCAGAGAGGCCCCAAAGCATCTTGCTTCCAGCTCTTCGGGAAGCTAAGAAACATCTGGCGTTGCCCAGTGCTCTTACAGCCTACCGGGAACATCTCTTACCAAGGCCTGTGAAACGCAGTTTGTTGGTGGCCTGAACTGGCCGAAGTAGAACTTCTGCTCTGGGTGTGCTCCACTGGCCTAGAGCTACCTGGCGCAAAGGGCTGCCTTGATTCCAAAGTGAGAGAGTGGCACCAAAGCATCTTGCTCCCAGCTCTTCGGGAAGCTAAGAAACAGCTGGCTCTGCCCAGTGCTCTTACAGCCTAAGAGAACATCTCTTTGAAAGGCCTGTGAAACGCAGTTTCTTGGCAGGCCTGACCTGGCTGAAGTAGAACTTCTGTTCTGGTTGTGCTACATAGGCCTAGAGCTACCAGGACCTAAGGGCTGCCTTGTTTCCAAGGGGTGAGAGAGGCCCCAAAGCATCTTGCCTCCAGCACTTTGGGAAGCTAAAAAACAACTGGTTCTGCCCAGTGCTCTCACAGCCTACCGTGAACATCTCTTACCAAGGGCTGTGAAACGCAGTTTCTGGGCAGGACTGATCCGCCTGAAGTAGAACTTCTGCTGTGGGTGTGCTCCATTGGCCTAGAGCTGCCAGGCCCAAACGGCTGCCTTGTGTCCAAAGGGAGAGAGAGGCCCCAAAGCATCTTGCTTCCAGCTCTGTGGGAAGCTAAAGCAACTGGCTCTCCACAGTGCTCTCACAGCCTACCGGGAACATCTCTTACCAAGGCCTGTGAAACGCAGTTTCTTGGCAGGCCTGATCTGGCTGAAGTAGAACTCCTGCTCTGGGCGTGCTACTTTGGCCTAGAGCTGCCAGGCCCAAAGGGCCGCCTTGTTTCCAAAGGGGCTGAGAGTCCCCAAAGTATCTTGCTTCCAAATCTTTGGGAAGCTAAGAAACAACTGGCTCTGCACAGTGCTCTCACAGCCTACCGGCAACGTGACAGAGAAAGGCCTGTGAGACGCAGTTTCTTGGAAGGCCTGATCTGGCTGAGGTAGAACTTCTGCTCTGGGTGTACTCCATTGGCCTAGGGCTGCCAGGCCCAAAGGGCTGCCTTTATTTCCAAAGTGTGAGAGAGGCCCCAAAGCATCTTGCTTCCTGCTCTCTGGGAAGCTAAAACAACTGGCTCTGCACAGTGCTCTCAAAGCCAACCGGGAACGTCACATACAAAGGCCTGTGAAACGCAGCTTCTTGACAGGCCTTATCTGGCTGAGGTAGAACTTGTGCTCTGGGTGTGCTACTTTGGCCTAGAGCTGCCAGGCACAAAGGCTGCTTTGTTTCCAAAGGGGGAGAGAGGCCCCAAATCATGTTGCTTCCAGCTGTTTTTGAAGCTAAGAAACAACTCGCTCTGCCAGGTACTCTTACAGCCTTCCGGGAACACCTCTTACGAAGGCCTGTGAAAAGCAGTTTCTTGGCAGGCCTGATCTGGCTGAGGTAGAACTTCTGCTCTGGGTGTGCTCCATTGCCCTAGAGCTGAAAGGCCCAAAGGGCTGCCTTGTTTCCAAAGGGGGAGAGAGGCCCCAAAGCATCTTGCTTCCACCTCTTGGGAAGCTAAGAAACAACTCGCTGTGCCCAGTGCTCTTATAGCCTAAGAGAACATCTCTTATCAAGGCCTGTGAAACGCACTTTCTAGGCAGGCCTGATCTGGAAGAAGTAGAACTTCTGCTCTGGTTGTGCTCCATTGCCCTAGAGCTGCCAGACCCAACGTGCTGCCTTGTTTCCAAAGGGGCAGAGAGGCCCCAAAGCGTCTTGCTTCCAGCTGTTTGGGAAACAAGGAAACAACTGGCTCTGCACCGTGCTCTCACAGCCTACCGGGAACGTCACATACAAAGGCCTCTGAAACGCAGTTCCTTGGCAGGCCTGATCTGGCTGAAGTAGGACTTCTGCTCTGGGTGTGCTCCGTTGGCCTAGAGCTGAAAGGCCCAAAGGGATGCCTTGTTTGCAAAGGGGCAGAGAGGCCCCAAAGCATCTTGCTTCCAGCTCTTTGGGAAGCTAAGAAACAACTGTCTCTGCCCAGTGCTCTGACAGAGTACCGGGAACATCTCTTACCAGAGCCTTTGAAACGCAGTTTCTTGGCAGGCCTTATCTGGCTGAGGTAGAACTTCTGCTCTGGGTGTGCTCCATTGGCCTAGAGCTGAAAGGCCCAAAGGTCGGCCTTGTTGGCAAAGGGGCAGGGAGCCCCCAAAGCATCTTGCTTCCAGCTCTTTGGGAAGCTAAGAAACAACTGGCTCTGCCCAGTGCTCTTACAGCCTAAGAGAAAATCTCTTACCAAGGCCTGTGAAACGCACTTTGTTGGTGGCCTGATCTAGCTGAAGTAGAACTGCTGCTCTGGGTGTGCTCCATTGGCCTAGAGCTGCCTGGCCCAAAGGGCCGCCTTGTTTGCAAAGGGGCAGAGAGGCCCCAAAGCATCTTGCTTCCAGCTCTTCGGGAAGCTAAGAAACATCTGGCGTTGCCCAGTGCTCTTACAGCCTACCGGGAACATCTCTTACCAAGGCCTGTGAAACGCAGTTTGTTGGTGGCCTGAACTGGCCGAAGTAGAACTTCTGCTCTGGGTGTGCTCCACTGGCCTAGAGCTACCTGGCGCAAAGGGCTGCCTTGATTCCAAAGTGAGAGAGTGGCACCAAAGCATCTTGCTCCCAGCTCTTCGGGAAGCTAAGAAACAGCTGGCTCTGCCCAGTGCTCTTACAGCCTAAGAGAACATCTCTTTGAAAGGCCTGTGAAACGCAGTTTCTTGGCAGGCCTGACCTGGCTGAAGTAGAACTTCTGTTCTGGTTGTGCTACATAGGCCTAGAGCTACCAGGACCTAAGGGCTGCCTTGTTTCCAAGGGGTGAGAGAGGCCCCAAAGCATCTTGCCTCCAGCACTTTGGGAAGCTAAAAAACAACTGGTTCTGCCCAGTGCTCTCACAGCCTACCGTGAACATCTCTTACCAAGGGCTGTGAAACGCAGTTTCTGGGCAGGACTGATCCGCCTGAAGTAGAACTTCTGCTGTGGGTGTGCTCCATTGGCCTAGAGCTGCCAGGCCCAAACGGCTGCCTTGTGTCCAAAGGGAGAGAGAGGCCCCAAAGCATCTTGCTTCCAGCTCTGTGGGAAGCTAAAGCAACTGGCTCTCCACAGTGCTCTCACAGCCTACCGGGAACATCTCTTACCAAGGCCTGTGAAACGCAGTTTCTTGGCAGGCCTGATCTGGCTGAAGTAGAACTCCTGCTCTGGGCGTGCTACTTTGGCCTAGAGCTGCCAGGCCCAAAGGGCCGCCTTGTTTCCAAAGGGGCTGAGAGTCCCCAAAGTATCTTGCTTCCAAATCTTTGGGAAGCTAAGAAACAACTGGCTCTGCACAGTGCTCTCACAGCCTACCGGCAACGTGACAGAGAAAGGCCTGTGAGACGCAGTTTCTTGGAAGGCCTGATCTGGCTGAGGTAGAACTTCTGCTCTGGGTGTACTCCATTGGCCTAGGGCTGCCAGGCCCAAAGGGCTGCCTTTATTTCCAAAGTGTGAGAGAGGCCCCAAAGCATCTTGCTTCCTGCTCTCTGGGAAGCTAAAACAACTGGCTCTGCACAGTGCTCTCAAAGCCAACCGGGAACGTCACATACAAAGGCCTGTGAAACGCAGCTTCTTGACAGGCCTTATCTGGCTGAGGTAGAACTTGTGCTCTGGGTGTGCTACTTTGGCCTAGAGCTGCCAGGCACAAAGGCTGCTTTGTTTCCAAAGGGGGAGAGAGGCCCCAAATCATGTTGCTTCCAGCTGTTTTTGAAGCTAAGAAACAACTCGCTCTGCCAGGTACTCTTACAGCCTTCCGGGAACACCTCTTACGAAGGCCTGTGAAAAGCAGTTTCTTGGCAGGCCTGATCTGGCTGAGGTAGAACTTCTGCTCTGGGTGTGCTCCATTGCCCTAGAGCTGAAAGGCCCAAAGGGCTGCCTTGTTTCCAAAGGGGGAGAGAGGCCCCAAAGCATCTTGCTTCCACCTCTTGGGAAGCTAAGAAACAACTCGCTGTGCCCAGTGCTCTTATAGCCTAAGAGAACATCTCTTATCAAGGCCTGTGAAACGCACTTTCTAGGCAGGCCTGATCTGGAAGAAGTAGAACTTCTGCTCTGGTTGTGCTCCATTGCCCTAGAGCTGCCAGACCCAACGTGCTGCCTTGTTTCCAAAGGGGCAGAGAGGCCCCAAAGCGTCTTGCTTCCAGCTGTTTGGGAAACAAGGAAACAACTGGCTCTGCACCGTGCTCTCACAGCCTACCGGGAACGTCACATACAAAGGCCTCTGAAACGCAGTTCCTTGGCAGGCCTGATCTGGCTGAAGTAGGACTTCTGCTCTGGGTGTGCTCCGTTGGCCTAGAGCTGAAAGGCCCAAAGGGATGCCTTGTTTGCAAAGGGGCAGAGAGGCCCCAAAGCATCTTGCTTCCAGCTCTTTGGGAAGCTAAGAAACAACTGTCTCTGCCCAGTGCTCTGACAGAGTACCGGGAACATCTCTTACCAGAGCCTTTGAAACGCAGTTTCTTGGCAGGCCTTATCTGGCTGAGGTAGAACTTCTGCTCTGGGTGTGCTCCATTGGCCTAGAGCTGAAAGGCCCAAAGGTCGGCCTTGTTGGCAAAGGGGCAGGGAGCCCCCAAAGCATCTTGCTTCCAGCTCTTTGGGAAGCTAAGAAACAACTGGCTCTGCCCAGTGCTCTTACAGCCTAAGAGAAAATCTCTTACCAAGGCCTGTGAAACGCACTTTGTTGGTGGCCTGATCTAGCTGAAGTAGAACTTCTGCTCTGGGTGTGCTCCATTGGCCTAGAGCTGCCTGGCCCAAAGGGCCGCCTTGTTTGCAAAGGGGCAGAGAGGCCCCAAAGCATCTTGCTTCCAGCTCTTCGGGAAGCTAAGAAACATCTGGCGTTGCCCAGTGCTCTTACAGCCTACCGGGAACATCTCTTACCAAGGCCTGTGAAACGCAGTTTGTTGGTGGCCTGAACTGGCCGAAGTAGAACTTCTGCTCTGGGTGTGCTCCACTGGCCTAGAGCTACCTGGCGCAAAGGGCTGCCTTGATTCCAAAGTGAGAGAGTGGCACCAAAGCATCTTGCTCCCAGCTCTTCGGGAAGCTAAGAAACAGCTGGCTCTGCCCAGTGCTCTTACAGCCTAAGAGAACATCTCTTTGAAAGGCCTGTGAAACGCAGTTTCTTGGCAGGCCTGACCTGGCTGAAGTAGAACTTCTGTTCTGGTTGTGCTACATAGGCCTAGAGCTACCAGGACCTAAGGGCTGCCTTGTTTCCAAGGGGTGAGAGAGGCCCCAAAGCATCTTGCCTCCAGCACTTTGGGAAGCTAAAAAACAACTGGTTCTGCCCAGTGCTCTCACAGCCTACCGTGAACATCTCTTACCAAGGGCTGTGAAACGCAGTTTCTGGGCAGGACTGATCCGCCTGAAGTAGAACTTCTGCTGTGGGTGTGCTCCATTGGCCTAGAGCTGCCAGGCCCAAACGGCTGCCTTGTGTCCAAAGGGAGAGAGAGGCCCCAAAGCATCTTGCTTCCAGCTCTGTGGGAAGCTAAAGCAACTGGCTCTCCACAGTGCTCTCACAGCCTACCGGGAACATCTCTTACCAAGGCCTGTGAAACGCAGTTTCTTGGCAGGCCTGATCTGGCTGAAGTAGAACTCCTGCTCTGGGCGTGCTACTTTGGCCTAGAGCTGCCAGGCCCAAAGGGCCGCCTTGTTTCCAAAGGGGCTGAGAGTCCCCAAAGTATCTTGCTTCCAAATCTTTGGGAAGCTAAGAAACAACTGGCTCTGCACAGTGCTCTCACAGCCTACCGGCAACGTGACAGAGAAAGGCCTGTGAGACGCAGTTTCTTGGAAGGCCTGATCTGGCTGAGGTAGAACTTCTGCTCTGGGTGTACTCCATTGGCCTAGGGCTGCCAGGCCCAAAGGGCTGCCTTTATTTCCAAAGTGTGAGAGAGGCCCCAAAGCATCTTGCTTCCTGCTCTCTGGGAAGCTAAAACAACTGGCTCTGCACAGTGCTCTCAAAGCCAACCGGGAACGTCACATACAAAGGCCTGTGAAACGCAGCTTCTTGACAGGCCTTATCTGGCTGAGGTAGAACTTGTGCTCTGGGTGTGCTACTTTGGCCTAGAGCTGCCAGGCACAAAGGCTGCTTTGTTTCCAAAGGGGGAGAGAGGCCCCAAATCATGTTGCTTCCAGCTGTTTTTGAAGCTAAGAAACAACTCGCTCTGCCAGGTACTCTTACAGCCTTCTGGGAACACCTCTTACGAAGGCCTGTGAAAAGCAGTTTCTTGGCAGGCCTGATCTGGCTGAGGTAGAACTTCTGCTCTGGGTGTGCTCCATTGCCCTAGAGCTGAAAGGCCCAAAGGGCTGCCTTGTTTCCAAAGGGGGAGAGAGGCCCCAAAGCATCTTGCTTCCACCTCTTGGGAAGCTAAGAAACAACTCGCTGTGCCCAGTGCTCTTATAGCCTAAGAGAACATCTCTTATCAAGGCCTGTGAAACGCACTTTCTAGGCAGGCCTGATCTGGAAGAAGTAGAACTTCTGCTCTGGTTGTGCTCCATTGCCCTAGAGCTGCCAGACCCAACGTGCTGCCTTGTTTCCAAAGGGGCAGAGAGGCCCCAAAGCGTCTTGCTTCCAGCTGTTTGGGAAACAAGGAAACAACTGGCTCTGCACCGTGCTCTCACAGCCTACCGGGAACGTCACATACAAAGGCCTCTGAAACGCAGTTCCTTGGCAGGCCTGATCTGGCTGAAGTAGGACTTCTGCTCTGGGTGTGCTCCGTTGGCCTAGAGCTGAAAGGCCCAAAGGGATGCCTTGTTTGCAAAGGGGCAGAGAGGCCCCAAAGCATCTTGCTTCCAGCTCTTTGGGAAGCTAAGAAACAACTGTCTCTGCCCAGTGCTCTGACAGAGTACCGGGAACATCTCTTACCAGAGCCTTTGAAACGCAGTTTCTTGGCAGGCCTTATCTGGCTGAGGTAGAACTTCTGCTCTGGGTGTGCTCCATTGGCCTAGAGCTGAAAGGCCCAAAGGTCGGCCTTGTTGGCAAAGGGGCAGGGAGCCCCCAAAGCATCTTGCTTCCAGCTCTTTGGGAAGCTAAGAAACAACTGGCTCTGCCCAGTGCTCTTACAGCCTAAGAGAAAATCTCTTACCAAGGCCTGTGAAACGCACTTTGTTGGTGGCCTGATCTAGCTGAAGTAGAACTGCTGCTCTGGGTGTGCTCCATTGGCCTAGAGCTGCCTGGCCCAAAGGGCCGCCTTGTTTGCAAAGGGGCAGAGAGGCCCCAAAGCATCTTGCTTCCAGCTCTTCGGGAAGCTAAGAAACATCTGGCGTTGCCCAGTGCTCTTACAGCCTACCGGGAACATCTCTTACCAAGGCCTGTGAAACGCAGTTTGTTGGTGGCCTGAACTGGCCGAAGTAGAACTTCTGCTCTGGGTGTGCTCCACTGGCCTAGAGCTACCTGGCGCAAAGGGCTGCCTTGATTCCAAAGTGAGAGAGTGGCACCAAAGCATCTTGCTCCCAGCTCTTCGGGAAGCTAAGAAACAGCTGGCTCTGCCCAGTGCTCTTACAGCCTAAGAGAACATCTCTTTGAAAGGCCTGTGAAACGCAGTTTCTTGGCAGGCCTGACCTGGCTGAAGTAGAACTTCTGTTCTGGTTGTGCTACATAGGCCTAGAGCTACCAGGACCTAAGGGCTGCCTTGTTTCCAAGGGGTGAGAGAGGCCCCAAAGCATCTTGCCTCCAGCACTTTGGGAAGCTAAAAAACAACTGGTTCTGCCCAGTGCTCTCACAGCCTACCGTGAACATCTCTTACCAAGGGCTGTGAAACGCAGTTTCTGGGCAGGACTGATCCGCCTGAAGTAGAACTTCTGCTGTGGGTGTGCTCCATTGGCCTAGAGCTGCCAGGCCCAAACGGCTGCCTTGTGTCCAAAGGGAGAGAGAGGCCCCAAAGCATCTTGCTTCCAGCTCTGTGGGAAGCTAAAGCAACTGGCTCTCCACAGTGCTCTCACAGCCTACCGGGAACATCTCTTACCAAGGCCTGTGAAACGCAGTTTCTTGGCAGGCCTGATCTGGCTGAAGTAGAACTCCTGCTCTGGGCGTGCTACTTTGGCCTAGAGCTGCCAGGCCCAAAGGGCCGCCTTGTTTCCAAAGGGGCTGAGAGTCCCCAAAGTATCTTGCTTCCAAATCTTTGGGAAGCTAAGAAACAACTGGCTCTGCACAGTGCTCTCACAGCCTACCGGCAACGTGACAGAGAAAGGCCTGTGAGACGCAGTTTCTTGGAAGGCCTGATCTGGCTGAGGTAGAACTTCTGCTCTGGGTGTACTCCATTGGCCTAGGGCTGCCAGGCCCAAAGGGCTGCCTTTATTTCCAAAGTGTGAGAGAGGCCCCAAAGCATCTTGCTTCCTGCTCTCTGGGAAGCTAAAACAACTGGCTCTGCACAGTGCTCTCAAAGCCAACCGGGAACGTCACATACAAAGGCCTGTGAAACGCAGCTTCTTGACAGGCCTTATCTGGCTGAGGTAGAACTTGTGCTCTGGGTGTGCTACTTTGGCCTAGAGCTGCCAGGCACAAAGGCTGCTTTGTTTCCAAAGGGGGAGAGAGGCCCCAAATCATGTTGCTTCCAGCTGTTTTTGAAGCTAAGAAACAACTCGCTCTGCCAGGTACTCTTACAGCCTTCCGGGAACACCTCTTACGAAGGCCTGTGAAAAGCAGTTTCTTGGCAGGCCTGATCTGGCTGAGGTAGAACTTCTGCTCTGGGTGTGCTCCATTGCCCTAGAGCTGAAAGGCCCAAAGGGCTGCCTTGTTTCCAAAGGGGGAGAGAGGCCCCAAAGCATCTTGCTTCCACCTCTTGGGAAGCTAAGAAACAACTCGCTGTGCCCAGTGCTCTTATAGCCTAAGAGAACATCTCTTATCAAGGCCTGTGAAACGCACTTTCTAGGCAGGCCTGATCTGGAAGAAGTAGAACTTCTGCTCTGGTTGTGCTCCATTGCCCTAGAGCTGCCAGACCCAACGTGCTGCCTTGTTTCCAAAGGGGCAGAGAGGCCCCAAAGCGTCTTGCTTCCAGCTGTTTGGGAAACAAGGAAACAACTGGCTCTGCACCGTGCTCTCACAGCCTACCGGGAACGTCACATACAAAGGCCTCTGAAACGCAGTTCCTTGGCAGGCCTGATCTGGCTGAAGTAGGACTTCTGCTCTGGGTGTGCTCCGTTGGCCTAGAGCTGAAAGGCCCAAAGGGATGCCTTGTTTGCAAAGGGGCAGAGAGGCCCCAAAGCATCTTGCTTCCAGCTCTTTGGGAAGCTAAGAAACAACTGTCTCTGCCCAGTGCTCTGACAGAGTACCGGGAACATCTCTTACCAGAGCCTTTGAAACGCAGTTTCTTGGCAGGCCTTATCTGGCTGAGGTAGAACTTCTGCTCTGGGTGTGCTCCATTGGCCTAGAGCTGAAAGGCCCAAAGGTCGGCCTTGTTGGCAAAGGGGCAGGGAGCCCCCAAAGCATCTTGCTTCCAGCTCTTTGGGAAGCTAAGAAACAACTGGCTCTGCCCAGTGCTCTTACAGCCTAAGAGAAAATCTCTTACCAAGGCCTGTGAAACGCACTTTGTTGGTGGCCTGATCTAGCTGAAGTAGAACTGCTGCTCTGGGTGTGCTCCATTGGCCTAGAGCTGCCTGGCCCAAAGGGCCGCCTTGTTTGCAAAGGGGCAGAGAGGCCCCAAAGCATCTTGCTTCCAGCTCTTCGGGAAGCTAAGAAACATCTGGCGTTGCCCAGTGCTCTTACAGCCTACCGGGAACATCTCTTACCAAGGCCTGTGAAACGCAGTTTGTTGGTGGCCTGAACTGGCCGAAGTAGAACTTCTGCTCTGGGTGTGCTCCACTGGCCTAGAGCTACCTGGCGCAAAGGGCTGCCTTGATTCCAAAGTGAGAGAGTGGCACCAAAGCATCTTGCTCCCAGCTCTTCGGGAAGCTAAGAAACAGCTGGCTCTGCCCAGTGCTCTTACAGCCTAAGAGAACATCTCTTTGAAAGGCCTGTGAAACGCAGTTTCTTGGCAGGCCTGACCTGGCTGAAGTAGAACTTCTGTTCTGGTTGTGCTACATAGGCCTAGAGCTACCAGGACCTAAGGGCTGCCTTGTTTCCAAGGGGTGAGAGAGGCCCCAAAGCATCTTGCCTCCAGCACTTTGGGAAGCTAAAAAACAACTGGTTCTGCCCAGTGCTCTCACAGCCTACCGTGAACATCTCTTACCAAGGGCTGTGAAACGCAGTTTCTGGGCAGGACTGATCCGCCTGAAGTAGAACTTCTGCTGTGGGTGTGCTCCATTGGCCTAGAGCTGCCAGGCCCAAACGGCTGCCTTGTGTCCAAAGGGAGAGAGAGGCCCCAAAGCATCTTGCTTCCAGCTCTGTGGGAAGCTAAAGCAACTGGCTCTCCACAGTGCTCTCACAGCCTACCGGGAACATCTCTTACCAAGGCCTGTGAAACGCAGTTTCTTGGCAGGCCTGATCTGGCTGAAGTAGAACTCCTGCTCTGGGCGTGCTACTTTGGCCTAGAGCTGCCAGGCCCAAAGGGCCGCCTTGTTTCCAAAGGGGCTGAGAGTCCCCAAAGTATCTTGCTTCCAAATCTTTGGGAAGCTAAGAAACAACTGGCTCTGCACAGTGCTCTCACAGCCTACCGGCAACGTGACAGAGAAAGGCCTGTGAGACGCAGTTTCTTGGAAGGCCTGATCTGGCTGAGGTAGAACTTCTGCTCTGGGTGTACTCCATTGGCCTAGGGCTGCCAGGCCCAAAGGGCTGCCTTTATTTCCAAAGTGTGAGAGAGGCCCCAAAGCATCTTGCTTCCTGCTCTCTGGGAAGCTAAAACAACTGGCTCTGCACAGTGCTCTCAAAGCCAACCGGCAACGTGACAGAGAAAGGCCTGTGAGACGCAGTTTCTTGGAAGGCCTGATCTGGCTGAGGTAGAACTTCTGCTCTGGGTGTACTCCATTGGCCTAGGGCTGCCAGGCCCAAAGGGCTGCCTTTATTTCCAAAGTGTGAGAGAGGCCCCAAAGCATCTTGCTTCCTGCTCTCTGGGAAGCTAAAACAACTGGCTCTGCACAGTGCTCTCAAAGCCAACCGGGAACGTCACATACAAAGGCCTGTGAAACGCAGCTTCTTGACAGGCCTTATCTGGCTGAGGTAGAACTTGTGCTCTGGGTGTGCTACTTTGGCCTAGAGCTGCCAGGCACAAAGGCTGCTTTGTTTCCAAAGGGGGAGAGAGGCCCCAAATCATGTTGCTTCCAGCTGTTTTTGAAGCTAAGAAACAACTCGCTCTGCCAGGTACTCTTACAGCCTTCCGGGAACACCTCTTACGAAGGCCTGTGAAAAGCAGTTTCTTGGCAGGCCTGATCTGGCTGAGGTAGAACTTCTGCTCTGGGTGTGCTCCATTGCCCTAGAGCTGAAAGGCCCAAAGGGCTGCCTTGTTTCCAAAGGGGGAGAGAGGCCCCAAAGCATCTTGCTTCCACCTCTTGGGAAGCTAAGAAACAACTCGCTGTGCCCAGTGCTCTTATAGCCTAAGAGAACATCTCTTATCAAGGCCTGTGAAACGCACTTTCTAGGCAGGCCTGATCTGGAAGAAGTAGAACTTCTGCTCTGGTTGTGCTCCATTGCCCTAGAGCTGCCAGACCCAACGTGCTGCCTTGTTTCCAAAGGGGCAGAGAGGCCCCAAAGCGTCTTGCTTCCAGCTGTTTGGGAAACAAGGAAACAACTGGCTCTGCACCGTGCTCTCACAGCCTACCGGGAACGTCACATACAAAGGCCTCTGAAACGCAGTTCCTTGGCAGGCCTGATCTGGCTGAAGTAGGACTTCTGCTCTGGGTGTGCTCCGTTGGCCTAGAGCTGAAAGGCCCAAAGGGATGCCTTGTTTGCAAAGGGGCAGAGAGGCCCCAAAGCATCTTGCTTCCAGCTCTTTGGGAAGCTAAGAAACAACTGTCTCTGCCCAGTGCTCTGACAGAGTACCGGGAACATCTCTTACCAGAGCCTTTGAAACGCAGTTTCTTGGCAGGCCTTATCTGGCTGAGGTAGAACTTCTGCTCTGGGTGTGCTCCATTGGCCTAGAGCTGAAAGGCCCAAAGGTCGGCCTTGTTGGCAAAGGGGCAGGGAGCCCCCAAAGCATCTTGCTTCCAGCTCTTTGGGAAGCTAAGAAACAACTGGCTCTGCCCAGTGCTCTTACAGCCTAAGAGAAAATCTCTTACCAAGGCCTGTGAAACGCACTTTGTTGGTGGCCTGATCTAGCTGAAGTAGAACTGCTGCTCTGGGTGTGCTCCATTGGCCTAGAGCTGCCTGGCCCAAAGGGCCGCCTTGTTTGCAAAGGGGCAGAGAGGCCCCAAAGCATCTTGCTTCCAGCTCTTCGGGAAGCTAAGAAACATCTGGCGTTGCCCAGTGCTCTTACAGCCTACCGGGAACATCTCTTACCAAGGCCTGTGAAACGCAGTTTGTTGGTGGCCTGAACTGGCCGAAGTAGAACTTCTGCTCTGGGTGTGCTCCACTGGCCTAGAGCTACCTGGCGCAAAGGGCTGCCTTGATTCCAAAGTGAGAGAGTGGCACCAAAGCATCTTGCTCCCAGCTCTTCGGGAAGCTAAGAAACAGCTGGCTCTGCCCAGTGCTCTTACAGCCTAAGAGAACATCTCTTTGAAAGGCCTGTGAAACGCAGTTTCTTGGCAGGCCTGACCTGGCTGAAGTAGAACTTCTGTTCTGGTTGTGCTACATAGGCCTAGAGCTACCAGGACCTAAGGGCTGCCTTGTTTCCAAGGGGTGAGAGAGGCCCCAAAGCATCTTGCCTCCAGCACTTTGGGAAGCTAAAAAACAACTGGTTCTGCCCAGTGCTCTCACAGCCTACCGTGAACATCTCTTACCAAGGGCTGTGAAACGCAGTTTCTGGGCAGGACTGATCCGCCTGAAGTAGAACTTCTGCTGTGGGTGTGCTCCATTGGCCTAGAGCTGCCAGGCCCAAACGGCTGCCTTGTGTCCAAAGGGAGAGAGAGGCCCCAAAGCATCTTGCTTCCAGCTCTGTGGGAAGCTAAAGCAACTGGCTCTCCACAGTGCTCTCACAGCCTACCGGGAACATCTCTTACCAAGGCCTGTGAAACGCAGTTTCTTGGCAGGCCTGATCTGGCTGAAGTAGAACTCCTGCTCTGGGCGTGCTACTTTGGCCTAGAGCTGCCAGGCCCAAAGGGCCGCCTTGTTTCCAAAGGGGCTGAGAGTCCCCAAAGTATCTTGCTTCCAAATCTTTGGGAAGCTAAGAAACAACTGGCTCTGCACAGTGCTCTCACAGCCTACCGGCAACGTGACAGAGAAAGGCCTGTGAGACGCAGTTTCTTGGAAGGCCTGATCTGGCTGAGGTAGAACTTCTGCTCTGGGTGTACTCCATTGGCCTAGGGCTGCCAGGCCCAAAGGGCTGCCTTTATTTCCAAAGTGTGAGAGAGGCCCCAAAGCATCTTGCTTCCTGCTCTCTGGGAAGCTAAAACAACTGGCTCTGCACAGTGCTCTCAAAGCCAACCGGGAACGTCACATACAAAGGCCTGTGAAACGCAGCTTCTTGACAGGCCTTATCTGGCTGAGGTAGAACTTGTGCTCTGGGTGTGCTACTTTGGCCTAGAGCTGCCAGGCACAAAGGCTGCTTTGTTTCCAAAGGGGGAGAGAGGCCCCAAATCATGTTGCTTCCAGCTGTTTTTGAAGCTAAGAAACAACTCGCTCTGCCAGGTACTCTTACAGCCTTCCGGGAACACCTCTTACAAAGGCCTGTGAAAAGCAGTTTCTTGGCAGGCCTGATCTGGCTGAGGTAGAACTTCTGCTCTGGGTGTGCTCCATTGCCCTAGAGCTGAAAGGCCCAAAGGGCTGCCTTGTTTCCAAAGGGGGAGAGAGGCCCCAAAGCATCTTGCTTCCACCTCTTGGGAAGCTAAGAAACAACTCGCTGTGCCCAGTGCTCTTATAGCCTAAGAGAACATCTCTTATCAAGGCCTGTGAAACGCACTTTCTAGGCAGGCCTGATCTGGAAGAAGTAGAACTTCTGCTCTGGTTGTGCTCCATTGCCCTAGAGCTGCCAGACCCAACGTGCTGCCTTGTTTCCAAAGGGGCAGAGAGGCCCCAAAGCGTCTTGCTTCCAGCTGTTTGGGAAACAAGGAAACAACTGGCTCTGCACCGTGCTCTCACAGCCTACCGGGAACGTCACATACAAAGGCCTCTGAAACGCAGTTCCTTGGCAGGCCTGATCTGGCTGAAGTAGGACTTCTGCTCTGGGTGTGCTCCGTTGGCCTAGAGCTGAAAGGCCCAAAGGGATGCCTTGTTTGCAAAGGGGCAGAGAGGCCCCAAAGCATCTTGCTTCCAGCTCTTTGGGAAGCTAAGAAACAACTGTCTCTGCCCAGTGCTCTGACAGAGTACCGGGAACATCTCTTACCAGAGCCTTTGAAACGCAGTTTCTTGGCAGGCCTTATCTGGCTGAGGTAGAACTTCTGCTCTGGGTGTGCTCCATTGGCCTAGAGCTGAAAGGCCCAAAGGTCGGCCTTGTTGGCAAAGGGGCAGGGAGCCCCCAAAGCATCTTGCTTCCAGCTCTTTGGGAAGCTAAGAAACAACTGGCTCTGCCCGGTGCTCTTACAGCCTAAGAGAAAATCTCTTACCAAGGCCTGTGAAACGCACTTTGTTGGTGGCCTGATCTAGCTGAAGTAGAACTGCTGCTCTGGGTGTGCTCCATTGGCCTAGAGCTGCCTGGCCCAAAGGGCCGCCTTGTTTGCAAAGGGGCAGAGAGGCCCCAAAGCATCTTGCTTCCAGCTCTTCGGGAAGCTAAGAAACATCTGGCGTTGCCCAGTGCTCTTACAGCCTACCGGGAACATCTCTTACCAAGGCCTGTGAAACGCAGTTTGTTGGTGGCCTGAACTGGCCGAAGTAGAACTTCTGCTCTGGGTGTGCTCCACTGGCCTAGAGCTACCTGGCGCAAAGGGCTGCCTTGATTCCAAAGTGAGAGAGTGGCACCAAAGCATCTTGCTCCCAGCTCTTCGGGAAGCTAAGAAACAGCTGGCTCTGCCCAGTGCTCTTACAGCCTAAGAGAACATCTCTTTGAAAGGCCTGTGAAACGCAGTTTCTTGGCAGGCCTGACCTGGCTGAAGTAGAACTTCTGTTCTGGTTGTGCTACATAGGCCTAGAGCTACCAGGACCTAAGGGCTGCCTTGTTTCCAAGGGGTGAGAGAGGCCCCAAAGCATCTTGCCTCCAGCACTTTGGGAAGCTAAAAAACAACTGGTTCTGCCCAGTGCTCTCACAGCCTACCGTGAACATCTCTTACCAAGGGCTGTGAAACGCAGTTTCTGGGCAGGACTGATCCGCCTGAAGTAGAACTTCTGCTGTGGGTGTGCTCCATTGGCCTAGAGCTGCCAGGCCCAAACGGCTGCCTTGTGTCCAAAGGGAGAGAGAGGCCCCAAAGCATCTTGCTTCCAGCTCTGTGGGAAGCTAAAGCAACTGGCTCTCCACAGTGCTCTCACAGCCTACCGGGAACATCTCTTACCAAGGCCTGTGAAACGCAGTTTCTTGGCAGGCCTGATCTGGCTGAAGTAGAACTCCTGCTCTGGGCGTGCTACTTTGGCCTAGAGCTGCCAGGCCCAAAGGGCCGCCTTGTTTCCAAAGGGGCTGAGAGTCCCCAAAGTATCTTGCTTCCAAATCTTTGGGAAGCTAAGAAACAACTGGCTCTGCACAGTGCTCTCACAGCCTACCGGCAACGTGACAGAGAAAGGCCTGTGAGACGCAGTTTCTTGGAAGGCCTGATCTGGCTGAGGTAGAACTTCTGCTCTGGGTGTACTCCATTGGCCTAGGGCTGCCAGGCCCAAAGGGCTGCCTTTATTTCCAAAGTGTGAGAGAGGCCCCAAAGCATCTTGCTTCCTGCTCTCTGGGAAGCTAAAACAACTGGCTCTGCACAGTGCTCTCAAAGCCAACCGGGAACGTCACATACAAAGGCCTGTGAAACGCAGCTTCTTGACAGGCCTTATCTGGCTGAGGTAGAACTTGTGCTCTGGGTGTGCTACTTTGGCCTAGAGCTGCCAGGCACAAAGGCTGCTTTGTTTCCAAAGGGGGAGAGAGGCCCCAAATCATGTTGCTTCCAGCTGTTTTTGAAGCTAAGAAACAACTCGCTCTGCCAGGTACTCTTACAGCCTTCCGGGAACACCTCTTACGAAGGCCTGTGAAAAGCAGTTTCTTGGCAGGCCTGATCTGGCTGAGGTAGAACTTCTGCTCTGGGTGTGCTCCATTGCCCTAGAGCTGAAAGGCCCAAAGGGCTGCCTTGTTTCCAAAGGGGGAGAGAGGCCCCAAAGCATCTTGCTTCCACCTCTTGGGAAGCTAAGAAACAACTCGCTGTGCCCAGTGCTCTTATAGCCTAAGAGAACATCTCTTATCAAGGCCTGTGAAACGCACTTTCTAGGCAGGCCTGATCTGGAAGAAGTAGAACTTCTGCTCTGGTTGTGCTCCATTGCCCTAGAGCTGCCAGACCCAACGTGCTGCCTTGTTTCCAAAGGGGCAGAGAGGCCCCAAAGCGTCTTGCTTCCAGCTGTTTGGGAAACAAGGAAACAACTGGCTCTGCACCGTGCTCTCACAGCCTACCGGGAACGTCACATACAAAGGCCTCTGAAACGCAGTTCCTTGGCAGGCCTGATCTGGCTGAAGTAGGACTTCTGCTCTGGGTGTGCTCCGTTGGCCTAGAGCTGAAAGGCCCAAAGGGATGCCTTGTTTGCAAAGGGGCAGAGAGGCCCCAAAGCATCTTGCTTCCAGCTCTTTGGGAAGCTAAGAAACAACTGTCTCTGCCCAGTGCTCTGACAGAGTACCGGGAACATCTCTTACCAGAGCCTTTGAAACGCAGTTTCTTGGCAGGCCTTATCTGGCTGAGGTAGAACTTCTGCTCTGGGTGTGCTCCATTGGCCTAGAGCTGAAAGGCCCAAAGGTCGGCCTTGTTGGCAAAGGGGCAGGGAGCCCCCAAAGCATCTTGCTTCCAGCTCTTTGGGAAGCTAAGAAACAACTGGCTCTGCCCAGTGCTCTTACAGCCTAAGAGAAAATCTCTTACCAAGGCCTGTGAAACGCACTTTGTTGGTGGCCTGATCTAGCTGAAGTAGAACTTCTGCTCTGGGTGTGCTCCATTGGCCTAGAGCTGCCTGGCCCAAAGGGCCGCCTTGTTTGCAAAGGGGCAGAGAGGCCCCAAAGCATCTTGCTTCCAGCTCTTCGGGAAGCTAAGAAACATCTGGCGTTGCCCAGTGCTCTTACAGCCTACCGGGAACATCTCTTACCAAGGCCTGTGAAACGCAGTTTGTTGGTGGCCTGAACTGGCCGAAGTAGAACTTCTGCTCTGGGTGTGCTCCACTGGCCTAGAGCTACCTGGCGCAAAGGGCTGCCTTGATTCCAAAGTGAGAGAGTGGCACCAAAGCATCTTGCTCCCAGCTCTTCGGGAAGCTAAGAAACAGCTGGCTCTGCCCAGTGCTCTTACAGCCTAAGAGAACATCTCTTTGAAAGGCCTGTGAAACGCAGTTTCTTGGCAGGCCTGACCTGGCTGAAGTAGAACTTCTGTTCTGGTTGTGCTACATAGGCCTAGAGCTACCAGGACCTAAGGGCTGCCTTGTTTCCAAGGGGTGAGAGAGGCCCCAAAGCATCTTGCCTCCAGCACTTTGGGAAGCTAAAAAACAACTGGTTCTGCCCAGTGCTCTCACAGCCTACCGTGAACATCTCTTACCAAGGGCTGTGAAACGCAGTTTCTGGGCAGGACTGATCCGCCTGAAGTAGAACTTCTGCTGTGGGTGTGCTCCATTGGCCTAGAGCTGCCAGGCCCAAACGGCTGCCTTGTGTCCAAAGGGAGAGAGAGGCCCCAAAGCATCTTGCTTCCAGCTCTGTGGGAAGCTAAAGCAACTGGCTCTCCACAGTGCTCTCACAGCCTACCGGGAACATCTCTTACCAAGGCCTGTGAAACGCAGTTTCTTGGCAGGCCTGATCTGGCTGAAGTAGAACTCCTGCTCTGGGCGTGCTACTTTGGCCTAGAGCTGCCAGGCCCAAAGGGCCGCCTTGTTTCCAAAGGGGCTGAGAGTCCCCAAAGTATCTTGCTTCCAAATCTTTGGGAAGCTAAGAAACAACTGGCTCTGCACAGTGCTCTCACAGCCTACCGGCAACGTGACAGAGAAAGGCCTGTGAGACGCAGTTTCTTGGAAGGCCTGATCTGGCTGAGGTAGAACTTCTGCTCTGGGTGTACTCCATTGGCCTAGGGCTGCCAGGCCCAAAGGGCTGCCTTTATTTCCAAAGTGTGAGAGAGGCCCCAAAGCATCTTGCTTCCTGCTCTCTGGGAAGCTAAAACAACTGGCTCTGCACAGTGCTCTCAAAGCCAACCGGGAACGTCACATACAAAGGCCTGTGAAACGCAGCTTCTTGACAGGCCTTATCTGGCTGAGGTAGAACTTGTGCTCTGGGTGTGCTACTTTGGCCTAGAGCTGCCAGGCACAAAGGCTGCTTTGTTTCCAAAGGGGGAGAGAGGCCCCAAATCATGTTGCTTCCAGCTGTTTTTGAAGCTAAGAAACAACTCGCTCTGCCAGGTACTCTTACAGCCTTCCGGGAACACCTCTTACGAAGGCCTGTGAAAAGCAGTTTCTTGGCAGGCCTGATCTGGCTGAGGTAGAACTTCTGCTCTGGGTGTGCTCCATTGCCCTAGAGCTGAAAGGCCCAAAGGGATGCCTTGTTTCCAAAGGGGGAGAGAGGCCCCAAAGCATCTTGCTTCCACCTCTTGGGAAGCTAAGAAACAACTCGCTGTGCCCAGTGCTCTTATAGCCTAAGAGAACATCTCTTATCAAGGCCTGTGAAACGCACTTTCTAGGCAGGCCTGATCTGGAAGAAGTAGAACTTCTGCTCTGGTTGTGCTCCATTGCCCTAGAGCTGCCAGACCCAACGTGCTGCCTTGTTTCCAAAGGGGCAGAGAGGCCCCAAAGCGTCTTGCTTCCAGCTGTTTGGGAAACAAGGAAACAACTGGCTCTGCACCGTGCTCTCACAGCCTACCGGGAACGTCACATACAAAGGCCTCTGAAACGCAGTTCCTTGGCAGGCCTGATCTGGCTGAAGTAGGACTTCTGCTCTGGGTGTGCTCCGTTGGCCTAGAGCTGAAAGGCCCAAAGGGATGCCTTGTTTGCAAAGGGGCAGAGAGGCCCCAAAGCATCTTGCTTCCAGCTCTTTGGGAAGCTAAGAAACAACTGTCTCTGCCCAGTGCTCTGACAGAGTACCGGGAACATCTCTTACCAGAGCCTTTGAAACTCAGTTTCTTGGCAGGCCTTATCTGGCTGAGGTAGAACTTCTGCTCTGGGTGTGCTCCATTGGCCTAGAGCTGAAAGGCCCAAAGGTCGGCCTTGTTGGCAAAGGGGCAGGGAGCCCCCAAAGCATCTTGCTTCCAGCTCTTTGGGAAGCTAAGAAACAACTGGCTCTGCCCAGTGCTCTTACAGCCTAAGAGAAAATCTCTTACCAAGGCCTGTGAAACGCACTTTGTTGGTGGCCTGATCTAGCTGAAGTAGAACTTCTGCTCTGGGTGTGCTCCATTGGCCTAGAGCTGCCTGGCCCAAAGGGCCGCCTTGTTTGCAAAGGGGCAGAGAGGCCCCAAAGCATCTTGCTTCCAGCTCTTCGGGAAGCTAAGAAACATCTGGCGTTGCCCAGTGCTCTTACAGCCTACCGGGAACATCTCTTACCAAGGCCTGTGAAACGCAGTTTGTTGGTGGCCTGAACTGGCCGAAGTAGAACTTCTGCTCTGGGTGTGCTCCACTGGCCTAGAGCTACCTGGCGCAAAGGGCTGCCTTGATTCCAAAGTGAGAGAGTGGCACCAAAGCATCTTGCTCCCAGCTCTTCGGGAAGCTAAGAAACAGCTGGCTCTGCCCAGTGCTCTTACAGCCTAAGAGAACATCTCTTTGAAAGGCCTGTGAAACGCAGTTTCTTGGCAGGCCTGACCTGGCTGAAGTAGAACTTCTGTTCTGGTTGTGCTACATAGGCCTAGAGCTACCAGGACCTAAGGGCTGCCTTGTTTCCAAGGGGTGAGAGAGGCCCCAAAGCATCTTGCCTCCAGCACTTTGGGAAGCTAAAAAACAACTGGTTCTGCCCAGTGCTCTCACAGCCTACCGTGAACATCTCTTACCAAGGGCTGTGAAACGCAGTTTCTGGGCAGGACTGATCCGCCTGAAGTAGAACTTCTGCTGTGGGTGTGCTCCATTGGCCTAGAGCTGCCAGGCCCAAACGGCTGCCTTGTGTCCAAAGGGAGAGAGAGGCCCCAAAGCATCTTGCTTCCAGCTCTGTGGGAAGCTAAAGCAACTGGCTCTCCACAGTGCTCTCACAGCCTACCGGGAACATCTCTTACCAAGGCCTGTGAAACGCAGTTTCTTGGCAGGCCTGATCTGGCTGAAGTAGAACTCCTGCTCTGGGCGTGCTACTTTGGCCTAGAGCTGCCAGGCCCAAAGGGCCGCCTTGTTTCCAAAGGGGCTGAGAGTCCCCAAAGTATCTTGCTTCCAAATCTTTGGGAAGCTAAGAAACAACTGGCTCTGCACAGTGCTCTCACAGCCTACCGGCAACGTGACAGAGAAAGGCCTGTGAGACGCAGTTTCTTGGAAGGCCTGATCTGGCTGAGGTAGAACTTCTGCTCTGGGTGTACTCCATTGGCCTAGGGCTGCCAGGCCCAAAGGGCTGCCTTTATTTCCAAAGTGTGAGAGAGGCCCCAAAGCATCTTGCTTCCTGCTCTCTGGGAAGCTAAAACAACTGGCTCTGCACAGTGCTCTCAAAGCCAACCGGGAACGTCACATACAAAGGCCTGTGAAACGCAGCTTCTTGACAGGCCTTATCTGGCTGAGGTAGAACTTGTGCTCTGGGTGTGCTACTTTGGCCTAGAGCTGCCAGGCACAAAGGCTGCTTTGTTTCCAAAGGGGGAGAGAGGCCCCAAATCATGTTGCTTCCAGCTGTTTTTGAAGCTAAGAAACAACTCGCTCTGCCAGGTACTCTTACAGCCTTCCGGGAACACCTCTTACGAAGGCCTGTGAAAAGCAGTTTCTTGGCAGGCCTGATCTGGCTGAGGTAGAACTTCTGCTCTGGGTGTGCTCCATTGCCCTAGAGCTGAAAGGCCCAAAGGGCTGCCTTGTTTCCAAAGGGGGAGAGAGGCCCCAAAGCATCTTGCTTCCACCTCTTGGGAAGCTAAGAAACAACTCGCTGTGCCCAGTGCTCTTATAGCCTAAGAGAACATCTCTTATCAAGGCCTGTGAAACGCACTTTCTAGGCAGGCCTGATCTGGAAGAAGTAGAACTTCTGCTCTGGTTGTGCTCCATTGCCCTAGAGCTGCCAGACCCAACGTGCTGCCTTGTTTCCAAAGGGGCAGAGAGGCCCCAAAGCGTCTTGCTTCCAGCTGTTTGGGAAACAAGGAAACAACTGGCTCTGCACCGTGCTCTCACAGCCTACCGGGAACGTCACATACAAAGGCCTCTGAAACGCAGTTCCTTGGCAGGCCTGATCTGGCTGAAGTAGGACTTCTGCTCTGGGTGTGCTCCGTTGGCCTAGAGCTGAAAGGCCCAAAGGGATGCCTTGTTTGCAAAGGGGCAGAGAGGCCCCAAAGCATCTTGCTTCCAGCTCTTTGGGAAGCTAAGAAACAACTGTCTCTGCCCAGTGCTCTGACAGAGTACCGGGAACATCTCTTACCAGAGCCTTTGAAACGCAGTTTCTTGGCAGGCCTTATCTGGCTGAGGTAGAACTTCTGCTCTGGGTGTGCTCCATTGGCCTAGAGCTGAAAGGCCCAAAGGTCGGCCTTGTTGGCAAAGGGGCAGGGAGCCCCCAAAGCATCTTGCTTCCAGCTCTTTGGGAAGCTAAGAAACAACTGGCTCTGCCCAGTGCTCTTACAGCCTAAGAGAAAATCTCTTACCAAGGCCTGTGAAACGCACTTTGTTGGTGGCCTGATCTAGCTGAAGTAGAACTTCTGCTCTGGGTGTGCTCCATTGGCCTAGAGCTGCCTGGCCCAAAGGGCCGCCTTGTTTGCAAAGGGGCAGAGAGGCCCCAAAGCATCTTGCTTCCAGCTCTTCGGGAAGCTAAGAAACATCTGGCGTTGCCCAGTGCTCTTACAGCCTACCGGGAACATCTCTTACCAAGGCCTGTGAAACGCAGTTTGTTGGTGGCCTGAACTGGCCGAAGTAGAACTTCTGCTCTGGGTGTGCTCCACTGGCCTAGAGCTACCTGGCGCAAAGGGCTGCCTTGATTCCAAAGTGAGAGAGTGGCACCAAAGCATCTTGCTCCCAGCTCTTCGGGAAGCTAAGAAACAGCTGGCTCTGCCCAGTGCTCTTACAGCCTAAGAGAACATCTCTTTGAAAGGCCTGTGAAACGCAGTTTCTTGGCAGGCCTGACCTGGCTGAAGTAGAACTTCTGTTCTGGTTGTGCTACATAGGCCTAGAGCTACCAGGACCTAAGGGCTGCCTTGTTTCCAAGGGGTGAGAGAGGCCCCAAAGCATCTTGCCTCCAGCACTTTGGGAAGCTAAAAAACAACTGGTTCTGCCCAGTGCTCTCACAGCCTACCGTGAACATCTCTTACCAAGGGCTGTGAAACGCAGTTTCTGGGCAGGACTGATCCGCCTGAAGTAGAACTTCTGCTGTGGGTGTGCTCCATTGGCCTAGAGCTGCCAGGCCCAAACGGCTGCCTTGTGTCCAAAGGGAGAGAGAGGCCCCAAAGCATCTTGCTTCCAGCTCTGTGGGAAGCTAAAGCAACTGGCTCTCCACAGTGCTCTCACAGCCTACCGGGAACATCTCTTACCAAGGCCTGTGAAACGCAGTTTCTTGGCAGGCCTGATCTGGCTGAAGTAGAACTCCTGCTCTGGGCGTGCTACTTTGGCCTAGAGCTGCCAGGCCCAAAGGGCCGCCTTGTTTCCAAAGGGGCTGAGAGTCCCCAAAGTATCTTGCTTCCAAATCTTTGGGAAGCTAAGAAACAACTGGCTCTGCACAGTGCTCTCACAGCCTACCGGCAACGTGACAGAGAAAGGCCTGTGAGACGCAGTTTCTTGGAAGGCCTGATCTGGCTGAGGTAGAACTTCTGCTCTGGGTGTACTCCATTGGCCTAGGGCTGCCAGGCCCAAAGGGCTGCCTTTATTTCCAAAGTGTGAGAGAGGCCCCAAAGCATCTTGCTTCCTGCTCTCTGGGAAGCTAAAACAACTGGCTCTGCACAGTGCTCTCAAAGCCAACCGGGAACGTCACATACAAAGGCCTGTGAAACGCAGCTTCTTGACAGGCCTTATCTGGCTGAGGTAGAACTTGTGCTCTGGGTGTGCTACTTTGGCCTAGAGCTGCCAGGCACAAAGGCTGCTTTGTTTCCAAAGGGGGAGAGAGGCCCCAAATCATGTTGCTTCCAGCTGTTTTTGAAGCTAAGAAACAACTCGCTCTGCCAGGTACTCTTACAGCCTTCCGGGAACACCTCTTACGAAGGCCTGTGAAAAGCAGTTTCTTGGCAGGCCTGATCTGGCTGAGGTAGAACTTCTGCTCTGGGTGTGCTCCATTGCCCTAGAGCTGAAAGGCCCAAAGGGCTGCCTTGTTTCCAAAGGGGGAGAGAGGCCCCAAAGCATCTTGCTTCCACCTCTTGGGAAGCTAAGAAACAACTCGCTGTGCCCAGTGCTCTTATAGCCTAAGAGAACATCTCTTATCAAGGCCTGTGAAACGCACTTTCTAGGCAGGCCTGATCTGGAAGAAGTAGAACTTCTGCTCTGGTTGTGCTCCATTGCCCTAGAGCTGCCAGACCCAACGTGCTGCCTTGTTTCCAAAGGGGCAGAGAGGCCCCAAAGCGTCTTGCTTCCAGCTGTTTGGGAAACAAGGAAACAACTGGCTCTGCACCGTGCTCTCACAGCCTACCGGGAACGTCACATACAAAGGCCTCTGAAACGCAGTTCCTTGGCAGGCCTGATCTGGCTGAAGTAGGACTTCTGCTCTGGGTGTGCTCCGTTGGCCTAGAGCTGAAAGGCCCAAAGGGATGCCTTGTTTGCAAAGGGGCAGAGAGGCCCCAAAGCATCTTGCTTCCAGCTCTTTGGGAAGCTAAGAAACAACTGTCTCTGCCCAGTGCTCTGACAGAGTACCGGGAACATCTCTTACCAGAGCCTTTGAAACGCAGTTTCTTGGCAGGCCTTATCTGGCTGAGGTAGAACTTCTGCTCTGGGTGTGCTCCATTGGCCTAGAGCTGAAAGGCCCAAAGGTCGGCCTTGTTGGCAAAGGGGCAGGGAGCCCCCAAAGCATCTTGCTTCCAGCTCTTTGGGAAGCTAAGAAACAACTGGCTCTGCCCAGTGCTCTTACAGCCTAAGAGAAAATCTCTTACCAAGGCCTGTGAAACGCACTTTGTTGGTGGCCTGATCTAGCTGAAGTAGAACTTCTGCTCTGGGTGTGCTCCATTGGCCTAGAGCTGCCTGGCCCAAAGGGCCGCCTTGTTTGCAAAGGGGCAGAGAGGCCCCAAAGCATCTTGCTTCCAGCTCTTCGGGAAGCTAAGAAACATCTGGCGTTGCCCAGTGCTCTTACAGCCTACCGGGAACATCTCTTACCAAGGCCTGTGAAACGCAGTTTGTTGGTGGCCTGAACTGGCCGAAGTAGAACTTCTGCTCTGGGTGTGCTCCACTGGCCTAGAGCTACCTGGCGCAAAGGGCTGCCTTGATTCCAAAGTGAGAGAGTGGCACCAAAGCATCTTGCTCCCAGCTCTTCGGGAAGCTAAGAAACAGCTGGCTCTGCCCAGTGCTCTTACAGCCTAAGAGAACATCTCTTTGAAAGGCCTGTGAAACGCAGTTTCTTGGCAGGCCTGACCTGGCTGAAGTAGAACTTCTGTTCTGGTTGTGCTACATAGGCCTAGAGCTACCAGGACCTAAGGGCTGCCTTGTTTCCAAGGGGTGAGAGAGGCCCCAAAGCATCTTGCCTCCAGCACTTTGGGAAGCTAAAAAACAACTGGTTCTGCCCAGTGCTCTCACAGCCTACCGTGAACATCTCTTACCAAGGGCTGTGAAACGCAGTTTCTGGGCAGGACTGATCCGCCTGAAGTAGAACTTCTGCTGTGGGTGTGCTCCATTGGCCTAGAGCTGCCAGGCCCAAACGGCTGCCTTGTGTCCAAAGGGAGAGAGAGGCCCCAAAGCATCTTGCTTCCAGCTCTGTGGGAAGCTAAAGCAACTGGCTCTCCACAGTGCTCTCACAGCCTACCGGGAACATCTCTTACCAAGGCCTGTGAAACGCAGTTTCTTGGCAGGCCTGATCTGGCTGAAGTAGAACTCCTGCTCTGGGCGTGCTACTTTGGCCTAGAGCTGCCAGGCCCAAAGGGCCGCCTTGTTTCCAAAGGGGCTGAGAGTCCCCAAAGTATCTTGCTTCCAAATCTTTGGGAAGCTAAGAAACAACTGGCTCTGCACAGTGCTCTCACAGCCTACCGGCAACGTGACAGAGAAAGGCCTGTGAGACGCAGTTTCTTGGAAGGCCTGATCTGGCTGAGGTAGAACTTCTGCTCTGGGTGTACTCCATTGGCCTAGGGCTGCCAGGCCCAAAGGGCTGCCTTTATTTCCAAAGTGTGAGAGAGGCCCCAAAGCATCTTGCTTCCTGCTCTCTGGGAAGCTAAAACAACTGGCTCTGCACAGTGCTCTCAAAGCCAACCGGGAACGTCACATACAAAGGCCTGTGAAACGCAGCTTCTTGACAGGCCTTATCTGGCTGAGGTAGAACTTGTGCTCTGGGTGTGCTACTTTGGCCTAGAGCTGCCAGGCACAAAGGCTGCTTTGTTTCCAAAGGGGGAGAGAGGCCCCAAATCATGTTGCTTCCAGCTGTTTTTGAAGCTAAGAAACAACTCGCTCTGCCAGGTACTCTTACAGCCTTCCGGGAACACCTCTTACGAAGGCCTGTGAAAAGCAGTTTCTTGGCAGGCCTGATCTGGCTGAGGTAGAACTTCTGCTCTGGGTGTGCTCCATTGCCCTAGAGCTGAAAGGCCCAAAGGGCTGCCTTGTTTCCAAAGGGGGAGAGAGGCCCCAAAGCATCTTGCTTCCACCTCTTGGGAAGCTAAGAAACAACTCGCTGTGCCCAGTGCTCTTATAGCCTAAGAGAACATCTCTTATCAAGGCCTGTGAAACGCACTTTCTAGGCAGGCCTGATCTGGAAGAAGTAGAACTTCTGCTCTGGTTGTGCTCCATTGCCCTAGAGCTGCCAGACCCAACGTGCTGCCTTGTTTCCAAAGGGGCAGAGAGGCCCCAAAGCGTCTTGCTTCCAGCTGTTTGGGAAACAAGGAAACAACTGGCTCTGCACCGTGCTCTCACAGCCTACCGGGAACGTCACATACAAAGGCCTCTGAAACGCAGTTCCTTGGCAGGCCTGATCTGGCTGAAGTAGGACTTCTGCTCTGGGTGTGCTCCGTTGGCCTAGAGCTGAAAGGCCCAAAGGGATGCCTTGTTTGCAAAGGGGCAGAGAGGCCCCAAAGCATCTTGCTTCCAGCTCTTTGGGAAGCTAAGAAACAACTGTCTCTGCCCAGTGCTCTGACAGAGTACCGGGAACATCTCTTACCAGAGCCTTTGAAACGCAGTTTCTTGGCAGGCCTTATCTGGCTGAGGTAGAACTTCTGCTCTGGGTGTGCTCCATTGGCCTAGAGCTGAAAGGCCCAAAGGTCGGCCTTGTTGGCAAAGGGGCAGGGAGCCCCCAAAGCATCTTGCTTCCAGCTCTTTGGGAAGCTAAGAAACAACTGGCTCTGCCCAGTGCTCTTACAGCCTAAGAGAAAATCTCTTACCAAGGCCTGTGAAACGCACTTTGTTGGTGGCCTGATCTAGCTGAAGTAGAACTTCTGCTCTGGGTGTGCTCCATTGGCCTAGAGCTGCCTGGCCCAAAGGGCCGCCTTGTTTGCAAAGGGGCAGAGAGGCCCCAAAGCATCTTGCTTCCAGCTCTTCGGGAAGCTAAGAAACATCTGGCGTTGCCCAGTGCTCTTACAGCCTACCGGGAACATCTCTTACCAAGGCCTGTGAAACGCAGTTTGTTGGTGGCCTGAACTGGCCGAAGTAGAACTTCTGCTCTGGGTGTGCTCCACTGGCCTAGAGCTACCTGGCGCAAAGGGCTGCCTTGATTCCAAAGTGAGAGAGTGGCACCAAAGCATCTTGCTCCCAGCTCTTCGGGAAGCTAAGAAACAGCTGGCTCTGCCCAGTGCTCTTACAGCCTAAGAGAACATCTCTTTGAAAGGCCTGTGAAACGCAGTTTCTTGGCAGGCCTGACCTGGCTGAAGTAGAACTTCTGTTCTGGTTGTGCTACATAGGCCTAGAGCTACCAGGACCTAAGGGCTGCCTTGTTTCCAAGGGGTGAGAGAGGCCCCAAAGCATCTTGCCTCCAGCACTTTGGGAAGCTAAAAAACAACTGGTTCTGCCCAGTGCTCTCACAGCCTACCGTGAACATCTCTTACCAAGGGCTGTGAAACGCAGTTTCTGGGCAGGACTGATCCGCCTGAAGTAGAACTTCTGCTGTGGGTGTGCTCCATTGGCCTAGAGCTGCCAGGCCCAAACGGCTGCCTTGTGTCCAAAGGGAGAGAGAGGCCCCAAAGCATCTTGCTTCCAGCTCTGTGGGAAGCTAAAGCAACTGGCTCTCCACAGTGCTCTCACAGCCTACCGGGAACATCTCTTACCAAGGCCTGTGAAACGCAGTTTCTTGGCAGGCCTGATCTGGCTGAAGTAGAACTCCTGCTCTGGGCGTGCTACTTTGGCCTAGAGCTGCCAGGCCCAAAGGGCCGCCTTGTTTCCAAAGGGGCTGAGAGTCCCCAAAGTATCTTGCTTCCAAATCTTTGGGAAGCTAAGAAACAACTGGCTCTGCACAGTGCTCTCACAGCCTACCGGCAACGTGACAGAGAAAGGCCTGTGAGACGCAGTTTCTTGGAAGGCCTGATCTGGCTGAGGTAGAACTTCTGCTCTGGGTGTACTCCATTGGCCTAGGGCTGCCAGGCCCAAAGGGCTGCCTTTATTTCCAAAGTGTGAGAGAGGCCCCAAAGCATCTTGCTTCCTGCTCTCTGGGAAGCTAAAACAACTGGCTCTGCACAGTGCTCTCAAAGCCAACCGGGAACGTCACATACAAAGGCCTGTGAAACGCAGCTTCTTGACAGGCCTTATCTGGCTGAGGTAGAACTTGTGCTCTGGGTGTGCTACTTTGGCCTAGAGCTGCCAGGCACAAAGGCTGCTTTGTTTCCAAAGGGGGAGAGAGGCCCCAAATCATGTTGCTTCCAGCTGTTTTTGAAGCTAAGAAACAACTCGCTCTGCCAGGTACTCTTACAGCCTTCCGGGAACACCTCTTACGAAGGCCTGTGAAAAGCAGTTTCTTGGCAGGCCTGATCTGGCTGAGGTAGAACTTCTGCTCTGGGTGTGCTCCATTGCCCTAGAGCTGAAAGGCCCAAAGGGCTGCCTTGTTTCCAAAGGGGGAGAGAGGCCCCAAAGCATCTTGCTTCCACCTCTTGGGAAGCTAAGAAACAACTCGCTGTGCCCAGTGCTCTTATAGCCTAAGAGAACATCTCTTATCAAGGCCTGTGAAACGCACTTTCTAGGCAGGCCTGATCTGGAAGAAGTAGAACTTCTGCTCTGGTTGTGCTCCATTGCCCTAGAGCTGCCAGACCCAACGTGCTGCCTTGTTTCCAAAGGGGCAGAGAGGCCCCAAAGCGTCTTGCTTCCAGCTGTTTGGGAAACAAGGAAACAACTGGCTCTGCACCGTGCTCTCACAGCCTACCGGGAACGTCACATACAAAGGCCTCTGAAACGCAGTTCCTTGGCAGGCCTGATCTGGCTGAAGTAGGACTTCTGCTCTGGGTGTGCTCCGTTGGCCTAGAGCTGAAAGGCCCAAAGGGATGCCTTGTTTGCAAAGGGGCAGAGAGGCCCCAAAGCATCTTGCTTCCAGCTCTTTGGGAAGCTAAGAAACAACTGTCTCTGCCCAGTGCTCTGACAGAGTACCGGGAACATCTCTTACCAGAGCCTTTGAAACGCAGTTTCTTGGCAGGCCTTATCTGGCTGAGGTAGAACTTCTGCTCTGGGTGTGCTCCATTGGCCTAGAGCTGAAAGGCCCAAAGGTCGGCCTTGTTGGCAAAGGGGCAGGGAGCCCCCAAAGCATCTTGCTTCCAGCTCTTTGGGAAGCTAAGAAACAACTGGCTCTGCCCAGTGCTCTTACAGCCTAAGAGAAAATCTCTTACCAAGGCCTGTGAAACGCACTTTGTTGGTGGCCTGATCTAGCTGAAGTAGAACTGCTGCTCTGGGTGTGCTCCATTGGCCTAGAGCTGCCTGGCCCAAAGGGCCGCCTTGTTTGCAAAGGGGCAGAGAGGCCCCAAAGCATCTTGCTTCCAGCTCTTCGGGAAGCTAAGAAACATCTGGCGTTGCCCAGTGCTCTTACAGCCTACCGGGAACATCTCTTACCAAGGCCTGTGAAACGCAGTTTGTTGGTGGCCTGAACTGGCCGAAGTAGAACTTCTGCTCTGGGTGTGCTCCACTGGCCTAGAGCTACCTGGCGCAAAGGGCTGCCTTGATTCCAAAGTGAGAGAGTGGCACCAAAGCATCTTGCTCCCAGCTCTTCGGGAAGCTAAGAAACAGCTGGCTCTGCCCAGTGCTCTTACAGCCTAAGAGAACATCTCTTTGAAAGGCCTGTGAAACGCAGTTTCTTGGCAGGCCTGACCTGGCTGAAGTAGAACTTCTGTTCTGGTTGTGCTACATAGGCCTAGAGCTACCAGGACCTAAGGGCTGCCTTGTTTCCAAGGGGTGAGAGAGGCCCCAAAGCATCTTGCCTCCAGCACTTTGGGAAGCTAAAAAACAACTGGTTCTGCCCAGTGCTCTCACAGCCTACCGTGAACATCTCTTACCAAGGGCTGTGAAACGCAGTTTCTGGGCAGGACTGATCCGCCTGAAGTAGAACTTCTGCTGTGGGTGTGCTCCATTGGCCTAGAGCTGCCAGGCCCAAACGGCTGCCTTGTGTCCAAAGGGAGAGAGAGGCCCCAAAGCATCTTGCTTCCAGCTCTGTGGGAAGCTAAAGCAACTGGCTCTCCACAGTGCTCTCACAGCCTACCGGGAACATCTCTTACCAAGGCCTGTGAAACGCAGTTTCTTGGCAGGCCTGATCTGGCTGAAGTAGAACTCCTGCTCTGGGCGTGCTACTTTGGCCTAGAGCTGCCAGGCCCAAAGGGCCGCCTTGTTTCCAAAGGGGCTGAGAGTCCCCAAAGTATCTTGCTTCCAAATCTTTGGGAAGCTAAGAAACAACTGGCTCTGCACAGTGCTCTCACAGCCTACCGGCAACGTGACAGAGAAAGGCCTGTGAGACGCAGTTTCTTGGAAGGCCTGATCTGGCTGAGGTAGAACTTCTGCTCTGGGTGTACTCCATTGGCCTAGGGCTGCCAGGCCCAAAGGGCTGCCTTTATTTCCAAAGTGTGAGAGAGGCCCCAAAGCATCTTGCTTCCTGCTCTCTGGGAAGCTAAAACAACTGGCTCTGCACAGTGCTCTCAAAGCCAACCGGGAACGTCACATACAAAGGCCTGTGAAACGCAGCTTCTTGACAGGCCTTATCTGGCTGAGGTAGAACTTGTGCTCTGGGTGTGCTACTTTGGCCTAGAGCTGCCAGGCACAAAGGCTGCTTTGTTTCCAAAGGGGGAGAGAGGCCCCAAATCATGTTGCTTCCAGCTGTTTTTGAAGCTAAGAAACAACTCGCTCTGCCAGGTACTCTTACAGCCTTCCGGGAACACCTCTTACGAAGGCCTGTGAAAAGCAGTTTCTTGGCAGGCCTGATCTGGCTGAGGTAGAACTTCTGCTCTGGGTGTGCTCCATTGCCCTAGAGCTGAAAGGCCCAACGTGCTGCCTTGTTTCCAAAGGGGGAGAGAGGCCCCAAAGCATCTTGCTTCCACCTCTTGGGAAGCTAAGAAACAACTCGCTGTGCCCAGTGCTCTTATAGCCTAAGAGAACATCTCTTATCAAGGCCTGTGAAACGCACTTTCTAGGCAGGCCTGATCTGGAAGAAGTAGAACTTCTGCTCTGGTTGTGCTCCATTGCCCTAGAGCTGCCAGACCCAACGTGCTGCCTTGTTTCCAAAGGGGCAGAGAGGCCCCAAAGCGTCTTGCTTCCAGCTGTTTGGGAAACAAGGAAACAACTGGCTCTGCACCGTGCTCTCACAGCCTACCGGGAACGTCACATACAAAGGCCTCTGAAACGCAGTTCCTTGGCAGGCCTGATCTGGCTGAAGTAGGACTTCTGCTCTGGGTGTGCTCCGTTGGCCTAGAGCTGAAAGGCCCAAAGGGATGCCTTGTTTGCAAAGGGGCAGAGAGGCCCCAAAGCATCTTGCTTCCAGCTCTTTGGGAAGCTAAGAAACAACTGTCTCTGCCCAGTGCTCTGACAGAGTACCGGGAACATCTCTTACCAGAGCCTTTGAAACGCAGTTTCTTGGCAGGCCTTATCTGGCTGAGGTAGAACTTCTGCTCTGGGTGTGCTCCATTGGCCTAGAGCTGAAAGGCCCAAAGGTCGGCCTTGTTGGCAAAGGGGCAGGGAGCCCCCAAAGCATCTTGCTTCCAGCTCTTTGGGAAGCTAAGAAACAACTGGCTCTGCCCAGTGCTCTTACAGCCTAAGAGAAAATCTCTTACCAAGGCCTGTGAAACGCACTTTGTTGGTGGCCTGATCTAGCTGAAGTAGAACTTCTGCTCTGGGTGTGCTCCATTGGCCTAGAGCTGCCTGGCCCAAAGGGCCGCCTTGTTTGCAAAGGGGCAGAGAGGCCCCAAAGCATCTTGCTTCCAGCTCTTCGGGAAGCTAAGAAACATCTGGCGTTGCCCAGTGCTCTTACAGCCTACCGGGAACATCTCTTACCAAGGCCTGTGAAACGCAGTTTGTTGGTGGCCTGAACTGGCCGAAGTAGAACTTCTGCTCTGGGTGTGCTCCACTGGCCTAGAGCTACCTGGCGCAAAGGGCTGCCTTGATTCCAAAGTGAGAGAGTGGCACCAAAGCATCTTGCTCCCAGCTCTTCGGGAAGCTAAGAAACAGCTGGCTCTGCCCAGTGCTCTTACAGCCTAAGAGAACATCTCTTTGAAAGGCCTGTGAAACGCAGTTTCTTGGCAGGCCTGACCTGGCTGAAGTAGAACTTCTGTTCTGGTTGTGCTACATAGGCCTAGAGCTACCAGGACCTAAGGGCTGCCTTGTTTCCAAGGGGTGAGAGAGGCCCCAAAGCATCTTGCCTCCAGCACTTTGGGAAGCTAAAAAACAACTGGTTCTGCCCAGTGCTCTCACAGCCTACCGTGAACATCTCTTACCAAGGGCTGTGAAACGCAGTTTCTGGGCAGGACTGATCCGCCTGAAGTAGAACTTCTGCTGTGGGTGTGCTCCATTGGCCTAGAGCTGCCAGGCCCAAACGGCTGCCTTGTGTCCAAAGGGAGAGAGAGGCCCCAAAGCATCTTGCTTCCAGCTCTGTGGGAAGCTAAAGCAACTGGCTCTCCACAGTGCTCTCACAGCCTACCGGGAACATCTCTTACCAAGGCCTGTGAAACGCAGTTTCTTGGCAGGCCTGATCTGGCTGAAGTAGAACTCCTGCTCTGGGCGTGCTACTTTGGCCTAGAGCTGCCAGGCACAAAGGCTGCTTTGTTTCCAAAGGGGGAGAGAGGCCCCAAATCATGTTGCTTCCAGCTGTTTTTGAAGCTAAGAAACAACTCGCTCTGCCAGGTACTCTTACAGCCTTCCGGGAACACCTCTTACGAAGGCCTGTGAAAAGCAGTTTCTTGGCAGGCCTGATCTGGCTGAGGTAGAACTTCTGCTCTGGGTGTGCTCCATTGCCCTAGAGCTGAAAGGCCCAAAGGGCTGCCTTGTTTCCAAAGGGGGAGAGAGGCCCCAAAGCATCTTGCTTCCACCTCTTGGGAAGCTAAGAAACAACTCGCTGTGCCCAGTGCTCTTATAGCCTAAGAGAACATCTCTTATCAAGGCCTGTGAAACGCACTTTCTAGGCAGGCCTGATCTGGAAGAAGTAGAACTTCTGCTCTGGTTGTGCTCCATTGCCCTAGAGCTGCCAGACCCAACGTGCTGCCTTGTTTCCAAAGGGGCAGAGAGGCCCCAAAGCGTCTTGCTTCCAGCTGTTTGGGAAACAAGGAAACAACTGGCTCTGCACCGTGCTCTCACAGCCTACCGGGAACGTCACATACAAAGGCCTCTGAAACGCAGTTCCTTGGCAGGCCTGATCTGGCTGAAGTAGGACTTCTGCTCTGGGTGTGCTCCGTTGGCCTAGAGCTGAAAGGCCCAAAGGGATGCCTTGTTTGCAAAGGGGCAGAGAGGCCCCAAAGCATCTTGCTTCCAGCTCTTTGGGAAGCTAGGAAACAACTGTCTCTGCCCAGTGCTCTGACAGAGTACCGGGAACATCTCTTACCAGAGCCTTTGAAACGCAGTTTCTTGGCAGGCCTTATCTGGCTGAGGTAGAACTTCTGCTCTGGGTGTGCTCCATTGGCCTAGAGCTGAAAGGCCCAAAGGTCGGCCTTGTTGGCAAAGGGGCAGGGAGCCCCCAAAGCATCTTGCTTCCAGCTCTTTGGGAAGCTAAGAAACAACTGGCTCTGCCCAGTGCTCTTACAGCCTAAGAGAAAATCTCTTACCAAGGCCTGTGAAACGCACTTTGTTGGTGGCCTGATCTAGCTGAAGTAGAACTTCTGCTCTGGGTGTGCTCCATTGGCCTAGAGCTGCCTGGCCCAAAGGGCCGCCTTGTTTGCAAAGGGGCAGAGAGGCCCCAAAGCATCTTGCTTCCAGCTCTTCGGGAAGCTAAGAAACATCTGGCGTTGCCCAGTGCTCTTACAGCCTACCGGGAACATCTCTTACCAAGGCCTGTGAAACGCAGTTTGTTGGTGGCCTGAACTGGCCGAAGTAGAACTTCTGCTCTGGGTGTGCTCCACTGGCCTAGAGCTACCTGGCGCAAAGGGCTGCCTTGATTCCAAAGTGAGAGAGTGGCACCAAAGCATCTTGCTCCCAGCTCTTCGGGAAGCTAAGAAACAGCTGGCTCTGCCCAGTGCTCTTACAGCCTAAGAGAACATCTCTTTGAAAGGCCTGTGAAACGCAGTTTCTTGGCAGGCCTGACCTGGCTGAAGTAGAACTTCTGTTCTGGTTGTGCTACATAGGCCTAGAGCTACCAGGACCTAAGGGCTGCCTTGTTTCCAAGGGGTGAGAGAGGCCCCAAAGCATCTTGCCTCCAGCACTTTGGGAAGCTAAAAAACAACTGGTTCTGCCCAGTGCTCTCACAGCCTACCGTGAACATCTCTTACCAAGGGCTGTGAAACGCAGTTTCTGGGCAGGACTGATCCGCCTGAAGTAGAACTTCTGCTGTGGGTGTGCTCCATTGGCCTAGAGCTGCCAGGCCCAAACAGCTGCCTTGTGTCCAAAGGGAGAGAGAGGCCCCAAAGCATCTTGCTTCCAGCTCTGTGGGAAGCTAAAGCAACTGGCTCTCCACAGTGCTCTCACAGCCTACCGGGAACATCTCTTACCAAGGCCTGTGAAACGCAGTTTCTTGGCAGGCCTGATCTGGCTGAAGTAGAACTCCTGCTCTGGGCGTGCTACTTTGGCCTAGAGCTGCCAGGCCCAAAGGGCCGCCTTGTTTCCAAAGGGGCTGAGAGTCCCCAAAGTATCTTGCTTCCAAATCTTTGGGAAGCTAAGAAACAACTGGCTCTGCACAGTGCTCTCACAGCCTACCGGCAACGTGACAGAGAAAGGCCTGTGAGACGCAGTTTCTTGGAAGGCCTGATCTGGCTGAGGTAGAACTTCTGCTCTGGGTGTACTCCATTGGCCTAGGGCTGCCAGGCCCAAAGGGCTGCCTTTATTTCCAAAGTGTGAGAGAGGCCCCAAAGCATCTTGCTTCCTGCTCTCTGGGAAGCTAAAACAACTGGCTCTGCACAGTGCTCTCAAAGCCAACCGGGAACGTCACATACAAAGGCCTGTGAAACGCAGCTTCTTGACAGGCCTTATCTGGCTGAGGTAGAACTTGTGCTCTGGGTGTGCTACTTTGGCCTAGAGCTGCCAGGCACAAAGGCTGCTTTGTTTCCAAAGGGGGAGAGAGGCCCCAAATCATGTTGCTTCCAGCTGTTTTTGAAGCTAAGAAACAACTCGCTCTGCCAGGTACTCTTACAGCCTTCCGGGAACACCTCTTACGAAGGCCTGTGAAAAGCAGTTTCTTGGCAGGCCTGATCTGGCTGAGGTAGAACTTCTGCTCTGGGTGTGCTCCATTGCCCTAGAGCTGAAAGGCCCAAAGGGCTGCCTTGTTTCCAAAGGGGGAGAGAGGCCCCAAAGCATCTTGCTTCCACCTCTTGGGAAGCTAAGAAACAACTCGCTGTGCCCAGTGCTCTTATAGCCTAAGAGAACATCTCTTATCAAGGCCTGTGAAACGCACTTTCTAGGCAGGCCTGATCTGGAAGAAGTAGAACTTCTGCTCTGGTTGTGCTCCATTGCCCTAGAGCTGCCAGACCCAACGTGCTGCCTTGTTTCCAAAGGGGCAGAGAGGCCCCAAAGCGTCTTGCTTCCAGCTGTTTGGGAAACAAGGAAACAACTGGCTCTGCACCGTGCTCTCACAGCCTACCGGGAACGTCACATACAAAGGCCTCTGAAACGCAGTTCCTTGGCAGGCCTGATCTGGCTGAAGTAGGACTTCTGCTCTGGGTGTGCTCCGTTGGCCTAGAGCTGAAAGGCCCAAAGGGATGCCTTGTTTGCAAAGGGGCAGAGAGGCCCCAAAGCATCTTGCTTCCAGCTCTTTGGGAAGCTAGGAAACAACTGTCTCTGCCCAGTGCTCTGACAGAGTACCGGGAACATCTCTTACCAGAGCCTTTGAAACGCAGTTTCTTGGCAGGCCTTATCTGGCTGAGGTAGAACTTCTGCTCTGGGTGTGCTCCATTGGCCTAGAGCTGAAAGGCCCAAAGGTCGGCCTTGTTGGCAAAGGGGCAGGGAGCCCCCAAAGCATCTTGCTTCCAGCTCTTTGGGAAGCTAAGAAACAACTGGCTCTGCCCAGTGCTCTTACAGCCTAAGAGAAAATCTCTTACCAAGGCCTGTGAAACGCACTTTGTTGGTGGCCTGATCTAGCTGAAGTAGAACTGCTGCTCTGGGTGTGCTCCATTGGCCTAGAGCTGCCTGGCCCAAAGGGCCGCCTTGTTTGCAAAGGGGCAGAGAGGCCCCAAAGCATCTTGCTTCCAGCTCTTCGGGAAGCTAAGAAACATCTGGCGTTGCCCAGTGCTCTTACAGCCTACCGGGAACATCTCTTACCAAGGCCTGTGAAACGCAGTTTGTTGGTGGCCTGAACTGGCCGAAGTAGAACTTCTGCTCTGGGTGTGCTCCACTGGCCTAGAGCTACCTGGCGCAAAGGGCTGCCTTGATTCCAAAGTGAGAGAGTGGCACCAAAGCATCTTGCTCCCAGCTCTTCGGGAAGCTAAGAAACAGCTGGCTCTGCCCAGTGCTCTTACAGCCTAAGAGAACATCTCTTTGAAAGGCCTGTGAAACGCAGTTTCTTGGCAGGCCTGACCTGGCTGAAGTAGAACTTCTGTTCTGGTTGTGCTACATAGGCCTAGAGCTACCAGGACCTAAGGGCTGCCTTGTTTCCAAGGGGTGAGAGAGGCCCCAAAGCATCTTGCCTCCAGCACTTTGGGAAGCTAAAAAACAACTGGTTCTGCCCAGTGCTCTCACAGCCTACCGTGAACATCTCTTACCAAGGGCTGTGAAACGCAGTTTCTGGGCAGGACTGATCCGCCTGAAGTAGAACTTCTGCTGTGGGTGTGCTCCATTGGCCTAGAGCTGCCAGGCCCAAACGGCTGCCTTGTGTCCAAAGGGAGAGAGAGGCCCCAAAGCATCTTGCTTCCAGCTCTGTGGGAAGCTAAAGCAACTGGCTCTCCACAGTGCTCTCACAGCCTACCGGGAACATCTCTTACCAAGGCCTGTGAAACGCAGTTTCTTGGCAGGCCTGATCTGGCTGAAGTAGAACTCCTGCTCTGGGCGTGCTACTTTGGCCTAGAGCTGCCAGGCCCAAAGGGCCGCCTTGTTTCCAAAGGGGCTGAGAGTCCCCAAAGTATCTTGCTTCCAAATCTTTGGGAAGCTAAGAAACAACTGGCTCTGCACAGTGCTCTCACAGCCTACCGGCAACGTGACAGAGAAAGGCCTGTGAGACGCAGTTTCTTGGAAGGCCTGATCTGGCTGAGGTAGAACTTCTGCTCTGGGTGTACTCCATTGGCCTAGGGCTGCCAGGCCCAAAGGGCTGCCTTTATTTCCAAAGTGTGAGAGAGGCCCCAAAGCATCTTGCTTCCTGCTCTCTGGGAAGCTAAAACAACTGGCTCTGCACAGTGCTCTCAAAGCCAACCGGGAACGTCACATACAAAGGCCTGTGAAACGCAGCTTCTTGACAGGCCTTATCTGGCTGAGGTAGAACTTGTGCTCTGGGTGTGCTACTTTGGCCTAGAGCTGCCAGGCACAAAGGCTGCTTTGTTTCCAAAGGGGGAGAGAGGCCCCAAATCATGTTGCTTCCAGCTGTTTTTGAAGCTAAGAAACAACTCGCTCTGCCAGGTACTCTTACAGCCTTCCGGGAACACCTCTTACGAAGGCCTGTGAAAAGCAGTTTCTTGGCAGGCCTGATCTGGCTGAGGTAGAACTTCTGCTCTGGGTGTGCTCCATTGCCCTAGAGCTGAAAGGCCCAAAGGGCTGCCTTGTTTCCAAAGGGGGAGAGAGGCCCCAAAGCATCTTGCTTCCACCTCTTGGGAAGCTAAGAAACAACTCGCTGTGCCCAGTGCTCTTATAGCCTAAGAGAACATCTCTTATCAAGGCCTGTGAAACGCACTTTCTAGGCAGGCCTGATCTGGAAGAAGTAGAACTTCTGCTCTGGTTGTGCTCCATTGCCCTAGAGCTGCCAGACCCAACGTGCTGCCTTGTTTCCAAAGGGGCAGAGAGGCCCCAAAGCGTCTTGCTTCCAGCTGTTTGGGAAACAAGGAAACAACTGGCTCTGCACCGTGCTCTCACAGCCTACCGGGAACGTCACATACAAAGGCCTCTGAAACGCAGTTCCTTGGCAGGCCTGATCTGGCTGAAGTAGGACTTCTGCTCTGGGTGTGCTCCGTTGGCCTAGAGCTGAAAGGCCCAAAGGGATGCCTTGTTTGCAAAGGGGCAGAGAGGCCCCAAAGCATCTTGCTTCCAGCTCTTTGGGAAGCTAGGAAACAACTGTCTCTGCCCAGTGCTCTGACAGAGTACCGGGAACATCTCTTACCAGAGCCTTTGAAACGCAGTTTCTTGGCAGGCCTTATCTGGCTGAGGTAGAACTTCTGCTCTGGGTGTGCTCCATTGGCCTAGAGCTGAAAGGCCCAAAGGTCGGCCTTGTTGGCAAAGGGGCAGGGAGCCCCCAAAGCATCTTGCTTCCAGCTCTTTGGGAAGCTAAGAAACAACTGGCTCTGCCCAGTGCTCTTACAGCCTAAGAGAAAATCTCTTACCAAGGCCTGTGAAACGCACTTTGTTGGTGGCCTGATCTAGCTGAAGTAGAACTTCTGCTCTGGGTGTGCTCCATTGGCCTAGAGCTGCCTGGCCCAAAGGGCCGCCTTGTTTGCAAAGGGGCAGAGAGGCCCCAAAGCATCTTGCTTCCAGCTCTTCGGGAAGCTAAGAAACATCTGGCGTTGCCCAGTGCTCTTACAGCCTACCGGGAACATCTCTTACCAAGGCCTGTGAAACGCAGTTTGTTGGTGGCCTGAACTGGCCGAAGTAGAACTTCTGCTCTGGGTGTGCTCCACTGGCCTAGAGCTACCTGGCGCAAAGGGCTGCCTTGATTCCAAAGTGAGAGAGTGGCACCAAAGCATCTTGCTCCCAGCTCTTCGGGAAGCTAAGAAACAGCTGGCTCTGCCCAGTGCTCTTACAGCCTAAGAGAACATCTCTTTGAAAGGCCTGTGAAACGCAGTTTCTTGGCAGGCCTGACCTGGCTGAAGTAGAACTTCTGTTCTGGTTGTGCTACATAGGCCTAGAGCTACCAGGACCTAAGGGCTGCCTTGTTTCCAAGGGGTGAGAGAGGCCCCAAAGCATCTTGCCTCCAGCACTTTGGGAAGCTAAAAAACAACTGGTTCTGCCCAGTGCTCTCACAGCCTACCGTGAACATCTCTTACCAAGGGCTGTGAAACGCAGTTTCTGGGCAGGACTGATCCGCCTGAAGTAGAACTTCTGCTGTGGGTGTGCTCCATTGGCCTAGAGCTGCCAGGCCCAAACGGCTGCCTTGTGTCCAAAGGGAGAGAGAGGCCCCAAAGCATCTTGCTTCCAGCTCTGTGGGAAGCTAAAGCAACTGGCTCTCCACAGTGCTCTCACAGCCTACCGGGAACATCTCTTACCAAGGCCTGTGAAACGCAGTTTCTTGGCAGGCCTGATCTGGCTGAAGTAGAACTCCTGCTCTGGGCGTGCTACTTTGGCCTAGAGCTGCCAGGCCCAAAGGGCCGCCTTGTTTCCAAAGGGGCTGAGAGTCCCCAAAGTATCTTGCTTCCAAATCTTTGGGAAGCTAAGAAACAACTGGCTCTGCACAGTGCTCTCACAGCCTACCGGCAACGTGACAGAGAAAGGCCTGTGAGACGCAGTTTCTTGGAAGGCCTGATCTGGCTGAGGTAGAACTTCTGCTCTGGGTGTACTCCATTGGCCTAGGGCTGCCAGGCCCAAAGGGCTGCCTTTATTTCCAAAGTGTGAGAGAGGCCCCAAAGCATCTTGCTTCCTGCTCTCTGGGAAGCTAAAACAACTGGCTCTGCACAGTGCTCTCAAAGCCAACCGGGAACGTCACATACAAAGGCCTGTGAAACGCAGCTTCTTGACAGGCCTTATCTGGCTGAGGTAGAACTTGTGCTCTGGGTGTGCTACTTTGGCCTAGAGCTGCCAGGCACAAAGGCTGCTTTGTTTCCAAAGGGGGAGAGAGGCCCCAAATCATGTTGCTTCCAGCTGTTTTTGAAGCTAAGAAACAACTCGCTCTGCCAGGTACTCTTACAGCCTTCCGGGAACACCTCTTACGAAGGCCTGTGAAAAGCAGTTTCTTGGCAGGCCTGATCTGGCTGAGGTAGAACTTCTGCTCTGGGTGTGCTCCATTGCCCTAGAGCTGAAAGGCCCAAAGGGCTGCCTTGTTTCCAAAGGGGGAGAGAGGCCCCAAAGCATCTTGCTTCCACCTCTTGGGAAGCTAAGAAACAACTCGCTGTGCCCAGTGCTCTTATAGCCTAAGAGAACATCTCTTATCAAGGCCTGTGAAACGCACTTTCTAGGCAGGCCTGATCTGGAAGAAGTAGAACTTCTGCTCTGGTTGTGCTCCATTGCCCTAGAGCTGCCAGACCCAACGTGCTGCCTTGTTTCCAAAGGGGCAGAGAGGCCCCAAAGCGTCTTGCTTCCAGCTGTTTGGGAAACAAGGAAACAACTGGCTCTGCACCGTGCTCTCACAGCCTACCGGGAACGTCACATACAAAGGCCTCTGAAACGCAGTTCCTTGGCAGGCCTGATCTGGCTGAAGTAGGACTTCTGCTCTGGGTGTGCTCCGTTGGCCTAGAGCTGAAAGGCCCAAAGGGATGCCTTGTTTGCAAAGGGGCAGAGAGGCCCCAAAGCATCTTGCTTCCAGCTCTTTGGGAAGCTAAGAAACAACTGTCTCTGCCCAGTGCTCTGACAGAGTACCGGGAACATCTCTTACCAGAGCCTTTGAAACGCAGTTTCTTGGCAGGCCTTATCTGGCTGAGGTAGAACTTCTGCTCTGGGTGTGCTCCATTGGCCTAGAGCTGAAAGGCCCAAAGGTCGGCCTTGTTGGCAAAGGGGCAGGGAGCCCCCAAAGCATCTTGCTTCCAGCTCTTTGGGAAGCTAAGAAACAACTGGCTCTGCCCAGTGCTCTTACAGCCTAAGAGAAAATCTCTTACCAAGGCCTGTGAAACGCACTTTGTTGGTGGCCTGATCTAGCTGAAGTAGAACTGCTGCTCTGGGTGTGCTCCATTGGCCTAGAGCTGCCTGGCCCAAAGGGCCGCCTTGTTTGCAAAGGGGCAGAGAGGCCCCAAAGCATCTTGCTTCCAGCTCTTCGGGAAGCTAAGAAACATCTGGCGTTGCCCAGTGCTCTTACAGCCTACCGGGAACATCTCTTACCAAGGCCTGTGAAACGCAGTTTGTTGGTGGCCTGAACTGGCCGAAGTAGAACTTCTGCTCTGGGTGTGCTCCACTGGCCTAGAGCTACCTGGCGCAAAGGGCTGCCTTGATTCCAAAGTGAGAGAGTGGCACCAAAGCATCTTGCTCCCAGCTCTTCGGGAAGCTAAGAAACAGCTGGCTCTGCCCAGTGCTCTTACAGCCTAAGAGAACATCTCTTTGAAAGGCCTGTGAAACGCAGTTTCTTGGCAGGCCTGACCTGGCTGAAGTAGAACTTCTGTTCTGGTTGTGCTACATAGGCCTAGAGCTACCAGGACCTAAGGGCTGCCTTGTTTCCAAGGGGTGAGAGAGGCCCCAAAGCATCTTGCCTCCAGCACTTTGGGAAGCTAAAAAACAACTGGTTCTGCCCAGTGCTCTCACAGCCTACCGTGAACATCTCTTACCAAGGGCTGTGAAACGCAGTTTCTGGGCAGGACTGATCCGCCTGAAGTAGAACTTCTGCTGTGGGTGTGCTCCATTGGCCTAGAGCTGCCAGGCCCAAACGGCTGCCTTGTGTCCAAAGGGAGAGAGAGGCCCCAAAGCATCTTGCTTCCAGCTCTGTGGGAAGCTAAAGCAACTGGCTCTCCACAGTGCTCTCACAGCCTACCGGGAACATCTCTTACCAAGGCCTGTGAAACGCAGTTTCTTGGCAGGCCTGATCTGGCTGAAGTAGAACTCCTGCTCTGGGCGTGCTACTTTGGCCTAGAGCTGCCAGGCCCAAAGGGCCGCCTTGTTTCCAAAGGGGCTGAGAGTCCCCAAAGTATCTTGCTTCCAAATCTTTGGGAAGCTAAGAAACAACTGGCTCTGCACAGTGCTCTCACAGCCTACCGGCAACGTGACAGAGAAAGGCCTGTGAGACGCAGTTTCTTGGAAGGCCTGATCTGGCTGAGGTAGAACTTCTGCTCTGGGTGTACTCCATTGGCCTAGGGCTGCCAGGCCCAAAGGGCTGCCTTTATTTCCAAAGTGTGAGAGAGGCCCCAAAGCATCTTGCTTCCTGCTCTCTGGGAAGCTAAAACAACTGGCTCTGCACAGTGCTCTCAAAGCCAACCGGGAACGTCACATACAAAGGCCTGTGAAACGCAGCTTCTTGACAGGCCTTATCTGGCTGAGGTAGAACTTGTGCTCTGGGTGTGCTACTTTGGCCTAGAGCTGCCAGGCACAAAGGCTGCTTTGTTTCCAAAGGGGGAGAGAGGCCCCAAATCATGTTGCTTCCAGCTGTTTTTGAAGCTAAGAAACAACTCGCTCTGCCAGGTACTCTTACAGCCTTCCGGGAACACCTCTTACGAAGGCCTGTGAAAAGCAGTTTCTTGGCAGGCCTGATCTGGCTGAGGTAGAACTTCTGCTCTGGGTGTGCTCCATTGCCCTAGAGCTGAAAGGCCCAAAGGGCTGCCTTGTTTCCAAAGGGGGAGAGAGGCCCCAAAGCATCTTGCTTCCACCTCTTGGGAAGCTAAGAAACAACTCGCTGTGCCCAGTGCTCTTATAGCCTAAGAGAACATCTCTTATCAAGGCCTGTGAAACGCACTTTCTAGGCAGGCCTGATCTGGAAGAAGTAGAACTTCTGCTCTGGTTGTGCTCCATTGCCCTAGAGCTGCCAGACCCAACGTGCTGCCTTGTTTCCAAAGGGGCAGAGAGGCCCCAAAGCGTCTTGCTTCCAGCTGTTTGGGAAACAAGGAAACAACTGGCTCTGCACCGTGCTCTCACAGCCTACCGGGAACGTCACATACAAAGGCCTCTGAAACGCAGTTCCTTGGCAGGCCTGATCTGGCTGAAGTAGGACTTCTGCTCTGGGTGTGCTCCGTTGGCCTAGAGCTGAAAGGCCCAAAGGGATGCCTTGTTTGCAAAGGGGCAGAGAGGCCCCAAAGCATCTTGCTTCCAGCTCTTTGGGAAGCTAAGAAACAACTGTCTCTGCCCAGTGCTCTGACAGAGTACCGGGAACATCTCTTACCAGAGCCTTTGAAACGCAGTTTCTTGGCAGGCCTTATCTGGCTGAGGTAGAACTTCTGCTCTGGGTGTGCTCCATTGGCCTAGAGCTGAAAGGCCCAAAGGTCGGCCTTGTTGGCAAAGGGGCAGGGAGCCCCCAAAGCATCTTGCTTCCAGCTCTTTGGGAAGCTAAGAAACAACTGGCTCTGCCCAGTGCTCTTACAGCCTAAGAGAAAATCTCTTACCAAGGCCTGTGAAACGCACTTTGTTGGTGGCCTGATCTAGCTGAAGTAGAACTGCTGCTCTGGGTGTGCTCCATTGGCCTAGAGCTGCCTGGCCCAAAGGGCCGCCTTGTTTGCAAAGGGGCAGAGAGGCCCCAAAGCATCTTGCTTCCAGCTCTTCGGGAAGCTAAGAAACATCTGGCGTTGCCCAGTGCTCTTACAGCCTACCGGGAACATCTCTTACCAAGGCCTGTGAAACGCAGTTTGTTGGTGGCCTGAACTGGCCGAAGTAGAACTTCTGCTCTGGGTGTGCTCCACTGGCCTAGAGCTACCTGGCGCAAAGGGCTGCCTTGATTCCAAAGTGAGAGAGTGGCACCAAAGCATCTTGCTCCCAGCTCTTCGGGAAGCTAAGAAACAGCTGGCTCTGCCCAGTGCTCTTACAGCCTAAGAGAACATCTCTTTGAAAGGCCTGTGAAACGCAGTTTCTTGGCAGGCCTGACCTGGCTGAAGTAGAACTTCTGTTCTGGTTGTGCTACATAGGCCTAGAGCTACCAGGACCTAAGGGCTGCCTTGTTTCCAAGGGGTGAGAGAGGCCCCAAAGCATCTTGCCTCCAGCACTTTGGGAAGCTAAAAAACAACTGGTTCTGCCCAGTGCTCTCACAGCCTACCGTGAACATCTCTTACCAAGGGCTGTGAAACGCAGTTTCTGGGCAGGACTGATCCGCCTGAAGTAGAACTTCTGCTGTGGGTGTGCTCCATTGGCCTAGAGCTACCAGGCCCAAACGGCTGCCTTGTGTCCAAAGGGAGAGAGAGGCCCCAAAGCATCTTGCTTCCAGCTCTGTGGGAAGCTAAAGCAACTGGCTCTCCACAGTGCTCTCACAGCCTACCGGGAACATCTCTTACCAAGGCCTGTGAAACGCAGTTTCTTGGCAGGCCTGATCTGGCTGAAGTAGAACTCCTGCTCTGGGCGTGCTACTTTGGCCTAGAGCTGCCAGGCCCAAAGGGCCGCCTTGTTTCCAAAGGGGCTGAGAGTCCCCAAAGTATCTTGCTTCCAAATCTTTGGGAAGCTAAGAAACAACTGGCTCTGCACAGTGCTCTCACAGCCTACCGGCAACGTGACAGAGAAAGGCCTGTGAGACGCAGTTTCTTGGAAGGCCTGATCTGGCTGAGGTAGAACTTCTGCTCTGGGTGTACTCCATTGGCCTAGGGCTGCCAGGCCCAAAGGGCTGCCTTTATTTCCAAAGTGTGAGAGAGGCCCCAAAGCATCTTGCTTCCTGCTCTCTGGGAAGCTAAAACAACTGGCTCTGCACAGTGCTCTCAAAGCCAACCGGGAACGTCACATACAAAGGCCTGTGAAACGCAGCTTCTTGACAGGCCTTATCTGGCTGAGGTAGAACTTGTGCTCTGGGTGTGCTACTTTGGCCTAGAGCTGCCAGGCACAAAGGCTGCTTTGTTTCCAAAGGGGGAGAGAGGCCCCAAATCATGTTGCTTCCAGCTGTTTTTGAAGCTAAGAAACAACTCGCTCTGCCAGGTACTCTTACAGCCTTCCGGGAACACCTCTTACGAAGGCCTGTGAAAAGCAGTTTCTTGGCAGGCCTGATCTGGCTGAGGTAGAACTTCTGCTCTGGGTGTGCTCCATTGCCCTAGAGCTGAAAGGCCCAAAGGGCTGCCTTGTTTCCAAAGGGGGAGAGAGGCCCCAAAGCATCTTGCTTCCACCTCTTGGGAAGCTAAGAAACAACTCGCTGTGCCCAGTGCTCTTATAGCCTAAGAGAACATCTCTTATCAAGGCCTGTGAAACGCACTTTCTAGGCAGGCCTGATCTGGAAGAAGTAGAACTTCTGCTCTGGTTGTGCTCCATTGCCCTAGAGCTGCCAGACCCAACGTGCTGCCTTGTTTCCAAAGGGGCAGAGAGGCCCCAAAGCGTCTTGCTTCCAGCTGTTTGGGAAACAAGGAAACAACTGGCTCTGCACCGTGCTCTCACAGCCTACCGGGAACGTCACATACAAAGGCCTCTGAAACGCAGTTCCTTGGCAGGCCTGATCTGGCTGAAGTAGGACTTCTGCTCTGGGTGTGCTCCGTTGGCCTAGAGCTGAAAGGCCCAAAGGGATGCCTTGTTTGCAAAGGGGCAGAGAGGCCCCAAAGCATCTTGCTTCCAGCTCTTTGGGAAGCTAAGAAACAACTGTCTCTGCCCAGTGCTCTGACAGAGTACCGGGAACATCTCTTACCAGAGCCTTTGAAACGCAGTTTCTTGGCAGGCCTTATCTGGCTGAGGTAGAACTTCTGCTCTGGGTGTGCTCCATTGGCCTAGAGCTGAAAGGCCCAAAGGTCGGCCTTGTTGGCAAAGGGGCAGGGAGCCCCCAAAGCATCTTGCTTCCAGCTCTTTGGGAAGCTAAGAAACAACTGGCTCTGCCCAGTGCTCTTACAGCCTAAGAGAAAATCTCTTACCAAGGCCTGTGAAACGCACTTTGTTGGTGGCCTGATCTAGCTGAAGTAGAACTGCTGCTCTGGGTGTGCTCCATTGGCCTAGAGCTGCCTGGCCCAAAGGGCCGCCTTGTTTGCAAAGGGGCAGAGAGGCCCCAAAGCATCTTGCTTCCAGCTCTTCGGGAAGCTAAGAAACATCTGGCGTTGCCCAGTGCTCTTACAGCCTACCGGGAACATCTCTTACCAAGGCCTGTGAAACGCAGTTTGTTGGTGGCCTGAACTGGCCGAAGTAGAACTTCTGCTCTGGGTGTGCTCCACTGGCCTAGAGCTACCTGGCGCAAAGGGCTGCCTTGATTCCAAAGTGAGAGAGTGGCACCAAAGCATCTTGCTCCCAGCTCTTCGGGAAGCTAAGAAACAGCTGGCTCTGCCCAGTGCTCTTACAGCCTAAGAGAACATCTCTTTGAAAGGCCTGTGAAACGCAGTTTCTTGGCAGGCCTGACCTGGCTGAAGTAGAACTTCTGTTCTGGTTGTGCTACATAGGCCTAGAGCTACCAGGACCTAAGGGCTGCCTTGTTTCCAAGGGGTGAGAGAGGCCCCAAAGCATCTTGCCTCCAGCACTTTGGGAAGCTAAAAAACAACTGGTTCTGCCCAGTGCTCTCACAGCCTACCGTGAACATCTCTTACCAAGGGCTGTGAAACGCAGTTTCTGGGCAGGACTGATCCGCCTGAAGTAGAACTTCTGCTGTGGGTGTGCTCCATTGGCCTAGAGCTGCCAGGCCCAAACGGCTGCCTTGTGTCCAAAGGGAGAGAGAGGCCCCAAAGCATCTTGCTTCCAGCTCTGTGGGAAGCTAAAGCAACTGGCTCTCCACAGTGCTCTCACAGCCTACCGGGAACATCTCTTACCAAGGCCTGTGAAACGCAGTTTCTTGGCAGGCCTGATCTGGCTGAAGTAGAACTCCTGCTCTGGGCGTGCTACTTTGGCCTAGAGCTGCCAGGCCCAAAGGGCCGCCTTGTTTCCAAAGGGGCTGAGAGTCCCCAAAGTATCTTGCTTCCAAATCTTTGGGAAGCTAAGAAACAACTGGCTCTGCACAGTGCTCTCACAGCCTACCGGCAACGTGACAGAGAAAGGCCTGTGAGACGCAGTTTCTTGGAAGGCCTGATCTGGCTGAGGTAGAACTTCTGCTCTGGGTGTACTCCATTGGCCTAGGGCTGCCAGGCCCAAAGGGCTGCCTTTATTTCCAAAGTGTGAGAGAGGCCCCAAAGCATCTTGCTTCCTGCTCTCTGGGAAGCTAAAACAACTGGCTCTGCACAGTGCTCTCAAAGCCAACCGGGAACGTCACATACAAAGGCCTGTGAAACGCAGCTTCTTGACAGGCCTTATCTGGCTGAGGTAGAACTTGTGCTCTGGGTGTGCTACTTTGGCCTAGAGCTGCCAGGCACAAAGGCTGCTTTGTTTCCAAAGGGGGAGAGAGGCCCCAAATCATGTTGCTTCCAGCTGTTTTTGAAGCTAAGAAACAACTCGCTCTGCCAGGTACTCTTACAGCCTTCCGGGAACACCTCTTACGAAGGCCTGTGAAAAGCAGTTTCTTGGCAGGCCTGATCTGGCTGAGGTAGAACTTCTGCTCTGGGTGTGCTCCATTGCCCTAGAGCTGAAAGGCCCAAAGGGCTGCCTTGTTTCCAAAGGGGGAGAGAGGCCCCAAAGCATCTTGCTTCCACCTCTTGGGAAGCTAAGAAACAACTCGCTGTGCCCAGTGCTCTTATAGCCTAAGAGAACATCTCTTATCAAGGCCTGTGAAACGCACTTTCTAGGCAGGCCTGATCTGGAAGAAGTAGAACTTCTGCTCTGGTTGTGCTCCATTGCCCTAGAGCTGCCAGACCCAACGTGCTGCCTTGTTTCCAAAGGGGCAGAGAGGCCCCAAAGCGTCTTGCTTCCAGCTGTTTGGGAAACAAGGAAACAACTGGCTCTGCACCGTGCTCTCACAGCCTACCGGGAACGTCACATACAAAGGCCTCTGAAACGCAGTTCCTTGGCAGGCCTGATCTGGCTGAAGTAGGACTTCTGCTCTGGGTGTGCTCCGTTGGCCTAGAGCTGAAAGGCCCAAAGGGATGCCTTGTTTGCAAAGGGGCAGAGAGGCCCCAAAGCATCTTGCTTCCAGCTCTTTGGGAAGCTAAGAAACAACTGTCTCTGCCCAGTGCTCTGACAGAGTACCGGGAACATCTCTTACCAGAGCCTTTGAAACGCAGTTTCTTGGCAGGCCTTATCTGGCTGAGGTAGAACTTCTGCTCTGGGTGTGCTCCATTGGCCTAGAGCTGAAAGGCCCAAAGGTCGGCCTTGTTGGCAAAGGGGCAGGGAGCCCCCAAAGCATCTTGCTTCCAGCTCTTTGGGAAGCTAAGAAACAACTGGCTCTGCCCAGTGCTCTTACAGCCTAAGAGAAAATCTCTTACCAAGGCCTGTGAAACGCACTTTGTTGGTGGCCTGATCTAGCTGAAGTAGAACTTCTGCTCTGGGTGTGCTCCATTGGCCTAGAGCTGCCTGGCCCAAAGGGCCGCCTTGTTTGCAAAGGGGCAGAGAGGCCCCAAAGCATCTTGCTTCCAGCTCTTCGGGAAGCTAAGAAACATCTGGCGTTGCCCAGTGCTCTTACAGCCTACCGGGAACATCTCTTACCAAGGCCTGTGAAACGCAGTTTGTTGGTGGCCTGAACTGGCCGAAGTAGAACTTCTGCTCTGGGTGTGCTCCACTGGCCTAGAGCTACCTGGCGCAAAGGGCTGCCTTGATTCCAAAGTGAGAGAGTGGCACCAAAGCATCTTGCTCCCAGCTCTTCGGGAAGCTAAGAAACAGCTGGCTCTGCCCAGTGCTCTTACAGCCTAAGAGAACATCTCTTTGAAAGGCCTGTGAAACGCAGTTTCTTGGCAGGCCTGACCTGGCTGAAGTAGAACTTCTGTTCTGGTTGTGCTACATAGGCCTAGAGCTACCAGGACCTAAGGGCTGCCTTGTTTCCAAGGGGTGAGAGAGGCCCCAAAGCATCTTGCCTCCAGCACTTTGGGAAGCTAAAAAACAACTGGTTCTGCCCAGTGCTCTCACAGCCTACCGTGAACATCTCTTACCAAGGGCTGTGAAACGCAGTTTCTGGGCAGGACTGATCCGCCTGAAGTAGAACTTCTGCTGTGGGTGTGCTCCATTGGCCTAGAGCTGCCAGGCCCAAACGGCTGCCTTGTGTCCAAAGGGAGAGAGAGGCCCCAAAGCATCTTGCTTCCAGCTCTGTGGGAAGCTAAAGCAACTGGCTCTCCACAGTGCTCTCACAGCCTACCGGGAACATCTCTTACCAAGGCCTGTGAAACGCAGTTTCTTGGCAGGCCTGATCTGGCTGAAGTAGAACTCCTGCTCTGGGCGTGCTACTTTGGCCTAGAGCTGCCAGGCCCAAAGGGCCGCCTTGTTTCCAAAGGGGCTGAGAGTCCCCAAAGTATCTTGCTTCCAAATCTTTGGGAAGCTAAGAAACAACTGGCTCTGCACAGTGCTCTCACAGCCTACCGGCAACGTGACAGAGAAAGGCCTGTGAGACGCAGTTTCTTGGAAGGCCTGATCTGGCTGAGGTAGAACTTCTGCTCTGGGTGTACTCCATTGGCCTAGGGCTGCCAGGCCCAAAGGGCTGCCTTTATTTCCAAAGTGTGAGAGAGGCCCCAAAGCATCTTGCTTCCTGCTCTCTGGGAAGCTAAAACAACTGGCTCTGCACAGTGCTCTCAAAGCCAACCGGGAACGTCACATACAAAGGCCTGTGAAACGCAGCTTCTTGACAGGCCTTATCTGGCTGAGGTAGAACTTGTGCTCTGGGTGTGCTACTTTGGCCTAGAGCTGCCAGGCACAAAGGCTGCTTTGTTTCCAAAGGGGGAGAGAGGCCCCAAATCATGTTGCTTCCAGCTGTTTTTGAAGCTAAGAAACAACTCGCTCTGCCAGGTACTCTTACAGCCTTCCGGGAACACCTCTTACGAAGGCCTGTGAAAAGCAGTTTCTTGGCAGGCCTGATCTGGCTGAGGTAGAACTTCTGCTCTGGGTGTGCTCCATTGCCCTAGAGCTGAAAGGCCCAAAGGGCTGCCTTGTTTCCAAAGGGGGAGAGAGGCCCCAAAGCATCTTGCTTCCACCTCTTGGGAAGCTAAGAAACAACTCGCTGTGCCCAGTGCTCTTATAGCCTAAGAGAACATCTCTTATCAAGGCCTGTGAAACGCACTTTCTAGGCAGGCCTGATCTGGAAGAAGTAGAACTTCTGCTCTGGTTGTGCTCCATTGCCCTAGAGCTGCCAGACCCAACGTGCTGCCTTGTTTCCAAAGGGGCAGAGAGGCCCCAAAGCGTCTTGCTTCCAGCTGTTTGGGAAACAAGGAAACAACTGGCTCTGCACCGTGCTCTCACAGCCTACCGGGAACGTCACATACAAAGGCCTCTGAAACGCAGTTCCTTGGCAGGCCTGATCTGGCTGAAGTAGGACTTCTGCTCTGGGTGTGCTCCGTTGGCCTAGAGCTGAAAGGCCCAAAGGGATGCCTTGTTTGCAAAGGGGCAGAGAGGCCCCAAAGCATCTTGCTTCCAGCTCTTTGGGAAGCTAAGAAACAACTGTCTCTGCCCAGTGCTCTGACAGAGTACCGGGAACATCTCTTACCAGAGCCTTTGAAACGCAGTTTCTTGGCAGGCCTTATCTGGCTGAGGTAGAACTTCTGCTCTGGGTGTGCTCCATTGGCCTAGAGCTGAAAGGCCCAAAGGTCGGCCTTGTTGGCAAAGGGGCAGGGAGCCCCCAAAGCATCTTGCTTCCAGCTCTTTGGGAAGCTAAGAAACAACTGGCTCTGCCCAGTGCTCTTACAGCCTAAGAGAAAATCTCTTACCAAGGCCTGTGAAACGCACTTTGTTGGTGGCCTGATCTAGCTGAAGTAGAACTTCTGCTCTGGGTGTGCTCCATTGGCCTAGAGCTGCCTGGCCCAAAGGGCCGCCTTGTTTGCAAAGGGGCAGAGAGGCCCCAAAGCATCTTGCTTCCAGCTCTTCGGGAAGCTAAGAAACATCTGGCGTTGCCCAGTGCTCTTACAGCCTACCGGGAACATCTCTTACCAAGGCCTGTGAAACGCAGTTTGTTGGTGGCCTGAACTGGCCGAAGTAGAACTTCTGCTCTGGGTGTGCTCCACTGGCCTAGAGCTACCTGGCGCAAAGGGCTGCCTTGATTCCAAAGTGAGAGAGTGGCACCAAAGCATCTTGCTCCCAGCTCTTCGGGAAGCTAAGAAACAGCTGGCTCTGCCCAGTGCTCTTACAGCCTAAGAGAACATCTCTTTGAAAGGCCTGTGAAACGCAGTTTCTTGGCAGGCCTGACCTGGCTGAAGTAGAACTTCTGTTCTGGTTGTGCTACATAGGCCTAGAGCTACCAGGACCTAAGGGCTGCCTTGTTTCCAAGGGGTGAGAGAGGCCCCAAAGCATCTTGCCTCCAGCACTTTGGGAAGCTAAAAAACAACTGGTTCTGCCCAGTGCTCTCACAGCCTACCGTGAACATCTCTTACCAAGGGCTGTGAAACGCAGTTTCTGGGCAGGACTGATCCGCCTGAAGTAGAACTTCTGCTGTGGGTGTGCTCCATTGGCCTAGAGCTGCCAGGCCCAAACGGCTGCCTTGTGTCCAAAGGGAGAGAGAGGCCCCAAAGCATCTTGCTTCCAGCTCTGTGGGAAGCTAAAGCAACTGGCTCTCCACAGTGCTCTCACAGCCTACCGGGAACATCTCTTACCAAGGCCTGTGAAACGCAGTTTCTTGGCAGGCCTGATCTGGCTGAAGTAGAACTCCTGCTCTGGGCGTGCTACTTTGGCCTAGAGCTGCCAGGCCCAAAGGGCCGCCTTGTTTCCAAAGGGGCTGAGAGTCCCCAAAGTATCTTGCTTCCAAATCTTTGGGAAGCTAAGAAACAACTGGCTCTGCACAGTGCTCTCACAGCCTACCGGCAACGTGACAGAGAAAGGCCTGTGAGACGCAGTTTCTTGGAAGGCCTGATCTGGCTGAGGTAGAACTTCTGCTCTGGGTGTACTCCATTGGCCTAGGGCTGCCAGGCCCAAAGGGCTGCCTTTATTTCCAAAGTGTGAGAGAGGCCCCAAAGCATCTTGCTTCCTGCTCTCTGGGAAGCTAAAACAACTGGCTCTGCACAGTGCTCTCAAAGCCAACCGGGAACGTCACATACAAAGGCCTGTGAAACGCAGCTTCTTGACAGGCCTTATCTGGCTGAGGTAGAACTTGTGCTCTGGGTGTGCTACTTTGGCCTAGAGCTGCCAGGCACAAAGGCTGCTTTGTTTCCAAAGGGGGAGAGAGGCCCCAAATCATGTTGCTTCCAGCTGTTTTTGAAGCTAAGAAACAACTCGCTCTGCCAGGTACTCTTACAGCCTTCCGGGAACACCTCTTACGAAGGCCTGTGAAAAGCAGTTTCTTGGCAGGCCTGATCTGGCTGAGGTAGAACTTCTGCTCTGGGTGTGCTCCATTGCCCTAGAGCTGAAAGGCCCAAAGGGCTGCCTTGTTTCCAAAGGGGGAGAGAGGCCCCAAAGCATCTTGCTTCCACCTCTTGGGAAGCTAAGAAACAACTCGCTGTGCCCAGTGCTCTTATAGCCTAAGAGAACATCTCTTATCAAGGCCTGTGAAACGCACTTTCTAGGCAGGCCTGATCTGGAAGAAGTAGAACTTCTGCTCTGGTTGTGCTCCATTGCCCTAGAGCTGCCAGACCCAACGTGCTGCCTTGTTTCCAAAGGGGCAGAGAGGCCCCAAAGCGTCTTGCTTCCAGCTGTTTGGGAAACAAGGAAACAACTGGCTCTGCACCGTGCTCTCACAGCCTACCGGGAACGTCACATACAAAGGCCTCTGAAACGCAGTTCCTTGGCAGGCCTGATCTGGCTGAAGTAGGACTTCTGCTCTGGGTGTGCTCCGTTGGCCTAGAGCTGAAAGGCCCAAAGGGATGCCTTGTTTGCAAAGGGGCAGAGAGGCCCCAAAGCATCTTGCTTCCAGCTCTTTGGGAAGCTAAGAAACAACTGTCTCTGCCCAGTGCTCTGACAGAGTACCGGGAACATCTCTTACCAGAGCCTTTGAAACGCAGTTTCTTGGCAGGCCTTATCTGGCTGAGGTAGAACTTCTGCTCTGGGTGTGCTCCATTGGCCTAGAGCTGAAAGGCCCAAAGGTCGGCCTTGTTGGCAAAGGGGCAGGGAGCCCCCAAAGCATCTTGCTTCCAGCTCTTTGGGAAGCTAAGAAACAACTGGCTCTGCCCAGTGCTCTTACAGCCTAAGAGAAAATCTCTTACCAAGGCCTGTGAAACGCACTTTGTTGGTGGCCTGATCTAGCTGAAGTAGAACTGCTGCTCTGGGTGTGCTCCATTGGCCTAGAGCTGCCTGGCCCAAAGGGCCGCCTTGTTTGCAAAGGGGCAGAGAGGCCCCAAAGCATCTTGCTTCCAGCTCTTCGGGAAGCTAAGAAACATCTGGCGTTGCCCAGTGCTCTTACAGCCTACCGGGAACATCTCTTACCAAGGCCTGTGAAACGCAGTTTGTTGGTGGCCTGAACTGGCCGAAGTAGAACTTCTGCTCTGGGTGTGCTCCACTGGCCTAGAGCTACCTGGCGCAAAGGGCTGCCTTGATTCCAAAGTGAGAGAGTGGCACCAAAGCATCTTGCTCCCAGCTCTTCGGGAAGCTAAGAAACAGCTGGCTCTGCCCAGTGCTCTTACAGCCTAAGAGAACATCTCTTTGAAAGGCCTGTGAAACGCAGTTTCTTGGCAGGCCTGACCTGGCTGAAGTAGAACTTCTGTTCTGGTTGTGCTACATAGGCCTAGAGCTACCAGGACCTAAGGGCTGCCTTGTTTCCAAGGGGTGAGAGAGGCCCCAAAGCATCTTGCCTCCAGCACTTTGGGAAGCTAAAAAACAACTGGTTCTGCCCAGTGCTCTCACAGCCTACCGTGAACATCTCTTACCAAGGGCTGTGAAACGCAGTTTCTGGGCAGGACTGATCCGCCTGAAGTAGAACTTCTGCTGTGGGTGTGCTCCATTGGCCTAGAGCTGCCAGGCCCAAACGGCTGCCTTGTGTCCAAAGGGAGAGAGAGGCCCCAAAGCATCTTGCTTCCAGCTCTGTGGGAAGCTAAAGCAACTGGCTCTCCACAGTGCTCTCACAGCCTACCGGGAACATCTCTTACCAAGGCCTGTGAAACGCAGTTTCTTGGCAGGCCTGATCTGGCTGAAGTAGAACTCCTGCTCTGGGCGTGCTACTTTGGCCTAGAGCTGCCAGGCCCAAAGGGCCGCCTTGTTTCCAAAGGGGCTGAGAGTCCCCAAAGTATCTTGCTTCCAAATCTTTGGGAAGCTAAGAAACAACTGGCTCTGCACAGTGCTCTCACAGCCTACCGGCAACGTGACAGAGAAAGGCCTGTGAGACGCAGTTTCTTGGAAGGCCTGATCTGGCTGAGGTAGAACTTCTGCTCTGGGTGTACTCCATTGGCCTAGGGCTGCCAGGCCCAAAGGGCTGCCTTTATTTCCAAAGTGTGAGAGAGGCCCCAAAGCATCTTGCTTCCTGCTCTCTGGGAAGCTAAAACAACTGGCTCTGCACAGTGCTCTCAAAGCCAACCGGGAACGTCACATACAAAGGCCTGTGAAACGCAGCTTCTTGACAGGCCTTATCTGGCTGAGGTAGAACTTGTGCTCTGGGTGTGCTACTTTGGCCTAGAGCTGCCAGGCACAAAGGCTGCTTTGTTTCCAAAGGGGGAGAGAGGCCCCAAATCATGTTGCTTCCAGCTGTTTTTGAAGCTAAGAAACAACTCGCTCTGCCAGGTACTCTTACAGCCTTCCGGGAACACCTCTTACGAAGGCCTGTGAAAAGCAGTTTCTTGGCAGGCCTGATCTGGCTGAGGTAGAACTTCTGCTCTGGGTGTGCTCCATTGCCCTAGAGCTGAAAGGCCCAAAGGGCTGCCTTGTTTCCAAAGGGGGAGAGAGGCCCCAAAGCATCTTGCTTCCACCTCTTGGGAAGCTAAGAAACAACTCGCTGTGCCCAGTGCTCTTATAGCCTAAGAGAACATCTCTTATCAAGGCCTGTGAAACGCACTTTCTAGGCAGGCCTGATCTGGAAGAAGTAGAACTTCTGCTCTGGTTGTGCTCCATTGCCCTAGAGCTGCCAGACCCAACGTGCTGCCTTGTTTCCAAAGGGGCAGAGAGGCCCCAAAGCGTCTTGCTTCCAGCTGTTTGGGAAACAAGGAAACAACTGGCTCTGCACCGTGCTCTCACAGCCTACCGGGAACGTCACATACAAAGGCCTCTGAAACGCAGTTCCTTGGCAGGCCTGATCTGGCTGAAGTAGGACTTCTGCTCTGGGTGTGCTCCGTTGGCCTAGAGCTGAAAGGCCCAAAGGGATGCCTTGTTTGCAAAGGGGCAGAGAGGCCCCAAAGCATCTTGCTTCCAGCTCTTTGGGAAGCTAAGAAACAACTGTCTCTGCCCAGTGCTCTGACAGAGTACCGGGAACATCTCTTACCAGAGCCTTTGAAACGCAGTTTCTTGGCAGGCCTTATCTGGCTGAGGTAGAACTTCTGCTCTGGGTGTGCTCCATTGGCCTAGAGCTGAAAGGCCCAAAGGTCGGCCTTGTTGGCAAAGGGGCAGGGAGCCCCCAAAGCATCTTGCTTCCAGCTCTTTGGGAAGCTAAGAAACAACTGGCTCTGCCCAGTGCTCTTACAGCCTAAGAGAAAATCTCTTACCAAGGCCTGTGAAACGCACTTTGTTGGTGGCCTGATCTAGCTGAAGTAGAACTTCTGCTCTGGGTGTGCTCCATTGGCCTAGAGCTGCCTGGCCCAAAGGGCCGCCTTGTTTGCAAAGGGGCAGAGAGGCCCCAAAGCATCTTGCTTCCAGCTCTTCGGGAAGCTAAGAAACATCTGGCGTTGCCCAGTGCTCTTACAGCCTACCGGGAACATCTCTTACCAAGGCCTGTGAAACGCAGTTTGTTGGTGGCCTGAACTGGCCGAAGTAGAACTTCTGCTCTGGGTGTGCTCCACTGGCCTAGAGCTACCTGGCGCAAAGGGCTGCCTTGATTCCAAAGTGAGAGAGTGGCACCAAAGCATCTTGCTCCCAGCTCTTCGGGAAGCTAAGAAACAGCTGGCTCTGCCCAGTGCTCTTACAGCCTAAGAGAACATCTCTTTGAAAGGCCTGTGAAACGCAGTTTCTTGGCAGGCCTGACCTGGCTGAAGTAGAACTTCTGTTCTGGTTGTGCTACATAGGCCTAGAGCTACCAGGACCTAAGGGCTGCCTTGTTTCCAAGGGGTGAGAGAGGCCCCAAAGCATCTTGCCTCCAGCACTTTGGGAAGCTAAAAAACAACTGGTTCTGCCCAGTGCTCTCACAGCCTACCGTGAACATCTCTTACCAAGGGCTGTGAAACGCAGTTTCTGGGCAGGACTGATCCGCCTGAAGTAGAACTTCTGCTGTGGGTGTGCTCCATTGGCCTAGAGCTGCCAGGCCCAAACGGCTGCCTTGTGTCCAAAGGGAGAGAGAGGCCCCAAAGCATCTTGCTTCCAGCTCTGTGGGAAGCTAAAGCAACTGGCTCTCCACAGTGCTCTCACAGCCTACCGGGAACATCTCTTACCAAGGCCTGTGAAACGCAGTTTCTTGGCAGGCCTGATCTGGCTGAAGTAGAACTCCTGCTCTGGGCGTGCTACTTTGGCCTAGAGCTGCCAGGCCCAAAGGGCCGCCTTGTTTCCAAAGGGGCTGAGAGTCCCCAAAGTATCTTGCTTCCAAATCTTTGGGAAGCTAAGAAACAACTGGCTCTGCACAGTGCTCTCACAGCCTACCGGCAACGTGACAGAGAAAGGCCTGTGAGACGCAGTTTCTTGGAAGGCCTGATCTGGCTGAGGTAGAACTTCTGCTCTGGGTGTACTCCATTGGCCTAGGGCTGCCAGGCCCAAAGGGCTGCCTTTATTTCCAAAGTGTGAGAGAGGCCCCAAAGCATCTTGCTTCCTGCTCTCTGGGAAGCTAAAACAACTGGCTCTGCACAGTGCTCTCAAAGCCAACCGGGAACGTCACATACAAAGGCCTGTGAAACGCAGCTTCTTGACAGGCCTTATCTGGCTGAGGTAGAACTTGTGCTCTGGGTGTGCTACTTTGGCCTAGAGCTGCCAGGCACAAAGGCTGCTTTGTTTCCAAAGGGGGAGAGAGGCCCCAAATCATGTTGCTTCCAGCTGTTTTTGAAGCTAAGAAACAACTCGCTCTGCCAGGTACTCTTACAGCCTTCCGGGAACACCTCTTACGAAGGCCTGTGAAAAGCAGTTTCTTGGCAGGCCTGATCTGGCTGAGGTAGAACTTCTGCTCTGGGTGTGCTCCATTGCCCTAGAGCTGAAAGGCCCAAAGGGCTGCCTTGTTTCCAAAGGGGGAGAGAGGCCCCAAAGCATCTTGCTTCCACCTCTTGGGAAGCTAAGAAACAACTCGCTGTGCCCAGTGCTCTTATAGCCTAAGAGAACATCTCTTATCAAGGCCTGTGAAACGCACTTTCTAGGCAGGCCTGATCTGGAAGAAGTAGAACTTCTGCTCTGGTTGTGCTCCATTGCCCTAGAGCTGCCAGACCCAACGTGCTGCCTTGTTTCCAAAGGGGCAGAGAGGCCCCAAAGCGTCTTGCTTCCAGCTGTTTGGGAAACAAGGAAACAACTGGCTCTGCACCGTGCTCTCACAGCCTACCGGGAACGTCACATACAAAGGCCTCTGAAACGCAGTTCCTTGGCAGGCCTGATCTGGCTGAAGTAGGACTTCTGCTCTGGGTGTGCTCCGTTGGCCTAGAGCTGAAAGGCCCAAAGGGATGCCTTGTTTGCAAAGGGGCAGAGAGGCCCCAAAGCATCTTGCTTCCAGCTCTTTGGGAAGCTAAGAAACAACTGTCTCTGCCCAGTGCTCTGACAGAGTACCGGGAACATCTCTTACCAGAGCCTTTGAAACGCAGTTTCTTGGCAGGCCTTATCTGGCTGAGGTAGAACTTCTGCTCTGGGTGTGCTCCATTGGCCTAGAGCTGAAAGGCCCAAAGGTCGGCCTTGTTGGCAAAGGGGCAGGGAGCCCCCAAAGCATCTTGCTTCCAGCTCTTTGGGAAGCTAAGAAACAACTGGCTCTGCCCAGTGCTCTTACAGCCTAAGAGAAAATCTCTTACCAAGGCCTGTGAAACGCACTTTGTTGGTGGCCTGATCTAGCTGAAGTAGAACTGCTGCTCTGGGTGTGCTCCATTGGCCTAGAGCTGCCTGGCCCAAAGGGCCGCCTTGTTTGCAAAGGGGCAGAGAGGCCCCAAAGCATCTTGCTTCCAGCTCTTCGGGAAGCTAAGAAACATCTGGCGTTGCCCAGTGCTCTTACAGCCTACCGGGAACATCTCTTACCAAGGCCTGTGAAACGCAGTTTGTTGGTGGCCTGAACTGGCCGAAGTAGAACTTCTGCTCTGGGTGTGCTCCACTGGCCTAGAGCTACCTGGCGCAAAGGGCTGCCTTGATTCCAAAGTGAGAGAGTGGCACCAAAGCATCTTGCTCCCAGCTCTTCGGGAAGCTAAGAAACAGCTGGCTCTGCCCAGTGCTCTTACAGCCTAAGAGAACATCTCTTTGAAAGGCCTGTGAAACGCAGTTTCTTGGCAGGCCTGACCTGGCTGAAGTAGAACTTCTGTTCTGGTTGTGCTACATAGGCCTAGAGCTACCAGGACCTAAGGGCTGCCTTGTTTCCAAGGGGTGAGAGAGGCCCCAAAGCATCTTGCCTCCAGCACTTTGGGAAGCTAAAAAACAACTGGTTCTGCCCAGTGCTCTCACAGCCTACCGTGAACATCTCTTACCAAGGGCTGTGAAACGCAGTTTCTGGGCAGGACTGATCCGCCTGAAGTAGAACTTCTGCTGTGGGTGTGCTCCATTGGCCTAGAGCTGCCAGGCCCAAACGGCTGCCTTGTGTCCAAAGGGAGAGAGAGGCCCCAAAGCATCTTGCTTCCAGCTCTGTGGGAAGCTAAAGCAACTGGCTCTCCACAGTGCTCTCACAGCCTACCGGGAACATCTCTTACCAAGGCCTGTGAAACGCAGTTTCTTGGCAGGCCTGATCTGGCTGAAGTAGAACTCCTGCTCTGGGCGTGCTACTTTGGCCTAGAGCTGCCAGGCCCAAAGGGCCGCCTTGTTTCCAAAGGGGCTGAGAGTCCCCAAAGTATCTTGCTTCCAAATCTTTGGGAAGCTAAGAAACAACTGGCTCTGCACAGTGCTCTCACAGCCTACCGGCAACGTGACAGAGAAAGGCCTGTGAGACGCAGTTTCTTGGAAGGCCTGATCTGGCTGAGGTAGAACTTCTGCTCTGGGTGTACTCCATTGGCCTAGGGCTGCCAGGCCCAAAGGGCTGCCTTTATTTCCAAAGTGTGAGAGAGGCCCCAAAGCATCTTGCTTCCTGCTCTCTGGGAAGCTAAAACAACTGGCTCTGCACAGTGCTCTCAAAGCCAACCGGGAACGTCACATACAAAGGCCTGTGAAACGCAGCTTCTTGACAGGCCTTATCTGGCTGAGGTAGAACTTGTGCTCTGGGTGTGCTACTTTGGCCTAGAGCTGCCAGGCACAAAGGCTGCTTTGTTTCCAAAGGGGGAGAGAGGCCCCAAATCATGTTGCTTCCAGCTGTTTTTGAAGCTAAGAAACAACTCGCTCTGCCAGGTACTCTTACAGCCTTCCGGGAACACCTCTTACGAAGGCCTGTGAAAAGCAGTTTCTTGGCAGGCCTGATCTGGCTGAGGTAGAACTTCTGCTCTGGGTGTGCTCCATTGCCCTAGAGCTGAAAGGCCCAACGTGCTGCCTTGTTTCCAAAGGGGGAGAGAGGCCCCAAAGCATATTGCTTCCACCTCTTGGGAAGCTAAGAAACAACTCGCTGTGCCCAGTGCTCTTATAGCCTAAGAGAACATCTCTTATCAAGGCCTGTGAAACGCACTTTCTAGGCAGGCCTGATCTGGAAGAAGTAGAACTTCTGCTCTGGTTGTGCTCCATTGCCCTAGAGCTGCCAGACCCAACGTGCTGCCTTGTTTCCAAAGGGGCAGAGAGGCCCCAAAGCGTCTTGCTTCCAGCTGTTTGGGAAACAAGGAAACAACTGGCTCTGCACCGTGCTCTCACAGCCTACCGGGAACGTCACATACAAAGGCCTCTGAAACGCAGTTCCTTGGCAGGCCTGATCTGGCTGAAGTAGGACTTCTGCTCTGGGTGTGCTCCGTTGGCCTAGAGCTGAAAGGCCCAAAGGGATGCCTTGTTTGCAAAGGGGCAGAGAGGCCCCAAAGCATCTTGCTTCCAGCTCTTTGGGAAGCTAAGAAACAACTGTCTCTGCCCAGTGCTCTGACAGAGTACCGGGAACATCTCTTACCAGAGCCTTTGAAACGCAGTTTCTTGGCAGGCCTTATCTGGCTGAGGTAGAACTTCTGCTCTGGGTGTGCTCCATTGGCCTAGAGCTGAAAGGCCCAAAGGTCGGCCTTGTTGGCAAAGGGGCAGGGAGCCCCCAAAGCATCTTGCTTCCAGCTCTTTGGGAAGCTAAGAAACAACTGGCTCTGCCCAGTGCTCTTACAGCCTAAGAGAAAATCTCTTACCAAGGCCTGTGAAACGCACTTTGTTGGTGGCCTGATCTAGCTGAAGTAGAACTTCTGCTCTGGGTGTGCTCCATTGGCCTAGAGCTGCCTGGCCCAAAGGGCCGCCTTGTTTGCAAAGGGGCAGAGAGGCCCCAAAGCATCTTGCTTCCAGCTCTTCGGGAAGCTAAGAAACATCTGGCGTTGCCCAGTGCTCTTACAGCCTACCGGGAACATCTCTTACCAAGGCCTGTGAAACGCAGTTTGTTGGTGGCCTGAACTGGCCGAAGTAGAACTTCTGCTCTGGGTGTGCTCCACTGGCCTAGAGCTACCTGGCGCAAAGGGCTGCCTTGATTCCAAAGTGAGAGAGTGGCACCAAAGCATCTTGCTCCCAGCTCTTCGGGAAGCTAAGAAACAGCTGGCTCTGCCCAGTGCTCTTACAGCCTAAGAGAACATCTCTTTGAAAGGCCTGTGAAACGCAGTTTCTTGGCAGGCCTGACCTGGCTGAAGTAGAACTTCTGTTCTGGTTGTGCTACATAGGCCTAGAGCTACCAGGACCTAAGGGCTGCCTTGTTTCCAAGGGGTGAGAGAGGCCCCAAAGCATCTTGCCTCCAGCACTTTGGGAAGCTAAAAAACAACTGGTTCTGCCCAGTGCTCTCACAGCCTACCGTGAACATCTCTTACCAAGGGCTGTGAAACGCAGTTTCTGGGCAGGACTGATCCGCCTGAAGTAGAACTTCTGCTGTGGGTGTGCTCCATTGGCCTAGAGCTGCCAGGCCCAAACGGCTGCCTTGTGTCCAAAGGGAGAGAGAGGCCCCAAAGCATCTTGCTTCCAGCTCTGTGGGAAGCTAAAGCAACTGGCTCTCCACAGTGCTCTCACAGCCTACCGGGAACATCTCTTACCAAGGCCTGTGAAACGCAGTTTCTTGGCAGGCCTGATCTGGCTGAAGTAGAACTCCTGCTCTGGGCGTGCTACTTTGGCCTAGAGCTGCCAGGCACAAAGGCTGCTTTGTTTCCAAAGGGGGAGAGAGGCCCCAAATCATGTTGCTTCCAGCTGTTTTTGAAGCTAAGAAACAACTCGCTCTGCCAGGTACTCTTACAGCCTTCCGGGAACACCTCTTACGAAGGCCTGTGAAAAGCAGTTTCTTGGCAGGCCTGATCTGGCTGAGGTAGAACTTCTGCTCTGGGTGTGCTCCATTGCCCTAGAGCTGAAAGGCCCAACGTGCTGCCTTGTTTCCAAAGGGGGAGAGAGGCCCCAAAGCATCTTGCTTCCACCTCTTGGGAAGCTAAGAAACAACTCGCTGTGCCCAGTGCTCTTATAGCCTAAGAGAACATCTCTTATCAAGGCCTGTGAAACGCACTTTCTAGGCAGGCCTGATCTGGAAGAAGTAGAACTTCTGCTCTGGTTGTGCTCCATTGCCCTAGAGCTGCCAGACCCAACGTGCTGCCTTGTTTCCAAAGGGGCAGAGAGGCCCCAAAGCGTCTTGCTTCCAGCTGTTTGGGAAACAAGGAAACAACTGGCTCTGCACCGTGCTCTCACAGCCTACCGGGAACGTCACATACAAAGGCCTCTGAAACGCAGTTCCTTGGCAGGCCTGATCTGGCTGAAGTAGGACTTCTGCTCTGGGTGTGCTCCGTTGGCCTAGAGCTGAAAGGCCCAAAGGGATGCCTTGTTTGCAAAGGGGCAGAGAGGCCCCAAAGCATCTTGCTTCCAGCTCTTTGGGAAGCTAAGAAACAACTGTCTCTGCCCAGTGCTCTGACAGAGTACCGGGAACATCTCTTACCAGAGCCTTTGAAACGCAGTTTCTTGGCAGGCCTTATCTGGCTGAGGTAGAACTTCTGCTCTGGGTGTGCTCCATTGGCCTAGAGCTGAAAGGCCCAAAGGTCGGCCTTGTTGGCAAAGGGGCAGGGAGCCCCCAAAGCATCTTGCTTCCAGCTCTTTGGGAAGCTAAGAAACAACTGGCTCTGCCCAGTGCTCTTACAGCCTAAGAGAAAATCTCTTACCAAGGCCTGTGAAACGCACTTTGTTGGTGGCCTGATCTAGCTGAAGTAGAACTTCTGCTCTGGGTGTGCTCCATTGGCCTAGAGCTGCCTGGCCCAAAGGGCCGCCTTGTTTGCAAAGGGGCAGAGAGGCCCCAAAGCATCTTGCTTCCAGCTCTTCGGGAAGCTAAGAAACATCTGGCGTTGCCCAGCGCTCTTACAGCCTACCGGGAACATCTCTTACCAAGGCCTGTGAAACGCAGTTTGTTGGTGGCCTGAACTGGCCGAAGTAGAACTTCTGCTCTGGGTGTGCTCCACTGGCCTAGAGCTACCTGGCGCAAAGGGCTGCCTTGATTCCAAAGTGAGAGAGTGGCACCAAAGCATCTTGCTCCCAGCTCTTCGGGAAGCTAAGAAACAGCTGGCTCTGCCCAGTGCTCTTACAGCCTAAGAGAACATCTCTTTGAAAGGCCTGTGAAACGCAGTTTCTTGGCAGGCCTGACCTGGCTGAAGTAGAACTTCTGTTCTGGTTGTGCTACATAGGCCTAGAGCTACCAGGACCTAAGGGCTGCCTTGTTTCCAAGGGGTGAGAGAGGCCCCAAAGCATCTTGCCTCCAGCACTTTGGGAAGCTAAAAAACAACTGGTTCTGCCCAGTGCTCTCACAGCCTACCGTGAACATCTCTTACCAAGGGCTGTGAAACGCAGTTTCTGGGCAGGACTGATCCGCCTGAAGTAGAACTTCTGCTGTGGGTGTGCTCCATTGGCCTAGAGCTGCCAGGCCCAAACGGCTGCCTTGTGTCCAAAGGGAGAGAGAGGCCCCAAAGCATCTTGCTTCCAGCTCTGTGGGAAGCTAAAGCAACTGGCTCTCCACAGTGCTCTCACAGCCTACCGGGAACATCTCTTACCAAGGCCTGTGAAACGCAGTTTCTTGGCAGGCCTGATCTGGCTGAAGTAGAACTCCTGCTCTGGGCGTGCTACTTTGGCCTAGAGCTGCCAGGCCCAAAGGGCCACCTTGTTTCCAAAGGGGCTGAGAGTCCCCAAAGTATCTTGCTTCCAAATCTTTGGGAAGCTAAGAAACAACTGGCTCTGCACAGTGCTCTCACAGCCTACCGGCAACGTGACAGAGAAAGGCCTGTGAGACGCAGTTTCTTGGAAGGCCTGATCTGGCTGAGGTAGAACTTCTGCTCTGGGTGTACTCCATTGGCCTAGGGCTGCCAGGCCCAAAGGGCTGCCTTTATTTCCAAAGTGTGAGAGAGGCCCCAAAGCATCTTGCTTCCTGCTCTCTGGGAAGCTAAAACAACTGGCTCTGCACAGTGCTCTCAAAGCCAACCGGGAACGTCACATACAAAGGCCTGTGAAACGCAGCTTCTTGACAGGCCTTATCTGGCTGAGGTAGAACTTGTGCTCTGGGTGTGCTACTTTGGCCTAGAGCTGCCAGGCACAAAGGCTGCTTTGTTTCCAAAGGGGGAGAGAGGCCCCAAATCATGTTGCTTCCAGCTGTTTTTGAAGCTAAGAAACAACTCGCTCTGCCAGGTACTCTTACAGCCTTCCGGGAACACCTCTTACGAAGGCCTGTGAAAAGCAGTTTCTTGGCAGGCCTGATCTGGCTGAGGTAGAACTTCTGCTCTGGGTGTGCTCCATTGCCCTAGAGCTGAAAGGCCCAAAGGGCTGCCTTGTTTCCAAAGGGGGAGAGAGGCCCCAAAGCATCTTGCTTCCACCTCTTGGGAAGCTAAGAAACAACTCGCTGTGCCCAGTGCTCTTATAGCCTAAGAGAACATCTCTTATCAAGGCCTGTGAAACGCACTTTCTAGGCAGGCCTGATCTGGAAGAAGTAGAACTTCTGCTCTGGTTGTGCTCCATTGCCCTAGAGCTGCCAGACCCAACGTGCTGCCTTGTTTCCAAAGGGGCAGAGAGGCCCCAAAGCGTCTTGCTTCCAGCTGTTTGGGAAACAAGGAAACAACTGGCTCTGCACCGTGCTCTCACAGCCTACCGGGAACGTCACATACAAAGGCCTCTGAAACGCAGTTCCTTGGCAGGCCTGATCTGGCTGAAGTAGGACTTCTGCTCTGGGTGTGCTCCGTTGGCCTAGAGCTGAAAGGCCCAAAGGGATGCCTTGTTTGCAAAGGGGCAGAGAGGCCCCAAAGCATCTTGCTTCCAGCTCTTTGGGAAGCTAAGAAACAACTGTCTCTGCCCAGTGCTCTGACAGAGTACCGGGAACATCTCTTACCAGAGCCTTTGAAACGCAGTTTCTTGGCAGGCCTTATCTGGCTGAGGTAGAACTTCTGCTCTGGGTGTGCTCCATTGGCCTAGAGCTGAAAGGCCCAAAGGTCGGCCTTGTTGGCAAAGGGGCAGGGAGCCCCCAAAGCATCTTGCTTCCAGCTCTTTGGGAAGCTAAGAAACAACTGGCTCTGCCCAGTGCTCTTACAGCCTAAGAGAAAATCTCTTACCAAGGCCTGTGAAACGCACTTTGTTGGTGGCCTGATCTAGCTGAAGTAGAACTGCTGCTCTGGGTGTGCTCCATTGGCCTAGAGCTGCCTGGCCCAAAGGGCCGCCTTGTTTGCAAAGGGGCAGAGAGGCCCCAAAGCATCTTGCTTCCAGCTCTTCGGGAAGCTAAGAAACATCTGGCGTTGCCCAGTGCTCTTACAGCCTACCGGGAACATCTCTTACCAAGGCCTGTGAAACGCAGTTTGTTGGTGGCCTGAACTGGCCGAAGTAGAACTTCTGCTCTGGGTGTGCTCCACTGGCCTAGAGCTACCTGGCGCAAAGGGCTGCCTTGATTCCAAAGTGAGAGAGTGGCACCAAAGCATCTTGCTCCCAGCTCTTCGGGAAGCTAAGAAACATCTGGCGTTGCCCAGTGCTCTTACAGCCTAGCGGGAACATCTCTTACCAAGGCCTGTGAAACGCCGTTTCCTGGCAGGCCTGATTTGGCTGAAGTAGAACTTCTGCTCTGGGTGTGCTCCATTGCCCAAGAGCTGCCAGGCCCAAGGTGCTGCCTTGTTTCCAAAGGGGCAGAGAGGCCCCAAAGCATCTTGCTTCCAGCTCTCTGGGAATCTAAGAACCAACTCGCTCTGCCCCGTGCTCTTACAGCCTACTGGGAACATGTCTTTGAAAGGCCTGTGAAACGCAGTTTCTTGGCAGGCCTCATCTGGCTGAAGTAGAACTCCGGCTCTGGGTGTGCTCCATTGCCCCAGAGCTGCCAGGCCCCAAGTGCTGCCCTGTTTCCAAGGGGCAGAGAGGCCCAAAGCATCTTGCTTCCCGGTCTTTGCGAAGCTAAGAAACAACAGGCTCTGCCAAGTGCTCTTACACCTACCGGGAACATCTCTTACCAAGGCCTGTCAAACGCTGTTTCTTTGCAGGCCTGATCAGGCTGAAGTAGAACTCCTGCTCTGCGTGTGCTCCATTGGCCTAGAGCTTCCCGACCCAAAAGGCTGCCTTGTTCCCAAACGGGCAGAGGGGTCCCAAGCATCTTGCTTCCAGCTTTTCAGGAAGGTGAGAAACAACTGGCTCTGCCCAGTGCTCTTACAGCCTAACGGGACCATCTCTTACCAAGGCCCCTGAAACGCAGTTTCCTGGCAGGCCTGATCTGGCTGAAGTAGAACTTCTGCTCTGGGTGTGCTCCATTGCCCTAGAGCTGCCAGGCCCAAAGGGCTGCCTTGTTTCCAAAGACAGATAGTGGACCCAAAGCATCTTGCTCCCAGCTCTTCGGGAAACTAAGAAACAGCTGGCTCTGCCCAGTGCTCTTACAGCCTAAGAGAACATCTCTTTGAAAGGCCTGTGAAACGCAGTTTCTTGGCAGGCCTGACCTGGCTGAAGTAGAACTTCTGTTCTGGTTGTGCTACATAGGCCTAGAGCTACCAGGACCTAAGGGCTGCCTTGTTTCCAAAGGGTGAGAGAGGCCGCAAAGCATCTTGCCTCCAGCACTTTGGGAAGCTAAAAAACAACTGGTTCTGGCCAGTGCTCTCACAGCCTACCGTGAACATCTCTTACCAAGGGCTGTGAAACGCAGTTTCTGGGCAGGCCTGATCTGGCTGAAGTAGAACTCCTGCTCTGGGCGTGCTACTTTGGCCTAGAGCTGCCAGGCCCAAAGGGCCGCCTTGTTTCCAAAGGGGCTGAGAGTCCCCGAAGTATCTTGCTTCCAAATCTTTGGGAAGCTAAGAAACAACTGGCTCTGCACAGTGCTCTCACAGCCTACCGGCAACGTGACAGAGAAAGGCCTGTGAGACGCAGTTTCTTGGCAGGCCTGATCTGGCTGAGGTAGAACTTGTGCTCTGGGTGTGCTACTTTGGCCTAGAGCTGCCAGGCACAAAGGCTGCTTTGTTTCCAAAGGGGGAGAGAGGCCCCAAATCATGTTGCTTCCAGCTGTTTTTGAAGCTAAGAAACAACTCGCTCTGCCAGGTACTCTTACAGCCTTCCGGGAACACCTCTTACGAAGGCCTGTGAAAAGCAGTTTCTTGGCAGGCCTGATCTGGCTGAGGTAGAACTTCTGCTCTGGGTGTGCTCCATTGCCCTAGAGCTGAAAGGCCCAAAGGGCTGCCTTGTTTCCAAAGGGGGAGAGAGGCCCCAAAGCATCTTGCTTCCACCTCTTGGGAAGCTAAGAAACAACTCGCTGTGCCCAGTGCTCTTATAGCCTAAGAGAACATCTCTTATCAAGGCCTGTGAAACGCACTTTCTAGGCAGGCCTGATCTGGAAGAAGTAGAACTTCTGCTCTGGTTGTGCTCCATTGCCCTAGAGCTGCCAGACCCAACGTGCTGCCTTGTTTCCAAAGGGGCAGAGAGGCCCCAAAGCGTCTTGCTTCCAGCTGTTTGGGAAACAAGGAAACAACTGGCTCTGCACCGTGCTCTCACAGCCTACCGGGAACGTCACATACAAAGGCCTCTGAAACGCAGTTCCTTGGCAGGCCTGATCTGGCTGAAGTAGGACTTCTGCTCTGGGTGTGCTCCATTGGCCTAGAGCTGAAAGGCCCAAAGGGATGCCTTGTTTGCAAAGGGGCAGAGAGGCCCCAAAGCATCTTGCTTCCAGCTCTTTGGGAAGCTAAGAAACAACTGTCTCTGCCCAGTGCTCTGACAGAGTACCGGGAACATCTCTTACCAGAGCCTTTGAAACGCAGTTTCTTGGCAGGCCTTATCTGGCTGAGGTAGAACTTCTGCTCTGGGTGTGCTCCATTGGCCTAGAGCTGAAAGGCCCAAAGGTCGGCCTTGTTGGCAAAGGGGCAGGGAGCCCCCAAAGCATCTTGCTTCCAGCTCTTTGGGAAGCTAAGAAACAACTGGCTCTGCCCAGTGCTCTTACAGCCTAAGAGAAAATCTCTTACCAAGGCCTGTGAAACGCACTTTGTTGGTGGCCTGATCTAGCTGAAGTAGAACTGCTGCTCTGGGTGTGCTCCATTGGCCTAGAGCTGCCTGGCCCAAAGGGCCGCCTTGTTTGCAAAGGGGCAGAGAGGCCCCAAAGCATCTTGCTTCCAGCTCTTCGGGAAGCTAAGAAACATCTGGCGTTGCCCAGTGCTCTTACAGCCTACCGGGAACATCTCTTACCAAGGCCTGTGAAACGCAGTTTGTTGGTGGCCTGAACTGGCCGAAGTAGAACTTCTGCTCTGGGTGTGCTCCACTGGCCTAGAGCTACCTGCCCCAAAGGGCTGCCTTGATTCCAAAGTGAGAGAGTGGCACCAAAGCATCTTGCTTCCAGCTCTTCGGGAAGCTAAGAAACATCTGGCGTGGCCCAGTGCTCTTACAGCCTACCGGGAACATCTCTTACCAAGGCCTGTGAAACGCCGTTTCCTGGCAGGCCTGATTTGGCTGAAGTAGAACTTCTGCTCTGGGTGTGCTCCATTGCCCTAGAGCTGCCAGGCCCAAGGTGCTGCCTTGTTTCCAAAGGGGCAGAGAGGCCCCAAAGCATCTTGCTTCCAGCTCTCTGGGAAGCTAAGAACCAACTCGCTCTGCCCCGTGCTCTTACAGCCTACCGGGAACATGTCTTTGAAAGGCCTGTGAAACGCAGTTTCTTGGCAGGCCTCATCTGGCTGAAGTAGAACTCCGGCTCTGGGTGTGCTCCATTGCCCTAGAGCTGCCAGGCCCAAAGGGCTGCCTTGTTTCCAAATACGGAGAGTGGACCCAAAGCATCTTGCTCCCAGCTCTTCGGGAAGCTAGGAAACAGCTGGCTCTGCCCAGTGCTCTTACAGCCTAAGAGAACATCTCTTTGAAAGGCCTGTGAAACGCAGTTTCTTGGCAGGCCTGACCTGGCTGAAGTAGAACTTCTGTTCTGGTTGTGCTACATAGGCCTAGAGCTACCAGGACCTAAGGGCTGCCTTGTTTCCAAGGGGTGAGAGAGGCCCCAAAGCATCTTGCCTCCAGCACTTTGGGAAGCTAAAAAACAACTGGTTCTGCCCAGTGCTCTCACAGCCTACCGTGAACATCTCTTACCAAGGGCTGTGAAACGCAGTTTCTGGGCAGGACTGATCCGCCTGAAGTAGAACTTCTGCTGTGGGTGTGCTCCATTGGCCTAGAGCTGCCAGGCCCAAACGGCTGCCTTGTGTCCAAAGGGAGAGAGAGGCCCCAAAGCATCTTGCTTCCAGCTCTGTGGGAAGCTAAAGCAACTGGCTCTCCACAGTGCTCTCACAGCCTACCGGGAACATCTCTTACCAAGGCCTGTGAAACGCAGTTTCTTGGCAGGCCTGATCTGGCTGAAGTAGAACTCCTGCTCTGGGCGTGCTACTTTGGCCTAGAGCTGCCAGGCCCAAAGGGCCGCCTTGTTTCCAAAGGGGCTGAGAGTCCCCAAAGTATCTTGCTTCCAAATCTTTGGGAAGCTAAGAAACAACTGGCTCTGCACAGTGCTCTCACAGCCTACCGGCAACGTGACAGAGAAAGGCCTGTGAGACGCAGTTTCTTGGAAGGCCTGATCTGGCTGAGGTAGAACTTCTGCTCTGGGTGTACTCCATTGGCCTAGGGCTGCCAGGCCCAAAGGGCTGCCTTTATTTCCAAAGTGTGAGAGAGGCCCCAAAGCATCTTGCTTCCTGCTCTCTGGGAAGCTAAAACAACTGGCTCTGCACAGTGCTCTCAAAGCCAACCGGGAACGTCACATACAAAGGCCTGTGAAACGCAGCTTCTTGACAGGCCTTATCTGGCTGAGGTAGAACTTGTGCTCTGGGTGTGCTACTTTGGCCTAGAGCTGCCAGGCACAAAGGCTGCTTTGTTTCCAAAGGGGGAGAGAGGCCCCAAATCATGTTGCTTCCAGCTGTTTTTGAAGCTAAGAAACAACTCGCTCTGCCAGGTACTCTTACAGCCTTCCGGGAACACCTCTTACGAAGGCCTGTGAAAAGCAGTTTCTTGGCAGGCCTGATCTGGCTGAGGTAGAACTTCTGCTCTGGGTGTGCTCCATTGCCCTAGAGCTGAAAGGCCCAAAGGGCTGCCTTGTTTCCAAAGGGGGAGAGAGGCCCCAAAGCATCTTGCTTCCACCTCTTGGGAAGCTAAGAAACAACTCGCTGTGCCCAGTGCTCTTATAGCCTAAGAGAACATCTCTTATCAAGGCCTGTGAAACGCACTTTCTAGGCAGGCCTGATCTGGAAGAAGTAGAACTTCTGCTCTGGTTGTGCTCCATTGCCCTAGAGCTGCCAGACCCAACGTGCTGCCTTGTTTCCAAAGGGGCAGAGAGGCCCCAAAGCGTCTTGCTTCCAGCTGTTTGGGAAACAAGGAAACAACTGGCTCTGCACCGTGCTCTCACAGCCTACCGGGAACGTCACATACAAAGGCCTCTGAAACGCAGTTCCTTGGCAGGCCTGATCTGGCTGAAGTAGGACTTCTGCTCTGGGTGTGCTCCGTTGGCCTAGAGCTGAAAGGCCCAAAGGGATGCCTTGTTTGCAAAGGGGCAGAGAGGCCCCAAAGCATCTTGCTTCCAGCTCTTTGGGAAGCTAAGAAACAACTGTCTCTGCCCAGTGCTCTGACAGAGTACCGGGAACATCTCTTACCAGAGCCTTTGAAACGCAGTTTCTTGGCAGGCCTTATCTGGCTGAGGTAGAACTTCTGCTCTGGGTGTGCTCCATTGGCCTAGAGCTGAAAGGCCCAAAGGTCGGCCTTGTTGGCAAAGGGGCAGGGAGCCCCCAAAGCATCTTGCTTCCAGCTCTTTGGGAAGCTAAGAAACAACTGGCTCTGCCCAGTGCTCTTACAGCCTAAGAGAAAATCTCTTACCAAGGCCTGTGAAACGCACTTTGTTGGTGGCCTGATCTAGCTGAAGTAGAACTGCTGCTCTGGGTGTGCTCCATTGGCCTAGAGCTGCCTGGCCCAAAGGGCCGCCTTGTTTGCAAAGGGGCAGAGAGGCCCCAAAGCATCTTGCTTCCAGCTCTTCGGGAAGCTAAGAAACATCTGGCGTTGCCCAGTGCTCTTACAGCCTACCGGGAACATCTCTTACCAAGGCCTGTGAAACGCAGTTTGTTGGTGGCCTGAACTGGCCGAAGTAGAACTTCTGCTCTGGGTGTGCTCCACTGGCCTAGAGCTACCTGGCGCAAAGGGCTGCCTTGATTCCAAAGTGAGAGAGTGGCACCAAAGCATCTTGCTCCCAGCTCTTCGGGAAGCTAAGAAACAGCTGGCTCTGCCCAGTGCTCTTACAGCCTAAGAGAACATCTCTTTGAAAGGCCTGTGAAACGCAGTTTCTTGGCAGGCCTGACCTGGCTGAAGTAGAACTTCTGTTCTGGTTGTGCTACATAGGCCTAGAGCTACCAGGACCTAAGGGCTGCCTTGTTTCCAAGGGGTGAGAGAGGCCCCAAAGCATCTTGCCTCCAGCACTTTGGGAAGCTAAAAAACAACTGGTTCTGCCCAGTGCTCTCACAGCCTACCGTGAACATCTCTTACCAAGGGCTGTGAAACGCAGTTTCTGGGCAGGACTGATCCGCCTGAAGTAGAACTTCTGCTGTGGGTGTGCTCCATTGGCCTAGAGCTGCCAGGCCCAAACGGCTGCCTTGTGTCCAAAGGGAGAGAGAGGCCCCAAAGCATCTTGCTTCCAGCTCTGTGGGAAGCTAAAGCAACTGGCTCTCCACAGTGCTCTCACAGCCTACCGGGAACATCTCTTACCAAGGCCTGTGAAACGCAGTTTCTTGGCAGGCCTGATCTGGCTGAAGTAGAACTCCTGCTCTGGGCGTGCTACTTTGGCCTAGAGCTGCCAGGCCCAAAGGGCCGCCTTGTTTCCAAAGGGGCTGAGAGTCCCCAAAGTATCTTGCTTCCAAATCTTTGGGAAGCTAAGAAACAACTGGCTCTGCACAGTGCTCTCACAGCCTACCGGCAACGTGACAGAGAAAGGCCTGTGAGACGCAGTTTCTTGGAAGGCCTGATCTGGCTGAGGTAGAACTTCTGCTCTGGGTGTACTCCATTGGCCTAGGGCTGCCAGGCCCAAAGGGCTGCCTTTATTTCCAAAGTGTGAGAGAGGCCCCAAAGCATCTTGCTTCCTGCTCTCTGGGAAGCTAAAACAACTGGCTCTGCACAGTGCTCTCAAAGCCAACCGGGAACGTCACATACAAAGGCCTGTGAAACGCAGCTTCTTGACAGGCCTTATCTGGCTGAGGTAGAACTTGTGCTCTGGGTGTGCTACTTTGGCCTAGAGCTGCCAGGCACAAAGGCAGCTTTGTTTCCAAAGGGGGAGAGAGGCCCCAAATCATGTTGCTTCCAGCTGTTTTTGAAGCTAAGAAACAACTCGCTCTGCCAGGTACTCTTACAGCCTTCCGGGAACACCTCTTACGAAGGCCTGTGAAAAGCAGTTTCTTGGCAGGCCTGATCTGGCTGAGGTAGAACTTCTGCTCTGGGTGTGCTCCATTGCCCTAGAGCTGAAAGGCCCAAAGGGCTGCCTTGTTTCCAAAGGGGGAGAGAGGCCCCAAAGCATCTTGCTTCCACCTCTTGGGAAGCTAAGAAACAACTCGCTGTGCCCAGTGCTCTTACAGCCTACCGGGAACATCTCTTACCAAGGCCCCTGAAACGCAGTTTCCTGGCAGGCCTGATCTGGCTGAAGTAGAACTTCTGCTCTGGGTGTGCTCCATTGCCCTAGAGCTGCCAGACCCAACGTGCTGCCTTGTTTCCAAAGGGGCAGAGAGGCCCCAAAGCATCTTGCTTCCAGCTCTCTGGGAAGCTAAGAACCAACTCGCTCTGCCCCGTGCTCTTACAGCCTACCGGGAACATGTCTTTGAAAGGCCTGTGAAACGCAGTTTCTTGGCAGGCCTCATCTGGCTGAAGTAGAACTCCGGCTCTGGGTGTGCTCCATTGCCCTAGAGCTGCCAGGCCCCAAGTGCTGCCCTGTTTCAAAGGGGCAGAGAGGCCCAAAGCATCTTGCTTCCCAGTCTTTGCGAAGCTAAGAAACAACAGGCTCTGCCCAGTGCTCTTACACCTACCGGGAACATCTCTTACCAAGGCCTGTCAAACGCTGTTTCTTTGCAGGCCTGATCAGGCTGAAGTAGAACTTCTGTTCTGGTTGTGCTACATAGGCATAGAGCTGCCAGGCCCAAAGGGCTGCCTTGTTTCCAAATACGGAGAGTGGACCCAAAGCATCTTGCTCCCAGCTCTTCGGGAAGCTAGGAAACAGCTGGCTCTGCCCAGTGCTCTTACAGCCTAAGAGAACATCTCTTTGAAAGGCCTGTGAAACGCAGTTTCTTGGCAGGCCTGACCTGGCTGAAGTAGAACTTCTGTTCTGGTTGTGCTACATAGGCATAGAGCTACCAGGACCTAAGGGCTGCCTTGTTTCCAAAGGGGGAGAGAGGCCCCAAAGCATCTTTCCTCCAGAATTTTGGGAAGCTTAAAAACAACTGGCTCTGCCCAGTGCTCTCACAGCCTACCGTGAACATCTCTTACCAAGGGCTATGAAACGCAGTCTCTGGGCAGGACTGGTCTGCCTGAAGTAGAACTTCTGCTGTGGGTGTGCTCCATTGGCCTAGAGCTGCCAGGCCCAAACGGCTGCCTTGTGTCCAAAGGGAGAGAGAGGCCCCAAAGCATCTTGCTTCCAGCTCTGTGGGAAGCTAAAGCAACTGGCTCTCCTCAGTGCTCTCACAGCCTACCGGGAACATCTCTTACCAAGGCCTGTGAAACGCAGTTTCTTGGCAGGCCTGATCTGGCTGAAGTAGAACTCCTGCTCTGGGCGTGCTACTTTGGCCTAGAGCTGCCAGGCCCAAAGGGCCGCCTTGTTTCCAAAGGGGCTGAGAGTCCCCAAAGTATCTTGCTTCCAAATCTTTGGGAAGCTAAGAAACAACTGGCTCTGCACAGTGCTCTCACAGCCTACCGGCAACGTGACAGAGAAAGGCCTGTGAGACGCAGTTTCTTGGAAGGCCTGATCTGGCTGAGGTAGAACTTCTGCTCTGGGTGTACTCCATTGGCCTAGGGCTGCCAGGCCCAAAGGGCTGCCTTTATTTCCAAAGTGTGAGAGAGGCCCCAAAGCATCTTGCTTCCTGCTCTCTGGGAAGCTAAAACAACTGGCTCTGCACAGTGCTCTCAAAGCCAACCGGGAACGTCACATACAAAGGCCTGTGAAACGCAGCTTCTTGACAGGCCTTATCTGGCTGAGGTAGAACTTGTGCTCTGGGTGTGCTACTTTGGCCTAGAGCTGCCAGGCACAAAGGCTGCTTTGTTTCCAAAGGGGGAGAGAGGCCCCAAATCATGTTGCTTCCAGCTGTTTTTGAAGCTAAGAAACAACTCGCTCTGCCAGGTACTCTTACAGCCTTCCGGGAACACCTCTTACGAAGGCCTGTGAAAAGCAGTTTCTTGGCAGGCCTGATCTGGCTGAGGTAGAACTTCTGCTCTGGGTGTGCTCCATTGCCCTAGAGCTGAAAGGCCCAAAGGGCTGCCTTGTTTCCAAAGGGGGAGAGAGGCCCCAAAGCATCTTGCTTCCACCTCTTGGGAAGCTAAGAAACAACTCGCTGTGCCCAGTGCTCTTATAGCCTAAGAGAACATCTCTTATCAAGGCCTGTGAAACGCACTTTCTAGGCAGGCCTGATCTGGAAGAAGTAGAACTTCTGCTCTGGTTGTGCTCCATTGCCCTAGAGCTGCCAGACCCAACGTGCTGCCTTGTTTCCAAAGGGGCAGAGAGGCCCCAAAGCGTCTTGCTTCCAGCTGTTTGGGAAACAAGGAAACAACTGGCTCTGCACCGTGCTCTCACAGCCTACCGGGAACGTCACATACAAAGGCCTCTGAAACGCAGTTCCTTGGCAGGCCTGATCTGGCTGAAGTAGGACTTCTGCTCTGGGTGTGCTCCATTGGCCTAGAGCTGAAAGGCCCAAAGGGATGCCTTGTTTGCAAAGGGGCAGAGAGGCCCCAAAGCATCTTGCTTCCAGCTCTTTGGGAAGCTAAGAAACAACTGTCTCTGCCCAGTGCTCTGACAGAGTACCGGGAACATCTCTTACCAGAGCCTTTGAAACGCAGTTTCTTGGCAGGCCTTATCTGGCTGAGGTAGAACTTCTGCTCTGGGTGTGCTCCATTGGCCTAGAGCTGAAAGGCCCAAAGGTCGGCCTTGTTGGCAAAGGGGCAGGGAGCCCCCAAAGCATCTTGCTTCCAGCTCTTTGGGAAGCTAAGAAACAACTGGCTCTGCCCAGTGCTCTTACAGCCTAAGAGAAAATCTCTTACCAAGGCCTGTGAAACGCACTTTGTTGGTGGCCTGATCTAGCTGAAGTAGAACTGCTGCTCTGGGTGTGCTCCATTGGCCTAGAGCTGCCTGGCCCAAAGGGCCGCCTTGTTTGCAAAGGGGCAGAGAGGCCCCAAAGCATCTTGCTTCCAGCTCTTCGGGAAGCTAAGAAACATCTGGCGTTGCCCAGTGCTCTTACAGCCTACCGGGAACATCTCTTACCAAGGCCTGTGAAACGCAGTTTGTTGGTGGCCTGAACTGGCCGAAGTAGAACTTCTGCTCTGGGTGTGCTCCACTGGCCTAGAGCTACCTGGCGCAAAGGGCTGCCTTGATTCCAAAGTGAGAGAGTGGCACCAAAGCATCTTGCTCCCAGCTCTTCGGGAAGCTAAGAAACATCTGGCGTGGCCCAGTGCTCTTACAGCCTAGCGGGAACATCTCTTACCAAGGCCTGTGAAACGCCGTTTCCTGGCAGGCCTGATTTGGCTGAAGTAGAACTTCTGCTCTGGGTGTGCTCCATTGCCCTAGAGCTGCCAGGCCCAAGGTGCTGCCTTGTTTCCAAAGGGGCAGAGAGGCCCCAAAGCATCTTGCTTCCAGCTCTCTGGGAAGCTAAGAACCAACTCGCTCTGCCCCGTGCTCTTACAGCCTACTGGGAACATGTCTTTGAAAGGCCTGTGAAACGCAGTTTCTTGGCAGGCCTCATCTGGCTGAAGTAGAACTCCGGCTCTGGGTGTGCTCCATTGCCCCAGAGCTGCCAGGCCCCAAGTGCTGCCCTGTTTCCAAGGGGCAGAGAGGCCCAAAGCATCTTGCTTCCCGGTCTTTGCGAAGCTAAGAAACAACAGGCTCTGCCAAGTGCTCTTACACCTACCGGGAACATCTCTTACCAAGGCCTGTCAAACGCTGTTTCTTTGCAGGCCTGATCAGGCTGAAGTAGAACTCCTGCTCTGCGTGTGCTCCATTGGCCTAGAGCTTCCCGACCCAAAAGGCTGCCTTGTTCCCAAACGGGCAGAGGGGTCCCAAGCATCTTGCTTCCAGCTTTTCAGGAAGGTGAGAAACAACTGGCTCTGCCCAGTGCTCTTACAGCCTAACGGGACCATCTCTTACCAAGGCCCCTGAAACGCAGTTTCCTGGCAGGCCTGATCTGGCTGAAGTAGAACTTCTGCTCTGGGTGTGCTCCATTGCCCTAGAGCTGCCAGGCCCAAAGGGCTGCCTTGTTTCCAAAGACAGATAGTGGACCCAAAGCATCTTGCTCCCAGCTCTTCGGGAAACTAAGAAACAGCTGGCTCTGCCCAGTGCTCTTACAGCCTAAGAGAACATCTCTTTGAAAGGCCTGTGAAACGCAGTTTCTTGGCAGGCCTGACCTGGCTGAAGTAGAACTTCTGTTCTGGTTGTGCTACATAGGCCTAGAGCTACCAGGACCTAAGGGCTGCCTTGTTTCCAAAGGGTGAGAGAGGCCGCAAAGCATCTTGCCTCCAGCACTTTGGGAAGCTAAAAAACAACTGGTTCTGGCCAGTGCTCTCACAGCCTACCGTGAACATCTCTTACCAAGGGCTGTGAAACGCAGTTTCTGGGCAGGCCTGATCTGGCTGAAGTAGAACTCCTGCTCTGGGCGTGCTACTTTGGCCTAGAGCTGCCAGGCCCAAAGGGCCGCCTTGTTTCCAAAGGGGCTGAGAGTCCCCAAAGTATCTTGCTTCCAAATCTTTGGGAAGCTAAGAAACAACTGGCTCTGCACAGTGCTCTCACAGCCTACCGGCAACGTGACAGAGAAAGGCCTGTGAGACGCAGTTTCTTGGCAGGCCTGATCTGGCTGAGGTAGAACTTGTGCTCTGGGTGTGCTACTTTGGCCTAGAGCTGCCAGGCACAAAGGCTGCTTTGTTTCCAAAGGGGGAGAGAGGCCCCAAATCATGTTGCTTCCAGCTGTTTTTGAAGCTATGAAACAACTCGCTCTGCCAGGTACTCTTACAGCCTTCCGGGAACACCTCTTACGAAGGCCTGTGAAAAGCAGTTTCTTGGCAGGCCTGATCTGGCTGAGGTAGAACTTCTGCTCTGGGTGTGCTCCATTGCCCTAGAGCTGAAAGGCCCAAAGGGCTGCCTTGTTTCCAAAGGGGGAGAGAGGCCCCAAAGCATCTTGCTTCCACCTCTTGGGAAGCTAAGAAACAACTCGCTGTGCCCAGTGCTCTTATAGCCTAAGAGAACATCTCTTATCAAGGCCTGTGAAACGCACTTTCTAGGCAGGCCTGATCTGGAAGAAGTAGAACTTCTGCTCTGGTTGTGCTCCATTGCCCTAGAGCTGCCAGACCCAACGTGCTGCCTTGTTTCCAAAGGGGCAGAGAGGCCCCAAAGCGTCTTGCTTCCAGCTGTTTGGGAAACAAGGAAACAACTGGCTCTGCACCGTGCTCTCACAGCCTACCGGGAACGTCACATACAAAGGCCTCTGAAACGCAGTTCCTTGGCAGGCCTGATCTGGCTGAAGTAGGACTTCTGCTCTGGGTGTGCTCCATTGGCCTAGAGCTGAAAGGCCCAAAGGGATGCCTTGTTTGCAAAGGGGCAGAGAGGCCCCAAAGCATCTTGCTTCCAGCTCTTTGGGAAGCTAAGAAACAACTGTCTCTGCCCAGTGCTCTGACAGAGTACCGGGAACATCTCTTACCAGAGCCTTTGAAACGCAGTTTCTTGGCAGGCCTTATCTGGCTGAGGTAGAACTTCTGCTCTGGGTGTGCTCCATTGGCCTAGAGCTGAAAGGCCCAAAGGTCGGCCTTGTTGGCAAAGGGGCAGGGAGCCCCCAAAGCATCTTGCTTCCAGCTCTTTGGGAAGCTAAGAAACAACTGGCTCTGCCCAGTGCTCTTACAGCCTAAGAGAAAATCTCTTACCAAGGCCTGTGAAACGCACTTTGTTGGTGGCCTGATCTAGCTGAAGTAGAACTGCTGCTCTGGGTGTGCTCCATTGGCCTAGAGCTGCCTGGCCCAAAGGGCCGCCTTGTTTGCAAAGGGGCAGAGAGGCCCCAAAGCATCTTGCTTCCAGCTCTTCGGGAAGCTAAGAAACATCTGGCGTTGCCCAGTGCTCTTACAGCCTACCGGGAACATCTCTTACCAAGGCCTGTGAAACGCAGTTTGTTGGTGGCCTGAACTGGCCGAAGTAGAACTTCTGCTCTGGGTGTGCTCCACTGGCCTAGAGCTACCTGGCGCAAAGGGCTGCCTTGATTCCAAAGTGAGAGAGTGGCACCAAAGCATCTTGCTTCCAGCTCTTCGGGAAGCTAAGAAACATCTGGCGTGGCCCAGTGCTCTTACAGCCTACCGGGAACATCTCTTACCAAGGCCTGTGAAACGCCGTTTCCTGGCAGGCCTGATTTGGCTGAAGTAGAACTTCTGCTCTGGGTGTGCTCCATTGCCCTAGAGCTGCCAGGCCCAAGGTGCTGCCTTGTTTCCAAAGGGGCAGAGAGGCCCCAAAGCATCTTGCTTCCAGCTCTCTGGGAAGCTAAGAACCAACTCGCTCTGCCCCGTGCTCTTACAGCCTACCGGGAACATGTCTTTGAAAGGCCTGTGAAACGCAGTTTCTTGGCAGGCCTCATCTGGCTGAAGTAGAACTCCGGCTCTGGGTGTGCTCCATTGCCCTAGAGCTGCCAGGCCCCAAGTGCTGCCCTGTTTCAAAGGGGCAGAGAGGCCCAAAGCATCTTGCTTCCCAGTCTTTGCGAAGCTAAGAAACAACAGGCTCTGCCCAGTGCTCTTACACCTACCGGGAACATCTCTTACCAAGGCCTGTCAAACGCTGTTTCTTTGCAGGCCTGATCAGGCTGAAGTAGAACTCCTGCTCTGCGTGTGCTCCATTGGCCTAGAGCTTCCCGACCCAAAAGGCTGCCTTGTTCCCAAACGGGCAGAGGGGTCCCAAGCATCTTGCTTCCAGCTTTTCAGGAAGGTAAGAAACAACTGGCTCTGCCCAGTGCTCTTACAGCCTAACGGGAACATCTCTTACCAAGGCCCCTGAAACGCAGTTTCCTGGCAGGCCTGATCTGGCTGAAGTAGAACTTCTGCTCTGGGTGTGCTCCATTGCCCTAGAGCTGCCAGACCCAACGTGCTGCCTTGTTTCCAAAGGGGCAGAGAGGCCCCAAAGCATCTTGCTTCCAGCTCTCTGGGAAGCTAAGAACCAACTCGCTCTGCCCCGTGCTCTTACAGCCTACCGGGAACATGTCTTTGAAAGGCCTGTGAAACGCAGTTTCTTGGCAGGCCTCATCTGGCTGAAGTAGAACTCCGGCTCTGGGTGTGCTCCATTGCCCTAGAGCTGCCAGGCCCCAAGTGCTGCCCTGTTTCAAAGGGGCAGAGAGGCCCAAAGCATCTTGCTTCCCAGTCTTTGCGAAGCTAAGAAACAACAGGCTCTGCCCAGTGCTCTTACACCTACCGGGAACATCTCTTACCAAGGCCTGTCAAACGCTGTTTCTTTGCAGGCCTGATCAGGCTGAAGTAGAACTTCTGTTCTGGTTGTGCTACATAGGCATAGAGCTGCCAGGCCCAAAGGGCTGCCTTGTTTCCAAATACGGAGAGTGGACCCAAAGCATCTTGCTCCCAGCTCTTCGGGAAGCTAGGAAACAGCTGGCTCTGCCCAGTGCTCTTACAGCCTAAGAGAACATCTCTTTGAAAGGCCTGTGAAACGCAGTTTCTTGGCAGGCCTGACCTGGCTGAAGTAGAACTTCTGTTCTGGTTGTGCTACATAGGCATAGAGCTACCAGGACCTAAGGGCTGCCTTGTTTCCAAAGGGGGAGAGAGGCCCCAAAGCATCTTTCCTCCAGAATTTTGGGAAGCTTAAAAACAACTGGCTCTGCCCAGTGCTCTCACAGCCTACCGTGAACATCTCTTACCAAGGGCTATGAAACGCAGTCTCTGGGCAGGACTGGTCTGCCTGAAGTAGAACTTCTGCTGTGGGTGTGCTCCATTGGCCTAGAGCTGCCAGGCCCAAACGGCTGCCTTGTGTCCAAAGGGAGAGAGAGGCCCCAAAGCATCTTGCTTCCAGCTCTGTGGGAAGCTAAAGCAACTGGCTCTCCTCAGTGCTCTCACAGCCTACCGGGAACATCTCTTACCAAGGCCTGTGAAACGCAGTTTCTTGGCAGGCCTGATCTGGCTGAAGTAGAACTCCTGCTCTGGGCGTGCTACTTTGGCCTAGAGCTGCCAGGCCCAAAGGGCCGCCTTGTTTCCAAAGGGGCTGAGAGTCCCCAAAGTATCTTGCTTCCAAATCTTTGGGAAGCTAAGAAACAACTGGCTCTGCACAGTGCTCTCACAGCCTACCGGCAACGTGACAGAGAAAGGCCTGTGAGACGCAGTTTCTTGGAAGGCCTGATCTGGCTGAGGTAGAACTTCTGCTCTGGGTGTACTCCATTGGCCTAGGGCTGCCAGGCCCAAAGGGCTGCCTTTATTTCCAAAGTGTGAGAGAGGCCCCAAAGCATCTTGCTTCCTGCTCTCTGGGAAGCTAAAACAACTGGCTCTGCACAGTGCTCTCAAAGCCAACCGGGAACGTCACATACAAAGGCCTGTGAAACGCAGCTTCTTGACAGGCCTTATCTGGCTGAGGTAGAACTTGTGCTCTGGGTGTGCTACTTTGGCCTAGAGCTGCCAGGCACAAAGGCTGCTTTGTTTCCAAAGGGGGAGAGAGGCCCCAAATCATGTTGCTTCCAGCTGTTTTTGAAGCTAAGAAACAACTCGCTCTGCCAGGTACTCTTACAGCCTTCCGGGAACACCTCTTACGAAGGCCTGTGAAAAGCAGTTTCTTGGCAGGCCTGATCTGGCTGAGGTAGAACTTCTGCTCTGGGTGTGCTCCATTGGCCTAGAGCTGCAGGCCCAACGTGTTGCCTTGTTTCCAAAGGGGCAGAGAGGCCCCAAAGCGTCTTGCTTCCAGCTGTTTGGGAAACAAGGAAACAACTGGCTCTGCACCGTGCTCTCACAGCCTACCGGGAACGTCACATACAAAGGCCTCTGAAACGCAGTTCCTTGGCAGGCCTGATCTGGCTGAAGTAGGACTTCTGCTCTGGGTGTGCTCCATTGGCCTAGAGCTGAAAGGCCCAAAGGGATGCCTTGTTTCCAAAGGGGCAGAGAGGCCCCAAAGCATCTTCCTTCCAGCTCTTCGGGAAGCTAAGAAACAGCTGGCTCTGCCCAGTGCTCTTACAGCCTACTGCGAACATCTCTTACCAAGGCCTGTGAAACGCAGTTTATGGTCAGGCCTGATCTGGCTCTAGTAGAACTTCTGCTCTGGGTGTGCTACATGGGCCTAGAGCTGCCAGGCCCAAGGGCTGCCTTGTTTCCAAAGGGACAGAGAGACCCCAAAGCATCTTGATTCCAGGTCTTTGGGAACCAAAAATCAACTGGCTCTGCCCAGTGCTCTTAGAGCCTACTGGGAACACCTCTTACCGGGGTCTGTGAAACGCAGTATCTTGGCAGGCCTGATTGGGCTTAAGTACAACTTCTGCTCTGGGTGTGCTACATTTGCCTAGAGCTGTCAGGCCCAGAGTGCTGCCTTGTTTCCAAAGCTGGAGAGAGGTCCCAAAGCATCTTGCTTCCAGCTCTTTCGGAAGGTAAGAAACAAGTGGCTCTGTCCAGTGCTCTCACAGCCTACCGGGAACGTCACAAAGGCCTGTGAAACGCCGTTTCTTGGCAGGCCTGATCTGGCTGAAGTAGAACTACTTCTCTGGGTGTGCTACATTGGCCTAGAGCTGCCAGGCCCAAAGGGCTGCGTTGTTTCCAAAGGGACAGAGAGGCCCCAAAGCATCTTGCTTCCAGCTCTTTGGGAAGAAAAGAAACAACTGGCTCTGCACAGTGCTCTTAGAGCCTACCGGGAACACCTCTTACCTAGGCCTGTGCAACGCAGTTTCTTTCCAGGCCAGATCTGGCTGAGGTAGAACTCCTGCTCCGGGTGTGCTCCATTGGCCTAGAGCTGCCAGGCCAAAGGAATACCTTGTTTCCAAAGGAGCAGAGAGGCCCCAAAGCATCTTGCTTCCAGTTCTGTGGGAAGCTAAGAAACAAGTGGCTCTGCCCTGTGCTCTCACAGCCTACCGGGAACGTCACATACAAAGGCCTGTGAATCGCAGTTCCTTGGCAGGCCTGATCTGCCTGAAGTAGAAATTCTGCTCTGGGTGTGCTCCATTGGCCTAGATTTGCCGGGACCAATGAGCTGCCTTGTTTCAAAAGTGGGAGAGAGGCCACAAAGCATGTTGCTTCCAGCTCTTTGGGAAGTTAAGAAACAACTGGCTCTGCCAGGTGCTCTTACAGCCTACCAGGAACATATCTAACCAAGGCCTGTGAAATGCAGTTTCTTGGCAGGCCTGATCTGGCGGAAGTAGAACTTCACCTCTGGGTGTGCTACATTGCCCTAGAGCTGCCAGCGCCAAAGGGCTGCCTTGTTTTCTAAGGTTCAGAGAGGCCCCAAGCATCTTACTTGCAGCTCTTTGGGAAGCTAAGAAACAACAGAATCTGCCCAGTGCTCTTACAGCCTACCAGTAACATCTCTTTGAAAGGCCTGTGAAACACAGTTTCTTGGCAGGCCTGATCTGGATGATGTGGAACTGCTGCTCTGGGTGTGCTCCATTGGCCTAGAGCTGCCAGGCCCAAACGGCTGTCCTGTCTCCAAAGGGGCAGAGAGGCCCCAAAGCATCTTGCTTCCAGCTCTTTGGGAAGCTGAGAGACAACTGGCTCTGCCCAGTGCTCTTACAGCCTACCTGGAACATCTCTTACCAAGGCCTGAAAAACGCAGTTTCTTTGCAGGCCTGATCTGGCTAAAGTTGAACTCCTGCTGTGGGTGTGCTTCCTTGCCCTAGAGCTGCCAGGCCCAAAGTGCTGCCTAGTTTCCAACGGGCAGAGAGGCCCCAAAGCATCTTGCTTCCAGCTCTTTGGGAAGCTACAAACAAGTGGCTCTGCCCAGTGCTCATACAGCCTACTGGGAACATCAGTTACCAAGTCTGTGAAATGCAGCTTCTTGGCAGGCATGATCTGGCTGACCTACAACTTCTGCTCTGTGTGTGCTACAGTGGCCTAGAACTGCCAGGCCCAAATTGCTGCCTCGTTTCCAGAGGGGCAGAGAGGCCAGAAAGCATCTTGCTTCTGTCTCTTAGGTAAGCTAAGAAACAAGAGGCTCTGCCCAGTTTTCTTACAGCCTACCAGGAACATCTCTTACCATGGCCTGTGAAACGCAGTTTCTTGGCAGGCCTGGTCTGGCTGAAGTAGAACTTCTGCTCTGTGTGTGCTTCATTGGCGTAAAGCTGCGAGCCCCAGTGGGCTGCCTTGTTTCCAATGGGGCAGACAGACCCCAAAGCATCTTGCTTCCAGGTCTTTGGGAAGCTAAGAAACAACTGGCTCTGCCCAGTGTTCTTACAGCCCACAGGGAACCTCTCGTACTAAGGCCTGTGAAATGCATTTTCTGGAATGCCTGATCTTGGGAAGTAGAACTTCTGCTCTGTGTGTGCCACATTGGCCTAGAGCTGCCAGTCCCAAAGGGCTTCCTTGTTTCCAAAGGGGGAGAGGAACCCCAAAGCGTCTTGCTTCCAGCCCTTTGGGACTCTAAGAAACAACAGGCTCTGCACAGTGCTCTTACAGCCTACCGGGAACATCTCCTACAAAGGCCTGTGAAACGCAGTTTCTTTCCAGCCCTCATCTCGCTGTGTTAGAACTTTTGCTCTGAGCCACGTCTTGGCATATATTCGAAGAGTCTTATTTACTCTCCGTATGGCTGTGGAATAGTCAGCTGTTCTATTAAATGCTAGGGAACAAGCATATTATGAATATGACCCAGTATCAGCCATTTGCAGGCTTAGTGAATAGCCTGTGCCAGAGACCAATGCTGTGTGGAATCACAGTGATCCTAATGATCATGAAGAGGAAGACAACAAGATGAAAAAGCAAGCCACCCTGTTTGGTGTGTCCCTTCAAGTCTGTTCAAGGTAACCTGAGGAAGAGAAGGAGTGAGTGACCTCAGCCTCCAACCAGTGACCAGAATGCCACCAGCAAATTTGGGTGTGTGTACTGCAATCTGGAAGGGCATTGGCAGCAGGACTGTCCCAACCATCACCAGAGAGGGAAGAGATTGAACAGGGTCAAGCCACGGTATCTTCTCTTGACCACAGATGAGATGTCACAGGGCCATGTGGCTCCCCAGTTGGCTCTAGGGGTGACCTTGGCAGTAGGAGGAGAACATGTTAAAATTTTTGGTCAATACTGGAGCCACATTCTCAGTGCTGAATACCTAAAAGAGAAACCTTTCAAATAGTTAAAGATGTAGCCTCAAAGGTGTATCAGGCAAAGGGGAGACCAAAAGTTTTCTGGAGCCCCTTGACCTATGAAACAGGATAAAAAGTACTTAAGCGTTTCTTTCTGTATGTACCAGAATGCCTTGCTCCCCCTCTAGGGAGTGACAGGCTATCTAAGCTAGGGGCCTCAATAAGCTGGGAAAAAGATAAAGTAGAGATCCAAGATCCCAAAAGTTTGGGAATTGGGCTTATGGCCCTATTACAGGATACACCAGCACCTGAGAAGGAAGAGATTCCACTAAATATTTTAAGTTAAGCTAACTCAGAATTATACGCACAAGGACAGGTGGAGTGAGCAGCCAGTGTCAGGTCAGTAAAGGTAAAACTGAAGCAGGTAGTTTGCTGGCCCCGGGTAAGACAATACCCCCCTGAAGCCAGAAGCCATAAAGATGAATCTTTCTTGTAATCAATACGTTTTTAGAACTGGGGAATGTAGGTTTGTTCAAGACCGTAGTGCTGTCAATGCTGTACAGTACTGGATTTATAATAGTAAATATCTTCATTTTGTTTCTGGCACAGAGATCCAAAAACTCTTGTAATTTCCCATATAAGAGCCATAGAGGCATATATTGTTATAATAATTACTTTAGTCCTCAGTTCCTGAAATTACTCCAGAGCAATAAAGGGGAAAGAGGTGTCTTTTGTTATTCCTAACAAGACCCTTTCAACCACATTGAATTTATGTTAATAAGGTGACATTTGGAAAGCCCCTAAGGGTGGAGGCTGGTATGTGGGAAAATAGGGAAAGCTATCTTGTGATTCAGGGTTGGAATTTTCAGCCCCATCCCCCTCTCCATAGGTCCAGGATGAGGAGGGGGCTGAAGATTGAGTTCGATTGTCAAAGGCCAATGACGTAATCAACTGTGCTTGTGTAGGGGGGTCTCCATTAAAATCCAAACGGATGGGCTTCAGAGAGCTTCTGGGTTGGTAAACACCCAGGGAGATTTGGGGAGAGTGGCATGCCCAGAGAGGGTCTGGGAGCTCCACGTCCTTGCCCCACGTATTTTACTCTATGCATCTCTTCCATCTGGCTGCTAAGTAAAAGGTTTTCCTGAGTTCTGTGAGCCGCTGTATCAAAATAATCAAACACAATGAGGGTTGTGGGAACATCTACTCTGTGGCTGGTTGCTCAGAAGCACAGGTGACAACCTGAACTTACAATTGGCATCTAAAATGGGAGGCAAAGGGTAATTTTGTGGGACTGAACTCTTAACCTGTGGGATCTGATTCTATGCCCAGGTAGTGTCAAAACTGAGTTAAAATGTTAAACTTCTTAGCCAGTAAGGGATATAAAGTGTCTAAAGGGAAGGCACAAATATCTAAAGAGACTGTAAAGTACTCGGGGTTCATCATTTCAAGGGGACAACACAGCCTTCCCCTAGAGAGGAAAATGGTAATATGTCAACTTGCTTCACCAAAAACTTACAGGCAGCTCTGAGGATTCTTGGGGATGGCTGGCTTTTGCTGCATTTAGATCCCTAACTTTGGATTAATTGCTAAGCCTCTCTAGATAAGCTGCAGGGGCCAGAAATAGACCCCTTTGAATGGGATAAGCTATGTCACCAAACTTTCAATAAGCTTAAAACTTGCTAATGGAAGCACCTACACTGGCCTTACCAGACCTGAGCAAAACATTTGACCTATTTGCCTGTGACAGACAGGGAGTAGCTACAGGAGTGCTAACCCAAATGCTGAGACCCCCTAAAAGCGTGGTAGCCTATTATTGTGGCAAAAATGATGACTCCCATGCTTGAGAACTGTAGCTGCCACCTTCCTATTAATCAAGAATGCAGAAAAAGTGATGATGGGCCAAACTTTGACTGATGTGGAGCCCCCAGCAAGTCTCTAGCTTACTAGAGACTAAAGGACATCTCCGGCTATCCAAGAATAGAACACTACAATATCAAGCTATGCTGTTAGGGTCCCCTCAGATTTCTTTAAAACCTTGTCATACCTTAAACCAAGTTACCCTGCTCCTTGATTCCAAGGAGCCTATTACCCATGCTTGACCAGAAGTGATTGATCAGGTTTACTCTACCCACAGAGATCTCCAGGGTGAACTATTGCCTAATGCAGAGGAGGTACGATTTGTAGATGGGAGCACCTTTGTGAGTAACAGACAAGGAAGAGCAGATTATGCAGTAGTGTCTCTGCATGAAACTATAGAAGCCAAGGGGCTGACACCAGTCACCTTGACCCAAAAGGCAGAAATAATTGCATCAATCAGAACTTTGGAATTGGGACTAGAAAAAATACTAACAATATACACAGACCTTAAATATGCTTTCTCTGTAATTCATGCTCATGGAGACATTTGCAAAGAAAGAGGACTTTGTAATGGCAGCAGTAAGAGAAATCAAACTTGAGCCAGAGATCCTCTGGTGCACGGCCCCAAGGAACTAGCTGTGGCCATTGTAAAGGCCATCGAAGTGGGGAATCAGAGCATATAAAGGGGAATGATTTGGGACATGCAGCTGCAAAAAGGGCTGCTATATCAGGAGAGCTTCTCCAATTATCATTAATTCCTATTCTACCCGTCTATGTATTAATTCCCCTGATGAAGTCATGGAAACCACTACACAGGGTTATCAGTGGTCTCCAGTAGTCAAGGGCTGGATGATAAACCCATGAGGGAAGATTTGGGTCCCCAAACAGCTTGGGGGCTCCTTAAGAGTGCTCATGATTCTACCCATCATGGAAAAGAAACCTTATATACCTATGGCTGACAAAGGTCATAAGCACCCCAGGTATAAAAGAACTTATTGAAAACAATATCTGGACAGTGAATTTATCACCAGAAGAATAATGCATAAACCAGGCCTCCTGTACCGACCCTGGCCAAAGGAATGCAAATTTGGGAAACTTTAGTGGGGGAAGACTGGCAAGCTGTTTTTACTGTTATGTCCATGGTCTCTGGAGGGTACAAATTCCTCTTGGTGTTTGTGGATAAATTTACTGGATGCATTGAAGCCCTTCCTTGTAGGTCAGAAAGGGCGAATGTGGTAACAAAGTGTTAAAAGAAATAATTGCCCATTTGGGGTTGCCAAGATCAATTCAGAGGGACAACAGGCCAACTTTTATATGAAAAATAACCTCCAAAGTAGCCAGAGTTTTAAAAATTAAACGGAGGGCTACATGCTGCAAAGAGACCACAACTTCTGGAAAAACTGAGTGGGCCAATCAAACTTTAAAGAAAACATTAGCAAAATTGTGCCAAGAGATGCAGGAAAACTGGCTAAATTACTGCTAATAGCCCTCACTCAGATAAGGGTAGTTTCAAAAGGCAAATGAAGCATAGCCCCTTGGAAATCACCCATGGGAGGCTGCTCCCTAAGGACTCAGATTCGCTACAAACCCAGACAAAGAGGTTTCCATGGCAAACACATAATCAATCTGAAGCAGGTGGTAGAAGAACTCAATAAATATGGAAACTTCTGACTTCCCTTGTCCATGTAGGTTAAACTCCACCCATATGAGCCAGGAGATTGGGTCTTCCTTAAAACTTGGAAAAGCGGTTTGTCCCAAGATCTACTATGTCCTATTTGGGTAGGGCCTTGCTTGGTGTTACTAATCACACACTCTTCCCTAAACTAAGGAGTCGCCCCTTCGATCCACCACACAGGAGTTAAAAAGACGCCCACGCCTGAACATCAAGAGAGGTCATCACAGACGCTTGATGACTCGGAGTTTTCCTGCAAACCACTCTGTCTTGAAACTCTTGCTTTGGTGACACTATACAGATTACTAATGACTCCCTACTCACCCCAGGCTCTTCCCTGGATCCTAGCCAACCCCACACCAATTAGGGATGGTATGCTTCTAAGGGGGTGGCATGTTCCTGGGCAGCAAGACTAGGTCCATCAGAGAATGATAGACAACTCAGTTTCTAGATTATAAAGAGCTGGTGGAATTGGGGGCAAGTACGCCCAGATCCGAAACATATACTAAACACATTGAGAGTATAAAATTACAGGTGGTTGTTACGAACAACTTGGGGCTATGCCTGTGGTGAGCCACAAACCTATTTGAGAGTAGCTGGAAATTCAGCTCCTCTTCTGGTCCCTATGACAATGCCCAAGCTCAGCAGTCACAGAACATGGACCTTCGACCTGTGCCCCTCAAGAACAAGGCACAGGATAAAACCAGAGGAGGGATTTGTGTCACCAACTAGTTACCCCTAGAAACTCAAGGGTGGGTATGGATATTTTAACTGTTTTTCCAAGTTGTTACTGTTCCTTATGTTAAGGAGATGCAATCACCAAGCTCTCTGGGTCAGACAAAGCCTCATCACAAGAGCAATGCCTATGACCTTTGCCTTATTTTTAAGGCTAAGATCTCTCCAGGAGGAGCTTAGGCCTTATTACCATAACCTACAGTGTATGTGGAAGCATGTTTTCAAACTGAGCCTGTGCAAGGAAATACCCACCTTACCCTTTTGAATATTCATTTCTTATCTGAAATAAACGTCCCTTTTTCCCTTTGTTCAGGGAGGCCATGACTTGGGAGATGATTACTCATAGTCTCCTATTTGCTGCAAATATGCCTTACTTTGTGAGATAGCTACTTCTGATGGAGAGCCTGATTTAACTCACCAGGAGCAAACTCACATTGGCTTGGTAAAAAAGGGAATCCTGAGAATAAAATAACAAAGATGGAGGGACCACACTCCCTGATTTCAAAATATACTACAAGGCTATAGTAATCAAAACAGCACTGTAGTGGCACAAAAACACACACACAGATCAATGGAACAGAATTGAGAGCAAGGTAAATAAACCCATATATATATGGACAGCTAATTTTTGACTAGGGAGCAAAGAAAATACACTGGACAAAGTAAAGTCTCTTCAATAAATGGTATGGGGAAAACTGGACAGCTACCTGCAAAAGGATGGAAGACCATTATCTTACATCATACACAAAAATTAACTCAAAGCGGATTAGAGGACTTGAATGTAAGACCTGAAACCATAACACTTCTAGAGGAAAACATAGGCACTATCCTCTTCAACATCGATCATAGCAGTGTATTTTCAAGTACCATGTCTGGCCAGGAAAGGGAAAAAATAAACAAATGAGAGTACATCAAATGAAAAAGCTTCTGTACAGCAAAGGAAACCATCAACAAAACGAAAGTCAACCTGAAAATTGGGAGAAGATATTTTCAAACTTGTGCTCATCACATGTATGGTATGAGCTGTTAATATCCAAATTACATAAAGAACTCATACATCTCAACAACAAATAAACGAAAAACCCAACTCAAAAATGGGCAAAAGACGTTTCTCCAAAGAAGATATACCGATGGCCAGCAAGCACAAGAAAAGATGTTCAACATCACTAATTATCAGGGAAATGCAAATGAACACTATCATGAGATACAAACTTACACCCATCAGAATGGCTATAATTAACAAAAAAAGAAATAAGAAGTATGATTAAGTATAGTAGTTCAGTATGATCCAGCCAGTCCACTGCTGGGTATTTTTGCAAAGAACATGAAAACATGAGTATGTAAAGACATATTCACCCTTATGTTCATGGCAGCTTCATTCAGAGTAGCCAAAACTTGGAAGCATTTAGGTGCCCATTAAGAGATGAATGGGAGCCAGCAGTTAAGTTCACATGTTCTGCTTTGGTGGCCTGCGGTTCACCAGTTAGGATCCCAGGTGGGGACATGGCACTGCTTGGCAAGCCATGCTGTGGTAGGCATCCCACATATAAAGTAGAAGAAGATGGGCATTGACGTTAGCTTAGGGCCAGTCTTCCTCAGCAAAAAGAGGAAGATTGGTGGTAGATGTTAGCTCAGGGCTAATCTCCATCAAACAAAAAAAGAGATGAATGGACAAAGAAGATGTGGTATGTATACACAATGTAATACTACTCCACAATGGAATACTACTCAGCCATGAAAGAGAATGAAATCTGACCATTTGTGACAACATGGATGGAACTTGAGGGTATTATGCTAAGTGAGATAAGTCACAGTGAGAAAGTCAAATACCATATGACCTCATTCCTATATAGAAGATAAAAATGAGAACAAAGACATAGAGACAGAGATTGGATTGGTCGTTACCAGAGGTTAGGAGGGAGGCAGGAGGGTAAACGGGGTAATTACACACTTGGGTATGGTGATTCATTGTAATTAGCCTTTGGGTGGTGAATATGATGTAACACACCAAAATCGAAGGATAATCATGTACACTTGAAATTTATATAATGTTATAAACCAATGTTACTGCAACAAATAAATAAAAAAGGAATGAATATGGTAAAGTTGCAGGATGCAAATCAACATGAAGACATATGTTGGGTTTCTATACAATAACAAGGAATTTGCTGAAAGAGAAATTGCAAATGCAATCCCATTTACAATTGCAGCAAAAGGAATAAGCCACCTGGGAAGAAACTTCTCCAATGAGGTGAAAGAACTTTGCACTCAAAAAGTTAAAACATTGTTGAAAGAAATGGAAGATGCAAAGAAATAGAATGATATTCCACGCTCTTGGATTGGAAGAATTAACATAGTTAAAATGTCCATACATCTTAAAGCAATCTTCAGGCTCAATGCAATCCCTACCAAAGTTCCAATGACATTTGTCACAGAAATAGAACAAAGAATCCTAAAATTTATATGGCACAACAAGAGACCAAAAAGACCCAAAAGAATCTTGAGAAAAAAGAACAAAGTTGGAGATATCACACTCCCTGATTACAAAATATGGTACAGAGCTATAGTAATCAAAACAGTACTGTACGGGCACAAAAACAGACACACAGATCAATGGAGCAGACTCACGAGGGCAGAACTAAACCCACACATCTATGGATATCTAGTTTTTGACAAGGGAGCAAACAACATACAATGGACAAAGGAAAGCCTCTTCAATAAATGGTGTTGGGAAAACTGGAGAGCCACTTGCAAAAGAATGAAAGTAGACCATTGTCTCACACCGTACACAAAAATTAACTCAAAATGGACTATAGATTTGAATGTAAGACCTGAAACCATGAAAATTCTAGAAGAAGATAAAAGTAGTACCATCTTTGACATTGGTCTTAACAGTATATTTTCGAGTACTATGTCTGACCGGGCAAGGGAAACAATAGAAAAAATAAACAGATGGGACTACATCAAACTAAAAAGCTTCTGCAAAGCAAAGGAAACCACCAACAAAACAGAAAGACAACCTAACAATCGCTAGAATATGTTGGCAAACCATATATCTGATAAGAGGTTAATATCCAAAATCTATAAAGAACTCATACATATCAGCTAGAAAAAATGGAAAAGCCCAATCAAAAAATGGGTAAAAGGCATTTCTCCAAAGAAGATATACACATGGCCGACAGGCACATGAAAAGATGTTCAACGTGACTAATTATCAGGGAAATGCAAATGAAAACTATGATGATATATCACCTCATGCCCGTCAAAATGCCTATAATTAGCAAGACAGGAAATAAGTGTTGGAGAAGATGTGGAGAAAAGAGAATTCTCATACACAGCGGGTGGGAGTGCAAACTGGTGCAGCCACGATGGAAAACAGTTTGGAGATTCCTCAAAATAATTGTGAGTAGAACTACCATATGATCCAGCTATTCCAATGAAGGGTATTTACCCAAAGAAGATGAAAACATGAACATGTAAATATGTATGCGCCCCTATGTTCATGGCAGCATCATTCACAGTAGCCAAGACTTTGAAGCAAACAAGGTTTCCATCAAGGGCCAATTGGTAAAGAAGATGTGGTATACAACTAGACGGACACACAACTGAAAATGCACAACTATGTACCTGGGGGCTTTGGGGAGAAAAAGGAAAAATAAAATATTTAAAATAAAAAAAAGGAGATGTGGTAAATATACACAATGGAATATTGTTCACCATAAAAAAGGATGAAATCTGGTCATTTGTGACAACATGGATGGAACTTGAGGGTCCACTGTGCTAAGTGGAATAAGTCATAGTATGGAAGTCAAATGTTGCATGATCTCATTCATAAATAAAAACAATAAACAAGGGGCTGGCCCCGTGGCCGAGTGGTTAAGTTCACGTGCTCTGCTGCAGGCGGCCCAGTGTTTCGTTGGTTCGAATCCTGGGCGCGGACATGGCACTGCTCATCAAACGACGCTGAGGCAGCGTCCCACATGCCACAACTAGAAGGACCTACAATGAAGAATATACAACTATGTACCAGTGGGCTTTGGGGAGAAAAACGAAAAATAAGATCTTTAAAAAAAACAACAAAGAAACACATAGAGACAGAGATTGGATTTGTGGTCACTAGAGGGTAAGGAGGGAGGGAGGATGGTGAAAGGAGTGATGAGGCACATGTGTATGGTGATGGATTGTGATTGGGCTTTGGGTGGTGAGCATGATACACTCTACACACAAATCGAAATGTACTGATTTACACCTCAAATTTACGTAATGGTGTAAACCAACGTTACCACAATAATGAATGAATGAATGAATGAAATAAGAAATGAATATGGTAAAGTTGTAGAATACAAAATTAACATGCAGAAATCAGTTGCTTTTTTATACACTAAAAAGGAAGTAGCAGAAAGAGAAATTAAGAAATAAATCCCATTTACAATTGAAGCAGAAAGAATAAAATACCTTGGAAGAAAGTGAACCAAAGAGGTAAAAGGCTTTTATACTGAAAATGATAAAACATTGTTCAGAGAAATAGAAGGAGACACAAAGAAATGGAATGGTATTCCATGCTCTTGGATTGGGATAATTAACACAGCTAGAATGTCCATACTCCCTAAAGCAATCTACAGATTCAATGCCGTCTCCATCATAGTTCCAATGACACTTGTCACAGAAATAGAACAAACAATCCTAAAATTTATATGGCACAACAAGATTCCAAACAGCCAAGGGAATCCTGAGAACAAAGAGCAAAGCTGGAAGTATCACACTCCCTGACTTGATGTAAGTTGAAGAGATTGGAAACTTTGGCTGAGCCAGTGGCTGGTGTCTCTGATGAGCTCCTGTGGCTCATCCTTGATCTGGAAGTCACTGACATGCTTCCCATTCTCCCCTACATCCCTAATCCTGCCGTCTCCTTCCATAGGTCTCAGGGGTGGGAAAAGCATTAAGCCCCAACATCCACCTCCTTCAACTCTTCCTGGAACTTTTGGCAAATATCAGCCCAATAACGACATTGACCATGGCCAAGCTCCCTGCTGAGCACTTTCATTCATGATCACCTCATTTAAATCCCGTAGAAGCCTCCATGAGGTGGATAAAATGAACATTCCTGTTGTTCAGATGGGGCCACTGAGCCTCAGAGAAGTGAAGCAAACGGGCCAAGAAGTGCACATGGGTTTGAATCCAGGTCTCTCAGGGATGGGTGGAGAAACTAGGACATCCACACAGGGGAAGAGGGGGATCATGGGACACAGTGCTATCTTTGAATCTTTCTAAACTTCAGTTCCTTTGTCTTTAACATGGGGATAATTATAATAATACTTTCCACCACAGTAATGGTGAGGGAATGTGTAAGTCACGTCTCAGAAGTGCTCAGTAGGTGTTCATTATTGTCACTGTTACTGCTTCTATTCCCAACTCCAGGAAGCCTTTTCTTTCTGGTCAGGGTCTCTTTCCCAGCCTGGGAGAAGAGACAGCCAGATAACCCCGCACTGCTTGTCCCTAGGTCTCTGACTGTGTAAAGCAGGACCTCAGGAGTTCCCTTGGTCTCTGTCTCTAGTTTGGACTACATGTTGGCCACCATCCAGGCACTGTTCTCCTCCAATCTGGACCACTTCATGGTGAAGCAAGTGCTTTTAGACAACATCCTGAATGTCTCATCCCACTGCCTGGGTGCATCTTAATTGGTGGTTGATGTGCATGTGACAGGTGCAAGATGGAGTCTGGTTTCGTGGCTTGAAGAGATGGGGCTGTGAGGAAGGATGGGTTTTCTCAGTAGCAATGTAATGGATGGAGGCTCTGGAGGTGAAAGGGGGTCTATCTAGATACCCATGGAAGTGTCCCATCCAACAGGAGGCAGGGAGACGACATCAAGCAACTGCACCCAAGGGAATGGTTATTATTACACATCAATTTTTCCAACTCAAAACGTGAAGGATCCTGAGTTGACTTCTTAGGCCCCTTAGTTATGAGTCATGCATTGTTTCATTCGCATTCATTTATTCAACAAATACTTAAAGGGAGTAAATAGGCACTGATGGTACATTTTGATGGTTGCTATAATCAGAGAATTTCAAGAGCCTGTGGGAACCTCAAGGAGGGACACACAGCCATGTCTTGAAAAGTTTTCTGAGGAAGTGATGAGGAAACAGAGATGTGACGGGGAACAGGACCTAGAAAGGGGGAAGAGATGGGGAGTGGTGCTGCATGTGTCTATCACCTAGAGAGAAAGATCAGGGCATATTTGGGGAAGCTGTTAGAAGTTTAGTGAGGCTGAACCATACAGTTTGACACAGGAGAGGTGACTGTTGAGGCTAAAGATGTGGGCAGGGTCTTTGGGCACTGGAATGGTTCATGGGGGGACACTACACATTCAGAGTCCTGCTTTAGAAAACTCATCTTCTAGGTGATGTTTGGAGAATGGATTGGGACGGGGAAGACGACCAGCGGCAGAAAGCCCCATTAGGAACCTAGGTCAGAAAAGGTATGTGACAGATGCCCACTGGGGTGACAAGCACCTTCACTTGCTGACTATGCCCCCCAAGAGGCCCAATCTCCTCTTCCCCCATCCTAGTGAACTCTCATAATTCTTGGTTGGGTGTTGGACAGGTAGACATATGAATGGATTCGATGTGGACAGGGAGGTGAAGGGCCTTCTGCAGCCCACCTTTAAAAACCCAGCTCAGGGGCCAGCCCGGTGGCCGAGTGGTTGGGTTCGCATGCTCTGATTTGGGGGCCAGGGATTTCACCAGTTCAGGTCGTGGGCGCAGGCATGGCACTGCTCGTCAGGCCATGCTGGGGAGGCATCCCACCTGCCACAGCTAGAAGAACCCACAACTAAAAATACACAACTATGTACTGGGGGGCTTTGGGAGAAAGAGGAAAAATAAAATCTTCTTTAAAAAAAAATAAACCCAGCTCAGGTCATGTTGCGAGAAATAAGTGGACCTGGCTGGAATGACGTCTTTGTTAAAATCTTCTCCTGATCCAGGAATTTTATACTTTCTGTTTATTCTAGGAGTGGAGGCACAATTTCATCTGCTGACAGACAAGCCAAGAAGCGATCCCAGTCCCCAGCGTTTCCAGCAGAATTTCACTGTCACCAACCTACTCTATTCCCAGGACATAACCCAGCCAAGCACCAGCAAACACCAATAGAACAAGAGAAGTATGGAGGGTGCGGTGAGAATGGAGATGCTTGTCCACTCTGTTCTCATGTAAGGACTGACCTATGGACACTGGGTGGTCAGAGTTTGACTTTTCTTAACAATTCATGGAGACAGGTTCTTATTCCTGTTTTACAAATTAAGAAATAGGCACTGAGAGTTTCCATAGCTGGCCCAGGGTCACATAGCTAAGTCATAGCCTGGGACAAGACATCCTTTGGTACACATACCTGGTCTAGTGCTCATTGAGACAAGAAAAAATAAATGGGGAAGTTCATTCAGTAGCTGAAAACTCTCAGAGGCCACAGAGCCTGGGATTCTGACCTCGGAAATATTGCCGTGTCTTTCAGCTCAACCAGCTCTTCTGAAATAGCAGTGGCAGGAGTTATTTTCCTGACTGTCAAGTTTTAGCATTCAGTCGAGTTTCAACTCAGGACCTAATGACTCTGGAAAGTTCTCCTTCTGTAAAAGAATTCCCATTTCATAGTCTCTCAGTTCCAGCTGTTATGGAAGAGAATCCTTGGAATATAGAATTGTTACCTAAAATCCAGCTTCTTCCTAAACCAGTGAGCCCAACAGGTTTAGAACCTCAAGGAAGCCTGTGTAAACTCAGAAGTCATGGAGGTACCTAGTGCTTGGAGCCATGGAATATAGTGTGTAGGAATCATGCCTTAGTCAAGATTCATGGAAGATGGGGGCCTAGAACCAGTTGACTTAGGATCCAGCAGTCTAACTGTGCTGTTCAGGAGTGTATCCACTAACCACATGAGGCAATTTAAGTTTTTAATACACCTGTTGGGATAGGGTTCACATACCGTGTGTTCATCTGCTTATCTCTTAGGATTTTATATATATGATATGTCATCTGCAAAAGGAAATAGTTTTACACCTTCCTTTCCAACCTGGATGCCTTTTATTTCTTTTTCTTACCTAACTGCCCTCATTAGAACCTCTAGTACAATGTGGTTGCCACATGAGATGAGGGCAGACATTGCTCTCTTGTCCCTGGTCTTAGGGGGAAATTTTCAGTCTTTCACCATTGAGTATGTTGTTAGCTGTGGGTTTTTCAAGGATGATATTTATCAGGTTGACAAAATTTCTTTCTATTCCTAATGTGTTGAGCGATTTCTTTTTTAATCCTGAAGGATTTGTATTTTGTGAAACCTATATTCCATGTGTGTATTGAGATTATGTGGTATTTGTCCTTTACTCTGTTAATACAGCATATTATGTTAATCAGCTTTTCAGATAAACCAAACCTTCAGCTAAAGGTGAGAGATTAAGACCTTCTCAAGTCTTTCCTGGTTATGCACAGAGCCCTGCACACTTACAGCCTTCTAGATAACCACAAATCCACTGGAGCTTTCCAAAGCTCCCTATGGACATTTCATTCCCACAAGTTTTCTTTTATGCTTCTGCTCACCTCTTGCCTGCCTCAACTGGCATAGCTCACTCAGGCCTCTGAAATGTAAAACACTTACCACTGATGTTTTTTCTTCAAGTGCTCTGGGGAAAAGCTTTCCTCACTAAGCAAGCTCTGAGTCAACTACAGAGAAGCCCTGAGAGTGAGGCTTTTTCAAGGAGCTGCCACACAGGCCAAATAGTGACAGTTCAGTGGGGATGGGTCTTTTGGGAGCTCCAAATCCATTATGGCTGCTAAGATCTTGGTTTTCAGAGCTATCATGGTTCTGAGACTGATGGTTTTCAAAGTTATTGAGAATATTGTGAGGGCAGGATGGGAATAGTGCACGTTATAATGCCACAGAGCTTACTCACTTCACCAAGAATCAAGTTTTTCTTAACCAAACAGTCCTCAGATTGCTCTAAGACTTTGGTTCATTTCTAGACTTCTGAAAATATTGATTTTGACCATTTTGACCAGTCTTCTCATTTGTTTTGTATTTTCAGAAATCCTTTCTCCAACATTTCCCTGTGACTAATCATTTATAAATCAATTACATTAAATTAAAATATATGAGAAATTTAGCTCCTTGTCCATGCCCAGTAGGCACATTTTAACTGCTCAGTAACAACATAGGACTAATGATGACTGTATTGGGTAGGGCAGACAGATGTTCACATCCTTACAGAAAGTTCTCTTGAACAGGACCTAGAATCAGGGTAGAATTCCAGACACCCTTGTGCATCCCTTGTGCCCTTCTAGCTCTGTCCCCACAGTAACCACACTGGGGGACCATCTGTGTAACTTCTCACCATTGATGTGGAGACTGGACAGAGTTGCCATCTGTGAGGAATTCCTGTGACTGACGCAGAATGGTACCCAGCTACAGAGCCTTACCCTGGACAAGATCAGTGTCTTTGTGGATGGGAAGGCTCCCTGGTCACTGGGACAGGAGTAGGTTTCCAACTTCTACACCTGGGGTTGTTCCTGGGAATCGGGAGGACTGGAGCTGAGAGAGCATGGAAACTTCTCAGGCTAGTGGGAGGTGGCATAGTTCCCCAGGCTTTACCCACCATTGCGGGAGAGAAAAGGAGACCCAGTGGAATATAAGAGGCCTTCTCCTAGACAGCTCTGTGAGCTCAGGCTGGTCACTTCCCCTCTCTGGACTCTGTTTCCTTATCTCTGCACTGAAAGCCACTTGGCCAGATGGTCAGTGAGGGCCTCTAGCTGTGTGTGAACCAGCATTGACAAGTGTGGCAAGGTGGACCTGTTTCCACATCCATAGGCTGTATAAAAATAGGAACGAGCCTGACTTGGCCCACAGGCTGTAGTTTGCCAAGTCCTTCTCTAGATCAGCACCATGCACTAGAGCTTTCTGCAAAGATGGAAGTGTTCTAGATCTGTGCTGTCCAGTGCATAACTACCTGTGGCTATCGAGTACTTGAAGTTACATTATTGTGACTAGGATTTATGGTTACCGATTTCTAACGGTACTGAAGTACCAGATTTTTAATTTTACTTAATTAAAATTAATTTTAATTTAAAAAGGCACTTGTTGCAACTCCACATTGGACAACACATCTATAAGAATTTGGCTGGAGAGAGGTTGCACAAGTACAGGGACCTGAAACCCTACCCACATGCACAACAGGTGCTGTGTGTCCAAACTCTCCTGGAGTTTATTTTGTAGTTGGTAACAACAATGATAGATGATTGAAAATTATAAATTATGTGACGTGAACCAATCCATGATTGGGAGTGGTAATCTGAGATGGCTACTTGGAGGAAATTACGTTATAAGAGAATCCTTAAAAATGAGTATAAAACAACTCAGTAAAGGAGAAGCGGATGAATACTTTTCTAGGCAGAGAAGAAAGCGTTTGAGTGAGAATTTACAAATTTAGAGAGATCCCATGGGCTTGCCAGGTATGATGATCCATTCTGCCCTCGACCATCATAAGATGACTCAGCCCAATTTCAGTTCTCCGTGCCCAGAGGTATAAGTTCGATTTAATTTGTTACTCTCTTGTCGTGCGATAATGACCTTGAATATGTAGCAAAATTCCCTGATTTTCAGAGGTGCAAAATGGGGGTGAAACATCACGATGACTTTAATATTTTAATTTTAATTTTAATATTAATATCCATTTTCAAAGAAGCAAGGGTGGCAAGTGTTAATAATTTACACATTGGAAGAAATATTGTTTTACTTGGCTAAAATATACATTGTAAAATCTAGGTGATGGATGTTTCTGATATTGTTCTACTTTTCTGTGTTTGAAATGTTTTATTTAAAAAAGTAAAACACACATGCATTCTCCATTCCATTCACTTCCAGGGTATTCTCCCAACAGAAATGGTGCCTTGACTGAGAATTCTGGTCAACCTCAAGGAAACCTCAGCCCAGGGTGGGGAGGGAATATCTTGATGCTCTGACCCATAAAAGATAACCATGAAAACAGGGTCTTGGGTGATGATGAAAGTTGGCCAACCCATGTCAAGGAGTGTTGCAACACAGTGAGGGGACAGCAGCAGCCCTGGGAGAATTACCAGAGGTGGCTCACAGGAACAATTGTCTGCCCATATCTCCCCTTCTAGACCATCATTCTCATTTGCTTGGCAGGATTCATGGTGCTCATCACTCGCTGGATCTGCTGTCTCCTGGCAAGCAGGGAAGTGTTGCTTGTCTTCTTACTATTGGGTTGTAAGAGCTCTTTGTATATTATAAATACATGTGCTTTGCTAGGGATATGTTTTGCAAATGTTTTCTCCCAATGACCGCTTGGTATGCAGAGCTCCTTTAGAGCTTAAATTAATAGTGAAATTATCTACATGACTCTTAGTGACTCACTCCCACATCCCAGATATTTCCGTCAACCCAAATGGTCTTGTGCAATAATAAATAACTCAGAAAACATATCCACCCACAACCAATTCCTGATTTCCAGTTTTTACTCAAATGCTCATACAATAGATACTCGTTCCTCAAGATTGGAAATAATGCCAGATCACCACATCCTCACCTTCATTTCTCTTCTCCTCTTCATTCTCTTCTCCTATCATCCCAGGATTCCATGGGCTATGATCTCAATAATTCCCTTGGAATGATCCAAACTTTCTTACTGCTGATATCTGTCTTGTAAAACTTCAAACCCAGAAGATCCTGGTTATCTGCCATGCCTTACCTGCTGCTGGTTTTATGTTAACTGCTAAGAAAAGCACATAACATATGTTGGTACCACTGTACATCCAACATTATCTACCTCAACTGGGAAACATCCATAAAGCCTGGAAATTTTACTTGCTTTTTATGTGTCAGTAATTTTGAGCCTGTTTTTAATATTCTCCACTTTCCTTATTCCTTCCAACATATTCAAAGTCACTTAACTTTCCTCACATTTCACAGAGAAATTGCTGTCTATAACTCCTTTTCTGTAGTGGTGAACCATTGCGAAAAGATCATCTATATTATGTGTCTCTGTCCCACCACCTCCTCAGATCCTCCACACTCCATCTGCCCTCAGTATTCTATGAGTGATTCCCTTGGTAAGGCAGCACTGACTCCTTTCTTACTAGACCCAAGGGAAACTTTTCATTATTCATCCTAAGTGATCCTTAAATGGAAATCTTTTAAGCATGTTTGCAACAACTTACAGATGTGAATCTTATGTTACAACTGTCAACGTTATAATATAATGTATATACGAAAAAATTCAAGTTACGAATGCAGATTATGCTACAGCTGAAAGGCACAAACTGGATTTGTGGAACCAATAAAAAAAAAACCCAGAATGTAAACTCTCTCATTATTAATTTTTATATAGATTGCATGCATGAATGATAATATCATGGTTATAATGGGTTAAAATATACTATTAAAATTAGGTTCAGAGTTTGTTTTTACTTTCTTAAAGGTGGCCACTAGAAAGTTTTGATTTCATGTTATAGAGTGTTAATGCTACTATTGGACAGCACCAGTCAAGGCAGGAGTGAAAATAAAGCACAGAGAAAGTGGTTAGGGGGGCCCGCTGGGTGGTGCAGCGGTTAAGTTTGCCCATTCTGCTTCTTGGCAGCCTGGGGTTCACCGGTTCGGAACCCGGGTGTGGACATGGCACCGATCTGCAAAAGCCATGCTGCGGTAGTCATCCAACCTATAAAGTAGAGGAAGATGGGCATGGATGTTAGCTCAGGGCCACTCTTCCTCAGTGAAAAGAGAAGGATTGGCAGTAGTTAGCTCAGGGCTAATCTTCCTCAAAAAAAAAAAAGTGGTTAGGGAACATTTTTCCCAAGAAAAGGAGTGTACTCTGCCCCACACTGCAAGAGGCAGTAAACACTCTCATTCACACACACAGACACACAAAATGAAACAAATGTCATCCTAGGGTCCCACCGCTACTTCTCAACTGGCATGAAGTTGCACTCCTACATAGTGCTAAATGGACTAATCTCAAGAAAGTAATCAGAAATCAAGATAATTTACCATTAGGAAGATCTAAAACCAGAGACTAAGGGTCAAAATTTTTCTTGTGAATTTTCCATCAATGGCTTCTGTTATTAATTCAATATGGGAGGGAGACTCTTTGAAGGAGAGTTCTTTTAAAACTCACTTTTTCTTTACTATGTAAATGTATACAAGATATGTAAAGAATAATTGAATTATACCAGCCAATCAATGAAAAGGAGATGATAGAATACAAATATCACTACTATAAATCACTATTGGATTAGCGAGTTGGTCAGGGAACAGATGACATTGGATTAATTTGGACCTCATTAGGATGATTCTGACTTCATGAACCATTATATTGCAGGTATTATGCTAGGACCTATGAAATAGCCATCCCCTCCCCACACACAGTTTAACTATCAAGGCCCACCAGCAGAACAGGTCCTTGCTGACAACTCCCCTGACTCCACCCCTCTGACAACACCTGGAGAGTTTTACACAAATCCCACCCTGTCACTGCATGCTTCTACCTGCCACAGACCAGGAAACGTTTCTACAAGGCTCATGTTCTGTGCATGCCCAGATCTGGGGATGACACTTCTCCTTAGTGTGAAGAAAAGGATCAGAGTGCAGACCCTGTGAGCTGAAGCAATTAGGACAAGGACTGGGGTTTGTGACAGAGAGAAGAGAACCTTTAGAGGGAATCTTCACTAGGGTCCAAGAAGCCCCAGTGATTCCTGGATAGAATCAAAGAAGACGCTTAAGGACAGAACACATAGGTTTGGGTGTGATTCTGCTTGGGAATGCCTGTAGGATGACATATGTGACAGTGGTAAAGCATTCAACAGTGTTGTTCATTCTTTTATTCATTGTATGTCATGGAGTGCTTTCTACACACATCCGGGCACTAGCCTCACCCTCTGGAGCTTATGAACAGGGTCAGAAGATTTTTTAAATTTTATTTATAATGCATAGATACAGTGCTTATGATATGCTAGGTGTTCCAAGCATTTTACAGACATTAACTCCTTTAATACTCTCCATGACTTTACAAAGTGGCTATGCTTATCATTATTGCATGATGACATTATTGACAGATGAAGAAACTGAGGCACCAATGACATAGTAATTTGCCCAATACACATATCTAGTAAGTGACTGTGCTAGAATTTGAGCATGAGATGTTTGCTCCATTTTCTATGCTCCTAATAGTGATATTTGCTCTCTAAAGACTTCACACATTGAAAAAAATTGATCAACTTATCCCTTTTCTTGGTGTATTCAATAGCCTATCTTATCTGTTTGAAAAATATAATACCTGCATAGAAACTATTGCACATACACACCCAAAAACATTTACTATGTATCAGGGGACTTTTGGAGAATAAGCAAAAAAAAAAAAAAAGAAAAAGATGGGCAACAGATGTTAGCTCAGGTGCCAATCTTAAAAAAACATAAAACTTAGACATGATCCCATCGCCTTGGCTGTATTAAGTTGTTCAGAAGCCAGTAACTAACCACATCGTGGTTACATGAGGATATGCACACCAGGAGGCAGGGAGTATTGGGAGCCATTGTGAAGAACCCATAGGCCAACATGAGGCACTTGGGTCCATAAAACAGGAGACCCTGGAAGGTTTAATGCCAGTGGATGACATTAGATGAATATCTGAATTTCATTTAATTTCAACCCTTTAAAGATGCAGGCCTGACTATGAGGCCTGGTGGGGCAGTGAATTTCCCAAGATCACAAAGCTGAAACCCAGGCCAGCTTTGAGAGATAGTCCATGGTATATCCCACGCTTTCCTGTAATTATTTCATCTGTAAGTTTGTGCATCAGAGACATGTGACACTAGCCCACAGGTGTTATAGATGTCATCTCATATACACCTGACCATGTGCCTAGGTAGTAGTTTTGAGCATCATCACCATTGTGCAGGTTGGGAGAGTGGGGAAGCCCTGAGAGGCACAACGGCTTTTCCAGGACACAGGACTGGTAGAAAAAAAGAGGTCTGAATTCAGTTCTGCCTCCTCAAAGCTGGAGCCCTGGCTTCATCCCCAAGGATCTCTGGGCAGGGTTGTGATGGATATTTGTGTACAGTTATGGAGATGACATGAGCAAGGAGGATGAGCAGTCAAGAGCCCTGAAGGCTCAATGCCTCAGCACAATGCCTTGGGAGCACAACACAATGTCTGCCTGTTTAGCACTCAGCAGAGTGCTGTCCATTTGAGCATTCAGCACAGTGGTTGGTGAGCACTCAGCATAATGCCTGCATGTTGAGTACTCAGCACTGTGCCTTCCTGTGACAAATAGAAACGACAAGCAATAGGATATATTGGAGAATATGAGGAAGCCACTTGGTGTAAACTTAATTTGGCCTGACTTTGTTTTTTTCCAAAAGGGTCTGAGCACAGCCATTGAGCACGCATTGTATATCTGCTTTAAAACATTTACTATGGCAGACCTACCTGCTGTTTCCATCAATCACCGTGCCGACAGAGCAGTCTCATGACTGTTGTAAAAGGACATTTCAATCCTGTGTGAAACATCCTGTTTGGGGGTATATAACCACTCTGCGCACCCCACTTCTTTGGTGCCCTTTCTTCCTTTGGGAAGAAAGGGCCCAGGCCATGGTCCTCACATTTTAGCTCAGAATAAGCTCACCCAAATTTTCACTTATAGATTGGTTATGGATTATTTTCATTGACACCTGTGAGAACTCAGCACTGTGCATGGTGCTCACTCAGCTGAGTGCCTTCCTGGTGAGCTCTCAGCACAGTGCCTGGTGAACATTCACAAAGCTCATGCCAGGTGAGTGATAAGCACAGTGTCTGCCTGGTGAGCATTCAGCACAGTGACAGCCAGGTGAGTACTCAGCATAGTACCTACACTGTGAGCATTGTGCAAAGAGGCTGGTGAGCAGTCAGTACAGTTCCTATCTGGTGAGGACTCAGGATATTGCCTGTCAGGTGAGCACTCAGCAAAGTACCTGGTCAGCATTCAGCAGACTACCTGGCTGTGGAGCACTCAGCAAAGTGCTAGGGGAGCACTAAACACAGTGCTTCATGAACATGCAACACTTCCCATATTTGCATTCTTAGCCCTGGCACCTCCATTCCCAGGTCTCTTTCTCTGAGGCCACCAACAGGATTCTTCCTCAGGCACCTCTGCTACACATTTCCTATGAAGGGAAGAGGAAAAACCTGAAGACACTTTTTCCCTCTCTGACTCAGTAACCCACTCTTCTCCACTCCTACCTCATCCCTCCTAGCCCCCAGCATCCAGAGAAAAAAATGAAATCTTTTGTCTGGGGCTCTCCAAACAGTGAGATGACCCCCATATCTGTGCTGATCCACATGACCCTCAACCAGTGAGCCATCCCATGGGAGATAATTAAATAGGGGGAGACTAAAATTCCAGTTCTAGTTTCTTGCTTATACCATCACAGTAAGTGATTAAAGGCTTAACTCCTTCATTTTGGGTTTGTTTTTTTAATCAGTCACTCTGACACCTGGCAGTTCAGCTGTCTCTCTCTCAGCCCAGCTGATCTCCTGACACTATCTTTATATAATTGTGTTACAAGATTCAGGAGGATAAAAGACAAGTTTAAATATTCTGTTGGAGGGGCTGGCCCCGTGGCCGAGTGGTTAAGTTCACATGCTCTGCTGCAGGTGGCCCAGTGTTTCGTTGGTGTGAATCCTGGGCTCGGACATGGCACTGGTCATCAAACCATGCTGAGGCAGCATCCCACATGTCACAACCAGAAGGCCTCACAACAAATAATATACAACTATGTACCGGGGGGCTTTGGGGAGAAAAAGGAAAAAAATAAAATCTTAAAACAAAAATTCTGGTGGAGAAGTGGAACATAAACTTTAAAAAAGACAAAGTAAATTTGGAGAAAGGAAAATAAAAATTCTAAAACTGACAAGTAAAATAATATTAAGAACTCAACTGGTGTGTTTGAAAGTGCACATCTTAGAAACAGCTAAGGAAAAATTAAGAAGCAGGATAGATTGTTGGAAAGAAATCCAGAATAAAGTCCAAAGAGGCAAAATTTTGAAGAAGAGAGAGAGAGACCATGAGAATGAAATAGAAATAATACTAAAATGCATTCAGCTATTACCACAGGTTAAAGGGACACATGGGCAGCAGCAATATTGAACTGAAAATGACTAAGCATTTTTAAACTGGTGAATGACTACTCCATAGAAAAAATAAGCTCAGTGGATCACAAGCACAACACAAAACAAATTCCACATCTACAGTGAGTATAATAAAATCACAAAAAGAGTGGAATGAAAAGACAAAGAGAAAACCTGAAAGCAGTCAGGAGGGGGCAAAAACAGGAAGGAGAGGAGGAAATAAGGAAAGAGAGAAAGAATAAATTCAACCAATATCTCATTTTTCAACAGCAAAAATGGAAGCTGGATCACAGTGGGAAAAAAATAGCTTTAATGTGCTGAAACAATACAATGGCAAACACAAGAACTGTAAAGAAAACAAAAATATCTTTTGGAAAATAGCAGAAAATGAAAACATTTCTAGAAAAAAAAAACTGAAATTTATCATGAATGTGTTGGGAAGCAGAATTTGCTACCTCAAAATGTGTATTTTTGGCTTGATTATTTTTTAAACGTTTTTTAATTTTTTTCCTTTTTCTCCCCAAAGCCCCTGGTACATAGTGGTATATTCTTCATTGTGGGTCCTTCTAGTTGTGGCATGTGGGATGCTGCCTCAGCGTGGTTTGATGACCAGTGTCATGTCCATGGCCAGGATTCAAACCAATGAAACACTGAGCCGCCTGCAGTGGAGCATGTGAACTTAACCACTTGACCACGGGGCCAGCCCCTTGGCTTGATTATTTTTAAGAACAAAAGACCAAGAAGATCCTTTGACTTTCCTCCTAACCTCCTAAAGGAATTTAAGATAGAAGGCCTGTTCCAGGAAGGAGCTCTCACCATAGATAACTATAGTGTAATATGTATTATGTGTGGCAGACAGGGAGGAGCCTAGCAAGGCCCATTTCATCAAAACCCTCCTCATGTCCCACACTCTCTGCCAAACATGGCAAACATTTGTTGACCAAACACTTACTTTTCCTTCTCTTAGTGAATTGCCTCCCTCCTCTTTGAAGTCTCAAGCCACTACCCTCAAAACCCTCTTTTGTCTTCAGCTGAAGTATTTAAGGTATTTCAGGTGGTGGCTCCAGCCATTTTGGGGAATTACTCAGTTTTCCTGGGCTTCTCCCATGTATACACGTTCTTACCTTTCTTTGATTTTCTCCTGTTATTCTTTCTCATGTCAATTTAATTCTTAGACCAGCCAGAAGAACCAAGGGGAATGAGGAAAATTTCTTGCTCCCCTAAAATATCAAACTGAAGGATAATAGTGAAGGATATTTTTTGAGAGAAAGGGAGGAAATCTCATGATGGAGAAGTAGGAACAACTTAAGAACAGCAAAATTAATAAATATGTGGGTAGCTCCAAATAAATAATCTATAAAACAAAGATAATATGTGATAGGCTTCAAATATATATTTTCATAGATTACATTTATAGTTTTATAGTTATATGATAATTGAAGAACACAATAATAATCTAGAAGTCAGAAAGGGGTAAATGGGATTCTTGCACTCTCTTGGAAGAAGGTATACATACTAATTAATGTTAGACCTTGATAAAGTAGGGTAGCCACTAAGATAATAGGAAAAATATTTACTCCTCTGAGAAGAGAGAGCACACAGGAATGAGAAGGGAGTATTACTAGACATGTGGTGGAGGAGAAGGAGCAGGAGGAGGGAGAGATAGGGGGAGGGAATTCAGGAGAAAAGGGGTGTCTGTAAATCCAGAGGAAAGTGTTTCAAGAAGGAGGAGTGTTCAATTGTATAATATGTGTCAAATGCAGCTGAAAGGTTGAGTGAGATGAGAGCAAAAACTTAACCTTGAATTTAGCAAAATGGAAATCATTGGTGACCTGGAAAAAGCCATTTCGGTGAAGTGATGTGGAGAAAACTCCTGAATTGGTTCAGGAGAGAACCTGAGGGGAGGCAGCTTGAATGGAGCAGAGAAACAGAATGGGAAATGGAGAGGAATCTGGGGTCAAAGGAGGTCTGCCTGTTTAACACATATTAGGGCATGTTTGTACATGGATGTTGGCAAGGAATCATCCCAGATACAGGACTACAGTACTCTGAGATGCAGCCTGAAAGGACTTCCAAGCCCAATTTTACTCAAAGTTACCACTTTAGGTCAAGATGGTGGCATAGGCAGACTCTGAACTCACCTCCTCCCGTGGACACAACAAATCTACAACTACCCTTGGAAAAATTAACCCTAAGAGAGAACTGAAAACTGGATTAAAAGAACCCCCACGAAAAGGGACAGGGCTGACTGAAGTGGAAGAGGCAGAAACTCCTTTCTGGAGAGAAAAAGACCACCTTCTAGCAGAGATGCTTCACGGCCAGCAGGGAGTAACCTTAAGCCTAGCCTCCCCAGGCACCTGCAGCAAGAGCAACATGAACAGAAGGGCACATATAGTGCACACAGGGGACACTCCTGGAACATTTGGAACTGGTGATGAGAGGGAAGCAAACTGCTGGACCTCATAAGGCATCTCTTATATATGCCCACCTCTCCAAGATCAGGAGATGTAGCTGGCATACATGATACATAGATATAAGCACAGAGAAAGAGGCAAAATGAGGAGATAAAGGAATACATTCCAAGTAAGGAAAGAGGATAAAACCCCAGAAAAAGTACTAAATGAAACAGAAATAAACTACCTATGTGACAAAGAGTTCGAACAAAGAGTCATAAGGATGCTTGTTGATCTTGGGAGAAGAACTCAGTGAGAACATCAACAAAGAATTGGAAAATATGAAAAATAACCAGTCGGGGGCTGGCCCCGTGGCCGAGTGGTTGAGTTAGCATGCTCCACTTCAGGCGGCCCAGTGTTTCATTGGTTCAAATCCTGGGTGTGGACATGGCACTGCTCATCAAACCACGCTGAGGCAGCGTCCCCCATGCCACAACTAGAAGGACCCACATTGAAGGATATACAACTATGTACCAGGGGGCTTTGGGGAGAAAAAGCAAAAAAAAATCTTTAAAAAAAGTAATTTAATTTAAAAAAGAATCAATCTGAAATGAAGAATACAATACTAGAAATGAAACCTTCACTAGAGGGACTCAATAGCAGAGTAGATACAGAAGAATGGATCAGCAAGATGGATGAAAGACTAGAGGAAATCAAACAAGCTGAACAGATAAAAGAAAAAAAATTTAAAAGAGTGAGGGCAGTCTAAGGGACCTCTGGGACAACATCTAGCATACTAATATCTGTGTTATAGGTGTCCCAGGAGGAGAAGAGAGAGACAAAGGTGCAGAGAATCTATTTGAAGAAATCATAGCTGAAAACTTTCCTAACCTAAGGAAGGAAACAGACATCCAAGTACAGGAAGCATAGAGAGCACCAAATAGGAGAAACCCAAGGAGGCCCACACCAAGACACATTATCATTGAAAGGTCAAGAATTAAAGATGAGCGAGAATCCTAAAAGGCACAAGAGAAGGGCAACAAGTTATATACAGAGGAAACCCCATAATGCTATCTGCTGACTTAGCAGAAACGTTACAGGCTAGAAGGGAGTGGCACGATATATTTAAAGTGCTGAAAGGAAAAACCTACAGCCAAGAATACTCTACCCAGCAAGTTTATCACTCAGAATGGAAGGAAAGATAGTTTCCCAGACAAGCAAAAACTAAAGGAGTTTATCACCAAGAAACTAGCTTTACAAGAAATGCTAAAGGGACTTGCTTGAGTGGAAAAGATAAGACCACAAATAAGAATAAGAAAATTACTTTTTAAAAACCAATAAAATCACTGGTAAAGGCAAATATACAATAAATGTAGCAGCTGATATGAAGGTCAAAAGACAAAAGTATTAAAATTATCTCTTTCCATGATAAGAGGGTAATGGATACACATGCAGAAAAAAGAGGTTAGATATGATATCAAAAACAGAAAATGTGGGATGAGGGGAGTAAAAGAGTAGAGCTTTTAGGGCCAGCCCAGTGGTGCAGTGGTTAAGTTCACATGTTCTGCTTCAGCGGCCCGGGGTTTGCCAGTTCAGATCCCAAGTGTGGACCAATGCACCACTTGTCAAGCCATGTTGTGGCAGGCGTCCCACATATAAAGTAGAGGAAGATGGGCATGGATGTTAGCTCAGGGCCAGACTTCCTCAGAAAAAGAGAGGAGGATTGACGGCAGATGTTAGCTCAGGGCTAATCTTCCTCACAACCACACACAAAAGAGTAGAGCTTTCAGTAAGAGGTCAAACTAAAGAGACCAGCAACTCAATATTGACCATGATACATGTAGACTATAATATACGAACCTCGTGCTAATGTCAAACCAGAAACCTATAATACACAAATAATTAATAGAAAGGAACCCAAACATAATACTAAAGAAAGCCATCAAACTATAAGGGAAGAGAGCAAGAGAAGAAAGGAACTGAGAAGAATTACTAAAACACCCAGAAAAAAAAGCAACGAAATGGCAATAAGTACATTCTTATCAATAGCTACTTTAAATGTCAATGGACTAAATGCTCCAATCGAAAGGCATAGGGTGGCTGATTGGATAAAAAAAGTCAGTGGATACAGAGGAAATTATTAATAAATGCTATTTTGTATCAAGAAAGAAAAAGTACCAGCTCTAAAAGAGAACACGAACACCTTCCCCATTAGCTCTTTCAAGAACGCACTTAAGGTTAAAGCAGTGCCCATGCCCACAAGTCCCTTTAGCTCATTATCAGAACACTGCACACTATTTGTTGACCTTCACTGGAAGAATGGCTGCAGTGGACTTGCCGGGATGAGTTCTCTTACATATGAAGGGGGATCAGAATAAATAGTCTTAGTTGCAAAATGATATATTCTCCTGGTAAGAAAATAGATTCTTCATCATAGTAAGTGTGGTGGCCACAAGATCATACCAGCTACAGGGAGCAGAACTGACCAATGGCCCCAGCTGCTGCTCTGAAATCCATCACTTCTTTGTGCTGAGGCCACGCCTCCCACAAGCTCTTCCCAGCCCATTACTGAGCTCAGCAGGGATAGCTTGGCTGCCCTCTCCCTGAAAGTGAGCTGCAGGATTCCTCTATTGGTTGACTTTGGTTCAAGGTTGTCCCCTCTTGAAAAACTTTCCTTTCCTCAAGTCAGACCTCCATCAGAGTCTGACAGCCCTGCCAGCTTCTCTAACTTCCACCACAATTTCTCACTGAAATATTTCCCCGCCAAATGCTTGTCATCTCTTGGAGGATACAGATTAACGTTGTAAGCAAAACAAGAAAATACTCAGTTTCCAAAAAATTTTTGCATCTATAATAACATCTATTCCTTATAAATATCCAATACATTACACAAAAGGGAAATTGTAACCCCCACACTTTGGATGAGGAAACGAATTAAGTGATTTAGCCAAGGTCAATTACCTTATTTTTGTTCAGTAGCTTCTCCATTTCCTAGTCTTCCATGATCAGTGTTCAGAAAAGAACTTTGAGTCTGCTTTCCCTTTTGATTATTACTTCCCTACTATGGACAACAATAACACCTATAGTTTACTAAGCAGGCACTGTGTAAGCACTTTGCATATATTCAATTTTTCATTTAATCCTCACAACTCAGGGAGGTAGATACATCCTCCTTTATATATATGTGAGGAAATAGCTCCCAGGAATCAAGTGACCTGCTCAGGTCACTCACCTACTAAGCAGAAGGCCTAGGACCAGCCCCTGACTCTAAATCTAGTGCCATTAGCACTTATCATAACACATCAAATCTGTCAGCATTTTACTAAGCACACCTACATTCATTAGGAAGTGGGATGGGCACCCACCAGCAACTCCCCCTGCAGAGGTCTGGAGATGACAAGAGCCAGGGAAAGGAGGAGGTGGTGATAGGAGGTGACAAGGTACAGGCAAAGGTGAAGATGAGTAACCTTCTCCCAACTGCTCCATCTCAGGTTGCAGAAGAGTTCCTCATGGTCACCTGTACTCCAAGGGGTCTTATTTCAAAGAAAGTATGGGGGGAAGTAAGCTTTTATTTAAGAGGTTGCAGCAATTATTTTCGCAAATAATTCTCATAAAAATGTTAGGAGATGGGACCCAGCTTCCTCCCACCTGCCAGCCATGGAATAGGGAAGAAAGTATTAGACACTCAAGCTTCTCCATGGTCCAATCTTTAGCCTCCTCTCCAGCTTCATCTACCCTCATACTCTGTTTTACTTGATGCTTCAATACAGCAGCATCCTTACCGTGCTGTCACATATCACTGTACATTCAGTCATGTAGCTCACTGTCTAGTTCAACCTTCCTTCCCTTCCCTTGGCGAACTCTCACTCATTTCTCCACATTTCAGCTCAGCCACCATATACTTCAGGAAGTCTTGCTCAACAACCGAATTGAGAACTCCCAGAGGACACCTCCTCTGTGTTCCCCTATCCTACCCTCAGTGCTTACCTCGCCTCAACATTTCCCTTATTACGTGAGATTATCTCACACCAGAGATACAAGCAATATTATCTCCTTAAAACCTCACTCATACCACATCACTCTGGCCCATAAAGTGCTTCAAGAGGAATCCTATGGAAGGTAAGAGAACATATAGGCCCCATGCTCTGGCCTTTAAGGCCCTAAATGGCCTGGTCCCTGACCTTCTCTCCAAACTCCTCCTTTGTCCTTGCTTACTGTCATGCCACTGTCTGTTTTCAGATCCATCACCCTGCCAAACCCTCTCATGCCTTAAGACTTATTTCCTCAGCTCTTAGCACAGTTGTTCCTTTTTATTCTCCAGGGCTTTGTTTGAAAGTTGCCTTCTTACAGGCACCTTCCATCTCCACCTCTAGAACTGTCATCCTTTCCCATTGTTCCCTATTTCTTTTCTTCACTGCAACCACGGAATTTTATAATTAAGATATTTATTGACTTATTCATTTATTGTTTTCTTGTTATTTAATTCTCTAATTTAGTGGAAAACACACCCTCAACTCTTCATGCTCCTGGAAAGCGCAATCCAGACTTTTTAATCTGTATCCTTCCAGAGTGTTTGGTGCACTGTTACATCCTCAAATGTGCCAAGTAAATGAATGAGCAAGCAAAGTTCAGGAATGACACGAAGAGAGGGAATTACAAAATAGCAGAGATGTAAAGAAATTAAATATTAGTGTTAGTTTCCATAATAACTTGCATTGAGGGAACTCTGAGTGCTTTAAAAATATTAATTTACACTCTGTTCACAGGAAGAACTCATTATCTCTAACTTACGAGCAAAGAAAGTCAGCCAAATGAAGCGACTTTTCCAAAAGGAATATAATGCATTAAATAGGGAGCTTGGTCTAAACTCTGAATAGCTTTATTTTATACCCTGTCTTGTTCCCAAAGGATTTTCGATGGCTTTGAAAGACACAGACAGTTACACAATTTAGAGTGTTCACAAAAACAAAACAAGCCAGTTGCTCAGGAGAAGCACGATTATTCCTGGTACAAGGTCTGAAAGAAACTTCTTTCTTGGGTCCACACAAAGGGCATCAAACCACATCCTCAATCACATCCTCCAGGCAAGGAAGCAGTGGGGCTCACGGGGTTGTTTGCGGCACTCCTCAGTGTGGGCCGATGGCGCGGGGCCAAGGCTCAGATCCACAGAGCAATTCTCCAAGGAACCAGATCAAGACAGCCCAGGTGTGCAATTCTCTGATGGCCTGTCTTAATCCAAAAAGAACATCTGGAGATTCTGGAGGAATCATTTAACAGCACACTCTTCATACGCTGGGCTCCGTGAATTTTAATTTTCACCCAAAAACTTCTAATAAGTACTACCTAACAGTGAAATTGAAAGTGACAAGCATCTGGAACACGGTCAATGTTGTGTAACAATGAAGATTTCCATCTGATTTATCAGTCAGATGACCTGGGGAAGGGTATATTAGCTAAGGTGTAGGTTAAGCTGTTCTAACAAAGAGACCCCAAAATACAGTGAACTAGATAAAACCAAACTAACATTTTGGGCAAAAGCACTGGGAACTTCTGGTCCTGTTGCCTGTGTTAACTAGGCCAAGAGGCCCATGGTGGGTAAGGAGGTCCTGTGGACCCACTGAGTGGGGCCTCAGAGAAGGGGCTTAGGGGGTCACTTACCGGGCTTCTGCATTTCCTGTCTATAGTGTAGGAATTAGCTGTCTGCTGTGATGTTTCCTCCTTTTAATACTATGGCTGGGGCTGTTCTTCTATGAGGCATGACCAAAGTGTAGACTCCTCAGCCGGGAGTTCTCCACTGTGAGGGTTCCAGCAGCCCGACCAGATGGAGGGGATGGAGGAAAGGTGGCTTTGAAAATGCAAGTTCCACCTACCCGGGTCCCAGTATTTCCATTTTAGCCACTGAGATTTTATCAACCAGGGAGATTTTGCTGGGTTTCAAGCTGCCTCAGGAGCCCTCAGGAGCCGGCCTCAGGCGCCATTAATTAAACCCGCTTTAGCCCGGCAGCATGGCTGCAGGGTCAGAGTGTGGAGGACGCCGGGAGGAAGGGGAGGGTCATGAAGGAGGAAGGGGAGGGCCGTGAAGGAGCGCAGAGCGTGGTGGGCGTGGGGAGGGGCGGGGGAGGGGCGTGAGGGGAGGGGCTTGAAGGAGCGCAGAGCGTGATGTGATATGCGTGGCGACTGGCATGATGGAGGAAACGGTGGATACACCGGTGCTTTCCTAAGCGCTATAAGCAGCAGTGACTGTGACTCCTTTCAGCCCTCAGGCCATGGAGCATCCGGTCTGCTGCTGCAATTTGCGCTTGCCCTGAATCTTTGGGGTGGGGCTTTCAGCCTGGGTGAGGCGTGAAGGGGGCGTTCCTGACGCCACAGGCGTCCAAGTCTTATGGCAGGCACCACTGTCACGCTCAGACTTCTCAGGCTTCGTCTCAGGTTCGCCTGCTGTCTCTATGGGGCGGCTGTGGACTCTTCAGGTGGGTCGGACTCACTTTGGGGGGGTCAGAGCTGGGGTGGGGTGAGCACAGCTCAGCAGGCAGGGGATGAGGGGCAGGGTGGGGGATGGGGTAGAGGGTTCTGTGGCCATTTGGGGTCTCCTGGAGTGACCATATACAATTGAGAGGCTTCTGTTACCTGTTATCAGATGCATAGGACTAAACTAAATGATAACAGATGCTTGGAGGTCCCAGAGAAAATTGACAATGGAAGCCTCACTGTAGGTGGGGCAGGCTAGGGCCATCCTTCTGTATAAAAGTATCAGGGAACGTTGGGTTGTGTTTCTGGACCATCTGTCCTTCTACCTTGTAGTGAACACAGGGAATGTGTACAGATAAGAGACAGAGGCTGCACCTGCCGATCCGTGTTCTCTAAATCTGTTCCATTCTGCAGAATGGTCAGCATGGCTTCATTCAACTAACATACTTCTTACTTATGTGTATTGAGTGTTTGATGCAAAAGAAGTGCTTTGCAAATTAGCTCATTGGATCCGTCAACATTTGTAAGAGGTTGTTAAACCATTTCACAAAGGAGAAAGGTAAGGTTCCTATAGGGGAAATGTTTACACATAATCACAGTTATATGTCACAGGCAATTGATATTGCCTGCTATGTGATGAGTCTGTGATTCACTTTAAATTGGTGAGGAGAATCTAGTTATGTGTTCTTAAGTTGACAACCAATAAACTGTAGTAAACGCGCCAGTCTGTAAATGAGATTTACCATATTTTGGGGAAATGTCCAGTTTATTTCACATTGCACATCATGTGATATTCCTTTATAATGAAGCTAGTATGTATTAAGGCTGTGTACAGACTGTATATACGTTTGCGGTTATGCAAGAATAACACATGCCAGATCAGCACAGGGAAGCATTTGGCTAGAACCCCAAAGGACTTGAGCTTTCTATACCTACAGCCTCATTTCCCCAACTCTATCATGTCAACTTTCTGCCCCTGGACTCTGGTAGAGATGTCCCTGTCTGAACCAGAATGTCCACAATGTTTTAGGAATCAGCGACCTTCATGGATATGGTTCTGGGTTTCACCCAGGAAGAATAGGCCTTGGTGGGCGCATCCTGGCAAAAGCTACACAGAGATGTGATGCTGGAGAACATCATTCATCTTCTCTCTGTTGTTGAGTCTGTCAATAAGGATTTATTTACTCAACAAGTATCCAGAGAAGTTTCCACATATCATGCTCCCCTCAGCTCTCATTTTTATTCTTTCATAACACAACTACGAGTGGGTAATTCTGTTTATTGATTTAATGACATGTAGTTTGCCCCTTCACTAGAATATAGTCTTCTTGACCACAATTTTATGTCTTTGTTGCTGCTCTATTGCCAGCACCCAGAACAGTGCTGAAAACTCAATGGGGTTTTTTTTAATAACTAAAAAATAAGATTAAACAATTCCTAAGTAATTTTTCTGTTCTAAGCAGTAAGCCCAAAGTTTGAGGCCACAGTAGAAAAAAACACCAGGCAACATAAATTTAGGTTATTCTGGATTAACTAGAAACATTTAATTCCTCGTTTGTTGAAAACACTGGGAATCTTTACTCTGTGAGCTTGCTCGTGCACATCCACGAGTTCCTCAGTGCTTTTGGCTTGGTGTCACGGTGTTCCTCCTGCTCTGCTCAAGGACTTCCAAGGTTTTCTTCAATGCTCACTTAGTTGTTCATGCGATCCTGTCCTTGACTTGAGGAATATGTATGGTTCTTAAAACACAGTTCAAAATTCAAGTGGCTTTTTCCCATGAACAGGGTGGCAGCTCTGCAAATAAGACACAATTTCCCATTGGAGCAAGGAGAGGAGTTGTGGAGGGAAGAAAGGGGATTCCCACAAGGCCTGAGGCTGGCTAAGCTCTAGGCATGTGTGTTCACTATGAGGAGAAGCCTAGTCAGTGAGGGATCAGGACCTTGGTAATGCCGACTACAGATTTCCTTAAGTCCATGGTCTTTTCAGGAAAGTATGGGAATCCAGTGGGGGAAAAATCCTCAATGTTGTCAATATTCCTAGCATTTATCAATGTCTTTTATTCATAGTTTATGTCCTCATTGGATTGAAAGTTTCATATTGTGAACTTTGCCCTCATCCCTTCCCCTTGATGATTTCTTCTCTCATAACCTTACCAAAATCTGTCTTAGTTTTCTCTTCAATCTTGAAAACATTTTGTAATTGACAGTGCCCTAAAACATGTTTCTAGACATTAGTGCATTGCTCCATTTCACATTCTTGCCCTGTGTAAGGGTCAATATTTGCCTTGCATGCCGTACAACACTTTGGTTCCCTAATGCCTCTTGAGAAATTTATTTTTTAATTGACTTTAGGCAGGAGAAGTAACCTTTAAAACCAAGAAATGGTACCTATACCAAATATCTGCAGGAAGGAGCCATCTAACTGCACAGTGATGGTAAGTTTCTTGGGTTGAACCCTGGTCCCCTACATTAGAGGCCTGGGAATTGGATGATTACTAGTAAAGCACAATAACAGGACTATAATTTGAGATGGGAGTAAGTGCCATCCCAGCGGAAAGTTTTGCATAATTTTAATTTAGGAAGGATATTGACCTGAGCTCAGAGCTATAACCTGAGTTCTTATAAAAGGACAATTGTATAAACATGGCTCAAATATCTAGTCTATGAAACACAATGAAGTTACAAAATTAACCAACTGTACAGTTGAGGTGTTATAAAGAAGAAATCTCTGGGCTGGTCCAGTGGCACAACAGTTAAGTTCACACGTTCCACTTCAGTGGCCCAGGCTTCACGAGTTTGGATCCCCAGTGCAGACATGGGACCACTTGGCAGGCCATTCTATGGCAGACGTCCCACATACAAAATAGAGGAAGACGGACACAGATATTAGCTCAAGGCCAGTCTTCCTTAGCAAAAAGAGGATTGGCAGCAGATGTTAGCTCAGGGCTAATCTTCCTTAAAAAAAAAAAAAAAGAAGAAATCTCAATGCATGCAAGAGAGTAACACACCGTGCATATGTAACTTACATGAGGAAGGTTTTTAACCAGGAACTATGACTGACTGATTAGCCTAGAATTCATACATAGAGAAAAGAACAAATGAACGTCTGTGGGCAGTCTTTTAAGTGCCTCTTAGCTCCTCCAATAAGCAGAAATCTCACATTGGGGAAGAACCCATTGAACAGAACTAGTGTGAGATGTTTTCACTCACAGGTTCACAGTGACTTAACATATGTGAAGTCACGTGGGCCCAGGAGGCCCACCTCTGTAAGCTGTTGGACCAACTGAGGCAGCAAAGCCATGAGGAAGCACTGAAGTTTCACCTGGAAAATACCCAAGATATTCTCCAGAACATGAAATACTGGTAGGCAGGCCAGATTCAAAAAGACAGAAGGGGATGGCCTGAAATCCATAATTAAGATCAGATGAAGCCTGCTTAGGAGCCCAGGGGTGTGCCCAGGAAGTTCAAGATGAAAATCTTGCCTCTAACTTTGGAGAATGTTGTGGACTTTGCTGCTCTGTTCTCAGCCAACTCAGAAGGTTCCAGGGAGGATTTTGATCAGAATAGCTTATGGAGGGAGGTTTCAAGGTCATGTAATTTAAACAAGTGCAGTCAAAGAGATGGCTGTAAGTGAGGAAAGCAGGGCTCCTGGAGTGGTGAGAGTCACTAGGACAGATGGGAGAGATGGGGGGCTGGGGAGGGTGTGGGTGCACCAATGATGCACTCCTCGGGTCCCCAAGATGCCAGATGTCTGGGAAGCAGCTGCCACCATGGCCTTTACCACTGCAGCCACCGCCAGTGCCGTTTCCCCAACCACCAAGAACACCACCACAGTAGGCTGGACAGGGAAGTAAGAAGTAGGTTCCAAATTCACCACTGTGGTCTCAAATCTGGACCTGGGAATGTTGTGATTGGGTCTGATAGGAGTCGTTGGGCAAGAGGAATTACCCTGAGGCAGGGGCATGAAGATCCCTGAACTCCTCTCCAAGTGTCATTTGTTGTATTTGAATCTGTTGAGCTGAGGTGGATTCCTGCCCCAGAGGTGACCAGAGTCAGCCCAATCCACATGCCACACCACAGGGGGCGCCAACCGACCCAATGCATTCCAGGAGGCTGTGGGACACCACCCCCGCTGCTGGTGCCCTTGCACTGGCTGCTGCCACGTTCATCATCCTCCCTCGGGAGCCCGGCCTGGGCTGGGGGGGGCCCAAATGTGGAAGGGCTGAGACACAGTTTGGGCACACTAGCTTCCTGGAAGCCTCCTGCTCCAACCAGGCTGATGACAACTGCCAGGGTACTTTCAGGTCTCAGGGCCCTTTTCCCCATGCTAGACCCCAGACAGAGACTCATCCCAGGAAGCTGGAATGGCTGGCCTCCTTCAGACAAAGCAGGCTCCTCCAGAGGATACACCTCTCCCTGTGCCCTGCCACAGTGCACCCAGAGAGATGGCCAGGGCAAGGCCTGTCTTGGACCTTAGTCATGGATTTCTCTCAAGAGTAGAGCTCTGGGCAGCAGGAGGGCATGGCTTTAGTGACTCCAGAGTGAAGGGAGGTGCCTGCCCCTGGAAGGGCAGGCCTGCCAATTTCCCCACTATTTCCGCAGGGGGCGTGGCATGCCTAATGTGGCCAAACTCCTTTGGCTAGCATTCCTGAGCCCTGTTGACTTGTCAAACATTTACTGCTCCCTGTGTTGAAAAGCTCCTTCCTGATGGGAGGCCTTGTTCTGTCAAACAATAAAGGAGGCACCGGATGACCAGCATGCAGGAGGGATAGCCTTGCCCTGCCCCCTGGCTCCTGATGGGCAAAGAGGGGCAGAAAGCTATTTTCAAAGGATGGGAGTGGGACCTGAGCAGAAGGGGAGACGGGGATGTGAGACACAGTTGTAGAAGTTGGGAATCCCAGTTCACCAGCAGCTGCACCCGGCCACCACCAGTGGGCTCCCCCACACTTTCAGTGCCACAAGGACCTGTCCCTCAGCAAGCCCAAGGGCCTTTCTGAGGCCAGTCACCTTTGCTGTGCATGCGTAGATAGAAAGAAGGGTTTTCCCTCCATGGAGTGGGGCTTCCAGAGTGCTAACAGTCAATAAGACCCATGGGATTTGTCAGTCAGTTGGGGAGGGGCGGGTGCACCCACCATCCTCTCTTCATTTCCCTGAGATCCTAGATCTGGTGAGAGTCGCTTGAGATTTCCATGAAATTAGTGGAGTTCTCACTGTGTTGTAGGCGATCTTGTTGAGGTAATGGCTGGCCTCTGTGATATCAGGTCTCGGTGAGGTCAGAGGGGGGTCTCTATAATGTCACTAGAGGTCTCTTGGAGGTCATGGGAGTTCTTTGTGTGTTCAGGGAGTTCTCTGTGAAATCAGGAGACCTCAGTTTGAGGGAAGAGGGGTTCACTATGAGGTCAGTGGAGGTCTCTGGGTGGTCAGACAAGTCTCTGTGTGGGCATGGGATGTCTCTGTGTGGTCAAGGGGAGTGTCTAAAGTGTCAGGGGATGTCTCTGTTAGGTCAGCTGAGATCTCTGTCTGTCAGTGAGGACAGAAGGGGCCTCTATGACGTCAGAGGTGGTCTCTGTGAGGTCACGGTGTTACCAAAATCAAAGTGGCTTGAATGCTTGCGAGTTAAGTTGGCATGAGCACACTAAAGCTATTTGGGAACATAAACCTTCCCTCATTTGTTTGTCTTCCACCCCTTGACTATTGGGGACCACTGAGAACGCTGTGTAGTAGCTTCCCTCACTTCATCTGTAGTAAGTTCACAGAAGGTGTCAGTTCACACGAGAGCAGTGTGGAAATTAATGGTAACTAGAGAAGCTCTCCTGATGGAGTGGCCATTTTTGCAGCTGCAGCTGCCACGTTATGTCCTTTGAAGGGCTTTACCATGGATCCCAGCTACTTTCTTGGAGACCTGTACCACTTCTAACAGTTTAAGCATCTCTGGCCCATGTTTAACGTCCATGATTCACTCTGGAGACCTCTGTGGCTGGAGGTCACTTCTGGGCAAGCATGGCTTAAAGACCCATTGGAATCAAGGAGAAGGGCAGCAGAGTTTAAGATATGACAGGATATTAAAGAAATCTGAAGGGAATCTGGCATCATATCTTGATAATGAAGTATTCTATTTCGGGATAGCCAGAGGCCTCATCAGTCACTGGTAGACTAGAGAATTGATGTAGGAGTCCAAACCCTCATAGGTAGGTCCATAGCCAATTTTTTTGCTTTCTTGAATAACAAGCAGATGGCAGCTACTGCTCTGAAGCTTGGGGGCTAAACTTTAACCAGTGTGTCCATCTTGCCCCATTCAAAAGCGTCTGTTTATGATCGCAAGTTTATCAGAGAGGCTGATAGCCATGCATCCAATGTAAAGAATCCAAAGAAGAAAGAACAGAGCCATTCCTTTAGACACATCGTATTCCTTCCTGGTCAAGAAGCTGAACATACTTAACTCACGTCTGACTCTATCCTCCTGGGGATAGAATCACACCCCGCAGGATTACCCTTCTCCCCGCCCCCATTTTCCATGCCAATTGCAAGTTCGGGTCGTGACCTGTGCTCCTGACAAAGTGGCCGCGAGACCGCAGGTTCCCACCACCCCCTCCTTGGGTTTGAGGGCTCTGATAGAGCGGCTCACACAACTCGGGAGAACCTCTCCCTTCTGAACAGCCACAGGGAAGAGGGGCATAGAGCAAAACATGTGTGGCAGGGAGGAGGAGCTCCCGGGGCCTCTCTGGGTGTGCCACTCTCCCCGAACCTCCACGTGTTCGCCAACGCAGCAGCTGTCTGAGCACCGTTCTTTCGCAGTCTGACGGAGACTCCATCGCCTGGGCATAGTCGATTGCGGTCATTGGCCGTTGGCTACTCAGCGCAACCTTCAACCCCTCTTGCCCCCCCCCCCCGTCCCCAGGGGTGGGGACGGGGACAGGGACGGGGACGGGCCTGAAACTTCCAAGGCAAGAATCGAATCACACAGTTGGTTTCCCTGGCACCCAGCCCCCACGCTTAGGGCTTCTCCAACACTCACCTCGTTAACACCAGTTCAGGTGGCGTTGAAAGGGGCTTGTTAGGCATAACACCAGACAAACCACTTCGCCTTTCTGGCTCTGGACTCGTTTCAGGAACTGAGCCCTAAAGTAATTCTCCTAACCAAAGATGCGCCATGTGGCTCTCGTATGGGCAATCCCAGGACTTTTAGGCGCTCGCTGCCAGAAACCAAGGGAAGACATTTACTGTTATAGCCCCAGGAGCGCACAGCATTGAGAGCACTAAGGTCTCGAGCAAAGCTAGATTCCCCTGTTCTGAAAACTTCCTGATTCCGGGAAAGCTTCCTCTTTCTGGCTTCTGGCTTCAAGGGGCATATGTTTCACCCGGGGCCAGCCACCTACCTGCTTCCGTTTTACCTTTCCTGGCGTGGCACCGGCTGCTCACTCCACCTGTCCTTGGGCCCATAGTTCCGAGTTAGCCCTGCTTGAATCATGTAGGGGAATCTCTCGCTTCTCAGGGGCTGCTGTATCCTGCAAGAGGGCCATCAGCTCACCTCCCCCACTTTTTGGTGCTTGGAGCTTGGTTTTCTCCTGTTCCCAGCCTGTGGAGGCCCCTAACTCACAGAGCTCGTCCCTCCCTAGAAGGGGGTGGGGAACGGGGCATTCTGGTACACACAGTGAGGAATCCTTCAGCAGTTTGGACCCTGTTTCACAGGTCCAGGGCTCCAGAAATCTTCTGGTCTCTCCCTTTCCTGAGACCTCCTTCAGTTCACACTTTCCTTCAGAAAGCTTTCCCTTGTGGGCATTCCACACCAAGAACACGGCTCCACTAGGGAGCAAAGATTCAGCCTGCTCTCCTCCTTCCTGCCGAGGTCACCGGGCCCTCCCGGAGCCAACAGGGGGAGGGGGCTGTCCTTCAGCCCCATCACGTCTCATCTGTGGTCAAGGGAAACTGCCACGGCTCGGTCTTCTTCGATCCCTTCCCTCCCTGGTGACGGTTCGGACAATCCTGCCACCAACGCCCTTCCTCTTGGCAGTCCGCACACCGATTAGCCCCCGACATTGCAGGTGGCCTCCTGGCCCCTCGGTGGGGGCTGGGGTTACTCACCCATGGCATATGTCCCCTCTCCCTCAGGTTACCTTGAGGAGACTGGCGGGCCACAGCGAGCAAGGCAGCCTGCCTTTTCCTCTTCTTGTCTTCCTTTGCATCCTCAGCTTCAAGCCGGTTATGGAGCACCCTCCGTGCAGCCACTCGTAGCTGTGCAGGACTGGTAGCAGGATGGATCGCCAACTTTTGGAGTTTCCCACGGGTGTCTGGAGCACTTCTGAGATCTGAAATACGGATTCAGGATCACTGTACTGCCCCGGGCCTCCAGGTCCCAGTTTGTGTATCACCTGAGGCAGTCCTGCGGCCTCTGGAACAAAATGTGTGTGTGTGTGGCGGGGAGGGGGGGCGGGGAGGGGCGGTGTGGCTTTCCCCAGGGCCCCATTGGACCTGTCTGAATTTAGGCCATTTAATGGGTGGCCGGCTTACTCTTTTCATGGCTTTCAGAAGCAGACCCCGAAAATATCCTCCCTTTCCTCCATCCCCAGGATCATTGGGATTCCACCCTGCCTCGCTCTCTGGCACAGCCTGTCCACCATGCCTGTGGATGTCCGATCCTGGGTCATCTGCCTTACCCGCTTGTTCCCTGGCTTTGAACGGAACGGACGACTTTGCCTCAGGCATGCTAACCTTCTCCTACAGAAGCCCACAATTCGTATGGGGCAAGAATTCATATGGAGTGAGTATAATAATATTGCTAATAAAGTTATTTTTATTATTAATAGCTAACAATTATATAGTGCTTCCTATATTCCAGGCAATCTTCTAAGTGCACTCTAAATATTAACTCTTTGAATCCTTGAAAATCCCCCATGAGGTAGGTATTATTTCTTTCAAATGAGGAAACTGAGGCACCAGAGAGAGGCTAAAACCAATATGTAACTGATAAATGAATTCATCGATAAGGCTGAGTAAAATGCAGGCTCTCTGTCTTCGGAGTCTTGGCTCTTGATACTCTATACCTGTGCTCCTGCAAGTCCTATGAAACTCAGAAGCTTGTATGATGGTGGTGAGGCACAGAGGCTTTAAGCAAACTGCTGAGTTCCACAGCTGACTCCACCCTTGGCTTGGTACTGAAAACAGTCCTGGATTTGAGAAGCTCAGTATCTACTGCCCTCTCCTCTAGGACCCAGTAGAGGTGGGGGATACAGATGCAAATATGGGGAGGCTTTTAAGTTCTAGGGGCAGGTTGTATCCAAAGAAGCTCAGGGCCTGCAGGTAACTTCTCCTCTCCAGTTTAGCACCTCCCCTACCCCTTCAGCCCCCGTCCATGCAGAAAGGCAGCATGAGCCTGGAATCACACAGGCCTCGATGGAAATCCTGGCTCTGAAATGCACTGGCTTTGGGTAACAACTTAGGCTTCATGATCAAGAAGGTAAAATCAGAGGAAGATGGTGCTGTTGAATGAGCATCCCAGCAGCTGAGTTAAACGGTAACCAAAATGACTGCCTGACTCAGGGGCATAAGGCTTTAATGCACACACACTTCACATGTCCCAGGCACAGGCTAGACATTCTACACGGCTCATCCCTTTTCATACTCCCAATAGCCCCGGGAGTTGTGTTGTTCTATACCCACGTCACAGGTGAATAAACTGAGGTTCAGAGACCTTAAGTAAGTTGTCCCAAAAGTTGGGCTGCTTTGAATCCTTGTTACCATTACGGGCTTAATTGTATCCTCCCAAAATTTATATGTTGAAGCCCTAACACTTAGCACCTCGGAAGGTGATTGTATTTGGAGACAAGGACTTTAATGTGGTGATTAAGTTACATGAGGCCATTAAGGTGGAGCCCTAATCCTGTCTGACTGGGGTTCTTGTAAGAGGAGGAAATTTGGAATCACAGGGAGACATCAGGAATGCGCTCACACAGAGGGAAGAACATGTTAGCACAGTGAGAAAGTGGCCATCCACAGGTCCCCTACTATCAGCACATAATCAGGAAGGGCAAAGAGGTTTTCTGGTGCCATTTTGTCCCGAGGCTTTATCTCATATTTCGTAACTCCTAGCAGCTCTGAAAAATAAATGTTATGAATGTGGAAATATCAATGGATCTGGGACTTTGTTGTTGCATTATTGTCATTTCTTGGAGGATCAGAAGATGTCATAAGCATAAGCCTGTCTCTCCTAAGAAGGCCTGGAAAGAAATTACAGAAAGTGTAGAAGGCAGGAGCTACTTCTACTATAGCTCATTTCCAGATTCGGGCTAATATCAGATCTTCATTGGATTATTAATGTTTCTTGAGAGTGCTGCTTCATCAAATTTCTCTTCCCTGCCTGGGCCTTCAGCAGCTGATACGGTCATCAGCTGTCTAGCTTGTGGCCCTGCATATCTATGCCTTACCTATTCATATGTCCAAAGTGACATGAAGCTCAGGAGGCCGTATTTTCTGATTTATGGTATGATTTTTGGAAAAGTTTTATGAGGTATAAACAAAGCAAACTAGTTAAAAATCTAACACTCATTTTTATTTGAAGAGAATAAAATCATATGCCATTAGAACTCCTCTGGAAAACCCAGGGCATATATCTCACAACTTGCTTGACTTTTTTTTTTAAAGATTTTATTTTTTCCTTGTCTCCCCAAAGCCCCCCGGTACATATTCTTAGTTGTGGGTCCTTCCAGTTGTGGCATGTGGGATGCCGCCTCAATGTGGCTGGATGAGCGGCGCCATGTCCACGCCCAGGATCCAAACTGATGAACCACTGGGCCACTTGCAGCGGAGCATGCTAACTTAACCACTCAGCCACGGGGCTGGCCCCCTTGCTTGACTTTTGATAGGCAAGAAGGAGATAGAAATTCTTACCAGTGGCTATCTGGTTGCTAGAAACAGAAACTTCCTTTTGTTAACATAAGCAAAACAAATATCTTTAAAGGCTATGGAATGACATATAAAATTGAGGGAAAATAGAACTTCAGGAAGCACCAGAACCAAAGAATAATGAGAGATACAGAGACGGAGACAGAGAGTGGGGGGGAAGGGAAGAAGGGAGGGAAGGATGGGTGGAGAAAGTGATAGAGTTAATTAAACAAGGTGGCCACAGCATAGGCTAAGGGAGGGGATGGGAGATTGACAGTAGTCCGTGATCCCAGAGAAGAATGTATTTATATACAAATGGAGGAAGGATACTGGACAAGCAAGTATAAGTGATTTTCACTAACAAAGCATTCCTAAAGTACTCATAAGCATTACATGACTCCCTGATTGTCTCATGCACAAGTATTGCTCAGTGAAATTCCTGCTTGGGGACTTCACCAAATGTCATCTATTTACACTCAACACCCATTTCCATCCCCTTGTACATTCTTTCTTGTGTTTCAGTACTTCCCATATTTGAGAGGGCTAAAAAGAACGTTTCCAAAACTCCCTTGATGCCACGGTTCTAGAATTGATTTAAGTTCCATCAATGTAATGCAGTTGCATGAGATTTGAAAGGCAGAAGGGGTAGTGAAGGGCAGCAGGGACATTTCGTGTATTTATTTTCCTGCATTAGTAGCAACTCCAGGCCCTGGCAGGCATCAGTTTTTCCCGTGGCCAAAAGGCACTTTGCACTGCCTACTCACCAACCTCATGGTCAGGGGCATGGAGACATCAGTCAGAATTTCCTGCAGTTCCCCCATCCCTGGTCTACATCTGCTGAGGCCTGACCCTGAGCCTGAGTCTAGCAGCAGACACCAAACTCCATTCTACTAGCCCTTGAAATAATTCTGTGGACGTCTAATTTCCTATAGTAAAGCCCTTTCTAGTGGAGATACTTAAAGTAGTTTCTGTTTCCTGCATTCACCCTGAATGATACAAGTATCAAAAAGCTCCTTCAGTATCAATTTAATTTCCAGCTTTATTGCACATTCTTTCAGTGCAATGATATGGTTCACCCATCTTATGGCTCCTTTCCTTGCACAGATGACAGAGTTTTCTTGAGTAATTGAGCAGAGCTTCCTCTGACTTGCCTACAGGTGAGTTCAGTTATTTTGTTCCTTGAGACCACTCCCATTTCCCAGAACTATTGTGGACTATGCTGCTTAGCTTCAGTGGTTTCCTTGTTGTGTTTCATCTCATTACTCCCAGAAATGTACACTAGGAGTGATGATTGCCTTGATGGCTGTTCTTTTAGGCAAGTTGGATCATAAAAGGCATACTTCTCCAAATATTATTATATCATGAAGCATTCTCTGGTGATAGCCCTTTGATAGGTACACTTATAGAAGAAGTTAGAGTTGGTATTATGCATTAGAATTTCAGTCACATAGTCCCTTGGATCTAGGAATCCCAAAGCTAGGGACTTATGTTACTGATATCTCACAAAAAATCCTCTCAGATTTACATATAAGTTTAGTGCAGGAATTGTTTTTGGTAAGTGTTTTTAAAAACGAAAACAGCAAAACGATCCTTCAGGGACCATTTAATTGAATTACAGTATATTCAATTGATAAAAGTATTCAGCTGTAAAATAACATGGTTGGCCCAATACAGGAAGATTTCCAAGATGTAATATTGAGTGAAATGGTAAGGATGAATTGCGCAAAATATTTAGCATTTAGCAAGTTTTAAGTATGACAGGTGAGAAAATATGCATTGGTGTCAACTACACATGAACTGTTCACTAATTCCCCTTGGGATCAAAATACAAGGTTCTGAGAGTTTAGAGTGGCGGGGTGGTATATCATTTTGTGTTTCAGTGGAGAAAGAGAAACATTACCAGGTATTTCAAACAGAGGGAATTTACAACAGGGGATTGTTGGTTGGCTTTGCCAGGATTGGACGACTGAGAATGAGGGTATTCATTTCCTAAGGCTGCTGTAGCAAATTACCACAAACTTGGAGACTTAAAATAATAAGCATGAATGAAAAAAGAGAATGAAATATACAAAAAGAAGTGTATATGAGACATATAGGAAATGCTGACAATACCCAGTACACATGTAATCAACGTTTCAGAAGGACAGGAGGAAGAGAATGGAGCTAAAGCAATATCTGAAACAATTATGGCTGAGAAATTTCCAAAAGTCATAGAAGACTTCAAGCCACAGATCCAAGAAATGCTATGAATTCTCATGAAGACAAATACAAAACATTTAGATCCCACCAAACATGGTATGGTCTAAGGTCTAAAGGGGTATTTCACAATAAGGAAGTGTGGGCCCAACTTTGCATCTCTTCATTGTGGGGCCTGTGAGTGAGGGAGAGGAAGAAGCAGCAATCATGGAGCAGGGCTATAGCGTGGCTGCTGATGGGGGATAATTAGGAGGGAATGAAGGTAGCCTCAGAGGCTCATTGATCCCCTCAAACATTGCTTGAAGACCTGTAACTCAAGATTTGGCAGAAAAATGGCTAAGAGTTTGCCTTCCCTTTTATCAAGGAAAAAAATACCTATAGTAAGTCTTACTTACAACTACTTATACAAAGGGACAGAAAACCCAACTCAGTGGGTATAGACAATGAAGATATTTTGTTTTATGTAAGTGCAAAGTCTGGCAGCAGCAAGCCTTACAGGTGTGGGTTTATCTAACCATTCAGGTGTCAAAATCAAGGATCTGCTTTCATTCTGGCTCTCTGTTCTGCTTTACTTGGTGTTGGCATAATCTCTAGGCTCTACGTGGTAGTCCTCCAACTTCTCCAGGTGGGCACTCCTCTGCAATAGCAAAATAGCCATGGCAGCTATGTCATCATATCTGTACAGCTCCCTCTTTTGGTAGGTCCTTCTAGGAAGGAGAGAACCTTACTAGCTAAGAAATTATAGCAGATGTCTCCTCTCACCTCTGAGGCTCAGATTGAGTCTTATGCCCATCTTTGAACCAAGATCGTGATTGAGATACCACGTTAGTCTTCAACTAAGCAGAGACCAGGTTTAGAGTTGGAATTGGGGGTTAATACTACCAAACCACAGCACTGGCATGGGGGAAGAGTGGTCTCCACAAAGAAAAATATAGTTTCTAACAGTAGAAGTGGGTAATCACCAGAGGAGGAACAAATGCTGGAAGCCAAAACAAACAAACAAACAAACAAAAAATCAACTCAAATCACATGGCATGACACTTGACCCACTTCTCTTCCCTTTCCCTCCTGGGTTAGCTCGGCTCTCTTCTCAGCTGTTGCTTGAATGCACCAAACACCCCGCCCTTGAGGCCTTTGCTCTCCCCAGAGCTTTATCCTGGTATGCTCTTTCCTCAGACATTTGCTTGGCTTTCTCCCTTGTTTTTCTATTCACGGCTCTATTTAAATGTTGCCTCAGAGAGGCCTTTGGTGAATTCCCTATCAAAAATAGCAACTGCATTTCAATCTACCCCCATAATTGGCTTTGGTTGTGTTTATAGCATTTATCACTATTTGACATTATTTTATGTCTCTCTTTGCCCTCACCACTGGAACACACTCTCCCTGAGAATATTCCCTCGTGCTCATTGTTGTATCATGGTGCCTAAAACAGTGCCCAGCATGTAGTAAGCATTAAACAAATGTTTGTTGAATGAATGAATGAGTTAGAATCCAAGACCTAACCCCACTTCTGTAATCTTAAGCAGGGAACTGAAGCCTTTACTGCCTCTGTTACCTTATCTGTCAAATGGAGATGCTTTCTACCACAGAGCATTATTCTTCAAGTAAGAAAATGTGTGGGAAATGTCTGGCATGTACAGATCTTTGATATATATTATTCTCACACACACACACACACACACATATATATATATTCTCACAAAGCTTCATTCAGTGGACCCAATGAGGCCAGAATCCTTTATTTAAATCAGTTGTTATCGACCCTGGTGTCACTTTAGGATTACCGAGGGAATTCTTCACAAGTGCTGAGCTTGGTTCTCACCCTGAGTCTCTTATTTAATTGGCCTGGTGTGATGCCCAATCATTGGCAATTTTTAAAGCTCCCCAGCGGGGTCTAATATGCAGCCAGTGCTCAAGACCACTAGTTTCTAGTCATTGGTGGGCTGATGGCAGGGCTGGATGTGTAACCATCAGACTCATGGAAGCATTGTAAAACCTGGCCCTTCCAACACCTGGAAATCTCTAGAAGCCAGCTTGGCTTATTTTCTCCAGTACAAACCTTCAACTGGCAGACTACACAGATGATCCTTCCCACTGTGTTAGAAAGAAAAAACACCAGCTCTGCCTCAGATTTCTCAAATGATTTTTACATGTGCAAACCATGACCCGTTTCCACGCTTGTAGATGTTAGGGGGGAGAAAGGGAAGCTTAAAGGAGACCAGGGAGACTAGTGTGTATTTTCTCCTAAAGAAACTTTTAAAAGTGCAGAGGAACTGGCCTGGGACAGGGTCTAGGATCTAGATCTTATACTAACAGGGATGATGCATGTGAACAGTGCCCAGGACAATTCCTGGCCCATCGTAATTAGTGTTCAATTAAGCAAACTAGACTTGCCTAAGGTGTTATGATAATAACGACACAACGACAAACAATGAATCCTTTTTCTGAGCATCTTCCCTGTGTTAAGTATTTTAGGTAGGTAATTTTTTATCTCTACAACATTACGGTAAATCACTGGTTTTCTCCCCTTTCACAACTGGCAAAATTAGGATCTGAAAGCTTGCAGCTGGGAGAGGGAAGACTCAAGATTAGCATTCAGGGCTGACACCAAAGTTCATCTTCCTGCCTGTATACTCTATACTGTTTCTAGAATCCCCTTAACTCTCAAACTCTATGACTCGGAGCAAGTTGGACCTTTTTCACCTGCAGTAAACAGAAGGCTTTTCCTTCACTTAAAATAATGTAAGTAGTGATAAATGCTAGGAATACAACCGAAGCCAATTGTGGGGGTACTGGGTTAGAGATGCTGTTCAAACCTCATCCCATTCAGACCCTCTGACTATTGATAGGAGAGGGAAAGTGGAAGAGAGAGGTTTTGCCTGATCTTTGAGGCATACACCTGTGTGGAGAGAGGGGGCAGAAATGCCTGGTTTTCTGTTAAGAGGTAGGGCCATGGGAGGAAGCTGCTGCCCACTCCTCAAACTGTGCAAGTCCTCCTGATTCAGGGCAGTTCTACAGGCTCTTGTCTCTGCTTATCTGGAACTCTCTGCTCCTTGTGAACACCCACCATCACCTTTGCCTGGAAATTCCTATTCACCCTTTGGATCCACAGTTTAAGCGTCACTTCCTCCAAGAAGCCTCCTCTGGTTCTCCACCACTCCCACCCCTACAGTAAAACAAAATATTTTCACATCTTCTTTTGTTGTGTTTATGGCAGTTTGTAATTACATAATAATTTTGAGTAATTGTTTAGCGCCTACCTCCCCTTTGTCAGCTCCATCAGGGCAGGAACCAGATCTTTCTGATCTACCTCCATATCCCCATCGCCTAACACAGTGCCAAACACATAGAAGGGCCTCAACATTTTATTTGCCTGGCTGTAAGTGTTACAATGAAGAGACCAAACTTAACCCTTCCATTTTTTCTTTCTTTCTCAGGAAACAGAGGAAAGGGAACCTCTGCCACTCCACTTCAGCCTGACACTCCTGAGATGCCTCAAGGCACAACTAAACAAATGGTATGCACCTGGGTATGTGGAGCTTGAGGAAGAGCTTCACTTATCTTTCACCTTCTATTCTCTGATGCTGGGTAGGGTCCTCCTTTCTGGTTTTTTTTTTTTTCTGGTGTTGTTCATTTATTTTTTTAATGATTGGCCCTGAGCTAATATCTGTTGCCAATTTTTTGTTCTTCTTCTCCCAAAATTCCCCTAGCACATGGTTTTATATTCTAGTTGTAGGTCCTTCTGCTTCTGCTATGTGGATGCTGCTTCAGCATGGCTTGATGACATCCATTCCCAGGATCTGAACTGGTGAAGCCCTGGGCTGCTGAAGCAGAGCATGTGAACTTAACAATTCGGCCACGGGGCTAACCCCCCCTTCTTGGTTTTTGGTTTCCACCCACCACCGTGATGTCAGACTCTCTTTGACTTTGAGAGTCTCCTCTGGCAGAGAAGGGAGGTAGAAACCTCTTCAAGTGTGGGGTGGTTCCTGCCTTAGCTGATATCGCTGCAGAAACCTCTCTCCACAACCTGGTCATGGGCTTGGCACCTGCCGCAAGAAATTGGACCTGTAGCATGTGCAACGGTTCTGAAGCCTGTGACCAATCCTCCCACTGCCATCAAAATAAAGGGTGGTTCTGAGACCTATTTGAACATTTTTTTTTAAAGATTTTATTTTTTTCCTTTTTCTCCCCAAAGCCCCCCGGTACATAGTTGTATATTTTACTCATGAGTGCTTCTAGATGTGGCATGTGGGATGCTGCCTCAGCAAGGTTTGTTGAGCAGTGCCATGTCTGCACCCAGGATTCAAACCAACGAAACACTGGGCCACCTGCAGCGGAGCGCACGAACTTAACCACTTGACCACAGGGCCAGCCCCCTATTTCAACATCTTAAATTCAGCTTCCAGAGACTGAGGGCGACCTTTCCCCAGACACCACATTTTAAAATGTAGTGGGCTCTTTGATTTTGCAAACAAAATCTGGTAAGCAGTTAAATTACATTTTAATATTCCCAGCACTTAGCCAGGAAAAGATGCACACAGAATTGAAAAGCATCCTGAGTTTTTCTGTCATTTTTATTTAAATGCCCAGATTAGACCATAATTCATCTCAAAATGGCAGGAGGCCTCTTCATGCACTTCACACTTCAAAATGTCTTAGAAAATCATGTCAATTTTGGCAAGCCTCTTGCCATGCCAGAAACAACAGCAAATGCTTTTCTCCTTGAGTACCATCTATTGTGAATCAGATTATAAAAAAAATACACCTTGCTCTTTTATTTTGACTCTGTTTTGAGGATTTTATGGCATCTCTGCAGTAATTGATTTGTGTCACATTCCTGCATAAGTAGCATTCATTGTCCCACTTTTTAGAAGGGGGAATTGAAGCAGAGGTGTGGTAAAGCAACTTTCTTATGATCCTGGAGAAACTCACTCATTCATTCACTTGTTCTTTCAGTAACCATGTCTTGAGAACCAGCTATGCCCTGGTCACTAACCAGACCTTGAGGATACATAAGTGACTATCTCACAGGCCAGTCTCCAGATCTCTGGTAGAAGAGAGAGTCATTCTAATAAATGATTACAACATTCCACAATAAGTGCTGAGGTGGATAAAGGGGCCACAAAGAATCGCCCCTCAGCCAGCTTGTCTGTAAGAGAAGGCTTCCCACAAGAAGTGAAATATGAGTCAAATCTTGAAGGATGAGTAGGACCCCAACCATCCAAGGCCTGAGTGGCAAGAAGGGCTTTTACAGCAGAGGGAGCAGCATGCACAAGGCACAAAACAGCTTCGTGTTTTCTGGTTTTAGGTGGTTGGAGAAAAAGATGTATATGTGGGATTGAAAGAAGATAGACAAGAACGAGAACGAGAACAGTCTTACATGCCAATCACGGGACGTGGACTTCCTCCTGACACAGTGGGACGAAAACAGTATAGAGTGTGTTAGTTAGTACTCACTCACTTACTTAGTTCAGCCTAATTCAGGTTCATACAAATTCCCCCTTTCCCTGTCTTTAGTGGTCAAAGAGAGTATTGATCTATCTGAAGAAATATAAAATTATTAAAATCACTTTTTCAGATCCAAGGACCTCTTTGAACTGTCTAAAGTCATCCTGCATGCAAATGTGCATTTGCCTGGGTAGATTATCTAAAGCCTTCGTTGGATTTCTCAAGTGATCTAAAGCTCTAAAAAGTATAAGAATCACTACTCTGTTTATTTTATGAAAACTTTCAGCCCTTCCCAAAGTTGATTTTATCCAAGTAGAATTCTTTTATATTAATCTCTTGAAATTTACTGGTTGCTTGTTATCCATGTGGGTACCATATCATGTACCATTCTATTATTTCAAACAAAACAATTCTTCACATTTCCCAGCAGCAGGTTAATCCATGTTTGTTAACCAACTAAAACTGGACTTCTAATCTCAATTACTATTCTTTAGACCTATGGGATTTTCATACTTTCTATGTGAGAAGTTTGAGACAGAGGTACTATATTGGAGAAATACAGGTATTTGAATGTTGGGGGAAGCACAGATGATTTTCAAAAGTTAGAGTCATAATTCTATGGTGAGTTAGTTAAGATTATTTGGATTGAAATTAAGAGAAGAAACTCTACTAAATTTATTGGAAGGAGCGAGAAGCGTATTATGCTACCTAAGGTTAGAAAGGTAACAAGTAACAGTGAAGTAAAATCCGGGAACTTGAGCTTCATCATGACTTCCTGTATCTTTTCCCTTCTCTCTGCTGTTAGCTTCATACTCTCTCTCTCTGTCCGTCTCTATCTTTCTGGACAGATCAGCCTTTTCTCATTTCCAGTACACAGTGTGTAAAACCTGTGAGAGTTCCCACCTCTCACACAGAATGATCTCTGTTTGTATATCCCTCTGTCTTCATCTCTCACAAATCGTTCCAAAATCACTGAACAATGAGTGCATTGGTCCCTTTGCATTAGATACCCAGTCCTGCACTGTACACTTAGATATGGCTGTTCTCTCCCTAACCATATGGCTCGGCAGGAGGGAAAATTCCTGGAAAAGTGAAGTTGTGAAGATCAAACAATGGATGCCACTCTGTACATGGTAGGTGACAGAATGCCTGTCATGGCTGCCGGGACTAGGTTGTCCATTATTCTAAAAACATCTCTATTTTGCAGTAGACATGAGATTAGGATACCAAACTGAGCTAGACATAACCTCTACATCTCCTTATAGTTCTGTGTCTACCATTCACTGCCTGATCTCAGTAAGTCACTTCCACTCTCTGGGCCTCGTCTCCCTTAGTTAAATCAACAGGACAGACAGAACTAGAAGTTCTTTATGGTCCATTACAAGGAGCCCATGAGCCTAAGACAATGTCACGATTCTTCCAGTCATTCTTTGTGAAGAACCTCAGGCTCATTGTCCAGAGGTTTTTCCGTGGAGAAGTTATAAGCAATTCCTGAAGACCCTCCTCCATGAATCCCACTAGTATAGAACATCAAGAAAAGTCTCAACCAGTTAAAAAAAAACCTTTTCTTTGTGCAAATCAGAAATGCAAACTGATTAAAGTCATGATTTCACCCTTCTCTTAAAAAAATAGAAAGCGTTCAACACAGTAATTTACATCCTGGAAGGCTTCACAGATGTAGTCCTATAGCACTCAGGACTTGAAACCCATCCTCCAAGCTTTACAAAGCCAGACATTACAGTAAATCTCGCTAGCTGTATGGCCTCATCTTTGGCCAAGAGACTGGAGAAGATCTAGGTGGTGAATGTGTTGCCAGTGAGATAGTTGTGTTGTTTTGGTAGAAAACTCTAGAAGAGGATCTGCAGCCAGAAAACCCTACTGCTGAGACTTCAGCCCCCAAAGATCCCCGAAGCTCTTTGAAAATCAGGCCAGTCTCACAGCCTTTCCTGAACCCAGTGATGAAGAACGAGTCTGAAGAATCGGAGACATGGATCAAAAGGTTCAGGAAGCTAGAAGATGCCCTATACTTCTGTGATCTGAATAATGCAGGTGAAGTGCGAAGCTTAAAGCTAATATACTTCTGTTTGTGTTTTAGTCTGAAAGTGGAGATCTCATTTTCTTTCACTTGTTAACAAATACAATTTGCATATAACCCACGTGCCTGGCACTGTGCTGGGCGCAGTCAGGGAATACAAAGATGGATCAGATGTGTAACCTCCACCAGGTTGCTTAAAGTTTCTCTGTGTCTCTGGAGGAATCTACTTCCCCACCCGGGTCTAACCCACAGTCCAATCTTGCAATTCCCTTGATTGACATTTTCAGCATGCTTGCTAACAGACTGAACTCCAAACTTCTTAGCAAAGCAAAACCTGATCCTTGTCTACCTGACCAGTGTCTTCTCCTTCAGTTGCTATTCTCTCAGCATACCCTATCCTGTCAGAGTCAGCAACGTGCCTTCCTCAAATGTGATTTCTCCTGTGGCCATGCCCTCCATCTGAGCTGTCTGCCTCTCCTTTACCTACCTCACCCCCTCCCAACTCCCCGTCTTGTCCAACTGGCTAATTAATGCCTAAACATATTTTACGTTGGAACTCCACTCCACTCCTCTGAGACTCCACAGACAGATCTAGGCCAACCTTTATCTGACCACTTAGAGTTCATTAACATCCAGTATCATATTTAATATATTGTATTTTGTCAATCGAGGGCTTGTTACTATCTCACCAGTAGACTATATTCCCTTTTTATCCCCAGCATCTTGTGCAATTCTGTTCAACACTTTTTTTGAGGCAATAAGTAAATAAATAAATGTACATAAATAACTAAATCCAAGATGGGAGGTGATAAATGCCATTAGGGTGTGCTACGTGGGCATTCAGAGAAAGGAGGATCCTTCCCATAAGGTGATCAGGAAGTCTCTGGTAATATGGGACTGATCATTAGAGATCAAGCGCAGTTTGTATACAAAGGGATGAAATAGAGCGCCCTCTCTGGCAAAGGTGCAGGTTAGCCAAGCAAAGTGTTATGTATGAAGCTCAAGGCAAGGAGTTTGCTTTGTATAAAATGTAAGGACTATTAAGAAGAATATCAAACGATAGAAGATGGGACCAGATCCAGGAGGATCTTAGATGCCAGACCTGGAGATGAAGATTTCATTCAAAGATAGTGAGTAGTAGTGAGGGTTTCTAAGCAGGGGAGCGGTATGATCAAGTTGTACTCCAGAAAGTTGGTGTTTCTGTGCAGAATGAAGGAGAAATTGAAAGCAGGAAAAGGAGGAAGGAGGCTATCGGAGTGTCCAACTGAGAGAGAATGTAATCCAGAACCAGGTCAGAGGCCTGCAGAAGGGAGGAGCACATACAAAAGCACATGGGCTGAAATTGTTGTACTTAATCACACGCTGTGTTTTGTGAAGACTTAGTGTCCCCTATGTGGCTCTGGAAACACGAAACTTGTAGAAACAGAGATAAGAGTGGTGGTTTTCAGGGGACTGGGAGAGATGTTTAAAGGGTACAAACTTTCAGTTTTCAGATGAATAAGTTCTGAGGATCTAGTGTACAGCATGGTGAGGCTAGTTAATGTAGGGGAGGAAGACACTTCCTCTTCCCAAATGTGGGTTCGTCTGGCCGGAGAACGAATTAAGTTCACCTGAGACAGAATAGCAAGAGAAAATTAAACAAAGATTTATGAGGAGCCATGGCCCGGGGCCTGTCTTCCCGAAGGAAGAAAGGGCACCGAAGAAGTGGGGTGCACAGAGTGGTTATATATCCCCAAACAGGGTGTTTCACGTATGATTGAAATGTCCCTTTTACAACAGTCACGAGCCTGCTCTGTCAGCACAGCGCTTGATGGAGGCAGATATTTCTGCTGTCTCAGTGAATGCCGTGGGGTGGCAGGTGTGTTGTCTCGGGCTGGGGGATCACAGATGAGCGCAGCAATCAGTTCCTTGCCTACAGAGAGGGAGGCACCTTTACAGATAGAGATTTACCTTACAGATGTAAATGTGTCCTAACAAAGGGCAAATTCCATTCCTCAGAGCCTCCTTCCCTGTCCCATTTTATCAAAAGCAATCAGCCTCAAATAATCCTGATGCCAAAGAGACATATCTGGGGGTGGCCAATTTCAGGTCCCTACAGTCTCGCCTTTGAAACTAAAAGTTTCACAATCCAGAAGCTGAGTGGTAGATTGTTTCATCTCACTGAACACATTTCTTAGTCCTGGTAATAGATCAGTCTAGTTAAATTCATTTTAGAAGGTGGCGACGCAGGTGGGCTCCCAAAGTTAGGCCTTTATTTTGGAAGCAAGCAATCAGGTGTTTAAGAAGTATTTCTATGGAAATAAAAAGAAAAACAAGGTTAATGGTTGGAGCAAATTATAAACTAGTTCCTGAGTCCAGGAGGCAGCCAGTCAAGAAGACTTCTGGATGTCAGAGTGAAGCATCTTTAGCAGCTTGAAATGTCTCTGATGATGTCGTCAGGCATTCAGATATCTTTCTGAGTGGCTTACAGCTTACACAGCAGCAGACAGGAATCTCTCAAGTTTTTATCAAGTCGTTCAGCTTTAGTTTGCAAGGCTTCAGGAAAAAGAGCAGGTTCAAATCTCAATGATTCCAAATGAAAATGAGGAAAAGATTGAAAACATTAGTTTGGAGATTTGTAAGCAGATATTGCAGCAGAAGAATTCAGGATCCAGTCCAGTTCACAGGTGGAAAAAAACCCTCAAAGACAGTTAACAAAACTAGGATCTAACATCCACAAATGTGTCTTATAGCTTTTCACTGAAACATAGTTCTTCTCTCTAAAATCACCCTCATTTTTACCAAAGATAGCCAAATTAAGACTAATTCGTTTGCAAAATAAGTTTAGTTTCAAGAAACTTGGCCCAATTATTTACATAAGTGCAGCACGAATAGCAGTTGATCACATAGGCTCTTAAATCTGCTTTGCTGAAGTTTTTTCTGAGGAATCTCAGATTGAACTTTAAAGACCTCTCGAGGCCAGGAAAGCCACGCCAAGGACTTGCTGTCAGATTTTGCCTGCAGTACCTACAGATTTGGGTGGACTCCTCTCTTCTTGAGGTCCCCCAAAATATTCCAAGTTTCCTTACATCTGCCAGATAAGCAAGCTTCCTTACTTACCGGGTAAGAGTGCCAGAATCTCTGTAAACAAGATACCAGGCCCATATTTCCAAGTGGCTTTATTTCCAGAAAGTCAACCCTCTTCCTCAAAGGCAGTATTGTCATATCCGAGTCTGTATGTTTCTCTCAAATATGACATTCCAGTCAAAGCCTTGGTAATACAACCAATGTCCTGTTATAAGGAGAACAGATTCCTATTGAACTTATGCAAATACCTGTATTGCCATGAAATAACCATACTCACAAAGGGTTTCCCAATTCTGGAGGGATCAGGTAGGGAGAAAAAGATAAATGTTTCAGTTTTGCTCACAAAGGTATAATTTCACCAAATTGGTAAGTCATAGTTAGCATAAGAGAAAAAGAGAGAAAGATCTCCTTGAATCTGAGAAAACAAAGCAACACATCAAAAGCAATATTCCAAACAAAAGTCGTAAAAAAATTATAATCATCCTCAGTTCATTCAGTCCTATACATCATTTCTTGATCTTAATCTTCTGTTAGCAGTTTTATGGGGTCTTCAGTTTCTCCACTAGATTTCTGTACTTTCTTACCCAGTTCAGTTCTATGATCTGAAAGTTTGTCAGAAACCTGTATTCCAGAGTATGTATCAGAGTCCTTTTTATGAATCCCTCTGAAGATGAGACATATTTGTAAAAGCAAAAGGCATCAGAGTAAAACAACTGACTGTAAATAACAAAAGACTTAAAAATGACAATTGACAGAGAAACTTGGTTATTTCTGTGATATACACCTTAAAATAATATTTAGAATTATGGCTGATAGCCAGGACAGATCAGAATTTAGGAATGTTATGTAATTTTCAAAACACTTATGTCAATAACATTTACCCACATAATACTAGCTAAGAAAGATTGTCATCACTTATATGACAATGCTTCCAATGTAATTTAACAGACCAATAAGCCTAATTAGTTTAGAATCTTCCACCTTACAGGAAGAGAGAGCAAATTTCTCTGTGAAGTCCCCGTAGCCCTCTGAAAATCCCCAGAGAAATCCTCTTCCTTCATCCAGGTCAAAAGAAAGCCTTTATTCAGGACTTGAATATTTTTGAGGAAGAAGCTTGTCAAACATATCAAAGGTTTTAAAACATTTGTGAAACAATGCTCAGGTATCAACAGCAAAAAAAATAAATAAATAAATAAACCTTAATAGAGAGACCTCTGTCTTTTTGCATAGGAGATTATCTTAACCAAACATAGATCTTCTTCTGGAAACTTACTCAGAAGGAAAAACCTTTTATAATTCCTTTATCAAGAGCAGACTAAGAGTTTAAGAAAATTATCCTTTTTAGAGAGAAAGTCAAATTCTAATTCTTGTACAAGTTTACTTTTTCATATTAAAACCCATTTACCTAATTAGATTCATTTCAATCTTAACCAACTTGACCAGGTACAAAACCCTTTTCAGAATTTCTATAACTTTGTTTTATATTCAGAATTTGTCCCATGCTTTCTTTCTTACTTTCTAGTACTTTAGGACAAATTTATCTTTCTTAATCCAACAAAATATTTCCATTCTTTATACCGTCTTTACTAAAAACACACATTTTACTTTCCTTGAATACAGAGCATTTTCCTTATTAATTTCCAGTAGCTTTAATTACATGTGTTAATTAGACTTTTAACCCTTACAGACCATAGTAAAAAGCTAAAAACTAAGCAATTAAGAATTGTCTTTTATACCAGCATTCTAAACACTTCATAATTTCTAGAAACATGCCACTTCACAATAAAACACAAGGCATACTTTCTAATAGACCCAAATGTTTTTAGCCTCTTTGCAATAAGAAGCCAAAAGTAGATAAACTTACATTTAATAATTAATGTCTAATATCTTATTTGGAAATGATCTAGTTACTCAACGAATTTTATCATTTAAATTAACCTAGCAAAACGTCAAAATTTCGTTACCAAAGATTTTGGAAGTTATTTTAAATACACATACCATAAACTACAATTATTGCTAAAAATGTTATCTATAAACTCTTATTTCATTTATATCTAAACCATTTGTTCCCAACAATTATGTTTAGATTACCCACAAAAACTTTGAGACATTAGACAAACGGCTATCATTTAAAGTTATTATGCTGACAAATTTCTAACAGAAAACATGAATTTTTTGACTAGTGAACCCAGGCTGCATGTTTGCATCACATCCAAATACTGACAGCTCTTTAGGACACGCCTTTTCAATCAAACCAACAAACTTAAACTTTCATTAACCAAAGATTAATCCATATCATCTTAATTTAAAAGACATTGGGTTAATTTCCATTGTATTTAGAATTTATGTAAGCGCTGACTTTAATCCAATTAAACAGAGCTCTTAGTTTAGGCCATATCACCCGGGGTAAAAATATCACACACACATAGACACACACAGACACAGTGCTTCCACAGCCATTGTTTTAAAAATCACTCCATGAATCTGGTACAATACAAAACTCCCTAGTTATGAATCCGAATTTTGTTCTGAGCCTTTTTACTAATATTTCTGGAGAAGACACTCAAGACGCTAGATTGTTTTCCTCAGCAAGGGCACACTTATGACCTTTCCCCTCTTTTTATTTTTTCCTTCATTCTTAGGATTAGTGATGGTCTAGATAGTAGTTCCTGGAGAGGGGAGATGATAATCCTTTTGAGATAAAGGAACTGGGTGGAATCTGAACTGCCTCTAGAGCTGTATGTCCAGTCTTGCAAGGATTTTCCAAGGACAGTTGGAAGTTACTGGGCTTAACTTAATGACATTCTAGATTGACCTGCCTGTCCAACTACAGGCAGTCACAAAGGGACAGAGAAACTCCTCAAGTTTTCTCCAAGCTGGAGTTTCTGGGGCATAAGCCATCCAACTGAAAGCGTTTCCAACTTTAAAATGCACCCAGGGGGTAAGTCTCTTAGGATGTTTGAGGCATTCCTCATGGTGGTAAAGCTGGTGTCCAATTGACAAGGCCAGAGAAAGGGTGCAAAGGCGCCTGACTGCAGGCATCAACATAGTTATAAGATCTAGTCAAATCCCACTTAGCCCAGGGCACTTAGTCCCTGAGGCAGCACAGGTGAGCCAGGCAGGGAAGCAGGAGGCAAAGGCCTGGAGAACAATGGAAAAGAGATCAGGCCTCACCCTCATGGCCTCTTCCCCAAGGGTTATCGAGATAGAGGTCACACAGCAGTTCCCATGCTGGGGCACACAGCACCATCAGGACAGTTGACAGAATAAACCACAGGTCTCCTATTGTCATAACCAATTCAGTAGGCACCTAAAATGCTTAACAAGTCAATCGCCAAGAGAGGGCACCCCACGTGGTTGCCGGGGTGATCAGGCCCAGAAACCAGAGTGGGGGCTCCCAGAGGTGGAGCCTTTCACACTTTAAAGATTTCTTTGTTTCTCAATTGCAAAGCTCAAAAGGAGCCCAAAAATGGTCACTGTCACTTTAAGAGAGAGGAAAGAAATGGGTCCATTACCTTGAAAATCTCCCGAACCTAGGGCAGCATCCTACTTGTTCTGCCTGTGGGGTTCCTATAGCAAGGGACGATGGGGCGCATCCCTCTGCATTGCATCCCTTGTACACCTTCCCTATTATGCCTGGCAGTCATTAAGTGCCAGGTGAGTTGTCCCCAGGATCAAAGAACAGAGAAAAACAGTGAAGAATTTTTCCTCCGGTCTGGGGGACATTCTACCCAATTGCGTCCTGGAGCCGTTCTCCCAAGAAGGGGTTCCCATACTCAACCAAAGGTTAGAGTTTGGTACTTGCCTTGAACCGGAGTCCCGATTGGGACTTGCAGTTCAGAGAGAGATCAGGTGCCAGAGGAAGGGATCCCAATCCAGCCTTAGGAAAAGAAACCTTCCACGGGAGTCTTGGAGATTGGCGGCCGTCCTAATGACTTAAGTGGCCGACCCGTGCCCATGTAAAATTTGTCTATTACAGATAGAGTCAGGAAGGAATGGATTAATTCATTGTCCATCACCCTCAGGCTTAAGGTACTGATTCTCTTCAGGCTGAATGCCACAATTTGCCCCATAGAGTAGCCATGGGCAAGCAAACATGGATTCATACAGCTATCCCAGAAAGTTCCCGATGGAGCAGTGAATTTAGATCCATCCTTGAAAAAGAGAAAGGCACAAGGAAAACTAGAACTTCAGCTCCCAAGCTGGTGAAGCAAGCTGGCTCAGCAGCCAAAGAGTCAAAAGAAAGACTTCCTAGGCTCAAGGCCTGGAAGTAGCACTCCTCTATTCAAATAGCGTGGGGACAGGGCCTATGGGCAGTGAAGAGCTGCAGCATGACAGCAGGACCCATGGCCAGGACTTAACAGGTCTTAGTCTTATAATATTGCATAAGGAAGCATTCCCAGAAAGACGTTTTAAAACATACTCAAGCAAAGTTGGTATAACCTCTCCATAAAAAGATAATCAGCTCAAGCATTCCAACCTTTATAATCTTAACACATAGACCTTTATATTTCACCAGTTCAATTATAACCTGAGTCAGGGTTTAAACCTAGTTGCCATTTTCTTGTGTTTCCTTTTCAATTTGGCTTTTTTTTTACAGATACCAATTAAGAATTATGATGAGAGCTCTCACAATTTTTTTCCCCAATTTAGAAGTTTTCCGAATTTAAATGATCCATCGTCTGGCTGATTTGACGAGTAGGATCTTAACAGCGACTCAACCAAAGCTTAACCAAGGACAAAGAGGCACCCCCAAAAGAGATCCAGAAAGTTCACTCCCAAAAATAGCCTAAGAAAGTAAAGGCAAACAACAAATGTTGAGACGACAAAGGCCCCTTATGAAAGCAGTTGGGACCTCTTATGACAAACTTCCCTGAGAGCTTACACAGCCAGACAAAGAGAGCCAAGCTCTCAAGATAAACTTTCCCAGAGCCCCAGTCTATGTGACTGGCTGCCAAGATGCGTGCCGGTACATGCATCCTCCAATGGCAGAGACCAGAAAGGTCACAAAGCCAAGCTCTCAAGACATAGAACAAGACAAAAAACCCAGACAACAGTCTTATAGAGATGCCTGTGTTGTATGACAAACAAAAAGACAGAGACAAGGAAAAGTCTATCTCTGGGAGGAAAAGGATCTACAACCAGTGAGTGCTCAAATCCTAGAGTCGCTGAATCCGAGAAGCTAGCCCCACCAACATTTTCTCCTGTTAATCTAAATTTAGAAGAGCAAAAACCTCACCACTCTTGCTTCCTTTGGACTCTGCAGGCAGAGATCTGGGAGACTGATGTGGTAAGAACTCTTACCTCTTGCCGGCTCTCATCAGGGGTCCGGGATCTCTCAGCTGCAGCAGTCCAGGAGCAAGCAGTGTCCAGCCAGGGAAATTTCAGCCTGCTGACTATGCCAAAACTGTAGGGGAGGAGGACATCACCTCTCCACAAATGGGGGTTCGTCTGGCTGGAGAACGAATTAAATTCACATGAGACAGAATAGCAAGAGAAAATTAAACAAAGCTTTATGAGGAACCATGGCCTGGGGCCTTTATTCCCGAAGGAAGAAAGGGCACCCAAGTAGTGGGGTGCCAGAGTGGTTATATACCCCCAAACGGGGTGTTTCACATGTGATTGAAATGTCCCTCCCACAATAGTCACAAGATTGTCCTGTCCGCACAGTGCTTGATGGACACAGCAGGTAGTGGTCTGCTGTCTCAGAGGGCGTAGCTGGAGGCAAGTCGGTTGTCTGGAGCTGGGCGGTCACAGGTGAGCTCAGCAATCAGTTCCTAGCCTAAGGAAAGATGCTTAATCATTAAGAAATGCCAGCGTTGGGAGGGGGAGGGAAGTTAGTTACAGGAGGTTACCAGACTAGCACAATAAAATGAAGATTTTAAGTCTTTGTCTGTGGTATTGATTAAGAGTTTTTAGAGAGAAGATCATCTCCTTTCTTCTTCCTGGTACAGAAAGGGAGGCACCTTTACAGATAGAGATTTACCTTACAGATGTAAATGTGTCCTAACAAAGGGCAAGTTCCACTCCTCAGAGCCTCCTTCCCTGTCCCACTTTATCAAAAGCAATCAGCCTCAAATAATCCTGATGCCAAAGAGACATATCTTGGGGTGGCCAATTCCAGGTCCCCACAATAACAAAAGAAAATCAAAAGAGACGTGGGAAATCAAGCTTCTGAAACGGCCTGAATCAGTTCCCGAATTTGCAGCCTTTCCTCCAGACTCCCGTTGGCTTCGTGCTGTGATTGCAATTGCTTAACAAAGGGGGTATCCCAAGCCAGATTGCTAAGGCGAAAAGAAAGAAAGAAAGAGAGAAAGGAAAAAAAAAACTGGGAAAACAAGTTTTTTCACCATGGTCTGCTATGACAACACCAAAATCAAATCTAAGGAAAATCTTTGTTCTATATGTCTGTCTGTCTGTATCTATATATGTTACAAATGTGTGATACTTTACCTCCAGATGGTACAATTTCTAAAGAGCTCTATTCCATTGACTTAAAGTAAGGGCTTACAAAAAAGTTTCTCTAAGAAGTTTTAACCCAAATGTCTTTCAAGTTAACATGACATAGATTAATCCTTGCTTAATGAAAGTTTAAGTTGTTGGTTTGATTGAAAAGGCATGCCCTCAAGAGTTGTAGGTATTTGCATATGATGCAGGCATGCAAGCCTGTGTTTACTAGTCAAATAAGTGCATGTTGTCTGTTAGAAATTCGTCAGGAAAATAACAGCTATAAATGATCAGTTTTGTCTGATGTCTCATGAGGTTTCCATAGGTAATCTGAACATAATTGTTGGAAACAAATGATTTAAATAGATAAAAGTGGATACAATAACTGTTTTATGGTCTGTATACTTGGGAAAAAAAACAGCTTTGAAATTCTTTTTGGTAACAATCTTGAGTTTTGCCAAGTTAAGTTAAATGATAAAAAATCTGAGTATCTGGGTCATTTTCGGATTGGATAGAACACTGAAACATTATTGCTAAACCTATCTAAGTTTATCTACTTTTGCCTTCTTATTGCAGAGAGGCTAAAAGTCTTTGGGTCTTTTACTGTAAAGTGTGGGGTGTTTCAAGAAATTATGAAAAGTGCTTAGAATGCTGATATAAAAGACAATTCATAATTGCTTACCATTTTCGTGTTTCCTACGGTTTGTTAAAGGTGAAAGAGTTCTAATATATGTGATTAAAGCTGCTAGAAATTAATAAGAAAAACAGTTCTGTACTTAAGGAAAGTAAGGTGTAAATTTTTAGTAAAGAGTGTATGAAGAATGGAATATTTTTGTTTGATGGGTTAAGAAAAGATAAACTGGTCCTAAAGTACTAGGTGGAAAAAAAAAAACGAAAGACTTTGGGACAAATTCTGAAGGCAAAAAGAAAGTTGCACAAAGTCTGTGAAGGAGAAATTCTGAAAGGAGTTTTATGCCTGGTGAAGTTGGCTAAGATTGAAATGAATCTAATTAAGTAAATGGGTTTTAATATGAAAAAGTAAAGTGGTACAGAAGTTAAAATTTGGTTGTCTCTCAAAGGATAATTGTCTTGAACTTTTGGTCTGCTCTTGATAAAGAGGTTATAAAAGGTGTTCCTTTGAGTAAGTCTACCTAAAAGACAAATCCGTTTTGTTAGTATAATGACTGAGGTCATGCTTAAGACTTTTGATTGTTTCTGTTGTTTCTTTAAATGGATACCTGAGCATTGTCTGACAGTGACCGTTGTTTGAACAAGTGTTTTCAAATCTTTTGATATTTTTGACAAGCTTCTCCCTAAAGAATATTCAAGTCCCGAATGAAGGCTGTCTTTTAACCTGGTAGAAGGGGGAGGATTTCTCTGGGGATTTTCAGACGGCCCCTGGGACTTCAGAGAGACATTTGCTCTTCCTTCCTGTAAGGTGGAAGATTCTAAACTAATTAGGATTCCTTGGTAGGTTAATTTACATTGGAAGCATTATCAGATAAGCGATGATAATCTTTCCTAAGTGGTATTTGTGGGTAAATATTACTGATATAAGTGTTTTGAAAATTAGCTGACATTCCTAAAATTCTGATCTGTCCTGGCTATCAGCCATAATTCTATTATTTTAAGGTGTTGTATATCAGAGATAATAAGTTTCTCTGTCAATTGTCATTTTTAAGTCTTTTGTTGTCTACAGTCGGTTGTTTGACTCTGATGCTTTTTGCTTTTGCAAATACTTCTCATCTTCAGAGACATTCATGGAAAAGACTCTGACACTTACTCTGGATTACAGTTTTCTGATAAACTTTCAGATCACATAACTGGACTGGGTAAGAAATTACAGAAATCTACTGGAGAAACGGATAACCTCATAGATCTTCCTAACAGGAGCTTAAGCTCAGTAATCAATTATACAGGACTGTGTGAACTGATGAGGATGACTATAACTTTTTATGACTTTTATTTGAAATATTGTGTATTCTTTTGATGTTTTGTTTTGTTTTGTTTACTCAGATTTAAGGAAATCTTTTCTATTTTGCTAACTATGACTTACAGCAATTTAGTGATAGTATGCCTTTAAGAGCAAAACTGAAACATTTATCTTTTTCTCCCTACCTGATCCCTCCAGAATTGGGAAACCCTTTGTGAGTATGGTTATTTCATGGCAATACAGGTATTTGCATAAGTTCAATAGGAATCTGTTCTCCTTATAACAGGACATTGGTTGTATTACCAAGGCTTTGACTGGAATGTCATATTTGAGAGAAACATACAGACTCGGATATGACAATACTGCCTTTGAGGAAGAGGGTTGACTTTCTGGAAATAAAGCCACTTGGAAATATGGGCCTGGTATCTTGTTTACAGAGATTCTGGCACTCTTACCCGGTAAGTAAGGAAGCTTGCTTATCTGGCAGATGTAAGGAAACTTGGAATATTTTGGGGGACCTCAAGAAGAGAGGAGTCCACCCAAATCTGTAGGTACTGCAGGCAAAATCTGACAGCAAGTCCTTGGCGTGGCTTTCCTGGCCTCGAGAGGTCTTTAAAGTTCAATCTGAGATTCCTCAGAAAAAACTTCAGCAAAGCAGATTTAAGAGCCTATGTGATCAACTGCTATTCGTGCTGCACTTATGTAAATAATTGGGCCAAGTTTCTTGAAACTAAACTTATTTTGCAAACGAATTAGTCTTAATTTGGCTATCTTTGGTAAAAATGAGGGTGATTTTAGAGAGAAGAACTATGTTTCAGTGAAAAGCTATAAGACACATTTGTGGATGTTAGATCCTAGTTTTGTTAACTGTCTTTGAGGGTTTTTTTCCACCTGTGAACTGGACTGGATCCTGAATTCTTCTGCTGCAATATCTGCTTACAAATCTCCAAACTAATGTTTTCAATCTTTTCCTCATTTTCATTTGGAATCATTGAGATTTGAACCTGCTCTTTTTCCTGAAGCCTTGCAAACTAAAGCTGAACGACTTGATAAAAACTTGAGAGATTCCTGTCTGCTGCTGTGTAAGCTGTAAGCCACTCAGAAAGATATCTGAATGCCTGACGACATCATCAGAGACATTTCAAGCTGCTAAAGATGCTTCACTCTGACATCCAGAAGTCTTCTTGACTGGCTGCCTCCTGGACTCAGGAACTAGTTTATAATTTGCTCCAACCATTAACCTTGTTTTTCTTTTTATTTCCATAGAAATACTTCTTAAACACCTGATTGCTTGCTTCCAAAATAAAGGCCTAACTTTGGGAGCCCACCTGCGTCGCCACCTTCTAAAATGAATTTAACTAGACTGATCTATTACCAGGACTAAGAAATGTGTTCAGTGAGATGAAACAATCTACCACTCAGCTTCTGGATTGTGAAACTTTTAGTTTCAAAGGCGAGACTGTAGGGACCTGAAATTGGCCACCCCCAGATATGTCTCTTTGGCATCAGGATTATTTGAGGCTGATTGCTTTTGATAAAATGGGACAGGGAAGGAGGCTCTGAGGAATGGAATTTGCCCTTTGTTAGGACACATTTACATCTGTAAGGTAAATCTCTATCTGTAAAGGTGCCTCCCTCTCTGTAGGCAAGGAACTGATTGCTGCGCTCATCTGTGATCCCCCAGCCCGAGACAACACACCTGCCACCCCACGGCATTCACTGAGACAGCAGAAATATCTGCCTCCATCAAGCGCTGTGCTGACAGAGCAGGCTCGTGACTGTTGTAAAAGGGACATTTCAATCATACGTGAAACACCCTGTTTGGGGATATATAACCACTCTGTGCACCCCACTTCTTCGGTGCCCTTTCTTCCTTCGGGAAGACAGGCCCCGGGCCATGGCTCCTCATAAATCTTTGTTTAATTTTCTCTTGCTATTCTGTCTCAGGTGAACTTAATTCGTTCTCCGGCCAGACGAACCCACATTTGGGAAGAGGAAGTGTCTTCCTCCCCTACATTAACTAGCCTCACCATGCTGTACACTAGATCCTCAGAACTTATTCATCTGAAAACTGAAAGTTTGTACCCTTTAAACATCTCTCCCAGTCCCCTGAAAACCACCACTCTTATCTCTGTTTCTACAAGTTTCGTGTTTCCAGAGCCACATAGGGGACACTAAGTCTTCACAAAACACAGCGTGTGATTAAGTACAACAATTTCAGCCCATGTGCTTTTGTATGTGCTCCTCCCTTCTGCAGGCCTCTGACCTGGTTCTGGATTACATTCTCTCTCAGTTGGACACTCCGATAGCCTCCTTCCTCCTTTTCCTGCTTTCAATTTCTCCTTCATTCTGCACAGAAACACCAACTTTCTGGAGTACAACTTGATCATACCGCTCCCCTGCTTAGAAACCCTCACTACTACTCACTATCTTTGAATGAAATCTTCATCTCCAGGTCTGGCATCTAAGATCCTCCTGGATCTGGTCCCATCTTCTATCGTTTGATATTCTTCTTAATAGTCCTTACATTTTATACAAAGCAAACTCCTTGCCTTGAGCTTCATACATAACACTTTGCTTGGCTAACCTGCACCTTTGCCAGAGAGGGCGCTCTATTTCATCCCTTTGTATACAAACTGCGCTTGATCTCTAATGATCAGTCCCATATTACCAGAGACTTCCTGATCACCTTATGGGAAGGATCCTCCTTTCTCTGAATGCCCACGTAGCACACCCTAATGGCATTTATCACCTCCCATCTTGGATTTAGTTATTTATGTACATTTATTTATTTACTTATTGCCTCAAAAAAAGTGTTGAACAGAATTGCACAAGATGCTGGGGATAAAAAGGGAATATAGTCTACTGGTGAGATAGTAACAAGCCCTCGATTGACAAAATACAATATATTAAATATGATACTGGATGTTAATGAACTCTAAGTGGTCAGATAAAGGTTGGCCTAGATCTGTCTGTGGAGTCTCAGAGGAGTGGAGTGGAGTTCCAACGTAAAATATGTTTAGGCATTAATTAGCCAGTTGGACAAGACGGGGAGTTGGGAGGGGGTGAGGTAGGTAAAGGAGAGGCAGACAGCTCAGATGGAGGGCATGGCCACAGGAGAAATCACATTTGAGGAAGGCACGTTGCTGACTCTGACAGGATAGGGTATGCTGAGAGAATAGCAACTGAAGGAGAAGACACTGGTCAGGTAGACAAGGATCAGGTTTTGCTTTGCTAAGAAGTTTGGAGTTCAGTCTGTTAGCAAGCATGCTGAAAATGTCAATCAAGGGAATTGCAAGATTGGACTGTGGGTTAGACCCGGGTGGGGAAGTAGATTCCTCCAGAGACACAGAGAAACTTTAAGCAACCTGGTGGAGGTTACACATCTGATCCATCTTTGTATTCCCTGACTGCGCCCAGCACAGTGCCAGGCACGTGGGTTATATGCAAATTGTATTTGTTAACAAGTGAAAGAAAATGAGATCTCCACTTTCAGACTAAAACACAAACAGAAGTATATTAGCTTTAAGCTTCGCACTTCACCTGCATTATTCAGATCACAGAAGTATAGGGCATCTTCTAGCTTCCTGAACCTTTTGATCCATGTCTCCGATTCTTCAGACTCGTTCTTCATCACTGGGTTCAGGAAAGGCTGTGAGACTGGCCTGATTTTCAAAGAGCTTCGGGGATCTTTGGGGGCTGAAGTCTCAGCAGTAGGGTTTTCTGGCTGCAGATCCTCTTCTAGAGTTTTCTACCAAAACAACACAACTATCTCACTGGCAACACATTCACCACCTAGATCTTCTCCAGTCTCTTGGCCAAAGATGAGGCCATACAGCTAGCGAGATTTACTGTAATGTCTGGCTTTGTAAAGCTTGGAGGATGGGTTTCAAGTCCTGAGTGCTATAGGACTACATCTGTGAAGCCTTCCAGGATGTAAATTACTGTGTTGAACGCTTTCTATTTTTTTAAGAGAAGGGTGAAATCATGACTTTAATCAGTTTGCATTTCTGATTTGCACAAAGAAAAGGTTTTTTTTTAACTGGTTGAGACTTTTCTTGATGTTCTATACTAGTGGGATTCATGGAGGAGGGTCTTCAGGAATTGCTTATAACTTCTCCACGGAAAAACCTCTGGACAATGAGCCTGAGGTTCTTCACAAAGAATGACTGGAAGAATCGTGACATTGTCTTAGGCTCATGGGCTCCTTGTAATGGACCATAAAGAACTTCTAGTTCTGTCTGTCCTGTTGATTTAACTAAGGGAGACGAGGCCCAGAGAGTGGAAGTGACTTACTGAGATCAGGCAGTGAATGGTAGACACAGAACTATAAGGAGATGTAGAGGTTATGTCTAGCTCAGTTTGGTATCCTAATCTCATGTCTACTGCAAAATAGAGATGTTTTTAGAATAATGGACAACCTAGTCCCGGCAGCCATGACAGGCATTCTGTCACCTACCATGTACAGAGTGGCATCCATTGTTTGATCTTCACAACTTCACTTTTCCAGGAATTTTCCCTCCTGCCGAGCCATATGGTTAGGGAGAGAACAGCCATATCTAAGTGTACAGTGCAGGACTGGGTATCTAATGCAAAGGGACCAATGCACTCATTGTTCAGTGATTTTGGAACGATTTGTGAGAGATGAAGACAGAGGGATATACAAACAGAGATCATTCTGTGTGAGAGGTGGGAACTCTCACAGGTTTTACACACTGTGTACTGGAAATGAGAAAAGGCTGATCTGTCCAGAAAGATAGAGACGGACAGAGAGAGAGAGTATGAAGCTAACAGCAGAGAGAAGGGAAAAGATACAGGAAGTCATGATGAAGCTCAAGTTCCCGGATTTTACTTCACTGTTACTTGTTACCTTTCTAACCTTAGGTAGCATAATACGCTTCTCGCTCCTTCCAATAAATTTAGTAGAGTTTCTTCTCTTAATTTCAATCCAAATAATCTTAACTAACTCACCATAGAATTATGACTCTAACTTTTGAAAATCATCTGTGCTTCCCCCAACATTCAAATACCTGTATTTCTCCAATATAGTACCTCTGTCTCAAACTTCTCACATAGAAAGTATGAAAATCCCATAGGTCTAAAGAATAGTAATTGAGATTAGAAGTCCAGTTTTAGTTGGTTAACAAACATGGATTAACCTGCTGCTGGGAAATGTGAAGAATTGTTTTGTTTGAAATAATAGAATGGTACATGATATGGTACCCACATGGATAACAAGCAACCAGTAAATTTCAAGAGATTAATATAAAAGAATTCTACTTGGATAAAATCAACTTTGGGAAGGGCTGAAAGTTTTCATAAAATAAACAGAGTAGTGATTCTTATACTTTTTAGAGCTTTAGATCACTTGAGAAATCCAACGAAGGCTTTAGATAATCTACCCAGGCAAATGCACATTTGCATGCAGGATGACTTTAGACAGTTCAAAGAGGTCCTTGGATCTGAAAAAGTGATTTTAATAATTTTATATTTCTTCAGATAGATCAACACTCTCTTTGACCACTAAAGACAGGGAAAGGGGGAATTTGTATGAACCTGAATTAGGCTGAACTAAGTAAGTGAGTGAGTACTAACTAACACACTCTATACTGTTTTCGTCCCACTGTGTCAGGAGGAAGTCCACGTCCCGTGATTGGCATGTAAGACTGTTCTCGTTCTCGTTCTTGTCTATCTTCTTTCAATCCCACATATACATCTTTTTCTCCAACCACCTAAAACCAGAAAACACGAAGCTGTTTTGTGCCTTGTGCATGCTGCTCCCTCTGCTGTAAAAGCCCTTCTTGCCACTCAGGCCTTGGATGGTTGGGGTCCTACTCATCCTTCAAGATTTGACTCATATTTCACTTCTTGTGGGAAGCCTTCTCTTACAGACAAGCTGGCTGAGGGGCGATTCTTTGTGGCCCCTTTATCCACCTCAGCACTTATTGTGGAATGTTGTAATCATTTATTAGAATGACTCTCTCTTCTACCAGAGATCTGGAGACTGGCCTGTGAGATAGTCACTTATGTATCCTCAAGGTCTGGTTAGTGACCAGGGCATAGCTGGTTCTCAAGACATGGTTACTGAAAGAACAAGTGAATGAATGAGTGAGTTTCTCCAGGATCATAAGAAAGTTGCTTTCTTATGATCCTGCTACCCTGTTGTTTCTGAAATCGTTTCACACTCCCACTTCTTTCTCTGAGTGCATGTGTCACTGTCCCTCTACCGTCTATTTCTTCATGTGTTACACTACCAGTGGCATCTCTGACTTTGCCACACTCCACATGGTGTGTCTGACTTTGTGTGTAACCCTCCACATGGGTTTTCTTACTTTGTAACACACCACATGTCTGTTTTCGTTTGTTACACTCCTCCTCGTGTCTATGATTTCATGTGTAACACCCCAATATTCCTTTCTGATTGCGTGTGTGATACTGCACCTGTTGTCTCTGGTTTCATGTTTCACACTTCCCAAAGTGTCTATGACTTCTTCCGTCACTCACACCCTGGTGTCTCTGACTTCCTGTGTAACTCTGCCCCTGGCATTTCTGACTTTGTGTGTCACACTCACCCTGGCACATCAGACTTCATGTATAACAATTCCTGTGGTGTTTCTGGGTTAGTGTGTAACACTCCTCCTGGCACCTCTGAATTCATCTGTAACAGTCAATTTGGCATCTCTGACATCGTGTGTCACAATGCCTCTGGCATCTGTGACTTTGTGTGTTACACTCCCTGTGGCATCTCTGATATCCTGCTTTACTCTACCCATGGTCTTTCTGAATTCATGCGTAACACTCCTCCTGGCATCTCCAACTTTGTGTGTAACACACAACTGTGGCATCTCAGACTTTGTGCATAAAACTCCCCCAGGCATCACTGACTTTGTATGTTACACTCCCCTGGCATCTCTGAATTCCTGTGTCATAGTACCCCTGACTTCTCTGATTTCATGTGTAACACTCCCCATAGTGTTTGTGACATCATTTGTCACACTCTCCCTGGCATCACACAGACTTCATTTGTAACAATCTACATGGTGTCTCTGAGTTCTCATGTAACACTCCCCTGACATCTATGACTTCATATGTAATACTTCACCTGGCTTCACTGACTTCATGTGTCACAATCTTTCTGGCTTCTCTGACTTGATGTGTCACAACTCCTCTGGCGTCTCTGATTTTGGGTGTGACACTCCCCATATTATCTATGACTTTGCGGGTAATACTGTATGTGGTGTCTCACATTTTGTGTAACACACCCCCGTGGCATCTCTGAATTTGTGAGTAATACTCCCAATGGTGTGTGAATTCATGTGTAACAACTCCCCTGGCATCAGTGAATTTGTAACACTCCCTACTGCATCACTGTCTTAGAGCATTACAATCCCTGGTGTCTTTGACATTTCACATAACATTCTCCTGTGGTGTGTCTGAATGCATGGATCACACACCCCATGTCTTATCGGCCTTTGTGTGTCATAATCCCAGTGACATCTTTGACTTTGTCTGTCAAACACACACTGGTGTCTCTTGACTTCATTTGTAACAGTCCATGTGGTGTCTCTGACATCCTGTTTAACTCTCCCCCTGGTGTCTCTGACTTTGTGTGTAACACTCCAAGTGACATCTCTGACTTAGATTACAACACTCCCCCTGGTGTCTCTGATGTCGTGTGTAACACTCCATGTGGCATTTCTGACCTCCTGTGTAACACACATCCTGATCCTGCTTTCCATTACTTCATGCATAGTACTCCTACTGATGTCTCTAAATTCATGTATCACACTCTCACTTGCGTCTCAGAATTCTTGTGTAACACTACCCTTGGCATCTCAGAGTTTGTGTGTCACATTCCACCTTGCATCTCAGACTTCATTTGTAACACTCCATGTGCTGTCTCTGACTTCATGGGTAACACTCCCCCTGGAATCTCTGGAATCTCATGACTTCATGTATAAAACTTCCCCTGCTGTCTCTAAGTGTCTAACACTACAAGTTACGTCTCTGACTTAGTGTATCATGCTCCCCCTCGTGTCCCTGACTTGTGTGACACTTCATGAGGCGTATCTGACTTCCTGTGTAACACTCACACTGGTGTCTTTGATTTTGAGTTTAACACTTCACGTGGCATCTCTGAATTCATGTGTAACACACTCCCCCTTCTATCTCTGACTTGGTGCATCATGGTGCCCATGTGGTCTAAAACTTCATTGTGTAACAGTCCCACTGGCATCTCTGACTTTGTGTCTATTTCTCCACCTGGCATCATTGAATTTGTGTGTAACATTCCCCATGGCTTCTCTGAATTTGAGGGCCACACTCGACCCGTTGTCTCTTACTTTGTGTGTCATACTCTCCATGGTGTTTCTGATTTCATGTGCAACACTCTCGGTGGCATCTCTGACCTCGTGTACCACACTCCCAATTGCGTCTCTGATTTCATGTGTCACTCTCCCCCTGGTGTCTTTGACTTAATGTGTAACACCCACCATTGCACCTCTGATTTCACATGCCACAATGCACCTGGGATCTCTAACTTTGTCTGTCACATTCCTACTTGCATCTCTGTGTTTGTGTGTACCTCTCCCTGTGTTGCTGCTGACTTCTTGTGTCGTGCTTCCCCTAGTGTCTCTGACTTTGTGTGTCACACTTTCCCTGGCGTGTCTAACTTGATGTGTCACACTCCCCTTGGTATCTCTGACTTCCTGCATAACACTCCAACTGGTGTCTCTGAGTTTGTGCATAACACTCCCACTGGCTTCTCTTACTACAGGTGTAACACTCTCTCATGTTGTCTCTGATTTCATGTGTAACATTGCCCCCGGCATCTCTGATTCATGTGTAGCACTCCCACTGACATCTCTGAATTCATGTGTCACATTCCCCTTTGCATCTTGGACTTCGTGTGCAACACTCTATGTTGTCTCTCTGCCTTTGTGTGTCAGATGCTACATGCATCTCAGACTGTGTGTGTGACACTCACCATGGCATCTCTGATTTTGTTCATAACACTCCCCCTGGTGCCTATGACTTCCTGTGAAACACCACACGTGACCTGACTACCTGCATAACACTCCCCATGGCATCTCTGACATCATGTGTTACAACCACATGACGTCTCTGCCTTCGTGTGTAACACTCCCCTTTGCATTCCTGACTTCATGTGAAATGCTCCCTGTGGCATCTCTGACTTCGTGTGTCAAACCACATATGTCGTCTCTGACTTCTGGTGTCACCAGTGTTCACTGTGTCATCTTGCGATACAATACCCCCGTTGTCTCTGACACCATGTGTAACACACACCCTGTTATCTCCAACATAACGTGTGATGCTCCAACTGTCATCCTGATTTCATTTATAACACTACCCCTGGCATCTCTGATTTCATGTGTTACACTCCCCCTGGAGTCTCAGACTCCGTGTGTAACATTCCATGTGCTGTCTCTCACTTTGTGTGTAACCCTCCTTCAAGTGTCTCTGACATAGTGTGTAACCCTCCCCATCACTTCTCTGACGTTGTGTGTCTCACTCTGCTTCTTCTCTCTGACTTAATGTATCACAACCAACCAGTTGCTTCTGACTTCTTGTGTAACACAGCCCTGTGGTGTCTCTGATTTCATGTGTCACATTCCCCTTTCATCACTAACTTCGTGTGTCACACACCCCTTGGCATCATGACTTTGTGTATAGCAATCCCCATGCAGTGTCTGACATCGTGTGTCACACTCCTCCGGGCTTCACTGACTTCATGTATCACACTCCCTCGGGTGTCTGTGACTTCATGTGTTACACACTCTGGCATCTCTGCCTTCGTGTATCACACTCCCCCAGGCGTCACTGATTTCATGTCTCACACTGCCCCTCACCTCTCTGACATCATGCATCTCATTCTCCCTGGTGTCTTTAACTTCGTTTGTAACTCTCAGACTGTCACCTCTGATTCCATGTGTAACATTCCAGGTGGCCTCTCTGGCATCGTGTGTAACACTCCGTCTGGCATCTCTGATGTTGTGTGAAACATTCCCTGTGGTGTCTGACTTCAAGGGTCACACTTGACATGTCATTATTGACTCTATGTGTCACACACTGCTGTTGTCTCCAACTTAGCATGTAACATTCACTGTTGCATCTCTGATTTTGTGTGTCACAGCCCCCTGGGGTTTCTGACTTCATGCGTTACACTTCACCTGTTGTCTCTGACTTCCTGTGTCACACTCCATGTGGCATTTCTTCCTTTGTGTATTACACTGCCCTGTGTCATCTTGGACTTTGTGTGTAACGCTCCACCTGATATCTCTGACTTCGTGTGTTACACTTCATGGGGCACCTCAGACTTTGGTACACACCCCCGGGTGTCTCTGATTCATGTGTAACACTCCACAAGACCTTTCTACCTTTGAGTGTAACACTCATCCTTGGAGTTTTGGACAACTTATGTAACACTCACACTGTCATCTCTGATATCGTGTGTCAAACTTCCGCAGATGTTTCTCACGTTGAGTGTAAGACTCCATGATGTGTCTGACTTTGTGTGTCACAATCCACCTGGCATCTCTAGCTTCCTGTTTCACCCTACCCCTAACGTCTCTGACTTTGCATGTAGCACTCACTGTGGCACATCTCATTTTGTGTGTCACAATCTGCCTGGCATCTTTAACTTCAGGTGTCACACTTCCTTTGTCAACTCTGACTTTGGTACACTTCCTGTGCCAGCTCTACTTCGTTTGTCACATTTCCTCTGGTGTCTCTGACTTTGTGTGCCACACTCCTGGAGGCATCTCTGATGCTGTATGTAACACACTACCCCTTGTGTCTCTGAATTCATGCATCACACTGCCCCAGCCATCTATACCTTTGTGTCCAACACTCCCAGTGGAGTCTCTGACTTTGTGTATAACACTCTACCAGGGGTGTCTGGATTTGTGTGTAACATTCCCCATGGTGTCTCTAACTTCAAGGTTCACACTTGACCTATCATCTCTGACTTCGTGTGTCACACTACACTTGGTGTCTCTGAATTCATGTGCAACACACTTGTTGGTGTATCTGTCTTCATGTGGCACATTCCCGATGGCGTCTCTAACTTCCTGTGTTACACTCCACATTGCGTTTCTGCCGTCATGTGTAAAACTCCCCCAGGCCCCATGTAACACTCCCCCATGTTGTCCGGGACTCTGTATGTAACGCTCCATGTGGCATCTCTGACTTTGTCACACACCCCATTTGGTCTCTGACTTCGTGTGTCACCCTCTCCCTGGTGTCTTTGAGTTTGTGTGCAACACTTGCCCTGGTTTCTCTGACTTCATGCGTTACACTCCACCTGGTGAATTTGACTTCATGCGTAACACTCCCCATGGCATCCCTGAAATCATAAAACTCCCCCTGTATCTCTGACTTCGTGTGTAACACTCCCACTGGCATGTCTGACTTCTTGTGTCACATTCCCCCTGGCCTCTTGGACTTCGTGTGTAACACTCTACAATGTGTCTCTGCCTTCATGTGTCATACACTTCCTGGCATTTTGAACTGCATGTGTAACACCATGGCATCTCTGATTTTCTTTATAACACTCCCCCTGGTGTCTGACTTCCTGTAACACCACACACGGCGTCTCTGACTTGGTGGGTAACACTTGCCCTGGCATCTCTGACTTCGTGTTTAACACTCCACCTGTAGTCTCTGAATTCCAGTGTAATTCTCCCTATGGTGTGTCAGACTGCATGTGTCACACTTCCCCTCCCATCTATAACTTCTTGTGTTACACTCCTACATGTGTTTTCACTTCAGGTGTAACATTCCAGGTGGCATCTGTGACGTCCCATGTCATACTCGATCTTTCAACTGTCACTTCCAGTGTCACACTCACTGTGGGGTCTCTGAATGCCTGATTAACAGTCCCCCTGTGTGTTTGACTTCGTGCCTAACACTGCCCTGTGGCATCTCTGACTTTGTCTGTAATAGTGCCCCTGGCATCACAGAATTTTTGTGTAGCACACTACATGGCTTTTCTGACTTCAGGTATAAGATTCCCTCAGGTGTCTCTGACTTCGTGTGTAAAACTACACGTGCTATTTCTTCCTTTGTGTGTAAAACTTTCCCGTGGCACCTGTGACTTCATGTATAAAACTCCCCAGGCATCTCTGACTAGTTTTGTAATACTCCCACTGACGTCTCTGGATTCATGTCTCACAGTCCCGCTGCCATCTCTTACTTCATGTGTAACACTCCCTGTGGCATCTCTGACTTTGCATGTAACGATTGCCCTGGTGACTCTGTTTTCACGTGTAACACTTCCCATGCCATCTTGATTTCATGTCTAACATGTCCCCTGGCCTCTCTGACTTTGTGTGAAATACTCCCCCTGGTGTCTTTGACTTCATTTGTAAAAACACCCTTGGTGTCTCTGACTTTGTGTCACACTCCTCCAGTGTTCTCTGCTCTTGTGTGTCACAATACACCTGATGTCTCTGATTTCGTGTGTAACACTCCCCATGCTGTGTCTTCTTTCGTGTGTAACACTCCCTGTGGCATTTCTGACTTTGTCTGTAACAGTCACCCTGGTGTCTCTGACTTCATGTGTAACACTTCCTGTGATGTCTCTGACTTCTTGTCTAACTCTTCCCTTTGCCTCTCTGACTTCTTGTATAACATTCCAGGCGGCATCTCTGACTTCTTGTGTCACACACCCCTGGCATCTCAGACTTTGTGTCCCAATACCCACCATGTCGAGGACTTCATATGTGACATTCCATGTAGCATCTCTGACTTGTGTAACACTACCCCTGGTTTCTGCGACATTGTGTGTAACAGCCCATGTGGCGTCTTTAAATTTGTGAGTAATACTCAGAGGAGTGTCTGTGTATTCACGCATAACGTTTCCTCTGGCATCAGTGACTTCATATGTAACACTCCCCATGGCGTCTCCTACTTCGTGTTTCACAATTCCCCTGGCATCTCTGAAATCAAGTGTAACACTCATCATATACTCTTGTACTTCATGTGTAACTCTACCCATGGCGTCTCTGAGTTCATGTGTAATACAACATATTGTTTCTCTGACTTCCTGTGTAACACTCCACATTCCATCTGTGACTTCTTCTGTGACACTCCCCATGGTGTCTGTGCCTTTGTGTTTCCCAGTCACCCTGGTGTCTCTGACTTCGTGTGTAACAATCACCTTGGTCTTTCTGACTTTGTGTGTAACACTCTTTCTGGTGTGTTTCACCTTGTGCATAATACTCCAATGTGGTGTCTTTCCTCCTGTGACTAACACTCTACCTGGTGTCAGTGAGTTAGTGTATCACACTCCCCCTGTGGACTTTGTTTTTTACTCTACCACTCATTTCTTTGACTTCATTTGTAATGATCCCCCTGGCATCTCTTAGTTCGTGTGTCACACTGCCCCTGGTGTCTCTGAGTCTGTGGGTAATATTCCCCATGACGTCTCTGACTTCATGTGTCACACACCAACTGTCACCTCTGAGTTCGTGTGCAACACTCCCCTTGGTGTCTCTGACTTCCTGTGCCCCACACACCCTGGCTTCTCTTTCTTCTAGTCTAACACTCCATTTGGTCTTTCTGACTTCCTGCATAACACTACCCCTAGCATCTCGGACTCTGTGTGTATCACTCCACCTGGTATCTCTGAATTCATGTGTAACACACCCCCACTCAGTTCTGACTTTGTGTGTAACACTCCCCCTGGAGTCTTTGACTTCATGAGTAACACTTCCTGTGTCACCTCTGATTTTGTGTCCCAGTCCCAGTGGCATCTCTGACTTGTTGTGTAACACTTCCCTTAGTGTCTCTGACTTTGTAACACTCCATGTTACATTTGTGACTTCCTGTGGGATACTCCCACTGGTGTCTCTCACTTAATGTGTAACACTCCACATGGCGTTTCTGCTTTCATCTGTAACACTCTGCCATGGAATCCTAGACATCACGTGTCACACATCACCTTGTACCTCTGACTTGGTGAGTCACTTTCCAGCTGGTGTCCCTGACTTTGTGTGTCACACTACCACTGGCTTCTCTAACTTCGTGTATAAAGCAACAGGTGGCATCTTTGACATCATGCGTCTCTCCACGAGGCATCTCAAACTTCATGTTTAACATTCCACATGGCATCTCTGACCTCATGTGTCACAATCCACCTGGCATCTCTAATTTCATGATTCACAGTACCCCTCACATCTCTGACTTTATGTGTAACACTCACCATTGCATCTCTGACTACATGTGTCACTCTCCCCATGGTGTTTCTGACTTCATGTATCACACTTCGCATGGCATGTCTTACTTCCTGTGTAAAACACTCCCTTGTGTCTCTGACTTCCAGTGTAACACTACCCCTGTCATCTCTGTATTGTGTGTCACACCTCACCTAGCATCTCTGACTTTGTATATCACACTCTCCCTGGTGTTTATGACTTACTGTGCAACACACCTGGTGGCTTCTCTGACTTCATGTGTCACACTTCCCCTTGTGTTTCTGAGTTTGTGTGATACGCTACCCCTGTCATCTATAACTTCGTGTGTAACACTCCCCCTGACATCTCTGAATTTGTGTGTAACATTCCCTACGGTGTCTGTGACTTTGAGGGTCACATTCAACCTGTTGTCTCTGACTTCCTGTGTCACACTATCCCTGATGTTTCTGACTTTGTATGCAACGCTCCCAATTGTACCTCTGAGTTCCTCTGCCACACTACCAATGGCGTCTCTGACTTAGTGTGTAATAATATCTGTGGGATCTCTGATTTCATGTGTCACAATACACCTGGCTTTTCTAACTTTGTGTGTCCCACTCCCCATGGCATCTCTGACCTCTTGTGTAACACTGCCCCTGGTGTCTGTGACATCATGTGTAACTCTCCATGTGGCATCTCTTACTTTGTGTATGACACAACCCATAGCCTCTCTGACTTCATGTTAAAAACTCCACGTGGTGTTTCTACCTTTGTGTGTAAACATTCCCTGTGGCTTCTCAGACATCCTGTGTCACACTCCATGTGGCATCTCTCACTTCATTTCTCACACTCCCCATGACATCTTGGACTTCACGTGCAACAACCCTTGTGGCATCTCTGACTTCATGTGTAACACTCTCCTGGCATCTCAGAATTCATTACTCACACTCCCTCTGTTGTTACTGACTTGGTGTTTAACAGTCCCTGGCTTCTCTGACTTCATGTGTCACACCCCCTGTGGCATCTCTGGCTTCCTGCATAACACTCCCCCTGGCTTCTCAGAATTCATGCATAACAACCCAGTGACATCTCTGAATTCGTGTGTCATACTCCCCGAGACCTCTCTGATTTCATGTGTAGCACTCATACTGGCATCTCTGATGTCTTGTGTCACAATACCTCTGGCCTCTCTTACTTCGTGTGTAGCACTCTATGCTGTGTCTCTGCCTTCATGTGTCACATGCTGCCTGGCATCTCAAACTGTGTGTGTAACACACACCATCACATCTCTGATTTCATTTGTAACACTCCCCTTTGTGTCTATGACTTCCTGTGTAGTGCCACACGTGGCATCTATGACTGGGTGTGTAACACTTCCCCTGGCATCTCTGACTTCCTTTTTAAAAGTCCACCTGTAGTCTCTGACTTCGTGTGTCACACTCCCAATTTCTTCTATGAGTTCGAGAGTAAAACGTCACGTGGAGTCTCTGACATCGTGTGTAACACACCCAAGTGGCCTGTCTGGATTCCTGAGTAATATACACAAAGGTGTCTCTGAATACGTGTGTAGCTCTATCCCCTTGCATCAGTGATTTGTGTGTAACCCTCCCCGTGGCATGTCTGTCTTGTTTCACAGTCCCCCTGGCCTCTCTGACTTCATGTTTAATGCTCACCATGGCGTCTCTGACCTGTGTAATATTCCACATGGTGTCTTACTTTGATAGGTCACACTCGGCCTGTCATTTCTTACTTCTTTTGTCACACACAGCCTGGTATCTCCAACGTAGAGAGCAACATTCACCACGGTGTCTCTGACTTCATATAGAAAAATCCCCCTGGCATCTCTGCCTTCATCTGTCACAATCCACCTGGCACTTCTGACTTTGTGTGTAACACACTTTTTGGCAATTCTGACACCATGAGTCACACTTTTCTCATGTCTCTGACTTCATGTGTCACATATCCCTTGGCATTTCTGAATTCATGTGTAATAACACTCATTCGTATCTCTGACTGCCTGTGTAACACTAGCCCTGGGTATTCGGTTTTGTGTGACACTCCTCCTGGCATCTCAGGCTTCCTGTTTAATATTCCCTGTGGTGTCACCAACTTCGTGTGTAACCCTAGCCCTGTTTCCTCTGACTTCGTGTGTAACACACCCAGTGATGTCTCTGATTTATATGTCACACTCCCCCTTGTTTCTCTGAGTTCATGCATCACACTCCCCCTTTCATCTCTGACTTCATGTGTAACACTGCAACTTGAGTCTCTGATTTTGTGTTTCAAATTCGGCGGGTATCTCTGATTTCATGTGTCACACTCCCCCTTGTGTCACAGACTTTGTAACAGACCACATTGCGTGTCTGACTCCATTTGTAAAACTAACCCTGGTGTCTCTGACTTAGTGTGTAAAACTCCAAGTGGCATCTCTGACTTCGTGTGTATCACTGTCGCTAGTGTCTCTGACTTCACGTTTCACACTCCACTTGGTGTCTCTGATTTCATGTGTCACACTCTCCTGAGACATTTCAGACTTGATGTATAACACTCCAGGACCATTTCTGACTTCATGTGTAACACTCCCCCTGGTGTCTCTGACTTTTTGCATCACACTGCCCTGGCTTCACAAACATCGTGTGTAATACTCCCACTGGCATTTGTGACTTTGTGTGTCACAGTCCCCCTGAAGACTGACATCATGTGTAACCCTCCCTTTGCTCCTCTGACTTTGTTTGCCAGTCTCCACCTGGCACCACGAACTTTGTGTGTAACCCTCCATGTGGTGTCTTTGACTTCATGTGTAACACTCACCATGGCATCTCAGACATCATGTCAGAATCTGCTTCCTGTCTCTAATTTCCTGTTTCTCACTACCCCTAGCATCTCTGACATTGTATGTAACACACGGTGATGCCTCTGATTTCGGGTGTCATACTTCCCATGACGTTGTTGACTTCCTGTGTCACACTCCCCGTGGCGTCTCTGACCTTGTGTGTAACACTCCCCCTGTCATCTCTGACATCATCTGTACAATCACTTTGGTGTCTCTGACTTCATATTTAACAACCAATATGGTGTCTCTGACTTTGTTTGTAACTCTCCTACATGGCATTTCTGAATTCGTGTATCACATTCCCCATGTCGTCTTTGACTTTTTGTGTAATACTCTCCCTGTCGTCTCTGACATCATCTGTATAATCCCTTTGGCATCTCTGACTTCGTGTGTAATGATCCCAGTGGGATCTCTGCGTTCGAGTGTCATGCTCGACCAATCATTTCTGACTTCGTGTATCACACTGACCCTGGCATCGTAGATTTCATGTGTAACACACCATGTGGCATTTCTGACTCCATGTGTAACACTCCCCCTGCTGTCTCTTACTTTGTGTGTAACACTGCATGTAGCATTTCTTCCACCATGTGTAACACTCCCTTGTGGTGTCTTGGACTTCTTTTGGAACACTCCATGTGGCATTTTTGACTTAATGTCCAACACTCCCCCTAGCGTGTCTTACTTCGTAACACTCAACATCACCTTTCTGCCTTTGTAAAATTCCCCCATTTAGTCTCGGACTTCTTGTGTAAACTCACACTGGTGTCTCTGATTTCTTATGTCACAATACCTCTGGCGACCCTGACTTTGAGTGTAAAACTCACTGTTGCATCTCTGATATCGTGTGTCATAGTCCACCTGGCATTTCTAACTTCATGTGTCACACTCCCTCTGGCATCTCCTACTTTGTGTGTAACACTCCCCATTGTGCCTCTGATTTCATGTGTCACACTCCCTGTGACATCTCATGTTGTGTGTAATACTCCACCTGTTGTCTGAGACTTCTGGTGTAACACTCCCTCTGGCATCTCTGACTTTGCGTGTCAGACTCCTCATGTCATCTGTCTTCCTGGGTAACACTGCATTAGGCATCTCAGACTTCGTGTGTAACACATCCCCATGGCTTCACTGATTTTGTAATACTCCCACTGGTGTCTGTGTATTTGTGCACATCAGTTCCCTTGGCATCAGTGACTTCGTGTGTAACACTCCAAAAGCAGTTCTTACTTTGTGTTTCACAGTGCCCCTGACATTTTTTACTTCCTGTGTCACACTCCTCATGGCCTCTCTGACTTCGTGTGTAATGCTCTCCATGGCATCTCTGGCACCATGTGTAACACATCCCCTGGTGTCACTGATGTCATGTGTAATAATCAACATGCCATCTCTGACTTTGTGTGTCACATTTCCTATGGCATCTCTACCGTCGTGTTTCACAGTCACCCTGGCATCTCTACTTCATGTATTACATTCCCCCTGGGCCCTCTGACTTGGTGTGTAACACTCCCCATGTTATGTCTCACCTCGTGTATAATACTCCACGGTGGCATCTCTCACTTCATGAGTAACACTCCTCCTGGCATAGCTGCCTTCATGAGTCAAACCCCACTTGTCATCTCTGACTTGGTGTGTCATATTAAGCCTGGAGTCACTGACTTCATGTATCACTTTCCCCCTGGTGTTTCTGACTTCGTGTGTAATACACCCCGTGGCATCTCTGACTTCTTGTGTAATACTCTCCTTTGTGACTCTGAGTTCATGCATCACACTCCCTCTGTCGTCTATAACTCCTTGTGTAACACTCCCACTGTTGTCTCTGACTCCATGTATAACACTACCACTCGTGTCTCTGATGTTGTGTGTAAGATTCCCCATGATGTCTGACTCAATGGTCATACTCAACCTGTCATCTCAGACTTGTTGTGTAACACTGCACATGGAGTCTCTGACTTCATGTGTAACACACCCCTGATGTCTCTGACTTTGAGTGTAACACTCCACATGGCCTCTCAGTCTTGGTGTGGCACATATCTCCTGGTGTCTGTGACTTCATTTGTAACAGTCATCGTGGCCTTTCTGCCTTCGAGTGTAACAGTCCCCGTGGAGTCTCAGACTTCTTGCCTAACACTCACACTGACATCTCAGATTTCCTGTGTAACATTCCCCCTGACATCTCAGATATCCTGTGTAAGACTCCCCGGGTGATCTCTGACTTTGGGTGTAACATACCAGGTGGTTTTTCTGAGTTTGTGTGTCACACAACACTTTGTGTCTCTGAGATCGTGTGTCACATTTCCCATGTGATTTTTGACTTTGTGGCACACTGCACCTTGGGTCTATCACTTCGTGTATCAGACTTCATTTGGCATCTCTGACTTTGTGTGTGACACTACCCCTGGTGTCACGGACTTTTTATGTAAAATACCAATGACATTTCTGACTCTGTGTATAGCACTCCCCCTGGTGTCTCTGATCTTTATGTGTAACACTCCATGTGATGTCTCTACTTTGGGGGTAACACATGCCCTGGTGTCTCTGTCTTCGAGTATAACTCTCCAAGTGGCATTTCTTCCTTCATGTGTATTAATCCCTTGTGGTGCCTCAGACTTCATGTGAAACACTCCACATGCCATCTATGACTTCATGTGTAACACTCTCCTTGGTGTCTCTGACTTAGTGTGTAACAATCTACATAGCATCTTGGACTTCATGTGGTACGCACTCTCTCATGTCTCAGACTTCATGTGTAACATGCAACATGGTCTTTCTGCCTTCCAATGTAACACTCCCTCATGGAGTCTGGGACTTCTTGTGTAACACTCACACTGGCATCTCTAATTTCCTGTTTCACTATCTGCCTGGCATCTCTGACTTTGTGTGTCACACTCCACTTGGCATTTCTTACTTTGTGTGTAAAGCTCCACATGGTCTCTCTCACTTCGTGTGTAAATTTCCCCTGTTCACTCTGACTTTGTGCATAAGAATCCCTCTGGTGTATCTGACTTCATGTGTAGTGCTCCCTGTGGCGTCTCTGACTTTGAGTGTCTCACTCTACCAGTCATCTCTGACTTCGTGTGTCACACGCTCCTTGGCGTCTCTGACATCCTGCATAACACTGTCCCTGGTATCTCTGACTTTGTGCATAACAATCCCCTGTGGTGTCTCTGACTTTGGGTGCAAGACTCCCCCAGGGATCACTGACATCATATTTAACACTCCCCCAGGCCTCTCTGACATAGTGTCTCACAGTCCCACTGGTGTCTTTGACTTCGTGTGTTGCACTCTCCCTGTCGCCTATGACTTTGTGTGTACCACTCCCCCTGGTATCTGATGTCTCAGGTAACGCTCCACCTTGTGTCCCTGACTCCTTGTGTAATACTCCAGGCTGCATCTTTGACTTCATTTGTAACACTCACCGTGCTGACTCTAATTTCTCCTGTCACATGCCACATGGTGATTCTGACTTCATGTCTAACACTACACCTTGTCTCTTAACATCGTGCCTAACACTCCCACTAGTGTCTTTCTGTTCATTTCTCACACTTCCTATGGTGTCTCTGACTCTGTGTGTGACACTCACCCTCCTTCTCTCTGTTTGTGTGTAACACTCCCCCTAGTGTTTATGTCTTCGTGTGTGTAACAAATCCTCATGGTGTCTCTAACTTCGTGTTGGAGAGTCCTTTTGTTGTCTCTGACTTTATGGGTAACACTTTCTGTGGCACCTCTAACTTCATGTGTCACACTTCCCCTGATGTCTTTGACTCTGTATATTACAATGCCCTTGGCATCTCTGACTTCATTTGACACACTCTTCCTTGTTTATCTGAGTATGTGTGTCACATTGCCCCTTCCATCTCTAACTTCGAGTGTCACACTACCAACATCATCTCGGACTTTGTGTATAACACTGTCAATCGTGCCTCTGATTTTGTGTGTCACACTTCACTTTGTGTATCTGACTTCTTGTGTCACACTGCAGGTGGCATCTCTGACTTCATCAGTGACATACACACTGGTGTCTCTACCCGTGGCATTTCTGACTTCTTGTGTCACATGCTTCTGAGCATCTTAGACTTCGTGTGTAACACTCCCCCTTCCATCTCTGACTTCATGTGTAACCCCCAAAGTGGCGTCTCTGAATTAGTGTGTAATTCTGCTATGGGGCATCTCTGAATTCATGTTTCATGACATGGTGTGTTACACTCCACATGGCATCTCTGATTTTGTGTGTAACCCTCCCCCAGCATCTGATTTTGTCTGTCACACTCCATGTCATCTATAATTTCATGATTAAAATTGCATGTGGTGTCTCTGACTTGGTGTGTAGCACACCCATGTGATATCTCTGAATTCGTGAGTAATATTCCTCCTGGTGTCTGTGAATTTGTGCATAACACTTCACCTGGCATCATTAACTTCCTGTGCAACACACCCACGGCACTATACTTCATGTTTCAGAGTCCCCCTGTCATCTCTGCCTTCATGTGTAACACAGCCCCTAAAGACTCTGACTTCATGTGTAGCAATCGCACATGGTATCTCTGACTTCAGGCACAAGTCTCCCCAGCCATCACTGACTTAATGTGTAGCACTCCCCCTGGTGTCTCTGACTTCTTGTGTCACAGTCCCACCGGTGACTCTGAATTCATGTGCCACACTCGCCCTGTCGTCTCTGACTTCCAATGTAACACTTCCCTGTCATCAGTGACTTTGTGTGTCACACTCTCCTTGGCATCTCTGACTTCGTGTGTCACACACTCCCTGGTATCTCTGACATCTTGTGCAACATTACCCCTTGTGTTTCTGACTTCGCTTGTCACCCTTGCTCTGGTGTCTAAGACTTCGTGTGTAACACTCCCGCTGGTGTTTTTTACTTCATTTGTAACACTCCATCTGGAGAATTTGTGTCTGACACCCACTGTGGTATCTTTGTCTTCTTTTGTCACACTCCACCTGGCATCTCTAAATTCATGTATCACACCCCGCTGATATGTTTGGCTTCATGTCTAACACACCTGGTGGAGTCTCTGACTTCCTGTGTTACACACCCCATAGTGTACCTGAGTTTGTGCGTCACACTCCCTTTGCCGTCTATAACTTCAGGTGTCAAACTGCCCCGGCTTCTGGCTTCTCTGACTTCATCTGTCACACTACACGTGGTGTCTCTGACTTCCTGTGTAACACTCCCCTGGCATCTCTGACTTTTCGTGTAGCACTCTGCCTGCCATCTGTGATGTCCTGTATCACCCTCCCTGTGGCATCTTTGAATTCATGTGTAACACTCACCTTGTCATCTCTGACCTTGTGAGTAACACTTACAATTGTGTCTCTGACTTTATGTGTAAAACACCCTGTGGCATCTCTGACTTCATTTGTAACACTCCCCCTGGCATCTCTGACTTCGTTTTGCACACTCCCCCCTGACTTCTCTGGCTTAGTGTGTATCAGTCTCCCTGTTGTTCTGACTTTGTGTGATACTCTCCCCCTAGTGTCTCTGACTTTGTGCATCAAACTCTCCCTGGTGTCCCTAAATTCATTTTTAACACTCACACTGGCATCTCTGAGTTCCTGTGAAACTCTCCACATGGCCTCTCTGACTTCGTGTGTCTTCATGTCCCCTGTCATCATTGACTCATGTCTCACTGTCCCCCTGATATCTTTGATTTCATGTGTCACACTTCCCCTGGTGTCTATGACTTCATTTCTAACACTCGCCCTGGTGACTCAGAAATCATGTCTAACAGTTACTGTGGTGTATCTGACTTCATGTGTCACATTCAGCCTGGCATCACTAACTGCATGTATTACCTTCCCTCTGGTGTTTATGACCTCGGGTGTAACAAACCCGATGGTGTCTCTGACTTCTTTTGTAACACTCCCCCTTTTGACTCTGAGTTCATGCATTTCACTCCCTCTGCCACTATACCTTCATGTGTAACACTCCCACTGGCTTCTCTGATTTCATGTATAACACTCCCCCTGGCATCTATGACCTTGTGTGTAACATTCCCTGTGTGTCTGAATTCAAGGTTCACACTAAATGTGTCATCTTGCACTTTGTGAGTAACACTCCCCCTGGTGTCTCTGACTTCATGTGTAACACTCCACATGGCCCTTCAGACTTCGTGTGGTACACACCCTCATTCTCCCTGACTTCATTTGTAACAATCTTCTAGGCCTTTTTGCCTTTGAGTGTAACAGTACCCCGTGGAGTCTCGGACATCTTGTGTAACACACTGACATCTCAGATTTCATGAGTAACACTCGCTGGGCCAGCTCTGACATCATGGATAACACACTCAGTGGCATCACTTGCTTCATGTGTCATGGAACTCCTTGTGTCTCTGTGATCTTGCATCACATTCCCCATGTAGTCTCTGGCATCATTTGGCACACTGCACCTTGCATCTCTGACTACGTGTGTCAAATCTCCCCTGGCATCATGGACATTGTGTGTAACACATCATGTGGCATTTTTGACTCCTTGTGTCACACTCCCTCTGTTGTCTCTGATTTCGTGTGTAAAACTCAACATGGCATTTCTTCCTTGGTAATTATCACTCCCCCATGGCATCTTGCACTTCGTGTGAAACACTCCATGTGCCTTCTATTACATCTTGTGTAACATTCTCTTTGGTGTCTCTGACTCTGTGTGTACCAATCCATGTGGTGTGTCAGAATTCATGTGGTACACACCCCTTGGTGTCTCGGATTTCACGTGTAATACAGAACGTGGCCTTTCTGCCTTCAAATGTAACACTGCTATGTGGAGTGTGGGTCTACTTTTGTAACACTCACACTGGCATCTCTGATTTCATGTTTCAGTATCTTCCTGTCATCTCTAACTTTGTGTGTCCACACTGCCTCTGACGTCTCAGACTTTGTGTGTAACACTGCCTGTGGCACTTGTGACTTCGTCTGTCATACTTACCCTGTCATCTCTGACTTTGTATGTCACACTGCTTGTGGTGTCTCTGATTTCATCTGGCACAAAAACACTATCTGAGACTTAGTGTTTAACACTACCCCTGGTGAATCTGACTTCGTGTGTCAAACTCCTCGGGGTGTCTCTGATTCTGTCTGGCACAAAAACCCTTGTGTCTCACACTTACTGTTTAATACTCCCCCCGGCGAATCTGACTTTGTGTGTCACACTCTTCCTGGCATTTCAGACTTCATGTGTAACAATCCACTTGGTGTCTCTGAGTTTGTGTGTAACACTTCCCCTGGCATCTCTGACTTTGTAATACTCTGAGTTGCATCCCTGATTTCATGTGTAGCACTCCACATAGTGTCTCTGACTTCGTGTATCACATTCTTCCTGCTCTCCATGACTTCAATTTATCACAGTCCCCATTACCTCTCGGAATTCTTGTGTAACTCCCCCTGTCCCCTCGGACTTCTTGCATAACAATCTCCCTGTTGTATCTGACTTCATGTGTAACACTCCCTATGGCGTATCTGACTTTGTGTGTCACACTCAACCAGTTGTCTCTGACTTTGTATGTAACAACCTCATTGGCATCTCTGACATCATGCATAACACACTCCCTGGCATCTCTGACTTCGTGCCTAACAATCCACCATGGTGTCTCTGAATTTGGGCACAAGACTCCCCAAGGCTTTACTGACTTCATGTGTGACATTCCCTCTGGTGACTCTGACGTTGTTTGTCACAGTGCCACTGGCGTCTCTGAGGTCATGTGTCACACTTCAGACCCCTGTGGTCTATGTCTTCACGTTAATGCTTTCACTGGCGTCAGTGACTAAGGATGTAACACGCCCCCTTGTGCCTCTTCATGTTTCACACTCCCTGTGTTGTGTCTTGAGATGGTGTGTAATATTCCCCATGGCGTCTCTCACTTCCTGTTTCACAGTCCTGGTTTCATCTCTGACTTTGTGTGTCACCTCCTGTGGCATCACTGACTTTACCCATAAACCTCTGCCTAGTGCCTTTGACTTCTTACAAAACGCTCCTCTATGGCTTCTCTGATTTTGTGTTCACACACCCCATATCATCTCTGACTTTGGGTGTCACTCTCTCCCTGGTGTCTTTGACTTCGTGTGTAACACTCCACCTGCTGTCTTTAACTTCATGTGTAACACTCCCCCTGGTGTCTTTAACTTCGTTCATAACACTCTGCCTGGTATGTTTGACTTTGTAACACTCCCCCTTGTGTCTCTAACTTCATGTTTTAACACTCCACCTGTAGTCTCTGATGTCATCTGTGACCCTCCCCCGATGTCTCTGAATTCACGTGTAACAATCCACATGGTGTCTCTGACTTCCCTTGCATCTCTGTCTTGGTCTATACCTCTACCCCTGGTGTCTCTGACTTCGAGTGTAGCACTCTGCATGGTGTCTGTGTCGTCCTGTATCACACTCCCCTTGGTGTTGAGTTCGTGTGTAACACTCCCCTGGCAACTCTGACTTCTTCTGTAACACTCCACGTGGAATCTCTGACTTCATGTGTCACAATCCCTCTGGCATATCTGACTTCATTTGTCACAGTAACCCTGGTGTCTGTGACTTCATGTGTCACACTCTCCCTGTCATCATGACTTCATGTGTAATAATCCTCATGCTGTCTGTCTTCTCATGTCACACGCTGCCTCTCATCCCTGACTTCATATATCACACTCCTTCTGGCATCTCTGACTTTGTAACACTGAACATGGCATCTTTGACTTTGTGTGTCACATTTCCTCTAGTGTCTCTGAGTTTATGGGTCACAATTCCACTGCTGTCTATAACTTCATAAGTAGCACTCCCACTGGCATCTGTGACAGTGTATAACTTTCACCTTGGCCTCTCTGACTTCATGTATAACATTCCTGGTGGCATCTATGACTTCTTGTGTCACGCTCCCTGTGGCATCTCAGATGTCATGCAAATCACTCCCCTTGGCATCCCTGACTTCATGTGTAACACATCCTCGTGATGTCTCTGACTTCATTGTTACACTACCCCAAGCATCACTGACTTCGTGTGTAACACTCACACTGGCATCTCTGGCTTCGTGTTTCATAGTCTCATGGCATCTCTCACATCATGTGGTAAACTACATGTGCCCTCTCTAACTTCATTTGTAGCACACGTCCTGGAGTCTCTGGTTCCACGTGTTACCCTTCCCCAGGTGCCTCTGACTTTGTGTGTAACATTCCACTGCCATCTCTGAGTTCATGTGTAACACCCAACTTGGTGTCTCTGAATTCGTGTGTAACTCTCTTAGGTGGCATCTGTAAATTCCTCTATCACAATCCTCCTTTTGTCTCTGATTTCATGTGTAACTCTCCAACTGGCATCTCTGTGTTCATGTATCACACTCCCAATGGCATCTCTGATTTTGCTTTTCACAGTCTCCCTAGTGTCTCTAACATTACGTGTACCACTCCATGTGGCTTCCCCGACTTCATGTGTAACACTTCCCCTGTTGTCGCTGTCTTCATTTGTAACACACTACTTGGCATCTCTGATTTTGTGTGTAAGCAACCGCTGCTTTCTTTGACTTCATGTGTAACACAAAACATGATGTCTCTGACCTCGTGTGTAACTCTCCTATATGGTGTTTCTGAATTGTATCACGCTTCCTATGTCATCTCTCAATTTGTGTAACACTCCCCTTGTCTTCTCTGAGTTTGTGCATCACACACCCACTGGTGTCTGACTTCATGTGTCAAAATCCCTATGGCATCAAGGACATCTGGTGTAACAGTTCCACTTGCGTCTCTGACTTTGAGTGTAACACTCTACCTGGCATTTCTGCTTTCATGTGTCACACTCCCCCATGTCATCTTAGATTTCATGTGTATCACACCCTCGTGGTGTCTCTGACTTCATTTGTCACATACCCCATGTTATCTCTAAATTCCTGTGTCCCTCTTTCCCTGGTGTCTTTGAATTCTTGTGTAAAATGACCCCTGCTGTCTCTTCATCTTGTTTCACACTAACCTTTGCCTCTTTCTTCATGTGTCACACTCCCCATGACATTTATGACTTTTTCACACACACTATGGTGTCTCTGACTTCCTGTGCAACACTACCCCGTGTTTCTGACTTCCTGTGTCACACTTTCACTGGTGTCTCAGACATTGTGCATGTGCATAGCACACCCCTTTGCATCTCTGACAAACTGTGACACACTCCACATTGCATCTCTGACTTTGTGTGTCACACCCAACCTGGTGTATCTGCCTTCGTGTGCAACATTCTACATGGTGTCTTGGTATTTGTGTGTCACATTCCCCCTAGCATCCCTGACTTCCTGTATCACACTCCCCCTGGCATGTATGACTTCAAGTGTAACTCACCCCATGGAGTCTAAGACTTCGTGCATCAACCTCCCATTTGTATCTCTGAGTATGTGCATCACACTCCTCCTGCCATCTATAACTTCATGTGTAACAGTCACAATGCCGTCTCTGGCTTCCTGTATAACACTCCTACTGGCATCTGTGACCTCGTGTTTCACACTTTCCCTGTCGTCTCTGTCTTGGTGACTAGTACTCCCCCTGGTATCATTGTTTTCATGCATAAAACACCCCCGTGGCCTCTGTAGCTTTGTGTATCACAATCCCCATATCTTCTCTAAATTTGTGTGTCACTAAAACCCTCAACACTCCCCCTCTCGTCTCTTACTTCATAATTCACAATGCCCCTGCCGCCTCTGATTTTGTGTGTCATACTATACCTGGTGTCTCTGACTCTCCGTGTAACACACCGCCTGACGTCTCTGATGTCTTTCGTAATACTTCTCCTAAGGTCCGTGACATCATGTGTAACATTCCATGTGGCGTCTCAGTCTTTGTGTGATACACTCACTGTGTTGTCTTTGACTTCATGTGTTACACTCCACGTGGAATTTTTGCCTTCGAGTCTAACACTCTTGTGTGTCCTCTCGGACTTCTTGTATGACAATCACCTTGACAGTTCTGATTTCATCTGTCAAATTCCCCCTGGCATCTCTGACTTTGAGTGTAACACTCCACATTTCATCTCTTGCTTTGCGTTTCATGCTCCCACTTACATCATGAATTTCTTATATCACACTAGCCCTGTGTTCTGAAATCCTGTGAAACCGTCTACATGGTGTATCTGACTTCGTGATTAACACTTACCCTGTTATCTCTGACTTCTTGTGTCGCATGTCACCCTCATCTCTGACTTCGTGTCACAAAATTCTGTCATCTCTGACTTCATGTGTCACTCTACCCCTAGTTTCTTTGACTTCATTTGTGACACTTCACCTGGCAACTCTGACTTCGTGTGTAACTCTCACCTTTGACCTCTCTAAATTGATGTCACACTCCCCCTGCCATCTCTGACTCCATGTGTAACAAACCCCCTGGTGTAACTCACATCATGTGTAACAGTTCATGTGCCATTTCTGACTTTTTGTGTCACACGTCCCATGGCGTCTCTGTCTTCGTGTTTCGCAGACACCCTGGAGTCTCTGGCTTTGTGCATAACACTCCCTCTTGTCTCTCTGACTTCATGTGTAACAGTCCCCCTGGCGTGTTTCACTTTGTGTGTAATACTCCACCATTGCATCTCTCAATTTGTGAATAACAATCCCCCTTGTGTTGGTAACTTCGTCACTCTACCTGTGGCCTCTGACTTCATAAGTCACACACCACCTCTTGTCTCTGACTTCATTTGCCACTTTACCTGTGATTTCTTTGACTTTGTAACACTGCCCCTGGCATCTCTGACTTCATTTGTCACACTGCCCCGTGGCTTCTCTGGCTTAGTGTGTAAAAGTCTCCCTGTTTTCTCTGATTTCTTGTGACACCCTCCCCATTGTATCTCTGACATCATGCACCAAACACCTCCTTGTGTCTCTGAATTCGTTTGTAATGTTCCTTCTGGCATAACTCAGTTAGTGTGAAAACCTCCAAGTAGCCTCTCTGACTTCGTGTGTATAACTCCCCATGGCATCTCTGGCTTCCTCCGTAACACTCCCTTGGTTTCTCTGACTTCTTGAGTAATAATCCCACTGACTTCTGTGACTTCCTGTGTTTCACTCCCCTGTGGCATCTCTGATGTCACGTGTAACCCTCCCCCAGGTATTACTGGCTTCATGTGTAACACATGCCCTGGCATCTCTGACATCATGTGCCACAGTTCCCCTGGAGTCCTGACATCATGTTTAACACTCCATGTGGCCTCTCTGACTTCATATATCACACTCTCCCTGCCATCTTTACTTTCATGTGTAACATTCACCCTATCGTATATGATTACGTGTGTAACACTCCTCCTGGCATCTCTGACATTTTGTGTAACACTCCAAGTGGCATTTCTCTCTTCGTGTGTAATACCCCCATCTGGTGTCTCTGTCTTCATGTGTAATACTCCCCTTGGCGTCTCTAGCTTCATGAGTAACACTGCTGGTGCCATCTCTGTGTTCATGTGTAACACTCAACGTGTCGTCTCTGATTTAGTGTGTGACTCACACCCATGGCATCCTTGACTTTGTGAATCACAATCCCTGTGGCATCTCTGACATTGTGCATCACACTCCCCCTTTGTATCTGAATTCATGTATAACTCTCTCGCTTGTGTCTCTAACTTTGTGTGTAATACTCTCCCTATCATCTCTAACTACTTGTGTAACATTCCCTCAGTCGTCTCAGACTTTGTGCATGACACTCCCCCCAGTGTCTGTAAATTGATTTGTAAATAACCGCATGGGGTCACTGAGTTCATATGTAAAACTCCTCCTGGCATCTTTGACTTCGTGCAGAACACTCCACTCTGTTGTCTCTCACTGTGTGTGTAACACACCCTGTGGCACATCTGACTTCGTGTAAAACACTCCCTCTGGTGTCTGTGACTTCATTTGTAACACTTCCCCTGTCATCTCTGACTCTGTGTCACAGTCTCCCTGGTGTCTCTGACTTCGTGTGCAATACTCCATGTGGCCTTTCTGACTTCATATAACATTCCCACTGGGTCTCTGAGTGCTTGTGTAACACTCCCTCTCATGTCTCTTACTTCATGTCATACTGTCATGGTGTCAGAGATTTCATGTGCCTCACTCTCCCTTTTGTTCTCAATTAGTGTGTGACATTCTACATGGCATCTCTGACTTTGTGAGTAACACTTCCCCTCATGTCTCTGACTTCTTTTGTCCCAATCAACTTGTCATCTCTGACTTCATGTGTCGCACTCTACCTGGTGTTTCTGACTCTGTGTGTAACAGTACTGATGGCACCTTTGACTTTGAGTGTGACACTCACCCTCATCTCTCTGATTCCCTGGGTAACACTTCCCCATGGTGTCTCTGAAATAGTGTGTCAAACTCTGCTTGAGGTCTCTGACTTCATGTATCAAACACCCTCTGGCATATCTGATGTCTTCTTATAACACACCTGGTAGCATATCTGAATTCGTGTGTAGCACTCCCCCTAGTGTTTCTGAGGTCATTTGTCAAACCCTCTGCTGTCTATAACTTCATGTGTAGCTCTCCCACTGGCATTTCTGACTTCATGTATAACGCATCTCTGACATTGTGTTAACAGTCCCCATGGCATCTGACTTCGTGGGTCACACTTGACCTGGCATTGCTGAATTTGTGTATCATACACCCCCTGGCATCTCTGACTTTGTGTTTCACAATCCTCCTTTTGCGTCTGACTTTGTGTGTTAACATTCCCCCTTTGCACCTGGGTCTTCTTCTGTAACACCCCACATGGCATCTCTGACTTCGTGTATAACACCCCTGGTATCTCTGACTTCATGTGTAACACTTCATGTGGCCTCTCTAATTTCATCTGTACCATACACCCTGGTGTCTCTGACTTCACGTGTAATACTCCATGTGGCATTCCTATCATTGTGTGGAAAACTACAAAGTGGAGTCTGAGATTTCCTGTGTAACAATCTCACTGGTGTCTCTGCCTTCATGTGTAACATTCCACATGGCATCCCTGACTTCATGTGTAACACTCTCCCTGTTGTCTCTGACTTTGTGTGTAACACTCCATGTAGCTTCAGTGATGTCGAGTGTAACCCTCCCCCTGCCTTCTCTGCCTTCATGTGTAACACACCTCTATGTCATTTTGGACATCTTGCATCACACTCCACGTGGCTTCTCTAACTCAGTCTGGTACACTTCCCCTGACATCTCTGAATTCATGTGTAACAGAGCATGGTGGTTGTGCCTTTGATTCTAACACTCCCTTGTGGCACATCAGACTTTTTGTGTAACACTCACCACGATGGTTCTGATTTCATGTGTCATACTCCCTCTGGCATCTCTGACTTCAAGTGTAACACTCACCATTGTGTTTCTGACTTCATGTGTCACAATATGGCTGGCCTGTATAACTTCATGTGTGACAGTCCCTCTGGCATCTCTGATTTTGGGTATAACACTCCACCTGGCACATCTGACTTTGTGTCTCAGACTTCTCCCGGCATCTCTGACTTCGTCACACTCCCTGTGGCATCTGAGTTCTTAGGTCATAAACACACTGGTGTCTCTGACTTCCTGTATACCAGTACCCCTGGCATATCTGACTTCATTTGTCACACACGCTGGTGTCTCAGACATCGTCTGTCACAATCCACCTGAAGTCTCAGTTCACGTGTAACACTCCACTTGGAATCTGACTTTTTCTCTAACACTTCCCCCTGGCATCTCTGACTTCATGTGTCACACTCCACCTGGCGTCCCTCACTTCATGTATCACACTCCCCATTGCATCTCTGACTTCTTGGGTAACACTCTCCCTGTTGTCTCTGACTCCATGTGGAACACTGCCACTTGCATAACAGACCTCATGTCTAACACATCCCCAGATGTCTCTGAGTTCCTGCATAATATAACCACTGTGGTCTCAGACTTTGTGTTTAACACTCCCACTGGTCTCTCTGACGTCCTGTGGGACACTCCCCCTGGTTTTGCTTACTTCATACTTGATGCTAACACGTGGCATATCTGACTTCATGTGTAAAAGTCCCCATGTCGTCTATGACTTTGTGTGTAACACACCACATGGTGTCTCTTACTTTGTGCGTAAGTGCCCATTATCTCTCTGACTTCATGCATAACAATCCCTCTGGCACCTCTGATGTCATTTGTAACTCTCCCTGTCGCATCTCTGACTTTGTGTGCCACATTTGACACATCATCTCTGAGTGCATGTGTCACTCACTCTTTGGTGTCTCTGTGTGACACTCACCCTGGCATCTCTGACTTTGCATGTAATAACCTCCATGGTGTCTCTGATGTTGGGTGAAAGATCCTCCAGGGTCTCACTGACTTCTTGTGTAACACTGCCCCTGGCCTCTCTGACTCTTTGTGTCACAGTGCCACTGGCATCTCTGAATTAGTGTGCTCTGACTCATCTTTGTGCTCTGACTTGGTCTGTAACATTCCCTCTGGCATCAGTGACTCCATGTTTCACACTCCCTCTCATGTCTCTGACTTCATGCATAACACACCACCTGTCATCTATGACTTCGTGTGTAACACTTCCCCATGGCATCTGTGAATTCCTGTGTCACACTCCCTGTTGTGTCTCTGATGTTGTGTGTTACATTCCCTCTCTCATCTCTGACTTTTTGTGTAACTCTCCCACTCACGTCTCTGACATCTTGTGTCACACATCCCATTTCATCTATGACTTCGTGGGTAACACTGCACGTGGTGTCTCTGAATTTGTGAGTAATACTCCTCTTGGTATCTGTGAATTCGTGCATAACATTTCCCTTGGTGTCAGTGACACCAAGTATATAGCACTGCCTCTGACATCTATTATTTCATATTTTACACAATGCCTGATGTGGCAAGACCTTGTGTAATATTGCCTGTGGCATCTCTGACATTGTGTGTCACAGTCCAGTTGCATCTCAGACTTAATGTGTCACACTCCCTGTGGTGTCACTGTCTTTGTGTGTAACACTTCTCCAGTATTTTGACTTCTTATGTAACACTCACCCATGGCATCTCTGACTTTCTGTGTTATAACACCCCATACCATCTCTGAATTTGTGTGTCACTCTTTCCCTGTTGTCTTTGTCTACATGTGTAAAACTTCCCCTGGCGTCCCTGACTTCATGTCACAGTCCCCTTCTTGTCTCTGACTTTGTGTGTGTCACTCAAAATGGTGTCTGTGACTTCGTGTTTCACACTTCCCCTGTATTCTCTGACTTTTTGTGTCACACCCTGCCATGTCATCTCTGAATTCGTGTATCAATCTCACCCCAGTCTCTTTTAATTCTTATGTAACACCCCACCTGATATCTTTAACTTCATGTGTAACACTTCCCCTCGTGTCTTTGGCTTTGTCAGATTCCCCCTGGCATCTCTGACTTTGTGTTTAACACTCCACCTGTAGGTTCAGACTTCGTGTGTCACACTCCTTACCCTGTCTCTGACTTCATGCATCACACTCACCCTATCTTCTATAACGTCGTGTGCAACAATCCCCCAAACATCTCTGACATTGCCTAACATTCCCCAGTGAATTTCTGACTTCCTGTGTCACACCTGACCTTTAGTCTTTGACTTCGTATGTAACATTCCACAATGCATCTCTGGCTTCCTATGTAACAATCCCTCTAATGTTTATGACTTCATTTGTAACACTTCTCCAGGCATCTCTTACTTCATGTGTACCACTGAAATTTGTTTCTCTGACTTTGCGTATAACAATACACATGGAATCTCTGATGTCAAGTGTCATACTCACCCTAGTATCTGACATCAGCCATATCAATCCCCTGGATGTCTCTGACATTGTGTGTAACAGTCTCCCTGGCATCTCTGACTTTGTGTCTAACACTCCATGTGGCATGACTGACTTCATGTATCACACTCTCCCTGGTGTCTATGGCATTATATATAACACTACCCCTGGCTTCTCTGACTTTGTGGGTAACACTCACTATGGATCCTCAGACATCATGTGTCACACTCCCTCTGCAATCTATAACTTTTTGTGTAATAAACATGAAGTCAGTGATGCCACAGGATGTTTGACATACGGATTTAGAGGCACATGGGGAGTGTTACACACAAAGTCAGAGACACCAAGGGAAGTGTGACATACAAATTTAGAGATGCTAGACAGATTGTGATATACAAAGTCAGAGATGCCACAGTGAATGTTACAAAGAAGGAGACATCAGGTTGAGTGTTACATATGATGTCAGAGAGGCCATGGGGAGTGAGAGACTCCATGTCAGAGAAACACAGGGAAGTGTTATTCATGAAGTCAGACACTCCAGGGGGAATGTGACACTTGAAGTCAGAGATGCCATGTGGAGTGTTATACACGAAGCCCAAGATGCCAATATGAGCGTTACATATGAAGTTATAGACAGCAGGGTGAGTGTGTTGTTTGACATCAGAAACACAAGTGGTAGTGTGACACATGATGTCAGAACCTACAGGTGGGGTGTTAAACATGAAGTCAGAGATAACTGTAGGAGTGTTTCACACAAAGTCAGAGATGACATGTGGACTGTGATACACGAATTCAGAGACATCATCTAGGAGAGTTATGCACGAAGTCAGAGACACCATGTTGGGTGTAATACATGAAATCAGAGATGGCAGAGGAGTGTTGCACATGAAGTCAGAGAAACCAAGGGATGTGTGGCAAACAAATTCAGAGATGAAATGGTGAGTGTTACATACAAAGTCAGAGAAGACATTGTGAGTGTCATACACGAAGTCCAAAATGCCAGGGGGAGTGTGACACATGAAAGCAGAGATGCCATGGGAACTGCTATATACAAAGTCTGAGATGCCAGGGGGAGTGTCAAATACAAAATCAGAGATGACGGGGGATTGTTCCACAAAACTTCAGAGACACCAGTGGGAGAATGACACGCAAAGTCACAGACGACAGGGGGAGTGTGACACACTAATTTACAGATGCCAAGGAGGAGTGTTATCCACGAAGTCAAAGATACCAGGAGTAGTGTTACACAGTATGTCAATGATGACAGGGGTATTTTATCACACGATGAGACAGACAATATTGGGAGTTAGATGCACAAAGTTAGAGACATTTGGGGCATGACAGATGAAGTCTGAGGTGCCATGGGGAGTCTTACACATGAAGCCAGAAACACAAGTTGGAGTGTTACACACAATGTCAGATACTAAATGTGGAGTGTTATTCATGAAGTCACAGACTACATGGGGTATGTTACCCATGGATCAGAGACAGCAGGGTGAGTGCTACACACAGTCAGAGACTCCGTGAGGAATGTTACACTCTAAGTAAGGATGTCACAGGGGAGTGTTACACTCATATTCAGAAATATCACATTGCTTCTTAGACAGGAAGTCAAAGATGCCATGGTGAGTGTTACACCCACAGTCCCAGATGCGAGGCAGCGTGTGGCAGACAAAGGCAGACACAACGTAGAATGTGAAACATGAAGTCAGAATTGCCAGGGGGATTGTGATACACGAAGTCAGGGAGCCCTTGTGGATGGTGAAACAGGAAGTCAGAGACATAATGGGGAGTGTCACACACGAAGTCAGAGATGCCAGAGGGAGTGTGACACACAAAGTCAGAGATGCTCTGGGGATTGTGACACATGATGTCAAAGGGGCTAGGGGAAGGTGACATATGAAGTCAGAGATGCCATGTGTAGTGTTACACATGAAGTCAAAGATGACAGGAAGAGTGTTACGAAGTCACAGACAGAAGTGGGAGAGTGACACACGATGTCAGTGATGACAGGTATTGTATTGCACAATGACACAAAAAACATTGGGAGTGTGACACACGAGGTCAGAGACAACATCTGGGACATGACACATGAAGTGAGAGATGCCACGGGGAGTCTCACAGTCAAAATCAGAGATTCCATGAGGGCGTGTTACACATGAAGGCAGAAAGGTGACTTGGTTTGTTACACATGAAGTCAGAGATGTGACGTGGTGTTTTACAAATGTCACACATGACAGGTGGAGTGTTACAGATGAAGTCACAGACGACAGAGGGAGTGTTACAAATGAATCAGAGACACCTGGGCAAGTTTTACACTCAGTGTCAAAGAAGACACTGAGGGGTGTTACACACAAATGCAGAAAGGTTACTTGGTTTGTTACACACAAAGTCAGAGGCGCCAGGGGGGTTGTTACACACCGAGTCACAGACACCAGATGTGGTACTACACAGAAAGTCATAGACACTGGGGGAGTGTTACAAATTAAATCAGAAATGCCTCAGTGATTACTACACACACAGTTGGAGATGCCAGGCAACATATAACACATGAAGGCAGAGATACAAGTGGAGTGTTACACACGAAGTCCAAGACACCAGGCACAGTGAGACACATAAAGTCAGAGACACCAGGGTGAGTCTGATGCAGGAAGTCAGAGACACCAGGGTGGTGTTACACAGGGTGTCAGCGACACCACAGGGAGTGTTGCACAGGAAATCAGAGATGACAGGTGCAGTGTTACACACAATGTTAGAGACACCACAGGGAGCATGACACATGAAGTTAGGGACACCATGTGGAAGTGTTACACACACAATCAGAGCTGACAGCAGGAGTGTTACACACACAATCAGAGACACCAGGTACATTGTGGCACACAAAATCAGAGATGACAGGGGGTTTCTGATGCACCAAGTCATAGATGTGAGTGAGTATGTTACACATGAAATTGAAGAGACCAGTGGGGTTAGTGATACATGAATTCAGAGATGACGGGGAGTGTGACACACAAAGTTATAGAGGCACCAGATGTGTGTCATGCATGAAAACAACAATATCATGGGGAGTGTTACAGACCAAGTCAGAGACAACATGGAGAATATGAAACACAAAAGTCACAGATACCAGGGGGTGTGTGATACACAAAATCACAGATGCCAGTGGGAGTGTTATGTATGGAGGCAGAGATACCATTGGGAGTGTTATACGTGAAGTTCTAGACAGCAGGGGAGTGTGATGCACATACTCAGAGACACAAACGGGGGTATGACCCACATAATCATAGACGCCACTGGTTGAGTTAACACACAAAGTTATTGATGACAGCGGTATCATGATACAGGAGGTCAGGGATGACAGACAGAGTGTGGCATTATTTCAGAGATGCCAAGGGGAGGGTTGCACACGATGTCAGATACACCAGGTTGAGTGACACAAGATGTCACTGATTCCATCTGGAGTGTGACACATGAAGTCAGAGATGCCAGGGGTAGTGTGATATATAAGTCAGAGCCGACAGGTGGACTTTTACACATGACATCAGAGATGCCAGGGGGAGGGTTACAAACAAACTCAGAGACACAAAGTAGATTGTTACAAACGAAGCCTGAGATGCCAGGGGGTGTGTGACACAGGAAGTCTGAAACAACTGAGGTAATGTTACAAGGAACTCAGAAACACTGGGGATAGTTACACACAGGAAGTCAGAGACAAAAAGGTATGTGTGACAGATTAAGTCAGAGATGTCATGGTCAGTGTCACACACGAAGTCGGAGACACCAGTGCCAGGGTCCAGCCTCGGCAGAGTCCAGGTTCCCGCAGGAGAGACGGCATCAGCGAAAGTGTAAGTGCTAGATGTGAGACTCGAAGCAGTTGTAAGCAAGTCAATTTATTTCGGGGACAGGGTACACTTATATAGAAAAAATAACACGAGGTGGTCTAACTATTGTCATCATGGGAACAATAGGTGAGGGGCAGTGCGTGACTAAAGGTAATAATCAAAGGTGGTTATCTACTTACCAGATGTGCAGCATACATATCGATTGTTTAGGAAGAGGTTACATAGTTTCAGGGTCTTCAAAAAGTTAGGAGGGCAGCGAGCATATAATTAACGGACTATAGACCCCCACCTCCTTGGGGGCTGCTGTTTGTTCTTTGAGATATGTTTATTGTTAGTTCTGCCTGTTTTTACAAGGCTTCCAGGACAGAGGGAAGACGTTAATCAGTAATAGGCTTTAGAAAGGAGGACAAAGGACTCTGCTTAAAGAATTATGTTCCCTGGAGAAGTGCCTTGCACGATTCTCCTTCCATTGCCAGACCTTGTCACAATGCAATGGCAGCTAGATTGGGGGAATGCTTCCCACACACCAGAAGTGTGACACAGGAAGTCAGAGGTGCCCTGGTGAGTGATACTCGAAAAGTCAGAGATTCAAGGGGAAGTGTGACACATAATGTCAGAGACCCCACAGTGAGTGTTACATTCAAAGTCAGAGATGCCATGTAGAAGTATTACACATGAAGCCAGAGATGGCAGAGGAAGTGTTATGCACAAAGTCAAAGATGACAGGGAGAGCATGGCACAAAAGTCAGAGACCCAGTGTGTAGTGTGCTACACGAAGTCAGAGACAACAGGAGGAGTGTGATGTGTAAACTAAGAGTCAAACTGGGGAGTGTGACACACGAAGTTGGCACTGGGTGTGTTGCACACTATGTCAGAAACAACAGGATTCATGTGATACAGGAAGCCAGAGATGCCAGATGGAGTGTTATGCAGGAAGTCAGAGACGCCACATGGAATGTTACAGATGATGTCAGAGACACACGAGGGAGTGTTACACATGAAGTCAGGGATGCCTGTGGGAGAGTTACATATGAAGTTATATACGGCCAGGTGAATGTGATGCACGAAATCAAAGACATGAACGGGAGTATAACACAGGAAGTCAGAGACTAGAGGTAGAGAGTTAAACACAAGCTCAGAGTCACCAAGGGGAGAGTTACAAATGAAGTCAAAGACACCAGGGGAAGTGTGACACACAAATTCACAAACACCAGAGAAAGAATGACACATGAATTCAGAGATGACATGGAGTGTGTGACACATGAATCAGAAATGACAAGGGGAGTGTTACAAAGTCAAAGAAACCAGGAGTAGAGTAAGAAATGAAGTCAGAGACGACAGCTGGTGGATGATATACCAAGTCAAAGACCCCTAGGGAGGTCTGACACATGCAGTTGGAGATGCCATGAGGAGAGTTACACACAGTCAAAGAGGCCACGGGGAATGTTACAGATGATGTAACTGACATGACACGAAATGTTAAGCATGAATTCAGAGACAAAGTGGGGAGTATTGCACATGAATTCAGAGACACCACTGGGGATGTTACACATGGAGTCAGAGACACCACATGCAGTGTTACCCATGAAGTCATACATGACATGGGGAGTGTGACACAGGAAGTCAGAAGCCAGAGGGAGAGTTACACAAGAAGTCAGAGATGATAAGTGGAGTGTTAAACACAAGGTGAGAGACATCAGAGGGAGTGTGACACTTGAAGTCAGAGACACCACAGAGAAGTGTTATACACAGAGTCAGAGAGAGGAGGGGGACTGTTACACATCAAGTCAGAGATGCCATTGGGAGTGTTACATGCATAGTCAGAGAAACGAGTTAGATTGTCACACACAAAATTAGAGAAGACGGGGGAAGTTTACACACGACATCAAAGACACCAAGGGGTTAGTGACACACAAAGTCAGAGAAACCACATGGAGTGTGACACAGGAAGTCAGAGACAACAGGGGAAGTGTTACATATGGAGCTAGTGAACACCATGGGGATTGTTATACAGGAAGGCAGAGAGGGCACGTGGAGTGTTACACATGATGTCATAGACTCCAGGGGGACTGTGACAAATGAAGTCATTGATGCCTGGGGGAGTATTATGCATGAATTCAGGGATGCCAAGGGGGAGTGTTACACATGAAGTCAGAGACGTCAGAAGGAGTGTTATGCATGAAGTCACAGACACCAGGGGGCGTGTTACACAGGAAGTCAGAAACTCTAAGGGGATTGTGACACGAAGTCAAAAAGGACATGGGGAGTGTGATGCATGAATTCAGAGATGCCATGTAGGAGACTTACGAAGTCAGAGACTCCACTTTGAGAGATACACATGAAGTCAGACACTGCAGGCCAAGTGTTACACAAAGTCAGAGATGCAAAGTGTAGTGTTACACATGAAGTCAGAGATGCCAGGCTGATTGTGACTCAGACAGTCAGAGACACCACGGTGAGTGTTAAAATTGAAGCCAAAGATGTCAGGGATAGTGTGATACATAAAACCAGAGAGGCCAGTGAGAGTCTTACAAAAGAAGTCTGAGAGTCCATGGGAGAGTGTTACACTCAAAGGAAGAAATTCCAGGTTGGGTGTTACACAAGAAGTCAGAGACACCAGGGGGTGTGTACCACATGAAGTCTGAGATGCCATGCGGAGTGTTACACATGAAGTCAGAGACACCAGGGGGAGTGTTAGACACGGAGTCAGAAACACCACATGCTGTGGTACACATGAAGTACAAATTACTGGGGAAGTGTGACAAATGAAGCCAGAGACCCAAGATGCAGTGTGACACACAATGTCAGAGACAACAGGGTGAGTGTGAAACACGAAGTTACAGATGCCATGGGGAGTGGGACACACAAAATCAAAGACCACAAGTAAAATATGAAAGACTAAGTCAGAGATGCCTATGCGTGTATTACACAAGAAGTCAGAGAGGGCACATGGAGTGTTACACATAATCTCAGAGCCTCCAGGGGGACTGTGACACACGAAGTCTGAGACACCACGGGGAGTGTTAAACACCAAGTCAGTGACGTCTGGGCTAGTGTTACACACCAAGTCAGTGAAGCCATGGAGATTGCACGATGTCAGAGACACCAGGATGAGTGTGACACATGAAGTCAGAGACATGACAGTGAGTGTGTCACAAGACGTCTGAGACTACATGTGGTGTGTTAAACACAAAGTCAGAGACACCAAGGGGAGTCCTACAAACAAAATCAAAGACACCAGGGGAGTATTACACACAAAGGTAAAGACACCAGGGGGAGGGTTGCACAAGAATTCAAAGAAACCGTGGAGAGAGTGACACACTAATTCAGCGACGATATTGGATGAGTGACATATGAAGTCAGAGAAGCAACATGAGTGTTACACTCGAAGTCAGGGACGCAAGGGGAAGTGTGACACATGATGTCAGAGATGTCATATTGAGCATTACACTCAGATTCAGAGACACCGGCAAGAGTCTGACATAGGAAATGAGAGAATTCAGTGAGTGTTATACAAGAATTATGAGACACTGCAGGGGGAGTGTTACCCTCAAAAGAAGAAAGACCATGTGGAGCATTACAGATGAAGTCAGAGACACCAGGGGTTGTGTACCACAAGAAGTCTGAGATGCCAGGGACAGTGTGACACTCAAGGTCAGAGGTTCCACTTAGAGTGTTACACACCAAATCAGAGACACCAGATGGAATTTGACACACAAAGACAGATGACATGAAGACTGTTATGCATGATGTCAGAGACTACAAGCAGACTGTGAAACAAAAAGTCACAGATGCCACAGGAATGTGACACACCCAATCAAGACCAGAGGTGAAGTGTGAAACGTAAATTCAGAGACACTATGGGGATTGTGACACAAATAGAGTTGCCAGGGGCAGTGTCACACACGAATACAGGTACACAAATATGACTGTTACACCTGAAGTCAGAAATGCAAGGAGGTGTTTGAGACACAAAATCAGAGCTGCCAGGGTGAGTGTTACACAAGAAGTCTGAGAGGCAATGAGGCAGTATTACACTCAAAGGCCAAAACGCCACATAGATTGTTACACATGAAATGAGAGACTCCAGAGGGACAATGACACATGAAGTCATGGTTGCCACCTGGAGTGTTACACACGATGTCACAGACACCAAGGAAAGTGTTACACCCAAACTCTGAGATGGCATAGGCTGTGTTACACACAATGTCTGTGACATCATGGGGAGTGTGACACATGAAGTCAGTAACACGAGAGGCAATGTTACACAGGAAGTCAGAGACATCAGGGAGTGTATCGCACATGATGTCAGAGATGCCAGAGGGAGTATGACACATGAAATCAGAGACACCAGAGGAAGTGTGACATACGAAGTCAGAGGTGCTGGGATGGTGTTATACACGAAGCCTTAGATGCCCTTGTGAGTGTGACACACGAAGTTATAGATGGCAGGGGAAGTGTGATGAGCATACTCAGAGAAACAAAGGAGAGTGTGACACACGAAGTCAGAGATGTCATGGGGTGTGTTACACATGAAGTCAGACACACCAGAGGTATTGTGATACAGGAAGTCAAGGATACCAGGTGAAGTGTTGCACACGAACTCAGATGCCAGGAAGAGTGTTTCACACGATGTCAGAGATGCAAGTGGGAGTGTGAAACACAAGGTCACAAATTCCAGGAGCAGTGAGTCACTTGAAGTCACAAATGCCAGGGGGAGTGTGACACATGAAGTGACAGACTCCAGGGCGGTGGTGACATGAAATCCGAGACACCAGTTGGAGATGTACAGACAACATCAGAGATGCAAGTGGGAGTGTTTAACACAAACTCAGAAACACAAGTTGGATAGTTACAAATGATGGCTGAGATGCCAGGGGGTGATTGACACACGAAGACAGAAACATCAGGGGTAGTGTTACACAGGAAGTCAGAGACAACATGGAGTGTGTGACGCATGAAGTCAGCGATGCCAATGGGGAGTGTTATGCACACAGTCAAGGACACCAGGGTGAACATTACACAGGAAGACCAAGATGCAAGGGGGATTTTCACACACAAAGTCAGAGACTCCAGATGGAGTGCTACACACAAATTCAGAGAAGCCAGGGGAATGTGACACACAATGTCACAGATGACAAGGGGAAAGTTATGCATGAAGTCAGAGACGACTTTGGGAGTGTGATACACGAGTTCATAGAAGTGATGGGAATTACACGGGAAGAAAGAGATGGCAGGGGAGTGTTAGATGAAGTCAGAGACGCATAGTGGATTGTTAATTACCAAGTCAGAGATGTCAGGGTAAGTGTTACATATGGAGCTAGAGACAAAATGGGAAGTGTTACACAGGAAGTCAGAAAAGACAGGTCACGTGTGACACACGATGTCAGAGAATTCACAGGTAGTGTGACACATGAAACCAGAGACACCAGTATATGTGTTACAGAAGAAGTCCGAGATGGCACATGGTATGTTACACATGATGTCAAAGACTACAGGGGGACTGTGACACATGAAGCCTGAGACACCAGGGGAAGTGTTGCACACCAAGTCAGTGATGCTAAAGGGCAGAATTAGACATTTTAGAGATGCCAGGTAGGTAACACATGAAGTCAGAGACACTAGGGTGAGTGAGATGCAGGAACTTAGAGACATGATGGGGAATGTAAAACACGAAGTCAGAGACTACAGGTGGAGTGTTAAACACAAAGGCACAGACGCCAAGGGGAGTCTTACAAATGCAGTCAAAGACACCGGGGGGTATTCCACACAAACTTAATGACAGCACGGGGGAGTGATACACATGAAGTCAAAGACACCCAGGGGAGGATGACACAGGGCTTGTGACACAGGATTCAGAGATGCCATGGGGTATTGTAGTGCAAGATGTCTGTCACACCATGGGGTTTGTGACAATAGAAGTCAGAGATGACAGGGGGAGTGTGACACACAAGCTCAGAGACACAATGGGGAGTGAAACATATAAGGTCAGAGATGCCACCAGGTGTGTTACACACGAGGTCAGAGACGACAAGGATACTGTGATATACGAAGTAAGGGATGCCAGGTGGAGTGTGACACAAGAAGTCAGAGGGCATGGGGATTGTTATACAAGAAGTCATGGTGCCAGGGGGAGTGTTACACGTGGAGGCAGAGACACCAGTTATAGTGTTACACAGGAAGTCAGACAATGCACATGGAGTGTTATACACCATGTCAGAGTCTCCAGGGCGACTGTGACACACGAAGTCAGAATTGCCACTGCGAGTGTTACACCAAAAATTGGAGACATCAGGGGGAAAGTGACACAAGTCAGAAATCCCAGGGCTAGTGTTACACAGGAAGTCAGGGAAACCAGGGAGTGTATCAAACACAAAATCAGAGATTCCATGGGAAGTGTGACACACAAAGTCAGAGATGCCAGGGGAAGGCTGACTCAAGAAGTCAGATGTGTCATGGGGATTGTGACACACGAAGTCAGAAATACCACGGTGAGTGTTTCATTCAATATCAGAGACTTCAGGAGGTAGTGTGACACAAGAAATCAGAGACTCCAGTCTGTGTGTTACATAAGAAGTCCGAGAATGGACTGGAGAGTGTTACACTGGATGGCAGAAATACCACATTGAGTGTTACATGTGAAGTCAGAGACACAAGGGGGACAGTGACAAACCAAGTCTGAGATGTCACATGGAGGGTTTTACATGAATTCCGAGATGCCAGGCAGAATGAGACACACAAAGTCAGATGAGCCACGTGGAGTATTACACAGGCAGTACGAGATGGCATGGGAAAGTGTCACACATGTATGCAGAAATGCCATGTGGAGTGTTCTACATGTAGTCAGAGGTGCCAGGGGAATCAGTACACAGGAAGTCACAGACAAGATGTGGAGTGTAACACATGAATCAAAGACACCAGGGGGAGTGTTAAACACGAAGTCAGACATGCAATAGTGAGTGTTACCCTCTAAGTCAGAGACTCTAGGGGTTGTGTGACACATGAAATCAGAGACCCCAGTTTTAGTGCTTCACAAGATGTCTGAGACTCCATGGTTAAGTGTTACACTCAAAAGGAGAAAGGCCATGTTGAGTGATACAAATGAAGTCAAAGACACCAGGAGATGTGTACAAAACAAACTCAGAGGGGCCACGTGGAGTGTTACACATGAAGTCAGAGACAGCAAGGTTAGTGTTACACACTAAGTCAGAAACTCCACATGGTGTGTTACACACAAAGTCCGGAGGCCAGTAGGATTGTGACACGCAAAGTCAGAGACACCAGGCATAGTTTGACACAGAAGCCAGAGAGCCAAGGTGTAGTGTGCCACAAGAAGTCAGAGGCAACATGGGGAGTATGACTCATGAACTCAGGGACACAATGGGGAGTGTGAAACATGAAATCAGAAATGCCACTGAGAGCATGACATGCGAAGTCAGAGATGACAAGGGTAGTATGATACACAAAGTCAGGGATGCCAGGCAGACTGTGACTCATGAAGACGGATGCCAGAGGGAGTGTTACACACAAATTTGAGATGCCAGTGGGTTCAAGGCACAAGTCATAAGCACAAGTGGTAGTGTTACATAGGATTTCAGAGACACCAGGTAGCATGTTACACATGAAGTCAAAGACACCAAGAGGACTGTGACACACAAAGTCACAGATGCCAGTAGTAGTGTGAAACACGAAGTCAGAAACACCAGGGGGAGTGTAACACATGAAGACAGTGAGGGAGTGTTATGCATGAGTCAAAGACACCACAGGTGTATGTTACACACAATGTCAGAGACTCCAGGTGCAGTGTTATGCATAACGTCAGAAAGTCAGAGACACGATGGGGACTGTTAAAGACGATGTCAGAGACAATAGGTCATGTGTGACACTTGAAGTTAGAGATGCCATGGGGAATGCAACACATGAAGTCAGAGATGCCATTGGGAGTGTCACACACTAAGTTGTAGATGATGGGGGAGTGTGACACTCGTTTTCAGAGAAACAATGGAAAGTGTGACACACGAAGTCATAGATGACGGGGATTTTTACACACAGATTCAGAGATACCAGTGGGAGAGTGACAGATGAAATCAGAGACAACAGGGGGAGTTTGACACATGAAGTCAGAGAATCCAGGGGGAGAGTTACACATGAATTCATATACAAAATGGTGAGTGTTACCCTCAATGTCAGAGACACCACAGGGATTGTGACACATAATGTCAGAGATTCCATGGTGGTGCGTTACATATGAAGTCAGAGATGCCACTTTGGTTGTTCCAAATGAAGTCAGAGATGTCAGGGGGAGTGTTACACACGAAGACAGAGATGCCACATGGAGTGTTACACATGAAATCCTAGACAATGGTTGAAGGGTTACACACAGAACCAAAGGTGCCAGTGGGAGTGTTACACACGAAGTCAGAGAGGCCAAAAGGAGTGTTACACACAACATTCTAGACATCAGGGGGATTGTGACAAAAGATCTCGGAGACATCAGGGGGATTGTATCAGAAAAAGTCACTGATGTCTGGGGGAATGTTGCACACGAAATCAAAGACTCCAAGGAGGTAGGGTACAAATGAAATCAAAGAAGCCAGGGGGATTGTTATTCAAGATGTCAGAAAGACCTGGGGTAGTGTTATGCAGGAAGTCAGAGATGCCATGGGAACTGTGACACACAATGTCTTAGACACCAAAGGGAGTGCTACACATGGAGCCAGTGAAGCCAGGGGAGTGTTAAGCATGAAATCAGTGTGGGAATGTGGAGTGTTACACACGACAACAGAGACTCTAGGGGGACTGAAAGGAAGTCAGAGTCACCAGTGGGAGAGTTACACACGAGGTCATTGATACCTGTGAGAGTGTTACACACCAATTCAGAGCTGCCATGATGGTGTGTTACACATGAAGTTAGAGACACCAGAGGGAGTGTTACTCAGGAACTCAGAGACTCCAGGTGAGTGTGGCACACAAAGTCAGAAAGGACATGGGAAGTATGATACACGAATTCAGAGGCACCATGTAGGAGAGCTACACATCAAGTCAGAGACGCCACACTGGCTGTTACACAAGAATTCAGACATGGGAGTGGAGGTGTTACATGACATCAGAGATGCCAAGTGGAATGTGACAAAAGAAGTCAGAGACCCAGGGGGAGTGTTACACACAGAGCCATGGATGCCAGGCAAAGTGTGACACATGAAGTCAGAGAGGGCACGTGGAGTGTCACACACAACATCAGAGTCTCTAGGAAAACCGTGAAAAACAAAGTCAGAGATGTCGGGGGGGTGTTACAGACGAATTCAGAGTTGCCATGTGGGAGTGTTACCCATGAAGTAAGGGACACCAGGGTGTGTGAGAGACAAAATCAGAGATGCCACAAGCAGTGTGAGTGACACATGATTTCAGAGGCACCATGGTGAGGGTGACACTCTATTTCAGAGGCAAGAATTGGATTTTTACGCAGAAGTCAGATATGATGGGGGAGTGTGAAACAGGAAGTCACAGATGCCATTTAGAGTGTGACACACAAAGTCAAGACCAGAGGTGATGTGTAAAACATGATGTCAGAGACACAATGGAGATTGTCACAAGAAGTCAGTCACCAGGGGGAGTGCTGCACGTAAAGCCAGAGATGCAAGGGTGAGTGATACACTTGAAGTCAGAGACGCTGGGAGGAGTTTGACACACAAAATCAGAGATGCCATTGGGAGTGTTATACAAGAAGTCCAAAACACCATAGGGGAGTGTTACATTCAAAGTCAGAGAATCCACGGGACCTGTGAGATGATGTCAGAGAAGCCACATGGAGTGCTGAACAAGATGAAACAGACACCAGGGGGACTTTTACACCCGAACTCTGAGACTTCACAGAGAGTGTTACACATGAAGTCTGACATGTCCTGGGGTCTGTGACCCACGAAGTCAGAAATACCAGCGTAGTGTTACACACGAATTCAAAGGCATCATGGAGTATGTTACACATGAAGTCAGAGACGCCAATGGGAGTGTGACACATGAAGTCAGAGATGCTAGGGGAAGTGAGACACTGAAGTCAGAGATGCCAGGGGAAGTGTGACACACAAAGAACACTAGGGGAAATGTGACTCATGAACTCAGGGACACCACAGGGAGTGTTGCATGCAATGTTAAAGACACTAGTTGGAATGTGACACAAGAAGAGAAAGACACCAGACATTCTAACACACGAGGTCAGAGGTACCATGGTTAGTGTTACACAGTAACTTGGAGTTGCCAGGGGGAGTGTGACACATGAAATCTGAGACCAGGGGGAGTGTAATGCATGGAATCAAAGACAAAAGAATGAGTGTTATGCACGAAGTCAGAGAAGCCACCAGGCAGGTGACACATGAAGTCAAAGATGACAGCTGGTGTCTGACACAGTGTCAGAGATGACATGGGGATTGCTACACATGAATTGAGAGACAAGAGGTCGTGGGTGACACACAAAGTCGTCATAGACACCATTGGGATAGTTACACATGAATTCAGAGACACCAAAGTGAGTTGATACATGAAATCAGGGACATCAGGCAGAGTGTGATACATGAAGTCAGGGACACAAGGTGGAGTGTGACACACTAGGTCAGAGACACTACATGGAGTGTTACATACAATGTTAGATCTGCCAGGAGTGTGTTACAGACAAATTCATTGATGACAAAAGAGTGTCACACACGAACTCAGAGACAGCAGGTGGATTGTTAGAAATAATTCAGAGATAACAGGGGGAGTGTGACAAATGAAGTCAAAGATGACAGGTGGAGTGTAACACCTAAAGTCAGAGATGCAAGGGGGAGTGTTGCACACAATGTCAGTGATGCACGAGGTAGTGTCACACACGAGGTCAGAGACATGAGAGCGAGTGTGACACATGGAGTCAGAGATGACACGGGATGTGTTACACACAAAATCAGAGTCACCAAAGGTGAGTGTTAGGCAGGAATCAAAATACACATGGGGTGCCTGCCTGGTGGCACAGTGGTTGAGTGTGTACATTCCACCTTGGTGGCCCGGGGTTCACCAGTTTGGATCCTGGGTGCAGACTTGGCACCTCTTGGCAAGCCATGCCGTGTCAGGCATCCCACATATAAAGTAGAGGAAGATGGGTATGGATGTTAGCTCAAGGCCAGTCTTCCTTAACAAAAATGGGACGATTGGGAGCAGATGTAATCTCAGGCTAATTTTCCTCCAAAAAAAGTTTAATAAAATAAAACACACATGGGAGACTGCTACTCAGGCAAAGACACCAGGGAGAGTGTGACACATGAAGTCAGAAACAACATAGGGAGTGTAACACACGAACTAGGAGACATCTTGGGGGAGTGTTACATAAGAAGTCATAGACACCAGGGGAAGTGTTACACAAGAAGACAGTGATACCACCAGGAGTTTGACATACATCAGAGACACCATGGAGAGTGTAAACACAAAGACACTGATGCCAGGGTTCGTTTTAGGCTCAAATTCACAGACACCAGGGAGAGTGTTACTCAGGAATTCAGAGACACTATGTGCAGTGTTAGCAAAAAGGTCATAGAAGAAAGGGTGATTGTGACACCTGAAGTCAGTGACACCTTGGGGAGTTTTAAACGTGAAGTCAGACATTTGAGGGGGAGTGTGAACACAAAGTGAGGGATGCTTTGTAGAGTGTGAAACAGGAATTCAGAGACACCATGGGGAGTGTTACACATGAAGTCAGAGTTGAGAGGGGTAGTGTGACACACGAAGTCAGGATGCCATGGGGACTGTCACACACAAAGTCAAATAGGCCAGAGGGATGTGAACATGATGTCAGAGATGCAATGTGGAGTGTTACACATGAACTCAGAGATGACAGTTGGATTGTTACACATGGAGTCAGAAACTCCATGTGGTGAGTTACACACAAAGTTGATGATGCAATGGGGAGTATGACACACAATGTCAGACACTCAAGCTGCAGTCGTGTGTGACACTTGAAGTCAGTGATGCTACAGGGATTGATACTCATGAAGGCAGAGATGCCATCAAGAGTTTAATACACAAAGTCAGAGATGCCAGCGGGAATGTTTTAAACACGAAGTTATTGTCAGTGGAAGGAGAGTGAAGCATGAACTCAGAGACACCAGAGGGAATGTGACAAACAGAAAAGAGGCCAAGGGGTGTGTTACACACAAAATCAAAGACAACATGGTAAGTTGATACATGAAGTCAGGGAGGCCAGGTGGAGAGTGACATACAAATACAGTGGTGGCAAGGGGATTGTTATAGGAAATCATGATGCCATAGGGTGAGTGACACAAAAAGTCAGAGTCACAAGGTGTAATGTGATACATAAGGTCTGAGACAGCTCAGTGATTGTTACACACGAAGTTATGATTTCAGGAAAGTGTGACACATGATGTCCCAGATGCCAAAGGGAATGTGACATGTGAAGTCAGAGATGCCAGGGGAATTGTAACACAGGAAGTTAGAGGCGCAAGAAGATGTGTTACACACAGAGTGAGAGATGCCCAAGGGTGTGTGACTCGTGAAGTTAGAGACACCTGTCAGATTGTCACACATTAAGTCAGAGACACAATGGTAAGCATTATAGTCAAAGTCAGAGACACCGGGGTAGTGTGACACAGGAAATCAGAGACACCAGTGTGAGTGTTACCCAAGAAGTCTGAGACTTCACAGGGGAGTGTTAGACTCAAAGGCAAAGGCAACAGAGGGAGAATTACACAAAAAGATACGCCAAGTGGTGTGTTGCACAAGAAGTCAGAGACTCCAGGGTTTATGGTACACATAGAGTCAGAAACGCCACATGGTGTGTTCCACAGAAATCCACGATGCCAGGGGCAGTGTGGCACATGATGTCAGAGACCCAAGTTGCAGTGTGACACACCAAGTCAGCAACAAGTGGAGTGTGAAACATGAACACAGAGACATAAGGGGAGGAGTGACACATGAAGTCAGGGATGCCACCAGTTATTTTACACAAGGAAGCAGAGATGAAATGGGGAGTGGGATACACGAAGTCTGGGATGGCAGTTGGAGTGTGACACATGAAGACAGAGACACCAGGTGGATTGTGAAACAACAAGTGTGAGATGTAATGATGAGTGTTATACTCAAAATCAGAGATGCCAGGGGTAGTGTGACACAGGAAATCAGAGATGTCAGTATGAGTGTTACAAAAGAATTTTGAGACTCCACAGTGGATATCAGAGATGCCAGGTGGAGTTTGACAGGTGAGATCCTTGATGCCAAGGGGATTGTGACACACCAAGTCAGAGATGCCATGAGGCTGTTCCACATGAATTCTGAGATGACGTGGAGTGTGATATGCCTTCTCAAGGAAGATAGGCAGCATGTGACACGAAGACAGAGATGCCATGGGGTGTGTTACACACCAAATCTGAGACTGCAGGTGGAGTGTGAAACAAAGTCAGAAACAAAAGGTGTAATGTTACATAGGAAGTCAAAAACACCAGGGCATGTGTTACACATGAACTTGGAGATGCCTGGGGATTGTTATACACCAAGTCAGAGATGCCAGAAGGAGTGGGAAATATGAAGTCAGAGACACCAGGGGAATTGTGACACACGAAGTCAGGGATGTCACAGTGAGTGTTACACAATAAGTCGGAGATGACAGGGGGAGTGTGACACACAAAGTCAGAGACACCAAGGGGAGCACAGCACACCAAGTCAGAGACAACTGGGGCAATGTGACACACGAAGTCAGACACTACTGGCCAACTGTGATCTTCAAAGTCAGTGATGCTTGGGGAATGTTCCACACAAATTCAGAGATGCCAGAGGTAGTGTTATAAACGGAGTTAGAAATGTCAGTGGAAGTGTGACACAGGAAGTTATAGATGGCAGGGACACAGTGACACACAAAGTCGGAGAGGCCAAAGGGATTATGAAACGAAATCAGAAACGACAGATGGAGCGTTCAAGAAGTCAGAGATGCCAGGGTGAGTGTTATACACGAACTCAGCTACACTAGGGGGTTGTTAGACACGAATTCTGAGATACCAAGTGGAGTGTGACACACGAGTCTAGAAACACCAGGGTTAGTGTTACACAGGAAGCCAGAGACACCAGGGTGTGCGCAAAATATGAAGTCAGAGATGGCATGGGCTCTGTGACACACGAAATCAGAGCCACCATGGTGAGTCTTTCTGTTGAAGTCAGATACAACAGGGGAGGTGTTACTCATGAAATCAGAGATGCCACATGAACTGTTACGAATTCAGAACGCAATGGAGAGTATGTCACACAAAATCCATGATGCCAGTGGGAGTGTGACACAAGAAGTAAGAGATAATACAGTGAGTGATACACTCAAATTCACAGATGCCAGGGGGATTTTGACACACAAAATCAGAACCTCCAGGGAGAGCATTACATCAGAAGTCCGAGACGCCACAAGGCAGTGTTAGACGTGAAGGCAGAAATGCCACAAGGAGTGTCACACAGGATGTCAGAGACACTAGGGGGAGTATACCACACAAAGTCAGAGATGTCACATGGAGTGTTACGCATGCTGTCACAGACGCCATGGGGAGTGTTACACAAGAAGTCCGAGAAGCCAGGGGAAGTGTTATACACAGAGTCAGAGAACCAGGTAGTGGGTGACTCATGAAATCAGAAAAGACGGGGATTGTGATGCACAAAGCCAGAGAGTTGAGGGGGAAATGTTACAAATGAAGTCAAGGACACCATGGGTTTAGTGACACACGAATGCAGAGATGACATGGGCATTATGGCACGGATTTAGAGGGGTCTGGGGGTGTTTTATGCATGGAAATAATGATACCTTGGGGAGTGTTACTCACTAAGTCAGAGATGACGGGGAGTGTGAAACATGAAGTCAGAGCCTACAGGTGGAGTATTAAACATGAAGTTAGAGACACCAGGGGAAGTGTTATATATAAAGATAGAGATGGCATTGGAAGTCTTACACAGGAAGTTATAGATGACAGGGGAAGTGTGATGCACATACTCAGAGACACAAAAGGGGCTTGTGACACACGAAGTCATAGACATCGTGGGGTGATTTACAAACGAAGTCATACACGCCAGGCAAATGTGACACTCGAAGTCAGGGATGCCAGGAGGAGTCTTCCACATAAATTCTGTGACACCAGGTTGAGATTGATGCATGAAGTCACAGGCGCCATGGGGATTGTGACACACGAAGTCAGAGATGCCAGGTGGAGTTTCACACATGACATCAGAGATGCCAGGGTGATTGTTACACGTGAACACAAAGACACAATTTGCACTGTTACACACGCAGTCTGAGAGGCCGGGGGTGGTGACGCATGAAGGCAGAAACACCAGTGGTAGTGTTACACAGGAAGTCACATACATCAGGGAGTGCATGACACACAAAATCAGAGATGCCAATGGGGAGTGTTATGCATAAAGTGAGAGACAACAGGGGGAGTGTTATAGAAAATGTCTAAGATGGCAGTTGGAGTGTTACACGTGAAGTTATAGATGGCAGGGAGAATGTGAGCACAAACTCAGAGACACGAGAGGAAGTGTGACACACAAACTCAGAGATGCTTGGTGGATGGTTACACACACAGTCTGAGACACCAGTGGAAGTCTGACACAGCAAGTCAGAATCAGGAGGGGTAGTGTTACACAGGAAGTCAGAGACACCAGGGTATGTGTGACAGAAGAAGTCATATATCCCACATGAAGTGTGACACATGAAGTCAGAGATGACAGGTGGATTGTCAGACACGAAGTCAGAGGCAAAATGTAGTGTGTTACACAAGAAATTACATATGCCAGGAGGAGTGTTGCACACGAAAACAGACTCTACGTGGAGAGTTACACATGAAGTAAGAGAAACCACATGGAGTGTGACACAAAATCAGAGACACCATTGGTATTATTACACAAGAAGTGATAGATGGCAGGGGAGTGTGATGCACCTACTCAGAGGAAAAAGGGGGAGTGTGAGACATGATGTCACAGATGCCAGGAGGAGTGTGACTCATGATGTCAATACAACAAAGGGAGTAGGACAGAGGAAGTCATAGATGTCACTTGGAATTTTACTCATGACGTCAGAGATACAAAGGGGAGTGTTACACACGAACCCAGAGACACAATGGGGATTGTTACACATGAATCTGAGACACCAGGGAGTGTGTGGCACATGAAGTCAGAAACACCAGGAATAGTGTTACACGGGAAGTGAGAAAGAACAGGGAGTGTGTGACACATGCGTCAGAGATGTCACATGGAACTTTTATGAACAAAGTCAAAGACACCAGGGTGAGTGCTGTAGAGGAAATCAGAGATGACGAGGAGTGTCATACCAGAAGTCAGAGACACCAGGAGGAGTGCTACACATGATGTCAGTGATGCCAGGTGGAGTGTTACAAAGTTAGAGACGACAGGGTGTTGTGACACAGAAAGTCAGAGACACCTCTGTCAATGTCACACACTTAGATATGCCACGGGTGTGTGACATACAAATTCACAAATGACTATGTCACACTCCCCCTGACATCTCGGACTTTGTGTGTAACACTCCACCTTGTGTCTCTGCCTCTGGGTTTCACATACTCCTTCACATCTCAGTTTGTGTAACACTCCCCGTGACACCTCTGTTTTCATTTGTAAGACTCCACTTGGTGTCTACGACTTCCTGTGTAATACCACAGGTGTCATCTCTGACTGGTGTGTAACACTACCCTTGGGGTCCCTGACTCTATTTGTAACAAACCATATGACGTTTGTGCCTTCATGTCTAATGTTGCTGCTGGTATCTCAGACTTTGTGTGTAACACTCTCTGTGTAGTCTCAGAGACTGGTTGTAACATTCCCCAAGGTGTCTGTGACGTCGTGTGTAGCACTCTATGTGGACTCTCTGACGTCATGTGTCACTGCCCCTGGAGTCTTTGACTACATCTGTAACACACCATGTGATGTTTCTGCCTTCGAGTGTAATGCTCCCCTGTGGCCTCTCAGTCTTCTTGTGTAAGAGTAACCCTGGTGGCTCTAATTCCATATGTCACCTCCTGGCATCTCTGACTTTGCGTGTAACAAACACCATTGCATCTCTGGCTTCATGTGTAACACTACCCCTGGCAACTTACTTCTTGTATCATAATCTTCATGATGTCTTTGATTTTGTGTTTCACACTCCCTGTAGTCTTGACTTCATGTGTCACACTCCCTGTTTTGCTTCTGAGTTCATGTGTCACACTCTGCCTTGCATCTGTGACTTCATGTATCACACAATCTCTGTAGTTTCTAACTTTGTGTGTAACATAACCAGTGGGGTCTCTGACTTCATGTGTCACACTGCCGCTAGTGTCTCTGAGGTCATCCATCACACTCCCCCTTTTGTCTCTGACTTCATGTAGCACTCTGCAACTTGTGTCTCTGAATTCCTGTGTCAAACTCACCCTGGAGTCTTTTTTTTTAGTAATATTAGCCCCTAGCCAACATCTGCTGGCAATCCTTCTCTTTTTGCTGAGGAAGACTGGCCCTGAGCTAACATCCATGCCCATCTTTCTTCACTTTACATGTGGGACGCCTACCACAGCATGTCTTGCCAAGTGATGTCATGTCTGCACCCAGGATCAGAACAGGTGAACTCCAGTCTGCCAAAGTGGAACATGCAAGATTAACTGCTGCACCACCAAGCCAACCCCTCCCTGGCATCTTTGACTTCGTGTGTCACACTCCCCCTATTGTTGCAGACTTCTTGTGTAACACACCACATGGCATCTTTGACTCCATGTAACACTCCTTCTGGTGTCTCTGACTTCATGTATAACATTCCATGTGGTGTTTCTGATTACGTGTGTAACACTCCACGTGACATTTCTCCCTTTGTGTGTTACACACACATGTCATCTTGGACTTAGTGTGTAACTCTCTGCATGGTTTCTCTGACTTTGTGCATAACACTCCCCTTGGTATCCTTGTTTTCATGCATAATACATCCCCATTTCGTCTCTGAATTCATGTGTTATACTCCCTCTGTCATCTCTGTATTCACATGTCACAAAACCCCTGGTGTCTTTGAGGTCATATATAACACTCCTCCTGTCTCTGAGTTTGTGCATTGCACTCCCCCGTGTTCTCTGATTTCTTATGTTACTCTCTACCTGTTGTCTATGACTCTGTGTAACACTTCCCGTGGCATCTATCACTTCATGCATAACACTCCTGCTGTAATCTCTGGCTTCAAGTGTAACACTTCCTAGTGGTGTCTCTGACATTGTCAATCTCTCTGTGGTGTCTCTCACATTTTGTGTAACAGTCCACCTGTGGTCCCTGACTTATCTCTCACCCTTGCATCTCTGTTTTTGTGTTTCACTCCCACTATGTCATCTATGACTTCATGGGTAACACTGCACCTGGCATCTCTGCCTTCGGGTATAACACACCTCCACGTCATCTCTGAATTTATGAGTAATACTCTCCAGGGTGCTGAGTTTGTGTGTAACACTTCCTCTGGCATCAGTCACTTTGTGTGTAACACTCCACATGACATCTCTTACTTCCTGTTTCACAGTCCCCCATCATCTCTGACTTCGTGTGTAACACCCCAAATTGCCTCTTTGACATGGTGTGTAACACTCCCCCAAGCATCTCTGAGTCTGTGTGTAACTCAACCCCTGGTTTCTCTTATGTGTGTAATAATCCACATGCTGTCTCTGACTTCATGTTTCAAGTCACCGTGGCATCTCTGATGTGATGTGTAACACTTTGTCTATTCTCTCTGAATTCGTGTCTAACACTCTCCCTGGTGTGTTTCACATCATACATAATACTGTTGCATGGCGTCTCTCATTTTGTGAGTAACACACTCCTTGGTGTCATTTATTTCATGTGTCACACTCTACCTGTGGTCTCTGATTTCTTGTGTCCCAAAACATCTGTCATCTCTGATGTCGTTTGTCATTCTACCCCAGGTTTCTTTGACTGCATTTGTAACAATCCCCCTGGTGTCTCTGACTTCATGTGTCAGACTCCCACTGGTGTCTGTGACTTAGTGTGTCACAACCCCTGCATCATTGACTTCATGTATAACAACTCCATGTCATCTCTGAATTCTTGTCTCACACTCCACATGGCATCCCTGACTTTGTGTTTCACACTCCACCTGGCATCTCTGAATTCGTGTGTAAACACCCCATGGTGTCTCTGACTTCATGTATAACTCTCACAAAGACATCACTGACTTTGTGTGTAACACTCCCCTGGGATTCTCTGACTTCGTCTGTCATAGTTCCCCTGGAGTCTCTCATTCTTTGTGACCTATCATGTGCCCTCTCTGGCTTCTTCTGTAACACTCCCCCTGGCATCTCTGGCTGCGTGTGTACCACTCCCCATGGTGTCTCTGACATTCTGCTTCACAATCCCCCTAGTGTTATGAAGGAAGTCAGAGATGCCCTGGGGTTTGTGACAAAGTAGTCAGAGTCACCGGGAGCATGATACAAACAAAGTCATGGAGGTGTGTAATGTGAATTGTTACACACGAGGTCAGAGAGACAAGGAGGACTATAATACATCAAGTCAAAGATACGATTTGGAGTGTTAAACATGAAGTCAGTGATGCAAGGGGACTGTTACACATGAGCTCAGGACACAAGTGGGATTTTTACACAGGAATTCTGAGATGCCAGGGGGATTGTGACACAGGAAGTCAGAAGCACCAGGTGTAGTGGTACACAGAGAGTCAGAGTCACAAGTATATGTGACATTCAAAGTCAGAGATGCCACAGCAAGTGTGACACGAAGTTAGATATACTATGGGAAGCATGACACATGAAGTCAGAGCCACGAAAGACAGTGTGACACATGAACTCAAAGATACCAGGTGGAGTTTTAAATATGATGACAGAGAGGACAAGTGGTGTGCTACACACGAGCTCAGAGACAAAAGGGGTATTGTTACACACAAAGTCTGAGATGCCAGGGGGTGAGTTACAAACGAAGTCAGAGATGCCAGGATGATTGTGATGGGTGAAGTCAGATACGCCATGGAGAGTGTCACACACGAAGTCAGAGATGCCAGCAGGTGTGTTACGAATAAAGTCAGAGACAAAATTTGGATTATTAGCCACTGTCAGAAATGAAGGCATAGTGTAACACACGAATTCAGACACACCAAGAGGGTGTGTTACACAAAGAGAGACACTAGATAGATTGTTACACACGAATTCATAGATGACAGGGGGATTGTGAATCAAGAAGTGAGAGACTTCAGAGGTAGCATTAAACACGAAGTCACAGACGCCACGAGGAGTGTTACACACATAATCATCAACACCGAATAGATTCTGAACACACAAAATCACAAACAACAGGGGAATTGTGAATCATGAAGTCAGAGACGAATGGTGGGGGGTTACACTTGAAAGCAGAGATGCCGGAGGAGGGCTACAGAAGAAATCAGAGACTAGAGGGCGAGTGCTACACACAACGTCAGAGGCACTAAAAGAAGTGTGACATAGGAAGACAGTGATGCAACTGGGAAATGATGAACAAGAAATCAGAAACGACAGGGGGAGTGTTATCCACAAAGTCAGAGATCCCACGTGAAGTTTTACACAGAGTCAGATACTCCAGGTAGAATGTGACACAGAAAGTCAGAGTACAGGGTCATTGTGATGCATAAAGTCAGAGACGTCAAGTGGAGTGTTTATACATGAAGTCAAAGACATCAGGGGGTTACTGACACACGAAGTCAGAGACAACAGGAGTAGTGTGACATACCAGGTCAGAGACACAGCAGGGACTGTGACACACAAAGTCAGAGACGACAGGTGGATTGTGACAAATTCAGAGGTGACAGGGTGAGTGTTACCCACTAAGTAAGAGATGCCACAGAGCATGTTACAAATGAAGTCAGAGACACCAGGCGGAGTATTACACATGAATTCAAAGACACCATGTGCAGTGTTATGCAAGTCAAAGACACCAGGGGAGTGTAACAAGCAAGTCAGAGACAACAGTGGAAGTGTGACACATGAAGTCAGACATGTCACAGGTGACTGTTAAATACAAAGTCAACAGACAACAGGGAGAGTTTTACTCATGAAGAGAGAGATGCCATGGAGGAGTGCTACCCATGAACTGAAAGATAACAAAGGGAGTGTTACACAGGAAGTCACACAAGACAGTGAGAGTGTGACACACGTCAGAGATACCATAGGGGAGTATTACACACGAAGTCAGTCACATCATGGTATGTATGGCACATGAAGTCATAGACAACACGTAGAGTTTGACACACGAAATTAGATATGTCAATCAGAGTGTTACACACAAAGTAGAGACAACAGGGGGAGAGCTGCACAAGAAGTCAGAGAGGCCACTGGGGAGTGTTAGGCATGAAGTCAAAGACACCAAGGGAAGTGTTATGCAGGATGTCACAGCTGCCATGGGGACTGTGACAAACCATCTCAGAGATGAAAGGTTGAATGCAACACATGAAGTCAGAGACACCACTGGTAGCATTACACATGATGTCAGAGGTGTCAGGGGCTGTGTGACACATGAACTCAGAGATACCACGTGTAGTGTTACACACAAAGTGAGAGATACTGTGGGAGTGTTACACATGAAGCAGGGCAAGCCAGGGGTTGTTTTACACACAAAGTCAGAGAGGCTATGTGGAGTGTTACAGGTGATGTCATAGATGACAGGAGGATTGTGACACAGGAATTGAGAGATGTTAGTGAGAGTGTTACCCACAAAGTCCATGAAGTCATGGGTAGTGTGACACATGAACTAAGAGACACCAAGTGGGGTGTTACACATGAAGTTCAAAATGCCATGAGGGAGGGTTAACATGAAGGCAGAAATGGCACGTGGAGTTTACATATGAAGTCAGGGACGACAGGGGAATTTTTACACACAAAGTCAGAGATGCCAGGGGACTGTTTCACACAAAGACAGTGTGGAGAGAGTGAAGTCACGGACACCAGTGGTAGTGTTACACACCAAGTCCAAGATGACAGGTGGAGTCTTGTGCATGATGTCAGAGGAGCCAGGTTGAGTGTTACATGTGAAGTAAGAGACCCACAGGGGAGTGCTATCCACAATGACATAGACGACAGGGGGAGTGTTACACGAATTCAGAGAGACTATGCTTACAGTTACACAAGAAGTCAGATATGACAGGTGGAGTGTTACACACAACTTCAGAGACATCACAGGGAGTGTGACACACGAAGTCAGAGATGACATAGGGAGTGTTATGCATGAAGTCACAGACACAATGGGGAGTGTTACACACCGAGTCAAAGATGCCAGGTGGAGTGTGACACTCAAAATCAGAGATGAGAGGGTGATTGTCAGACATGATTCAGAGATGCCATGAGATGTGTGACACACAAAGTCAGAGAGACCACTGAGAGAGTGATGCAAGAATTCAGAGATGCCAAGGGAGTGTGACACATTAAATCAGAGATGCCAGGGCAAGTGTGACTCACAATCTCAGATACAATGGGGGAGTGTCACACATAAAGTCAGAGATGCCGGGGGAGTGCTACACATGAAGTTAGAGTCAGCAGGGGGAGTGTTACACACATTTAGTGTTACACAGGAAGTACAAGACGAAAGCAGATTGAGACATAGGAAATCAGAGACTCCAAGGGGTGTGTTACACATGAAGTCAGATATCCCAGGGATAGTGTGACACATGACATCAGAGTCACCATGTGAAGTGTGAGATGAGATGACAGAGACAACAAGGGTAATGTGACATACAAAGTCAGAGACCACAGGTGAAATCTGAATTGTGAAGTCAGAATCACCAGGAATAGTGTTAAACAGGGATTCTGAGACACGAGGGAGGGTGTGATTCATGAAGTTAGAGATGCCACATGTAGTGTTACTCATGGTGTCACAGATGCCAAGGGAGTGTTACACACAAAGTCAGAGACACCATGGGGAGTGTTACATGTGTCGATGAAAATAATCCATAACCAATCTATAAATGAAAATTTGGGTGAGATTATTCTGAGCTTAAATCTGAGGATTATAACCCGGGGCCTTTCTTCCTGAAGGAAGAAAGGGCACCAAAGAAGTGGGGTGCACAGACTGGTTATATACACCCAGGGAGGATGTTTCACATAGGATTGAAATGTCCCTTTTACAACAGTCGTGAGACTGCTCTGTCGGCACAGCGATTGCTGGAAACAGCAGGTAGGTCTTCTGCCTCAGTGAATGCCGCAGGGTGGCAGTCTGTTGTCTCCAGCTGAGTGGTGACAGGTGAGCTGGGTAGTCAAAGGTGAGTGCAGCAATCAGTTCCTAGCCTAAGGAAAAATGCTTATCCTTAAGGAAATGCTAATGTGCGGGGAAGTTACATCTTTATCTCAAGGGCCTTTGTTCTGGCCATAAGAAATGTCTAAGTGGATATACAATGCATGCTCAACAGCCACGGTCAGGTCCTTTTGGAAAAAACAAAGTCAGGCCGAATTAGGTTTATACCAAATGGCTTCCTCATATACTCCAATATATCCTATTGCTTGCCATTTTTATTTGTCATTTCCCCCTTTTGATCTCTAATCTTTCGATAGAAAGCATTGATGATCAAAACATTGTCCCTCGGCTCCAGGGTGGCTGCTGCCTGCCCTGGGTCCATAATGTCACTCGGTGCTAGGCTTTTATTTCATTTATTTGCCTAGTCGTCCACATTGGGGGAAATAGTGGACAAGCATAGAGTTATATGTATATAAACAGAGGAAGCATTTCATATGTCATGTAATTTCCAATTAATTTTAGATTGTTGCACAAACATTGTATATGTGCTTTTTATGACACTTCACATTTACATTGTATATGATTATAGAAAAAGTACAGTAATGATAATAACTCAGAATTTTTAAAAGGATTAGTCTGAAGTGAATTCTTAGTCATAGTCCCTTTCAGAAAAGGAAATTTGTTCAGGGTTATAAGACAGATCGACCATCTCAAGCCATAGAGCAATCACTACTCTAATTTGTATGTTACTCTTACAACACTGAGTAAAGAAAACAACAATTAGTTTTAATATTATGACCAGTACAAGGATTCCAAATAATGGAAATAAGAATTCCAATCCGGATCGAAAAAGGGAACTGATACTGAAAAGGGAGCCAACAAAACAAATCAAACTAGGTGCAGGATTGCATAAGGCATCCACCTGCTTCTTCATGTGCTTTAGCAGAGAGGACACATTGGAAGAATCATGACCTATAAAAGCACAGCATCCAGTCTGAAGGATTGTATATGTACCACCTTGGGATGCAGTAATAATGTCTAAAGCCATTCTGTTTTGAAGGACAGCCCTTCTCATTAAACACATTTCAGTATTTGAATAAGGTTATTCCTGCTTGACTATCATTAAGGGCTTCTTGAGTAAATTTAGTCAGAGCTTCCAAATGTAATAATGACATCTTTTAGCCCCAAAGAAGAAGCAAATATAGTTGAAAATATAGCCATACCAGTGGAACACTGAAAAAGCCCATTTGGCCTTAAAGAGAGGAAGACTGACACCAGGTTTTAACTCAGCCTGACTCCTTCCCTGCTTTTAAAGGAAACTCAGGGTGAAGTGTTATAGCCATCCAGGCAGTAGCCAAGGCCAAAGATTTGTTCCACATAACCATTGAGTTCCATTAGGAGTCACTTGATAAATTCCTGGCCTTCAAGACCAGTCTATTCCAAATTAATCACTTTAAGTATGATAGCATTTCAAACAAATTATAAAATAGGTATACAGTTTAAGCATAACAAATGTTTAAATGAGGAGATATAAGGTTGGGAATACAGGCCTGGTCTGGAGTCTTGGGACAGCTGTCTACAAAAGATGTTGTCTTCTTCTCCTCCTGGTTTGGTCCATTTCAACAGGGCTGCAAAGAGTCTTATTTGATGTCTCTTTCAATAAATAAATTCTTCAGGTTACAGTCCATGATCCTTAAGTTCTGGGACTTCTCTGTGAAAGAATCAGCTACAAATCTTTCATTTCTTTTAAGCACCACAATAACACCATGAAAACAATGTAATACATCCCTTAAGCAAAGCTGGTTCATATATTTCTTTATTTAATTGCGTAGGCTGTTATATTATTTAAAAAGGAGACAGCCGATGTTTACAAAAAGTATAGATCTAAGATCAAAGAGCACTAGCATAAGAGCTTTTGGCAGTGAGAGAGTAAATGCTTCTGAAAGCTTGTCAATTAAGTTCTAGTTGTGCCATTAGTTTTACCAGTCCTGAGGATCGAGGATGGTAAGCGCAGTGGAAATGCTGCAATATTGGCCAAACATTACAAACAGATTTGAGTTCCCCAGTCACTATGTAACTCAGTAGGAATTCCCCAAAGAGGAATTATCCACTTTAATAGTAATTTACCTACTGTTAAAGCCGTTGCTCTTCTGCAAGGAAAGGCCTCAAAACAATGTGAGAACATGCAGATCATTACAAGACATATTTATCCTTGAGATGATGGCATTTGGACAATGTCCAATTGTCATACCTCAAAGGGTCCCTTAGGAAGGGAAAGTGGCCTTGTGACCCAAGAAGTGGGTTTCTTATTGGGCCCGAACCACATCTGTGAGGGGGTGTCAAAAATTCCCCCTTTTGACTGCCATATCTGTTTATCTTGTTCTGTGGCAATTTCTTGAGCCAGTAGAAGGAAATCTTTTACTGAGTTAGCAGAGTTAACAGAAAGTATCAGGCATTCTTGAGGCTGGACAGCACATCCAGCTTGATAACATCCTCACTTATCATTTAAGTAAGACTCATTTGTAAACCAAATTAAACAATAGATTGTGGTCCTGGTCTTCTCTCCCTTGTGATGTTGGAAGCAAGGTAACAAGGTTAATGGTTAGAGCAAATTATAAATTAGTTCCTGTGTCCAGGGGGCAGGCAGTCAAGAAGACTTCTAGATGTCAGAGTCAAGGCATCTTTTTGCAGCTTGAAAGGTCCCTGATGATGTCATCTGGCATTCAGGTATCTTTTTGAGTGGCTTACAGCTTACACAGCAACAGATAGGAATCTCTCTTAAGTTTCTATTAAGTCGTTCAGCTTCAGTTTGCAAGGTTTCAGGAAAAAGAGCAGGTTCAATTCTCAATGATTCCAAATGAAAATGAAGGAGAAAATTGAAAACATTCGTTTGGAGATTTGTAACCAAATATTTCAGCAGAATTGAGGGTCCGGTTCAGTTCACAGGTAGGAAAAAAAAGCCTCAAAGACAATTAACAGAACTAGGATCCAACATCCACAAATATGTATTTTAGTTTCTCACTTAAGCATAATTCTTCTCTCTAAAATCACCCTCATTTTTACCAAAGATAGCCAAATTAAGACTAATTGGTTTGCAAAATAAGTTTAGTTTCAAGAAACTTGGCCTGGTTATTTACATAAGTGCAGCAAGAATAGCAGTTGATCATATAGGCTCTTAAATCTGCTTTGCTGGAATTTTTTAATGAGGAATCTCAGATTGAACTTTAAAGACCTCTCGAGGCCAGGAAAGCCAAGCCAAGGACTTGCCGTCAGATTTTGCCTGCAGTACCTACAGATTTGGGTGGATTCCTCTCTTCTTGAGGTCTCCCAAAATATTCCGAGGTTCCTCGCACCTGCCAGATAAGCAAGCTTCCTTACTTACCGGGTAAGATTGCTGGAATCTCTCTGTAAAGCAAGGTACCAGGCCCATATTTCCAAGTGGCTTTATTTTCAGAAAGTCAACCTTATTCCTCAAAAGCAGTATTGCTATATCCGAGTCTGTATGTTTCCCTCAAATATGACATTCCAGTCAAAGTTTTGGCAAGATAAACAATGTGTCCTGTTATAAGGAGAACAGATTCTTATTGAACTTATGCAAATACCTGTATTGCCATGAAATAACCATACTCACAAAGAGTTTCCAAATTCTGGAGGGATCAGGTAGGGAGAAAAAGATAAATGTTTCAGTTTTGCTCACAAAGGTATAATTTCACCAAATTGCTGTAAGTCATAGCACAAGAGAAAAGAGAAAACGATTTCCTTAAATATGAGAAAACAAAACAACACATCAAAACTCAACAATATTTCAAACAGAAGTCATAAAAAGTCATAGTCATCCTCATCAGTTCACACAGTCCTGTATAATTGATTACTGAGCTTAATCTCCTGTTAGCAGATTTATGAGGTTATCAGTTTCTCCATTAGATTTCTGTAGTTTCTTACCCAGTTCAGTTCTGTGATCTGAAAGTTTATCAGAAACCTGTAATCCAGAGTAAGTGTCAGAGTCTTTTCCATGAATGTCTCTGAAAATGAGACATACTTGCAAATGCAAAAAGCATCAGAGTAAAACAACAGACTGTAAACAACAAAAGACTTAAAAATGACAATTGACAGAGAAACTTATTATTTCTGATATACAACACCTTAAAAGAATATTTAGAATTACGGCTTATAGCCACGACAGATCAGAATTTTAGGAATGTTATATAGTTTTCAAAACACTTATATCAGTAACATTTACCCATATAATATCACTTAAGAAAGATTATCATCGCTCATCTGACAATGCTTCCAATGAAATTTAACAGACAAAATAAGCCTAATTAGTTTAGAATCTTCCACCTTATAGGATGAGAGAGCAAATTTTCTCTGTGAAGTCTCAGGGGCCCTCTGACAATCCTCAGAGAAACTCTCTTCCTTCATTCAGGTCGAAGGAAAACCTTTATTTGGGACTTGAATATTTTTTTTTGAGAGAAAAGCTTGTCAAAAATATCAAAAGGTTTTTAAAACACTTATTTAAACAACACTCACTGTGAAGCAATGCTTAGGTATCAACAGCAGAAAAAAAAACCTCAATAGAGAGACCTCTGTCTTTTTGCACCTAGGAAACATAAACATAGATACAACAAAACATAGATCTTTTGTAAACTTACTCAGAAGGAAAAACCTTCTATAATCTCATTATCAAGAGCAGACTAAGAGTTTAAGAAAATTATCCTTTCGAGAGAGAGCCAAATTCTAATTTTTGTACCAGTTTACTTTTTTCATATTAAAACGCATTTACTTAATTAGATTCATTTCAATCTCAACCAACTTGACAAGGTACAAAACTCTTTTCAGAATTTCTTTCACAAACCTATAACTTTCTTTTTGCCTTCAGAATTTGTCCCAAGCTTTCTTTCTTCCTTTCTAGTACAGTAGGACAAATTTATCTTTCTTAACCAATGTGGGGACCTGGAAATGGCCACCACAAGATATGTCTCTTTGGCATCAGGATTATTTGAAGCTGATTTCTTTTGATAAACTGGGACAGGGAAGGAGGCTCTGAGGAATGGAACTTGCCCTTTGTTAGCACACATTTACATTTGTAAGGTAAATCTCTATCTGTAAAAGTTGCCTGCCTCTCTGTACCAGGAAGAAGAAAGGAGATGACCTTCTCTGTAAAAACTCTTAATCAATACCAAAGGCAAGGACTTAAATCTGCATTTTATTGTGCTTCTCTGGTAACTGATTTCCTCCTGTAACTGACTTCCCTCCCCCTCCCAACGTTGGCATTTCTTTAAGGATTAAGCATCTTTCCTTAGGCTAGGAGCTGATTGAGACACTCACCTGTGCCTGCCCAGCTCCAGACAATAGACTTGCCTCCTGCTACGACCACCGAGATAGCAGACCATTACCTGCTGTGTCCATCAAGCCCTGTTGCGACAGGGCAATCTTGTGACTATTGTGGGAGGGACATTTCAATCACATGTGAAACACCCTGTTTGGGGGTATATAACCACTATGTGCACCCCACTTCTTCGGTGCCCTTTCTTCCTTCGGGAAGAAAGGCCCCAGGCCATGGTTCTTCATAAAGCTTTGTTTAATTTTCTCTTGCTATTCTGTCTCATGTGAAGTTGATTCATTCTCTGGCCAGACGAACCCACAACCCACATTTGGAAAGAGGAAATGTCTTCCTCCCCTACACATCTCTGATCTCATTTGTCATACTTGCCTTGCATCTCTGACTATGGGTGTCACTCTCCCATGTGTCTCATATAAATGCATCACTCTCCCACTGCCATCTGTAACTTTGTGTGTAACGCTTCACTTGTCATCTCTGACATCATGTGGTACACTCACCCTCGTGTCTGCGACTTCATGTGTAACAGTCCATGTGACATTCCTGAGTTTGAGTGTGAGAATCTCCCATGATGCCTTGTACTTCTTGTGTAACACTCACCATGGAGTCTCTGTCATCTTGTTTCACAATCTGCCTGGTGTCTCTAACTTTGTGTGTCCCACTCCCTCTGGTTCTCTGAGATTGTGTGTAGCACACCTTGTAGTGCTTCTGACTTCTTGTGTAACACTTCCCCTTGTTTCTATGGCTTCATGTGTCACTCTCCCCATGGCATATCTGACATTGTCACACACAACCTGGTGTCTTTGACTTCCTGTGTAACACTACTCTTGGCATTTCTGACTTTGTGTGTCAGACTCCCTCTGTCATCTCACACTTCGTGTGTAGCAATCCCCATGTCATCTCTGACTCCATGGGTCACATTATACCTAGAGTCTCTCATTTGGTGTGTAACACTCCCTCTGGGCTCTCTGACTTCGTATGTCACAGTTCCCCTGGCATCTCAGACTTGCTGTGGTACACGCCATCTTTTATCTCTGACTTCACGTGTGATACTTCATGCGGCCTATCTGCCTTTGAGTGTAACACTCCCCTGTGGTGTCTCAGACTTCTTTTATGACACTCAGAATGGCATCTGTGAATTCTTGTGTCAGACTCCCACTGGCTTCTCTGACTCTGAGTGTAACAATCACCATGGCACTTCTGACTTCATATGTCACACTGCCCATGGCATCTCTGGATTCACCTGTCAGACACACCCTTGTGTCTCTGGCTACCTGTGTAATACTACCCCTGGTATTTCTGAATTCGTGTGTCACACTCCCCCTTGTGTCTCAGACTGTGTTTCTAATAATCCCCCTTATGTGTCTGAGCTCGTGTGTAACACTAGCCCTGGCATATGTGACCTCGTCTGTATCACTACATCTGGTGTCTTTTATTTCGTGTTTAACACTCCATGTGGCGTCTGCACCTTCATGTGTAACTCCTCTTGCTGCTTATGAATTCGTGTGTAACCCTCCACTTGTCATCTCTGACTTCATGTGTCACACTCCACCTGGTGCACCTGACATCACGTATCAGAATCCCCATGGTGTCTCTGACTTCTTGTGTCACACTTCATCTGGTGTCTCTGAGCTCTTGCGTCACATTCCTTCTGCCATCTATAAATTCGTGTGTTACCCTCCAACTGATGTCTCAGACTTCATGTACAGGACTCCCCCTCTTGTCTCTATGTTCATAACACTCCGCATGGGTGTCTCAGACTTCGTGTGTCAACCACTTCCTGGTGTCTCTGAATCCCCGTGTAACACAACCCCTGGTGTTTCTGACATTGTGTGTCACACACCGTCTGGCATCTCAGACTTTGTGTGTAACCATCCACATTGTTCTCTGAGTATGTGTGTAACACTCACCTTGGCATCTCTGAAGTCCTGTCTAAAACTCCACCTGCTGGCTCTGACTTCATATGTCATACTCCCACTGGCATCTCTGACTTTGGGTGTCACACTCCACATGGCATGTGTGACATGTGTTACACTCAAACTGGTGTATCTGACTTCATGTGTAATATTCTCAGTAATGTCACAGAACCCTGTGTCACATTCTGCCTGGCATCCCTGGCTTCGTCTATCACACTCTATTTGTCATGTATGACATCGTGTGTAACTCACTCTGTGGCATCTATGACTTCGTGTTTCACACTCCCATTTGTGTCTCTGAGTATGTGTGTCACACTCTCCATGCCGTCTATAACTTCATGTGTAACATTCCCAACGCCATCTCTGACTTCCTGTATATGACTCCCACTGGCATCTCGGACTTCATGTTTCACACTGCTCCTGTAACCTCTGACTTGCTGCATGACACTCGCCCTGGTATCTTTGTTAGTGCACATAAACAGCCCCGTGGCCTCTCTAAATTAGTGTGTTCCACTCCCTGTGTCATCTCTGAACTCATGTTTCACTAATCCCGTGGTGTCTTCACTTCTTGTGTACATTCATCCTCACGTCTCTGACTGTTGTCACAATTCCCTCGTCTTCTCTGATTTTGTGCATCATTCTCTACCTGGAGTCTCTGACTCTGTGTGTAACACTCTCCCTGGCATCTCTGACTTCTTGCATAACACTCCCACTGGTGTCTGTGATATCTTGTGTGAAGCCCATGTGGCATCTCTGACTTCATGTGCAGCACTCCGTGTGGTGTTTCTGCCTTCAAGTATAGCACTTCCCTGTGACGTCTCGGTCTTCTTGTGTAACACTCACGTTGGATGCTCTGATTTCCTGTATCAAACTCCCCATGGCGTCTCTGACCTAGAGTATATCAGTCACCTTTGCATCTATTACTTTGTGTGTCATACCCCTACTTGCCTCACGGATTTTGTGTCGTACCCCCCCTTGTGTTCTGAATTCGTGTGTAACACTCTATCTGGCATCTCTAACTTCATGAGTAACGGTTTCCTTGGGGTCTCTGACTTCTTCTGACCCACCCCTCCTGTCATCCCTGACTTCGTGTGTCACAAACCCCTGTCATTTTTTACTTCCTGTCACTATCCCCCTGGTTTCTTTGATGTTTTTTGTAACACTCCCCCTGGAAACTCTTTCTTCATGTGTATCTCTCCACCTTGGTGTCTCTGAGTCACACTCCCTCTGTCATCTGTGGCTTCATGTGCCACACGGCAACTTGGGTCTCTCTTCATGTGTCAAACTCCCCTTGACATCTCTGACTTCGTGTGTCACATTCCACTGGAGTCTCAGACTTCATGTCTCACTCTCCCAATTGTGTCTTGGAAATTGTGTGTAACATTCCCCTTCTCATCTATGACTTCATGTGTAACACTGCACATCACATCTCTGACATCATGTGTCACATCCCCCTAGCCTCTTCCACTTTGTGTGTCACAATCCCTGGGACATCTGAGACTTCGTGTGTCACACTCCCCCTTCATCTCTGAATTGGCGTATAGCACTTCCCCTTTTGTCTTTGACTTCATATGTAACATGCCCCATTCACAACCCTGACATTGGGAGTAACATGCCCCCTGGCATCTCTGACTTCGTGTGTCATACACCCCCTGGCATTTCTCACTTCATGTGTAAGACTCGACTTGGTGTCTCTGACTTCATTTGTAAAGCTACCTGTGGCGTCTCTGACTTCGTCCTTAAAATTCCATGTGGCATCTTTTACTTCTTAACACTCTCTGTGGCCTTTCTGACTTCATTTGTCACGATACACTTGGTTTCTCTGAAGTCATCTGAAACACTGCCTGTGGTGTCTCTGATTTAATGTTTCACACTCATCATGAGGTCTGTGAATTCATGTGTAACCCTCTTGAAGGCATCTCTGACTTCATGCGTAGCACTGCCACTGGTGTCTCTGACTTCGTGTGTAACACTATACATGGCATCTCTGACATCATGCATCCAATAACCCATGGCGTCTCTGACATCATGTGTCACACTACCTATGGCATCTTTGACTTCTTGCATCACACACCAGGGTGGGTCGCTGACTTGTGTAACAATCACTGTCATCTCTGACTTCATGCATAACACTCCCCCTGACATTCAGACTTCATGTGTAACACTCCATATGCCGTCTCTGACTTAGTGTGTAGCACTCCTGCAGTTGTCCATGACTGTGTTCACACTTCATGTGACTTCTCTCACTTCATGTATAATACTCCCACTGGTGTTTCTGACTTGTGTAACACTTTATGTTGTGTCTCTCACTTCCTGTGTAACACTCAACCTGGTATCTTTGACTTTGTGTGTAATACTTAATGGGTTCACTGATTTTCTGTCACACACTACCTGTTGTCCCTGACTTCCTTTGTAACACCACCTCTGGTGTTTGTTTCTAACTTCCTGTCTCAGACCCCCTAACTTCTCAGATTTATTGTAACAATTCCGCTTTGCCTCTGAGTTCTTATGTAACACTCCCCTTTGTGTGTCTGATGTCATGGGTAAAATTCCACCTGGCATCTCTGGCTTCATGTGCCACACTCCCTATGGTGTCTCTGACTTGGTCTGTCACACTCCTCCTGGTATCTGTGACTTCATGTGTCACACTTCCCCTTGTTTCTCTGACATGTGTCACAATGTCCCTGCCCTCTTTACCATCATATATAACACTCCCATTGCGTCTTTGACTTGTGTCACACTTTGTGTGGCGTCTCTGACTTTGTGTGTAACACTCCACCTGGTGTCTCTTACATCATGTGTAATACTCCACATGGCATCTTTGACTTCATGCTTAACACACCTCCTGACATGTATGTCATCCTGTGTAACACTTCTCTTTTCTTCTCTGACTTAGTGTACAATTCTGTGGCATCTCTGACTTCTTCTTTCACACACTCCCTAATGTCTCTAACTTCCTGTGCCACACTGCCCCTGGCATTTCTGAATTCGTGTGTCACACTCCCCTGTTTTCTCAGACATCATGTATAATAGTCCCCCTGTTGTTTCTGAGTGTGTGTTACACTCCTGCTGGCATCTCTGACTTTGTTTATAACAGTCCACCTGGCATCTCTGTCTACGTGGATCGCAATCCCTCTGGCATCTATGAATTTGTGTGTTACACTCCCCCTTGAGTCTGTGAGGTCTTGTATCACAATTCCCCAGGTATTTTTGACTTTGTGTATAACAATCCACATGCCATCTCTGAGGTCATGAGTCACACTCTGCCTGGCATCCCTGACTTTGTGTATCACACTATCCCTGGTGCCTCTGACTTTGTATGTAACACAACCTGTGGTGCCTCTGACTCCGTGTGTCACACTCCCTCTGGTGTCTCTGAGTATCTGTGTCACATTCCCCCTGTCTTCTATAACATCGTGTGTAAGAATGCCACTGGCTTCTCAGAGTTTGTGTATAACGTTCCACTTGGCACCTCCAACTTTGTGCTTAACACTCTCCCTGTTTCCTTTGGCTTTTTGCATAACACCACCCATTGGCATCTTTGACTTTGTGCATCACATGCTCCCTGTTGTCTCATACTTCATGTGTCACACTCCCCTATGTCATCTCTGACTGCCTGTGTATCTTTTCCTGATGCATCTCTGAGTCTGAGTCCCACTCTACACGTCGTCTTTGATTTCGTGTCACATTCCCTGTGGAATCTCTGACATCCTGTGTAACACTTGCGCTGGTGACTCTGATTCGTGTGTAACACTCCCCTTGTAGTCAGTGACTTTTCTGAAACACTCCAGCTGTTGTCTCTGACTCTGTGCCTCACGCTCACCATGGCATCACTGACTCCATGGATCACACCCCAAATTTCAAATCTGACTTTGGGTCTCACACGCCCGATGTTGTCTGTCGTTGTGTGATACAATACCCCTGTCATCTCTGACATCATGTGTAAAACTCCCCCTGGAGTCTTTGATTTCATATGTCACATTCCCCATGTTGTATCTGACTTCATGTGTCACTCTCCTGCTTGTTTCTCTGACTTCATGTGTACCATTCCCAACCTGTCTCATACTTTAAGTTTCACACTCTACCTATTGTCTCTGACTTTGTGTGTCACATTCTGTGGAGTCTCTCTGAGTTCCTGCATAACACTCCCCCTGGCGTCTCTGACTTTGCGTGTAACATTCCTGATGTCATCTCTGATATTGTGTGTTAAACACTCCTTGGCGTCTTTTACTTGGGGCACCAAACTCCTCTTGGCGCCTCTGACTTCATGTGTCACACTCCCCCTGACGTCTCTCACTTCGTGTGTTATACTCTAACTGGCATCTCAGAATTCATGTGTAACACTCCATGTTGTGTCTCTGCCTTCATGTGTCAATGCTGCCTAGCATCTAGGACTGCGTGTGTAACACTCACCATGGCATCTCTGAGTTCCTTTGTAAGACTCCCTCTGGTGTCTATGACTTCTTGTGTAACACACCTGGAATCTTTGACTGGGTGTTCAACACTCCCCCAGGCATCTCTGAATTCCTGTATATCAAACCTCGTGACGTTTCTCCCTTCATGTGTAGTACACCTCCCTCGGGCCTCTGACTTTGAGTGAAACATGCTCCACGGTGTCTCTGGTTTCGTGTGTAACACCTAACCTGATGTCACTTAATCATGTGCAACACTCCCCATGTAGTCTGGGATTTCATCCATAACACTGCCCTTGTCAGCTCTGACATTATTCGTAACACTCTCCCTGGTGTTTCTGACTTTCTGTTTCACAATCCCTCTGGTGTCTCTGACTTCGTGTGTTATAACCCTTCTGACATCTCTGACGTCATATCTCACACTCAGACTGGCATCTGTGACTTCGTGTGTCAGACTCCCCCTGGCATGATGACTTTGTGTATAAAAATCTCCATGCCCTCTCTGACTTCGTGTATCACACTCCTCCAGGTGTCACTGACTCTGTGTGTCACAGTCTCCCTTTTGTCTCTGCCTTCATGTGTTACACTCCCTCATGGTGTCTCTGACATTGTGTCTCACACTCCATGTGGCTTCTCTCACTTCATGTGTCACACTCTGCCAAGCATCTTGAACTTTGTGTCTAACACTCCATGTGGTGTCTCTGACTTGTTGTGTAAAACTACCACTGGTGTCTGTAACATCGTGTGTAACACTCCATGTGGCATCTCCAACTTCAAGTTACACTCCACACGGCATAACTACCTTTAAGTCTAACACTCCCCCATGATATCTCGGACATTTTGAGAAACACTCACCCTGGCAGCTCTGATTTCAAGTGTCACATTCCTCCTGCCATCTCTGCCTTCTTCTGTTTCACTCATCTTGTCATATCAGACTTCATGTGTATCACTCCTCCTGGTGTCTCTGAATTTTTGTGTAACTCTCCACGTGCATTTGTTCCTTCATGTATAACATTCCCCTATAGTGTCTCTGACTTCATTTTTAACCATTTTTGTGGCTTGTCTGACTTCATGTATCATTCTTGGCCTGGTGTCACAGACTTCATGTGTAAAACTCCTTGTAGTGTCTTTGACTTCATGTGCAACTGTGGCATCTCTGACTTTGTGCAGCACACACCCCCTGTTGTCTATAACTTCCTGTGTTACACTACCACTCATGTCTCTGATTTCATTTGTAACACTATCCCAGGTGTCTCAACTTTGTGTGTAACATTCCTGCTGGCATATCTGATTTGGTGTGTCACTCTTGACGTTTGGTCTCTGACTTAGTGTATCATATTCTCTGTGGCTTCTCTGACTGTATGAGTTACACTCCCTCTTGTCTGATTTCGTGTCTAACACTCCCTTGTGGCATCTCTGACTTCGTGTGTTACAATTCCCCTGTTGTCTCTGACATCATGTGGAACATTCCCAGTGGTGACTCTGACAGCTTGTGTCACACTGCCTGCAGCTTCTGTGATTCATGCATCACACTCTGCCTGTTGTCCCGGACTTCATTTACCACACTCGACATGGCATCTCTGACTTCGTGTGTAACACAGCCTGTGGCATCTCTGACTTTGTGTGTCATACTCTGTCTTGTGTTTCTGTGTTCATGCACCACATTCAGCCTGCCATCTATAACTTCATTTGTAACACTTGCATTGTCATCTCTTCCATCATGTATAACACTCCCTTTGGCTTCCCTGACTTCATGGGTATCATTCCCAGTGGTGTCTCTAACTTCAAGCGTCACACACGACCTGTTTCTGACTTCATGTTTCACACTACTCTTGGCATCTCTGATTTCCTATGTAACAATCCCCCTGGTTTCTTTGACTTTGTGTGTAACACTCCCTCATGGCATCTCTGACTTCGTGTGTCAAAAATACCCCATTTCTGCTCTGAATTTGTGTATAACACTCAACCAGTCATCACTGACTTTGTGTGTAACACTCCCCCGGCCTCTTTGACATCCTGTGTCACAGTGCCCCTGGAGTCTCAGACTTTGCGTGTAACACTCCATCTGGTGTCTCTGACTTCATGTGTTACACTCCACTGTGGCATCTCTGACTTCATGCATAACACTCCAGGTGGCATCTTTGAATTCATGTGTCACAGTCCCCCTGGCGTCTCTGGCTTCGTGTGCCACAATCAGTCTTGTGTCCGTGACTTCATGTATCACACTCCATCTGTTGTCTCAGATTTTGTGTGTCACACATCCAGTGGTGTCTCTATCATAGTGTGTAACATTCCCTGTGGTGTCTATGACTTCAAATATCACACAGGATCTGTGGTGTCTGACTGACTTAGTGTGTCACTCTCTCTGTGGAGTCTGACTTCATCTGTCACACACACCCTGTATTCTCTGATGTCGTGTGTAACAACTCACATGCCCTATCTGACATCATGTGTAACACTCATCCTGGCATCTCTAACTCCATGTGCAACACTCCTACTGGTGTCTCTGAAATCGTGTGTAGCACTCCACTTGGTTTCTCTGTCTTCATTTACTGCTTCCTCTTCCATCTCTGATTTCATGTATAACTCTCAGCCTGGCACCTCTGATTTTGTGTGTAACTCTCCTACATTGCATCTCTGAATTCATGTATCACATTTCCAATGTCCTCTCTGACTTCGTGCATAAAAGTCTCCCTGTCATCTCTGACATCGTCTGTGACATTCCACCTTGCCTCTCTTCGTTCATAGCACACTCCTGGCGTCTCTTACTTCATGTGTCACAGTCCCCCTGGCATCTCTGAGTATGTGCATAGCATCTGCTTTCTATATTTCGTGTATAATACTCCCACAAGCGTCTCTCACTTAGTGTGTCACAGCCTTGTGGCACCTCTGACTATGCATAACGCTCCTACAGGCATCACTGACTTTGTGTGTTACACTCCCCCTGGAATGTCTGAATTTGTGTGTCACAGTCTCCCTGGTTTCTGAGATGTCATGCATAACACTCCCCATGTCCTCTCCTGCATTGTATGTAATACTACCCCTGCTGTCTCTGACTTCAGTTGGAACACTTAATGTGACATCTTTGGCTTCATGAGTAACCCTCTATTGTGGTATCTCTGAATTTGTGTGCCACACTCCCCTTGTCATCTCTGACTTAGTGCATAATGTTCCCTCTGTAGTCTCTGAATTCTTGTTTCACACAATTTCTGGCTTCTCTTAGCTTGTGTGTCACAATCCATATGGTGTCAAGGACTTTGAGTTTAACACTCCTGGTAGCATCTCTGACATCCTGTGTAACACCCACCCTGGTATCTCTGACTCTGTGTGTAAGACACTACGTGGCTTCAGTGGTTTGGTGTGTAACACTCCCCCTGCCATCTCTGAATTCATGTGTAACACTCTCCCTTGGTGTCTCAGACATATTGTGTCACACTCCACATGGTTTCTCTGGCTTCGTGTGTCACACTCTGCCTGGCATCTCGTACTTTGTGTTTAACACTCCACTTCACATCTCTGACTTCATGTGTAACACTCCTCCTGGTGTCTGTGACATTGTGTAACACTCCAAGTGGTGTCTCTTACTCTGTGTGGTACACTCTCTCTGGCATCTCAGCCTTCATTTGTAACACTCTGTTTGGTGTTTCTGCCTTTGAGTCCAACACTCCCCCATGGCATCTTGAATTTCATGTTTAACACTCACAGTGGTGGCTTTGTTATCATGTGTTACACTCCCCCTGGCATATCTGACATTGAGTGTACCACTCACCATTGCATCTCTTAATTTGTGTGTCCCACTTTCACTGGTGTCATGGATATCGTGTGTCACTCTCCCCTTGTGTTCTGAATTCACGTGTAACAGTCTACATGTCATCTCTGGTGTCCTGAGTAACATTTCCCATAATGTCTCTGACTTCTTGGGTCCCAAGCCACCTGTCCTCTCTGACTTCGTGTATCAGAAACACCCTGTCATGTCTGACTTTTTGTGTCACTCTACCACTGGTTTCTCTGACTTTGTTTGTAACAATCCTATGGCATCTCTGACTTTGTGTGTACCTCTCCCGCTTGACATCTTTGAATTCGTGTGTACATTCACCTGGTCATCTCTGACTTCATGTGGAACACTCCAACTGTCATCTCTGACTTATTGTCACCCTTCTCATGGTATCTGTCAGTTCGTGTTTCACACTTCCCCTGTTGTCTCTGACCTCATGCATCACAACCCCCTTGGGGTCTGTGACTTTGTGTTTAATACTCCTGCTGTCATCTGTGACTTTGTGTGTAACACTCCCCCTAGTGTAATTGTTTTCTTGCATAGCATACCCCTGTGGCATCTCTAACTTTGTGTGTCACAGTCCTCGAGTTGTATCTGAATTCCTGTGTCACTAAGCCACTCTTGGCTTTGGCTTCATGTGTAAGACACCCCCTCACATCTCAGACTTTGTGTGTCACAATCATCCTATCTTCTCTGATTTCATGTCATAGTCTATCTGGTGTCTCTGACTGTGTGTAACACTCTCCCTAGCGTCTCTGACTTCGTGTGTAACACTCCGTCCATCGTCTCTGACTCCATGTAAAACACTTTCCTGTGGTGTCCCTGAGTTCATTTTTCAACCTCCCTATGTCACCTCTCACATTGTGTGTAACACCCCACCTGTCGTCTCTGCCTTTTTGTGTGATTCTTCCCCTGACATCTCTGACTATGTGTGTCACATTCCCAATGTCATTTATGACTTTGTGGGTAACATTGCATGAGGTGTTCTGACTTTGTTGTAACACACCACTGTGGTGTCCATGAATTCATGAGTAATTCTACCCTGGGTGTCTCCAAATTAGTGCATAACATTTCCCCTGGTGTCATAGAAATCGTATGTAACACTCCCCATGGCATCACTTATTTTGTGTTTCACAGTCCCTGTGGCATTTCTGAATTTGTATGTAAGGTTCCACATGACCTCTCTGACTTCCTGGGTAACACTCAACCTGGTGTCTCTGACTCTGTGTGTAGCAACCCCTAGTGTCTCTGACTTCATGTGTAACACTTCACATCCTGTCTCTAACCTCGTGGGTCACACTGCCCATGGCATCTCTGCCTTAGTGTTTCACAGTCACCCTGGTGTCTCTGACTTCATGCATGACACTCCCCCGGTCTTTCTGACTTCATGTGTAACACTCTCCCTGATGTGTTTCTCTTCATACATAATAATCCCCTGTGGCGTTTCACACTCCCCAAGGTGGCAATGAAATAGTGTGTCACACTCCACTGTGGTATCACACACCACCTCTCCTGTCTGACTTAGTTTCTCACTCTAACCCTGGTTTCTTTGACTTCATTGAAACTCCCTATAGTGTCTCTGACTTCGTTTGTCACACTCCATGGGGTGTCTTGGAGTTTATTTTGTACACACCCCCTCGTGTCTCTGACTTCATGTGTAACACTCAACATGGTCTTTCTGCCTTTGAGTGTAACACTCCCATGTGGACTTCTTGTGTAACAGCCCCACTTGCCTCTCTGTCTTCATGTGTCACACTCCCTCTGGCATTTCAGACTTTGTGTGTAACACTGCATGTTGTGTCTCTGCCTGTGTCACACACTGCCTGGCATCTCAGACTGCATGTGTAACATTCACTCTGACTTCACGTGCAACACTACCATTGGCCTCTGTGACTTTGTGTGTCACACTCACACTGGTGTCTCTGACTGGATGTAACACACTCACTATGGCATCTCTGATTTTGTGTGTCACAATCTGCCTGGTGTGTCTAACTTTGTGTGTCAGAATCCCATTGTCATTTCTGACTTTGTGTGTAATACTCCATGTGTCGCCCAGACTTCAAGTGTTGAACTTCCCCTGGCCTCTGGTTCCTTTGACTTTGTAACAGTCCTCCTGGCAACTCTGACTTCACGTACAACTCTCTCCCTTGGCATCACTGAGTTTGTCATAATTCCCCTGTTGCCTCCTACTTCATCTGTTACACAACTTGGGTCTCTGAGTTCATGTGTCAAACTCCCCCTGGCGTCTCTGACTTCATGTGTCACAATCCGCCTGGTGCTTAATTTTGTGTGTCACAGTCCCTCTGTCATGTCTGACATTGTCTGTAACACTCTGTGTCTGTGGCACCTCTAAGTTCGTATGTCATACTTCCCCTGCTCTCACTCATTTCATGAGTCACACTCACCTTGGTGTCTCTGACTCCGTGTGTAACACACTTCCTGGTGTCTCTTGACTTCCTGGGTCACACTCCCCTTGTTTTTCTGACTTTGTGTCACAATCTCCCTTACATCTCAGATTTCGGTTGTATCATCACCATGGTTTCTCAGTCTTCATGTCACACTCCATCTAGTGTCCCTGACTTCAAGTCTCAAACTCCCCCTAGCATGTTTGCTCTGTGTGTAACATGCTCTGTCGCATCTCTGACTCTGTTTGTCACACTCATCCTTATTTCTTTGAGTAGGTGCATCATACTTCCCCTTCCATCTATAACATCCTGTGCCACACTCACAATGGCATCTTGGACTTTGTGTATAACATTCCCCCTGGCATCTATGACTTTGTGTTTCACAATTCCCCTGGTGTCTCTGACTTCGTGTGCCACAGTCCCCATGGCATCTCTGACATCATCTCTCACACACACTGGTGTCTCTGACTTCTTGTGTAAGGCTACCTCTGGTGTCTCTGACTTTGTGTGTCACACTCCCCTAGGAATATCAAACTTCTTGTGTAACAAACCAGCTGTCTTCTCTGAGTTTGTGTAACACTCCCTTGGCATCTCTGACTTCATCCAGTAACACTTTATCTGGCATTTCTGACTTCGTGTGTCACAACCCGTCTGGGATCACTGACTTTGTGTGTCAATCCCTCTGGTGTCTCTGACTTTGTGTGTCACACTTCCTCTGGCATGTGTAACTTCATGTGTCACACTCCAACTTTCATCATGACTTCATGAATAACAATCGCCATGCCATCTCTGACTTGGTGTGTCACAGTACTCCAGGGGTCCCTCATTTTGTGTATCACACTCCTTGTGTCTCTGACTTAGTGCGTTACATACCTTGTGGCCTTTCTGACTTCATGTCACACTCCCTATTGTGTCTCTGAGTTCTTGTGCCACACTCCCTGTGCCATGAATAACTTCATGTGTAACACTCCCCTTGGCATCTCTGGCTCTGTGTGTAACACTCCACATAGCATCTCTGACTTCATGTGTAACAACCCTCCTGGTGTCTCTGGCTCCATTTGTAACACTTCCCATAGTGTCTCTGCCTTCCTTATGTAACACTTCACCTGGGGTGTCTGATTTCATTTAACACACACTCTGCTGTCTCTGACTTCATGTGCAATTCCAAAATTTGCATCTCTGACTTCATGTGTAACTCTCCTACGTGGTGTCTCTGAATTCGTGTATCACATTCCCCCTGTCATCTGTCACTTCATGTGTCAAAGAACACCTGGCATCTCTGACATCGTCTATAACACTCCCACTGGCATCTCTGACTTTGTGTGTCACAATCCCCCTGGCATCTCAGACTTCCTCTGTAACAGTCACAACAAAGATGTCTTTGACTTTGGGTGTAACAATTCCCATTGGTGTCTCTGGATTTGTGTGTAACACTATCCTGGTGTCTGTGACTTCATGTTAGCATTCTTCATTGTATCTCTGACTTCATGTGTCATGCTCCCCTGGCATCTCCAATTACGTGTATCACACTTCCCTGGCATCTCAGAATTCCTGTGTAACACTTCACTTGCCGTCTTTGACTTCACATGTCACACTACCCCTGGCATCTCGAAATTCGTGTGGTACACGCCCCATGCTGTGTCTGACTTCATGTTTAATACTCCATATGGCCCTTCTGCCTTCGTGTGTAACACCCCCCCATCGTGTCACGGACTGCTTGTATAACACTACCACTGGCGTCTCTGATTTCTTGAGTCACACTCCCCCTGCTGTTTATCACTTCGTGTGTCACTCTCCTTCTGGCACCTATGACTTCATGGGTAATAACCCCATTGGTATCTATGAGGTCGTGTGTTACAATCCCCCTTGAAAATCTAACTGCATCTGTAACACTCCACCTGGAGTCTCTGACTTCGTGTGTCAGAATCCGTCTGGCATCTGTGACTTCTTGTATCACACTCCCCATGTTGTCTCTGATTTCACATGTAAGGCTCTGCCTGGTGAGTCTGTCTTCTTGTGTCATACTCCTCCTGGTATCTGTGGTTTCATGTTTCACACATCCCATGTCATCTCTGACCATGCATATCACTCCCACTGTTATCTCTGACTACATGTGTAACACTCCACATGGCATTTCTCCCTTCAAATGAAACATTCTCCAGTGTTGGCTCAGACTTCGTGTGTAGCTTTCCATGTATCATTTCCGTTCTTGTGTCACACTCCCCCTGGTGTCTCAGACATTGTACTCCCCCTAGAATCTCTGACTTCATGTGTAACAATCTCCCTGGCATCTCTGACTTTGTGTATCACACTCCTGCTAGCGTCTGTGACTTTATCTTTCACACTCCCTCTGTTATCTCTGACTTAGTGTGAAACGCTACCCCTGCTTTTGTTATTTTTGTGAATAAAACACCCCCGTGGCATATCTAAATTTGTGTCACACTCCCCATGTCATCTCTGAATTCGTGTGTCACTAAGCCCCTGGTGTCTGTGACTTCATGTATAACACTCCACTTCATGTCTCTGACTTCGTGCGTTACAATACCTTTGTCTTCTCTGACTTCGTTTATCACACTCTATCTGGTGTCATTAACTCTGTGTGTAACACTCCACCTACTGTCTCAAACTTCATGTCTAGCACCCTATGTGGCATCTCTGATGTTGTGTGTAACATTTCCAGTGTTGTCTGTGACAATGTGTGTAACACTCCATGTGGTGTCTCTTACTTTGTGTTGTATAATCCCCCTTTGTATCTCTGAATTCATGTATAACACTCCATGTTGTGTTTCTACCTTTGAGGCTAACACTACCCCATGGTGTATTGGACTTCTTGTGTAATACTAACCATGGCAGCACTGATTTTGTATGTCAGCCTCCCACTGGCACCTCTGATTTCGCGTGTAACACACAATTTCATCTTTTATTTTGTGTGTTACACTCCCACTGTCACCACGCATTTCATGTGGCACAGTCCCCCTTGTGTTCTGAACTCGTATGTAACAGTATATGTGGTGTCTCTCACTGTGTGAGTAACACTTCCCCTGGTGTCTCACGCCACCTGTCAACTCTCACTTCATGTGTCACAAACCTCTGGTCCTCTCAGATTAGATGTGTGACTCTCCCTCTTGGCATCTGTGAATTTGTGTGTCACTCTCTCCCTCAGTCTCTGACTCTGTGTGTACCATTCTCTCTGGTGTCTCTGATTTCATGGTCACACTCCTCATGGTGTCTCTGAATTCTTGTAATGCTCCACCTGGCAGTTCTTCGTACATGTCTAACAGTTCCCCATGGCATCTCTGGCTTCATGTGTCACCCTCCACTTGGCATCATGAACTTTGTGTGTAACACTCCACGTGCCATCTTTAACTTCATGTGTGCAACTCACCTTGATGTCTCTGACTTTGTGTCACAATTCGTTTGGCCTCTCTAACTTCTTGTTTACCACAACCCCTAGCATCTCTTTGTGTGTAACACTACCCATTGCACCCATGACTTCGTGTGTCACTCTTCCCCTGGCATCTCTGACTTTGTGTCACACTCCCTGTGGCATCTGTCACCTGGTGTGTCTCACACTCCCTCATGTCTCTGACTTCTTGTGTAACTCTATGCCTGATGTTTCTGACTTCTTTTCTCACACTCCCACTGGCTTCTTAGATTTCTTATGTGACAGTCCCGTTGGCATCTCTGTCTTCATGTGTCACACTGCCTTCATGTATCACACTCTCCCTGTCATGACTGACTTTATGGGTCACACAGCCAGTGGTGTCTCTGACTTTGTGTGTCACACAACACCTGGCATCTTTGAACTTGTGTATCACAATCCCTGTGTTGATGAGGACTTTGTGTGTAACACTCACCATGATGTCTCTGACTTGGTGTGTAACACTCCACGTGGCATCTCTGAGATCATGTGTCACATACCCCATATCGTTTCTGACTTCATGTGTCCATCTAACCCTAGTGCCTTTGAATTCCCATATAACACTCAGCCTGCTGTCTTTAACTTCATGCATATCATTCCTCCTGTTGTTTTTAACTTTGTAACAAACCCCCTGGCATTTCTGACTTCGTGTTTAACCCTCCAACTGTAGTCTGTGACATCGTGTGTCACGATCCTCCTGGTGTCTCTCACTTCATGGATCATGCTCCCTCTGCTGTCTATAATATCATTTGCTGCACTTCTACTAGAATCTCTGACTTCTTGTGTAACACTACCCCAGGGATCTCTGACATCTTCTGTAGCTGTCCTGGTGGCTCTCTGACTTTCTGTGTCACCCTCAGCCTTTCATCTGTGACTTTGTGTATCACACTCACTGTGGCCACTCTGACTGCCTGAGTAACACTCCCCCTTGTCTCTTTGACATCATGTCTAACACTCCCATGTGTCATCTCTGACATCATGTAACAGTTTCCCTGTTGTCTCTGACTTCATGTGAAACATTTACAGTGGCGTCTCTCATTTGTTTGTCACAAACCCCATGGTGTGAAAGACTTCACTCTCAAAAATCCCCTGTGGCATCTATGACTTTGTGTGTCATAGTTCCGTGTCATTTCAGGATTCATGTGCCACTCTCCCTCGGGTGCCTTTGACTTGGTGCATGTCACTCTCCCTTGACATCTCTGACTTCGTGTGTCACACACTGCTGGTCTCTGAATTCGTCTTTGAGTTCTTGTGTAACACTCCCCCTGGTGTCTTTAACTTCATGCATAACACTCACCCCGTTGTTGTTACTGAACCTGAAGTGAGTTCACTCACCTGTTGCACAGCAAGCCAATTTCTGACACAGGGGATGGTGGAAGAAAGTAGGAATTTTATTTTTGCACAGTGTTGAGAAAGGAGAGAGGGCAGATAATGCTGAAATCCCAAACTCCCCGAAGAGCTAAAAGGAAGGATTTTTACTTGGGGTTTTAGGTATGGGAGGGGGAGCATATGGCCTTGCTGGTCGGAGCTTTCCCACCAGCCTGTATCTCTTTGCGGGAGGAGATAGTCCAGGTGCTTGTCCTTGACGGTGTTTGTCTCCATAGAGGGTTCTGGAGCCAGGAAGCCAGAGAGTAAGCAGGGAATGAGTGTTTTAGTTTTAACCCCCTATATGCTGGGTTTAATGTGGTGAAACAGATATCAGGGTCAGTATCATCGTGTCTGACATCATGTGTAAGACTCCCACTGGCGTTTATGACTTCATGTGTTACATTCCCTCTGGTGTGTCAGACTTTGTGTGTAACAAGTGCTGTCTCTGACTTTGTGTGTACCACTCCTCATGGCATCTCTGAGTCCTTGTGTCACACTCAGCATGACCTCTCTGACTTTGCGTTTCACACTCCCCCTCTCATCTCTGAGTTTGTCTGTAACACTCCCCCAGGTCTCATTGTTTTCATGCATAGCACACGCCCATTGCATCTCTAACTTTTTGTGTCACATTCCTTCTGTCATCTCTGAATTCATCTGTCTAAAAGCCCCTGGTGTCTTGGACGTCATGTGTAACACTCCCCTTCACTTATCTGACTTTGTGTGTCACAATACCCCTAATTTCGTGAGTCACACTCTACCTTGTGTGTCTGTGTGTAACACTCCATTTGGCATCTCCGACTTTGTACGTAGCACTCCCTTGTCATCTAGGTCTCCTTGTGTAACACTTCACGATGGTGTCTCTGAGTTTGTCAACCTCACGATGACATCTCTAATGTTGTGTGTAATACTCCACGTGTCATCTCTGACTTCTTGTGTATCCCTCCCCCAGCATCTCTGACTTTGTGTGTCACACTTCCCATGATATTTATGACTTTGTGGGTAAAACTGCATGTGGTGTCTCTGACTTCCTGTGTAGCACACCAACACGGTGTCTCTGAATTCCTTAGTAATACTCTCTGGGTGTCTGTGAATTTGTGCATGAAACTTGCCCTGGCATCAGTGACTTTTTGTGTAACACTCCCCATGGCGTTTCTGACTTCATGTGTCACACTTCACATGGCCTCTCTGACTTCGTGTGTAACACTCTCACTGGAGTCTCTGACTACATTTGTAGCACAGCCCATGGTGTCTCTGACTTCTTGTCTAACACTCCATGTGCCATCTCTGACTTCGTGTGTCACAATCCCCATTGCATCTCTGCCTCCGTGTTTCACAGTCACTGTCATCTTTGACTCCATGTATAACACTATCCTTGGTCTCTCTGACTTCATGTGTAACACACCAGTAGTGTGTTTCACTTCATGCATAATACTCTCCTGTGGTGTCTTTCACTTTGTGAGTCACATTCTTCCTCAGGTCACTGACTGTGTGTCATACTCCACCTGTGGTCTCTGACATCGTGTGTCACACACCACCTGTCATCTATGACTCCATTTGTTACTCTTTGATTTCTTTGACTTCATTTGTAACACTCTTTCTGAATGGGTGACTTCATTTGTCACACATGCCCTGTCATCTCTGAGTCCGTGTGTAATATTTCCTGTGGCATCTCTAACTTCGTGTGTCCCACTCCACCTGTTGTCTTTGATTTTGTGTGTCACAGTCCCCGTTACATCACTGACATCCTGCGTAACACACCTCTTGGTGTTTTTTACTTCATGTGTAAAATTTCCATATGTTTCCTCAGGCTGAGGGTGTAACAGTGTCACTCTTGACTCTGACTTCGTGTGACACTCTCTCACTGGTATGTGTGACTTTGTGCATCACACTCCCCCTGGGTTCTCTAAATCGTTTGTAACACACCCACTGTCATCTTTGAGTTTGTGTGTAATGCTCCATGTGGCCTCTCTGGCTTCATGTGTAACCCTTGCACTTGCCTCTGTGACTTCATGTGTAACAATCCATGTGGCCTCTATGACTTGGTGTGTCACACTCCCCACATTGTCTTGTCTCATGTGTTACTTTCCCCATGGTTTCTTGGACTTAATGTATCACACTTTCCCTGATGTCTTTGACTTCATTTGTAACACTCCCCCGGCATCTCAGAATTCATGTCTAACAGTCTGGTTAGCCTCTCTGACTTTGTGGTTCACACTCCAGATGGTGTCACTGACTTTGTGCATCACAGTGCTCCTTGTGCCTCTGACTTCTTGTGTCACACTTCCCCTGTTCTCTCAGAAATCATGTGTAACACTCTACGTTATATCTCTGCCTTTGTATGTCACGATCTGCCTGTTGTCTCAGAGTGCGCGTGTCACACTCACTATGGCATCTCTGATTTTCTTTATAAAACTCCCCCTATTGTCTGTGACTTCATGTGTCACACTGCAACTTGGGTCTCTGACTTGATGTGTAGCACACCATGTGACATCTCTTACTTTGTGTGTAACATATTCCCTGGTGTCTCTGACATCCTGTGTAACACTACCCCTTGTGTTACTGACTTTGTGTGTCACACTCCCCTTAGCATCTCAGACTTCTCATATCAGTTTCCTGATTGTGTCTCTGGATTCCTGTGTAACACTACTCCTGTCATCTCTGACTTCATGTGTAACAATCTACATCACTTCTCAGACTTCATGTTCCACTTTCCACTGGCCACTTTGACTTCCTGTGTCACAATCCCCTTGGTGTCTGTGACTTTGTTTGTCACACTACCCCTTCCTCTCTGACTTGGTGTGTAACAGTTCCCTGTTGTCGTTGACTTCCTGTGTAACACTCTCCCTTGAGGACTCTGAGTTTGTAACACTCACCCTGCGATCTCCATATTCATATGTTACACTCTCCATGGCATCTCTGATTTCATGAGTCACACTCCACTTGTCGTCTCCAAATTTGTGTGTCATACACCCCCTAGCATTTCTGACTTCGTGAATAAGACTCCACATTGTGTCTCTGACTTCGTGTGTCACATGCCAACTGTCACCTCTGACTTCATGTGTCAGAGTCCTCATGTGTCTCTTACTTCGTAACACTCTCCCTGGTATCTCCTATTTCATTTGTGACACTACCTGGCACGTCTATGAAGTCATGTGAAACACTCCTCTTGGTGCTTCTTACTTTGTGTGTAACACACTCCCTGGTGTCTCTGACTTCCTGTGTAACAGTACCCCTGGTGTTTCTTACTTTGTGTCACACTCTGCCTGGCTTCCCTGACATCGTGTATCACAGTACCCCTGTCTTCCCTGACTTGCTGCATAAAACTCCCCCTCATATCATTGTTTTTGTGCATAACACACCCCCATGGCAGCTCTAACTTCGTGTGTCACACTCTGTCCTCTCTGAAATTGTGCATCACTAACCCCCTACTGTCATTGACTTCATGTGTAAAACTCTCCCTCACGTCTCTGAATTCATGCATCACAATCTCCCTTTCTCTTCAGACTTTGTGTGTCACATTCAATTTGGTGCCTCTGTGCGTAAGACTCCCCATGGCATCTCTGGCTTTGTGAGTAACAGATCCCATCATCTCTGACTCCATGTGTAACACTTCCCCATTTTGTCTCTGATAGTACGCATCACACTTCCTGTGGATTCTCTCACATTGTGTGTAACACTCCACCTGTCTTCTTCGACTTCCTGTATTGCTCTCCCACTGGCATCTCTGACTTCACGTGTCACACTCCCCAAGTCATCTATGACTTCGTGTGTCACACTCCCCAAGTCATCTATGACATCATGGGTAACACTATATGTGGTGTCTCTGACTTTGTGTGTTACACACACCTGTGGCATCTCTGAATTCTTGTGTAACACTCACAGGGGTGTCAGTGAGTTCCCAACAATTCCTTTGGCATCAGTGACCTAATGTGTAATACTTCCAATGGCATCTCATTCTTCATGTTTTAGTCCCTGTGGTGACTGTGACTTCGTGTATAACACTCCCCCTGGCATCTCTGAATTCATGGATAATGACCCTCATGACATTTCTGCCTTTGTGTGTAACGCATGCCATGATTTCTCTGAATTCAATTGTAACATACCCTGTGTGTCTCTGACTTCATGTGTAACACTCGCCCTGGTGTCTCTTCTTCATTTGTAACACTTCCCCGTAGTCTCTGGGTTCATTTGTAACACTGCACCTCTTGGCATTGACATCATTCCTAACACTCTCCCTGGCATTTCTCACTTCATGTCACAACCCCTCTGGCATCTCTGACTTCATGTGTCTCAATAGTTCTGGCATCTCTGACTTTGTGGGTCACACATGGCCTCTGATCTCTAACTTTGTGTGTCTCACTTTCCATGGCATCTTTATTTCCTGTGTAACACCCCCTGGTGTCTCTGACTTCCTATGTAACACTCACACTGGTGTCCTTGACTTTGTGTGTCACAGTCCTCATGGATTCTCTAACATTGTGTGTAACACTCCACATGCCCTCCCTGTCTTCTTGCGTAACACTCCCTCTGGCATCTCTGGCTTTGTGTTTAATAATCCTCATGGTGCTTCTGACTTCATGTGGCACTCTCCAAACATCACCTCTGACATCGTGTGCCACACCAGAGAGAGTGTTTCACCCAAATCAGAGGCACCACATAGAGTATTACACACAAATTCTGGCCCAACACAGTGGAATGTTACAAACGAAGGAAGAAATGCCACATGGAATGTTACACATGATGTCAGAGACAGGAGGGGTATTGTTTAACACAGAGTCTGAAATACCATGTGGTTTGTTACAAATTCTGCAATGCCAGGGGATGTTTGATACAAGATGTCAGAGACACTAGGGGGATTTTGACACACTAAATCAGAGACCCAAGGTGCAGTGTGACACACAAAGTCAGAAACAGCAGAGTGAGTGATTCATGGAGTCTGAGAAACAAGGGGGAATGTGACACATGAAGTCACTGACATCATCAAGTGTGTTACACACAAAGTCAGAGATGAGGGGGGTACTGTGATAAACAAAGTCAGGGATGCTAGTCTGAGTGTGTCAAATGAGGTTAGAGATGACATGGAGTGTTACTCACAAAATATGAGAAGCCAGGAGCCATGTGACAGCAGTCAGAAAGACCAGGGTTAGTATTACAAAGCCAGTCAGAGACACCAGGGAATGTGTTACACATGAAGTCAGAGATGATACCTGGAGTGTGATGCACAAATTCAGAGACACCAGAAGAATTCAGAGGTACCACAGTGACTGGTATCCTCAAAGTCTGAAACACCTCAGTGATTGTTACACAATTGGACAGAGATGTCAAGCAGAGTGTGACACACGAAGTCAGAGAGGCCACTCAAATTCAGAAACCACCAGTGGGAGAATTACAAATGAAGCTAGAGAAGCCGGGGGAGTGTGACACATGAAGTGAGAGGTGAGAGAGTGAGTGTTAAACACAAAATCAGAGATGAAGGGTGATTGTTTCAAAGTCAAAGAAACCGGTGTAGAGTGAAACATGAAGTCAGAGACAAGGGGGAGTATTACATATGAAATCAGAGATGCCACAGTGAATGTTACACACGAAGTCAGAGGCATCACAAGATGTGTTACACATGAAGTCAGAGACTCCACAGGGAGTTTTACACATCAAGTCAGAAACACTGTGTGTAGTGTTACTCACGAAGTCAGAGAAGCCAGGGGGTGAGTGTTATGCATGAATTTAAAGACGCTTTTGGGGAATGCTACTCAGTAAGAGATGCCATCTTGGAGTGTTATGCACAAGATCAGAGAATGCAGGGGGAATGTTACACAAGAAATCAGACATGCCAGGAGGAGACTTAAGCACTAAATCAGAGATGACAGAGTGGGGTGTTACTTAAGAAGTCAGAGACACAAGGGGGAGTGTTACACACACACTCAGAGATGCCAGAGGGAGTGTTAGATGGATGAAGTCAGAGACAACAGGCGAATATTATGCACAAAATCAAAGAAGCCATGGGACCTGTTACGGTGAAGACAGAGATGCCAGTTGTGTTAAGTATGAAGTCACAGACCACATGGGGAGTGTTCCAAATGAAGTCGCAGATGAAAAGGGGAGTGTTACCCACAAAATCAAGGACAACAGGAGGAGTGTGACAAAATAAGTCAGATGTCAATGGGAGCGTTACACACAGTCAGAGAAACCACTGGGGAATGTTAAACATGAAGTCAGAGACACCAAGGGGAGTGTTACACACGACGTCAGAAAAATCAAAGAGACTGTTACAAATGAACTTAGAGATGTCAGGGGTCTATGACCCACAAAGTCAAAGATGCCATGGGCAGTATGACGCATGATGTCAGACAGGCCACTGGAGTGTTACACAAGATGTCAGAGAAGCCAGAAGGATTGTAACACACAAAGTCAGAGACACAAGGGGGAATGTTACTCATGAAGTCAGAGTCACCAGGTGAAGAGTGACACACGAACCTAAATGGACCACTGGGAGAGTGACAAATCAAGTCAGGGATGACTGGGGGAGTTTGACACACGAAGTCACAGAGACCAGTGGGAGCATTACACACAAAGTCAGAGACACCATGGGGGAGTGTTACAGGCAAAGTCAAGAACAGCAGAGAGAGTGTTATGTAAAAAGACAGAGACAAGAGGGGAGGTGTGAAACATGAAGTCAGAAATGCCATGTGCATCTGTTAGACATGAAGTAAATGACATTAGGGTGAATGTTACAATGAAGTCAAAGGCAAAAGGAGGAGTGTGACAAACGAAGTGAGACATTATATGTGCAGTGTTGCACATGAAGTCAGAGATGACAGGGGAATTGTGACACAAGACTTCAGAGAACCCAGTGTCACTGGGAAACACAAAGTTAGAGAGGCCAGGGGGACTGTTACGCAAGAAGTCAAAGAGGCAATGTGGAGTGTTAAACACAATGTTAGAGACACCATGGGAACTGTGACACAGAGGCAAAGACTCCAGGGGGAGTGTGATACATGAAGTCAGGGATGCCAGGTAGAGTGTGACACACAAATTCAGACACAGCACATGAATTGTTATACACAAAGTAAAAGATCCAGGGGAGTGTGACACATGAAGTCAGAGGCACCACGAGGTGTTTTACACGCAAAGTCAGAGAAGGCATGATGAATGCTACACACATCATCAGGATGACAGTGGTGTTTTATACAGGAAGTCAGAAATGCCGGGGAGGTGATACACACTAAGTATAGATGACAGCAGGAGTGTGAAATATGAACTGAGAAACACAAGGGGGAGTGCGTCACCTGAAGTCAGAGATGCTACCTGGTGTGTTACACATGAAATCAGATATGACTTGGGGAGTGTGATACAACAACTCAGACACCAGGTGGAGAGAGAAACACGAAGTCAAAGATGCCACCGTGATTGCTAGTCAAAGATTCTGAGATGCAAGGTGTAGTGTGACAAATGAAGTCAAAGATACCAGTGGGAGAGTGACACCTGAATCAAAGATGATGGGGTTATTGTGCCACACAAAAATGACTGAGGGAGTGTTACAAAGTTTTGTTGCCTGGGGCACTGTTACATAGGAATTCAGACACACCACTTGGGAGTGTTGCACACAAAGGCAGAAACATCACGTGGAATGTTACATATGAAGTCAGAGACACCAGGGGTTGCACACCCAGTCAGTTGCACCATGTGTGGTGTTACACAGGAAGCCATAGACACCAGGGGGAGTCTTACAAATGAAATTAGGGATGCCATGGTGACAGTTACACATGCAGTCCAAGATGTCAGGCAGGTGTGGCACATGAAGACAGAGACACAATGTGGAGTTTAACACAAGAAGTCCAAGAAACCAAGGAGAGTGAGACACCTGATGTCAGAGACGCCAGTGGGAAGTGTTATGCAAGATGTCAGATATGATAGCAGGAATGTTACACGGGACTTCTGTGATGCCTGAAGAAGTGTTATGCATGAATCCTGAGACACCATGGTAGTGTGTTACACACAAGTCAGAGCTCACAGCTAGTTTCAGAAGAAGTCACAGACTACAGGGGGAGTGTTACCCATGAATCAGAGACATCAGGGTGAGTGTTACATAGAAAGTCAGAATCCATGGCACGTGTGACACAAGAAAATGGAGATGACATGTAGAGTGTGACACTCAAAGTCAGAGACACATCAGGGAATGTTACACATGATTTCAGAGATGCCAGTAGGTGTGTTATATGCAAGGTTGGAGAGGCCAGCTGGAGTATTACACATGAAACAAGAGACACAGACAGGAGGGGGATGATTATGTGTGAAGTAGGATATGACAGGGGGAGTGTGAAACACCAAGTCACAACCACCATGAGGAGTATGATACACAGAGACCACAGCTGAAGTTTGAAACATGATCTCAGAGACTCCTGGGGGTGTGTGACAAAGGAATTCCAAGACACCAGGGGGAGTGTGACACAGGAAGTCAGAAATTCCATGGGGGAGTGTGACACACGAAGTCAGAGACTGTAGGGAATGTGTGACTCAAATTCAGACATAAGAATGGGGAGTGTTATGCCCAAAGTCAGAGATATCAGAGTGAGTTTTAAACATGAAGTTAGAGACGCCGTACGGAGTGTTATACACAAAGTTTGAGATGTCATTGGGAGTGTTGCACACAAAGTTATAGATTCCAGTGTGAGTGTGACACATGGAATCAGAGGCACCACAGTGTGTGTGTCACAGAGTCAAAGGTAGTATGGGTTGTGTTACACATGAAGTCACAGTCGCCATGGGGAGTGTGATACACAAAGTCAGAGATGCAAGGCTGAATGTAACACATGAAGTCAGAGACACCAGGGGTATTGTGACACATGAAGTCAGAGACAACATCTGGAGTATTACACAAGATTTCTGAGAAGCCACTGGGCAGTGTTACACACGAAGGAAGAAATACCACATGAAGTGTTACACATGCAGTCAGGGATGCCATGGGGATTGTGACAAAAGAAGTCTGTGTCACCAGGGGAAGCATTACACTGTAAGAGATGCAACCATGAGAGTTACACACAAAGTCAGAGACACCAGGGGGTGTGTGACACATGAAATCAGAGCTGCCAGGGTGAGTGTTACACAAGAAGTCTGAGAGGCCATGGGAAAGTGTTAGACTCAGAGTCAGAAACGTCACATGGAGAGTTACACACGTAGTCAGAGACTCCAGAGGGACTGAGACACACGAAGTCAGAGAGGCCACATGGAGTGATACACACGATGTCGCACACACCAGGAAGATTGTTACAGCCGAAATCTGAGATGACACTGGGAATGTTACACACAGTCTGAGACATCAAGGGGAGTGTGACAAAGTCAAAAACCCAAGGTGTAGTGTTACACAGGAAGTCATAGGCAACAGGGAGTGTGTTACACATGAAGTGAGAGAAGCCATGGGGAGTGTGAAACAGGAAATCAGAGATGCCAGGGGAAGCATTGCACACAAAGTCAGAGGCAAGATGGGAAGTGTTACACACAAAGTCAGTGATCCCAGTGGGAGCATGACTCACAAATTTAGACATAGAGGTATATTGTGACACATGAAATCCCAGATGTCATGGTGAGTGTTATACACTACGTCAAAGATGCCAGGGAGTGTGTGACACACAAAGTCATAGATGACACAGGGAGTGTTGCAAAGTCAGAGACAACAGTGGGAGTGTGACAGATGCAGTCAGACATGACAGCACAACTGTTACACTTGAAGTCATAGATGCCATGAGAATTTTACACACAAATTCAGAGATGCCAGTAAGAGTGTTACACACAAATTTATAGACAGCAGGAGCAAGGTGACACACGATTTCACAGACAGAAGGGGAAGAGTGACACACGAATTCTGAAATGGCAACATATGTGTTAAACATGAAGTCAGAAACATCAGGGGGACTGTGACACAGGAAGTCAGGGACACCAGGTGGACTGTGACACATGATGTCTGAAATGCCAGGGCAAGTGTGACACACAAAGTCAGAAACACAAGTGGTATTGTTACAAAGGAATTCAGATACACCACTGTGTGTATGATACAAGAAGTCAGAGATGTAACAGCAAGTGTGACACATGAAATCAAAGAAATCAGGGGAAGAGTGACACACAAAGTCAGAGGTGAGACAGGTAGGGTTACAAACAAAATCAGAGACTCTAGTGGTAGTGTGAAACGGGAAGTTAGAGATGCCATGTGAATTGTGAAATGAAGTCAGAGATGCCACTGTGAGTATTACACATGATGTCAAAGATGCCACGTGGAGTGTTGCACAGGAAGCCAGACACATTGTGGAGAGTTGCACATGAAATCAGGGATGCAAAGGAGAGTGTGACACATGTAGTCACAAATGACAGGTGGAGTGAGACACAATTATTCAGAAACGACAAGAGGAGTGTTACAAACTAAGAGATGTCAGGGTGAGTCTTACTCATGATGTCAGTGATGACAGGGGGAAGTATAATGCAGGAAGTCAAAGACACCAGGGGGAGTGTTACACATGAAGTCAGAAACAATAGTGGGAGTGTGACACTGGAAATTAGAGACACCAAAGGAAGAGTTACAGATGAAATCATAGATGCCACTGAGTAGTGTTACATGCAGTCCAAACCAGGTATAGTGTTAAACACGAAGTCAGAGACATGTTTAATGTTAGGAATGAAGTCAGATATGCCACTGGATGTATGAAAGACGAAGTGAGAGATGACATGTGAATTGTGACACATGAAGTCAGAGACAACTGGGAGACTGTAACACAAAAATTCAGAGACTCCATGGAAAGTGTTACACTCGAAGTCAGAGACACCATTGGGAAGTATTATGCATGAAGTCAAAGACATGAAGCAGAGAGTTACAAACGAAGTCAGAGAGACAAGGGAGCATGTTACACATGAAGTAAGAAACACCACAGTGAGAGGTACATATGAGGTAAGCAACAACGCTAGGAGTGTAACACATGGTCCAGGAGACGCCAGGGAGAGTGTGAGACATGAAGTCAGAGAAGCAAGGGTGAGTGTTACAAATTCAGAGATGATAACGGGGAATATTAGGCACAAGGTCAGAGATGCCATGGCGAGTTTAACACATGAATTCAGAGACACCATGGGGAGAGTTACACACAAAGTCAAAGATGTCATGGGCGGGTGTTATGCATGAAGTCAAAGACAACTGAGGGAGTGATACACATAAAGTCAGAGACCACAGGTGGAGTTTGATACACGAACTCAGATACAACAGAGTGTTACACACGAAGTCAGAGACAACAGGGAGACAGTTACACACGAAGTCAGAGACATTACAGGGAGTATTACACACAGTCAAAGATGCCAGGTGGAGTGTGAAACATGAAATCAAAGATGACAGGGGAATTGTGAGATACGAAGTCAGATACATGATGGGGAGTGTAACACAGAGTCGAAGACTCCAGGTAGAGTGTGACACAAGAAATAAGAGACGGGGGATTGTGAGACGTGATATCAGAGATGGAATGGGGAGTGTTACACATGAAGCCCAAGAAGCCGAGTTGAGTGCGACACATGAACTCAGAGATGCCACAGTGGGTCTTACAAATGAAGTCAGTGACAGCAGGTGGTGTATTACACAGGAAGTCACAGACACCATGAAGAGTGTTACACACGAAGTCAGAGACACCACAAGGAGTGTGATACAAGTCAGTGATGCCAGGGGAAGTGTGACATGAAATCAGATGCACCATGGGGAGTGTTACATGGTAAGTCAGAGATGCCACAGGAAGTATGACACACAAAGATAGAGACTACAGGCAGATTGTGACACACGAAGTCAGAGACACCATGGTGAGCTTTATACTAAGGGTCAGAGATGTCAGGGTGTGTGTACCATAAGAGGCTTGAGGCCACATGGAGTGTGACACAGGAAGTCAGAGATCCCACGTGGATTGTTACACATGACATCTGAGATACCAGGCAGAGTGTGACACACAAAATCAGAGACATGAGAAATGTAACATATGATTTCTGAGGTCCAGCAGGGAAGTGTTACACATGAGAGAAGTGCCATGTGGGATGTAAAACAGAGTAAAAGACAACAGAGGGAGTGTTACACACAAAGTCAGAGATGCCACATTTAGTGTTACACAGGAAGTATGAGACGCCAGGGCACTGTGACACATGTAGTCAAAGACACCAAGGGGTGTGTTACACATGAAGATGCCACGTAGAGTGTTACACAGGAAGAGAGAGATACCACAGCAATTTTTACACACGAAGTTGTAGATGCCACAGGGAATGTCAGAGATGCCAATGGGATTCTAACAGGAAGTATGAGACGCCAGGGGACTGTGACACATGAAGTAAAAGACATCATGTGAAGTGCTGCAGATGAAGTCTGAAGCCCAGGTGGAGTGTTACACACGAAGTAGACCTGCCAGGGATATTGTGATGCATGATATTAGAGACGACCGGGGTTTTTGACACACAGATTCAGAGAAGCAACGGGGGTATGTTACACACAAATTCAGAGATGCCACATGGAGTGTTAACCACAAGCCACAGGGGGAGTGTGACACATGAAGCCAGAAATGCCAGGGGGAGTGTTGCACAAGGCCTAAGAGATGACAGGTGTAGTGTTACACACAACATCAGGGATGCCACAGAGAGTTTCACATATGAAGTCAGAGACACAATGCAGAAGTATTACGCATGGTGCCATAGACATGAGAGTGTTACACTTGAAGTCAGAGACTCCATGGGGAGTGGTACACACACAGTCAACGACACCAAGTGGACAGTGACTCATGAAATCAGAGATGACAGGGGGATTGTGAAACATGAAGTCAGAGACTAGAAGAAGAGTGCTAAACACAAAGTCAAAGACACCAGGGGGAGAGTGAAAGACGAATCAGAGATGACAATCACAGTGTGACGCATGATGAAAGTGATGCCATGGGGTGTGTGAAATATGAAGTCAGAGACAACAGGTGGGGTATGAAACACATTCAGAGATGTCACGGGTTATGTTACACAAGAAGTCAAAGATCCCAGAGAGATAATGACACATGAATCAAAGACAACATGGGACATGTGACACATGAAGTCAGAGAGGCCACATCAAGGGTTACACACAAACTCAAAGACACAGGTGGGAGTGTTAGAAAGGAAGATAGAGATGCAATTGGGAGTGTTACCCACGAAGTGAAAGACACCAGGTGGAGTGTTACAAAGTCAGAAAGACCAGAGCAAGTGTTACACCCAAAGTAAGAGATGCCAGGGTGACTGGGAAACACCAAGGCACAGACACCATGGGGAGTGTGACAGAAGAAGTCACAGATGGCATGTGGAGTGTTAGACAAGAAGTCACAGACAAAAATGTGTTTTATTATACATGGAGTCAAAGATGCCGGGGGTAGAGTTAAACACGAAGTCAGAGAGGGTATGACGACGGTTATACATGAAGTCAGAGACACCAGGGTGGGCTGTGAAACATGAAGTAAGAGATGCCTTGGGGAGTGTGACACACAAAGATGCCAGAAACAGTGTGACACCCAATGTCAGGGCCACAGGGGAATTTTTACACAAAAAGTCAAATACAACAGTGGAAGTGTGAAAGACGTAGTCACAGATGACATGGGCAGTATTCCACATGAAGTCAGCAATGACAGTGGTACTGTGACACATGAACTCAATGACGCTAGGGGGAGTGTTACACATGAAATCAGTGACAGTTGGGGGAGATTTGCACCTGAAGTCAGAGACACCACTGGGGATTTTTACACACAAAATCAGAGACGCCAGGATGAGTGTTACACAGGATGTCAGAGAGGCCAAAGATAGTGTGACACACAAAGTCAGAGATGACTGTTCATCTGTGACACTGAAATTCCGAGATTCCCCAGGGAGTGTTACACACGAAGTCGGAGATGACAGAGGGATTGTTACACATGAAGTCAGAGATGACAGGAGAAGTTCTGCACAAAGTCAGAGATGCCATGGGGAGTGTTATGTACGAAGTCAAAGATGGCAGGGGGACTGTTACAAACGATGTCAAAGATGACACTGGATAGTATTTGGCACAAAGTCAAACACACCAGGGAGAGTCTTTCAAATGATGTCAAAGACACCGGGGTAGTGTTACCCAGAAAGGCCAGTGAGACAGTTATGCACAAAGTCAGAGACAGCAGGGTGAGGGTTTCACATGAACTCAGAGATGCCAGTGAGAGTGTTACAAATGAATTTAAAGATGCCGTGGGTAGTTTGATTCAAGAAGTCAGAGACACAAGGAGGAGAGTGTCACACGAAATCAGAGACAACAGGTGGACTGTTACACACTAAACCTGAGAACCACTGGGGAGTGTGACATATGAAGTCAGAGATGTTACAAACGAAGTTAAAGAAACCACAGGTAGAGTGACAAATGAAGTCAGAGACAGCAAGTGAATTGTTATGATGTCAGTGACACCAAGGTGTGTGTTACACATGTAGTCAGAGATGCCATGGGGAATGTTAAACATGACGTCAGAGAGGAGATGAGGACTGTTACATACTAAATCAGAGCTGCCAGGTGGACTGTGAAACATGAAGTAAGAGATGACTGAATGAGTGTTACTCACGAAGTAAATTAGGCCAGGGTAAGCATCATGCATGAATTCACAGACACAAGGGAGAGTATTACTCATGAAATCAGACACACCTTGGGGGTATGTTAAATACGAAGTCAGAGACACCATGTGCAGTGTTACTCAGAGTCATAAATGACACAGGGAGGTGACACACAAAGTGAGTAACGTGACTGAGAGTTTTACACAGGAAATCAGAGACACCACAGGGGAGTGTTACACATGACTGAGGACCTGCCACCTGGAGGGTTACACACAAAGACTGAGAACCAGGGAAGTGTGACATACAAAGTCAGAAATGCCAGGGGTAGGAAGACACAGGAAGACAGAACACCAGGGCATGTGTGACAGATGAAGTCATAAATCCCACAGAGAGTGTGACACACGACTTTAGAGATGCAAGGGGCATGTGAAGCACAAAGTGAGAGATACCACGTGGAGTGTTACACAAGATCTCGAAGACACCAGGGAGAGAGTGACACACGAATTTAGAGATGACATGGAATGTGTGACAAACAAAGTCAGGAACACCACAGGGAGGGTTATACAGGAAATCAGAAACACCATGGGGGAGTGTTACACATGACTGAAGAGAAGCCACATGGACTGCTACACATGAAGTCTGAGAACCAGAGGGAGTGTGACATACGAAGTCAGAAATGCCAGGGGTAGTGTTACACAGGAAGACAGAAACACAAGGGCATGTGTGACAGAGGAATTCATAGACGCCACAGGGAGTGTCACACATGAATTACGAGACATGAGTGGTGTGCAAAGCATGAAGTCAGAGACAGCATGGGGGATGTGATACACAAATTCAGGGACACCAGGTGTAATGTGACACACGAAGTCAGATGCAGAATGTGGATTGTTATACATGAAGTCGAAGATGCCAGGCAGATTGTGACATACAATGTCACACATGCTGGGGGAGTGCAACATGAAGTCAGAGATGCAAGAGGCATTGTGACCGATGAAGTTAGAGACGCCAGGTGGAGTGTTACAGATGAAGTCAGATATGACAGGAGAAGTATTACACACGATCTCAGACACAACAGGGGGATTGTTATACATGAAGTTAGAAACACCAGGGGTAGTATGACACAGAAACTCTGTGACACCATGGTGTGTGTGACAGATGTCAGAGAAGCCACAGACAGTGAGACATGTGAAGTCAAAGACACCGTGCGAAGTGTGACACATGAAGTGGGAGGTGCATGGTGAGGGTTACACTCAAAGTCAGAGATGCCAGGGAAAGTGTGAGACACGAATTCAGAGATGTCATGGTCACTGTTATACTCGAAGTCAGAGACACCAGGGGAAGTCTGACACAGGATCAGAATGCCAGGAGCACCTTGGCCAAGTCACATATTCCTGCCAGTCACCGGGTACCACCAGACCTCCCCCTGCCAGCATCCAGCCCTCACAGGAACAGTAAATACAGTGATGTCCCGCTGATCTGAAACATGCCATCCAGCAACTCATCCCTGACACTCGGACTGTGAGTGGCTGAAGATGGGGACAAAGCCTGTCCCTAGAGACCCTCTGAGCACCAGCTCTGGCAGGCCCAACCGTCCCTTGCTCACAGTTCCGACGAGCTCAGTGGCTCGGTTTCCCAGCCCCCAGCAGGTTGAAAACAGAAAAATAAGAAGGGGGAAAGAGACTACTAGAGCCAGACATACTGAAATTAGGAGAAGTGACAGGTGAGCAGCAAGGATGGAGACAGGAAAACAATATGCTCAAACATAGGAAGTCCAAGCCCCAGAAGCACAGGCACTTGGCAGAAGGGCGAGTCGCCTGTTACAGACCTCCACAGGCTGTGCCACTGTACAGCACGAGGTTCAATAATGCCGGTTCACAGAAGTGGACCTGGGTGCTGTCGCTGCAGGAGGGCGAACTTCTGTCACTCCAACACGACTACGTGCATCTCTTATCTGAGAAACCTGTGTGACAAACCAGTGTTTTGAAAGTGGGTTGGGCTCGATGTAACCATAAGTAGCAGATGGAGAAAAGCCCAATTGCCCATCTCGGTCCAGGACGGGTCCCTGTGGAGCCCTGGGACAGTGCACGACAATGGAAAAGACCACCAGGAGATTAGATCGCTGATGGAGACCCACCACGCCTCCACTCCTGGTCATGCTACACGTGCAACTCAAGCTTGCTGGAGAATATTGACAATGTATTTTTGCCTCATGACGTTTCGGAATCATGGGGTCCCATGGCTGGAATGAAACTTGGAGGTGACCCAGTCCCCCCAACACAGGGCTGACAGTACTCTCATCACATCTGCCCACTCCAGATTGCTAATGAAGAATACACTTTCCAAATCCAATAGCTGAGTCTTCCTTCCCAAGAGTTGGAGTCTACATAAACCAGATGATTGCTAAAGGGAAAATGAACATGCAGAATGCATCACACTCCCCCAAGGCAACCTTCCAGACGGGGAAACATTAAATCTTTGTAAAAGTGGGCAGTGTGACAGGGTAGTCAGGGATGAGGGCCACAGGCTGGCAGTCTAAATCCAGACCCCAGCACCACATTTGCTGGCTGTGTGACCTTGAGCCAGTTGCTTAACCTCTCTTTCTCAGGTTTCTCATCCATAAGTGAAGGCAACCCCATCTGCCCCATAGGGCTGTTGTGTGGATTAAATTAAGAAATCCATGTAGAGGCCCTAGCACAGGAGTGGCACAGAGAGAACACTCAGGAATGCCACTGTGCTCCACAGTGCCCCTGAGGGCACAGCCAGGTCAGTCTGAAGGCACAGCCTAGCTCACACCAAGCCGCTGTGAGAAACATGCATGGCTCCCACTGCCGGCACAGCAAAGGCCACTGTCAGCTGGGAGCACAGCATGGAGCCCACCCACGGGGGCCCAAAGTCCAGTGCGGCCTCTTATGTGCTGAGCGACCTGGGAAGGGGTCCCAGCCTCGCTTTCCTCATGTGTGGAAGGAGGGGAAGTCTCCCCACCAGTCCTGCTCCAGTGGGGTGACCACAAGGACCGCAGGGATGAGCCTGGCTTCCAGCCCCCTTGCCTCCCACATGCACGCACACGTGCATGTGCTGCACTCTCCCACTTCCTGTCCTCCTTGCATGCTGCTGCCCCCACACCCACCCTGAGACTGGGAGGGTGACCCGACGGCGGAGGCAGGGAGTGGTCATGATGGGTGACAGAGGCTGGCTCTATAGCTCCGCCACTCGCCAGGCCTCGTCTCCATGTCTTATGCACGCTCCCTCATCTAACAGCTGAACAGTCCCGTGAGGCCAAAATTGTTAGTTACTGTTATCGTTGTCGTTGGGTGGCTGAGCACAGGCTCTGGGAACTGCTGCAGGATTCCAATCCCAGCTCTGCTACTTACTGGTTATTTTGTAACTTCAGTTTCCTCCTCTATAAAATGGGGCTAATAACACCACCTTCTGAGACTATTTGAAAGGACTGAAGTGTTAGTGCCCATGAAGCACTTGGAAAGGCGCCTGGCCCATGGGAATGCTCCCCACTGTTAGCTGTGCCTGGCAGTACCACCTGTATTCAGAGGAGGCCACTGAGGCTGAGAGAGGTGAGGTAACTTGCTCAGGGTTTCACAGGCAGAAGATGGTTCAGGCTGGGGACAGTGGGGGCATGACTAGAAACCCAGGCAGCCTGTGCCCTTAACCACCAAAGTCCATTGAGCAGGGCCCTTCCTGGGGCGTGGACCTAGGCAGTGTCTGAAATGACATCAGGCATGATGGGAGGGACCTACTGGACCTTTCATGCTAAGGGGTAAGGTCCTTTAGCAAGGGCTGGAGGACCAGGTCTGAAGGCCCACCGAGGCACAGCCAGCCCAGGACTGGGAGCCAGAAAGCCCCCCACCTCATTACTGTGTCTTCAGGCAGGTCCCCTGCCTTCTCTGAACATTCTCCTCTGTGAACCTGACTCCCAATCCCAAGCCACCCACCTGGGGGAGATCAAACATCACCAGAGACGGGAGGAAGGCACCTCATGGGGCTCTCTGCCTAGGTCTGGCTGACAGCCCTTTTACTTTAAGACATGGTCAACAGATAAGTATGTCAGCCAGAAAAGGCTTGGATAGGCTTCTGTGCTCCTGCAAAGGGCCTGGGGACTATCAGAATTCCTAAACCAGGCCTGTCCACTTCTGGCCCAGAGGGCAGCAGGATGGTAGGTGTCACAGAGAGCCAGGCCTAGAACCAAGAAGGCCCAGCAAGGTGAGCCCCCGCTCCACCAGTTGTTTCCCCACCCCAGCAGCCAGGCAGGGTGGTCACTGCTGAGGGGCCCCCATGAGAGACAGGCTAGGTGGGTGGGCTGCTCGCCAAGGAAAACCAAGCCCCTGCAGAGGCACCCTCTGGGAGAACAGAGACTGGATGTGCTGCAGAGAATGCCCAGTCAGTTGAGCTGCAGCAGGCCCTGCAGGCTGCTGAAGAGCCAGCCCTCCCAGCCGAGAGGCTGCAGCAGTCCCATGCTGCTGAGAGACCAGTGGACCTGGGGCTCCTGCTTGCAAGCCATCACCAGTTCTGGGATCACCCCTGTCCTGCCTCCCTCATGGGCCATTGGGGGCCCCAAATGGGACCACAGAGTGACAGTGCTTCATGCTGTACTGAGCCAGGGGCATCATGTGGGAACAGGTGCACAAGTCAAGCCTGGATTCACTTTGCTGGTTATTCATCATCTTATTGCCCACAGACGGGTGAACTGAGGCTCAGAGAGGCGACATGTCCTTCCCAAGGTCCCACGTTAGCAAAGAACAGGCGGTACAGTTGGGTCCTGTCACACCAGTCGATGAGCCTCGAGGGGCAGTGTGCTTGGGACAGGGTCACAGCTTCCTCAGGCACAGGCCGAGGTCAGGAGATGGGTGGCTGGCTGGGGCATAAGATCTGAGGGCCAGGGTCCCAGAGGTGGGACCTGAGAGACAGGCTTAGCAGAGAACACCATGTTCTGTGAGCAGCCAGTGTAAGTGTGGCTTGAAAGTCACTTTGGAATTGGGGAGCACCAGAGCCTGAAGGGCAGTGAAGGTCAGCCAGTGCGCAGGGCTCCAGGGGAGCTCCACCTGGTCCCTCTGGGCCTCCTGGGGGACTTTTGGGGTCTCTGGGACTCCCGCTCCCTCAGCCACTCAACGTCCTTCTGACTGGCTTACATAAAGGGGTTTGCAGAGAGGTTTTATCTGAGCAAAAGTTTTCTTGACAAAAAAATTAAAAACTGAATAATTGTTGCCTATATAAGTGAAGCAAGTGAAGAAGACCCTGCAAGGGCTAGCGCTGCTGGGAAGGCCGTGCACAGCCAGGCCTGAGCCCTAGGACCCCACGGCCCCCAGCCACATTTTCTTTCCTGGTTTTCTCTATTCCTTTCCTGCCTCTTCCCTCTCTCTTTACAGAACACCCCTCAAGCTCAAGAAATTGGTTCTTGTTCTTTTCTTCCGGTAGTCCAGGACATGAACCGTCCTGAGGAAGGAACAGAATGCTCTCCTCCATGAGCAGCTGGAAGTGTGTGAGCACCCTCACCCCCAGGCTGCCCGAAGTCAGCAGGGCTCTGAGTGGAGCTGGAGGAGGCCCTCCTCGGGAGGGGGCTGGGGCTGAGGGGCGGGCACTGATGGAACAGACCGGCTTCCCTCCAGACACCTGGTATTTCTGTTTCAAAACCTGCCACGTACACGTTGTGGAAGGGGGTGTTGTCACCTCCTTGTATTTATTGACCCCGCTGGTCCCAGCCAGGTAGGGACCACACACAGGAATCACACTTCACAGAATTTGTCACTGGTTTCCTCCCTCTGTGCTTGCAACAAATGACTGGCCTTCACTGAGCCTTGCTTTCCAAATCTGCAAAATGGGGATATGCCCCTTGTCCCCCACATTTCCTGGGCTTTGACAATGGACAAAGAAGAGAGGGAGAGAATGAAGAAGAGAAGGAGGAAGAAGGCAGAGCCTTCTGGTGAAAAAATGGAAATATTCACTGTGCAGCCCTATGTGGTATCAGCTTGAGTTTTAAAGTCCAATGGGCCAGCACTTGCCACCTCAGCCAACTATGCATGATTTATGTGGCCTCAGCAGGTTGTGTAATTTCTGCCCCTCAGTGTCCTTGTTTACAAAATGGGGACAGTGACATCCTCTTCACAGGGTTCTTTGAGGTCTGAACCGGGTCACCTGGGAGAAGAAGCTGCATAGAGGACTCATGGCCACCAAGTGGTGAAGGCCTCTCCTTTCCCTTCTGGCCAGGCACCAGGTCCCCAGCATTCCCCTCCCATCACAGCTCCTTCTGCTCCAGCTATCCCCCACAAAATGAACTTCACCTGGCAGGAGGACTCAGAGAATTAAAACACGCAATCAAACAGCTTCTTGACGGGAAATGCTTCGGAAATCTTCGGCTCCAGTTACTTCTCAATCTAATTTTGTTCTCGGGTGCAGATTATGCATGAGATGTCATATCGTGCTTTGCCTGGTGCTCCACACACCAGCAGGAGGCACCTGGCATCACCTGCTGCTCATGCCTCCCCCTGCCCGTGAGTGGCATAATGAGGGCAGCCAGCAGACTCCAGAGTTCCCCTGGGCAAGAAGGCCCAGCCTGGACACCCTGGCACCCACAGGCCCCTCTTCATCCACAGTGTGGACTCCCGTGGCCATCCCACCAACCATCTCCCCACTGGCCTGGCCTCCTCCAGCATGCCCCCACGCTGAGGGACCCTGCAGTCCTCAGCTCCCCCCTGGACCAGCTTCCCACCACTGCTGGATCAAGTGCAAACCCCTTGCTGCCCTCCATTCCTGCTGGAGCAGTGTAGGCTCCAGCCCCCACCCCAGCTTGGTCCTAAACGTCTTGCTTTTCCCCAACTCACCTCCAAGCTAAGGAAATGTTGCTGCCCTGCAAGACGAGCAGCACCAAGCTAACTCGCCTATGGCATCTCCTGTGGAATATCCTCCCCAATGGCTTGGCCCACCCTGCCCACCACAGTCATGCTCCATCCTCAGTGCTCTCAGAGCCCCTGCGCCCAGCTCCACATCCCAGTCTTGTTGAATGGCTGGGATGGCTGTCCATAGAGGACACTAGGCCGAGCCCTTCCAGGGAAGGCCTGGGTCCCAGTCCTGTTTCCCGTGTGCCACACAGTTCTTAGCACAGAACTGAGGCCAAACACGGGCTGACCAGGCCTCTCTTTCTTTCCTCAGAAAACCTCTTTCCTTCCCCAGCTGCTCCTCTTGCCCAGCTCCATGTCAGCATGGGTATTCTGTGCCCGTGGGCAGAGGAGGCTTTCTCTTTGATCCCAACAGGCCATATTTTGCATCCTGCCTATTGGAGAAAAGCCACCAGTCACAGCTCAGAAGCTCCTCAAGCTCTGGTAAAGGGGAATGCCTCCTGAGAACCCTGGGCCCCCAGGGTGGGACTGTGCCACTGGGTCCTGGCTTTTCATCCTCCCTTCTCTTTTCCCCAGGCCAGTCACTCACCCAAGTCCCTCAGATCCTGAGAAAACAGCCCAAGCCCACAGGCTCCAAGCCTAGCAGCCTCCCCTCATGGGGGCTTTCCTGGAATGAAGAACAATCATTCCCCTCTCCTTTGGTGGCTTCTGGCTTATTTGCAGATGTCCTCAGGTTTGAACATAATGCTGCCTCAAATCCTGTGGGGAGGCGTTGGCCACGGTCAATAAAGGACCCCAAGAACAAAGCCTTCCTAACTACAAAAGAAAATGGGTGCTTCTCAGCCCTCACCGTCTTGGATCTCTCTGCTCGCTCCCTAACTCTTCAAATATTTTTGACCACCTGACACCATTGAACACCCTTCTTTTGTGCTGGGAATTTTCCACCTTAAGAGTTTAGGCTTGGGGGCCAGTCTGGTGTTGTAGTGGTTAAGTTCACACGTGTTGCTTCAGTGTCCTGGAGCTCACAGCTTTGGATCCTGGGCACAGAGCTAACAGTGCTCATCAAGCCATGCTGTGGAAGCATCCCACACAAAGTAGAGGAAGATAGGCACAGATGTTAGCTCAGCAGCAATCTTCCTCAAGAAAAAAGAGGAAGATTGGCAATAGATGTTAGCTGAGGGCCAGTCTTCCTCACAGAAAAAAAAGGCTCCTCTGGGCAGAGGTCAGAAGCTGGATCTCCCAGCCTCCCTTGCAGGCACAGGCACCTTATTGGCACCACCAAGCAGACACAGGTGTGAATTGTTAACTCAAAAATCAGTGACACAAGCATCAAATCAGAAGCAGGAATCTGTGTAGTCCATCTGCTGAGGTAGACGGTCAAGTGGTGACATCTGGTGTTCAGTGACAGCAGCATGAGTTGAGCCAGTGTGCATGGGCCAAGCTGTGGTATCCGAATGGGAACAAGGCCTCTGATGCGGTTCAGGTATGGCTCACATGTGGTTTAGGTGTGGTTGAAGCGTGGTTCAGGTGTGGTTCAAGTGTGGCACATATGTGGTTCAGGCATGGCTCAGATGTGGCTCACGCATGGCTCAGTCACGGCTCAAGTGTGGCTCAGGTGTGGCTGATGGATGCTTCAGGCATATTCACAAGGTCCAGCTGTGGCTGACACAAGGTTCAGAAGTGGCTGACACGTGGTTCAGGCGTGGCCTGCACACAATTCAGGTGTGGCTTATATGTGTTTCAGGCATGTTTTGCACATGAATCAGAGGTCGCTGACGTGGTTAAGGCATGGCTCACAGTGACAGGCATGGGTGACACGTGTTTCAGGTGTGGGTGACGTGTTTCAGGAGTGACTGACACGTGGTTAAGGCATGGCTGACACGTGACTCAGGCGTGGCTCACATGTGACTAAGGGGTGGTATACACATGACTCAGGCGTGACTGGCACATGGTTCAAGCATGGCTGACACATGATTCAGGCATGCCTCCCACCGGGGTCAGGTGTAGCTGACACATGACTCAGCTGAGGCAGCCATGTGGAACAGAAGTGCCTGAGACATGATGCAGGTGTGGTTCACACATGGTTCATGCATGGCCTTCACATGGTTCGGGCATGGCTGGCACGTGGCTCAAGGCACATCTGACACATTACTCAGGCATTTCTGACGTGTGATTCAGGTATGGCACGCATTTTGTTCAGGTGTGGCTGATGCGGGTTTCAGGGTTGGCAAGTGTGTGGTTCAGTCATGGCTGGTGCATGGTCCCGGCATGGGTGTCAGGTCTTTCAGACATGGCTGACATGTGACTCAGGCATGTGCGACACATGACTCAGGAATTGGTGACGTGTGACTCAGGTGTGGTTGACGTGTGGCTCAGGAATGACTGAAATGTGACTCATACTTGGCTCAAACGTGATTCAGATGTGTCTGGCATGTGCTTCAGTTGTGGCTGACACACAACTCAGGTGTGGCTGGCACATGACTCAGCTGTGGCTGACACTTGACTGAGGCATGTCTCACACCTGGTGCAGGAGTGGCTGACATGCAGCTCATGTGTGAGTTTAGTGTGGCTGTCATGTGGCTCAGGTGTGGCTGCCATGTGGTTAAGAAGTGGATGACATGTGGTTCAAGCATGACTGGACCAAGGTCAGGAGATGCTGGCTCATTATTCAGGGTTGGTTGGCACACGGTGGGCACATGGCTCACACATGGCTCATGCAAGAGTGGCATGTGATTCCGGTGGGTGTGGCATGTGGTTGAGGCGTGGGAGGAATGCGCTGGCAAGTGATGCAGGCATGGTTTGCATGTGGTTCTGGTGTGGCTGACGTGATTCAGGTGTGTCTGACACATGTTTCAGGGGTTTGTGATGCTTCGCTCAGGCCTCAGTGACACGTGATTTCTGTGTGGCTGACACTTGGTGTGTCGCGGTTGACACATGGCTCAGGTGTGGATGACAGGTGGTTCAGACGTTGGTGATAGTTGTTTCAGGTGTGGCTGGCACGTGACCCAGGCATTCATTGCACATAATTCATGCATGGCAGACGTGTGGTCATGTGTGTGTGACATGATGTACAGGTGTGGCTCACACGTGACTCACATGTTGTTGACACTTGGCTGCCATGTACAGAGTTCTGGTTGGCATGTGGCTCACACATGGCTTAGCCATGGTTTATGTGTGGCTCACATGTGGTTCGTGTCTTGTTCAAGCATCGAAGGTGTGTGCTTCACATGTGGTTCAGATGTGTTTCAAGGGTGTCTCATCTGCAGTTCAGGTGTGGTTCAGGTGTGGCTCACACATGGCTCAGGTGTAATTCAGGTGTGGCTCAGACATGACTCATGTGTGGGTTACATATGGTTCAGGAGGGTTTCACATGTGATTCTGGTGTGGCTCACACATGCTTGAGGTGTAGCTGAGCCATGGCTCACATGTAATGCAGGCGTGTCTCAGAAATGGGTCGGGGTGGCTGCATATTATTCAGGTGTTTATCACCAATGACTCATGCATGGCTCAGGTATGGCTCATGCATGGATGGGGTGTTGCCAAGGCATGGCTTGCACATTGTTCTGGTGTGGCTGGCATGAGATTCAGGGAAGGCACGCAAGTGGTTCCAGCGTGACTGACATGTGGTTCACATGAGGCTATGTGGTTCAAGTGTGACTGGCACTTGGTTCAGGCCTGGCTGGCACATGACATACGCATGGCTGAGACATGATTCAGGTGTGGCTCACACGGGATTCAGGCGTGGCTGACACATGACTCAGATGAGGCAGCCAATGACACAGGAGTGCCTGACACGTGACATAGGTGTGGTTCACACATGGTTCATGCATGGCCTTCAGGTGGTTCAGGCGTGACTTTCACGTGGCTTATGCATGCCTGACACATTACACAGGCGTGCCTGACATGGGATTCAGGCATGACATGCATGTTGTTCGGGTGTGACTGATGCGTATTTCAGGCTTGGTAGGCCTATGGTTCAAGTGTGGCTAGTGTGTGGTTGAGGCATGGGTGATTGGTGGTTCAAGTATTGGTGACATATGGCTCAGACATAGCTGACATGTGTCTTATGTGTGAGTCCAGTGTGGCTGACGTGTGGTTCAGGTGTGGCTGGCTTGTGGTTCAGATGTGGTGGCATGTGGTTCAAGCAAGGCTGTACCAAGGTCGAGAGATGCTGGCTCGTTGTTCAGGGTCTGCTGGCACAAGGTAGGCACATGGCTCACACGTGGCTCATGTGTGACTGGCACATGGCTCCTCTGGGTCTACCATGTGGTTCAGGCGTGGCAGGAACTTGCTTCAGGCGTGGCTGTCATTTGATACAGGTGTGACTGCCACGTGGTTCTGGTTTGGCTGACATGTGTTTCAGGTGTGTCTGACACGTGTTTCAGGGGTGGGTGATTCGTGGTTTGGGCATTGGTGACACATGATTCGGGTGTGGCTGAGACATGGTTGTGGTGCCGTTGCCACATGGCTCAGGCGTGGCTGACATGTGCTTCACTTGTGGCTGACACATGGTTCAGACGTGGCTGAAAGTGGATCAGGTGTGGTCACAATGGGACTTTTGGATGGCTGAAATGTGACTCTGGATTGTCTGGCATGTGCTTCAGCCATGACTCACATGTGACTCAGGCGTGGTTGACACGTGGCTCAGGAATGACTGAAACGTGACTCATGCTTGGCTCAGATGTCATTCAGATGTGCCTGGAATGTGCTTCAGTTGTGGCTGACACTTGACTCAGGCGTGTCTCACACCTGGTGCAGGAGTGGCTGACATGCATCACATGTGTGACTCTAGTGTGGGTGACATGTGATTCAGGTGTGTGTGACACGTGTTCCAGTGGTGTGTGATGCTTCGTTCAGACCTCAGTGACACGTGATTCCTGGGTGGCTGACACTTGGTGTGTCACAGTTGACACATGGCACAGGCATGGCTGACACGTGGTTCAGATGTGGCTGGCACGTGAATCATGCATGGCTGACACACGACTCAGGCATGGCTCACACGTGACTCAGGCATTCATCACGTGTGTGTGACATGCCATACAGGTGTGGCTCCCACATGACTCACACGTTGCTGAAATGTGGCTCCCACATACTCATTCGTGGCTGGCACGTTGCTCATGCATGGCTCAGCTGTGTTTCATGTGTGGCTCCCCTGTGGTTCCTGTGTGGTTCAAGCATCGGACATGTGTGTTTCACATGTGGCTCAGATGTGGTTCAAGGCTGTCTCACATGTGGTTCATGCATGGTTCAAGTGTGGCTCACACATGGTTCAGGTGTAATTCAGGCGTGGCTAACACACGACTCATGTGGGTCACACATGGTAGAGGACACTTTCACACGTGATTTAGGCATAGCTCAGCCATGGCTCACACATGTTTCAAGCATGCCACAGAACTGGCTCACATGTGGCTGGCACATGATTCAGGCTTTTGTCATGCATGGCTCACACATGGCTCAGGTGTGGCTCATGCATGGCTATGGTGTTGCTCAGGCGTGGCTCACATGTGTTTGTGGCATGGTTGGCATGTGGTTCAGGCATGGAAGGCAAGTTGTGCCAGTGTGGCTGACACGTGCTTCAAGTGAGGCTGACACATGCTTCAAGTGAGGCTGACCTGTGGTTCAGGTATGACTGGCACTTGGTTCAGGCCTGGCTGGCACGTGACTTCGGCATGGCTGAGACGTGACTCAGGCACGGCACACACGTTATTCAGGAGTGGCCGGGACATGACACAGGTGAGGTGGCCACATGACACAGGTGTGCCTGACGCTTCACATAGGTGTGGTTCGCACATGGTTCATGCATGGCCATTGTGTGGTTCAGGGGTGGCTGGTGCATGGTTCACGCATGGGTGGCAGGTGGTTCAGGCGTGGCTGACATGTGACTCAGGCATATTTGAAACATGACTCCAGTGTGGCTAACACATGTCTCAGGCATGGCTGACACGCGACTCAGGGATTCATCGCACAGTATCCATACGTGGCAGACCTTTGCTTCACATATGGGTGACATGGTGTTCATATGTGGCTCCCACGTGACTCACGTTGCTGACACGTGGCTCCCACATACTCAGGCGTGTCTGGCATGTGGCTCACGCATGGCTCAGTCCTGTTTCACGTGTGGTTCCCATGTGCCTCATGTGTGGTTCAAGCATTGAACATGCATGCTTCACACATGGCTCACATGTGCTTCAAGTGTGTCACATGTGGTTCAGGCATGGTTCAAGGAGGCTCACACATGGTTCAGGTGTAACTCAGGTGTGGCTCACACATGACCCATGTGGAGGTCTCATATAGTTCAGGAGGGTGTCACCCGTGATTCAGGCGTGGCTCACAGGTGGTTCAGCCATGGCTCAGCCATGGCTCACACGTAGTTCAGGCGTTCCTCATACTGGTGTCAGGTGTGGCTGACACATGATTCAGGAGTTTGTCACACCTGGCTAACACATGTCTCAGGTGAGGCTCACAAATGGCTGGAGCGTTGCTCTGGCCTTGCTCACACGTGGCTCTGGCATTGTTGGCATGTGGCTCAGGCATGGCTGACACGAGACTCAGGTGTTTCTGACACGTGTCTCGGTCATGGCATGCATTTTGTTCAGGTGTGGCTAATGCGTGGTTCAGGCATGGGTGACTGGTGGTTCAGGCATGGCTGACATGTGACTCAGGCATGTGTGAAACATGCCAGGTGTTGGTGACATGTGACTCAATCGTGGCTGACATGTGGCTCAGGTGTGGCTACAACGTGACTCATGCGTCGTTCAAACGTGATTCAGGCTGCTTGTGTGGTATGTTCTTCAGCCCTGGCTCACATGTGACTCAGGCATGGCTGACGTCTGGTGCAGGAGTGGCTGGAACATGACTCATGTGTGGCTCAATTGTCATTCAGGTGTGTCTGGCATGTGATTCAGTTGTCGCTGACACTTGACCTAGGCGTGGTTGACACGTGACTCAGCTGTGGCTGACACGTGACTCAGGCATGTCTTCCACGTGGTGTAGGTGTGGCTGACTCATCACTCAGGCATGGTTCACACGTGACTTAGTTGTGCCTGACTTGTGATTCAGGCTTGGCTCACACATTGTTCAGGTGTGCCTGATGCGTGGTTCAGACATGGCTGGCATGGGGCTCAGGTGTGGCTGGTGCGAGGTTCAGCAATGGGGGACAGCGGTTCAATTGTTGGTGACACATGGCTCACACGTGGCTGACATGTGGCTTATGTGTGAGTCCAGTGTGGCTGACTTGTGGTTCAGGTGTGGCTGGCTTGTGGTTCAGATGCGGATGGCATGTGGTTCAAGCAAGGCTGTACCAAGGTCGAGAGAGGTTGGCTCGTTATTCAGGGTCCATTGGCACAAGGTAGGCACATGGCTCACATGTGGCTCCATCGTGTGCCATTAGTGCTATCAGAGTGTCGAGGTATTGGTTCCGGCATGTCTGGCAGTTGGTTCCCTCATGTCCAGTGGGTGTTTCCGGCGTGTCCAGCATGTTGATCCAGCCTTTTCCGGAAATTGATTCTGGAGTATCCTGGACCTAGTTCTGGTGTATCCAGCAGGTGATTTTGGCATGTCCGACATGTTCTGGCATATTAGTCTGGTGGTTTCAGCTTGTCTGGCAGGTGTTTGTGGCCTGTCCGGCACCTCCTTCTGGCATATTCGGCAGGTGGTTTCAGTGTTTCTGGCACCTGGTTCCGGCATATCCAACAGGTGGTTCCGAAGTTTCTGGCAGGTGGTTCCTCTGTGTCTGGCATGTGGTTCTGGTACCTTTGGAAGATGGTTCCGGCCTGTTGCTTGAGTGCTTGTGGCATGGCCGGGAGTCAGTTCTGTGTGTCAGAGTAATGGTTTCAGTGTGAGTGGTGGGTGGTTCCAGGTTGTTCTGGCATGTCCGGTGGGTGCTTCCTGTGTGTCTGGTGGGTCGTTCTGCATGTCTGTTTGGTGGTCCCAGAGTGTCCGGCGGGTGGTTCTGGCATGGATGTCAGGTTTTTCCGGGCGTCCAAGTGGCGTATCCAGAAGGTGATTCTGGCATATCTGGCAGGTGGTTCTGTAGCGTTAAGCAGGTGGTTCAGGTTTGTCCAGGAGGTGGTTCCGGCGTGTCCGGCACATGGTTCTGGCATATCTGAGAGGTGGTTCCGGCATGCCCGGCATGTGATTCTGGAGTGTCTGTCAAGTGGTTCTGGCGTATCCGGCAGGTGATTTTGCCATGTGAGTCAGGTGGTTCTGGCATGTCCTGAAGGTGTTTCCGGCGCATTCTGGACCTGATTCTCGCATCAGCGGTGGATGGTTCCAGAGTGTCCAGATGATGGTTCCAACATTTCCAGCAGTTGGTTCCAGCATGTCAGGCAGGTGGGTCACACATGTGCGGCAGCTGGTTCCAGCATTTGCCACAGATGGTTCTGGCGCATCCAGAAGGTGTTTTTGGCATGTCTGGCAGATGGTTCAGTCTTGTGCTGCAAGTGGATCCGTCGTGTGGGGCACCTGGTTCCGGCGTATGCTGTGCCTGTTTCTGGCATATCCGGCAGGTGACTCCAGCTTGTCCGGAAGGTGGTTCCGTTCTGTGTGGCACATGGTTATGGGGTATCATGCAGGTGATTTCGCCGTGTCTGGTGGGTTGTCCAGGCACGTCCGACACCTGGTTCTGGCTTGTCTGGCAGGTAGTTTCAGCGAATCAGGCACCTGGTTGCGGCGTATCCAACATGTGGTCCTGGCATGTCTGGAAGGTGATTTGGTTGTATGCAGCACATGGTTCCAGCGTATCTGGCAAGCAATTTTGCCGTGTCCGGCAGGTGGTTCCAGCATGTCCAGCACCTGGTTCTGGCATCTCTGGCAGGTGGTTCAGTCGTGTCTGGCCCCTGGTCTTGGCATGTGCTACACCTGTTTCCAGTGTATCCCAGAGGTGGTTCTCACGAGACTGGCAGGTGGTCCAGGCATGTCCAGCAGGTGGTCCCGGCGTGTCTGGCACCTGGTTCTGGCCTGTGCTGGACCTGTTTCTGATGTATCCATCACATGGTTCCGGCATGTCCAGCACATGATTTTGGCGTATTTGGCAGGTGGCTTCAGCGTACGGGGTGCCTGGTTCCGATGTATCTGATGGTTGGTTTCATGCTGTCTGGCAGGTGGTTCCTGTGTGTTTGGCATGTGGTTCCGGTACGTCCTGAAGGTGGTTCTGGCGTGTCCGGCAGGTGGCTACTGTGTCTCCAGAACCTGATTCTGTTGTGTGCTGTTCCTGTTTTCAGAGTGTCCAAGTGTTGGTTCCTGCATGTCTGGTGGGTGATTCTGGCATATCCAGCATGTTGATCTAGGCTTTTGTGGAAATTGGTTGCGGAGTCTCCAGGACCTGGTTCCAGTGTATCCAGCAGGTTATTTTGGCATGTCCGACAGGTTGTTCTGGCGTGTTAGGCTGGTGGTTTTGGCTTGTCTGGCAGGTGTTTGTGGCATGTCCGGCACCTGGTTCTGGCATATTCAGCAGGTGGTTTGTCTGTATCAGGCACCTGCTTCCAGCATATCCAACAGGTGGTTCCGAAGTTTCTGGCAGGTGGTTCCTGTGTCTGGCATGTGGTTCTGGTACATTTGGAAGATGGTTCCGGCCTGTCTGTTGAGTGCTTGCAGCATTGCCAGGAGTCGGTTCTGGCGTGTCAGAGTGATGGTTCCAGTGTGTCCAGTGGGTGCTTCTAGGTGGTTCTGGTGTGTCCGGTGGGTGCTTCTGGTGTGTCTGGTGGGTCATTCTGCATGTCTGTGTGGTGGTTCCAGAGTGTCCGGCAGGTGTTTCTGGCATGGATGTCGGGTTCTTCTGGTGGGTATTCCAGACACACATGTGTGGCAGGTGGTTCTGGCTTTTTCCACAGATGGTTCTGGCATTTTCCACAGATGGTTCTGGCATTTTCCACAGATGGTTCTGGCACAGATCCAGAAGGGGGTTTTGGCATGTCCGGCAGATGGTTCAGTCTTGTCCAGCAGGTGGATCAGTTGTGTGGGGCACCTGGTTCCGGAGTGTGCTGTGCCTGTGTCTGGCGTATCCAGCAGGTGGCTCTGGCATGTCTGGCAGGTAGTTCCGTTCTGTGTGGCACATGGTTATGGGGTATAATGCAGGTGATTTTGCCATGTCCTGAGGGTTGAACAGGCATGTCCGACACCTGGTTCTGGCTTGTCTGGCAGATGTGTCAGTCCTGTCTGGCACCTGGTCTTGGCGTGTGCTACACCTGTTTCCAGTGTATCCGGGAGGTGGTTCTCACAAGACTGACAGATGGTCCAGGCTTGTCCAGCAGGTGGTCCTGGCATGTCGGAACCTGGTTCTGGCCTCTGTGGGACCTGTTTCTGATGTATCTGTCACATGGTTCTGGCGTGTCCAGCACATGGTTCTGGCAATTTGGCAGGTGGCTTCAGCGTACTGGGTGCCTTGTTCCGGCGTATCTGACAGTTGGTTCCATGGTGTCTGGCAGGTGGTTCCTGTGTGTTTGGCATGTGGTTCTGCTATGTCCTGAAGGTGGTTCCAGCATGTCCGGCAGGTGGCTACCGTGCGTCCGAGATGTGGTTCCAGCATGTCCGGCAGGTGGCTACTGTGCGTCCGAGATGTGATTCCATCATGTGCAGTTGGTGCTTTCAGAGTGTTCAGGTGTTTGCTCCGATGTGTCTGGCTGTTCATTCCTGCATGTCCGGTGGTTGAGTCCAGTGTTTCCAGCAGCTTGTTCTGGACTTTTCTGGGAATTGGTTCTGGCATATCAGGACCTGGTTCTGGTGTATCTGGCAGGTGATTTTGGCATTTCTGGCAGGTTGTTTCAGCGTGTTTGCCTGGTGGTTCTGGCTTTATGACAGGTGTTTGTGGGGTGTCTGACACCTCATTCTGATGTATTTGGGAGGTGGTTTCAGTGTATCTGGCATCTGATTGAAGCATATCCAACAGGTGTTTCCAATGTGTCTGGCATGTGGTTCTGCTATGTTTGGAAGATAGTCTGTTGTGTGCTGCCGGCATGTCCAAGAGAAGGTTCTGCCATGTCAGAATCATTGTTCCACTGTGTCTGGCAGGTGGTTCCAGGTGGTTCAGGCATGTACTGTGGGTGCTTCTGGTGTGTCTGGTGGGTCATTCTGGCATGACTGTTTGGTGGTTAGAGTGCACTGGGTGGTTTTGGCATGTTTCTCAGAGTTTTCCACTGTCTAAGGGGCATGGTTCCTTCGTATAAGTCAGGTGAGTTCTTTCTCAGCTTCCTAAAGAGCTGGAAGCAAGATGGTTTGCGGCTTGTCCCACCTAGAGAAATGGAGACAGTGCTTTGTGCCTTCAACCACTAGAGTGAGGTAGGGCATGGCTGAGAGCAAAGGAGCCTTTCTGACATATGTGCTTTCTGACACTTTCTACGGAAGAGCAGAACGGCAGTTGGTTAAAAGCCTATTGTCTCTCTCTTCCTAAGCATGTGGAAGAACAATCATCCAGCCCACATCCCCATTCCTTAAGGGGAAAATGTGGGCATTTCGTCAGAGATGAGTTGGCAAGGTGGAAATGTGGCAGAAGCAGAAGTTCAAAATCGGCGAGTTAAGGGCTGAAAAGAAACGGCCTTCAGCTGCCTTTGTATGAGATGTTCCCTAGACTCTGTAAGAGCACTGTGGAAAGCGAGATCTTTCTCAACTTACTAAAGAGCTGGAAGCAAGACAGTTTGTGGCTTGTCACCCCTTGAGTGGTGGAGCCAGAGTCAGTGCCTTGGGCCTTCCACCTCTAGAGCAATGGAGGGCATGGCCGAGGGCAAAGGGGCCTTTCTGACATGGGTGCTTTCTGACACTCTCTCCACCAGTGCACAATGGGGGTTTGTAAAAAACCTATTGTCTGTCTCCTCCTAAGCATGTGGAAGCACAATCATCTGGGCCAGGTCCCTGTTGCTTAAGGGGACATGTAGCCATTTCGTCTGAGCTGGGTTCGCAAGGTGGAAATGTGGTAGAAGCAGAAGTTCAAAATCGGTGAGTTAAGAGCTGAAAGGAAATGGCGTCCTGCTGCCTTTGTATGAGATGTTCCCAGGATGCTGTAAGATCACTGTGGAAAGCGAGTTCTTTCTCAGCTTCCCAAAGACCTGGAAGAAAGATGGTTTGTGGCTTGTCTCCCCTTGAATGGTGGAGCCAGAGCCAGTGCCTTGTGCCTTCCACCTCTAGAGCAATGGAGGTCATGGCTGAGAGCAAAGGGGCCTTTCTGACATAGGTGCTTTCTGACACTCTCTCCGCCAGTGCACAATGGTGGTTGGCAAAAAGCCTATTGTCTGTCTCCTCCTAAGCATGTGGAACCACAATCATTTGGGCCTCAGCCCAGTTGCTTAAGGGGAAGATGCAGGCATTTTGCCCGAGCCAGGTTGGCAAGGTGGAATTGCAGCAGAAGCAGAAGTTCTAAAGTGGTGAGTTAAGGGATGGGAAGAAATGGCATTTGAGCTGCCTTTGCATGAGAGATTCCTGGTATGCTGTAACAACACTGTGGAAAGCGAGGTCTTTCTCAGCTTCCTAAAGAGTTGGAAGCAAGACAGTTTATGGCTTGTCTCCCATTGAAGGATGGAGGCAGTGCTTTGTGCCTTCCACCTCTAGAGCAATTTAGAGCATGGCTGAGAGCAAAAAGGCCTTTCTTCCACAGGTGCTTTCTGACACTTCACCAGTGCACAAGAGCAGTTGCTTAAAATCCTATTGTCTCTCTCCTGCTAAGCATGTGGAAGCACAATCATCCTGGCCTCATCCCCATTGCTTAAGGGGAAGATGTAGGCATTTCGTCTGAGCTAGGTTGGCAAGGTGGAAATGTGGCAGAAGCAGAAGTTCAAATTCGGCGAGTTAAGGGCTGAAAAGAAACAGCCTTCAGCTGCCTTTGTATGAGGTGTTGCCAGGACGCTGTAAGAGCACTGTGGAAAGAGAGTTCTTTCTCAGCTTCCTAAAGAGATGGAAGCAAGATGGTCCATGGCTTGTCTCCCCTTTAGGGGTGGAGCCAGTGCCTTGTGCCTTCCAACTCTGAAGCAATGGAGGGCACGGCTGAGAGCAAAGGGGCCTTTCTGACACTCTCTCCACCAGTGCACAATGGTGGTTGGTAAAAAGCCTATTGTCTGTCTCCTCCTAAGCATGTGGAAGCACAATCATTCAGTCCTCAACCCTGTTGCTTAAGGACAAGATGTAGGCATTTCGTCTTTGCCAGGTGGCAAGATGCAAATGTCCAAGAAGCAGAAGTTCTAAAGCAATGAATTAAGGGCTCTAAAGAAACAGAAGCATTGCAGCTTCCTTTGTATGAGATGTTCCCAGTATGCTTTAAGAGCACTTTGGAAAGCGAGTTCTTTCTCAGATTCCTAAAGAGCTGGAAGAAAGATGGATTGTGGCTCATCTCCCCTTGAGGGATGGAGGCATTGTTTTGTTCCTTCCATCTCTAGAACAACGTCAGACACAGCTGAGAGCAAACTTGGCCTGTCTTACATAGGTGCTTTCTGACACTCTCTCCACCAGTGTACAAAGGCAGTAGGATCGGTTGCTGGTACGCTGTAATAGCACTGTGGAAAGCAAGTTCTTTATTAACTTCAAAAGATCAGTTGATTTAAATCCTATAGTCTATCTCCTCCTAAGCATGTGGAAGCACAATCATTCATGCCTTAGCTGAATGATTCAGGCAGGACATGTGTGACCCACATGCCTGACACACTGGAACCAACTGTTGGACACTTTGAAACCATCATCTGGACACTGTGGAAACAGGAGAATAAGGTCCAGTAGGAGCCAGAAGCACCTGCAGGACACGCAAGAACCACTTCACTCACATGCCAAAATCACCTGCTGGATATGCCAGAAACACTTCACAGACACTCCAGAATCACATGCGGGGCAAGCCGGAACCAGCTCTCAGATATGCCAGAACCAAGTGCTGGACATGCCAGAACCACCTCCCAGACAGACCTGAACCATCTGTTAGACACGCCTGAACCACCTGCTAGACAGACCAGAACCACAGGCTGGACACGCCTGAACCACCTGCCAAACACGCCGGAGCCACCTGCTTGATTCCCCAGAACCACCTGCCGGACACGCCAAAACCACTTGCTGGATATGTGGGAACCCTGCCATTTGGACGACGGAAAAGCCTGACATCCATGCTGGAACCAAGCGCCAGAAACTCTGGAACCACCAAACAGACATGCAGAATGACACACAAGACACACCGGAAGCACCCACTGGACACGCCAGAACCACCTGTAACCACCCACCGGACACAATAGAACCATCACTCTGACATGCCAGAACTGACTCCCGGCCATGCTGCAAGCACTCAATGGACAGGAAGAAACCATCTTCCGAACGTACCAGAACCACATGCCAGACACACCTGAACCACCTGCTGAGCACTCTGGAACCACCTGCTCGACTCACCAGAACCACCTGCCGGACACACCAAAATCACCTGCCGGCTACACCGGAACCACTTGGCGGACACTCCAGAATCACATGCCGAGCATGCCGGAACCACCTCCTGGACAGACTGCAACCACCTGCCGGACGCACCTGAACCACCTGCAGAGCACGACAGAACCAGCTGCTCAACTTGCAGGAACCACCTATGGGAAAACTCACATAGAAAGGAAGGTCAAATGGCATTTCTTCCCAGCCCTTAACTCGCCACTTCAGAACTTCTGCTTCTGCCACAATTCCACCTTGCCAACTCGGCTCAGATGAAATGCCTACATCTTCCCCTGAAGCAACTGGGCTGAGTCCCAAAGGATTGAGCGTCCACCTGAATAGGAGGAGATAGACAATACCCTTTTTACAAACCACCGTTGCACACTGGTAGAGAGAGTTTTGGAAAGCACCTATGTCAGAAAGGCCCCTTTGCTCTCAGCCGTGCCCTCCATTGCTCTAGAGGTGGAAGGCACAAAGCACTGCCTCCATCCTTCAATGGGAAACAAGCCATAAACTGTCATGCTTCCAGCTCTTTAGGAAGCTGACAAACAACTCGCTTTCCACAGTGCTGTTACAGCATATGGGGAAACTCTCATACAAAGGCAGCTCAAATGCCATTTCTTCCCAGCCCTTAACTCGCCACTTTAGGACTTCTGCTTCTGCCGCTATTCCACCTTGCCAACCCGGCTCAGATGAAATGCCTACATCTTCCCCTTAAGAACTGGGCTGAGTCCCAAATGATTGAGTGTCCACATGCTTAGGAGGCAATAGACTGCACGCCTTTTTCCAACCACCATTGTGCACTGCTGGAGAGAGTGTCAGAAAGCACCTATGTCAGAAAGACCCCTTTGCTCTCAGCCATCCCCTCCATTGCTCTAGACGTGGTATACACAATGCACTTGCTCCACCCTTCAAGGGGCGACAAGCCACAGACCACCTTGCTTCCATCTCTTTAGGAAGCTGAGAAAGAACTCGCTTTCAACAGTTGTCTTACAGCGTCCAGGGAACATCTCATACAAAGGCAGTTGAAATGCCGTTTCTTTTCAGCCCTTAACTTGCCAATTTGTAACTTCTGCTTCTGCCACATTTCCACCTTGCCAAGCCGGCTCCAACAAAATGCCTATATCTTCCCCTTCAGCAATGGGGACGAGGCCCATATGACTGTGCTTCCACATGCTTAGGAGGAGACAGACAATAGACATTTTACACATCACCATTGTGCACTGGTGGAGAGAGACTCAGAAACCACATATGTCAGAAAGGTCCCTTTGATCTCAGCCTTGCCCTCCATTGCTCTAGACGTGGAATGCACAATGCATTGGCTCCACCCCTCAAGGAGCGACAAGCCACAGACCATCTTTCTTCCATCTCTTTAGGAAGCTGAGAACAAACTCATCTGATGTATACAAAGGATTCATGCCCCTTAGATGCCAGAAAACCCTGGGAGACATGCCAAAAACACTCTCCGCACACTCTCAAACCACCACACATTCATGCCAGAACAACCCAACAGGTACACCAGAAGCACCCACGTTGCATGTCAGAACCACTGTAGACACCTGCTGGACACAGTGGAACAATGATTCTGACATTGCAGAACCACCTCTTCAACATGCCAGCTGCACACAACAGACACGACAGAACCAGCTTCCAAACGTAGCACAACCACATGAAAGACACATTGGAAACACCTGTTGAATATGACACAAAGAGGTGCCAGAAACACTGAAGTCACCTGTGGAGTATGTCAGAACTGGGGGCCAGAAATGCCACAAATACCTGTCTTACAAGCCAGAGCCACTAGCCCAAAAAGCCGCAAAGAACTGCCGGACACGCCAAAATCACCTGCCGGGTACACCAGAACCACTTGAAGGACACTCCGGAATCACCTGCTGGGTATGCCAGAACCACCTCTCAGACGTGCCAGAACCATGTGCTGGAGACGCCAGAAGCACCTGCTGAGCACACCATAGCCACCTGCTTGACTCACCGGAACCACCTGCCGGACACAGCAAAATCACCTGCCGGCTACACCAGAAGCACTTGCCGGACACTCTGGAATCACATGCCGGGCATCCCAGCAAAACCTCTCTGACGTGCCCGAAGCACGTGCTGGACATGCCGGAACCACCTCCCAGACACATCGGAACCACGTGCCAGACTCACCAGAACCAACTGCCGAGCACGCCGGAGCCACCTGCTCAACTCGGCAGAACCACCTATCGGAAACGCCAAAATCACATGCTGGCTATGCCAAACTACTTGGTGGACACTCCGGAATCTCCTGCCAGGCATGCCGGAACCACATCTCAGACGTGCCACAACCACATGCCGGAGACTCCGGAAGCACCTGCCGAGCATGCCGGAACCACCTGATCCACTCAGCAGAACCACCTGCCGGACATGCCAAAATCACCTGCTGGCTACACCAGAACCACTTGGCGGACACTCCAGAACCACCTCCTTGAGAGACCGGAACCAACTGCTGGACCCACCTGAACCATCTGCCGAGCACGCCAGAACCACCTGCTTGACTTGCTGGAACCACATCCTGGACATGCCAAAATCACCTGCCGGATATGCCAAACTACTTGGCGGACACTCCGGAATCACCTGCCGGGCATGCCTGATCCACCTCTCAGACGTGCCAGAACCATGTGCCGGACACACTGGAACCAGCTAACGGACAGACCGGAACGACCAGCAGGACACACCGGAACCACTTGCTGAGCATGCCAGAGCCACCTGATCGACTCACCGGAACCACCTGCTGGACACACCAAAATAAATTGCTGGCTACACCAAACCACTTGCCGGACACTCCGGGATCACCCGCCGGGCATGCCAGAACCACCTCTCAGACGTGCCAGAACCACGTGCTGGAGATGCCAGAGCACCTGCTGAGCACGCCGGAGCCACCTGTTCGACTCACTGGAACCACCTACCAGACACGCCAAAATCACCCGCCGACTACGCCGGAACCCTATGGCGGACACTCCGGAATCACCTGCCAGTCACGCCAGAAGAAACTCTCAGATGTGTCAGAAACACGTGCCGGACACTCCAGAACCATCTACCAGACAGTACGGAACCACCTCCCAGACACGCCGGAAGCACCTGCCAAACACGCCGGAGCCACCTGCACGACTTGCCGGAACCACCTTCCGGACAGGCCAAAATCAACTGCCAGCTATGCCAGAACCACCTGGGAGAAAGTCCAGAATCACCTGCCAGCCATGCTTTTACCACCTCTCAGACGTACCAGAACCACATGCCAGACAAGCTGGAACCACATACTGGACAGACTGGAACCACCTGCCGGCCATGCCTGAACCACCTGGCAAGCACGCCGGAACCACATGCTCCACTCGCAGGACCCACCAGCCAGACATGCCAAAATCACCTGCCAGCTACGCCAGAACCACTTGCCGGTCACTCCAGAATCATCTGCCGGACATGCCGGAACCAGCTCTCAGACACACCAGAATCACGAGCTGGAGACGCCGGAAGCACCTGCCGAGCATGCCGGAGCCACCTGATCGACTCGTCAGAAACACCTGCCAGACACGCCAAAATCACCTGCCAGGTACGCCAGAACCACTTGGCGGACACTCCTGAATCACCTGCCGGGCATGCCGGAACCACCTCTCAGACGTGCCGGAAACACATGCCAGACATGCTGGAACCACCCCCAAGCATGCCGGAGCCACCTGCTCGACTCACCAGAACCACCTGCTGGACACGGCAAAATCAACCGCCCGCTATGCCAGAACCAAGTGGCGGATAGTCTTGAATCACCTGACGGGGATGCCAGAACCACCTCTCAGACATGCCAGAAGCACGTGCAGGACATGCCGGAACCACCTCCCGGACAGACCAGAACCACCTGCCGGACACGCCGGAACCACCTGCTCGACTCGCGGGAACCACTGCTGGACACGCAAAATCACCTGCCGGGCATGCCGGAACCACCTGTCAGACATGCCAGAACCATGTGCCAAAGACACCAGGAGCACCAGCCGAGCACGCCGGAATCACATGCTCGACTCGCCGGAACCAAGTGCCGGACATGCCTCAACCACCTGCTGAGCACGCCGGAGCCACCTTCTCAACTCGCTGGAGCCACCTGCTGGACACGCCAGAATCACCTCCCAGCTATGTCAGAACCACGTGGCGGACAGTCCGGAATCACTTGCAGGGCATGCTGGAACCACCTCTCAGACGTACCAGAACAACGTGTTGGACACGCTGAAACCACCTACAGGACACACCGGAACCATATGCCGAGCATGCCGGAACCATCTGCTTGACTTGCCGGAACGACCTGCTGGACACGCCAAGATCACCCGCTGGCATGCCAGAACCACTTGGCGGACATTACGGAATCACTTGCCAGGCATGCCAGAACCTCCTCTCAGACGTGCCGCAAACACATGCCAGAGATGCTGGAAGCACATGCCGAGCATGCCAGAACCACTTCCATGACAGACCGGATCCACCTGCAGGACACTCCTGAACCACCTGCTCGACTCGCCGGAACCACCACCAGACACGCAAAATCACCTGTCGAGCATGCCGGAACCACCTGCTCGACCCACAGGACCCACCTGCCAGATATGCCAAAATCACCTGCCAGCTAAGTCAGAACCACTTGCCAGACACTCCGGAATCACCTGCTGGGCATGCCGGAACCACCTCTCAGACGTGCCAGAGCCACATTCCTGAGACGCCGGAAACACCTCCCGGACAGACCAGAACAACCTGCCGGACCTGCCTGAACCACCTGCTGAGCATGCCAGAACTACCTGCCGGACACGCCAAAATCACCTGCCGACTATGCCAGAACCACTTATCAGACACTCTGGAATCACCTGTCGGGCATGCTGGATACACCTGTCAGATGCACCGGAACCATGTGCCAGACACGCCAGAACCACCTCCCAGACAGACTGGAACCACCTGCTGGAACCCCCGGAAGCAACTGCTGAGCAAGCCGGAGCCACATGCTTGACTCGCCGGAACCACCTACCTGACACTGGACAATCACCTGCCGGCTACATCAGAACCAGTTGCCGGACGCACCTCAATCACCTGCCGGGCATGCCAGCACAACCTCCCAGACGTGCCAGAAGCACGTGCCGGACACGCCGGAGCCACGTCCCGGCCAGACCGGAAACACCTGCCGAGCACGCCGGAGCCACCTGGTCGAATTGCCAGAACCGCCTGCCAGACAGACCAACATCACCTGCCAGCTACTTCAGAACCACTTGGGGGACTCCCTTGAATCATATGCTGGGCATGCCAGAACCACCTCTCAGACGTTCCGGAACCATGTTCCGGACACGCCGCAACCACCTCCCGGACAAACCAGAACCACCTGCCAAAACCGCCAAAACCTCCTGCCGAGCATGCCGGAGCCACCTGGTCGAATCGCCAGAACCACCTGCCAGACACGCCAAAATCAGCTGCTGACTATGTCAGAATCACGTGGCGGACAGTCCGGAATCACCTACCTGGCATGCCAGAACCACGACCTTGGAAGACTGAAACAACCTGCTGGGCACGCCTGAACCACCTGCCAACCACGCTGCAAGCACCTGCTCGACTCGCCGGAACCACCGCAGGACACGCAAAATCACCTGCCGGCAACGCCAGAACCACTTGGTGTACTCTCTGGAATCACCTGCCGGGCATGCCACAACCACCTCTCATACTTGCCGGAACTACGTGGCTTAAACATCGGAACCACCTACGGACAGACCAGAACCACCTGCCGGACCTGCCTCAACCACCTGCCAGACATGCCAAGATCACCTGCCAGCTAGGCCAGAACCTCTTGGCTGACACTCAGGATTCACCTTCTGGGCATCCCAGAACCACCTCTCAGACGTGTCAGAACCACGTGCTGGGCACGTCAGAACCACCTCCCGGACTGACCGGAACCAACTGCCAAGCACGCCAGAACCACCTGTCAGACTTGCCTCAACCACCTGCCGGCTGCACCAGAACTACTTGGCGGACACTCAGGAATCACCTGCCGAGCATCCTGGAACCACCTCTCAGACGTGCCAGAACCACGTGACGGACACGCCGGAACCACCTGATGAGCACTCCTGACCCATCTGCTCAACTCGCCAGAACCACCTGCCAGAGCCACCAAAATCACCTGCCGCCTATGCCGGAACCAAATGTCAGACACTCCGGAATCACCTGCCTGGCATGCCAGTAACACCTCTCGGACGTGCCAGAAACACGTGCAGTACATGCCAGAACCACCTGCCGAGCACCTCAGAACCACCTGCTCGACTCGCCGGAAACACCTGCTGAACATGTCAAAATCACCTGCCAGCTATGCCAGAACCACGTTGCGGACAGTCTGGAAACACATGACGGGCATGCCGGAACCACTTGGAGGACACTCTGAAATCACCGGCCGGGCATGACAGAACCCCCATCAGATGTGCCAGAACCACGTGAAGGACATGCCAGAACCACCTCACGGACTGAATGGAACAACCTGATGGACACGCCAAAATCACCTGAAATCCACGCCAGAACCACTTGGCGGAATCTCTGGAATCACCTGTCGGGCATGCCAAACCCACCTCTCAGACGTGCCAGAAACACGTGCTGGAAACCCGGCACCACCTCCCACACAGACCGGAACCACCTGCCAAGCATGCCGGAACCACCTGCTAGACACGCCTGAACTACCTGCGGAGCATTGCGGAACCACATGACGGCTATGTCAGAACCACTTGGCGGACACTCCGGAATCACCAGTCGGGCCTGCTGGAAACACCTTTAGATGTGCCAGACCACGTGCCTGACATGCCGGAACCACCTCCCGGACAGGCCAAAACCACCTGTCGGACACGTCTGAACCACCTGCTGAGCACTCCACAACCGCCTGCTCGACTCACCAGAACCAGCTGCCAGACACACCAAAATCACAAGCTGGCTAAGCCAGAACCACTTGGAGGACTCTCCGGGACCACCTGCCGGGTATGCCGGAACCACCTCTCAGACGTGCCACAGCCACATGCCGCTGACTCCGGAATCACCTGCCGGGCATGCCAGAAGCACCTCTCAGACGTGCCGCAACCACATGCCGGAGAGACCGGAAACACCTGCCGAGCTCACCAGAACCACCTGCTGGACACACTGGAACCAGCTGCCTGACACTCCAAAATCACGTGCCAGCTACACCAAAACCACTTGGTGGACACTCCAGAATCAACTTCCACGTATGTCGGAACCACGTCATGGACAGACTGCAAACACCTGCCAGACCTGCCTGAACCACCTGCCGAGCACGCCGGAACCACCTGATCGACTCGCCAGAACCACCTGCCGGACACACCAAAAACACCTGCGGGCTACGCCAGAACCACTTGGAGGACTCTCCAGGATCACCTGCTGGGCATGCTGGTACCACCTCTCAGATGTGCCAGAACCACCTGCCAGAGACACAAGATGCACATGCCGAGCACGCCGGGACATCCTCCTCGACTCACCGGAACCACCTGCAGGAGACGCCAAAATCACCTGCCGGCTAGGCCAGAACCACGTGGCGGAGTCTATGGAATCATTCGCCAGGCATACCAGACCGACCTCTCAGACGTACCGGAAGCATGTGCCTGAAACAACGGAACCACCTACTGGACAGACAGGAACCACCTGCCGGACCCGCCTGAACCACCTGCTGAGCACGTTGGAACAACGTGCTCGACTCGCTGGTCCAACCTGCTGCACATGCCAAAATCACCAGCCGGCTATGCCAGAACCACATGCCGGACACTCCAGAATCACCTGCAGGGCATGCCGGAACCACCTCTCAGACGTGCCAGAACCACATGTCAGACACTCCGGAATCACCTTCCGGGCATGACGGAAGCACCTCTCAGACATGCCTCAACCATGTGCCAGAGAGACCGGAAGCACCTGCCGAGCACGCCGGAACCACCAGCTGGACACGCGGGAACCACCTGCTGGACACGCCAAAATCACCTGCCGGCTACACCAGAACCACTCGGCAGACACTCCGGAATCACCTGCCGGGCATGCCGGAACCACCTCTCAGACGTGCCGAAAGCACGTGACAGACACGCCGGAACGACCTCTCAGATGTTCCAGAAGCAAATGCCGCAGACTCTGGAATCACCTGCTGGGCATGCCGGAACCACCTCTCAGACGTGCCAGAACCACGTGCCGGACATGCCAGAACCACCTACTGGACAGACCGGGACCACCTGCCGGACCCGCCTGAACCACCTGCTGAGCATGCAGGAACAACCTGCTCGACTCGCTGGAGCCACCTGCTGGATACGCCAAAATCACTAGCCAGCTACGCCAGAACCACTTGCCGGACACTCCGGAATCACCT